>NC_059138.1:64130243-66530243 GCF_020740605.2 Lemur catta
ATTTGGCCTTAGGCTCAATATTTCTAATCTGGCTTCCTGCCACTATCCTGCAAATAATTCGTGGTCCATCCATAATAAAGCACTTCAGTTCCTTGGACACACTAACTTGTTTGCACATGATGTTTCTTTCTCCTTTACTTGGAATAATCCTTCCAACATTTGCCCCTATCAGAAAACTATGTGCCTTTCAAGACTCAATCAGCTTTGCTTCCTTCTAGTAGATTTGGTTTTTCAAGGTTTATATAACTTGGACATCCCAAATCCTTCCACTTTATAAGTTTAGCATTTTATTGTATTCGTTATGCTTAAATTCACTTGGAGAATCAGTACAGTGTGATCACAAAGGAACAGGAGGCAGTAGAAGTGCTTCTAAGAACTTTGCTGCAAAAAGGCAGCGTTTATGATCTATTGTTCTGGAAGCCAAAGCAAATGCAAAAAATTAGATATTTTGATCCTCTACTATTCCACTTTCTCAATATATTCATGGATTATACACTTGTGGTTTCATAATACAAGCCCTAAATATGCAGTGGCATTTGCTGAAATCGTAGAAGACACTCCATGTTTTTTATGACCTGCTCTCTTCAGGATAGCTTGTTTCCTGGGGCCCAACTTGGAGCTCTGTCTCTGCACCTTTGAAGGAGGGATTTTCCTACATTCTCACTAGCTTCTAGATTTGGGCATTTCCTCAAGGTCTCTGGCATGGATTCCCTTGGCTGGCTCTCTCCACTTTAAGCTACTTTGTAGAGTATTCCTATTGCAGCCAACCCATTGGAACCCTCCTCTTGTGCATACCCCCAATTCTTAATCCCAGAGCCTCCTTTTAAGTCTGGTTAGCAAGAAATATGGATGTTGGCTGAGCTATGAGCATAAATTTAAAGGCCCAACAGTAATCATGAATTCCAACCAGATTTATTTTTTCTTTTTTGCAGTTACTTAGCACTTATTCCTAAATCTTGCTTTTTTAGCCTCTAAATGGAAGGAAACAAAAGTTCCTGTTTATTTCTCAAAGTGCCTGCCTGCAACACTGATTTGTTCATTTTGAACCAGAGAAGAGTTGAAGCCAGCAATAATGAGACTCATTCATTTAAAGAGATCATTTCAGTTCATTGCAGCAGCCTGGCTCCTTGAGGCTTTCCAAGGCAACAGAGTCTGGGAAAGGGTGGTTTATCATTAACTCCTAGATCACCTGATGCTAAATGCTGGATTTTTAGAGTCATAGGTGTGCTAAGAAACCCTCAGTGCCCAGGCAAGACATGCTGAATATATTCTGTGCATGCTGGTAAATACATCAAGGTAATAATTACTTCCACATTTCTCCTTTTAAATACACATTTTTCACTCAGGGCCACAGTTTGCCCTTACATACACCCAATGCATTTCAGATTTCTGTGTAATTTAAAGAAAAAGCATGGCTGAGGTGAGGCAAATTTATATATGAGCTCTTTGTGCAAGCTATTTCAGAGCTACAAAGACTATGTCCCCATGCTTATATACAGTTTGCTTCCTCATAATGGCTTTCTGCCATCAATTGGAATACCTTTCTTACAGTACCCCAGATCCCAATATGAAAAGAGTTTACTTATTTCTTTATTATTTTCTAAAGAAAGAGTTCTTATGTATGTTTCTAAGACAGGAGGACTGGTTTACATTTTTGATACCCTTAATCTGAACATAGTAAAAGAGGGGATATGTTGGGGGAAAATAGTGAATTGTAATGCCAGTGGGAAGAATGGGCTCATTTTCTTGCTTTGGAAGCAAGGGAGAGCATATATGATTTTTTACCCTATGGAAAATGAGGATAAAAAGTATCATGACATGTCTTTATGAAACAAAGCAAATGTAATAAAACATTTCTTTGTAAAACAAAGCAAATCTACAATATTGCTATTAATAGAATTGGCTTCTGTCACACTCATTTACTTCCTTATGCATACAAGAATATTTATATTTATTTAATGTCACAGTACCTTAAAATCTTCCTTACAATTGTTGATTAGATTACCATTTACACTACTCTCTGTTCAGTATTGATAACGTCATTTCAAAAAGAGATTTGTTCATCTCCAAGTGTTCTGGTTTTATTAACATTTGAGAATGACTTTAATATTCCTTTGGTCACAAGTCTTCCATATAGAACTAGTTTTCTTAGTTTCAGGTGTTCCTTCTCATTATATTTGATTAGAGATTGTTTGAGACTTGATTTGAGGGGGTGGGTTTTCTTGGTGCCTTGTTTTACATTTTTCTAAAACAGCTTGCCATATATGGATGTTTTGGGAAGTCACTAGCTTTTACCATGTTTCTTACTATCATCCATGCTTTCTATTAAAATACCTATTTAAAACAGCATGAAATTTTGTCTGTGGTTTTGGAAACATTAAACTTAAGTGCATCCTGTGAAACAAATATGTGTCTGTTCAGAGACAATCAAAAAAGAAAAAGCAATTGAAAGCTCAAGTGCAATGTTGTTATGTTTTATTTTAAAGAGTATGTAAAAGGCCAGCTATTGTGGTGCCAGATACATTACTTTAATGGTTAAGTCCTTGGCATCCTGTCAAAAAGTAGAACTTGTATCTGGAATAGCCTGATGGGATAAAAAAGTATCATAGCTTTGATTTTACTGCCTCAGACTACACAAAATTGTCTGTTCAAGTTTTACCTGGTTAAGCCTGTGAGCAGTCGTGTGTTCAGCACCATCCATGGAGGTTTTGTGGAGGAAGTTATCCAGGAACACAGAAAATGTCAATTTTTTTTCATTTCCTTAGGTTGTTTGTACAAGTTTTAAATTAAAACTGACTTTTGAATACCTTAACGTAAGTCAGATTCAAACCTAGACTTAATTGGTCTCTTCTCCTAATAAAAAATCTAAAATTCAGTGAGATCTCATGAAAATATCTTTATTATATTTACCTGCAGCTTTGAGACGAGTGAATCAAAAGATGAAGAAATATATTTTATAGTGTACATTTTGTTAATCACATTTATTCCTCTCTCCCATAATTAATATATTCATATCTGACTTCCCACAAAGCAGAGGGCATCAGCAGGACAGGAGCAATGTCTTTATTTCCTTGGTATCAGAAGCAAAGCAACAGCATAAATTTGAAGAATTAAAATGCCTCATCTGTAAAATGAGCCAAGGCCACATAGCAGTAGGTACCTGTCACAACAAAAGTGAAAACACTTATGCCTGGCATTCAGTGGGTGCTTGCTCCCTTTCCTTCCCTGAGTAGCTAGCTAGTAGTCTTCACAAATTACTCAAATTGATGTCTTCCTGTGGAACTTCTCTTAGCTGATCCTCCTAACAGCAATGTAAAGAAGGTTTTACCCCAGGAATGTGGAGAAAAAGAAGAGGGAGCTCCTCAACGTTGAGCATGTACTATATGTCCTTGAGATAGGTCACAATGCCTCATGTGGATTGATGCTTCCCATTGTTTCTAGTCCCATAGCTCTTCTTTGGAAGAGTGTATAGTCAAGTGGCTAAAAGCTTTCACTCTGGAATCATGTTGAAAGTGTTCAAATGCCAGGACTTGCCAGTCATGTGCACTTGGTGAATTCTTTGTCCTCTCTGAGCCTCAATTTTTCTTGGAAAATTTGAATAAACTTTAACTTACCTCATAGGTAGTTGGGTGGATCAAATGAGATTAATGCAAGTAACGTGTTAGTCTTAGACCCTGGCACATGGTAAGATTTGTCACATCATTCCTCAAATGTTAAAGATGAGGTTGAAGGTAGGGAGAAGACAAATGCACTGATTAATGGCATACTAACACCAATTGCTAACTTTCAGACAATAGGAAGAGGCTGACAAAATTTAATGTGGATCCACCATTATCTTCCTGTCTCTCTTCCAGTTCGATTGTCTCAGTTGCCAGCTCTAATACACTGGGAGCAAAGCGGGCATTCTGAACTGCCCAAAGAGTGGCAAGCTACAGAATGGTAAATAACCATCAGCCAATGGCTTCCCATGCTGTGAAAGCTGGATAATTTAAGCAATGGGGAGATGAGCATGGAGCTTACCCTGCCCCACATAAGATTCTATCTGTCAAACAAGTTGCTCTTGACCACAATTAAGAATGGAGAACATTGAAATACAGAAAATGTGAGCAGTTTACACTAATTCACAAAATTGCTAAGTAGAAGAGGTGAATCTTGCCTATGTTTTCTAGGAAAAGAAAATACAGTAGCTGTAATTCCTTACTCATGATTTTAGTAGCATTTCCAAAGAAAGAGACTTGACTACACTTATAATTATCTAGTTGTTTCTTTCAGGAAAAAATGTGTGTCATTCAGAAGACTAATGCCAGTATAATATAAAAATGACTATTAATGTCAAAATATTATCCACAATATTTTTTCAATTTTGTCAATATTGACATAACATATTACACTTGTGTGTAGAATGAAGATAGAGAAGAAACTTACCAGTGTCATACCCTGGTTCAAAATGACTGATCTATGTGCAGATCTACCCTGGCCTGTATCTCTAGTTTTTGTGTCAGTCTTTGTTTCTCCATCTATTAATACATTTTAAGTTCTTTAGGTTACAGGGGCTATGTCTTACCTGTTAGCAAAGAACAGTTAGTACCAAATAAACTATATGCAAATAAATAACATTTAGTAAACCATAGTTATGTCTCACATTGAATCAGGGGATTGGGGAATTGGCCCAAATGGAAGCATCAATCTCAGAGGCCTCAGTTGAACTCAAGATTGGAGAATCTCAGTGGTCCACAGGAAGCCAGAGGCAGAGCCGAAAGGTTGATGCCCTGAAAATCAAGCTTTTCAGAAGATGGCTGGCAAACCATCCCAGAATGTTGTCAAGCCAAAGGGACTAGGCTATTAAAGAAAAACTAAATGAGAAAGGAGAAGTCCACAGTGATGGGTGAGGAAAGAATCTGGGGTAAGTAGCTGAACTAAATAGAGTTATCTGTAGCAGTCTTTTGGGGTGAGGGGGCAAGGCAGGGAGTGGTGGGGGTTGTAACCTGGGATAAGTGTGGAAGGCAGCCATTAAAGAGGCCAAGCTCCTGTGGATTATCATGGCTATTCATTGTGAAGCCACGTCTTAACTTCTCATTGTCCGTCAAGCAGTCACGTTAAGTGATAAATCATTCTATCGAATAATATATTTTAAATGTTTATTTTTATTAATATAGAAAATTATCATGGTTAAATAAAGAATGAATTATTAAAATAATGTGCAGTAGGATCTAATTATATCAGAGATATATTTGTGTGTATGCATATATGTGTATATATAAATGATAGAGAAATTGAAAGAGAGTCTACATGCTGAGTTATTGGGAAGATTTATTGATGGGTGTTGAGAATATGGTTATTTACTGTTTCCTTTTTTGGGTGTAACTTTTTTACAAATTTTTTTTTGTGCATATGTCTTGCTTTTTTAATGAGAAAACAGATTTATACTTGAAGAACAACCCTACAAACTAAATAGTTACTCAATTATGTTATAACCACTATGAGAATAGTTTATAATAGAGCAAAAAAATTCACCAGAAGCATATAGTTTTTCCCTGAAAAGTACAAGGAGTAATACACTGTTCTGATTTCTTGCATAGATATAACATTGACTATAGAAAATCCCTTAGAATATTTTATCCCTTGTATTCCCATCATATTTCTTAGATTTGGCTAAATTTCTTTGTCCTTCTCTCAACGAATATCCCCAAAACCAATATGAATGACAACATAATGATGTTGATTCTATAAAGTAGTTGTTCCTCATCTGCAGAGATGCTACACTGAGGCTTTGTCAGCAACACACACACTGAGAGTTATGTCTTTGTGGGTGTAGATGGTGGTCTTGAGTCACCCACACTCTGTCTCTGATCCTCTTTTGATCAGCAACAAGTATTTGCAAGGCAGCTGGCTGGAGGCATGGCTGCACACTGCATGTGTGTAACACAGCTTTGGTTTTATTTATGAAACTTAAGGGGTAAATATCACACTGTTGGCGTCATTAACACTGTATTCGCTACAACCACTAAAATGCATGCCAATATGTATATTTGAACTGGGACCAAATTCACTGTGCTATACTACACTCATTGCAGTTTCACTTTTGCTGAAAAGCTCAAATCAGAATTTCTATGTATATTGCATACCTAAGAGGTGAGTGGACTAGTTTATTTGGATTGTTTTGGTTTCATGTGTTTAATCAACTAAAAACTCAATCCAGAGTTGAGAGTGTGACACAACATGTGTTCAGAAGAGGGGTACATGTGTTCTTATTTTGGGGAGCATAAGAGTGTGTGTGTGGATGTTTAAGCATGAACAAAAGGGTGTGTGTGTGTGTGTGTGTGTGTGAGCAGAGAGAGAGAGAGAGAGAGAGAGAGAAGATATTGTTGTTTTATTTCATTCATTTCTGTAAAAGGGCCCATACTTATAATCTTCACAGTGGTTTAGGAGAAAGAGACCTGGGTTGTAGGCTTAAATGGACCATCCTTCTTTGGGTTAATAATTCTACTTAGCCTTAATCTTGGCATCTGCAAAACAAAGGATTGTATTAGTTCATTGTTTTCCAAACTTACTCAATCTCAGTAAGTTCATACAGTGCTACCTAGCGTGACAGTTCCCCATTCCTGCACATTGCTATTCACCAGGTAAAATCATGGATTCACAGGCTGAATCCAAGTAACCGATATGATAAAAAAAAAAACCAATAACACTGGATTAGGTGTTATGTGACCTCCCCACCCCCAACCTTAAAAAAACAATGATATAGGAAGTGGTGGTTACCACACTCTTATTAACACATTCATCTATGAATGGTTATGGTGAGAGATTTGTCTATTGAAACAACACAAAGAAAATTTAAGAGATCAAGTCCTTCAAGAACACATTATGTTGCTTTTCTTGTAGAACTGAATGGCCAAATACAGATTCACTCTTACATACTGTGCAATTAAACCCACTAATGGAACATAGGAGTCCTTTCATGAAAGGCTTGTGACATCAAACTGAATGAAGTCTGTTAACCAGAGGGAAATCAGTTTTACTTTTTCTACCTTGTACTCTTACCTGCTGTAGAGAATTTCTTTGCAACATTTACTATTGTAAGATCTGGAGCATGGTGAATTGTTGTAGAAGCCATGAAAATGTAGGCTTGAGATGATCACAGCTGTGAAGATTATAAGTATGGGCCCTTTTACAGAAATGAATGAAATAAAACAGAACAATATCTCCCCCCTCTCTTTCACACACACACGCACACAAACACACTCCTTTGCTCATGCTTAAACACCCACACACACAAACACACTTATGTTCCCCAAAATAAGAGCACATGTACCCCTCTTCCGAACACATGCTGTGTCACACTCTCAACTCTGGATTGAGTTTTTAGTTGATTAAACACATGAAACTGAAACTATCCAAATAAACTCTTTTGGCAGATATTGAAAGTCTTTTGAAGTAAGCCAGAATGCCTCTACAGTCAATGTTTCCATACTGAATCAGTCCCTGTCACGGTAATATTATATTTATTTTTTATGTTGGAACGTAGATTTGGTTTTTCATTGCACCAGTTCTGCAAAGATAAAAATAAAGGGTCATAAAGCAACATTCTATGGGTTTGAAGACTTCTTCCCTGGTGAACGATTATGCTCCAGCTCTTTTTACAATCTCTTTGTAATAAGATTGGGCTGCTACTTCAGAGCAGTAATTTTGCCATCTTCTGTTCCCCTCAAAAAAAGAAAATATTTTCTTGCATCTCTGAACCAGTTTTGCTTCTTAATATTTGGTGATTCCTTCATTCCTTTTGTTTCCAGAGACATGTGGTCTGTTGGAGCTTGTCATCTGTGACAGGAATTCACTGGGAGAGACACGTGGGAAATTCTAAAGGTAATTTTGAGGATTTACCCAAAAGCTTGTTTCTGTCTTCAGGATAATCAAACTTAAAACTGAGGTACAAGATATGACAAAATTAAACATATCCCAAAGTGAACTCATAACTTTCTATATGCCATATAAAACCACTCCCTTCCTCCAAAAGTCCCCGTTTTGACTAGTGTTGAAGTCATAAACAAAAGAGTCACGCTTACATCCGTCTCTGCCCACCAAATCCAGTCATTCATCACCTGCAGTCTCTTCTACCTCCAAAATATCTCTGATTTCTCATCTCTCTGTTTACGCCCCACTCATGAGGCCTTGGAGTTGGGTCTTGTTGAATCCAGCCTGTTAATCTCCCTGCTGTTAGTTGTTGCTTCCTAATTCTGCTGCTAACAGACCTATTTCTAAAATATGAATCCAATCTTGGCTTGAGGAAATTTTTGAATAGGATGAATTAAGACTGTTAGCTCCTTTGCCACCTAGCCATGGTCTGACATCTCTGACCCATATGCCATCATCTCCTCAGCCCTCATCAACTTTCTCTTTTAGGAACACTGACTTTCTTACCATTCCCTAAACATGCCTCCCTGTTGCCTGTCTCGCTCTTTTGCATGGAACATCTCCCTGGAGCTGGCATTCCAGTACCCCTCACATCACAGCATCACTCCTGCCCCAGTCTAGCAAACTCCAGTTCAACTTTCAATATTTACCTCATGTCATCTTCCCTGTGATGCTTTCACACCTCCCTCCCAGAGCACTGCACTCCTGCTCTATTAATATAGTGCAAATCATGTCATGGATAGTGAAGTGGGTTGAATGGTTCGCCTCTATACCTCCTAAACCTCCAAATGTGACCTTATTTGGGAAAGGGCTCCTTATAGATAAAATTGAGCTAAGAATCTTGGGATGAGATTATCCTGGATTATACAGTTGGGCTTTCCATTCAATACAAGTGTCCTTATGAGAGACACACAGAGAAGAGACACACAGGGCGAAATAGAAACCACGTGAAGATGGAGGCAGAGATTGGACTGACCTCAACTAAGGAACTCCTGGAACCACCAGAAGCGGAAAGAGGCAAGAGAGGATTTCCCCCCTAGAGGTTTTGCAGAGAGTTGGCCCTGTAGACACTTTGATTTCAAACATCTGGCCTCCAGAATTGCAAGAGAATACATATCTGGTTTTTAGATTCACCAAGTGTGTGGAACTATGTTATAGCAACCCAAGGAAACTAATATAGGTGTTCGTACATCTGCTCCCAACTATATCTTTAAATCCTGGAGGGAAGAGATCATGGCTATTTTTTAGTTAATAGACTTCATTTTCTGAGCAGTGTTACCTTTACAGAAGAAGAGCAAGGACAGATCATTCTCATATACTGTTTCCCCTCCAGTTTCCCCTATTATTAATATCTTCCATTAGTAATGTACACTTATTACAGTTACTGAGCCAATATTGGTACATTATTATTGACTAAAATTCATAGTTTATATTAAGGTCCACTCTGTGTTGTACATTCTATGGGTTTTGACAAATGTATGATGACATGGATCCACTATTACAGTGTCACACAGAGTGCCACGCAGATTGTCACTGCCCTAAAAATCCTTTATGCTCCCCTGATTCATTCTTCCCTTCTCCCAAACCTGGGCAACTACTGATCTTTATGCTGCCTTCACCTGCTTTTTCCAGAATGCCATATAGTTGGAATCATACAGTATGTGGCATGTTCAGGTTTGCTTCTGTCACCTTAACAACATGCATTTAAGGTTTCTTCATGTCTCTTGGTGGCTTGATAGTGCATTTCTTTTTATTGCTGAGTAATATTCCATTTGATGGATATTTTGAATTGTATTTATAAAAATGCTAGAAAATAATACAAGAAGAAATATTTTTCATAGAATTAATCACTTTATCTAAAAGCAACAGGAAGTACACAGTACAGTGGTGATATTTTAGGTTCCATTTCAGGTCTAAAAAGCAAAATATAGAAAATTTCTTTATTATAAAAACAAGTTGCAAGATAGGATATTTGAATAGTCTCATAAAGTTGTAAGTATATGATATGCTTTTAGGTGCAGTTTATTTGTGGTGACTTCAGGAAAGATACAAAAAACAAAACTGTCATGCAACTTCACAGTAAATAATTTTATTTATGTTCAATCAAATTATTGGCATACCACAAAGAGAAAGGATTCCCCTCTCCCACATTTAAGACTATCCTTAAATAAACTACAAATCCATGTTACCATCTGGGAATGGACAGAAACATATTAATCATTTCCTTTTTGAATAATGAAAAAGTTCCCTTCAAAATGCCCCCAAAATATTGCACAGGAAACAAAAGCAAAGGTTTTATTTACAACGTCAAATGGCTTGTGAAACCCTGCAACATAAACTTGCTTTGCTCAAGCTGATATTATTACTTAGTTTAATTTCTTAGCAATAAATATATTTACACTTTTATGTGGAAATTCACTTAAGAAAAGAGCAATATGAAAGATCCTAACTTCTGGTTTTCAGAGAACAGATTTCTCAAGCACAGCATGTTGGTTGCCCATCTGGGTGAGGCGCCACCAAGCCTCCTCCCCACACCTCACACTTTAGTCTCCTGCTTTGGCATTCTTTTCTTCCCCCATTGTTTATGATAAAAATTTCTGGCACATTTATCATCTTCAGTAAAGTAAATTGTTGAAATCTGAGTTGCCTCCAGATTGCCGGTGAACACGGAAAAGAGCCTAAATCCCTTTGAAATAACCTTTATTATTTGGTTGATATTTCTTTTCTGGCTGTAGCAATGTTGTTTTGGTTTTGTTATTTTTAAGCTTCTTTGATTTTTTTTTTTGCTACACTCTTTGACATTTGACTAATAGAAAAATGTTTGCTTCTTTTCTTAGTCATTTTTATGTCAAGTGATTCATTTCTTCTCTGCTTTTTTTTTTTTTTTGTAACCTCAGGCTTTCTTAGTGGTGCCTCTAAATTTATTGTGCAGCTGTTAAAAAACATCCCCATTAGATTTCTGGCATGTGCACTTTTACAGTGTTATGAAATATGCCTATTTTAAAATATTTAATTAATAGTTCAATGTATGTGGTAAACATGACAGCGTCTCTGAACCCATTGCCTTTCCTAAGAGTCAGAGCAGGCTACACAGAAGACTCCCTGGTATAAGAATTTTCTAATGACTTATATTACAAATACTGCCTCCTTTTTCTGGTGTTATAGTAATTTGACCCCTGTCCCACACCACCATCCTAGTCATCTATTCAGTTGTCATTCATTTATTTTTTCAATCAACATATGTTGACCACTACTTAATTGCCATGGACTGTGTTAAACATTAGAACTATAAGTTGAATATCACATGGTCACTACATTCAAGTAGCTCACACATTCTTAGGTACATCCTTGCTCAAGAGGAAGAGATACTGGTGTTTAAAGACAAGAAAAATGGGAGTAACAACATCTTTTCCTGACATAAACATTACTAAAAAAGTAAAACTATAATAGAGGTAGCTTAGGAAAGAAAAGAAGTTTCCTGAAACATATTGGGAGCAAACATTTCGATTTAAACACAAGGCTTTCTAGTTTTTGACAAAATTAACAACCTCTTATAATAAAAAGCCTCCATAAACTAGGTAGAGAAGGAGTTACCTTAACATAATAAAACCCACAGTTAACATCAAAGTAAGTGGTGAAAAATCAAAAGATTTCCCTCTAAGATCAGGAGCAAAGGAGGGATTCCCACTCTGACCACCTCTATTCAGCATAGTATGGGAATTCCTAGACATAGCAATTAAGCAAGAAAAAGAAATAAAATGCATCCAAATAGGAAAGAAAGAAGTAAAACTATCTCTGTTTGCAGATGGCATAATCTCATATGCTGAAATCCTCAAAGACTCTACAAAAAAGCTATCAGAATTCATTAAGGAATTCAGTAATGTTGCAGAATATAAAATCAACACACAAAAATCAATTGCATTTCTGCACACTAATAAGTAACTATCCAAAAAAGAAATTAAGAAAACAATCCCACTTACAATAGCTTCAGAAAGAATAAAAATTTAGGAACAAACTTAACCAGGGAAGTGAAAAGACTTGTACGCTGAAAACTATAAAACATTGGTGAAAGAAATTAAGACACAAAGAAATGGAAAAATCTTGTGTTCACGAATTAGAAGAATTAATATTATTAAAATGTCCATACAACCCAAAGCAATCTACAGCTTCAATGCAATCTTTATCAAAATCCCAATGGTGTGTTTTACAGAAATAGGAAAAAAATCTTAAAAGTCATATGAAACCGCAAAAGACTGCAAATAGACAAAGCATTATTTTTGTTCTTAAGAAAGAACAAAACTGGAAGATCACACTTCCTGATTTCAAAATACATTACAAAGCTGCAGTAATAAAAATAGTATGGTACTGGCATAAAAACAGACATATAGAACAATGTAACAGAATTGAGAGTCTGGAAATGAACTCATGCAATACAGTCAGATAATTTTTAGCAAAGGTGCCAAAAATAAAAACTGGAGAAAGGATAAGTCTCTTCAGCCAATGGTGTTGGAAAAATTGAATATCCACAGGCAAAACAATGACATGAGAAATTAGACTTTTATCTTACACCATACAAAAAATAAACTCAAAAAGGATTAAACATAATACCTAGGATATCAAACTTCTAGAAAAAAACTTATGGGAAAACCTTAATGACATTGGATTTGATAATGATTTCTTGGATATGACAGCAAAAGCACAATCAACAAAATGAAAATTAGACAAGTGGGACTACATAAAATTAAAAAGCTTCTGCACAGCAAAAGAAATAATCAACAGAGTGCAAAAGTAACTTATTGGCAAACTGTATATCTGATAAGAGGTTAATATTCAAAATACATAAGGAATTGCTACAACTCAATAGTAAAATAACTGCCCTCCAAAAATCGGCAAAGGACTAGAATAGACGTTTCTCCAAAAAAGATACACAAATGGCCAATAGGAATATGAAAAGATACTCAATATTATTCATCATCAGGGAATTTCAAGTCAAAACTGTAATGAGATACCACCTCACACCTGTTAGTATGGCTATTACCAAAACAAAAAATAACAAATGTTAGTAAAGATTTAGGGAAAGGGAATCCACACTGTTGGTGGGAATATAAGATGATGCAGCTACAATGGAAAACAGTATGATGATTACTCAAAAAAAATAAAAAATAGAACTACCATATGATCCAGCAATCCCACTTCCTGGTATGTATACAAAAGAATTGAAATCAGAATCTCAAAGAGATATTTGCACTCTCATGTTCATTGCAGCATTATTCACAATAACCAAGATATGGAAACAATCTAAATGTCATTTATAAATGAATGAATATTCCTTTTTGTGTTGTATGCACACAATGAGATATTATTCAGCCTTAGAAAGAAGGAAACCCTGATATATTTGACAACATGGAGAACTGGAGAATCCTGTGCAAAGTGAAATAAACCCATGACAGGAGGACAAATACAGCATGATTCTACTTATGTATCTATAATAGTCAAACTCATAGAATTAGAAAGTAGAATGGTGATTGCCAGAGGCTGGAGACAGGGGTAAAAGGGGTGTTGCTATTCAGCAGGTATAAAGTTTCAGTTATACAAGATGAATAATCTCTAGAGATCTGCTGTACCACATTGTGCCTATAGTTAGCTTTACTATATTGTGCACTTAATAATTTGTCAAGTTTAGATCACACATTGTGTTCCTGCGCAATAATTAAAAAAATCAGACAAACAAACAAAAAAAAATAAAGGGCAGGAAGAATGTTTTTGAAAGTGATGAATATTTTTATTACCTTGATTGTGGTAATAGTTTCATATTTATATACATATGTCAAAACTCATTAAGTTGTATACAGATACTCACCAACTTATGATGGGGCTGTGTCCTGATAAACTCATTCTACGCTGAAAATATCATAAGTCAAAAATACATTTAATACACCTATCCTACCAAGTATCATATTTTAGCCTATACTACCTTCAGTGTGCTCAGAACACTTACATTAGCCTACAATAGGGCCAAAACATCCAATACAAAGCCTATTTTATAAGAAAGTGTGGAATATTTCACATACTTTATTGACAATTGTACTGAAAGGGAAAAACAGAGTGATTGTATGGGTACTCAAAGTACCCATATCTACTGAATGCATATCACTTTTGCATCATTGTAAAGTTGAAATATCGTAAGTTGAACCAATGTAAGTTGGAACAATCCATACTTTAAAATATGCAATTTTGTGTATATCAACTATACCACAGTAAATCTATTTAAAAATAAAATAGACACAAAGCTTTCTAGAATGAACTTGCATTGAATGGTGATGATTTTTGTTGAAATTCTTTCTTTGATAAGGTCTGGTACTCCCCAAGTGGAGGAGCAGGGGTGTTAAGTGGAAAGAGAGAGAGAGAGAGGAATTAAGGGATATAAAAGGGAAGGTGAAACTGCTAGAGAATTATTTAGAAACTGAGTCCTCTATCCAACTTGGAAATATTTTTTATGTTTCTTTCTTGGGCCCTTTTCTGTTCTAACTTTACACCCTATTTATATTGAAACTCATTCTTTCTGTTGGTTTTAAATAAAGTCTGAAGTCTAATAACTCACAAATTTATTTTTCTAGCCTGGTCTTCTCATCCGAGTTCCATACCTGTGTATCCCACTGCTTTGCCTCATCATCAGGCATCTCACAGGTGCTGACTCAGCTGCAGGCTCTTTCTGACATTCAGTCTTTGGAACCTCCACTGTCTCCAGATCCTGACACCACCAACTAGTTTTTAAGCCAGAATGCTGTTTTTGTGTGTCTTTCTTGACACTTCCCTTTCTTTCAATGTTCATAAATAACCCACTATCAAATCCTGTGGATTTTGCCTCTCTCACAAATCTTCTATCTTTTCTTCACTGTTCTTCATCTCTACAAACATGAAATGGGGTTGCTGGTCCCTTTCCAAACCATTCTCAATATTGACCCCAGAGAGATATTTTTTCAAATAAGAGTTAATGATGTTACTTTGACTGTTTCAACGTCTTGACTCTTGATTCTTCAAAGGCTTCTTGGTACGTTACATTAAAATTCAAAATCCTTAACAGGAACTAAGGGATCCTACCTGATCCAGCTGCTTCCTCTCTCTCCAGACCTGTCTTGAGACACTCTCTCCCTTGCTTGGTCCACTTCATAGTAGACTTCTTTATGTTCTTTTGAAGGACATTCTCTTTTCTTACCTCAGAACCTTCACACCTAAAGGTTGAAAAGCTCTTCTACTATCTTTCCTTTTCTATTGCCTTTTTATAGTCTTAATTCATATATTTGTTCTACAGAATAAAAAGCTGCACCTTGAATCCTTTCATAACAAATACTGCATTCTCTACCCTGATTCCTTTTTCAGCTGTGATGTAAACTGCTGGAAATATTGCCTATTGACTACACACAGTTGTATCGTTCCCTGCAAATGGTCATCTGCCAGAGGCTACCATCTCTGAGACAGGGATAAAAATACCTGGCTCCTCGCCTCAATTTGAGACAACTGAGTTACAAATGTTCATGCAGGATTGACTGAAGCATCAGTTACATTGTGGATTGACATTTCTCTGTCCACTCTGTCTTCCAGACTTCTTTATAAATATATTTCTTTAGAGCACTTCCCAACAAACTTTCAGAACACAATTATTTTCAGAGTCTCTTCTCAGTGAACACAACCTAAGATAGTGTGAAGAGTCATTCTAGAAAGCCAACTGTAAAATGAGATCTTAGAGCCAGAAGGCTTAGTGTATGGATGGCAATAGGGATGCCATCACTGTGTTAGGAGGGGTGTGAATAGCCTCTAGCATGCTGTGGTTAAAATGCTCACTGGTGGTGAACTTGGATGGGGTACAGTATCTACTGCCTATATCTGGCATATGGAGGGAAGAGTGAATTAGTAGCTTTAAGACCTATGGAAATAGGTAATTCCTCTTGATGAGTTCCTTTGATTCACTGAAGTGTGAAAGTTGTTGTATTGCATGTTAATGCCCACGAAACAGCATGAACCTCAGAAAAGGAGTTAAATCACAAAGTAAGGAAAATGATTCAGACTGTTAAAGTCTCCCAGTCACTGTCATTGGTGACCTCAGTGCTGGGACAAGGATGCATAAATTGAGTTGCCCTGAAGGCAATAATGGAGGCTATACATGAGCAATCACTCTCCAAAGGCTATTCTAGTTGCCGTACCTGTTGAATGTCTAATGGATAGGCACAGCAGCCATTGTTTGAGAAGGACATGGTAACCAGGGACTCAGATCCTTCAGGGATAAAGATCTGAGTGACTCTACCAGGCAAACCACTTAGCCAGTAAAGGAGTTAGCTCAGATGAGAAAATCTGGAATGTGCAGTGGAGGAGGGTGATGGATATTTGTTACTGCTTAGAGATCACATGCAGCATTAGGGGCTATATTTCTTCTTCTTTTTTTTTTTTTTAAAATATATGTAAGTTTCCCAGGAAAGAAGACCAAGAATAATCCTGGAAAAGCTGTTCCCAGATGGGGAAAATTTGCTAGATGATGCTAGTGGATCTGTGTGACTTAGTTGTGAGCTATAATCAATTCTGCAGTGCTCCGTTCAGATATCCTGTTTAGGGCTGGTACATCCTCCCAGCTCTTGGGAATATGAGCTGCTGAGACCTCATGGCTACATCCCTCACTGTGAATTTCCCTCAGCTGCAAGGAGCGCCTTGTCCGTGGTTATAACCTCTTCCAGGATGGCCACCTGTGACCAGTGACAGAGTAATGTGAAGAAGCAAAGCTCAGTCAATTTTGAACAGCTCTGCCATTCCAGTAACCAGGCTTCCGATAAGCTCAGCTGAGACTGTAGGTGCAACCATGTCATGGTTCAATTTCTCTCTCAATCCAATCTTATTTTCTCATGTCCTCACAAGTCTCCTGAGAGCACTCCACAGTAAGATGTCTTTTTCAATCTCCCATTCTCAGAATCTGTTCCCAGGATATCCAATCTAGAATAGTCCAGCCTAGTGTCCTCTTAGCCTCTCATCACTTGTACACTTATTTATTTTCTATCTCAAGTACTAACATGATTAAGGACAGGACCTATAACTGTTTGGCTTGCCCCTGTATCTCTTTATGTGTTACGCATAATTGGTCCTCATTAAGTATTTCTTGCTGTTCTTTGTGTTGCTATTCAATCTAGATAACATGGTATATATTCTCAACCCTCTCTTAGTAATATGCTTGCCTTCTGCTCTATTGAGTTTTTTAGTCATCAGTGGATAAAAGCCCTAACCATGGATGCATATAGCTGTCTGCCTCCTCTAGGGTGCTGAACTCTTGAGGAGAAAAATCTTACCAACTCACAGATCACACCATGATTTTTAGCCTCAACTTGTTCCTCAACATTGTTTACTGATCCTTTCATGTTCTCCTAATCAGCTACTTTCCCTTGGCCACAAACAACTAATTTAGCCTTCTCTAAGCTCCTAAAGCACCACCTTCACCTCTATAAACTATTATACCAATCTAGAGGACTTCAGCCACCGGACACAATATTTATTTACAAAATATATATACTTATACTATATCTATGTCTATTTTATTACTGCCAAAATGGATTAGAAGCATTTTCTAAGCTTATTTGTCCTATTTTTATTAATATATGTTCATGTTATTTTCTGGCTAACGCCCATTCTTTTTTTTTTTTTTTTTTTGAGACAGTGTCTTGCTTTGTCACCCTGGGTAGAGAGCAGTGGTGTCATTGTAGCTCACTGCAACCTTAAACTCCTGGGTTTAGCAATCTTCCTGCCTCAGCCTCCCAGGTAACTGGGACTACAGATGTACACCATGACACCTGGTTGATTTTTCTATTTTTAGTAGAGATGAGGTCTCGCTCTTGTTCAGGCTAGTCTTGAACTCCTGAGCACAAGCAATTCCCCCACTTCACCCTCCCAAAGTGCTAGGATTACAGGCATGAGCCACTGCACTTGGCCCTAACATCCAGTCTTACTCTTGTCCTTGGCAGTTGAACTTCTTAAAGAATTGTTACATTTACTATTTCTGCTTCTTCATGTCCCAATTCTTCCCACTCACCTTCAAATCATTTTGTTGAATCCATCATTCTGCTGAAATTACTCACACCTAGATTGCCAACAATCTCATTGTTAATAAATCCAACAGAATCTTTTCAATCATCAGATTAGAAAGACTTTCTTAAAAATTGTATGACAGTTGTCCTGTCTCCTGAAATGACCTCTTTTAGATACCTTCTAGCTTTGTAGTCCTTCAATCATTGTTCAAAATTCTTGTCAGGCAACTTTGTTGACTCCTTGTGTTCTGCAGTTCCCAGATTGCTGGAGATTTTTCTGGAGTTCTTGGCTCTCTTTTCTCAATGTTTTATAATGCTTCCATTACTCTGTTCAGTTCCTTGATCTGATTTACTCTGTCCATAATTCTAGAGCAAATCTCTATTTTGAGTGTCAAATTCGACTTCACCCCCTGCTTTCCTCAGTGCACCCCCACATTTCCAAACCTGAGTTCATTATCTCCTTCACTCCTCCTCTACTGTCCTTATATAAATATTCCATTCACTCAGCAATACAAACAAGAAACTTGGGACTAATATTTGACTTTTTCTCACCTTCCTTGCCTCCAATTCACCACACAACTATCAGATAGAGCTTTATAAAACTGCAGCAATTCTATCAGCCCCTCATTTAAATCCCCTCACTGGTCTTCATTGTTCCCACAATAAAGCCCCACTTTGTTTGCAAAGCTCACTAAAACCTTCATGAACAGAACTCCTCTCTTATCAGAAATACCCTATTTTAATTATCTGCCTCTATCTTGTCTAGAAAGTCAGTAAAATTCAGAAGAATTGAGCTGCCTAAATTTGAATTGTTTGCTGTCTGACATTTATTTGTGCAGAGAAAGAGACTAAATTTGCCCATGTCTAATTTTCCTTGAATGTTGAAAGAAAATAATAGTACCCATTTGGGAATGGATGAGAACAAATTGATAGCAGATCTGTAAACTTCTGTAATGGTGCCTCGCAAATAGAAATCACTCAACAAACTTTAGCTACATTCATTACTATTATTAATAGTGGTAGCAGTAGTATTTCATTATAGATATTAAATTTCTCCAAGGAAGGTGCTATGCTAGGCATATAGTATATACTAATTAAATAGTTGTCACATGGATGAAAAATAGAAGACTTCTATTTTATAAAGCAAACTCATATTAAGATCCCACTTCTTTAATCTATGAAACTGTGAAAAGTAAGCAAATTGAAAGAATTGACATAAATATAAATTGTGAAATTATAGTGCCAAAAAAGGTCTAATATATATGAAATGAGAATAGACAGTAAGACTATACCAGGAAAATCAATTATTTCACATGCAGGAGCTTAAGAAACAAATATACAAAAAGAAAATGAAAAGTTTTGCCATTAATCTATTGTGCCTATAGCGTTGGAGAAAGTAAATGTTGTAAAATAAAGCTCAACCAGAGGATGACTTTCAAACTTTCTTATTTAAACCTTCTGGCAGAGACTGAAAACTCAACAACCTGACTTATCAAAGACTGCAATCAATATAGCAAAGCTTAAGAAAGATGGGAATGAACAAGCTGCTCCACATACTCTGACGGTTATTAGAATTTGATAGAGTCAGAGCCAACCACACCATACGGTTGCTGAAAAATTCCCTCATCAGGAAGAGCCATAAAATTGCAGTATATTTCTAAAGGCATAAAATCCCTACCTATTAAGGATAAAAAATAACCAGTGATAGAGAATTTGCCAGGAAGGAAAGTAAGCAAGATTTGAAATCTTCAAAAATGTCATTCCAATGTTTGTGTTGTATACAGCTACATAGCAGACAGAAAGGCACATGAATTGTCTTTAGACAATACTGACTTAAGACAAAACTGACTTATATACAGTTTTACCCACTAACATAAGCCTATTCAATAGTCTTTCACCCAGTATGTGCCCTGATTCAACTACTATCATGCATTTCCTTCTATTCACAAAATTTTCAGAATGAAGCTATTATTTTTTTTACAAAACCACAATGTTTAGTTTTAAAAATATGTATATTTCCAAATCAAAATAAGCCCAACTCTGAGTCACTAGTGAGAAATCCTGTCTCTTATATTGCAAATCTCCAGGTCCTAAGGATTGTATATAATTCTGAACATTTGAAAAGGACCTCCTGGTTTTTTGGATTTCATTTTCCAATATACATTGAAGAAACGGGAATGGTCTCCCGAGGGTGGAAATTGTCGCCGGTTCCTCGTTACGCTGGGAGAATTTTGCCCACACTGGCAGACTCAGTGCCCAGGATCTAGCCTTCTTAGGAGTAATCTGAAGTTATTACTCTCCAAGATTTTCCCACCACCTCAGTGGTTTGCAAACAAGCTGGAAGTGAGTCTTCCAAAGTAGTATTAGTTATGGATTGTGAACAAAGGGGCAGGGCAAGATGGCTGAATAGAAACCCCAGCGATCATCCCTCTGCATGAATACCAAATTCAACAACTATTCACGTAAGCATGCACCTTCAGAAGAACCAAAAATCAGATGAGCAATCATAGGTTTTAATATTATATCAAGGAAGAAGGCATTGAAGAGGGCAGAAAAGACAGTCTTGCTTTGCCTACCCCTCCCCAATCCCCAGCAGTGCTGCACTGGCATGCCCAGTGGAGAGAGAATCTGTGTGCCCAAGGGAGGAAGAGTGAAGTGATTTCAGGACTTTGCACTGAAACTGAGGGTTGCTCTGTTACAGGGGAATACAGCACAGGGCAGAATTCTGCCAGTGCCATGGAGGGAGCGTTTATATCAGCCTGGCCAGAGAGAATCCTCTGCCCCCAAACTGGCTGATAAAAAGCAGCTTAGGGCCTGACTAAATTCCTAAGTCAGTTGGGCTACAAATGTTGCCATCCTTGGGCAATTCCTGTGGCTGTGCTGGCTCAGCCAGTGGACCTGGGGTGCAGGCATGTGACCCAGTGAGACACCAGCCATGGCAGCCAAGTCAGTGCCTGTATCACAGGCAGAGTGGCTCAGAGAGTCTTCTTCCACCTGGGTAAAGGAAAGGGAAAAGTTCAGAGGATGCTTTTTGCAACTTAAGTACCAGTTCAGCCATAGTAAAATAAAGTACCAAGCAGACTCCTGAATCCTTTGAGTTCAGGCCTTAGTTCCTAGAAGGCATTTCTGGACCCACACTGGGCCAAAAGAAAATCCACTACCCTGACGGGAAGGATGCAGTCCTGGCAGAATTCGCAACCTATTGACTAAAGAGCACTTGGGCTTCAAATAAACATCAGAGGTAGCCAGGCAATAGTCACCATGGGCTTTGAGCAAGACTTGGTTGGCTTTAGGTGTGACCTGGCATTGGTGGCTATGAGGGTGTGCCCCGGTCACTCCTCCCCCAACTCTAGCAGCCCATCACAGAGACTGAAGGAAGAGACCGAGAGACTTTGCCTGGTAATCCAGGGAATTCTCCCATATCTTACCCAAGTCCAGCAAGGTGGTACCATCAAGACTCTGCAAATGTCATAGCATTATTGGGCTTGGGGCACCCCCAGTGCTGATATGGCTGCAGTGACCAAAGACTTAAAACACTCAATTCCCTTCGAATATCTGTAAAGCCTTCTCAAGAAGGAAGGGTTCCAATAAACCCACACTGCAAAGATTAAAATAAATACCTGGATACAGATGAACATCCACAAATATCAAGAACACCCAGGAAAACATGACCTCACCAAATGAACTAAATAAGGTACCACAGACCAATGCTGGAGTGATAGCAATAGGTGACCTCTCAGACAAAGAATTCAAAATAGCTGTCCTGAAGAAGCTCAATGAATTACAAGACAACATGGAGAACGAATTCAGAAGCCTATCAGAGAAATTTAACAAAGAGCTTGAAATAATAATAAAAAAAATAAAGCAGAAATTCTGGAGCTTAATAATTCAATTAGCAAACAGAAATCCATCAGAGTTTCTCAACAGCAGAACTAACCAAGGAGAAGAAAGAATTAGTGAGCTTGAAGACAGGCTATTTAAAAATACACAGTCAGAAGAGAAAAAGGAAAAAAGAATAAAAAAAAGTAAAGCATGCCTACAAGATCTAGAAAATAGCCAAAAGAGGGAAAAACCAAGAGTTATTGGCCTTAAAGAGAAGGTAGAAAAAGACATAGGGAAGAAGGTTTATTCAAAGAAATAATAACAGATAACTTTACAAACCTAGAGAGACAGATTAATATTCAGGTACAAGAAGGTCAAAGAACACCAAGCAGATTTAATCCAAACAAGACTACCTCAAGACACCTAATAATCAAGCTTAGCCAGACTAAGAAAAAAAGACAGAAAACCCAAATAAATAAAATTAGACATTAGCACTGATACTGCAGAAATCCAAAGGATCATTAAAGACTACTATGAGCAACTATAAGCCAATAAATTGGAAAACCTAGAAGAAATGGATATATTCCTAGACACTACTAAGATTGAACCAGGAATAAATACAAAACCTAAATATCAAGTAATATGATAGAAGCAGTAATAAAAAGTCTCCCATCAAAGAAAAACCCATGACCCAATGGTTTCACTGCTGAATTCTACCAACCATTTAAAGAAGAACTAATACCAATCCTACTCAAACTATTCCAAAACATCAAGGAAGAGGGAATACTCCCAAACTCATTGTATGAAGCCTGTATCACCCTGGTGCCAAAACCAAACACACAACAAAAAAGAAAACTATAGGCTGATATCTCTGATGAAATAGATACAAAAATCCTCAATTAAATCCTAGTAACCTGAATTTAAGAACATATTAAAAAGATTATTCATCATGATCAAGTGGAATTCATCCCAGGGTTCCAAGGATGGTTCAATATACACAAATAAATCAATGTGATACATAATATCAACAGAACAAAGGACAAAAACCATGTAATCATTTCAACTGATGCTGAAAAAAAACGTTACAAAAAAGTCAACATCCCTTCATGGTAAAACCTTTCAAAAAAGTGGGTATAGAAGGAACTTACCTCAACACAATAAAAGCCATATATGAACAATCCACAGCTAGTATCATATTGAATGGGGAAAAACTGAAATCCTTGCCTCTAAGATCTGGAACAAGACAAGGATGCCCACTTTCACCACTATTATTCAGCACAGTACTGGAAGTTGTAGCTAGAGCAATCAAACAAGAGAAAGAAATAAAGGACATCCAACGGAAAGGAAAAAGTTAAATTTTCCTTGTTTGCAGATGATATGATATTATATCTAGAGAAACCTAAAGACTTCACAAAAAATTATTAGAACTGATAAACAAATTCTGTGAAGTTGCAGGATACAGTCATTATAAAAAATCAGTACCATTTCTATATGCCAACAGTGAACAATCTGAAAAAGAAACCAAGAAATTAATCCCACTTATAATAACTACAAATAAAATAAAATAACTAGGAATAAACTTAACCAAAGAAGTGAAACATCTCTATACTGAAAACTGTAAAACATAGATAACATAAATTGAAGCAGACACACACACACACAAAATGGAAAGATGTTTCATGCTCATAAATGGGAAAAATCAATATTGTTAAAATATCCATATCACCCAAAGAAATCTACAGGTTGAATGTAATTCTCATCAAGATACCAATGACATTCTTCACAAAAACAGAAAAAATATTCCTAAAATTTACATGGAACCATAAAAGACCCAGAATAGCCAAAAGCCATCCTGAGCAAAAAGAACAAAACAGAAAGAATTACATTACCTGACTTTCAAATTATACTACAAAGCTATAGTAACCAAAACAACATGGTGCTGGAATAAAAAGAGACACATAGATCAATGGAACAGAATAGAAAACCCAGAAACATATCCACACATCTATAGTGAACTTACCTTTGACAAAGTTCCCAAGAACATACAGTGGGGAAAGGATAGTCTCTTCAATAAATTTTGGTGCTAAGAAAACTGGATATCCATATGCAGAAGAATGAACCTAGACCCTTATATATTCCCATATACAAAACTCAAATCAAAATGGATTAAAGACTTAAATCTGAGACCTGAAACTATAAAAACTGCTAAAAGAAAAACTTTGGGGAAAATGCTTCAGGACATTGCTCTGGGCAAGGATTTCCTGAGTAATACTGCCAAAGTATAGGCAACCAAAGAAAAATTGTACAAATGGGATCACATCAAACTAAAAAGCTTCTGCACAGCAAAGGAAACAATCAACAAAGTGAAGAGACACAGAATAGAAGAAAAAATTTGCAAACTACCCATATGACAAGGCGTTACTGACTGGAATATATAATGAGCTCCAACAACTCAATTGGCAAAAATCAAATAATTTGATTAAAAAATGGGTAAAGGATCTGAATAGATATTTCTCAAAAAAAGACATAGAAATGACCAACAGGTATATAAAAAATGCTCAATATCATTAGTCATCAGAGAAATGCAAACTGAAACTACAATGAGATATCATCTCACCCCAGTTAAAATGACTTTTATCAAAACATCAGGCAGTAATGAATGCTGGCAAGGACATAGAGAAAGGGGTACCCTCACACTCTTGGTGGAAATGGAAATTAGTGTAGCCACTATGTAGAACAGTATGGAGTTTTCTCAAAAACTAAAAACAGAACAATCATATGTCCTAGCCATCCTACTGCTGGGTATATACACAAAGGGGGGGTGGAATTCAGTGTATCAAAAAGATATCTGCACTCCCATGTTTATTGCAGCACTATGCACAATAGCCAACATTTGCAATCTATCTAAGTGTCCATCAACAAATGAATGGGTAAAGAAATTGTGGCACATATATACAATGAAATACTATATAGTCACAAAAAGGAATGAAATTCTGCTATTTGCAACAATACAGATGGAACTGGAGAACATTATGTCACATGAAATAAGCTAAGCACAGAAAAGCAAATCTCACATGTTCTCACTCATATATGGGAGCTAAATATCAAAAATAATTGATCTCAGAATAGAATGATTGTTACTATAGGCTGGGAAGGGTATTGAGGAGGGGGAGATAAAGTGGGGATGGTTAATATGTGCAAAAATATAGTTAGGTAGTTAGATAGAATGAACAATATTTGATAGCACAACAAAGTGACTATAATCAACAATAAGTTAGGGTGTACTTTTAAATAACTAAAAGAGTGGAATTGGAATATCCCTAACACAAAGAAATGATAAATGCCTGAGGTTATGGTTACCTCAATTACCCTGATTTGATTAATTCATATTGTATGCCTGTATCAAAACATCACATGTACCCTAAAAGATATACAATTATTATGTACTGATAATAACTAAAAATTTAAAAAAAAGAAAAAAATCATGGATTGTAAGTGATCAAAATGTGACTTTATTTTTGTTTTCTGCAGCGCCTTTGAGTTTTATTCAATGAGGCAAGTTTTCTCTATTCTAAGATGAAAACTTAGGACCTCATGTTTCTCTCCTCATTCTTATGTGATTAGTTACTTTAAGTCACAGATGTGGTCTTATTTCAATGCATGTCCAGAATAAGAATTTAATTAGAGCTCTGAACCTGCTTAAACATAAAATCTCTCTTCTAGTCTAGATCAGCTATATTCTGGAGCCCACAAAATGCAGCAGGAAAGAGGGAGTCAGATATTTTAAGTCAATTTTACTTACTGCTCTTGGCACATGATTAAACTTGACTTTCTCTTGTGAGGCGCTCCCATAGGCTCTTCAGTGATCCCACCTCTGGAAACTTCTATCGTGAAGCCCCATGACCATCTACTATTCTAAGCAGACACTTTGAATTTTTCATTCAGAATCTGGTGATAAACCTTAGTTAGCCACTCTCTGATGGAATCTTTTCAGGCTCTTAGTCGCACTCTTTGGCATGATCTTAGGTGACCTCATGCCAGCTCTCTATCCCATGTGGCCCACCCCAATCTGCAGAATGCACCTAATACTCTTTGCTCTTTGCCCTGACAAACACTAGGAGTGCAGGGTGTTTGTGAGGCTGCAACACTCTGTTGGCTCTGTCACCAAGTAATTGGCTTGCCCTTCTCCTGCCTGCTAGCGCTTGTGCTGTGACTGCCAACAACAAAGATACACATATGTTAACTTTTTAAGTTATCTTCTGAAAGCCTTCCTTATGAGGCCTGAACCTGGCACAGAACCAGGTGAGTTTGGAGGAGGGTGCCCGTTGGTTATAGAGTTCACAACACCATCTTTTCCAAAGGTATTATCCTCAGAAATCTCTCTCCACACTTCAACCCCTGTATATCCTTCATCTGCTGAGAGTTATTGGAGTAGTGAAACTGGAACTCAAGACGTTTTATAGGCATATCTACTGCACATAAAGTTGTGTCTCATATTCACTCTGGTATCTTATTTTCTCTTAGTGGAACACATTTGAAACTAAGTTAGCCTGAGTCTCATTCTAACGCCCTGTCACAGTGGCATGACCTGCTAACACAACAGCATTTCCAGTTTGGTGGCAGGCTCCCAGACTTCCATGTATTATTGCTGCTTCTTTCCTTCTTATTGATCTCTAGAAAAATATACATAATTTCTCTTCACTTTAACTTGGGTTTTAAATGCTCCATTCTTGGATTGGAATGGATAAAGAAGATGCTCAGACCAATCATTTTTTTCTTATGAATTGACCCCACTATATGAATAATAAAATGAAAGAATTGTAAGCGTTTCTCATAATCTACAGAGATCAGTTACTACTTGGAAATTATATCTATATTATGTATGGATATATATTATATACAATTTCCCAATAGTAAAAGACATATGTATATATAATACATATACACATATATTTGTGTGGTTTTAAATTTCACCATCTAAATATTCAATGCATCCGAAAACTCTAACAGCATTTGTGATGGATGATAAATCTTTAGCACTACTGAAACATTCTTGGACATACCAAATGCCTTCAAATGAAAATTTTTAAATGTTTACTGAGACTGAATATAACAAAAGCAATAATCTTGATTAATCACTTGTTGCTATTCCCAGATATATTCTGATAGGTAGAGAGTCAAAATCATTTATCTCCAGGATTTTTCTCTTCTCTTTTCTTTTAAGATCAGATTACTGTATCTGAGTCTTATCTATGTGCAGAAGTATAAATAATGCAATGAAGAATCCCAAAAGAGGAGCCTCCTCACCACTGGCGAGCCATTTATTTTTCAATTAACAGAAGAAAAAAATAAGGACCATACAGAAATGCTGGTCTGAGGTCCCAGAAGTGAAGCTTGAGACCCACATCTTAACAGGAGTTTGAAACTGAACCCCAAGTATTAGACTAGAGGAGTAGATAAAAAGTGACTATGTTGTCAATTATTTCACATTTCAGAAAAAATGATATAAATTTGAAAACTGGCAAGCATAAAACTCAAATGGAAAAGAACTCTACTACAGATGAGGACATTGCTTTGCTATTTTATACATAAATTATTGAATGATTACAGTGTTTTACAAGGAAGGAAATATATCAACTGCCAAATGAATAATTACCGATACCACCTACCTCCTCCCACATATGATGAACATTGAATATTCATGTAGGTTAATTCAAAATTATTTTCTCAATCTTCATTGTTTTATATTGTCATAGAATTTCTGACTTTGTATATACATACACACATACGTACACATATGGAGAGAGAGATAAAATTTATGAATGATAAAGAGGTAATTCTGTTGATGAATTAAGATTAGCAACATGGGAGGAAGAATGCTTCATTATAAATGTAGGATACATGGTATTTTTCTGACTACAGGTAACATAAGTAAACAAGTGATAGTGTCCCTTGTCCTTAATAACAATTGCAATGTGTTTGGGGCATGCCAAGTGCCACATTTTAAAATGTATTTTAAACACATAGGATGAACAATAACCCATTTAAAGATGTGAAACAAACATGACACCAATTCACATTTTTAAAATGACAGAGAGATCTGAGAATGTTTTTTCTGGAGAACGTGGTGTTCAGTTGAACATACACACTGAAGAATGTGAGAACTATCTCCACATGTTTTAAACCACCATATGCAACAGGAAACAAATATTTCTCTAAGAATCAGAGAAAAATGAGCAAAAAGTAGAGGGAAATGATACTTGGAACATAGATAAAATGAGATATCTCAGAAGGAAGTGAGTTTTCTGCTATTTGAGATGGTCAGATAGGAGATGTTAATCATGTGTAGGATCAAATTTGTCTTGGCTCATTTTTCTGGGTTCGCGAATCCCATTCCCTCACCTACAACCACATTACACTCATACAGAAAACATTCAAATAGGTTAAGGAGGCAAATGTACCAGTTGGCTCTATACCCCAAGAAAGGGCCCCATATTGACTCCTACTGTTGGGCTTTGGGCAAAGTAGAGCAAGTAATCCAGAGTCACAAAACACTTTTGTGTTTTAGTCCTTTCAAGATGGTCAGCTTCCTCCACTGAGCTCCAAATCTACTGTAAAGAATTCTGTGTTTCTTTATGCAATTAATCCATACCTTCCTTTTTGTTTTTAGTCATGAAACTACTCTTTATGGATTTCACAACTTAAAAATTCACATGATACACTGACAGACCAAAAAAAAAACCAACCACTTTCCATTTTCAACATCTGTACTATTGTGATTTATGACCTTTTTTTATTTGGTTCTCTGTCTTACATTTTTTAAGTAGTAGGTGGAAGAATAGGAATCTATTCTTTGAGCTGAGGCATATATAAATATCAGAACTCATGTACAATAATGGGTCTGTTGTGCATCACACAGTAGAACCAGTAAGATAAATAATGTAACTGCATAAAAATACCTTATTATGTTTATTATAAACACCTTTGATTTTACCCAAGCTCAGCCAAGTACAGGGTAGCCATATTACCCTGCTCTTTTACATAGCAACCATGAAGCCTATAAACATGTATGTGTATTTGTTTTCAGTAATTTCTAATCATTAAATGAAGGTTAGAGTTAGTCCATCTTTAAATTCAGAACATTATACATATGGAGCTGTAATATTTTTTTCCATATGGTGTCATATTTATTTCCACAAAGGAAAAGTGATGACAGATTTTTTTAAAAAAAAAAGTTTCCAAAAATATGTATTAAAACAACAGTAGATTTCCCATTAAGCAAAGAATTCAGTACCTCATTTTTCAGCCAGTTGAAGGAGCGCCGAGAATGTACTGGCTTTGGAAAAGATACCTCTTCGTAGCCAAAAGTCTTCAGAGAAGTTCAATAAGAATAATTTCCATTCAGGAATTCCATCTTTCATATGCCAGGTGTCAGGACTGTCAAACCTTTGGACTGTTTAGTCTTATCAAACCTAATAAAACAATCGTATATAACCACTAGGAAACATTTTGTTGCTCTTTTCCTCGCAGCATCACTTTTAAGTTCAACTAAGTTTACTAAAAACCATTTTTGCCTTCTTGAACATTTTGCTCAAATTCCTAAAGAAGATTTGTCTTGAAAGTATGTCAATATAAGGAGTTATTCAAATATACACATAAAACAAGAGTGATATTCAAATGGTTATGTATAGAATGTAAACCGTGAGACATGAAGTTTAAATGGTCTTCTTTCTGGAGTTAAAAAATCAGTGGTAGAAACCTTTTAGTCTTATCTTACTGACAGTTTATAGGGAGTCAGATGATGCTGGCTGGGTATCACTTTGTGCCAAACATTTGAAGTTCAGCGTAGAAAAGGGGTTTGCAAATTGCATCCTGACTCAGTTTTGTGATATGATGGGTTTTCCATGTAGAGCTTTGAGTTGAAGATATCCTCGTTTTCCTTATTTTCCACAGTTCGCAGTTCTACAAAAGGAATGCGGTGGAAAGAATTTCTCAAATCAAATATAAGTGTCACCTACAATTGATATTGTTTAAAACAATTCCTTAGCTTAATAACATTTAATTAAAATCTCTTTTATTTTCTCCACCAATGTATTGGTGAATTTAAAAAGCAACTCATTTTCACAGAGGGCTGATGTGACTGTTGTGTTGCTATAGCATGGGATAAAGCATGACATAGACTGCGTTTTTGTAATCCTCTCTAGGTTACATTTCTCCTAATTTAGGAGAGAATACTATAAATCACTCCCTTACTGACCTATCCTGGAATGACTGTGGATGATCTCAGCAATTCCTGGATTTAAGAATTCCTGGCATTAAAGAAGGAGATATGTAGCTATATTGACCAAGTGCCAGACTATAGGCTAAGTATTTTTGTGCATATTGTCTCATCTAAGGGTCTCAACTTTCCCCTAAGGTCTTCAAACAGTCCTGCCCTTAGTTGAGCCATGACTCACTTGCAAATCACTGGTTCCATTAAATCTTTTCTGACCATAAATTATAGGTCTAAATTCAGGGATTTAGCCTTAGGTTTAAGACCAAGTCCTTGACCTCTACATCAGATTTAATAAGTGGGTGCATAGTTTATTCTGCCCTGCCTGAGTCCTCTCTCAATAATTGACCTAATACTTTAGTTCCTCCCAGAATGTTTGGTCTTGTTTGCTTTAACTATTTTTTTTTCTCCACAGACTAGAATCCGGTCCTAATACTTGACACTGGTTCCAGATCTTTTATTGCTGACTTTGAACATACCCAGTCATCAATCTATTCTAGCCACTATGATAACAACCATCCCTTTAGAATTACAGCTAGTAACTAGTGGACTAAAAATATTCATAACCCTGTATATTCTCATATCCCTGTAAGGCATTTCAATAGAAGCTGTTATATTTGCTATGGTTTTTAAAAAGTTGAAAATTACTGATTTTAGAAATTATTGAGGTAATGTGGAAGTAGAATTTTTTTATTTATTTTTTTCTTCTGAGTATGGAAAATTTTCAAAGCCAGAAAGCCCCTTTCATCACTGGATCCCTTGTCACCAAAAGGGGACCGACCTGGCCTGGATGCCTGTATCCCACCTTCAGATTCATCTGAAGATCTAATTTTCACGTTCTAATCCTTCCCAATCTGATTATGCAGCTTGATTCTAGCATCTGATAGCTGCATTTTAGAGCTTTAGTGGCATTAAAAAATAACCTCAAAGATGTCAAAATGAGGTTAGCAGTTATAGAAGTTTCTGACAGAACAGAGCAAACAGTTAATAAATTGAGGCAAAAGGGAGAAGAAAGAGGATAGGCTTCTTTTTGCCTCTGAAAAGCATCAAATACATAAAATGAATTGAGGTGACTCAATGATTGTTCCATTGAGCCACACTTGACAAAGGAAAAGGCTAAAAAAATTGATGTTAGGATAAAAACTATATAACCTGCATCATCTTCTTCAAGATTATCTTAAGATACTTAAATAACTGATATGTTTTTCTATCAGTTTCCATAGCAGTTAATGTTACCATGCCTGATACTGCATGTACATACCCAGGTTCAGGCACCAAGTCTAGAATTTTCTCTCCCATAGTGAAGTAAGCAAAAAAGCTGGGTGCAGTGGCACATACCTGTAATTCCCACTACTTGGGAGACTGAGGTGGGAGAATCGCTTGAGCTCAGAAGTTAGAGACCAGCCTGGGAAACACAGCGAGAATGTGTCAATTAACAAAAACAAAAAGCTTCACTGAAGAACATTAAAAAAAAAGAAAGAAAAATGTGAATGATACATATACGTTGAAACTTCTCTAATCACTATTAAAATTTATGCACTGAAAAATTTATAAAAATCCACAAATTTGGTATATTTCATATACTTGGTATTATTAGCAATCATTTTAGATAAAATATAGAGTGAGTACTAACTGAATATGAAGGTTAATCTCTACTCCAACTAAACAATTAAAAGTTGAACACAAAAATATGAATTATCAATGAGAACAAATCACTTAAATACTGCAGTAGGAAATAATTTATTGGTCAAGAGAAGCCATTTGTATTGTTCAAAGACTGCATTTAGTCCACTATAATGAACGGTATATCCTCCCTCCCAGCCAACTAACAAAATGATCATATAGGAGATACAACAGGGAATACTTTTGGAATATGCCAAACATTCATAAATTGATATCTATGCAGTTCATAAAAGAATTTCTAAATGATACATTTTACATGGTAGTGTATAAAAATTCATTTAGCCTGTAGAACTCAGCAGTGTATTATACTTCTTGAATAAATATTCTTGAATCCCAATGATTGTTATTTACTAAGTTTTATATAGTGATTGTAAATCTATCTACCTAACTGGACACACACACATACACACACATGCATATATATGCACACACACAAAGAAAGTGAAGAAAGATAAAGCACTTTTTTTGAAAATGTACATTATTATTTAATATGTAATGAATGGGTTCCTCCAGAACATAGTAGGAAGAGGTTGATACTAGTAAATGTCTTAGAAACATAGGTTTTCTTGAAATCTCAGCCACATCTGTACCCTCATCTCCTGCCTAAAATCTTTAGGTTTTTACTGAATAATTTCAGTTGAAGTTTCTATGTGAGAATGTATATGTGAGCTTCTTTCCAAAATGTTTGATGTTAACATGCTTTCTGTTTCTATGTTTGTTTTACTCACACATCTACTCATCTATCTTATTGTTATCATATTTTTATTCAAACTCTGACCTGCATGTCCCTAGCTAGTTCTCCCTATTTCCTGACACTGCCAAATACAAGACTCTCCCACTCATTACCTCTAGTGTGGATCATGGTTTCTTGCCATGAGAAGTTGTGCTCTAAGAGTCAATCTATTGCCACTCAAAAAAACATCTTTGTGATCCCTGGTGAAGGTCAGCAATCAGGGTGGCATATATTATAATGCTTTCAAAGTAAAAGACACATCACAGTAAAACACAAAAGATGAACACTGATATTCAAATGTATATAAGAATAATGACCTATATCTTTGAACAAACATGAACACACAGTTAGTAGTATATATGAGAATTACCAAGTCTTCTCTTTCAGCTAACATGTCTCCAGTAGATTATTTTACATGTGCAATTTTAAAATTCCTTTATGCTCAAAATATAAGCTTAAAGAAAATATCATAAATATAACTTACGAAAATTTACAATCATGACCAGAAAATATTTTCAGCAAGTTGGAAACTATATTTTATTAATATTTCACAAAAAGGTAGCAGTTTGATAATCTTTTCAAAATTTGTGTCATTTTAAAGTGAAATATTTTTTTCTTTTATTTCTAATTTCTTATGTCATCCATATAGCATATAAAATTATGTTTCAAAACTCAAAAATATTTCAAAAACATATTGGATATATAATATACAAATATATATGTAATAGGCACATACATGTGTATGTGTGTACTGACACATATACACACTTTGGAGAATATCTGTGTATTCCTCTGTTCTACCTTGAGTTTCAATTCAAAGCCTATGTTTTTGAATAAAATTATAAGTTGCTTATTTTAAAAAAATCTAATGAAATACTCTTCATTTTTCACACGTACAATATCCTTAATTACAAGGCTCGTTTTTTAGCTAGCTTCTCTTCTGTAAATTATCATTCCAGATGGCATTCCATTGTTTCTAAACTGATGCCACTCACATTCTTTTAAGAAAAGATTGTATTTACTAGGAAGTCTGGGCAATGTTTTTCTACAAGGAGAGAGAGAGGGTGTAGCTTAGGAGAAATATTAGGTTTTGCAATTGAATTGTTCTTGTATGAATTACTTCCTAAAAACTGATGTAGGCAAATAACTCTTCCAAGTCTCTGAGAACAGCTTTATAACAGGAAGAGTCTCAATAATTTGCTGAAAATATTTGCATCTCTTCACTCAGGAAGTGAGCATCAAAAGTGATTATTGACTTTTTCTCCTTAAGGAAACCCATCATAGGTGCCCCGTGTCATCTAACACACACCCTAGCCATGGGTGTGTGCTGTGTTGAGAAATGCTAATACACTCTTGAAAAGACATGTATCTCTTTTTGTCCCCTACAACATATGTTTTTTAATGAATTAAGCATGAAGGTCAGTGGGAGCAGAAAGGACTTTTTATTTTATTTATTATGATCATCCCAATGCCTCGGTTAGAATCTGACAGACTAGATGCTTGATGAATATTTAGCAAATAATGGATGAAAGCTGTTTATAATCTCAGCTGATGAATAGCAGTCATCGAGTAAACTAAACGACCTAAGTAAACATGCTGCCCTCTCTCCCTGTACACTACATTACCCTCATACCTCACAAAGGCCTCAAAGATACCTCAATATCAGTTTACCATTCCAAGTGATAAGGCTTAAGAATTGTCTATAATGTATCTTGAAAGACCAAATATGGAGACAAAGGCTATTTTGAAAATTATGAGGAAAAAAAGTCCCACAAGACTGAGAGCCAGGCAAGAGATCTTTTATTGTAATCTAGATTAGTCCTAGCTTGTTTATGTTCTTAAGCAAATGACTTTCCCTTCCCACAGCTGTTAAATGAAGGAGAAGGGTCTAGGTGTCTAGGCTTCTTTCAGGCTCTACATTCTAAAATCAAAACAACTAGCAATACCAAATAGTTGTGAGTTTGTGGAGCAACTGGGAATCTTAGACATTGCTGGTGGGATTTTTAAAAAATGCCTCAGCCACTCTGGAAAATAGTTTGGCAGGTTCTTATAAAGTTCAACATACATCTACCATATGACCCAGCAATCCCACTCCTAGGTATCTACCCAGAAATGAAAACTTTTACACACAGGATGTTTGCATAGTAGTTCTGCATAGCATTTAGTAATTACAACAGAAAAAATAGTAAGTTTAGAGTGGAAAAGCTTAACATACACTACCATAGCCAAGTGACTAAGGTCAACATTACCCGTAATACATACTGTAACTTCAGTTACTCTCTCATATGTGAGACAAGCGTATCAATTCTATGACATTCTTCTAATTAATTTATGGCCTCAGTCTAATTATAAGAAAACATTAGACAAATCCAAGTTGAAGGTCCCTCTACAAAATAACTGACCAGTTCTCCTCAAATGTATCAAGGTCAAGACTGAAGAGTGTCACAGATTGAAGGAGACTATAGAGGCATGGCAATTAAAAGCAATGTAGCAATTAAAGGCAATGTGGGATGTGAGATTAGACCTGGAACAGAAAAAGGACATTAATGGAAAAATTGATAAAATTTTAATAAAGCTTGTGCTTTGGTTATTACTATTGTACCATGGTTAAGTTCTTAGGTTTGATAAATACTTTGTAGTTATATAAGATATAAACATAAGGAGAAGATGGATGAAGGGTAGATGGAACTCTCTGTACTATTTTTGCAGTTATTCCATTAAGTATAAAATTATCTCAATATTAAATAATCAAATTCCTTGATCACTTAACCAGTAGGTTATCAATGTTTTTCATTCCATGATGTCAACTTGAGAATTTTTAATAATTAGGGTATTTTCCAATTTTCCCCTGTGTGTTTTCTGTGATCATAGGGAAACATCAAAATATATTAAAACATCATGTATGTAATTTTTATTAGGTAATATTGACTAAGCTGTTGTATCAAACAGGCACCAAAGATTCAGTGACTTAATTTTTTTTTAAAAAAAGCTTATATCTCTACCCAAAACAGTTCAGGGTAGGGCTTCCCAGTTAGCCCACAGCACTAGTCTGCAGGGTGACTCAGAAATCTAGGTTTCTTTCATATTTTTTCTCCAGTATCCTCTAAGTTAATTTCTTCACATGGTTTCACCATGTCCAAGTTGGAGCTGGTGGGTAGCGGAAGAAAAATATAAAGGAGGCATTGCCTGGTCTTAAGAAATTGTCCTGGAAGTGGCACACATCACTTTCGCTCACATAAACTGAAACATCTGGCCACATCTAACTGCAAGGAAGTCTGGGAACTGTATCAACTACAATTCTATTATTATAGATGAAGGGAAGAAAAATTTTGGTAGTTGGCTACCAATCTCTCTGATGTAAGAATAAAGAGCATTTTTAGAGATTCTTAACATTGATTTATGATGTTGATGCCCTTCATTCATTAAAAGAGTCTTAAAGAAATATGAATAGTGTCATAAATATTAACTATAATAGCTAAAATTTGAGTAGTAGGATATACTTTACAAAGGATTTTTCTGTGAAACATTGCTTTTAATTCTATGAAATAAATACAACAATCCCAATTACATTTGAAGAAATTAAAGCAGAGAGAAGTTACATATCTAGTGACATAGCTGGAATATAATTCTAGATTTTCTGACTCAATATGAACATTTTTCTATAAAGATTGTTTATAGATACTCTCAGTCTAATTGTCATGAATGTTTTGAAAACTGAAAAAAAAACTCATCCCAATATTAAAATCACATTGTTAGAAAATTGTGTACTCTTCTCAGAGCATTAGGAGTTTAAGAATGACTCAGATTCTCCTTTTGAACTTGACTTAGCCATATTTGTTAAGTTTGTAATGACTGAATGTTTCTTTTAGGCCAAAGAGCCACCCATTCCAAGCCCTGGTTAAAAGCCAGACCTCGAAGTCTCCTATTATTCCAAGAGTACATTTCCAAATATTTTATTTCCTTAATTTGTCTCATGCTCTGGTTTTGTCCCAGGCAGGTCTCATTCAACTCCAAGTTCAAACAAGAGCCTTTCAGTCTCACGGTCTCTCATCTCTCCCCCAATTTGTTTTGGCTGATTGCCTCCCACTGTGGCCATGCTGTTTCTCTCACTCACACAGTTGATACCATATGTCAGTGCTGTTTAAAAAGGAGCCCTTGAAAGGCTGAGGCCACTAATAGGTAGCATTGTTGAGGGGAAGCAACACAGAATGAGGGACTCTACAGTCCATACTGTTTCATTATCTACTGCCTACCAAGGAGTAATGAAATAAACCTCTATATATCTCAAGATCCAAAGTAAGTTTTCTGGCCCTTCTTTCCTGTCCATATAAAATTAGTGTCAACACTGTAACAAAGCTGTCAAGAATGCTAATCTGATTTTGCATCTGTGGATGGTTAAGCATTCTGAACGGAGGAGCTGATAGTCTCTATGTGCTTTGACTCTATGATAGTCAAAGCACACCAGAAACTTTAACTAAAATCACGATCTAATTCTTCAAGAGACCTGTAGAATTTATGCCTGTGGAACTACTAGAGGCAAAGAGAATCAGAGACATTCCACAAAGGAATAACAAGGTTTACCCTAAGACTATGAAGAGAAAACTGCAATTTGAAGAGTTGTCTCCAACTATCTCAAGGGCAGCCTAGAAGTAATCTTCAACGAGGCATCATTTTGCATTACCTAATACGGAAAAGTAGATTTTTGAGTAGTAATTATTAGAAATCAGATATTAGTTCAACATGAAGAAAAAGAGGGGTAAATATAAGAGATATCTGAAAAAAGAATGGACATTTCAGTAGTGAGCTAGTTTCTCAGCTCTTAGAAAGCTTCAAGCAGGAGACAAGCAGTATGAGAGTCTGATTAGATAGCTGCCTCATGGCTAACACAGTTTATTTAACCAATTATAATAGTTAAAATTTATCACTGGATTTAGTTGATTAATTATGCATAAATCTGTTAAGATGCATGTAAATAAAATCTAATGGAACCAATCAAAGTCAAAAACAGTGAGTGAAAAGGTAAACACAGGTCAATTTCAAAAAGGGAAGCCATGCAAATGAATTGCTAGATACATATTAATATATTACATTGATATTAACAGGATACTACAATAATCAACATAAAACTCCAAGGATAATCAGAAATGAAAAACACTCAGCGGGAATTGACTGATGGAAACTTAGAGAAAGATGTGCTTAAATGTAGTTGTAAAAACTTAAAATAACAGACATACAGTCATGGCATAGACCTGGTTATGTTAGATGTTGTCAGAAAACTGGATGGGCTGACAGTTGCAGAGAATGTCCATAGTCAAAAACTCAGATGCCTATTAATCACAACACTCCTGCTATTTGGGGGCAGAGGTCAACAGATCTCACGAGAGTGATAAAGACTTTGGGTTGTTTGATTAGACTCAGATACAACATCAATAAGGTCTTCTACATCAATCTTTTAGTCTCTATTCCTCAATTTCCTTCAACCACTGAAATGAAATGAAAAGGAAGAAAAACAACATTACGTGACTGATGGCTTCACCTATGCCAAGGGACACTTGCTATTCTTTCTACCAGGACTGTTCCCTCTGTAGGCATTAACAGAGTCCTATAGATAGCCCTGTGAGGAAAAGCACATAGCTGAAGGATGCTTTCCATGCACTACTTGGAGGGGGCTGATTGTCTACTATTTTTTAAAAAAATTGAAAGAAAAAAAGCATCTACCTTTAAATCTTATGTTCATTAATTTCAGATTACATATTCATAAGAAAGAGTCAAGCTTCTCTACTTTTTCTTGAGGTGGGGAGTAGTTTGGAGTTTTGTGTACAACATTATTGCACAACAAGACAGGGAAGACTACTGGTTATGGACACTAACTTTCATTTTAATTCTTATCTTCATTGCATACATTGTTTGGAAAAAGAAAAGGGCAGGAGATGGTATTCAAACAATTAAGTAAAACCTATTAAGACCAAACGATCCCAAATAACAGGGTTCACAATTATATGGTCCCGTTGTGCTTTGGTACATGAGCTAAATCACAGTCTGGTAGCTGATTGATAGACCCTTTCACAGGGCTGGCAAGAAATCTGAAACAACATCTCAAATGCTTCCAATATTCTGCTAAAACATAAAATTAAAAAATCCAATAATTTGAAGATAAATAAATAGGTTTGTTGTAAAGGATAAAACTTGTCAGAGAACAAGTTTTATTTGTCTCCAAAGCTATAGGGCTGGATGCCATGTTGAGATGTTAGCTTATTTTCTCCTTTCCCCTTTGGGGAGGTACTTAGCTATATACTCGATTATTTCAAGAAAGACATATGGCAGGACAAAAAAGTTAAACTGGCCACAAGTCTTTGTAAACCCTTTTTTCCCCTACATTTGTAAGCTCTTAGGAAAACCTAGAGAATTTTATGTGAAGCCAAAGATTCTTTGGTTTCATGGGCATAAACTTCTGAATGCGGAGGAGGATTGTCTCCAAACTAGGAACCTATGCCTTAGTCTATAAAGAGAGAGACATTCAGGGATAGCTATAGATTACAGACAGGGAGAACTACACATAGTTTTCTAGCAGCTCCTCTGGGGAGCTACAACTCCATACCAAAAAAAAATGGCTTTGCTGTGTTGTGCAGCTCCGTCCCCAGGATCCTGGAGTCCTGTGTCGGTCAGGGTTCTCCAGAGAAACAGAACCAATAGGATATATTGATATTGACATAGATGTACATATATAAAAAGGAGACTTATTATGGGAGTTGTTTCATGTGATTACGGAGGCTGTGATCTGCCGTCTGCAAGCTGGAGAACCAGGCAAACCAGTGGTATAAGTCAAATCTGATGGCCTGAGAGCCACAGGAGCCAATGGCATACTCTCAGTCTGAGGCTGAGGGCCTCAGAAACTGGAAGACCACTGGTATAAGTCCCAGAGTCCTCAGTGGCCCAAGAAACTGGAGTTGTAATGTCCAAGATCAGGATAAAGTGAGTGTCCCAGCTCCAGAAGAAAGAAACAATTCACATTTCCTCAGCCTTTTCATTCTATCTGGGCCCTCAGCCAATTGCATGGGGTCTGCCCATACTAGGAGAGGGTAGATCTTCCTTACTCAGTCCACTGATTCAATGGCAGTGTCTTCCAGGAATTGTCACCCACAGGGTGGGGCTGGGGGCTTAGAAAGGGGGTTGGTTGAGAGCTGGTGAGGAGCAGTTTTCAGCCCAGGTCTCTCCACTATGTGCCCTTAGTGGCTACCTCTTCTCTACCTGAGTAAATGTCTAAAGGTTTAGACTCTGGAAACTTAAAAAAAGAGGATCCCTGGACTAAAATGGACACCAGGGAAAGTTAAGGGAAGATGTGCTTTAACAAAACAAACAAACAACAACAACAAAAGGAATATCAAGGGAATGTCTTCAAACTGAATGATGAGACTTTCTATTCAATTTTCCCTGACTTTATACCAGAATGCTGCAACCAGAACTTAACTCTGGGCAGGAGGTTAGAGGGTTTTCCCTACGAAATCTGACTAACTCAAGAGGAGAAGCCTTAAGAAATTGACATTGAGAGAACCCCCGTGAATGTCTTGGTCAAATAATCTCTGTGAATTCCAAAGTCAGTGGGTCCCACTCACAAACACAGACCTTACAATTAGATTTGCACGCCCTTCACTCTCAAACATAGTTAGGGACCCAGGATTACCAGGCATTTTAGGAAAGTCTGTCATATAAAAGATAATAGGCCAAAACAAACAGAAAAAGAAGACAATTAGGAAGAAAAGAAAACTATAAAAAAGAGAAGGAAAAAAAGAACATATTGTCAATATCCTAAAGGAGATACTCCATTTATGATTCAAGTACATACAGAATCTTTTTAAAAGAAAGAACTATTTAGGGAATTTTTAAAAAGACTCAGGAATTAATAATGTCATGAAAGATAAGAAAAATGACATAAGGTTTGATTGCCAAGAAAAGTAAGGGAAAAAAAAGATGAAAATAAGAGCTGATAAGAACAAGAAAACTAGAGGTCCATGTAAGAAATTTGATATCTGAGTAAAAAGAGTTACAGAAAGAGAATTAAGAAAAGAATAAATCATCAATGATATAATTTAAGAATATTTCCCAGAATTAAATAACCTAGATTTCTAAAGTTTAAAAACTTATCTAGTGCCCAAGACAATGGATTAAAAAATGTTTTAAACCAAGTCACACCACTATGAAATTTCAAAATAATACAAAAGAGGAGACTCTACAATCTTACAGAAAGGGGAGAATAAAAAGGTCAATATAAAATCAGAAATAGAATGTCTTCCTCTAAATAGTAACTCTAAGAATCAAGAATGAAGTCATGTCTTCAAAATTTCTAAAAAGAAATAATTATCAATCTAACAGAATTCTATTACAGCCAAAATATCAATTAATTGTGAAGATAAAGACATTGTCAGACAAGGTCTCTAAATATTCATCTGTCATTCTTAGAAATATGTTGTAGAATATGACACATGAAAACCAATGAATAAAAAGAAGAAGAAGAAGATACGAGAATTCAGAAAACACAAAATCTCACACTGGAGAAAGAGAATCTTTAGGAGCAGGATGACATGAAATCTCATGGTGACAGTTGAATTCCAAATGCAGAAAGTGTCTGGTGAACTTGGCCTAGATATCTATTAATCCTTGTGTTGATTTAACCATGTGCTGATAGAGGTCTTATTCTCTCCTTTGTGCCATGTAAAATTTATTCTTTGACGTATTTCTGAGAGCTAGAGGTAAACTGTAGTAATTTTAGAAGCAGAACATGCAGAGCGGCCCCAATCTCCCTTCCATATCCCTACTGGATACCTAGCACCTGTCTTACACCACAGCTCTGCCAGGCAGAGACATTAGAGATCCTGTGATCTTTGTGTTTTGAAACTTACTCTTGGCCTTAGGCTATAGCTTTCTCAAAAGGTAACCTTGAAATCTCTGTAAAGACTATGTCCAACTTACCTTCTTCAGAAAGCCTTTGTCTAATTATGATAATATTGCCCTTATCTTGAATTGGTGGAGTAATAACTTTTATATAAGTAATATTTCACATTTATTTGTATGCATAGTAATTGACATTTTTTAAAAAAATTATTGAAAAAAATAAAATGAGAGGATAGCAGAAGTTTACCAAAATATGCCAAATCAATGACAGCAACAACAAATCTCAAAAAAACATCAGATGAAGAATACTAATTACAGATAAAGTATATTTTGAGGCTATAAAAAGGAGGATTATTGTGTGCTAATAAAGTATGCAAACCACAATGGAAAAATAACAGTCTTCAATATGCTATGTGTGTTGTGGTGTGAACTAATGCATATTGATAACCTACATAAGAATTTATGAAACAAATGCTACTTGGACAAAAATACAATTGTTCTGGGAAATTTGAACTTGACAAGTTAGTACACAGAAAATATGACAAAAAATTTGAATATTAAAATAATGAAGTCTTGTGCATACATTTAACTATATGGATAAAGTACACATTTATAGGAAAATGTATATTATCAGAGTTGAACCAATAAGAAGACAAATCTCAATAAACTGTAGAAAAATTTAAATTAAAATATCCAGTAATTACTTTCAAAAAAGGCTCTGGAACCAAATGGTTATGATGGTAAATTTTCTTAAATTTTCAAGGAAGAAAGGATAGGAGAATATTTATATAATCTCATTTTGAGGATTATATTTCTATATATGTAACCAAAGGCAGAATGTAAAAGTAAAATGTAAAAAATACCTCAATCTTTTATATAAAAAATGAACAACATTTAGAAGGAAATGACAAACTTGGAAGAAAAAATTGTCAACATACGTGACAGACATGTGATATCCTTAATATATAGATCTTATAAACAAATTAAAATTACATAAGGTATAATAGGGGAAAAAATGGCAAAATACTGAAGAGGTCGCTCAGAAAGAATTACAAATAACTGAGAAAACTATGAGAAAATTATTTGATAACTGTCATTCAAATACATGCAAATTATATCCACAATCCAATTTTAATCTGTTTTGTAAAGGTTAAATACAATAATTATTCATTGATAAAAGGTGGGAAATATAAATTGCCAAAACCTTCTCAGAAAGAAATCTGGAGTAGTAAAGCAAAAGACGTAAAAGCTTCCATACTTTTTTCCCCCAAAATGTCCAGTTCTAGAAAATGATCTTAAGTAAATAATTATACATGCACAAATTGATGTATAAGGACAGTCAATCTGGATGTTTTCATAATAAAATGAGTTTCATAAAAAAGTGAGAAACATTCCATATGTACGTCAAAATGTGAATAGTTTGTATATAAGATCATTCATCTATATAATAAATTCTTTTAGCCACTAGAAATCATACTAGCAATAATTAAAGACTGGGAATTTTTGTAATATGGTGTTAAACTGATCAGCTGAATATAAAATTACATACATTGGTGCAATCTTCATTTTTTAAAAAAAGTGTGAGCATGGATGTGTGTGTGTTTATGTATGCATAATTATACAAAATGCTAAGAAGAAAAAGGATTGAAAATCATACCAAAATTTTAACTATGTCTATTTCTGAGTGATGAGATTACGAGTGAAATTTCTTTTCTTTTATTCATGTTCAACTAATACTTTTATACAGAAATAGTAGACATTATTCCAAATAGCAAGTTAAAATCCTCTTAAGTGACAAATATGGAATGAATGGTTCTCCAAGGCATTTGATTGCCATTAGTATAACTTGGTCTTCCTACTGGCAGGAAAAAACCAAAATAACCAATAAAACTTGTTCACACAACTGTGCTGACAATGATATTAATGCCTAGAACAACACAGCAGTTAACTAAGGGAAAACCATGCTGGGTTGAACTCAATGAGAACCAGAGGAGGGTAAAAGCAAGTGGAAAAAGATGAAATTGACAGGAAAAGCAAATGGTAAATTCAAGCTCCCAGCCTGGGTGGGCAGTTTGGGTGGGAAACTAACCTCTCCAGAGTTTGGGTTCACTGACCACAAGTGAAACAGAGATTGGCAGAGCAGGCCAGACCGAGGCAAATAGCTATAAAAGTGTTCTACCCTGTGAGTACCACCCTGAAATATAATTAACCACCTGAACAAAGGAAAACAGTGCCCGAGATTTCTCCATTCAGGAAACAAATCTAAAGAGCAGGAACTAGAGCCATGTGCCAACACTTCCCCAAGATCAGAGGCCAAGAAAATAGCATAAGATCTGAAAAATAAATTTGGTCAGATTCTTGTAGGACTTTCTACCTCAACTTTTTTGAATTGGACAGTTTCTTTCTAAGGACCATTTATGAAAGAAATCTAAGTATCATCTTGATCCTAAAACCTTAAGAACTATGAAGTTATTTTTACCTAGTAACAGACTTTGTTAAATTACATGAACTATTTCTGACATACTAGAAGAGAGATCCAATCTACCTGGGCTATGGAAATTCTTCTACTTTAAATACAAATACATATATATATGGATATTTAGTAGCTTCAATTCTTTATTTTTTTCATTAATCCATTTAAGCATTCAACCATTCAACAACTGTTCTATATATACAGAGCATTTATTATGCCCTAGGCATTGAGGAATATACAAAGTTATACAAGTGATGTGCACTCTTCTTCAAAACTGGTGGAAGGAATAGGATAAGATATTAATGTAAAATGAGGGCTCTTACTTGTAAGGATATGCTATAATAATAATAATAAAACCCTGATAAATCAGTGGCTTCACATAGTAAAGGTAGTAAAGGTTTATTTATCACTCACAAATGTCTGAGAGAGATCAAGAGGTTTTCCATAGCAATGTTCCACAACAAGATGACCCAATAATACAGGATGTTTCCAAAACATGGCCTCCAAAGTCAAGGAGAGAAGAGACAGAAGAGGCACACTGGCTCTTAAATATTGCATATCAGAAATGATGTGTTATTTCCTTTAATATTTTTATTTGTCATAACTCAGTAATACTGGCTTTGGGTTGGTTTCCCTATGAAGCAGAATCTGAGCCAAGGATTTCAATTCAAGTGATTTGTTTCAGAAATAATCCCAGGAAAAATCAATAATGAATAAGAGACATAAGACATGAAAGCCAAGCAAGGGTGCAATTTCAGTCATTAGCTATGGATATGCTATTGGGTGAGGTGAGATGAATAGAGATGTAAAATTCCCAGGCATTTCCACATCTTGAAGGTGAGGTAGCATCAGTGTCCCAAGCAAACGTGAAGGTCCAGGTGCCGACCATTAGCAGCAAAGTATGTCAAAGCTGGGAGATGGGCACACAGACTGGTTAAAGAGATACAAGAGAATGGACAGAGCAAAAATAGTATCTACTCCAAGCTGCAACAAAACTCCAGAGAAGCTAGAAAATATTGGTTTCCTTTGTACTTATGAAGACAAAATTTTGTAGGAAGTACATGGTGTTGATTGAGTCTGCTGTATGTTCTAGGCTATGTCATGTAAGTAGAAAAGAACCCTGCAATAACTTGGTTATAATGAGTCTGAAGGTTGACAGTTGGCTCTTGTCATCTTTCCAGCCACTACCATCAATATTTATTGATCAAAGATTCAAATTCAAAGATTCAAAACACAAATGTAGTGTGTTTTATATGTCAGATAAGTACTGTGCTATTATGTCTAATAAAAAATGTGCACTAAAATTCAGATATTAATGGTAGTTTCAAAAAGCATAAGAAATCATCTTAAACTTGAAGGCTAATTATTTCGTTTCTTCTTTTTTATTTGACATACTTGCCTAAGAGAAAAATGTCAAGATGTTTTTTTAATTATATATTTATTAATGTAAATGAAGGAGTTTGCTTATCACAATGTCTATACAAAAAAAGCTCTTGATAAATATTTATGTTGACGTTTATATTACCTAAGGAACAAAAATGAGAAAGTGATTCCTTAGCAATCACAAAATAATTGCTATGTATGACATGGTTAAGCTCTTAAGAATTTTTTTTATAATAATGAAATTGATTTTAAAAGAACTTGAAGAGAGAAATGATCAGATTGTGATTCCAGACATGTAAGAAAAATCTAAACTCAGCCTTCAGGCCCAAACCAACCAAATTTCTAATCCAAGTGAAAAAACAAGCAATTTTTAAAATACAACATCATTATAGACAATAATAATTTAAGTGATCCTTTTCATAGATCTTTATACTTATAATTTTGTAGAAATCTCTTATCAAACCTTGTTTCAATCTTGGTTATGTTTTATTCTGCTTCTTCTTCTCTTGTTTGTTAATTTGCTTCATTTCGATGTAACTATGCTACTCTTATAAGGTGATTTTCACATTAAAACATGCATAACTACAATGCTATCTGATTAATATAAAGGTGGTCTGTGGCCCAATTTTCCCATTGCATTTTTACCCTTCACTAACCAGTAATAAAAGAATGGAAAAAACCTTAAAATGTACTGTACCTGGATTTAAACAATCATCTCAGCTACAGAATTATTAATGTTATAGCTTAAGGTGAAAACAAAATAAACAAACACGTTAGAGACATTTCATCCATAATGCTATGTCCTAAAATTTGTTGTTCTCTGATTTTAACGACCTGACCCATTCTAACAAAGAAAAATTCTAAAAAAAAGAGCAAGATCCAAAGACAAGTACAGCTGAACAAAATCCTGAAACATTGTTCCTAAGCATTTATTTTTAGGGTAGCCAGAACACAGCTCTCAGGTGGCTTTGGCTGCCAAAAAAAAAAAAAAACTCAAAGAGGTTATAAAAATCCAGTAAATTAAATTCAACTGTTTACAACAGATTTTTGAACACCTACTGTGTGTTGAGCCCTACTGGCCTCTGGAAATACAGAAATGTGCATGGCCTTTTCATGCTGATACCGGAGCAAACACATTTAATCAAACCCTGATAGCAAGTCTAGATAAATTGTGGCTATCTAAAGAATATTCCCAAAGAGATCCATTAGCATTGTAATTCAGTCAACACTTGTGCTTAAATAATAATTAACCATCATTTGTTAAGCTCCCATAGCACTCTAGACTCTGAAATCAACCTAAATATATAAAACTCTCACTTCTTCCCATGGTGATTTTAGAAATAATGGCCCTATTGTACTAGGGTCTCTCATCCCTAATTATTTCTTTATCTGCAATATAAGCACCATGCACATTGGGATGCTTTGTTTCATTATATTAAATAGAAAGTTTACACATGGAGACTGCCCAGTACTTTGTACATATGCTACACTATTTGTCCTTAAGTCTAGGGATTTCCTTTACTTGGCATGAATTATAGGAGAGGTGTCTAACACCCAGACTGAGTGAGTTATTCTAGCTTATGGTGGTGTTGGAGAGAAAAGTGCATAAACCAGAGGATGTCATTAGACCAGTGACAATGGAGGAGAAAATATCCAGTGCTGACAGCTCTGCTCACTTGCAAGCTGATTGGTGTCAACGTGCAGAGTAGCACAGACAGAATGGCTTAGGAAGGGGTTTGCTGCATCTGGCGAGAGAGGAAGTATCACAGCGAAAAGAGAACAAAATATTGTATGTCTGTGTTTGCTCCACCTAGGAAAAGCAGACACAATGAATCTACAGTATGTATAGAGAAGGAACTAACCACATGTATTAATGCAGTCTTTGTGCCTCAGCTGTAAAACAGGTTCTGGGCTTGCAGTTAAAGTGGCTGCACAGATGGGGCCTTTTCCCCTTTCTTTGCAATATTCTATATTCTAATTATGACTTACGCTGCTTCTGGCACGAAAGCAAGGCCACTGATGTGGCCCCAAGAGTAGGCATGATAAAAAGCCAGGCCCATGAACTCACAGGGCTGCTCTTTTCCACTTCCCTTCTCCTCCCTCTGCTAATTCAGTATGAGTTTTTTTAGAGCATTTGGAATTCTTCAAGCTGTCTCTGGTTGCTTTTCACTCACTGAAAGAAAGAAGATCCAACCTTCCGAAGGAACTCCATAGTTATAGGCAAGACAGGAAGCATAGACTGATTAACAATGTGGTACAAAAACTCTGGAAGTATACAAAGGAAAGTGATAATAACTGATTACAGTAAAAGACCTTGTAGGGACTTACGAAATTTTTTAGGATTCTGTGTAAAATCCAAGTGCAAAAATCTATATCACAGGGCATAAGTCTCCTCACCTCATATGGTACTTCATTTTGGCTATAAATGTGAGGTGATTCAATTCTAAGCCATAAAGGAATAACACCATAAAATTAATAAAAATCACTAAATAAGATGTTCTAAATCACCTTATTTCATTTCTATTATTGCTAGTGGAGCCTTGTGAATTTTCTGTTGTGTATAAATTGATGCTTAACTATTGAACGTCACCTTAACATTCTACCAAACTCTTATGAAGAGCAAATATTCTTAGTAAATCATCCTCATGTAAGCTATAGAGCTGTCAATATAGGAAAAAGTCATATACGATTTGTACATAAGTTTTAGCTCTTTAAATATACTGACATAATTATCAGGTAGGATCTTCTATTTTAATGTAATCTTTTTAAACACTTAAAGGGATTTTTTCCTTCCTTTTTTTCTGTTGTAGTCACTTTTTCCCCTCAGAATCTTAAAAAATGATTTTCACCAGTTGGTAATTAGAACATTGCTATACTCACTCATCAATTCATTTATTCATTCAACAAATATTTACTAAATGCCAGCTATTTACTAGGCATTATTCTAGGAAGTATAGTAGTTTATGAGACAGAATAGGACAAAAATTCTACCCAAAGGAGATAGATAATAAATAAAATAAACAAGTAAAATGTATAGTAAAGTAGATATCAATAGATATTGTAGGAAAAATAAAGGAAGGAATATATAAATAAAGGGTATGGAATTTCAAATAGTGTAGCTAAGAAATGTTTCACTCAGAAGGATATTTAAACACATCTATAAGGATATCCAGGAATATAGCCATATGGATTTATGATAGAAAATTGTTCTGTAGAGGAAACAAGAAGTGCAAAAGCTTTGAAGACAGATTATACATGAAGTATGAGAAGAATAAGGTGACCAATATGGCCAGGAAAGACCAACCAGTTAGGAGACAATCACAGAGCCTTGACAAGACCAGATTATGTAGGCCAATGTAAATGCTTAAGCTTTTACTCTGAGTGAGATGGGAAGCCATTGGAGAGTTTGTGTAGAAGAGTGACATGCATCAACTTGTATTTTATAAGTCTGCTATTTTGATAATAAACTATTGGGAAAACAAAGGCAGAAATGAGGATGCTATTCAGAAAGTTATTGCAATTGTTCAGACAAGAAACAGTGATGACTTAGACTGAATTAAACGCCATGAAGAGAGTGCAAACTGATTGGATTATAGATATGTCTTAAAGGTACAGTGAGCAGCACTTGGTGACAGATTAGACACAGATTATGAGAGAAGGAGTGAGATCATATATGACTCCTAGGACTTAGGCCTGAGAAAATGAAAGTGTGAAGTTGCTATTACAGAGATGGGGAAGACTCTGTGAGAGCAGGTTTGGAGGAAACGGTGGTGTGTAATTTTGGACTTGCTAAATGTCAGACGCCTACTGAATATTTAACAAAAGAGGTCTGGAGTTGAGGAGAGAGGTCTAGGCTAGAGATACCCATTTAAATGATTTTTGAAATCATGAAAAAGGTAAGACTGTCAAGATAGTGAGTGCAGTGAGAAAAAAAGACACTCTGAGGACTGAGCCCTGGGGTAATCCAGTGATTTGTGATCAGAGAGATTAAGAGAAACCCTCAAAGGAGACCAAGAAGGAGTAGCCAGTGAAAAAGAAAAAAGATGAGAGAGAGTGATGTCCTGGAAGGCACACAAGGAAACTTTCAAGGAGGAAGAAGTGATCAACTGTATCAAAATCTGATGATGGGTCAAGTAAGATGGTGAATAAGTACCAACCATTGGATTTAGCAATACGGAGGTTGTTGGTATTTTTAATAAGAAAGTGTCATTACAGTGGTGTGTTCAAAAGCTTGATTGGAGAGGGCTCAGGAAAGAAGGTAGGAGAAATGGAGACAGTTAATTTAGGCAATGTTTTGAAAGATTTATATAAAAGGAAATGAGAAAATCAACAGTAGCTGAGTGGGAGGATGGAGTCAATAATATCCTTTTTTTCAGATGGGAGAAATAAGAGCATGTTTGTAGGTTGAGATAAATGATCCCATAGAAATTAGAGGGAAGTGATACAAGAGGGAGAAGAATGTCTTGAAGTAGGAGATAAAACAAACAATCCCTCACCGTGTAGAGGGATTATCTTTGGATAGGAACACCCTTAAGCCACTCACCATCCAAGGTACACAGGCAAGTAGGTGGTTAGTTATCATGGCAGAAGTTTGTGGATGCTCTGTCTGAGTGATTCTATTTTCTCAGGAAGCAAGGTCATCAGCTGGGACTTAGGATTTAGGGGAAAGTATTAGAAGTTAGAGGAGAGAAGAAAAAGTAGGAAATATTTTTCAGGAAGAGTAGGAGAATGAATGAACTAAAGAGATATGATTGTCAGGCAGCATTAAGAGTCCACTTGAGATTAGAGGTCATAAATTTAAAGGAAGACAATCATTATGGTTGTGTTTTTCTGCAGCCATGTTTAGTTTATGGGAGCAGATGTGGAGTAGACAGAGAGAGAGATTTAATCACAGGTTAACCATGGATAAAATTTTGCAAGACAGATACACTCCAAGGAGAGAGAATTAGAATAATGGTGGAACATGGAATATGAGGTGAGTAAATAAAGGACGTACAGGTGTGGTTAGGAACAATGAAAAACTGGTGTGAACGTTTATTTCGGCCCCAGTTGTCTTATGTGGATGGAAGGTGGCAATTTTAGAAGAGAGAAGGGCAAGGAACTGAGAAGCCAGATTGAAAAGAGCAGCTACATAGGTTTTGCAATCACCAAGAATTAAGCCAGGAACAATTTGGAAGAGAACAACTTTTATCTAAAAATCAAACTCTTGAAGGAGGAAGGGAGAGTGACCCGGATGTCAGTAAATGAGTGCACCATGGAAGGGTAATATACAGTCTCACACACAGCATGAGCTTTGAAGCTGCAAAGATTTGTGAATGAAAGAGAATGGATTACCTAGAAGTGACAATGAGAAACAAGTGCATCTGCCTGTTTCCGGCCCAGGGTTAGGAGAGTGAAAGAGAAAAGAACCACTAATAACACAGAGCTCCAGGGGAAACAGTGTCCTTAAAAAGAACCAGTTTCAGTTATAGGAGTGGTTCTCAACCTTGGCTACTTATCTCATAAATTGGATAGGGAGAGAGAGAGATAGATTGATTTTAAATAAATATTTTTCAGTTTTACTGCTTAAAGTTTTACCCTCAATTCTCATAGAAGGCCTGACATATGTTTCAACCTAATTTTTCAGACAATTATATGAATGATATTATTTACATTGTCTATTATGTAGTGAGAAAACTATCCACAGTCAGGCACATAAAGTTTACATTATCCCAGATGAATTAATTAAATGTGATTGGGCAGGAAACAAATTCACTTAAACATTGTTTTGGTATTAACTTGGAATTCTCTAACAATAATAAAGATCAATTCTCCTTCATGTGTTTCTTTGAAACGCCAGAGTCCAGTGTGCCACTAGGTACAACTCTGAGACGGCCGTTGACACACTGCAGACAGGCCAGTCGTGTGGCACCAAGTGCCCCTGCCGCATCTGTGGTCTCAATCTTCCAGGCTCTATACCTGAGAAGACCTAGAAATGCGATGTTATTCTACTATGTTAGTGAGAAATGTTGCATTTGTTTTTTTCCTACAAGGTGTGTGGTATATAGTTTATTGTAATTACTGTACAAATGGGGGCAGAGAAAAAGTCCAGGGCATAACTATAGAGGATGAAAGAGCCAATTCAAAACTTTTTTTAAGGTCGAATATTTTATCATTATTTATTTATTCATTTATTCCTTCAAACAACTGGTTTTGATTGCCTTATGTATGTGAGGCACTCTGTGGCTAAGGGACACACAGAAATGAATGGAACCCCAACTTCCTAAAGCCACAATCTTCTTACTCTTGTGAAGAATAGGAACTATTCATGCACCCAGACAACTATAGGGAGTGGGAGTTAACTTTCATTTGAATATTTTCTCTTACATTTATTTCCTGACAACGCTTGTGAAAACTGAAGATATGTAGGAGGTCTCACAAAACTTGGAGCAAGGAATCAAATCACAAACTCAGAGAAAATCAGCTTCTCGGTAAATCTCCCGTGATTTTGGAGATCAAAAATAAATGTTTCTGTCACCCCTGACATGAGGACTAGACGGTTCAAATCAACTCTTATATCTTAGGGTTTTTTTAAAAAAAATATGAATACTAAGAACACAGATGAGATTAAATAAGAACAGGAGAGACCTGAGGGTTAAAAAAAAAGAAAGAAAGAAAGAAAAGAAAATGCATTTGGCCATGATTCCTCTGGGAGAAGCAGCTGACACAAAATAGAGTGGTGTTGCAGAAAGAAGTGAAAATCCCCAAGGCAGTCCAGCAAAGGAAGAAGAGGTTCTCTTAAAGTATAAATGGGTCTTTGTTGAATTTTAACAAGCCCTCAAAGGACAGATTCTTGGAGATGTCTGAAGTTCTTCATTTAATGTGAAAATACTTTACACTTTTCCTTAAACAAAGAAATCACCCCACTGGCGAGGAGCCAGAGCTTGCACGTTTTTTTGAGGCACCACAGGAAAAGAGAAGAGTGAGGCCAAGCACTTCCACATTGGCGCTGGAGGAAGAATGCGCCCCGCTTCCCTGCATTCTGATCGGTGGCAGTTCTGGGTCCTGATTAATGAGTCCTTCCACGCTCCTGGCCTTTCTGCCCCCATTGCTGCTCTATAGTTTCAATTTTCACCTCGAATCTGGAAATGCCTCCCCAGTGAAGAAAGCTCTGAGATGATGTGGAGGGAATACAAGGGAAATGCAGATATTAGTGCTACCTGGCCAGCAGGAAATTTGAACTGCATCAACTGAGATGGCCCAAAGAGCTGTTGAAATGTAAGATAAAGTTCAGAATGGGATTACTATGTAATGAATGGGAATTTCTTTTTCGAGGGGAGAGAAGGAGGTCGGAGTTGGAGTTAAAAGTTTATGAGTCAATGGGACACACCATTACTTTTTCATTGTGTCCTGCTCTGGACTGGGACTTCTCTAAGTCACAGCTGTAGGGAGGCCTTTTATTATTTAACCTCCTGAAAACGATTTTTGGCGTCATTTGGGTGTCTGAGCTAGGCTAGCTTATCTGTGGGCTATGATTTGTTTAAGTACCTGAATATGATATTCATGAGCATATCTAATACTAGCAATAGTGATAACACCTATATTTGCATGCTCTGAGCCGGGCACTGTTCTGATTTTATAAATATTAACTCATTTAACCTCTGCATCATGGTTATATTGTGCAGAAATCACTAATGATAATTCTCAAAGATGTACAGATGCTCCTTACAAGAGGAACTAAGATTTTATAAAAAGAGAAAAGGAAGGAGTCTCTAAGAAGGCAACACAAAACAGTGGTTAAACGTTGGGACTGAGTTTGAATCCTGCCTTCTGCCTATTTCCAAGCTGTGAACTTGGACAAGTGGCAACCTCCTTATGATACAGTTTTCTTATCTGTAGTTTGGGGGTCATACTAGTAAAATTACTGTAAAGATTTCATGAGATGATACATTTTAGGTAACATATACCTAGCACCATGAAATGACAAGTTGTAGCAATTAATTCAATGCCTTTAGCATACATTTCTCCCAATCTATTAGTGAACTTACCCAATAAAACCTAAAATTTCCATTTATTTTACTCTCAGAATATATTGTTAAAAGATTGTTTTTTAGAGGCCATCACGGATTTGAGAATGGCAAGGATGTTTTTCGTTTTAAGAAAGAGATCTGAAAATTAAATTTTAGCACATCCAAATTCCTGACAACAAGCTGACAACACGAAGTAAATAATGAAACTTGGAACTGAGAAGCTGCTGTCCAAGACAAATCGGAACAAATAATGCCTCCTTAAGTGTCCCTCAGTCTTAGGTTTCTTGTGTACCATTTAGTATATAGTGACTATCTCCCTAAAGCATCAGTTTCTTGTAGTCAGCATTGTGGTTTCTAGCACCAAAGGAAGCTTTGTGACCAGATCACCCTAAGTCACTCTGATGTTTCAAGCTGCCAAAGACTTTGTGGTTAAGAAGAATGGTAGAAGGCTTCTATAATTTAAGACCAGAGATTTTTTTTTCCACTGGAGTGATTCAATGTGCCTTGTGTGTGCACATGTGTTCCAGTACAGATGGAGACTCAAATGACTATCAGACCCTTTGGTGTGAGTTCAAATTTCCTGAAGGTGTTGGAATGTCTGTAAAACATCAGATGCCCTTTTGCCTGCATTTTAAAAAAAATAAATATATTTTAATTCTCTGATGATTTGACATTTTGCTTTATTTAGGGAAAGACTTGACAGCATCTTTGAAAAATTGTTCACAAAAAAATGTTTTTTGAGTTTCTGGTAGGTCACCGACCTTCATATTAAGAAGTTTTGTCTGATTTGTCTATAACCAGAGACCGGTTTTTGTATTTGTGTGTGTTCCCTCCCCCCAAAATCTAAAATCTTTATTCTTGCTCCAATACTGTTAGTCATATTTTACAGAATTATTGGTGTGCTGCTGTCATCACGCTTACAATGCATTTTTCCTACTTAAGTTTCAGAAATTTTTTTCAGGGAGCCTTAGGCAATGTAGGGATACCAATGTAAGGGATATTATTGTCTAAGCTTTTTAATAATTGCAAATGAAGTTTCTCTGACTTCTTAATTTTATACAAATCACATTTGTTAAAGTGAGAGGAAAGAAACTGTCTTACCACATTGAGCTTTAGGTAGTGAATTCTGTAGTCAATGTCTTCCATCACTTGCCCATGTATTTTAGGTAATGCATGAGCATCAAAATGCTAAGAAAATGTGAAAAGAAGGGGATTTGAGACAGATATAATCTTCCATTGATACCATATATTTCCATTTTTAATCAGAAATCCAAAATACAAAAATATTCATCAGCTAAACTACTACCAGCAACTGACCTTATAGGTAGGGTGCATATTTAGCTATTTATATGAAGTACTTTGAAGAGCATATAAAGGTTCATTCTACTTGCCTCAATTATTTCCCAGCGTAGGAATTCTCGCTCCCTTTACTGTGGCAGAAAAATCTACCATAGAGCCACTCCAATGGATTCCAAACCAAAGATTAAATCAATGCCCCTAGAATGCCACTGTGACAATCTAATACACACTACTTTATCAATGAGCATAGGCTAGCTTATGCTATGGTACCAAATAACCTTCAAGTCACAGTGACTTAACACAAGAAAGGTTTTATTTTTTCTGGCACATATTCCATCTGTATCACTGCAGCATGGGCTTCTGTTCAACACAGTCACTCAGAGACTTTCCTCATCAGGATTCCAAAAGAAAAAGGGATTCCTGAAAGAATCTTGCAGTACCAAGTGGGTGCTCAAACCTCTAGAGTGAAACCTGTCACTTCTACCTGCAACTCATTGACCAGGCTGCCCACAACCTCAAAGGGGCCAGCAAGTGCATCCCATCTGTGTCTGAAATTGGGGCACTTGAAAGCATTAGCTGAAAGCACTAATAACCACCACCAGTTACCTTACAGGAGGACTTCTGATTTTGAAAATACCCTTTTCCTTCCCAACGGAGTCCTTCCCAACTCCAAATTTACACTTTAATCTCTGCCAAAACCAGCCTATTTCTGGTAGCATTTTGTGATCATTCTGAGAGCTTAGAAAGCAGTGCATTTACAAAGCACACATTTGTAAACATCTACTTCTGTGAATCTGGCTCTTTTAAATACAGTGATGCTGAGAAAAGTAGAACATGCAGGTGATCTCAATATTCAAAATCAAATCTCTTAACTCATCCTAGTTTTCAGGAATTGGTTGAGCCAATGATATAGCATTACATAAAATAACTAATAAAAGGAGTTGTTTTTTTATTTTTTCGTGTTTTTTCTTAATGAGTACTTAACATATACTTCTTAAATATTAAAGCAAAGAGTATATTAAAGTATATTGTGAGAAAAACCATATGAATTTTTAAGGTAAAATGAAGTTTCTAGAAAATTTTATTGTTATGGTGTGTTATTTCAATTGAACTCTCATGGCCCAGAGTTCTTTTTTTATTGGCATTTGTCATTTGGTTTACTTTTTTTAAAAAGTTAATAACTGAGTTTCAGACCAGAGGAAGTTTGATGTTCAAGTCTTAAATGGTGGTAAAAAGTCACACATGCATAGAGTAAACTCTGACTGCAATATAATCAGTTAAAATTTTCAAGTTAATGAGCTGAGATTAAATAATAATAAAAAAAGAAGGTAGAAAGCAGAGCAAAAGCATATATATGAGATGTGAAAAATATCATAAGCAAATAGCAAAATGTAGATTTAAACACAAATATGTAATTTCAATAAAAATTTAATCCAATCAAATATATTGGATTAAACACGCTATTATAAACTCAAAAATTTTCAGAAGGAATTTATCAACAACAGCAGCAACTTTATGCTTATTATAAGAGATACATCTAAAAATAAAGCTAAGAAAATAGTTAAAAATCATAAGTGGAAGAATATGAAAAGCTGAAACCAAACTAAAAAAAGCTACTATAGTGATAGATGTTGACATCATAGTGTATTACAAGGCAAAGGTATTATAGATAAAAAGAAACATTTCATAGTGATAAAAGATTTGATTAATCAGAAAGATATGACAATTCTAAATACCTATGTAGCTTCAATATAATTTTGTGAGACAAAATTAACAAAATTACAATGAAAACCTGAAAAGTAAATATGAAATATTTTAAAAATTCTGGCCATACCCTGGGCTATAAAGCAAGAGTTAGAAATAATATAAACCACAATATGAATATTTTAAAGAAAAGATGTCCAAACCAGATCTAGCAAAATATAAAACCAGTAAATATAATTCCAGTCAGAATGAGATTATTCCAGTAATGCTAAGTTGTTTCAAAATTTGAAAACCAATATGTGTTTAATTACATTAACAAAATTGTTAAAATGTGATTTTTTTAAATGTGATTGTTTTTATATGCAGAAAGAATTAGCCAAATATCAAGATTCATTACTTATAAAAACCTTTATTCCCTCTGTAGTAAAATGTACCTACAAAGATGCACAGCAAAATACAAAATTATAAAATATTAAAGGCTTTCCATGCTAATATCCTGTTATCAACACTGCTTTTCAACATTTTATTATATCCCTTAGCCATTATAATAAGACAAGAAAGGAAATAAACTATATAACGAATAGAAAGAAAGAAAATTATCATTCTTCACAGTTCAAAATAATCCAAAATAATCTACATATAAGTTATTAGAATTCATAAATGAGTACAGGAGTGTTACTGGCTATAAGGTTGTAATAGGATTCTCTACAGAAGCAGTCAAGAGAGAGATTGATTGTAATGAATGGCTCATGCAATTGTGAGAGCTGGCAAGTCTGAAATCTGTAAGGTGGGCCAGCATGCTGAAAAGTCAGGTAAGAGTTAATATTGTACTTTTGAATTCAAAATCTACCAGACAAGCCAAAAGGCAGAAAACTTAGGAAGGGCTTCTGTGCTACAATCTTGAATCAGAATTGCTTCTTCTTCAGGAAACCTGTCTTTGTTCTTAAGGCCCTTGTGATTGGACAAAGCTCACATCATGGAAGGTAATCTGTTTTACCCAGTCTAATGATTTAACTGTTAATCACTTTTAAAAAATAGCTTCACAACATCATTTTCTACTAATGTTTGACCAAACAGTTGGGCACTGTAGCTTAGCTATGTTGATATATAAAAATAACCATCACAGTCCACTCCTTGTCAATTTGGAACTTATACATATCTCTTTAAGAATTCTCTGAATTCTGTTAAGTCCATGAATGAGCATGGGCCTATTGCCACACTTCATTTGCTTGCCATAAAGTGAGTTCCTTGATCAGAAGCAATGCTGTGTGGAATACCCTGATGGTGGATAAGGCACTCTATAAGTCCATGAATGGAAGTTTTGGCAGAAGCATCTTGTGCAGGGAAGAACATCCATATCCAGAGTAAGCGTTTATTTGAATAAAAACAAAACATTTTCCCTTTCAAGATGGAAGCAGTCCAATCTAATCAATCTGCCACCAGGCAGCTGGCTAATCACTTCCATGAATGGTGCCATGTCAGGGTCTCAGTGTTAGTCTTTGCTGCTGGCAGACTGGGCACTCAGTAGTGGGTGTAGCTAAGTCAGCCTTGGTGAGTAGAAGTCCATGTTCCTGAGCCCAAGCATGACCTCCACCCCTCTCACCATGACCACTTGGTTCATGAGCTCATGGGACAATGGTAGGAATCATAATAATCTTTCCAATAAATTTTGTTAGGTCAATTATATATTCACACGTTAAAAACAATAACAACAAAACAAGAAAGAAAGAAAACTGGCTCCTCTCTCTTACCGTAATCAAAAATCAATTCACCTAAGTGCACATTTGGGAATAACACCAATGGGGTGTCGGACAGATGTGGGGGGGAGGGGATGAGTATATACATACATAATAAGTACGATGTGCACCATCTGGGGAATGGACACGCTTGAAACTCTGACTCGGGGGGGCAGGGCATGGGCAATATACATAACCTAAACTTTTGTACCCCTATAATATGCTGAAATTAAAAAATAAATAAATAAATAATCAATTCAATTCCAGATAGATTGTCAATCTAAATGTAAAAGATAAGATACTCAAGTTTTTAAGGATAATACAGAGAAATATCTTTATGATCTTAGTTTAGGAAAGCTTTCTTTAGCAGAAATAAAAAAAACACTAATATCATAGAATAAAAGATTTAAAAAGTAGACTGCATTAAAATTTAGGGACTGTATCAAAATATGATTCAGAGAATTAAAATGTCAAATAATTTAGTAAGAGAAGATATGCCACTCCCAGATGTGACAAAGAGTTACATAAAAAAAATGTACTAAGGATGCCAGCAATTCAATGACAAGAGTAGGCCACCCAATATGCAAATGGGTAAAAAATCAGGAACAAGATTTATCATAGTGTTTTTTAAAATAAATATTAGAAATATATCAAATGCCTATTGAGAGCAGGATGAATAAACAAAATAGTATATGCATATAAAAGATTCAAATAGCTAGAGCTACATGGAGCAATATAAGTAAATTGCACAAAATTTAATGTTAACTGAAACATTTTTATTTAATTAATAAACATTTATAAAACAGCAAAAATAATTATTTGATATTGAAATTAGGATCTTTGGGGAAAGGAATGTGAAAGGGAGTTTTGGAAGACATTTGCAATGCACATAGTTGACAAAGTATTATTATTTAGAATATAGGAATAACTCCTACAAATTCCATTTTGACACATGAACAAATAATCCAATAGAAAATGGAAAAATAATATAAAAAAGCAATTCTTAAAAAATGTAAATGACCAAATATCATATGAAAATGTGCTTGGTACATTTATAATTAGGGAAATACAATTTTAAAATGAGATATCATTTCATGCCTACCTTTCACAGTACCAAAGTTTTCAAATCTCTTAGCACTATGTATGGGAAAGGATGTGAGGAAGTAGAACTTAGAAGGGACATAATTTGATACTTTAAACAGTTAGCAAACTTGAAGATGCCTTAAAACCTTTGGACCAAGATTTCTATTCCTAACTTAGGGAAGAATATCTGAGCAAAATTCTTACCTATGTGCATAAGGAGATAGAAACAATCTAAATGTCTTTCAAATAGGAGATAATGAAATGTTCATATAATGGAATATTATGAAAGAGTTAAAAATATGTATATATTCATACATCATAACTCATTTTTAATTTGTTTTACTCTATTCTCAAGATTTCCTAAGATATGTGTGTGTATATATATATTTCACAATACTAAATATTGTTCAGAGATATATAAATAAGTAGTAAAGTATTAAAACCTAGACCAAAGAGATATACAAAAATGCAAGGATAAGGGTTATTTTTAGATACACAAAGTGATACCTTTGTCTATTTCAAATAGACAAGGTGATATGATTAAAGAAAAGTACAAAGGAGCTTTTAAACCTCTATTTCTTAAAAATAAAAGAATATCAGAAGCAAATATGGCAAACACTATATTTGCCAAATGAGGCACATAAGTCAATGCTATGAACTGAATTGTGTTCCCCCAAAAATTCATGTCGAAGCCCTAACACCCAATGTGATGGCAATTGGAAATGGGGCCTTCGGAAGGTAATTATGTTTACATGAAGTACAGTAGTGCGGGGCCAGCTGGCTCTCTGGCTCTCTCTGCCATGTGAGGACATAAAGAGAAGGTGGCCATCTGCAAGCCTAGAAGAGAGCCCTCACCACAACCTGACCATACTGCCAGGTTGATCTGGAGACTTTCAGCCTCCAGAAGTCTGAGAAAATGAATTTCTCTTGTTTAAACCACACAGTCTATGGTACTTTGTTAGGGCAGCCCAAGCTGACAAAGATAGTCATCATTATATTATTCTTAATATAATTCCTTAGATTTGAAAAATCACCCCTCCTTTTTAAAATTCATTTACATAAATGCCCAGGTCATATGGGCCAAAGAATACACACAGAAACAGAATATTACAACAATTAAAAGTAAATGAAGGCATTCTGAATAATTAAATCACTATATTGTAAAATCCTTGCAAGTCGGAACTGCAAGGGTATCCTGAGAGCCTCGTGCAGTACCTGTGATATAATGGTGCTTAATTTTTGTAATGTATGAAGAGTACATAAATTAAACAAAAATTATGAATCTACCTTGGGAATAAACTCCACAAACCAATGTTCTTGTGAAATCTCATAATAAATGTTGTAGAGATCAGGCTGCAACAAAAAATTTCTTTTCAAGTTACTGTCTAGAAACAAGTTTTATAACCTTTAGTGTTAGTGTAAGTATCACAGGCCTCTTGGTCTGACGAAGCCAGTCTCCTAATATCCTCTTTACACAAATTGCTAATTCTGGCTTCTATAATCGTGATTAAACCCTTTCTCTTGCTCTCTTTACAATCTCCTTTCCTTAGTCTTCCTTTCCTAGTCCAAATCGTGGATTCTTCCATACTAAATAGTGTGGAATCACTCCTATTTTATATCAGTCTGAAGAGATGTACTTCACCTTCTTCAGGGAAAGTAATCACATTTTGTTTATAATTCTCCATCGCGCAAAGCTAAGATTTTTTAATTGTGGTACTGATAAACCACCAGTGTAGGCAACCACATGGAGATTATGGGCCTGGATAGAATTTCTAGAGACGGAGCTATTAGGAAAATTCTAAGAAGGAAAGTGTAGCTCCAAGAAAGAATGGTATGTATGGCCTTTTCAATTTTTTTTAAACATCAAGTGTGTTTATACTTTCACAAACTTTCCAAAAGTGTTAATTCGAATTGGTCTCCTAAGTATTCCCTCCTGTTGGTAGCATTTGGCTGCAGAGTAAAATGAGCAGCTGCCACAGAGCATTTGCTAATGCTTCCTTCCTCAAAGGAAGATTACTACAAATTTAAGTTTGTGTTAATCCCCACCTGAGGTGTGACGACCTCTATTGGTTTTTGACAAGTACAGATAATTGTTTTAAAAATAGTTTACTCTTATTTACATACTATAGGATTACAGCAACAATATTTGCATTGTATTATTAACCTATTTTATAGTAAAAGTTGTTATTTATGACATTGTACATGTGGTATCTATTAACTAACATCTCCAAGAATGAAAGCTACTTACTTGTTAAATGGAAAGCAAAAAGTCAGAAATAATTTGTGAGAAAGTAAAAGTACATGGCAAATGTTGACAAGTTATGAGGCTTACTGAAGTTATCAAAAATGCAGATTACTTAGCCATTAATAAAAAGAAATAATAACAGTTTTTCAGCCTTGACCATTTATGGCACGATTTCAACATCATTTCACACAACATGACATATGCAAATTTTTCCAGTGCAGTTTCAATTATAATGCCATACAAATTTTATTAGTCATTTACTAATACTGTGGAATAATTGAGAGAGGCAGTGAATGATTTATAAAACAGAGACATTGATTCCATGAAGCTTTCTTGTGTTTAAGAAGAAAATTAATGATATTTACATAATGGAAAAATACCATCTTCTATGGTTTTGTTATTGTTGAATTTATAGCTCATATTTCAATTATCTTTAAAAAGGATTTGAGATGGTCTAGCCTAAACATAATGCAAAACATATTAATTTTTAATGTCAATGATCAGGAATCATTTGGAAGAGGAGAATACTAAATAGTTTGGCCTAAGGTTAGAAGCAATATTGCATCAAGAGAACTGTTGTTGCCTGGCATCTCATGTAACTGCAGATCCAAAACCAGAAATGTTCAACAATTCTTCTCTAAGACCATGCTACTCAGAACTTGAGCAAGAATTTCCTGTGGGAAATTGTTCTGCATAATTCAGCCACCTCATTCATAATGTGGGAGAATGATGGGACTTGACATAACATCAAACATGTTGAAACCCCTGGTAAGTAGATACTTGTGAGCAATGCCCCCTACTTGGCCCTTAATGTAACGGAGTATTCAAACACAAATTCCAAGACTGAAGGAAATTTGGAGAAGTCCACTATATCTCATTATGGAGAGGTGGAAAAAAGAACTAAAAATAAAAATACTATACTTTGGATCTTTAATTATCCAGCTTGCCAATTTTCATTGATACATGATAATAAATCATAATACAAGAAATACTAGAGCCTGTGCGGTGGTGCATGCCTGTAGTCCCTGCTGCTTGGAAGGCTGAAGCAGGAGGATCTCTTGAGCCCAGAAGTTGAGGCTGCAATGAGCTATGATTGCACCTGTGAATAGCCGCTGCGCTTCAGCCTGGGCAACAGCAAGACCTCGCCACTCAAAAAAAAAAAAAAAAGATGTAACTGCATTTCTGTTTTTTGTTTACTCAAACTAATTTCAAAACTGAATTTCTATCCTGAAAGACTCGTGGAAGATTCAATCTCAATTATTCTTGAGGCCCCCCTGACACAGTGCTACAATGGTGACAAATCTCTGGTCACATGTCAACAGCTGACACTGGCTGCTGTAGAGGCCTGATGAACAGGCAAAACACTGGGTGCTGCTCACTTTTAGGCATCTTTGAAAAAGCTAGGAATCTGGGAGCCTACTTCTCATTGAATTTCCAGGGGCTTTGTGACCTATGGATTTTTGCTCCCTTGGGTCACAGAAAAATCCCCAAATTTTCTGCTTCTCAAAGGCATACACCTCTCTCCTGCCCCCACAGGACCCCAAAATTATACCTTCACTGATTTAAGGAGGAGTCTACATCATGTAGCTTCTACTTTCTGTTGCAAAAATCTCCCAAGGAAAGAAATGATAAAGATCAGCTACTTACTTAGAAATAAATTACAAAGATCAGCTACCCACTCTATTTTATACTGAAACAAAATGCTGCTACAAAAGTGAGCAAAAAATGATGAAAAGTTTGCCATCAGACTTTAATTTTAATACAACCTGAACGGAAAGGCATTAGATACTTTGTCTTGTCCCTTCAATTCAACCCATTCTAAGAAGTAATGAAACATATGATATGAGTCTTTTCCCAGCCACTTTTGTTCAGTTTTCTTTGGACTCAAACTAAAATTGATGTCATCACTCACTGGACTCCCTTCCCAAACCTCCCCACATCCAATCATTTCTCCTCTCTCATCTTTTCTGCATTGGCAATTGTACAGCTAAAGTAAGCCCTGAGAAGAGGTATGTCTTGCATTTATTGACTCTCAGTGTTTCAGAAATATTTATTGATGTAAGCTGGATTCTGTCATTGGCACATTCCTTCACTAGCCAACTGGTGACATTTTGCTACCTAGAGACTCAGATACCAGGTTCTATTGATTTACTTTTGTCCAATAATTCCTTTGTATGGGCATTTATGGTATTCTGGTTGCCTCACAGCCCTTTATCCAGAGACTTCTCTTGAGGAATCTGCTTGCCTGCATGCAGATTTCCCTTCGTTCCATCCTGTACAACATCACGTAAGTCCCTGGACAATGCTATTTTAGCTTGGTGTGGTCCTGTCTAGCAGTGTTCATTCTTTCTCTATTGTCAGTAGGATTAAGTCCATGCTATTTATCTTGGCATCTCCTTCTGCTAAAATCTGGACCCAACTTAGTTCTTCCACTTTATTTTCTTCTTACATCTCTTTAAAACTCCAGTCAATCTAGGTAACCTCTCATGGTGCAACCTACAGATCCGCCCCCCATCTCCGTATTTTTATGTAAATTATTCTTCTAGGTTTTGGTACTGTTCATTCTTCTACATCTGGGGAAATCCTCAGTATTTGAGTCCAGTTCAGGCCTGCCTTCTCCAAAAAGTGCTTTACAGCTATATTTTAGAGAGAGAGTGACTTCTCTTATCCAAAAACTCTCAGTTTTGCTTTCCCAAAACCATTCATTGTTTCCTTGATTATATACTTGTTTCAGACTTCTTGATACTGCTCTTACATTTTTAAATCATTTATATTATCAAGAAGTTTTACCTCTGTATCTATAGCCTCCTCAGTTAGATCATGAGCTTTGAATGTGAGGCTTTGGTTCTCTGCATGTCCCCCTCAGAGCTCAGCATAGCCTGTGAAACTGTTGTTTTACCTGCCATTAAGATGTCTGAATGAATGAACTGCCATGCCTCAGTCTGGTGACTATGGCAGAGAGTTTCCAGTATAAGTTAACATAGAATAAATTATTCTATTGTGTCTAAATACAGTAATTTTATTCCTTTATAATTTTCACAGTTATATTTTAAAATATGTTCCACTAATATTTATGTGTGTATACACACACACATATATAGCATCAGTTATAAATAAAATAGCTAAGCATATCCTAATTTTTCATAGTTAGAGAAAGGAAACCTATATTCCCCTGGAACAGGGAAAATGGTAATTTTACTAACCCAGAGTAGATCTCTCTCCTCCAAAAGAAGGGAAAACCAATCCCTCCAATGGCAATTCAATCTAATTTCAAGAAATATTTTATATGCATGTAAAATATATTTGAATTATCCATTCCTCAAAGCATTAAAACTCAACTCATTTCTGCTCCCCAGAATGGCACCACTGCACATTTCTGCTCCAGAATAAGTCGTGTGGACGTATCTGGCAGCCAAACATGAAAGTGTGGGTACTGAGCAGCTGGCAGCTGGCCCAGTATTTAACCCTGCTGTTTTAGAATGTCATAAAATAAGCACAATTTAATCTTTTTAGATCATTTGGTCAGTGGCTGTGATTTCCGCAGAAAATAACTTCAAAGAAGACAGGCACCTTTGTTGATGCTTGTTTAAGTGCCTTGAGTGCAATGCATTTAAGAATTGAAAGCAAAACCTCAAAGCCTGTAACACATTATCGGGATTAGATAACAAGAGGATGTGTAGACTGGCCTATTAAATTTCCCTGGTGGTAGGGATGTCCTCAAGTTAAAAAAAATTAAGAGATAATGTCATCAGATGAAAAGTATCGCAAGTGAATAGACACTGCTTGTTATCACATAGCAAAGCAGAGAGATTGATTTGGGGAACAGAATCAGTGTTTTATTTTTGACCTGAGGAGGATGAGGAAATATATTTTTTATAACATAAATCTGAAATGCAGATTATATCATTTTATATCATGGTTAATTGGAATCTTATAACAAGTGATAACTGTTTTGGAGACTATTATTTGATGTACTTCAATAATAGCGCTAATCTTACATGGAGACAAACTCTACAAAAAGCAACCAATCTTTCTTGACCAAAGTAAAGAATACATTTTAGATTAAGGAAACCAAATTTGAAGTATTCCAGCACAAGTTATCCCACTGTCATAGTCAAGCAAATTGTATTATGGTTGGTAAAACTCTGAGACATGGTTCATAATTAAGAACTTCTCATCCTGTCCTGACTTAAAAAGTATAGAAGAGCAAAAATGCATTTTACCCAATACATTTATCTGACTCAGATTGCACACCAAGAAATAGTTTAAACCAAAATTACATTGAATTTCAATAACACAAAGCAATTTATCTCTTCTTTACCTTATTTTTATGGACCAAGATAAAGATAAACCACATTCGAATTTTTAGTAAGAGCTCTAGGGTCACTTTTTCTGTCATCAATTTTGTCGATCATCTGTCATGCAAATATTTAATTTTGCCTCCTTTCTTCATATTTTCTGATGATAATTCTTAATTCTCTTAATAGTCACATTTCCTTCTGTAACTTAACCCACTTCTGAGATTTTCGATTCCTTGATCTCTCTCTTACATGTTCTTTGCCAATCCATATTTACTTTCTCCCACTGAAACTGGGCTTGTGATTTGTCCTGATACCACCTTTACTCCTTTCCCCTTGAATGTCCTTATATTGCACTTTTTAGATTATTGATTTCTATCTCTGGTTTACTCCAATCTCCTATGAGTTATGCTGTAATCTGGTTATTTTCTTGGTTAATTTTTTTTTGGTGGGGGGGGAGCTGCAAATGATTACCAGGAAAAATAAAATGGCCTAACTGCATTAATAATGCTCTTATGAAATATTTCATCAGCTGGAGCAATCATTATACTGATTTCCATTTCACCCAGAAATTGTTTCAGGGATTTACATTCTTTTCAAACCTATTCAATTCACTTACTGTAAATGACCTTCTCTGAAACCACAGGGATAAGGATATGGATCAATCGATCAGGAAAGACACCCAGACCAGGAGAGCTGCTAGTCAAGGGTGAGGGTGGTGGAGAAAGAATGACAGCATTAGTTACTCTTGAAAAGATGAGCCACTGACAAACCCCAAATTACACCTAATATTTTCTGATCTCTCTGTGTAGCAGAAACCCTACCTTTTCTTGAAGATTGGTGTCAATTACCCTTAAGAGCCTGGTGACTCACTTGCTTTCCTCATTGTCCTTGGCAAGAGAAGTTTGAAGTAACTGATTGGCAGCCGGAGCATAGAGTTCAATGGACTATCATTTCAACTATTGGTGGAATGATTCTCTTTTGAGAATCAGAGCCTCTCAACCCACAGAGGCCAAATTTGCAGGGATGAGAAGCCCAGATGCTCGAAGTATGTCATTGGGAGTAATGATGATTGGGAACACTCCTACTCCTACCACTTGGTTCACAGACACATGTATTCTACTACTCGAGGATAAACATCATATAATGGTGTGTGATTCAGAATGTACACACAGTCCTAGAAGAAGATCCTTGCAGGGTAATATTTTCAAACCTGTGTCTTTAAGCTGTATCTTTAAGAGGCCAGGCTACTATGCTCCCAGGCTAGTGGCTTCTGTCCGGATTTGCATGAGAAAGAACCAGTGGATCCTAGGGCCCTATGTCCACTGCCACACCATTTTCAATGTAATTGTCAAAATTGTTTGCTAGATTCCATTGGATAAAACATTGTAAGTCTTCAGATAGTGGGTCTGAATGAAGCTCTCCTGGCATGAAAGTCAATCCCATAATAAGAATACTTATTGATTACAGTCAACATGAATTGCTGCCTCCTTCAGGGTGGAAGGGTCTACTATAGTCAATTAGGAAGCTGATTACCCTCTTCAGGAGATAGTGCTGTATTGGGGACCAGGACTGGTCTCTTTGCTAGCAGTTTGGACATTCAGCTGTGGCAATCACTATTGAGTGAGTGGCAATCCCTCACTGGTGTTGGTGAGTCAGTGCCCATGCTGTGGAACACATGCATAGCCTCTGTGGATAAACTTTTCATTCATCTATTGTGCCAGCTCTAGGGTAACCAATGACAATGGCTGAGTGATGTCTACTGGCCAAGTCATACTATCAGCTGGGTTGGTTAGTACCTCTTCAGTGGATATTGTACATGCTCTCTGATGGATCTTGACATGTGAATCAAAGATGTACACATTTTAGGCTTATTCCCATAGGACTAAATATATGTTACTTCCCCAGATCTCTTTAGCTCCAATTTTCCATTCTTTCTTTTTTATGCCCCTATCCAACCAGCTTGGCTGTTTACCATTGCTCATGGGTTCATGTTACCTTGGGCTAGTTTTGTTTCCATGCAAAGCAGATGCCAAATACACCACTCTAAGCTCTACCACCAGTAGTGTCTTCTTTCATGATCACATTTCAGAGAAACCACTGATCGGAGCTGTAGTAAATCAGCCATCCATTTTCAGCTAACATCAACATAACATACCAATCCCTTAGTGAACCCATAAGTAAAGGGCATTCTCATCCTTATAATCTCTCCCCCTCTCTCTCCTTTATAACATTCAGACTTTGGCTTTACATGGTAACTCTTTAGAGGCCTTCCCTGACCACCCATTCTAGAGCAGTTTCCTGGGCACCTTTTACCACAAAACCCTGTTTTTCTTTCATCTTAGCATTTATAAATGCCTCATATTTCTTTGTTTATATATTTGTTCCCAGGCACATGTATCACACTTGATCTGGTTGACATTTCCTTCTTAGATGTCCCACTCGAATATTGCAAGCTTATCCCTTTGGAGCTCCTTCTTTAAATACTAATTTTCCTCAGTTTTTGTTCACTAACCCTTCTTTCTTCTCTAATTTCATTTTCCTTTCTGGACCACTTCACCCCTCCCACTAGTCCAGACTCCACCAAAAGTGTTTACACCCAAGGATACATACGGGTCCATGATCCTTTATGTGTCATCCTGAAATTCATAAGATCCTTTTTTTCTATGAAATTCATTGGCATCAAAACCTCACCTGAAATGACAAAATAGCCATTATTGATCTCATGTCCTGTGAATCCTCCTACATTTTACCATAAAACTCATATTTTGGTTTATTACATGATACTGCTCATGTAAAAAAAATACTACCCTTTATAGGATGTGAGTACCATTAGTTTTTACAGTCTGAAAAACTATGAAATTGGAAAGAGTAAGAGATGAAAGACCGATATCTATCTATCCCAGATCTAAAGAATTATTCCATCGTTTTCTGAGCATCCCAGGACTCAACACAATTGCCTCGCTTTCTATTTACCGGCTACATTTCCACTCACTCTCCTCAGGACATGCAGTGAGTGCTTTAGCCATGTCGACTAGAATCCTGCATGCACCTCACTCTTCTACACCCCTGCCACTGGAGAATAAATGTGCTGTTCCTCTAACACCTATACATCTCTGAGAATTCTTCCATAGCTTAACAAAGCAGAGTTAATGAGTATCATTTGGGACACTTCTAGATCCAATAATTATTGTCAAAAAGCCTTATTATACTGAATCACAAAGATACACCTTTTGAATATCTCCTGCTCCAACATGAGGTGCAGCATGAGTGGAGGAACCATGTCATATTCCTACAATACAACATGAGGCCCAGATGTGTTTTCAATAAATATTTATTGGACAAATTCATTATCTTTTCCAAGCCCACACCTATTGCATTCCCCATTTCTGTTGAGTGCACTAACAGGTATCTAGTCACTCAAGCAGAGTTCCTTCAGCCTCTCTCACCTCTCTCTTTAATTTTGACATCATACTCATTCTTCATGAGTATGAGTCTTGAGGACCCACTTCCCAAATGCCTTTTCAATCCATTCTCTCTTCTGTATCACCTTTGCCATCACTACATGCTTTCACTCTCACCCAATGTTTGAAACACCATTCTGTTTCTCTACCTGCAAACTCACTTCCTATGCAACCCATTATTACTCTAAATAAATGTTTTAATTGTGTTGCATGCTAATGTTTTGAAAGTTCTAAATGATTTTATATTGCTTTCATAATGTTCACTGTTATTAGCATGGCAGGTGACCTTCACAATCTGTCCCCAGTCAACTATTCTGGCATCACATTATGTAGTCCAACCCCAAAGGTTGTTTCTTCATATAAGCAACTTCTCGAACAACATATCATGCTATTTTATACCTCTGAGACTTGACTCTTCTTGTTTTTCTGGAATGTAAGCCTCCATATTGGTCCCATGTCAACTTTCTACTCAGGTTAAATATCCAGCCTAAATATTCAATTTTTAAAAAAACTTCTCTAATTTGAGCAGGTTGACTTAGAGTGATTTTAAGGTTATCCTTCTGACATAAATTCTGTAAGTCTGGGATACATTGTTTTCAGAGGAAAAAGGTTTACAGAGAAAGTTTGTTTCAGTGTAATACAGAATGTTTTTAACATAAAGGGTAATACACACTATAGTAATTAATGAAAAATTTAAGAATGTTTGTCCCAATGATTAGTTTCTTATGTATCTTTTCAGCTGTGTCCCAATTTCTGTTAAACTTATTCATTGAGGATTTTTGTTTTACTTGAGGCTTAATTGACATACAATAAACTGTACATATTTAAAAATAAAAAACTTCTCTAAGCAGAGTTAATTTCTCCCATATATATTCTATACTCTATACTTATCACATGCACAGGACACATTCCGTAAAGATAACCACCATGACTTATAATATTTATAGAGTTAGGAAACATAACCTAGTGTCTGCTAATCCACTTCACTCAATAGATATTTCTTTACTTAGGTTGTAACTCTAATGTCCACCAAGAAAATATTAATAGGAGAGAAGTAAGTTACAATGCTATCAAATAATTATAGTGATAATTCAATAAATTGGTGGTGGATACCATAATATAAAGACATGGGAAAATAATAATGGCATATTATTAAGTAAAAAAATCAGATCATAAAACAGTATTTACAAGACATAAACAATATAAATAATATTTATAATATATATCTGTTATATATTGTATATTATGACATAAATGTTAACATCTATTATATGTAGCTGAATAACCAATTATTTAATTTTATTCTTTGTACTTTTATACATTTTGTGATTTTATATTCATTATTGAAAATTACTTTGATAAAACAAAGTATTTTAAGTTTAGAAACAACTGATGCAAAGAAATTTTATGTAAGTAAAGATTATTAGGTTATTAAATATTACCCTTTCCAAACTGCTTAACCTAGACTAATTACTTTCTGTGGCATTAGCAAATTAAGAGTTTTCTAAGAACAAATCTATTGGATTTATCTATTGCAGAAAATGACACTAATGCCTCTGTATTTCTGCTTCAAAATTCAAAGCTCAAGAGGAGAAACATAGTCTTTTAGCTGAGCAACAATTTATCCACTTAAAGTTAGCTTTGTTTACAAAAGATGAGAATGAATTTGAAGGGAACACTGAAATAAAATCTAAGAGAAAATGAAGTGAAGATTTAATAAAACAAAAGCAAATTTTTAATTATTTAGAAATAAGAAAAATAATAGAATTGAACACACACAAACTGGTTCCTTGGGGGAGAACAATAAAATAGATAAAATACTAACTAGAATTAGCAATAAAAATAAAAATAGACTTAGAACACACATTAAGAATAAGGAAGAAATGTATTCAGAGATGAAGAATATTTAAAGTTCTAACAGAAAATTCAATATAAGCTAAAAATTAGTTTGAAACCATGGATCAATTGATTATTTTATGGAAAGTATAAATTATCAAATTGATTAAAAATGTAAAGAATTGAATAAAATAGTAACTATAAAAGTAGATAAAAGTTTATTAAAGAACTAGCTCACAAGAAGGTCAGGCACAATTTCAGTGGTAAATTTACAGAGATCCTTAGGAACAACAACAAAAAATCCTTTGCCATGTAAATGTTCCAAAGTCCAAAAGAAGCCTGTATTTTGGTTTTAAAATATATCACGGAAAAAGGAAAATTACATTACAATATGACTTAGATTATCTAATCTAATAAAATAGCATATTACAAAAATATTACATTTCAATCTATTTTATGATATAAGGATAAAATGATGATCAAATCCAAAAGTACTTTTAAATAACTTAAGAATTCCTTCCATAGGAAATAGTATATTTAGTATTAGGAAACCTCTTAATAAGATTCACTACATTAATAGGTTAAATGATGAAAATGACACAGTCATCTCAATATAAATGGATAATCATCTTATAAAATGTAATACTCATTAGTAAATCAGAAATACATGAATACTTTTTCAACAATGTTAAAACATTTTTCTAACACAAATCAATGAAAAAAATGTACTTTAGGGTAAAACATTAATTTTAGTGAATACTACAGTTAGAATAATATAAGGGTATCAAATATCATCACTATTATTTTATTATTCTATAAGTGGTAAATAAGAAAGTGGCATAAGAAAAACCAACCAGGAAAGGATGAAACAAAACCTAGATTACTAGATTGTATGATAATTTCTATAGAAAAGTAAAATAATTATTAAATACATTATTAAAAATTATAAGATGTGGGTTCTCAGGTCTGTTCCATGGGTCTATGTCTCTGTTCTTGTGCCAGTACTGTGCTGTTTTGGTTGCCATAGCCTTATAGTATAGCTTGAAGTCTGGTAAACTGATGCCTCCCATCCTCACATAGCAATCTGATCTTTGACAAAGCACACAAACACATACACTGGGGAAAAGAATAAATAAATGGTGCTGGGAAAATTGGATAGCTACATGCAGAAGACTGAAATAGGATCCCAACCTCTCACCTCTCACAAAAATCAACTTACAATGGATAATAGATTTAAACCTAAGGCATAAAACCATAAGAATTCTAGAAGAAAATGTTGGAAAAACTCTTACAGACAGCAGCCTAGGCAAAGAATTTATGAAGAAGATCCCAAAGGCAATCATAGCAACAAGAAAAATAATTAAATGAGATCTGATCAAATTAAAAAGCTTCTGCACAGACAAGAAAACTATCATCAGAGTGAATAGACAACCTACAGAATGGGAGAAAATATTCATATGCTACACATCTGATAAAGAGCTGATAACTAGAATCTACACAGAACTCAGGAAAATCAACAAGAAAAAATCAAACAACCCCATTAAAAAGTGGGCAAAGTACATGAACAGAAATTTTTCAAAAGAAGAAAGACTAATGGCCAGAAACATATAAAGAAATGTTTAACATCTCTAATCTCAGGAAAATGCAAATCAAAACCACACTGAGATATCACTGAACTCCAGTGAGAATGGCTTTTGTCAAAAACTCCCACAACAACAAATGTTGGTGTGGATGCAGAGAGATAGGAACACTCTTACACTGCTGATGGGACTGTAAACTATTACAGCCTCTATGGAAATTAACGTGGAGATACCTCAAAGAACTCAAAGTAGAGCTACCATTTGATCCAGCAATTCCACTACTGGTTATTTACCCAAATGAAAAAAAGACATTCTATAAAAAAGACATCTGCACTCGAATGTTCATAGCAGCAAAATTTACAAATACAAAGATGTGGAAACAACCCAAGTGTCCATCAATACACGAGTGGATTAATAAAATACTACTCAAGCATAAAAAAAAAATAATGAACTAATATCCCTTGTGCTATCTTTGATGGAGCTGGAGCCTGTTTTTTGAAGTGAAGTATCACAAGAATGGAAAAACAAGCACCACATATACTCACTCATTAAATTGTTACTAATTGATCAACACTTATGTGCACATATCAAAGTAACCTTTGTAATCATAGGGCGTCAGGCAGGTGGGAGGGGGAAAGAAGGGATGGGTAAATTGACACCTAATGGGTAAGATGTGCAATGTCTGGGGGTTGGGCATGCTTGTAGCTCTGACTTGGGCAGTGCAAAGGCAGTATATGTAACTGAAGCATTTGTACCCTCATAATATTCCCAAATTAAAAAATAAAATAAAATAAAATAAATTAAAAATATAAAAAATAAAAATAAAGCAGTATCTCCAACAAAAAAAGAAAGAAAGAAAAAGAAAATGGATCTTGGCATTCTTTACAGATTATTCAAAATTTTTAAAAAATTATAACAAATTTCAATAAGGTGGCCACTGCAAAATAAATTATTTTCCTCTAACAACAGTAACCACACAAAAACATATATTCCATTTGTAGAATCAATAAAAACATAACATACCTATATGTAAACTTTTAAAAATAGTTAATACCCACATTAATATGATTTCAAAACTCTACTGAGGAATAGTAAAGAAATCTTGAATGGAGATATATACCATATTCCTAGATAGTATATTTTAATACAGTATTTTAAAATACCAATCCTTCCTAAATTAATGTATACAAAACTCAAAAGCCACAAAGGAAAAAATTAATTTTAAAATATAAATTATAAAAGCAAAAATTTTTAAAAACTCTTAAGTTTGAAAGATAAAAATATGATAGCCAAATGGTCAATAATTATAATAGGGGAAAATGCTCTATAAATCATAAAGTAAGAAAAAAAACAACACCAAATAAAATTTAGCAAATTTTCTGAACTGGCATTTCTGAGTCAAAGACATCTGGTGACCTTAAAACATAGGATCATCTTCTTAATATCAGCAATATAATGAAATTACAAGTAAAAACCATGAAATATTGTGTCTCTATGGCTGGCAAATATTGTTAAATGATTAATAAGGCAATTTGGCAGTACTTACCAAAACTTCATTTGTGTATATTTTTGACCCTCTAATCCCAGTTCTAAATACCTATTCTTTACCAATACACAGGTGGCAAAGATTTCTGTATTGGGGTAATATGGAGTGACTATTATAATAGGTAAAACCTAAAAATAACCTAAATCTGGTTCAATAGAAGGGTTAAGTAAGTAATCATATGTACTATATGATAATATGCAGCCATTAAAAATAACATGATACATTTGCAAGTAAAGAGAAGGATGTTACAGAATAAAACACAGAATAAAATTCTATTTGTGGCTAACAAGGAGTATTTATATTAAGAAAGATGAAAAAAAAGAATTTCTGGAAATGCACAGAATGCATAATGGGGAGGGGAGTGAGATCAGTGCATGAGTGTGGGGAAGGGAAGGGGGAGCAGAGAGAGGGACACAGAAAATTGCCTTGTAATTTTGTTTCATATAGTTCCTGTTGCTAGAAGGTTTTTTTAATACGTGTTTGTACGATTTGCATTATTTTAAAATAAAAAAATAGAAAAATGAGAGAGGTTGTGATAATACCTACGTTTGTATAAAACAGACATCCTCTGACAATTTTGTTGCAATGAAAATTATTTCAGTTCTTTTGGAAAGTATTTGGTGGCATCCATGAATTGAGTAATGTGTGTACACATTGAGCCAATGATGGTATTTTTCAAAAATTACACATAGCTATATAAGTCCAAGTGAACAAAACTGTTTATGAGGGAATGGTCATTGAAGAACTGTTCTTAATATTTAAATTTGGAAACAACCTAAATTTTTTACCAATAAGGAATTGGTTAAATAAATTGTGGTAAGTTTATTTATTAAAAGAATATAGTGCAATATTAAAAATATTGGAGCATATCTCTCTGTATTGGCAGAAGTAGCCCATGAATTATTAAGTAAAAGTAAGAAATTGCAGGACAGGACTTAAATTTTGATTCAGTTCTTGTAAATTAATAATAGGAATATTATTTACATACTAATAACATGAACTATTGGTCTGTACCCTGTTAGTGTATACATACATGAAAAATTAAATATAGTATGTATGAACCTGTTAACATATGTATAATTTTTGTTATATTTGGAGGGTAGGATTAAAGGAATCCCCTGAAACTCTGCTCTCATATTGATAAGTGCTTTCTAATGAGCATTTATTATTCTTAAAATCAGAAAAATAAGAGTATATTATTATTGATAATTTAAAACTACCTAAGTTTTTAGTTTGGACGTCCACACAGACACACAAACACATTATTAACATGAAGAGTGGCTTGATTGGTGAGATTAAGCATGTTGTTTTTGCAATAAGGCAAATAAAAGTTAAGATATATGAATACTTATACATTTGATGTCATTCTTCTTTTTAATATTAATAAATATCCAAAAGCTCAAATTTTATCTATTTGCACAAATCATGGCATTAATTCAGGCAATGTTACTAAGTAGGTGAGCCCCCAAATTATTTTCAAAGAAATTAGTTTATCTCTCTGTACATCTATGCACTTATAAACATTTTCATTGATGCCCATATCCTAAAATTCATATTGTTTTCTCATTCAATAACATAAAAATAGTTCTCAAGGACAAGGTTTTTTTATCCTCACTTCTGTGGGTATAGTTGAGAATTTTTTCTTTCCCAGAACTCTGAATGTGGAAATAGATGAGCTACATCAGTGTTAACCAATCCATCTTCCACTTTATGCATGATTTGTGCACTTTTAAACAATTAGAGCTTAAATTCTCTTGTAAGAAACTTTGTTCTAAATTTCAAATTTTCTCTTCTAGCCATTTGCAATGTTTTCAACAAAAGAAATGATAAATGTTTGAGGCGATGGGTATCTTGATTACCCTGATTTGATCATTATGCATTGTATGCATGTATCAAAATATCACATCATCATAAATATGTACACTCAATAAAATGCTGGTAAAAAGGAAATTTTGTTCTCATAAGATATTATGACACTGAATCAGAAATTCTTGAAGGTAACTTTAAAAAAGAAAATTAATTATGTGTTCAAAAGATTTTATCTTATTTCAGACTTTGGCCATAATTAAAATCTCTAATCCTTTTTAATTCGAGTCAAAGAAAAAAAAATGAAAATTCTTAGTTTGATAAGGTACATTTTAAATATAAGAAATCAAAGTAAATTATGAACTGAATCTAATATTAATATATTTAAAGTTAGAAAATATCTAATTTAAATTTGTTAAGTGTTAAATATCTAATGTTAAGTATTTAATTTAAATTTAATTAAAAGTGGGCTATAAAACCATGTTTAATGCAGTCTCCTTGAATACATGTTTAGTAAAAAGACTGCCTTAATAAAATTTTGCTTTTTAATGGCTTCATTTAGAGGTAGTTCTGGATATTTATTTTACATAAAGTCACAGGAAGGCAAAAACTCTAAAACTTCAAAAACTCTAAAATCCAAGCTGATAATAAAAATAACATCAGGATACACATGCACATTTTTGGAGGTTTTGTGTTGTAAAGTCGGAGAGTGCAAAGTAAAATATATGGATTACCATTCTTTTCATACTTATTTAATTTTGTATATAATTTTATATCTGTGCATGTGTACACATATATGCACACACACATACATGCTGCATTATATATGTAAGCTTACATATATAATGTATATATACATATTCATATAACATGCACACATACACACACATGCCTAATACTGCCCCTCCTGGGCTCTAGAATCAAATTGCCACCTCTCAACCACAATCACCTTCTCTTAGAAATTTAAAGACACCAGGCAACTCCATTCTTTAGTAAGGCTGTTTTTGAATTTTGAATCATTTCCTCTAGATCTCCATGGTAAAATATATTTTTTAATATTCATATTTTAAAAATACTGAATGGCCTTATTAGCTGCAAGCTATAAATGCCACAAAACAGATTTGGAAATTGGAATACACCCAACCTAAATGGTTACCAACAGTGAATGGGAAGGCCCACGAAAGAGGGCAGTAAAGCCACCACACAATATGAAGAAAATCATTAAACGATCTGGAAAAGCATCAAGACGGCCTCTTTGTAGTTCCAGCACAAACACTGAGCCTTATTTCTAAATATTTTCCCTGGTGGGGAATAACAGCTTGAAAATAATCCCAGATGTATTCATTTGTGTAACTATTTGCTTCTTGCAGCATATAGGCATGGAAAAAATATTGAAGGCTTCCATGCTGGACTTGTATTTTTTAAATGTCAGGCTTTTGAAAAATAGCACCATTTCTCTTTAAAACCGTTCATTTACGGGGAATGTTGGCCAGCAGGCCTATAATATGGACTTGGTTTTGTTAAGATTGAAAAAATGCCCAATGGCAAGAGTGGAATGGGCAATTTTAGTGGATAAAACAGAATCTGAACCCAAACTCAGCTGAGCAAATGTCCAAGCAGAGTAAAAAAACAGTGTTTTTATAATTCTAAGCTGGCCAAGGAATTCTAGATCCTGTTAAAGAAACATAAATTTAAAGAAAGAATCTAGAAAGGTTTCTTTAATGATACTGAAAACAGAGTATTTAAAATAAAGTTTAAAGCAATGGTCTACTTTATACTTAAGCATGGTTTTTCTTAAAAGCATCCTCTCTCTCATTTGAGGTAATTCTAGATATGGAGACAAGAGCTCCAAAAACTAAAATTCATTTTTATAAATCAATTTTAAAACATAGATAAATTAAATGGATTTATAGTTCTCCATTTGACAAATTCACTTAAACACAACTTTTTAAAGTTCTAAATATTTATATAATTTAAAAATTAAAACAATTTATCTTAAATATATGTATGACATGGCCTCACTCTGCAAATGATCCATTAAGTATTGATTCTGCTCCCTACATTTGAGTAGACATTAATTTTTTACAGCAGAGTCTCTGGTAACTATGGAGTATGTGTGTCTCTGTGTGTGGCAAGAGATTATAATCAGTCCTTTTTTCTTTGTTTGATCAGATTTTTTTTTTAATTTTAAAGCACACTAAGAATTTAAATAATTGAGTGAAATAACCAACATTTTTTGCAAGCATTCTAGTGCTAAAATGAATGCTGGTGGCTGTTAGTTTTAGTTTTATAACTAGACTATTGTTTAGAATGTGAAGAGGTATGTTTGAATCTATCATCCATTTTGCAAATATTTAATGAGCACTATGGTATTCCAGGTACAGTCTAGCAACTAGGATTTGAACAGCAGTAATGTAATTGCAGTATATCAGCCCTCCAAAATGCTTCTTCAGAAAATTAACTAGAATCATATTCCTGATTACCTTAAGAAGACAACCTGAGATAAACAGGAGAGTATTTGTTTCATTTATAGATCTCTAAATATTTTATAAGCATCACATCAATTCCCATATAATTTATGTAAATGATTTATCACCTGAGCATAAGGAACTGCTACCCTGTGCTTTAGAAGAAAAAGGTCTCTTTGGCTCAAGTGATCTCTTGCTTTGAGACATACTATTAGCCACGTGATGATGACACCAGGAGGAATGGGTTGGATTAATTTCAAGCAAAAATAAGGAACTCAATCTAAACTATTGTAAAACTCACCTCACTCTGATTTATTGCTTTCTTCAGACCATTGAAGCTGCAAATAAAATTTATGAGGGAAGAACAATAAATTCAGTTTGGATAAAGGCATAATTTTAGACCTCAAGTTGCTTGTACAGTTAGATTTTAACACATAAAATTGGGAGCATAATACTAACAAGTTAATAAAATCAGCTGAGTGCTGACATGTAAAAACATCTTTTTACACAAATGGTTGGTTCAATCAGTTAGCCTTGTTGACAACTTGAAATTCTGAAAACCTACATTACTTATATTCAATGAACGTTAGAAATGTAGAAAAGTTCATAAATGCATGCAACAGAAATTTCTTGGTCTTGGAATATATTTGGGAGGTGAGGAAGTTACCTTTAAAGTTAAAACTGTAAAATTACCACATAATAAAAGCCTATGCTTTGAACACTAATTGCCCATTTATTAAGGAAGAAAAAGCTCTTTTCCTACTATTATGAAGGTGTGATGTAGGAACTTTCTCTGGTTTTACTGAGGTGTGTTTTATATATTTTGGGGTCTACTGCTCTTTCCCATTTATTCTTGATTATAATTTTACTAATATGCATTAGTATCAATAAGGCATTAGGTCTATGAAGATTCCTACAGCGTTTTAATTGAGAGTAAATTGCCTTCAATAAATGGGGCCTCCTACTGGCCTAGAAGGCTGGCCCACCCTAGTGGCTGGGCACAATTGCTTGTTTGAAGAGTTAAACCGAGGCACCGATAGCCCACTTTGTCAGCTGCCTAGAGGGAAGTTGTCAAGTCTGGGACCCTGCTGCTTTATTCCTATAACTGTGTTTTAGAAACACCTCACAAGTGGAATTGTGGTTGCCTCATCCAGAAAATGTGGAAAGGATTAATGTGGCATGTAAAACAAATCACTCCTGAGCTCAGCTGAGAAAGTGGGTATTAAAAGCACTCCAGTCAAAAGAGCTTTAGTGAGAGGGTCACGGTGATATACAGTCAGCATATGTTGGGCTGGTAATGCTGCAGGGTGTTTGGAAATGGTAATGGTCCATGGGTGTAAAGTCTTTCAAGACCTCTTAAAGGCACATGTGTTTCTTGAGCGTGTTCTCCAAACAAGGACCTGTTATGGGTTAGATTCACTGAAGCTTTTAAACTTTATTGATTGGTTTGTGAGATTCCAGGTTCACTTACTGCTTTAAAAAAAAAATTGTTGATAAACACAGGCAAAAATCCCACTTTAATCTTAACCTTATGAATCAATAAACAATGTGGGATGTTGCCTCCTCATCGATTACAGTACACACTATTTATTTTTATTATGGAAGTGTTTGCTAGTTTTCTGAGTTAATGGGCAATATATCCGTGGTGTTCTTCTAAATCCAGGTGCTTTGTAGATTTATTTTGAGGTGGGAAGAAAAGGGAGAGACCTGAAGATTTCTTGCTATTTGAAATATGAACCATAGCGTTAATAAAAACTTGTGGGTTTCAAGTTGAGAGAGAACAAATAAACCTGCTAAGTGTAATTTCATAAACTGAAACGATTTTCCTTGCTATTTCCACTTTTGGAAAGAATTCATTCAGATCTCACATTATAATGCAAATATATAATTGTAGCCAAAGTGGAATGAACTTTTTGAAAAAGAAATACAATGTGATAGTTTGTACATATAAGTAAACTGTTTCTGTCTAGTTTCCTTTGTTTGGTTTATATTTGCACTTTTTTATGAGACACTTATGTTTTTTCCTACAAAGTTATACTTCATCAATTCATTCATTTTTCTAAATAACCTACACCAAACGATCATGCAAAATCTTTGAAAAGATGAAAGCACAGGCAAAGGTTGCAATAAATAAGGAATGATGCATTTAAGTAGTTGTCACCAGATGTACACAAAACAAGCATGTGTTTTGAGGTAAGACCTGATAAAATATCAAGACAGGTTATCAGGAAGTACTAGTTAACTAACCTAAAAACCTCATCAGTAAAACTAAACAAATAAAATTATTATGTGAGACTGAAAAAGGTCGGGGTGCTTTTGGGTTTGGGTTCAGTGCTTCCAAGTTTGGTCCCAACTTACAACCATGACTGCAAATATTTTTTCACCAACTTCAAGCATGACATTATTTGTTACCTTTGCTTTACTGCAGGCCTAGTAAAAGTCAAGATCAATAATTTCTCAGGAACAGTTCCACTCTACACTAAAATTACAACCAGCCTGAGGGACACAGCAGATATAAAATTTCTTGCCATCTCTGTAAAACTCATAAAGCATCACCATTGCCTTGTTTTTAAATTGAACTTCCTGTCTTAGTCTCATTCATGTCACTGCTCTCTGCCTAACACATTTGGCAGGGGGGAAAGCATATGGTAAGTGCTCATGGTCAGTGTATTGAATATGAAATGGGTACGTGGAGAAAGAAGATGAAAATGTTACGATAAAATAGCAAGGCGATAAGGACAAGTGAAGCTGCCAATGTCATTGTATTTTACTAGGCAAGCAGGAAATACTATGGCTATGTACACTTTGTATTCAAAGATGCAAGTAATGTTCAGGGTTTCCATGTGCCCAACTGTAGCTGAAAAGGATATACACAACTTTCTGTGCCAAAAAGCTCCATATATGTAAGTTACTATTTATGGATAGATAGTTCTTATCTCCTTTTGACCTTCAAGTGTTTTTATTCTGCATAGATAGTCTTCATTATCCACAGGAAGTGTGAGTTTCCAGCCTTATTTTCCCACTTTGTTTATACTTACTTTTCCAAGGGTTCCCATGACAATAAAAAATTTCTGCATGCTATATAAATGGGTACAACTTTTATGCTATTAGAAGCCACCACTTACAAACATAAAACAATTTAAAATTGTCTAGTCTGCATTTAGAATTTTTCAAATGATTTCCTGATTATGTTAAATATCCAGAAAGTCAAAATACGATGTTTGTCTGTTCTGTATTATTGACAAAGGTATTTCCTATTTATACTGGAATGATGACAGGAAAGGAATGATCTTGACAACAACCTTTATTTTGTTAAGTATGTGTGAGTCTGTACATGCATGTAACATTTTTGCCACCTTAAATTGAAAGGGATTCTGGACCCAAATGATGGATTCTGTGGTATCTAACAGTAACCAGGACTGGATTCTGGTAACTGGTAAATTGCTGACCGCTTGTTCCCTGAGCTCAGTGGTACCGACTTTGAATGCTTCCCCTAACACTAATTGGGGACCTGGACTATGTTGAATTTTGCAGGTTTCCACATCCCCCAGACACACTGCACATGAGGGCAGACTAACCCACACCAAGATGTGCTGCACACCTGTACAACAGATGACCAGTTTTAATGTGCAAAGAAAAATGTCCACAAAATAGTATGATGTTTCTTTCACATGGTGTACATACAATTCAGACAGCTAAGGGGCTGAATCATACCATTTAGCTGTAAGTTTTCATTGCTAAAGACATTTTATAGGGCTTAAATTTTATATAGTCCAGTATCAAGTAGTACTCCTAATTGCATGACTTCAAAGTAGATATATGAGTCCTACTTTCATATTATTTTAGTGGCAAGCAATCGCTGCCCTTCCAATTGTTCCTATGAGGTCCTATATTAACATTATTATTGGGGATTTTATTTAACTTCAATTTTAGTGAAAACTGTGCCTCCTTCTTTGAATGGCAATTTGAACACTGAGATTACATTGATAGAGAAAATCAAGTCTGAATTGTTTTATAGCCCAGAGGTACATTGTGAATCCCATAAAGCATTGTTTCAGGAACCTGGTTAGTGTTCTGTACACCTGCTTAATGTTTTTTTCATCATCACAAATGTCAAAGTGCTCAGTAAGTCACTGGCGTTTGAATGACAGCCATGCGCTAAGCAAGCAGTTATGTTTTTTCACTACCAAATTGGACCATAAATGATGAAAAAGAGGTCAAAAAGGAAGTATGGAACCATACAAATTTGAAAGGGGAAACTGCTAATAGCCATAAACCCAGTGCAATCAAAGGCTTGGCAAGTCATTGCAAATTACCTGCTCTGTGAATTACTGATCGCACTGCGTTATGATATAGAACTTTCTAACTCCTTTCATCTGTAGGAACAGAGCTTCTAATAGCTCACAGATCAAAAGCAAAACTCTGCCAGTGGAATTTTGATACAAATGCACCAAGATTGCACAAGTATAATGCATTTGAACAAAATGTTAATATACATCCAATGTCACTTTTGGCCCACTAATTATTTAATATAGTGTATGTGTTTTACAGATCAAACTTACCAATATAATACTTATAGAAAGGGAAGATTTGTGAGGCATGCATGACTAATTTAAAAGGAAGAGTGAAATCTTGCATGATACTTTCATTAGGAATTAATGTAGGTTCGTATGCTTTAAGCAAGATTTTAGCCATCTTTCAGATGCAAGATGCTAAACTCCTAAATACTTTTCTTCTAACTCAAGACTCAGACATGTGGGAGTCAGAAAGAAATACTCAAAAATACCCCTACAGATATTTTTCCTATTAGGGAAAATATCTGTATCAATAAGTTTCTCTATAAAAACAGGAAATGCCCATGAAGAGTGAAGTTTAATCATATTGCTTTCTACTTGCTATTTTGCTGGAAATCATGGGTATTGATTAGATAGACATTTTTATTCTAAGTGAAGAAGAAAAGAAAAAAAAAAAAAAACCTTTAGGATAGCAAACATTTGGCTGAAGTGCTGCCAAGCTAGATTTTGCTCTTACATAAAAATATCCCTGGTCCCTGGGAGGTACAGAAGAGGGAGAGGCAGATGAGATAGACAGTTGCCAAAGAGGTATTTTCAGTTATACTTGGATCCTTTTACTTGATAACAACTGATATGCTTGAAATGGAAAATCATTTTTGCATTGGTTCTTAAATCTAGGTTCTTGTGTAACCCTCTGTAATTCTTTTGTAAGAATATTTATTTTTTTCTTTTGTAAGAATTACCTATCAATTAGTGTGACTAAGTGCTCTAATGTTGCAAATACAATGGTGAAATAAGAGATACAGCATCCCTATGTTTATGGGAATATGCAAATAAATGCACACATCAAAATAAATAAATAAATAGAGATTGTGATAAGTGCTATAAAAATGGAAGCAGAAAGCTGATAGGCTTTTTGCATAGGGATGCTGTTAAGGGTAGGATGGTCAGAAAAGATTTTCAAATGAAGTGATATTTGAGCTGAGATATGATCAATAAAAAAAAGCTAACTTTGTGTAGATCAGGGTACATGGAAAAGATCCAAGAAATGGTAAGAGTAACAAGACAAAGGTTCTAAGTCTATGAAAAACTAAGATTGGCTGAGAAAGACCAAGAAGCACAATGTGGCTGAACCATAGTGAGCAGGAAAGAGAACAGAAGTGACCAGAGCCAACAAGATAGGACTGTAGCTCGCATTAAGCAGAAGGGTAGTGTGTTATAACTGGCTCTTTTGAGAAGAACAGATGACACACAAGAAATAACAGAAGCAAGATCAGATAGGTCAATATTGTCATTGTCCAGTATGATAGCAGAGTGGACTATTGTGGTGGCAGTGGAAGTAGAGAGAAATGAAAGTAATCTGACTACCCTCAACAACTCCTCAAGGAAATTCTGAAAGGTTCTCTCAGCCCTCTGGTCCTTGTGATACAGCGACCCAACCTTCTGGTTGAAGTGTTCCAGTGAATGTAACTCTATCCCTAACTCTCCAATCAGAAAATTTGTTTCTCCCACCAATGCTTTCTTGAAATTGGTGAAATGTAGTTTTTTGTTAAACTGTTCAAATGAGATAAGTATAGAACTCCATGAAAAACATGAATACCTCCAGCAATGTTTACTTTAAGAAGTTGTTTCAAATATTTGTGGCACCTGTGGGGTTATATATCCATTGGTCAATAAATTGTAGTTGATAAAATGTGAGCAACTAAAGTAAAGTTCTATCATTATCAGAGACAGAGAAAAAGAGAGGTTGCCTGAGACAACAGGTCTGACATTGGAGAGCGTTTTAGAAAGAAGGACTCTGAGTTCTCTTGTATATATTCTTATTATTTTCACAAATAGCATGCATTCCTAGACTCTGTATTTTGTATCAATTAAGAAAGTCTACTTGGGTGAGGCAAAGATATAAAATGTAACCAGAAGATATTTGCACTTCTGTGTTTATTGCAGCATTATTCACAATGGCTAAAATGTGGAATCAGCTTAAGTGTTTACCAAGGGATCAATGGATAAAGAAGATATGGTATATGTACACAACGGAATATTATTTATCCATGAAAAAGAAGGAAATTTTGTCATTTCCAGAAACATGGATGGGACTGGAGGACATTATTTTAAGTGAAATAAACCAGGCACAGAAAGACAAAAAAAAAAAAAATGTCTATCAGTTTTACGGTTCCTTAAAAGCATTTGAAAATAGTGTCTAGAGACTCTCTGCAATCAATACCAGATTAAAGAGAGGAGACAAGAACATGGAGCAGAATAGCAGACAAGAGAGATTGAAAGCTGGTGAAGAACTACCCACAATAGAGATGCTAAAGTCTACTCTCCCAGCCATTGCTAGGGCCAGACTCCTGGGAGGAGCAGTTGATAGATTATTACTAAATAGTTATGCCTGTAAGTCACTTATAATTGCTGTTGATATATAATTACTTTGTGAACCACATATAATTCATTATATAGTGCAGGTTAGTACTTACTGATGCCTTTATTATTTTATAATTTCTCATGAGAGAAAGAAGGAGGAAACCCGAAGGGATTTAAGAGTTTCTATGAACTTCCTTTGGGGGGAAAAAAAGTATTCTATTTTCTTAACATTATATAATTATAAAGACACAAAGTATTAGGGAGAAATTAAATGTTAAATTTGTATCATACATCCAAAATGAAATATTTTCAAATTTCCAATGAGAAACTTGAGTTGACTTTCATGTACAAACAACTTACACTAGGTTTTCAGCTTAAAGAACTCCTTCTTGTCTTTCACTGACAAGTGTAATGTTGGCATTTCTAAGGGCAAAATGATTTTTAACCAAATTAAACTTTTTCATATAAAATATTTCAAACTAGGACTCAGAATGTGCATGCGTTGTTAGAGCAGTCAACACACAACGAGAGTGCTATGGTTTGAATGTGTCCTCCAAAGTTCATGTGTTGGAAACTTAATCCCCAATGCAACGGTGTTGAGAGGTGGGAACTTTAAGAGGTGATTAGGTCATGAGGGCTCTGCCCTCATGAATGGATTAATGTCACTACTGAGGGAGTGTGTTGGTTATATCAAAAATGAGTTTGTTATAAAAGCAAGTTTGGCCTTCTGTAGCTCTCTCTCACCCATGTGATGCCTTTCACCATGTTATGATCCAGCAAGAAGACCCTCACAAGACCCTCACCCTCGCCTCAATTCTGGACTTCCCAGCCTATACAATCATGAGCCAAATACATTTATTTTCTTCATAAAGTACCCAATCTCTAATATTCTGTTTTAGCATCATAAAATGGGCTAGGATAAAGCTTAGATGTCACTAGAAAATGCACATGTCAAAAACATATGTAAGTATCCCATATATGTGAAGACAGACATTGAGGCAGCTACTGACATCTAGATCTGCTAAAAGTTCTTGCAAAACTTCCCTATCCCCAGAAGTTGTGTGCCATGACCTTTGGATATTAGGGACTTAAAATCCTCTGCAATCTGCCAGAGTCTCACAACTAGCACAACCTGAACCTGAGTCCTGAATAGATGCCCATGTGTAGAACACTTCCTTAATCATGGAGAAAAACTATTCAAATTGTCTTTTGGCTACAGACATTACTGGGTCTTCCCTCAAATTTGGGTGCTTTTGGGCCATCCATCCATCGATCATCTGAATGTTGTTCATAACTAGAGGCTACTGAGCTAGGATGTCAATCACCCCAGCTCCTATCTGGACACTCCAGGGCTACAGATTTACAACCTATCACTGAAGCCACTTGTTAGAAAGTTCTGCTTTAGTGGAAAGTTGCTGAACCAGGGTCTATGCCTCCTTCAGAATGCATAATTTACATGCACAAACATTTTATCACTAAATTTTCATTAACTTTCAATACAATATTAAGAGCAGAAGATTTCTATTTTATCTTGTTCTACTTTCTCATAAAGGAGGACTTTGAGTGTCAGATACTAAAGGTAACAAAGAGGTGGAGCATGCACTTCGATACCTGCACAGTATAGAGGGATGCATCCAAGCCCTGAATTTTTTCTGTCAGTTTTAAGGATTCATCTAATAAAAGGATTGGGGCAGGAAGAGCACACAGCTTGATTAATTAGGTGAAAGGGAAAATTATTTAATACAACATTATATTCTAAGACAGTACTAACATCAATATAATGTAAGCCACATATGTAATCAAAAATTTAAAATTTTCTAGTAGCCACATTATAAAAGCTGAAAGGAAACAGGTAAAATTAAATGTAATAATATATTTTATTTTAATGCAACATATCTAAAATGTTATCATTTCAATATATATTCAATATTTTTAAAAATATTAAAGAAATATTCTACATCCTTTCTTTCATACACAGTCCTCAAAGTCTCAATCTACATCTCATCTCAAATTGAACTAACCACTCTTTAATTTTCACTAGCCACATGTGGCTAGTGGCTACTGTACTGGATACCACAGAGCTCAGGAATGACCCTAGCAGGCGTTCATCTCAACTATTTTCTTCCTAATGAACAGTCACCTTGACCAGGTTGCTGCACTCATTCTAAGACAGGCATTCAAGCAAGGGATGAAGCACGAGATGTTAACCCTCAGCAGCTGCCTCACTATGTACATGACCACATCAGACTCCAGACCATGTTGGACCAAGTCACACTCCAACAGAGACGAACCTGCAAGTTCTCTTTGATATACTCATGCCCAATAGACCAGGAGAGGGCAAAGATGCAGAATCAAGGAGAAAGGCTAAGTGACTGGTTTCCCATGAGGAGTGCTGAATTTTCTCTTCATTAGCATGTATTTCTGGCTAATTGTCAACAACAGTTCATGTGATGGCCTCTTTCTGAAGAATACAGAAATACTTCAAACCCTTTATTTCTTTCCTACCCTTCAAAGATTAAAAAATAAATAAATTCAGACAGCACAGGTTCATTGCCTGCCTTAGGCGGTAGCAGAAAATTTACAGTGATGGAGAGGCAGGCATATCGATTGAACAGATGAGGGAAGAAAAATGACCATTTCTCAATTTTGATCAAAACAACTGAAATGCTGAAATGTTTTTCTCTGAAACTGAAAGATAGCTGATCTTCCCCGGTAATCAATTTGCGTATTTAAAAATGCTATTGCAATCATTCTATCATGGTGTAATTTATCCAACATTGGGTTTGGATATTCAGCCCTCTTTGTCTGCCAGGTGTGCATATTGCTAAGCTTCCTTTTCACATTCATGGAATTTATTTATTTATACGTTTCCCTCCACATGGGCCAAATGCATATCCAAAGGCACTGCATAAAGTAATGTATCAAAACCAAAAGTGTATGTTTTTATATATATATACATATAGTGTACTATTTTTGAACCACAATCTATATTTGTCCAGTGTTTTTCTACAATGTGTACTTTCTTCTAAAAAAGAGAATTTGAAAAGAATTGCCAAATCTGTCTTGGAACTTCCACTTTAAATTCAAAACAGATCCGAAAATGTCTACTGGGATATATCTCTAGTATGACAAAGAATGTGCACCTGTGGTTACCTAAACCAGCCAAAGAATGGCACCATTGCTTCACATAAATGTTGTCACAGATATTTTTTATTTGGTTATAGAATTGTATCATAAATCCCATGGCTCAGTGTAGAATTCTATCTGTCCTGCTGGTCCACTTTTAGCCTTTAGATAACATTTTACAGCAAAAGCCTAATGTATTGCTTCTGTCACCCTTAGACCACTAAAGGAACTTAGAACAGCACAATGGGTGAATAATAAGGAGACAAAGGGAATTCTCTGCCCTTCTGGATCAGTCCATGCATATGGTCATAATTTTCCAGCTTTATGATAATAAGGGGAATGCATTTATCACCCCTCTGCTCCTTCTCAAGTTGATCCTCCACTGTTAAGTTTAGCCGTTGGTCATAGATATTATAGAATTGTTAAATAATGTGAAGGGTAACTAGTGAGAAGGCCAATTGAGTTTTACAAAGAAATAATGAATGATAGAGACAGAGTGGCAGATTTGAAGGACAGATTCAGAGAAGCATTAACCAAATCAGACAGTCATCTTAAGATTTCCGAGAGTTTAACTGAAAATTAAAGATAGCCTGACAGGCCTCAGAATAATTTGTCCTATCATGTTCTGCTCCAGATAGAATAGCCCCACATCAGCATTAGAGGAATTGCAATAAAAATTATATATTTTTTCTTCTTTACAATTGTAGACTACACCTAATAGCCCTTTACCCCCTTTATCCATAATCCCTAGTATAATTAAGACGGTTTTATAACGCTTAGTTTTTCTTATATCTAATTAAATAATACAGTGTTTCTTTGGGTTCAGTATTGCTCAATTTTCAACATCAAGCAAGGAAAAAGAAAATCAATCCGATTTTAAAATTGGGCAAAAATACTGAACAGTTTACAACTGTTTGGTTGGAAGATATTCAAATGGCTGATTAGCACATGAAAAAGTGTTCAATGTCATTAATCATCAGGAAAACAAAAAATTAAAACCACAATGAGATACCACTAAAAATACAATAGAAAACCTAAAATTTAAAAGATATTCTTGTTGGCAAGCTTGTGGAGCCACAAGAATGTTCATACATTGTTGATGAGAATGTAAAACGGTGCAAATACTTTGAGAAAAGGTGGAATAGTTCCTTTATGAAACTAAACAAATGCCTACCCTATGATTCATCAATTCTACTCTTATTTACCTAAGAGAAATGAAAACATTCATACACCAAAAAGACTTGTACAAGAATATTAATAGTAGCTTTATTGCTAAAAGCCAAAACTGAAAACTAGCCCATTCTTCTTCAACAGAAGAATGGATAAACTGGGATGTTCATACAAAGGGATTTTACCCAGAAATAAAAAGAAACAAATCACTAAAACAACATGGATATATCTCAAATCATTATACTGAGTAAAAGAAGCCTTATGCAAATGAGTTGGGTACTATGTGATTCCTTTGAATGGCCATGAATTCTAAAACAGATAAAACTAATCTACAATGTAAAAACTGAAAGAGTGATTGTCTCAGTTTTGGTGAGCAGAGGGCTAGGAGGTGAAGATTAGGTTGAATTTGACATAGTAACATTCTATACTTTGAAAGAAGTTTTAGTTACACAGGTGTATATACTCATCAAATAAATCATCAAATGATACACATGATTTGTACATTTCACCTTATATAAAATTGACCTAAACAAAAATGTTACTAAATATTGAACTCTAGTTGACGATATCTATGCTAAGTGTTTAGGGGTAAAGAGTACAGATATCTGCAATTAACTTTTAAATGCATTTGAAAAATAAGATCAATTGTTTGATGGAGAGATAGACAGATGGATATATAGATGAAAAGTAAAGCCAGCAAAATTATAGAATCTAGGTGCTGAGTATAGGGGTGGTCAGTGTGTGAACCCTTCAAATTTTCTGTATGTTTGGAAATTGCCATTGTAAACTGGTAGAAAAAAAAATCATGCAGATGAACTTTTTAAGGATTGCTCCCAAAAACTAAAAGTTGAGATGAAATAAGCAAGAGAAATATTGACTATAGCTGTCTAATTTAAAGAGAGGGCTTTGATGTTCTACTTACTATTTTGTTTAAATCAGAATCTTTGTGATCATTTAATGTAGAAAGGAATGATTTCCTTACCTAGAAGGATTCTGTCCACAAAACAGAAGGCACAGAAACCAATGCAAACAGTATGTTGGCCAGGGAATGCACGACGATGGAGCACGGTTTATGGATGTCTACTCACAGACCTACATCATGCCAGTCAGCAAATGGCAAGAGTTCTTCCTCTATATATAGGGGGCAGAAAGACACAGTGTTTAATCACAAAATCTTAAAGGCAGAGGCATCTAATTTTGAATTTGGGCTCTCCCCTCATTAGCTTTGTTTCCCTGTAAACATTATTGAAACTTTCTGAGTCTTGGTTTCATTGTTTACCAAATGGGCAAATTACTGGCATGTACCCTGAGGGTCCTTCTGAGGAATGAGAATGTCTCAGGTATTAACAATTATTATCTCACACACAAACACATATGCATGCACACACACACACAAACATGGAGAAAACAGAAAAGAAGATAAGTTTCGTGTTATTTAAAGAAAAGTTTTTTGAACAAGGAGAATAATGATAAAATATGGCGTTGGAAAGAAATTATCAAACTATAGAACTTCTGGCAAATTGTAATTACTGCAATTTTTTTCTTCTTTTTTTTATACTACATGGGTTACAGAAGTCTCCCCGACCCTGAACAGTAAAGAGGTGACAGCAATGATTATTTCTAAACACAAGTTTGAATGAAAAGCCACATTATGAAATATTTTGTTTACTTTCCCTGCAAATATTCTCATAAATAAACAGGGTTAGAGTCAAGGAAATTGGGCTAAATCCCTCCCTTACTATTTGGACTGTTCCCAAATCATTCATCATGGATACAGACAGATGGGAGATTCTTTTTGGCATATATCTTAGGGAGGTCTGGCTGGGTAAAAGAGACTATACTTAAATATCCAGGGTATTTTTGCCAATCTAGTCCTTTTAAAAAATATATGCACAGTACACTTATGTCAATAAATCCTCTACGTGCTTACATTGGAGGAGCTGAAAATTGCTTAGGTAGTTCAGAACCATAGCTAGAGCTTTTTGCAGAACAATGTTCTGACAAGCGAAGACAAGAATTTCTATCTCTAAATTCTACAGTCAATGAGCTCTGAGAATTTCTAATGGTTTTCATTGGACTAGAATGTACAGGCTCTTCTGAACTCAGTGTTATCTATTTCAATTCTACCATTATTCCTGGGCAAGGAGGATGATTATGTTGCAGGGACCCTTGGCCAGAGTGAGGGTAAAATTATCCTGATCCCAGGGAAATGATGTGTGGCATATACGGAAGGTCCCAGGGAAATATTTATATGGTAAGAATCACAAAATCCATGACAGACTATTCTGTATGATTGCTCTTAAGTCTGCCTGGGATTCCACGTTCTATTTTAAATCTTTGGATTGAAATTTCATGTCATAGAGTTCTCAATGAAAGGAAAAATTATGGAGGAAAACAATGAAGAATAAAACTGAAGCAACAGAACAACTTTACAGTATGAATGGCCCTTATTTTCTCTCCAGTCAAAGAAAAAAATTTTTTTTCTTATTTTTAAATGCTTTCTTTGGGGGTAATAAAATTATTTATGGGGCTTGAGAGCAGAAGGCCACCATGCCTTATCTTTTTCTGGCTCCTATGATCGAAAAATTCTGCTTACTTGTGGTTGGGCCAAGAAGACTTTAACTGAAAAGTGCATTTTATATTTTATCTAATTAAATATGATCAAAGGTGCCCTTAGAGCATTTGAATGAGCATTTTCCTAGTTATGTGGCACAGTCTATATAAGAATATAGCCACTGGCTCAACATCCTTGTTATCGATTCAATAGTTCCTTCTGCTATGGACGACCAAAATTTTCCATTCTTTGAAACCTAGTGTTTTACTACACAGATGAAACACACCTGTTTCTGATCTACAGCCACTTTCAATTCTTGTTAACTGTGAAAAATTCATGAAATGGAAAAAAATCTGTGTTCCCCATTCTGGTGTTAAATATAATTTTGAGCTTCACATTGTCAATTAAAAGAAAAAAATAGCACCTACTATACGCAAGGAAGGCCCCATGGTATCCAATAAATCTGAAAAATGTTTATTAAGCACTCAGTCTAGGCCAGGCCCTCTTGCAGGCTCTAAAAGGTGGGCTATAAAAACAAAAAAACAAAGTCAATAACAAACAAGGAAGGAAGACAGATGGGGGTGGGTTGACCTATAAATAGGATGATCAGAGAACATTTTATTCAGGCAAATAAGGTGGTAATAGGAAAATCTGAAGAAAGATTGAAGGAAATAAGGGTGTGGGCAATGTAGATCTTTGGGGAAGACCTTCAGGTGGGAAGTACTTGACAATTATGAAAATAAAGGAGGCTAGTGATGCTGTATGTGAATGACTGATGTGGGAAGTGGTAAGAGATGAGTTTTGTAAAGGTAACAGGGGGCCAAATCAGAAAACTTTGGTTTTTACCATGAGTGAAATGAGAGCTTTTAGAGGAGTTAAACAAGGAGAAACAGTATCTAATGTCTGTTTCAATATAACACCAAACCAGTATGCTTTCTCCATTGAACATACACTGGATGGTGTGAGTACAGAAAAAGAGAAACCAGTTAGCAAGCCCTTGAGTATCCCCTGCAAGAGATGATTATGGCTTGGACCAGGGTCATGATGTAAAATGGTGGAAAGTGGTCAGATTCTGAATATATTTTAAAGGTAGAACCAGCACAATTTATTGAAATCTTGGATGTACCATACATGAGAAAAATGAATGGATGATTCCAAGATATGGGTTGTCATTTACTAAGAAAAGAAAATATAAATGTACCTCCATTGGCTGATGAGGTAAAATAGATTTTGTAGGGGAAGGAAGAGGGTTTCTATTTTAGACATATTTCATTTGAGATGCCGAGTAAAAATGCAAGTGGAGATGATTTGGCACTCACATAAACATATCCATCTAGAGTTGAAGGGCAAGCTTCAGAGTAGACATAGCTTTGGGAGTCATCAGTATATAGATGGCATCTAAGGTCATAAAATTCAGTGAGATCATGTAGGGAGTGAATGGGAATTGGCCAAGTCCAAAAACTGACTTTTACTACATAGTTCAGAGTGCAGATTGATGAGCCAAAGCCAAAGAGAAAGAGAGAGAGAAAGTGAGATCAAGAAGAAATGGCCATTGAGGAAGGAGGAAAATCAGGACAGAATGATGTCCTAGAGGCCAAGTAGAAAAAAAAGAAAAAAAGAAAGAAAATGAGGATTATATTTTGGGATTATATAGAAGCAAGTAAAAAACAACAACTAAAAATTACAAAGTTAGTACATTAAAAGGTAAGTATGACAAAAGAGCTGTAGCATGAGTGCTTCAGTCAGACAAGGCAGGACTTCCCTGCCACTAAATTCATGAGAAGGCTGCATGAAGTTGGTAGTATTTAAGCCCAATGTTGAGAGATGGGTGGAAAACTGACTGGTAAAAGGTGAGGAAAGGAGGACAGTTGATTCAGAGGTAACATTTATGAAAAACAGAAAAGGGAGAGCACAAGATATATTATGTTTGGGGAAGAATGAGTAGTCTGAACTAGCCTAGGTTACCAGTGTGTATAGCCTACTTTCTGGAGACCTCTAAGGCAGGATTCCTCAGACCAAAAGGTATTCAGATTTTGCTGTTGTTGTATTTTTTAAACCAGATGTTCAGCAGCAATGGGTATAAGAAATTTTAACACATTATTAAAATTTCTTTCTCCAATCCTTTTCCCCCGGTCTAACTCTTGCATACCATATCTTGTATTTTCACCTGCTAGTAATAGCTACACAGAATATCTATCTCTATACATTAGCATTTATTGAGTTCTTTTCCCCTGTAAATTCCGGTGGGAAGAGAAAAGGACTAACGTAAATATGCAAAATGGTCATTGCAATGCAAGTCCCTGTGGTGTGTCAATTCTGGAGGTGGGCATAGGAGATTGAGACAGGGAAATATGAAAAAGATAAGGCTTTGTTTTTGGACAGTTACACAAATTTATTAGGTAGGACAGTCTGCCTTAATAATTAGAAAATAGAAACTTCATGCTATAGATCTGGAGTTTGGCACAACACAATCTGAACTATGCTTTAGTTCCATGGAGATAGAGAAAGTTGCCTTGCCTATAACCATACACAAAACTTCCTAGGGATAAGGGTTACCATCCCTGGGGTCTGAAACTCATGGCACTTAAGAGTAATAGAAATAAATGCAAGGAATCACAAGAGATTTTTTTCAGTAATAGATGGGAAATATCTTAATAGATTCCACTCCTTAAAATATGAACATGGTTTCTTACAGATTTTTTAATGTGACTTTTAATTTTGGAGCCAATTTCACTTACTATTTTCCTCATCTTTGTATTTCCAATGGCATAGTGGGATAAACTGAGTCAGAGGACCTGTTTCCAGTCCAAACTCAAGACGCCAGCTTAGCCTCTTAGCCTATTTTACATCTCATGGCTATCACATGCAAAACCAAGGAGATATTATGAGGAATAAAGTGGAAAGACTCAACACTTTGGAGTCATGCAGAGTTAGTAACTATATGACATTGGGCAAGCTACTGAACCTCTTTGAATTTCAGTTGTTAAACTGCAAATTAGAGAGAATAACAGCTCTCACCCAGTGTTGTTATGAGGATTAAAAGAAATCATGTATGGAAAATTTCTGGCACATAGTAGACACTCAATAAATGTTCATTTCCTTCCTTTTTTTAACTTGAGATTTTTGGTTCCAATATAACATCAAGGGTTTGGCTCCTTAATTTGGGCAAAAATCACTTAGGAAAGAAATTGTAGAGTTTTACCACTATTGGCTTGTTTGGCAACTTTTTTTTTAAGTTGGCATCCAGTCTGTTTCACAGCATAAGACAGCCTCTATCTTCTTTAGGATAAAAATAAAGAGCTGGAAGGGAGAATGTACCACACGAACAGTGAGGAGAAAACTAGTATTTCCCTTGAGAAAAATTCTAAGATGGTCGGGGGGAGGGGACAAGAAGGAGGAAATAAAAGAAGGAAGTTAGTTGATAAACAGTTACTTAAGGCCTATAAATTAAAAGCGAATCAAGTAAGAGAAAGGTATTTGCTGTGTTGCCCTCCCCATTAAGACAGGTTAGGTGTTATGGCTGGCATTACATAGTCATCTTTCTTTCTCCTAAAATGAAAAGGAATTTTTTTCCTATAAAAGTAAGTGAGTTTATGGCAAGAATGTCAGCTCAGTGAATGATTCTATGCTCTTTCTGAGAGGAAATGCACACTTTACAACTCTGACCTTTCTACATTTTTCATATTTTTGCCTGGCTACATATTGCAACCATTCCTTTCGGTCAGCAATTAAAGTCTAATTTGCAGCTGCTCTTATAAAACCAAAGTTTCCCCACTACAGATGAAAATTTAAAGACCTCTCATTTGATCTTATACAATTCATATAATCCAGTATCACGCAGTTCAGTATTTGAGACATAGAAAACACCCGAAATATAAAGGAAATGCATTAAAAAGTCACCGTCCCTTGGCACCATTGTTTCAGTTTGTTACACAGTATGGAATATAAATGAAGAGAAAAGAGGAAGGGAGAGGTGGCGGTAATTTACACCTGTCTTGAAAGTTTGGCACTGCAGCACCAAGTATAGGGAGCCATTTACAGGGAAAAAACGTAACCAGAGACTATGTAAGTGTGGAAGATGAGATCATCTACCAGCAGCAATCTTTCAAATTCATAGACACTTCTGGATTCATGAGGTGAGAATGAGCAATGCAGGGAACTGTAAAATTCATCTGTAGTGTTTAAATTTGTTAACACACATTTTCAAGCTGTCTTTGTTATGAGATAGAACTCATATTGTAAATGAAAAAAAATCAGTATGGAAAACACCTCCATTAATTGAAATCAGGATGACCTTAAACATCAGAAAGAAAAAGGACAAAATGGAGCAATGAAGAGTTAAAGTGGACAAAATAGGCAAATTTAGGAGAACCTTACAATCATATTTTTCCCCAAATGTTTACCTACTGCTCTTTTAAAAGATTAACTTGAATTAATTAATTGATTAATTAATCATAATTTATTTGGATACGTTTGTCTTCTGTTGGGCATGATTCAAATTTTTCTTTAAGTGTTTTATTCCTAAACGTTTTCTTCAAGACAGAATAAAGTTTATCAAGAATTTAATAATGGCAAAAGAAAAACATGAATAATTTATAGAGTCATGAAATGATCTGTACCTCTCTTCTTACTTTTCTCCTGTAAAACCCAACATAGGTATCATTTCAACTTCAAAATCAGAAGAGGGAACTGAGGAATCTATCTTAGTTGTTTCTCTAGAAACAGGCAATCCAAAATTAGTACTCAGAAGATGAGAGTTGTAAAGTGTTTCAGTGTGAGAGAGAGAAGAGTAAGCACGACCAATATTGGCTATTTGGGGTCAAGTATGTATTAGAAAACATTAAAATAATGTGAATAAGTAAAGCATCACTTATGTTTTAGGACCATCCAGACATTTAAAAAGCAAATCTTTGGGCTTAAGAAAATACACAGGTACAATGATAGATATTATTAACTTAGGAGGAAGGTCAGGGAAACCTGAGCGGATACATAAAGGCCTTACCTATATAGACCAGGGCTTTTTAAACTTTAAAATGCACACAAGGCACCTAACATCTCATTAAAGTACAGATTCTGAATCAGTAGGTATGAGATGAGACCCCAGATGCTTCATTTCTAACAGTTTCCCAGGTGATGCAGATGCTGACCCACGGACCACATTTCCAGGAGCAAAGCCCCCAGCCACGACACAGGAAGAAAGATTTATCCTAGAAATTGCATGCAGGGAAATCTGAATATGAAATGATCTTTTTCACCAACTGCCCCCTCCATTCTTTTCCTTTCAATGGAACCCACTCTAGAAAACATAAAAGTAGTTAACATTTTTAAATTATCACAATGTGACAATTTAACTAATGTGACAAGTTAATTATTTAATTTAACCCTTAAAACAGCCCGTGAAGTAAATACTTTTATTATGCTTACTTTACAGAAAAACAAACTTCAGCTTAGAGAATTTAATTAACAGAGTCAAGGTCATACGTACAGGATTTAGAAGCAGAATACTGAATCTGACATATCCGACCCCAGAGCTTAAATATTTTAGTCAATGTTACTAAAATTATCAAGAGTTCTTGAATGCATTCTCAGCTATATTGAAAATAAAGAACTAGACTCAAGATACTGTAAAGGATGTAATTGTGTATGAGCTTTGGAGCACACCACTGTCATTGTTAGCTTCTAAAACAGGAGTCACTCAGGAATAACTGCTCTTGGCATTAGAGATTGTAAATACATGATGAATAGGAACTTCGATAAAGTAAATAATCAATTGCAAGAACCAGAATGAATAAAAGATGAGGATAAAATACTTGCTGGATTTAGCTCTTTAGACTGAAGAAAGCACATATAGACTTTAGATAAGGACATACTGGAGGCTCCACAGACTTGAACATATGGGATAACCCTTAAAGCTTCATGTTGGAAAAAAATAGCTCTTAAACTTTAGAATCCCTGAAGGACTTTTACTATTGAAGGGTACACTATTAAATATTTTATGCATTCTGTTATTTTTAAAGGGTGTAATCCCTCCTAAGGTGTGTTGGCCCTAGGGTCTTTGAACCAGTCTAGACCAGAATTAACTAGAAGTCATCATTTTCATTATAAGCATGTTATAATTATGTTTGCTTATTTCACACTGTTTAATATACTCCCTCCAGTTAAAGTGTATCACGATGCCTTCAGCACCTGTTGCTTATTTCTGCCAGACTGAAAATATTCTTTTCTCTTTATTATTCACATGCAAGGATAAGATGAACTTGCCAAGAGTTGTCATTCTTGAATGCACCTGCCAAGTGTCAGAAACTTTAATAGTTGAAAAGCTTATAGCATGTGCTGTGGTTGCTGCAGCTACCAGCTTCCAGTGTCCAGCATTTCACAAGGGATTGACTTTATTCAGGGTGACAGATTCATTTCTTAATGAATGCACATGTGATATATGCCATGCGTGTATAACACATCCTACATTAGCTGTGGGTGAGAATATATCTTACAGTAACTTATTATCTTACACCTTGAACTTTTTAAAATCAAGAATAAATCTCTTAGACTGTATTTCCTGATTTTCTGGCAATAGCTCACATGAATGATGGCATTAAACTGTGTAATAAAAAAATCAAATTGGGTTTATCGCTACAAGGTAGAACTGTTCTTCCTGTTTTGATAACTTCTTTAGTTTTCCTTTTTAAAGACACCTAATACTTTTTCCATTCTTTTGTTAGGTCTTCCATCCAGATTAAAAGTGAGTACTTCTAAAGTACAGTATTCGGAGGTGAGCTAAGCTTAGATAAATAGCCAGGTTGAAAACTATTCAACTGCTGGGGACTTGCCAGTTGACCCTCGGAACACTAGCCCATTATTATGTAAGGGACAGCAGCCAACATCTTAAAGATAGGCTTTTCCTTAGATCTAGATGAGGAACAGGGCTTAATAAAGAGGTACCCATTCTTGAATCCTATGTAAGTTACCCAGCAGGTTAATGATGAGAAAGGTAGGTGTCCCTTTACCATGATCTATTCAACTATATCCACCAATCTTTTCAGATCTTACCATTGGATTGGAATGGAAGGGAAGAAGGGCAGTGGAGGTTTTCTACAATGTTCTAGAATGCTGGCACATGGCTGATGCCCAGAAAGACTGCAAAATGGAGCTACATTTCTGCTTTCACTGCTTTACCACATTTCTAAGGACAGGTGAGGCCTTCACAGTTTTGTTCCATTCCTGGGCAGCCCATGTATTTCAGTACACTTTCCCTCCCTGCCCACATGCCTATGTGTAGTTGGCAGAACATTAACCTCCCTTCCTTGGAAGTTATCGAAATCCATCTAAAACTCTCCTGGAATCCACAGTGGAATTGATCCCTATAGGATCCTTATTTCATGAGCACCCTGCTTCAGGCAACCTCAGAACAAAGAACAATTTTCCCTTTGGGAATAGTACAATAAAATATTCCTAGGTTCATTTCTCTCCCTGTCCCTCCCCCTCTCCCTCCCCTTCCCTCTCTTCCTCTCTCTCATGTTCATGTATGCACACACCACTCAGAGCCCAAAATGTTTCATATTTAAAGATGGAATGACCTATTTTAAGATCCTCACTACTAGAAAACACATGACTTTTAGTTTATTAACCACAAGTTTTCATAAATCTAGTGGTCAAGAGCCTTCCTGGTATAGCAGCAGCATAGAACCAGGGGACTGTTCTCAGAGGAAGGATTTCCAATGACATTATTTGTCATAAGTAAGTCTACTAAACTCTAATGGGACAATTCATTATAGCTCCTGGAATGAGAGCTCTTGCTACAGAGCTACAGTCAAACTGGATTTTCCTTATCCTGAGTTACTTATGGTGCCTCAGTAACTAAACCTCCTTGGATATGGATATGGCATGGTCACAAGTAACAGTTTCTCAGAGATCTTTGGCATGCTTAATCTTTAACTGATGCCACTGACGACATAAAGCCACAACTGGGATACACTTGAAGACATAAAGCAGTTTTAGGTGTGTTCAGGATGAGTTCATTTTTACCCAGCAAAGAAACAGAGCATCTGCATGTATGAGGGCTGTCTGGAAAGTGTCCAGCCATGTAACATGAAAAAATGTATTAACAATGACTGGGTACTTTGCAGACAGACCTTGTAAGTCCTCTTTGTTGTCATGGGCTGCAAGTTTGTTACCTAAGTGGTAGCCTTATTGGATAATTATCTACAAAAACAACACATGAAGAAGGTCAGAGCTGGTGGCCTTCAGCACACTCAGAAAAACACAGAGGAGACAGAGTTGGAACTCTTTCCTTCAGGGCCTGGGTCACTAATCAGACAATTCCAAAGAGAGTACTGTGCACAGACACCACAAAAAATTTAAAAGGAGATTAGAGACCTATTTCTATCCAGAATAATTTGAAAGGTCTGACATGTACCATTATATTGTTTGATGAACATTTCCTGAAGAATGAGATGTCTGTTTTGACTTTTGCAGTGTAACACATGGTGAAAAGCAGGACAGAAGGCTTATTTTTCTACAGATAGCAGAAAACTGCTCTCCTTGTTAAGAGAGTATGGCAGGCTGCTGTTGTCTTTCTTTTTCCTTTGTAATTTGAAAGTTCTCCCAGATAAACCTTTGTGGTATACAACTTGGTTTTGACATCCTGGCTTTATGCCTCTAACTGTTTATAAGGCATGCAAGGAAGTCATCTATCTTGACCAATCTGACTCAGACATATTTTCCATGTTAATTACATATGTTTGGACTGACATTGCAGTGATACTATTTCATTTGTTTAAAACAACAGAAAGAATGGCTCTTTAACTCAACAAATGTAGGTAAAAATTCTTCCCAGGGTAAGTGTAACAAGTCTGGAAATTATAAAGTCACAGGCACTGGTGGCTGAAACCCCAGAGACTAAGAAGCTGATATTCTGCAAGGATCCCTTATTTAGATTAAAAGCATGTTGGAAAAGTACAACACAATTATCAAAAAATATATAATTATAATAATATATGTGTTAGACACTCCAACAAGATTGGCATCCTAAATATAATCAACAGTTTAAAAGGAAGCAGAGAATGCATTTTTTACTTTGACCCAATGGAAGTGTTCAAATTTTGGCTGTGTTTTTGAGCAGGACCTCAACATTTTTTTACACTTACCAGAACACCAGTAGTTAACCCCGTAATGGCCAACTGCTAGTTATTATCCTACATTTGGTCCGCAGCTGCATGGTTGTGCTCACTTTATTGTCGTTTCAGCCCTCAACCCATTAGCTGCCTGGTGACCGCTTGCATGCAGAGGGGCCTTTGGTTAACTAAATCCCCATCAGGATCACAGCTGTTGTAAAATATGTGGTGACAAAAATATCCATGTGCAATGCATTGTAGATAAATGTGTAAGCCAATTTAAGCAAAACTTGAAAAGCAAATGAGGGGACTAGTTGGGTTTCCTGGCTTCTGAACATTACAAACTACATTTCCTTTATTTTCAGGAGTACCCATTGTAAAATTCCAGTGTTCCCTGCTTCATGCATTGATGATGAGAGCTAAATTTCAAAGCAATAGGCACAGTTCAGCAAAAATATTCTTTTCTCCCTCCCTTCACTCAGCAGTAAGAGAATGAATGTCACGCTAGATAATTCAAATAAATTCCTCATTTTGGCACGAGACGAAAGTCAGCATTGGTATTTATTCAACTATGTGCCTCAGCTTAAATACCAAACCCTTGTCTTAGTTTCTCTTAGCCAGAAGGCTTAGCTCTGTGGTTATATATGTGCAAATATATCACACCACAACCTTTTGCACAGCCAAAGCTGCCAGGTCTGGTTCATCTAACAGACTGCCTTAGAAGTGCCTGACAGGTAATTACGATTAGAGTTACAAGGGCCACCCTATCTGCAGTTATGACATTAGGAGACTATGCTTCCTCTTGCTGCATGAAACCCTTTAAGAGCAGGAAGAAAACAAAGAATCAAATGACCTGTCCCAAAAAGATAGGATGGAGAGATCCTTTTGTCTATTTTGTCATTGAATGCCACTCTTTTGTCACACTGTCAAGATCCCAAATCAAGTGACAGATGTGATCTGAAACTTCCTCAGATTCAGTTAAATTTCAACCCCCCAGGTCGGAGTTGTTTCTGGTTCTAACTAATCTAAAATTTAGTTTCTGCTTGCCTGTGCTGATTGATTTGAATCCCTACCCCAAACAGATCCTAATCTTTTCATTAAATCGTTAAGGATAGTCCTTAAAAGTCAGTGACCTACAGTTTGCTCCTTCATTAATTAATTCAAACCTGTCTTAAGTACCTACTATGTGCCAGGCACTGGAGATAAAATATTAATGAGTCACAGTCCTTGTATGCAAGGAACCTACGATTTAGTGGTATATAATCTCCCAAGTGTAAAAAAATAAAGATTTATTTTCCTTTCATTCATCTGGTGCCATAAATGATGCAAATGAGATAAAAACTACCATTAGCTCTTTGTAGCTGTTTACCTAACTCAATGAAGTAGAAGACAGGTCCTGAGGTGTGTATATTAACTATGTATTGATGTGTTTAACTGACTTCTCAGCACACTCGAGAAAAAAAATTTAAATTATCAAATAAATATCTCAAGCATAACCAGTGTATTATGTGCATGGCATTTAAAAATAGTACAAATTATACATACCATGTTCAAGGAATTTACAATTAAGTGTGGAAGAATAAAATTTTTAAAAATATTTTTGAACTACAATAAAATGCATTGCAATTTGTGTGTGTGCACACACATGTACATATATGCATAATAATTGATTTGAAAAATTAGAATTATGAGTTTTATATATAGGAGAGCTCTTGGGGAGCTGTTGGGGATAATACTGCCCAATAAAACCTTATTAGATTCATCATCTCACATCAGGGTATCCTAGTGCATGATATCGTAGTGCAGTGGATCACCTCCATCCACAAGTTAAAGTACTTGAAAGGGCCATGTAGATTCCACGGAGAGAGTGCAACTCCACTCTGCTACATGAAGCCAGTAAAGTCATTGAATATTTTATCAAGAACAGTGAATTCCAAAGCCCTCTTTTATCTCTCTCCCTTTGGGCTCCTATTTTTCTCCTGGTATTTTAATTTTCTTCTTGATCCTCCTCTCTATTAGATAATGCTGTGCTGCCATTTGAAGGCAATTTGTGATTCATCAAATTAGGGGTTTCAATTAAGTTAACAAAGATTCAAACAAAAAGAAAAAGAATTTTTTGGATTCGAACATGAACGTCTATATGAGCAAAAAAAGATCTATAAGATATATCCCTTTACAATGAGAATATAAACTTTAAGCTAGGAATTAGAAGTTTCCCCCTCCTCTATTACATTATAATATGAAATCAAATGATGAAAATTACTTGAAATTATTGTTTAAGGTTTTATTTAAAATTAGAGCAGCCCAGTTCTAACATTCTTTACAATAAATGAAAACTGAAAATGTTGCATTCAGTTTAGCTCAAAATCACTCATTGGGCACACACACACACACAAAAAAAAAAAAGAAAGAAAGAAAAAGAAAGAAAGAAAGAAAGAAAGAAAGAAAGAAAGAAAGAAAGAAAGAAAGAAAGAAAGAAAGAAAGAAAGAGAAAGAAAGAAAGAAAGAAAGAAAGAAAGAAAGAAAGAAAGAAAGAAAGAAAGAAAGAAAGAAAGAAAGAAAGAAAGAAAGAAAGAAAGAAAGAAAGAAAGAAAGAAATGTTAGATGCTCTGTGAGATACTGTGAACACAAAGATAAATAAAATACACTCTCATATATCAATTTACTTCCAATTACTGGTGAAATAGAAACTGAGCCAAGAACATGATTATAGTGTAGATAGGTAGAAGAGGAAGGAAAAGTATCATAAAAAGTACAAAAGATATATGACTGGCCCAGATCAGGAAAGCCTTCAAGAGGAAAGCAAAAACGCTCTTAAAGAAAAGTAAAATTAAGGCAATCAAGGAAACAAGAATGAGATAGAATTTTACATCCATGGAAACACCTTGTGAAATACACAGAGATATAATATATTAATTTTAAGGGAACTACAAGTAAATGAATAAAAAATGTAAGTGATGAAGAAATAAAAGAAGAAACTGGAAGAACAAGCTTATACTGATCAAAGAGGGCTTTATTTTCCAGATTGTGGAGCTGGGAATTCATCTTATAATTAAGTGAAATTCATTAAAACTTTTTATGAAGAAGAATATCATGATGAGAAAATAGTGCCTATGCTGGAGTAATGATTATCCTGAACAGGAAAAAATAAACACTTGAATATATTTTACCTTGGGTTATTAGATGGTTATTAGGTTTTACTACTTTAGATGAGAAACAGAGGATAGGACAGGTTTGGCAGGGAAACAATAATCTTAGTTCTGAATATGTTAGGTAGGTAGTATCTGTTGGAAATCCACAGGTACAAGGAAAACACAAAAGTGTAAGAGTAGTTAAGATAATTTTTTGTGGCTTCTGGCATCCAATAACAGCCAAGTATCAAATATCTCCTCTCAGGCCAACCTTCCTACAGATAGCTATTAATTCTCAATAGAAATATATATATATGGCAATGGACAATAACTAAACATAGGCAGGTAATAGGTACATCAATACTTCAATATAAAGAACTATATTTAGGTGAGTTTTCTAATTTTTTTTACAGCTTATAGCATGAATCATACCCTAGTCAGTTCCATGATAGTAGCTGAAACAAACATTGAAAACCCATAGTCTTAGTAGCTTGAAAAGGAGAGAATTCAGGGTAAGAACAGTAACTGGAAAATGAGAGAGAGCATTTCAGAAAGGAAAAATATGGAGAATGAAGGCCCAAGTTTTGTGAATAAACTGTATCCAAATCTCTGGGTGACATCTGAACCATGCATACATAGGACAGATCCAAGCAATTTACCTAAAATTCATGGTACTGAATTGAAATTTCAGTTGTCTCCCACCACAGGAGAAATAGCTTGCAGTTTAAGTTTAGCCAAGTTACCTACCAACTTAACAGACAATATTCTTTAGAGGAGCATAACTGAATCCAGAGTCTCCACAAATTGACATTCATAATATCCAGATAAAATCTAAAATTATCAACATACCAAAAGAATGAACAAACAAAAGAAAAAATGGAAGAAAATGTAACCCATGTGGCCTATACTCAAGAAAAAACAATCAATGGAGATGAACCTCAAGATGATGTAAATGTTAGAATTAGCAGACAAGGATTTTGAACCTGTTATTATTATAACAGTGTTAAAATTGTAAATGAAATGTCTATAATGAATGAAAAAGTGAGGAATCTTGAGAGAGAAATAGAAAATACAAGAAACAGTGAAACAGTCTAGAATTAAAAAATGAGAATATCTGAAATTGAAATTTAAAAAATCACTGGATAGACTTAATAGTAGATTGCACATGCCAAAAGAAACAGTTAGCTTGAAGCTACATTGATAAAAATGATACAGCTGAAGCATAGAAAGAAAAATAGATTTACAATTTAATAGAGTCTCAAAGACCTGTGATATAATATCACAAGATTGAATTATGTACAACTGGAATCCAGATGGAGATGAAATAGAAAAGAAGTAGGTTAAATACTCAAAGAAATAGTGGCCACATTTTTCCAAAATTTGATGAAAGCCCTAAATTTACAGATTCAGATATTTCAGCAAAGCCCAAACACAATAAAATACAAAGAAAAACACATCATAATAAAACTGTTTGAAAGCAAATATAAAGAGAAAATCTTGAAAATGGATAGAACAAAACAAGACATTACATACATAAAAACAATGATTAAGCTTCCACTGACTTCTCTTCAGAAAAAAAATGGAACCCACAATATGATAAGATAAAAACTATTGGAAGAAGAAGAAAGAGAAGGAGAAGGAAGACTACAATATTGCACTGGGAGAACAGACAGAGTGAGAAAATTGTCAAGAATAGAACTCAGGCAACAGTATCTTTGAAGCAAAGAAGCAAACGATAAGTTTCCATAAAAAAGCCTACAAAGAAACTATCAGAGACATTTAGGGAGATACAGAAAAGTCTGCTCTCTGTGAAGCCAACATGATACACATGATAGAGAATTTGAAGAACAAAACAGTCAAAAGTTAAAGCAACAGAGTGGTCATGGAAGCTAAAGATTTTTATATGCTGGAAAAAAGAACCATTGAGTAAAAAGACAAAGATATAGGAGACAACCAAGTAAGTAATGGAATCAAGGCATAGGTGGAAGTTTAAGTCTTACATTGTAGGTATGTGATTTTTACCCTGTGAAACTACATATGAGCTAAGAAAAAGTAAAAATATAAATGAGTTTGTCTAATACTGAATTTTTTTCTGAAACTTAATAAAAGTTTTAGAATCTGGAAGATATTGATCAAAAGAAGGTTAAAAAAGAGACTGTATTAATAAAATCTAATCTAAAAGATGGAATACCTACATAAGAGAAATAATCCATAGTCTAGAGTTAGTAAGAACAATATTTCTTTAAGTTGTAACTACAAAATTTTTCGAGTTTTAGATAATGTCTTATCTGTACTATTACCTAAAATTGACATTTTTATGTAAAATGTAAGCTTTGCATTTCACTTTAAAGTGAAAATATTGTACTATAAATCTTATAAAGTACATATTTAACACACACATATATATATATATTGGATGAAATAATATCCAATCTTTAAAAAAAAGAAATTTATGGGCTAGCCATTCACAATACAGATGATGATGATGATAGATAGATAGATAAAATATCTGAGCACATTTAATAAAAATGCAAGTTAAAATAATAATTTTATGTCATTGTTCATGATCAGACAGTCAAAGTTAAAGAGATGGTGAGAAAATAGGAAATAAGCATTTTTCAATAGTGTTGATGGATCTAAGGAGACACTAATTTTCTAGAGAGTAATTTAAACATATAAATCAAAACCTTTAAATCTTCTACAACACACTTTTGCCAGCACTTTATTTAGTAATAGATTATGGATATATTGAGGATTGGACTGAAAATATGTTCAGCCTTTGTTGTTTCTATAATACAAATAAAGTGGCGGCTCATATTATTTTCTTACTTTAAAGAAAACATTAATCTAATATTCAAAAACACTAAAAAATTGTATTACTAATATTTCTCAAAAAGACTTTGGCAGAAACTTTTCAAAAGAAGATAGACTAATGGCCAAGAAACATGAAAAAATGCTCAACATCTCTAATCATCAGGGAAATGCAAATCAAAACCACAATAAGATATCACTTATCTCCAGTGAGAATGGCCTGTATCAAAAAGTCCCAAAACAATAAATGTTGGCATGGATGTGGAGAGATAGGAACACTCCTACACTGCTGGTGAGACTGCAAATTAGTACAATGTCTGTGGAAAGTAATATGGAGATAGCTCAAAGAGCTACAAGTAGAATTACCATTTGATCCAGCAATCCTATTACTGTGCATCTACCCAAAAGAACAAAAGACATTCTATAAAAAAGACACCTGCAGTAAAATGTTTACAGCAGCACAATTCACAAATTGCAAAGATGTGGAAACAATCCAAGTGCCCATCAGTACATGAGTGGATTAATAAAATGTGGTATATGTATATCATGGAGTTCTACTCAGCCACAAAAAAACAATGGTGATCTAGCACCTCTTGTATTATCCTGGATAGAGCTGGAATACGTTCTACTAAGTGAAGTATCACAGGAATGGACAAACAAGCACCACATGTACTACTTGCCATGAAATTGGTATTAACTGACCAACACTTAAGTGCACATATAGTAATAATATTCATCGGGTGTTGGGCAGACAGGGACCGATGTCAGGTACATACACACCTAATGGGTGCAGTGTGCACCTTCTGGGGGATGCACACACTTGAAACTCTGACTCAGGTGGGGCAAAGGCAATATACATAACCTAAACATTTGTATCCCTGTAATATGCTGAAATTTTTTAAAAAGACTTTGGAAGAGGAAATTCCAGTCATAGATACACGTCAGAAATAAAAACCCTCTTCTATTTGTTTTCCCTAAAATCCTAGTCATTAAAATATGGCAGCTGCTCCCAGTATCTCTGATTCTCTATTAGAACTTTCTTAAACTCTTTTCTGGAAGTGCTGTTTCTTCTCACTCCCCTCTTTTCTCCATATTTTTAGCTTAATCTTTTTCCTTTTCTTGAAAATCTCTTCCTCACATGAATTAATCAGCCTCTAAGACTTAAACACTCCTCTACTTCATTTATTTTCTGGATCAATACAGCAAAACCCCATGCCCAGAAGCTGCCTGGACAATAAAGTATTTTTCCTTTTTAGAAAATAGAAAATGAAAGAAGACTAAGAAACACTTATATGTTATTTTTTTAAATTTCTGTCAAATTTACAATAGAGAGAATTTGAAAATCTAATTATCCAACAGTGAATTGGTTAAATTAATTATGCTCAATGCATACAATAGCATTTGATACCATAGTTTGTAAAAATTGTGTGTACACACATGGTGTATATTTAATGACACAGAAAGACATTTGCCATCTATCAAATTTAAAAATCCTTGTGTCGATTTAAAAAAATAATAAAAAATTTTAAGACACAATAGCGTATGCAGTTGATCTCTCCAACTTTTTATTAGTAGCTAGGTAGATATATTAAAATATTCTCGGGTCCTTTGCTCATTTTTTGGTTATTTATCTTGCTGCTATTAAGTTGTTTGAGCCTGGGCGCGGTGGCTCACGCCTGTAATCCTAGCACTCTGGGAGGCCGAGGCGGGAGGATCAGGAGGTCAGGAGTTTGAGACCAGCCAGAGCAAGAGCGAGACCTTGTCTCTATTAAAAATATAAAGAAATGATTTGGACAGCTAAAAACATATATAAAAAAAAATTAGCCGGGCATGGTGGCACATGCCTGTAGTCCCAGCTACGTGGGAGGCTGAGGCAAAAGGATTGCTTAAGCCCAGAAGTCTGAGTTTGCTGTGAGCTAGGCTGACGCCATGGCCCTGTAGCCAGGGCAAAAGAGCGAGACTCTGTCTCAAAAAAAAAAAAGTTGTTTGGATCCCTCGTATATCTTGAATATTAAGCCCTTAACAGATAGAAGATGTATAGTTTGAAATATTTTCACACATTCTATAGGTCATCTCTTTATGCTGTTGATTGTTTCCTTTTCTGTGCTGAAGATTTTTAGATTAGTGTAATCCCATTTCTCTACTTTTGCTTTTGTTGCCTGTGCTTTTGGGGTCATATCCAAAAAGTCATCACCCAGACCAGTGTTGTGGAGATTTTCTCTTATGTTGTCTTCCAGTAGTTTCATAATTTGGGATCTTACATTTACATCTTTAATCTGTTTGGAGTTGATTTTTGTATATGGTATGAGATAAGGATCTAATTTCATTCTTCCTGTGGATATCCAGTTTTCCCAAAATCATTTATTAAAAAGACTGTCATTTTCTTATTGTGTATTCTGAGTTCTCTATTCCGTTCCATTGATTTATGTGTCTGCTTTTATGCTAATATGATGATGTTTTGGTTACTATAGCTTTGTAGTATATTTTGAAGTTAGATAGTGTGATGCCCACAGCTTTACTCTTTTTGCTCAAGATTGCTTTGACAATTCAGGGTCTTTTGTGGTTCCATACAAATTTTAGGATTGTTTTTCTATTTCTGTAAAAAATGTCACTGGTATTTTTGTAGAGATTTCATTGAATCTGTAGATCTCTTTGGACAGTATGGACATTTTAACAATATTAATTCTTCCAACTCATGAACATGGGATATCTTTCCATTTATTGCTGTCTTCAATTTCTTTCATTATTGTTTTATACTTTCAGCATAGAAGTTTTTCACTTCCTTGTTTAAATTTATTCCTAAGTCATTAACTTTATCCTTGTTTAAATCTATTCCCAAATGATTAACTTTATCCTTGTTTAAATTTATTCCCAAGAATAAGAAATAATATTTTACTGCTTCTTATTGTCCTTTCATGCTTTTTAAATATTTTAGAATAAATAGTTGTGATAAGATTAAAATTAGAAGTTATTTGTGAAGATAGAAATCTTTATTGCCTTAATAGTAGCATATTATACTCACAGAAAGGAAAATGCATTTAATTTTATCCAAACTGAATTTTTTAAAAACCTCCAATTGATATTCACGTAAAATTATGTATGCCAGTAGTTCTAAAAGCAGATGGGTAATGAGTTATTTTTAGCAGCAAATTCTAAAAGATAGATATGTTTCCAACTAAAATATACTTTATTAAGTTAAAAGAAAAGCCTTTATATCACTTAAATTTTATAACGTGGATATCTAAATAACGAAAGAAAGATACACTGCATGGAGTAGCACTATTGTATATTTTATTATATTCTAATTATTTGAAAAGTGGATATCTACATAATAACTTTATTACCCAGGGAGTGTAATTAATCAAAAATTTCTTTTTCCAGTAATGCTGAATAATGGAAAGAAGTCAAATGTGTTTCCTTCATTTGTAATCTAGCTGTGCCATTCTAAGGTGCCACATATACAATTGTGCTAACAGTTACATTCATCAAGACCACATAACTGGAAAGGAAATGGCATACTCCAGAGAATGCCTTAAAGAAATTAGGAAGCTTTTGTCATTAGTTATTCTTCGTTTTCTGCTTTGGATTACATCAAATTTACAAAAACTCATATTTATAGTTAATCCATCAAAACAAAAGCAAAATTTAGACAGAGAACATTAATCAGTTTAGTTTCAATAAGTACATAGATTACATAGGCCAATAAATCATGCAAGCAGCTGTCTTTTTTTAAACCATTGGTAAATAATCAGTTGGACTGAAATTAATTGCATCTTTTCTACACCTACACACACACACACTCAGCAATGTGGAAGTATCTGTGTACAAAGAATAAATCTGAAATTTTGTTATAAGTGATAAAAATAACATAAAAATACTATAGCAGTTATTAAACATGTACACCAAGTAATACATGATAGGATCATTAAGTTTATATGTATATAGTCAAAATAAATCAGAATACTAAGTAATAGATCATAAATTTTCCAAGGAACATAAGTATTTTCTACTATGTGAAAATTCATATACATTTGTGGACATTTTTATTCCTTTTGTGGCATTTTCATAAATAATTATGTTATTTACTCAATTATATTTCTTAAATTTTCATCAAATAATGTAATCAAATTATTTCTGATTATAACACTTTGAAATAGGGGTTTCTAGGATTGGCTATGTGAAGTTAGAATTGTGGATAACACCTCATTGTACTCTATAATATTGGGATAATTATTGTGAACAAACTGTTAATTCTAAAGAGGTACATAAACGTAAAGGGGAAAGAAAAGGAGAGCTGTCTCTATGTTGTTCCTTCTCAAGCACAGCCACCATCTTGAGCACCAAGGAGAAACAATTGGCTTGTTGCTCACAAGGAACTCACAGCAGACAGCCAAAGGGTTTTGAGCTGCTAGCGAGAATAGGTGCTCTGAGGCCTCTACTTCTTCCACTTTACATCAACATAGCAAAAGCCCATACCCAGAAACTTCCTAAACAATAAATTATCCTTTCACTTTAGAAGGTAGAAATGAGAGGAGGCTGAGAATATTTATATGTTAAATATTCAAAACTATCCCTTGAAACTGATTATTCTTCTTCTTCTAGAAATCTAATCAGGGCTAACCCTATGATGTCTCATATTCCTATTTATTTTCGTTAACACTAATTTTAAATCTCCCAAACCATCTATTATTATATCTAGAACTGCTGTGAGGCCACATTGCCTAGTAGTTAGGGACACAGATTCTAGAACCAAGCTGCCACTTACTATGACCTTGGGCAAATTACTTAAATTTCCAGTGTTTCAAGTTCCTCATTTGTAAAATGGGGGAATATCATAAGGCTGTTAGGAGGATTAGATTATAATATTTGTTAAATATTTAGAACAATGGCTGGCACATAGTAGTTCTATATAAGCATTTGTTAACTAAATAAATAAATAAATACAGTACATCCCCTAATCTGATTTGATCGTGCCCTCCCTCCCTCTCAAACCTTTTTCCTAGGTCTATGAGATTCTGAAATAGGTAGGGCCAACTTGATGGGCATGTCATCTGTATAGTCATACATGGTCCCATACTTAGAAGGGGCCACACTTGGTGAAATTCTCATTTGTCGCCATCTTGAAATTCTGAATAATTTTTGAACATGATGTCCTGCATTTTCATTTTGCACTGGGCTCCCTCACAAATTATGTAGCCGATCCTGACAATATGTTATTATGAGATTCCCTTATAACTTTAAACTCTTCTCTGGATACTGTTGTTAGCTTCTTATTTTGAGTCCTGTTGACATCATTTTCCTTAGAACAGTCTAGAGTGGAGGATTTTTTTTTTAATATACCTCCTATATCACAGGAGCAATAAACAAGGAACTGGGGTATGTGCTGATTCCAATTTTCTCAGTCATTCCCTATCAATTAAAGCTCGTACCATTAGACTAAACTACACACTACATCTCCTTCTTACTTTCATATACCGACTCTTAAATTTGTTCACGATTCTCTTCCTCTTTCTCCTCATCCCTATGCATGTCATCATTCTTGATGACCTCAGAATTCTTACGTATGAACCATTTAAACCCTGCTTGTGAGATTCTTTCCCTTCTTATCTTCAGTAGTCTTTTCCTCCATCCCCTCCCCAGCCAGTGGTCACACCATTTACATTGAATTAGCAGTAACTCACCACACCTGAAGTCTTATAAGCACTCACTCTCTCCTCTGACAGCCACCTGCTGTTCTGCGGGTTCGCATTCCTAAGTACTCATCTTGCAACAATTCTTCACATTGCAACATTGACTTCACTTTTCACTATGTTTCTGTGTGCTTCTGTTTTCTCTTTCCTCTTTACCTGGCTTTTAGTTTATGTATTTTAATTGAAATAAATATTTTCACCTGCTTGTCTCTTCTAGCATCCTCCCAAGTAAAAGCACAAACACTGACTAAAACCATTTCAAAACTCTGTTTTCATGCCAGCACCTGAGAAGTTGAATATCATGGTAGAAATACACACAATAGGAAGAATAAAATCACTAAATTCATACTAAAATTTTCATATACATACTCAACACTGCCTGGCAAACCTAGAGTACCCCAAACCCCCCACAGAATCACAAACAACCCTTTTACATCCTCTCTGGTCCCTTTAAACTACTGCTCCATTGCTCCCTTCAATGCAAAGCTACTGAAATGAATTTTTTTTTTTTTCTGTATTCACTGATCCTTTTTCCTGCCATTAACTCTTCAACTTACTACAGTGTAATTTCTTTCCACATCACTTCCAGGAATCTTCTCTTGCTTAGGTCATTGGTGACCCCCACCTCATCAAGTCTGCTTTTCGATCCTCTTCTTTAGTGACGTTCACTGACATTTTATGGTTGACAATCCTTCTTTCTTCAAACATTCTTTTTTCCTTTGGTTTACAGAAATTTGACACTTTCCTATCTTCCTTCAACCTCAATGGCTATAGTTTCTAAGCTTCTCTTTCATCTAAATATTTGCCTGACTCAATCCTTCTGTGTGATTTGCTTGGTTGGTCTCCTTTAACCCCATGTTATACATAGCATTTATATGCAGTGCCCAGCTGTCCTGGTTTGCCAAGGACTAAGGAGTTCCCCAGACTTGGGACTTTCAGTGCTCAGATGGGGACAGTCTTGGACAAAATAGGATGATTGGTTACCCTATGGGTACATGCTGATAACTCCCAAAATTATGTCCCCAGTCTAGATCTCTCTGAGGAGCTTTATTTCTGCTTAGATTTGTAATATTCATTTTAGACTTAAATTTTTCTAAGACAGAACTTGATTTTTGCCTTTAAACTTTTCTTCTTTCATTATTTCCTATCTCCATAGATTTCACCATAATGTAGTATTGTATATACAATATAGTATATAACATATTATGTATTATATGTATGTCATATACATATACCATATACAATATTTCCCAATTGATTTAAAATGGTATATACTATATACAATATTTCTCAATGTTATATACTAAAAATGTATATTTCTTCATATTTTTGTGTACATATATGTTTATATTTTTATATAAAGTATACATAAGTATATATAGATATTATAGAAAGAATGAGAGAAGAAAAGTGCTGTCCAATAGAATATTTTGCAGTGACAGAAAATTTTATAATCTGTGTTGCCCAATAAATTAGACAACAGTAACATGTAGATATTGAGCACTTTAAAACATGGCTAAGGCATTGAGGAGCAGAATTTCAAAATCTTATTTAATTTTAATTAATTTACATTTAAATTTAAGTAGCATTTCTGGCTAGTGGCTACCATATTAGATAGCACAGAGTGGGACCAACTTTGCTTCCTTCTGGATAAACAGCTAATTGTCAACCCCATTTATTAAATAAGTCATTCTTTATCACTGAATAGAAATAGTAATGTTGCCATATATAAAATTTTCATATGCAGACTTCTATTTTCCAGATTGTCTATTTTTTCATGGATCCATATAGCTAAAAACCATATTGATTTGATTATAGTGACTTTATAGTCTGACAAATAATGTGTAAGGCAAGTTTCCCAGCTTCTCGTTCTCCTATATCAAACTTTTCTTGGCTGTTCTCAGATATATATTCTTCCAAGTGAACTTTAATATCATTGTATCCAATTCTGAAATCAACACTTGATGAAGTTCTATTTGGAAATGTCTTAAATTTATAGAATAACTTTGAAGAATTGGCATTTTTACTGCAGTAATTCTTCTCATTCAAGATCACAATATATTTTTCCATAGTTCAGATATTATTTTATATTTTTCAATAAGATTTCATAGATATTTTTGCACAGATGCTGTTTCCTTTTCTTTTTAAATAGTCTATAAGAATATTATGTTGTTTATTATAAATAGAATATTTTTTCCATTTTCATTGACATTTGCTTACAGATAACATAAACAAAAGCTGTTGATGTTTATGTATTTATTCTGTTTCTATCTTTAAAAATTCTCTTATTCAAGTTTTATTCATTGTTATTGATTTTAACAAGTCTTGAGATTTCTAGACATACAATATTACTATAAAAAAACTTATTTTCCAATGTTTATACTGACTTTAATTTTTTAAAACTTACCATGCCTAAACAATGGTGATAGTAAAAATTCCCATAATAATGTTTTACATTAGTTGAAATGAGCATTTTTTAATTTAGAATGATAATTAGTTTTGGTTTGGGATAAACCATTCTGTCATATTGTGTAGTTTACTTTTATTCCTATTAAATTTAGAGTTTTTATTTTAAATGCTTATTAAATTTTACAAATTTTCTTCCAGAATTTGTTGATATTAACACATGATTTTGATTTTTTAGAGATTGGTATAAATAATTATACTGATAGATTTCTGGTTATCAAAAAATGTGTTTTACAAATATTTTTGCATTTGTATTTACATGTGACCTTGAGCTATACTTTTGGCATAGCTGACTTTACAAGGTTTTATATTATCGTTTTTATAGGTTTTATATTATAGCTATACTTTTGAGCTGACTTTATAAGGTTTTATGTTATAGTTTTTTTCCAGTAGATGATAATAGTTTAAGTAACATGGGAATTATCTATTTTTTAAAGTTTTGATAGAATTCAGCTGTGAAAATGTCATCTTAGTTATTTTTTTCCCCCAAAAAAGGTCTCATATTTATTACTGAGCCAGCTTACTAGTGCAGAACATATAAACAAAGAGAAAAACCATTTTCCCAATAAAACGTGTCCAACTATCCAGATAGTGGTGACACGTTCAGGTTGATGTGATAACAGTGATTGTGGTACAGCATAAGCATGTGTGCCATCTCATGTGCAATTCCTTATAGACCCAGCCTGGTCTTCTCCAGTGTCTCCTCTTGGAGTTGTACCTGATTTTAATACCAGTTTTCATCCAAATCCACTGGGGAATGGGACAATTTTGCTGTTGTTTCTTGGCCAGGAATCACTTGACCCTGAAAGTCTTATGAGAAGACAAGGTGAGAAATGGAATCAACCACGCAAACCACAATGGTGAAGAAAGGGAAAGAGCCTAGTTACCTTTATTAATGGTAGATTTTTTTTAACCTCAGTTGCTTGTAGAATTTTTGGTTTAAGCTCTTAATTTCTCTTGGGATAATTTTGAAAATATAAATTATATTAGAAAAACATATATTTTATCTAGGTTTTCAGATTTGTTGGCATAGAATTGTCTGTGGTAATACTTTAATAGTATAATATTTTCAATCATGTCTCTAGTCATATCTCATATCTCATTTTCTTTCTTATGTATTCTGCTTCTTTCTAGTTCTTTAATCATACTTCTTTTTCTGGCTTCTCAAATCTTACATTCCTTGAGATCACATTTCCCCTTCTGAGAGTTCTGAGATTGGTAGAAACTGAGATGATCCCATGCAGGCCGTTCTCTCATGCGTGGCCCATATCCAGGTTATGCACAACTCCAGGTGCCCTCTCCTTTGAGAACCTCTGAAGACAAAAGCCAGTCCCAGCCTCCCTCTCTATCAACTGCTAGCCAGTCCCTCATTTGTGACCTTTAGATTTAGCAGGTTGGAGTCAGACACTAGTCTACTGTGTCTCCCCTAATATGCCGTGGACTCACATTAAGTTCCCAATATTCTCTTTAAAGCCCTTCTCTTTAGTTTTGAAGCGAAAAATGAAACAATTCCCCACCCTCTGCCTTGATAACATATACTCACAGCCCAGCTATTTCCAAACAGTTATCTTTCTCTAAATCATCACTGCAGTCTCTCTCAGAAAACAGAACTGACTCCAGCAATTACACGGAGACAAGGGATTATTTATTTAATTAGTGCTTACCAAATTTTTGCAAGGTAGTAGAACACCCTCTGAGTTAGCTTGCGGGACTGATTCCCAGAGAGTGGATAAATGACCCATGGCATTGGCCATTTCTGCCAGTCAGGAAAGTTCAACCAACACTGCATACCGGGTTCTATTATAGTTCCTGAGGATGCAATAGTGAACAAAACAAACAAAAATGTTCTACAGTAATGAAACTTTACATTTAGGAGTAGAATGTGGATAGGGTACAGGGAGTAAATAAGGTAAATATGTAAAATGTATATTATGTTTGATGCTGATTGCTATGAAGACACAAAGCAAAGAAGGTTTGTAATTTCGTATAGGTTAAAGGAGGGAAGGGAGCAAGATATGTTAATATCTGAGGGAAGAAATTTCCAGAAGAGGAGGGAGAATGTTTAAGAAATAAGGAGACCAATGGACTTAAAGCAAAGTGAGTAAAGAGTTGAATCATAACAACGTATTGTGGTCACAAGGTTATGAGTAGGGGCCAGGGCATGTTTCAGGGGCAGATCATGTCAGGCTTTATGGGTCATGGCCCGAATTTTGGTTTATATTCTGAGTGATCTGGAGAGCCACTGAAGGGTTTACTCAGTGGAGTGACAGGTTGTAACTTATTTTTTAACAGGATTCCTCTGGCAGCTGAGAAGAGGGAAAGGTGAAAGCAGGAAGACGTTGAATTGGCAGACTACTAAAATCATCTGAGTGACAGATGATGATGCTTTGGATCAGGACGCCAGCATGGAAACATTAGATGTCATCAGATTCATCATAGGTAGAGCTGACAAAATTTGCTGATAAATCAGATATGAAATGTGAGAAAAAGACAAGAGTCAAGGACAACTCCAAGATTTTTTATTTGAACAAATTGAAAGATGGATTTTCCATTAACCAAGATGTGGAGCACTATGAAAGAAGATTTGGGCAAGGATAAATTAGAAGCTCAGTTTTGGATCTACTAAGTTTGAAATGATAGTTACACATTCAAGTTAAAACCTCAGAGAGTTAGATATGTGCATTTGGAAACCTATAGACAGGTCAAACACAGATTCTCTACTGGGATATGAAAATAAAATACCATCTGGTTTTACCAGTGAGTTCCCTTCACTGTTTCCCCTACTTTTCCTAGAGTCTTTTTTTCCCCTCTCATATTTTCATTTACTAATACTTTTGCTCTGTGCTTTAAGATATTTCTTCCACTTGATCTTCTGTATCTTGACAAGAATCATCATCACTCTCAATTCATTTACTGATTTTTTATTTTAAATAATGTTTATAATGCAAGAGAAAAATGTATATATGTGTACCTAGACACTGCATGGGAATCTCTATTATTCTATTACTATTGTTACTATTCTTACCCTGTTAATTCAAGAAGTCCTTTCTCCTTCAGAAGCTCTATCTTATAGGAATCCTGCTCTAGTGTCCTCTTTGCCTGCTGGCCTCCTAAGGAGTGGTATCATCCTCTTTGCTGCAAGCTGGAGCTCAGGTGTAGCCTCAGGATTGCTTTGTATGTTGTCAATCCCCTGAATGGTGAAACGCTTGATAGTTTGTACTCTTGGACCAGAAGAAAGGAAGTTGGAAGGTGGTCAAACTCTTATCAAGGTACCAGCAGGAAGACTGCCTGCTCCCAGGTCTCTCTGCTGAGTCCTCAGTGCACCTGTTCAGTTCCCCCTAAGCTTCTCAGGGGTCATAAAAATGAAGAACCCTCACTGAGGCTGTGGAGCAGTTTCACTAATGACCAATCCCAAGGGAAGACCTCCAATGAATGGAAGATAGCAAAGATCATCACTCTGTTAACCACCAGGAATAGGGATCCAAACACTTCTGCCCACTGCATCTGGGGCTACAGTTTTACTAATTGCCAGATTCCAGTGAGACAAAACACTCACATGCAGTAAGTTGTATGAATCAGGTTTAGTATAATACTTATAGAAAGGCAGTAAGGGACAAATGAAGCTGCAGATCCATTGTGAGCCAGTCCCTCAAGGCTCAAGAAAGCTTCCTGGGATCTTTGGAGTCTTGACTGGACTTGCCCCACTTGCACCACAGCTGAAGGACCCCAAAAGACAGCCTGTCCTAGATTATATATTTCAGGGGCAGCATGACTCATGAAAAGCTTTGAAGAACACCTTGCTTCCAGAGGAGGGAAGAATAAACCTTGGGCTGTCCCAGGCAGTTCCTCACTAACTCAAGGTGTTACATTCCCTAGGAGGCACAGGAACCAGGCCCAGTATGTTTCAGGCAACTCCTTCCTGTCTCAAGATATTGTATTCCCGGCACATTCTATGGTTATCCTGGGAGCAACATGCAGGCGGTAAGGGTAGAATTGGCTCAGTCCAAGGCCACCTCAGAACTATCCTGCGGAGGCCTATATAAAATGCACCCCCAAGAGATTCAGGATCTTCCTGGGATCTTCCATTGCCTGAGCCTTGCCCTTAATTTCTACCATCTGGCCTCCATACTGAGGGCTGAAAACCTGCATTTGCTTTCTTAATGTATTAAAAAAAAAAAAAGAAGAAGAATTGTGGAAATGGTCCAGACCCACACACTTTGTCGGCTCAATGTTTTGTTCCTTTTGGCGAGTGGATGAGGGGAGCAACAGAGGCTCCTAAGCATCTGTGGGAAACCTTAACATGGGAACAGGAGGGAGTGTAAGCTACTATAGCATTGATTTAGCACCTAGAATGTGCCAGGCACCAGGCTAGGCACTTTCATCTTATCTGATCCTTGTAACTATTCCACAAGGTTGATCATATTAACCTCATTATATGTGAAGAACCCTGATTCAGAGAGAAGATAAGAAATTGCTAACACTCATTGTCAATGCAAGTCTGACTCCAACCTTGTGGTTTTGCCATTGAACTGTTTTTACCCTTGAAATATTACTTAGCTCAACAGATTGACATATACAAGTATGTATGAACATGTTTTGAATATTTTTTATATTTTATGCAAATACTATCTTTTTTTTTTTTTTTTTGAGAAAGAGTCTCGCTCTGTTTCCCGGGCTAGAATGCCATGGCGTCAGCCTAGCTCACAGCAACCTCAAACTACTGGGCTCAAGCAATCCTACTGCCTCAGCCTCCTGAGTAATTGGGACTACAGGCATGTGCAACCATGCCCGGCTAATTTTTTCTATATATTTTTAGTTGTCCAGCTAATTTCTTTCTATTTTTTCAGTAGAGACGGGGTCTTGCCCTTGCTCAGACTTGTCTCAAACTCCTGAGTTCAAACGATCCACCTGCCTCCCAGAGTGCTAGGATTACAGGCATGAGCCACCGCGCCCGGCCCCAAATACTACCTTTTGGGATAATGCTTTCAGTCTCTCAGGCAGTCTCTCTACCAGGAAATAGCAGAGTGGGTTTTGAAACCCAGGACATGCTGCCTCCAAAGAATAGGTTGTTTTCACTATATTATACTATTTTTTCTAGTAAAATATAAATGATTTTTATATTGGCCACACCTGAATTCCCCTTTATTAATGTATATACAATTAATGGTTGAGCTTACTTAGAGAATTCACAAGACTTACAGATTAAAGTAAATTTCTTTGTTTCTTCCCAGCCATAAAGCAATTCCTGGAAAGTTTTGACCTCTTTCCTTGATGTAGCCCACTTATTGCTCAATCTGACACACAGTGCCTTGAATTTGGGCCTTGGAAGATGCTAACCATGGTTGGTAGCACAGAGTTGGTAAGGCGAGTCTGGCATGGACTACCCAGTCCTCCCAGAACTACTCTAGTCTTTGCAGTTTATTATATTGATATGCTCAGGAGTAATCAACATTCTTAATAGACTGGATCTTGTCCAGGCCCAGATTCCTGGACTTTTCTTACAATGTCCCCAGAACCAAAGTCTATTAACTGCTAAAGACCACCCAGGAGTAGCCTTTAAACTGTATGTAGTCATATCAAATTTCCCAGGGCTCCCTCAAGCTAAACTGGGTCACCCAAGACCACCCAGAGGCAGGATAGAAGATCTAGTGGAGTTTTGGTTTGGACTCAACTTCCAAAAAATGTGTGATGTATTCTCCAGCACTGAGAAACGAGGCTAAAATGGCCAGAGCCTATTCACTCATGGAAATGGCTTGGATACAGTATATCATCCCACCGCTTGGCTTTAGCAATGTGTATGATCATCAGCTGTCTTCATCTGAGGATCACAGCCTGTGAATCCTAAACTGTGAACTTTCCAAGAATGTTGCAAAAGTCATCTTTCCAATCTAGCCTACCCAACAGATTGAGGAAAAATTAAAATTTCTTTCCTCCCAATTGTCTATTTGATTCTTGGTAAATTTAGAATATTTTACTCAGGATTTTATATAAAATTATTAACTGGTTAATCATATAGTACATTGCAACTTTTAGATGAAAGTTGGCATTGTTTGTCATCCAGCTTGTTTCTTTGCATGAGTTTTGGGAACAACACAATCAGAAACATCTGTATCATAAAGATTACATAAGGGTGAATTCTGTGAATTGACAACAGTAAACTGGGATTTAGTACTTTGTGTGGGTACAGTATTTTAATTTACATTCAGTTGTATCTCTTTGTCCCACATGAGCAAGGCAGGAATGTGATGAATGAGCATATTGAACCATTTCCTAAGCTAAGAAAAAAAAAAAAATTTGACCTTCTGAATATATATTACCCAGGCCATATTCCAAGTTCTTCTACTAAATCCCTTGAGTAAGTCCAAATTGAAATTGTTATTTAAAAGAAATTCTTCTTGTATACAGATGTAAAGAGATACTCATATAGTTACACTGCAAGTCACCATAAAATCTGACCTAAGCATAGTCATGCCTCTGAAAAACCCAGGATGCTGCTTTTCATTCAACCATCCATCAACTCAATGACTGAAAATGTAAGAAAATTCTATTTATAACATTCCACCTTCCTCTGAAACTAAGAACAGGAGGTTTCATCAGTTTATGAAATATTTAAAGGTACATCTAAGACAGATAAATTGATGCCCAAGTGATAGTTCTATGAGAAAAGAGAAAATCCTGCTAGATTTATCTATTTCTTGAATAGGAGGAGGGGTTAACCCAAGAGTCATTTGTCAAACACCATGTGGAATCAATTATGCCAGACTGAGCCATCAATTAAATTGGAAAGCATTCCCCTTATACGTTCTAGATTATAGAAAAAATATCTTGTACAAATGGAAAAGAAGGAGCAGCAAGTTTTTACCTGGTTGATCCAATCCCCCAAGTTCTTCCAATTCTATTACCATAGATTGTCTTTCATCACCTCCTGGATTTTCACCTACAACTGCACTGCAATACCAGCATCCAGTTACACATCCACACCAATGGTTAGCAGACCGACTGAGAAATCTCTCCAGTTTAGTCATTTATGTGTCAGCAAGCAGGGAGCCCCACTTCCCTCATTGCCAGAAAACTTACTTCTGCAGCACTGGAGTGATGGCTAGACATTTACAAGCCATTTTCTTTGGCCGACAATTCTGTTTTTAAATCCTTAGTGGAGCATCTGCAACTACTGTTTTATTGAACTAATTTCATATGCAGTTGTGTTTCCACTAATCTGTGACAGTTTTAAAAGTTTGAAGAGACCAGGAGTTGGAGACAACAGTAGAGCAGATGTGTTTCATTGGGACTTGTTAGCATCTTGCTAAACTATGTTATAGAGATCTTTCAGAAGGCAGACATCAGGTCAAGCAACAACAAATCCTCTTTAAACTGACATAATTACACGTCAAGTGATAAAATGAGAACACACAAGTCACCAAACTTCTAGCTTAATATGCAAGGATCACAGACATATGTATTTAAAATATAAGTCGACTAATAAAAAAATCCTGAACATGACACAAAAGTATTAATTGTAAAAAAAATAGATTCATTCGTTTAAAAAAATAAACATTGAGCACCTATGACGTGCCAGACACTGCCTTAGATTTATGGGATTTATCAATGACCAAGGTGCCTGACTTCAAGGAGCTTCTGTTCTGGGGAGGGTGGGTGGCAGGGAGTAGACAGAAAAAAAGGATAATAAACAAGTAAATTACGAAGCTTGCTGGAAGGTGACAAGTGTGATGAAAAGTTGGAGTAATGTAAGGGAGCTTCAAAGTGCAGGGTCTGGAGAAGGATGACAGGTCACAGAATTTGAGTGATCCTCATACTCCTTGACAAGGTAATATTTGAACAAACGCTTGAAGGAGTTGAGGGTATAAGCAATTATATTTTAAATAATGAAGTATCAATTAAATATGAAAGTCTAAAAAATGGATCTGATAAAGTACACACCAATCTAATCAACAGAGCTGAAGACTAACCATTAAAATGTCAGAGAGCAAGAATGATGGTAAAAATATACTCTCAAGTTCTCACTTTGCTTGCTCCTCCCAAGGGCTTCTTTTCCACAAGTCTTCCTTCTTCCTCATTTCTTGCATTGCTCTTCTATTCTTTCCCTGACAAATTCATGTGCTTTTATGCTTTCTCTCCCTCTATACATGCATTTTTAAAAATTATATGAATAACTAGAATTGTTTCCAATAATACATTACAAACTTTCCAAGACACCAGGACACTCACCCTTGCCATGAACGCTTATTTTTCTTTACTCAAGCAGAGACCATCAGAATCATAGTAAAGTCTATGTCTCATGTAATGATTTTAATTTATTTCCTGAAACCCTTGTCCTGAAGTAAAAAGCCATAAATTAGAAAAAAAGTCTATTAATTTCAAAGGGAAATTATCATTCACATTATCCCAATACAAAATCCCCAATTTTCATAAATTGGAAAATATATCAATTGAACAGTGAAAACAAGTTTATAAAAATATTAAACAATGTGAAAGTAAGATATAGTTCAAACATGTAATGAAGTCTCGTGTGCTCATGAACGAAGGAAGAAGTTGGATTAGAGGTGGTTGTTGGTGATTATCTTCAGACAGGCATTTGATATCAAAATTGGATGTTCTGGATGTATTGATTTCCTAGGGTTAACATAACAAATGATCACAAACTGGGTAGCTTAAAACAACAGAAATTTATTCTCTGTTATTTCTGAAGGCTGAACCAAAAATCAAGGTGTCAGCAAACTGTCTGGAGGCTCAAAGGAAGAATCTGCTCCATGCCTCTCTCCTAGCTCCTGGTGACAGCTGGCAATTCTTACAGTTCCTGGGCTTGCAGACATATCACTCCAATCTCTGTCTCTGTCTTCACACGATATTCTCCCTTTGTGTCTCCATGTCCAAATTCTTCTTTTCTTATAAGGACATCAGTCATCGGATGAGAACGTACCCTCCCTTATGAACTCATCATAAGAGTTCATAACTTGATTACATCCGCAAAGACTCTATTTCCAAATAAGATCCTATTCACATGTACCAGAGGTTAGGACTTGAACTTATCTTTTTGGTGGACACAATTCAACCTACTGGATAAGAAATTTCTTTCTTTTTTAAAACTACAACAAAATAAAGACTAAATCTGAGAGCAGTTGACAGCGTGTAGAAAACACATGTGCAAAATAGACTGAAGATTCAGAAGATGCTACCCCTTCATTCCTCGCAACTGGTGTACTAATAAAGAAAATGTATTTTTTCATTCAAACATGAAGCTCAATTTTAATTTGTTCCATATTATATTCTTTGATTAGATATTGTGATAAGTTGGCAAATGTGTCTATTCCTCAAAGCATATTGTTGAAATATTATTGATTTAGTATATTGTGTTCAGTGTGTTTTAAGATGAAAAAAAAAGTTGTTATTCTCCCCCAAAAAAGTGTTATTTTGAGGAAAGTAAACTGTTATGGTGAAAAGTGGTTAATGGAACAGTCATAACATGAAGTAAATGTACATCTTCAGATTCAAGGGCGATCCAGATGTGATCCAAGTATATATTTCCATGATACTAAAAGCAATATATCCAATGTATGCTATTTAATAGGCTCTTAAAAATTCTTAAATACCTCTATAGTCTAAAATTTCCCCCAATGGAAAAGCAGAAAAACAGGTATGCAATGTAGATGCTGCAAGGCCAGGTAAGGGTTCCTCCAGGTTCATTTTTCTGGCAAAGCAATTTGCATGCCAGCTATTATGAGTTTAATTATGTCCTCTCAAAAAGACATGTTGAAATCCTAACCCCCAGTACCTCCGAATGTGATCTCATTTGAAAGTAGGGTCTTTGCAGATGTAGTCAAGATGAGGTCATTAGGGTGGGCCCTAATCCAATGTAACTGGTGTCTTCATAAAAAGGAGAAATTTGAGCAGAGATGGACACTATGTGAAGATGAAGGCAGAATGCCAGGTAGAGATGAAAGCTGAGATGGAAGTGCTACATCTAGAAGCCAAAGAACACAAAAGATTGCCAACAACCCACCAGAAGCTAGGAGAGAGGCATGAAACAGATTCCCTCTCACAACCCTCAGAAGAATCCAACCCCAACAATACCTTGAGCTCAGACTTCTAGCCTCAGAACTGTGAGGCAGTAAATTTCTGTTGCATAAGCCACCGACTCTGTAGTACTTTGCTATGGCTGTGGCACCCTAGCAAACTAATACACCAGCTTCGGTGTAAAAGTGATATGACAGAAAAATGTAAAGTTATTACATGCCATGGACCTGAAAGGTTGGTCTTCATCAATGGAAACCTCAAATCTAAATGTCAAGAGTCTATCCTGTACTGGAGCTTTCTGATGCAATCCTGTCCACACTCTTCCAGGTGAGGGTGTTCTAATTGTTGCTCCAATAGCAATGGGTGATGAACTCAGCTTCCTATAACAAGGGTGACTGTGGAAGAAATTCTTTTTCTTCGCTTTCTCTTTGGCTGATTATCTCCAAAGAGAAGTCTGAGATGGCACTGAAATGCACCACAAAACTCTTCATTCCCAGTACTATAGCCATGTTTTTATTTCTTTCTTTGTAAGAGAGGATAGGGGAGGCAATGTACCCAGCTAGAAATACATTTTTCAGCCTCACTTGCTCAAAGGATGGTCAATAAGATGTAAGCATATCTTATAAACAAGATGTCAGAAACAGTTGGGTAAGACTCCTGGACAAGTTTATTAAGCTGACAGGTGCCTCTTTAACCTTCCCATTTTCTCTTTTTTCTTTTTCACGACACATCTTGAAGTCCAGCCGCCATTTGGAGGACCACGAGTAAAAGGCTAAGAGATTTCTTCCTGAGTCTCTGACATTCTTGTGCTATTGAATAGCTTATTGGCAACTGTCTATCTCCATATTTTTTATTGATTGACAAAAATAAAACCATATATATTTAAATCACTCTGGTCAAGCAGTCTGCCACTAGTAGTGAATTGTAATTTTTAACTAATATAAATAGCTATCCACTCAGTGGAAGTGCCCTTGGTTTTCAAGATTCCAGGCAGCTTCATCTAAGCTTGTCATTGTTTACAATCCAGATTAAAACACAAACATTCTTCATTTTGGTCATTGAAACAAATGTTTGACCAAGTGAACATTGCACAAATTGAAGGACATAATTCTATGAAACCAAAATAAATACTATTCCTTTGAGGTTTTATTCTCATTGCAACAGGCAACTACCTCAGAAATAAAAGAAACAAAAGCAAAAAAACAAAAACACTTTGAACTGCTTTAAGATTCTTTTTTTTATGTTGTCTTTTTTCTGTATTTTCTTGCAAAGAGAACAATCACATTTTAATTATGATTTTAGAAGTATTCTTTGGACATAAAAATGATTAAAATATTAAAGCCACATACATCTGATACTTCAGAGTATACAGCATTTCAGATATATCAGCATAGATAGCACTTACTCTGAAATCAGTCTGAATTGAAAACCTTTAAGGTAACAAACCTGATTAAAGGCATATGGTCTACTAATCTGACCCCAAATTGTTTTATATTTCAAAATATTACAAGGGTACAAACGTTTTTGGTTACATGGATTGCTTTTGTAATGCTTGAGTCAGGGTTGTAAGTATGCCTATCACCCAGATAGTGTTCATTGTACCCATTAGGTAGGTTTTCGCCTATCCCCCCTGCCCTGCCCTCCTCCTGCTTGATTTCCATTCAGTTGTACATCCCTCTGTGTATATGTGTGCTCACCTGTTACTTCCAATTTAATAGCAAATATGTATGGTATTTGTTTTTCCATTCTTGGGGTATTTCACTTAGGATAATGGTCTCTGGTTCCATCCAAATTGTTGCAAAAGGCCTTAATTCATCCTTCTTCATGGATGAGTAGTATTCCCTGGTATACATATACCACATTTAGTTAATCCACTCATGAGTTGATGGGCACTTGGGTTGATTTCACATCTTTGCTTGGATAAAAGGGCTTTTGCTCCTAAACCCACAGAACATTTGACTCATATTCTTTGTTGTCCTACCTCATCAGTTATTGTTTAGAAAATCTATATTGCCATAGTCTTGGAAAATGGTCTATAAGATCAGTGAAGGCTGAAAATAGGTGGCAAAATTCAGTCCTTCTCTTCTGTTCTTCCATTTCCTACTTAAAATGTAGTTCCATCTGTAGCCATGAGAATCAGCCTAGCACAACCACAAAAATAAGGTTGAGTAAGCACACCCACAGCCTAAATAAATAAAAACAAACTTTTCAGGTGAGAGTGTAAGTAGCTACAAGCTTAAAAATCATATATACCTGTATTTTCTCTTGATTATTTTTGTTTTCCTTAGTCATATTTGTGGGAGAGAGTCTTCTGAGTTTATACACTAGAGCAAAAGTGTTAAACCTTCTTTCACATCAACAGGTAATTTGCTCATTCAGTTACCAATTCAATAAATAGGTATTTTGAAAGCTTATTCTGAGAAAGGCACTATCATAAATAGTGGGGATATGATATGAACCAGTAAATATTGTCCTTGCCTTCATGAAGCTTATAGTCTGATAAAAGAGGTATAAAAGTAAAAATTAAAATTAAATATGATAAATGTTACAATGTTGAGAATATAGGACTCTATGAAAGAATTTAGAACAAAACAGTCCCGGAACATACCTCAATTTAAACACAATTAACTATATGTTACTTTTTACTCAAGTTAAACTTTCTCACCTTTCTAAGAAAACTAAATAAGGAATAAAAATAAGAATTAAATAAATAAGGTCAATATTATTATTATGTAGGGATAACCTTGAGCCTTCTATAATGTAGAGAAAAATGTAGATCATCCTTAAACTTGAATCCATTAATAAGTTTTTGTCTTGTATTAATTGCAATGTGTTTTGTTACAACACCATATTTGTGGTTATCTTGAACATGAGTTTATAGTCAAATTAAAAGACACTCTTTTAAGTTAATAAAAAGTTTGTGACAGTAGAACCCTACCTTCCTTAATGCATGTCTTAAATCAGATGCACTTAAGAGAGCAACTTCATGAGGCAATAAAGCCAATTTAAATCCATCAATATGGTAGGAAATGGGCAGCTAATGTACATCTATATTAAATGTGATGAGGAAATTATATTATTCCATAAAGTGGTAAGTCAGGGCTTTAGTGTGATAACACAACAGACATCACATTGTCAAATTGTTCACCTAAATTCTTTGTTAATAAGCTATAAGTGATAGCCTGATATTGATTCTAATAGTCAAAAAGTAATAATGAAATGGAGCAAATTATAAATTGCCTTCCATGACTCACCAAACATACATAATATGTCTATGAGACAAAACTGATAATCCCTTGGCAAGACTCCATATTGATTGCACAATGCTAGAGAAAGAAATTTTGGTTGCTGTAGAATCCTTAAACCTTCACTGCAAAAATCTCAGTTTTGTGTTAATGATTTGAAAAACAACAATAAGCAAATCGAATGGACATGCACATTTATTCTTGTTTATGGGCCCTGTACTGCTATCAGCTGGCTTAGGAAAACTTCCTATAGGAACTTTATTCCAGTAGTTAAGATAACCAAGAACTGGGACAGATGATAATTGATACCTAATGATCAGCCAGATGGATTTTCAAGGTTTTCCATAATTTGAGATGTCTTTCAATTTCAACATTAAGAATCAAGTCTACTGAAGTTTAGTCTTAAGTCACACCAGAGCTATGGTGGTATTAACTTAATAAAAGAATAATACCATGTTGAAGATTTCTTTCTTATCTTTCTAACACAGTTACATGTCCACTTGATCACTGATACAAATGTAACTACAGAGGATCCACGGAACAGACACAGAGCAGTTCCCCATGGAACTGACACAGGTCACTGTTGCTCAAACTATAGAATCTGAGAAAATGTTTGCCAAACTCATATTTACATCAGTCGAAAAGAATTTCTTGTCTAATCTTAGATAAGTCTAGTTTCTCGCCCTAGTCTTATCTCCTAAAGGGCCACCAACTCTGGCAGCTACTATAGTGGCAGTCTTAGCCAAGCCCATTATAGAGAAGATAGTGCCAAAGACAATTTTTTTTTTTTGATATTCACAATTCCCAAGAGAGTAGTTGTCAACTGGTCAGGGAATGAGTCTGTGTGGGCCAGACCACAGAGAAATACTCTTATCTAGTGTATATTTATTTTAATATTTGGATCATAAATATGAAACCAAATTTCCCTTTCTTCATGAAATCTTAAAATATGTGCTCTGATCAGAGGCTGGAAATTTCTGCCATACCAATACTTTTAAAAGAATAGCAAAATAAAAAGTTTCATATTATATTCAGATATTTTGACTGAGCACATTTATAAAATCTATATTTATATAGCTAGCCTCAAACAATATTTAAAATATTCATAATATTCAAAAAATAGGAAAACATTCTTATTTCTTAAGTACATTTCTAAGGAAAACATTCTAATTCTTGAATTGGTAATCTACTTTCTGTGAAAATTTTTATTTGGCCTATGGCATATAGTACATGCTCAGGAAGATTGTTGAATTTATTGAAAGAACAAATTATATAATTACACAAAAATATCTAATCACATTAGCATAATGTTAACTGTGATTACCTAAACTTTCATATATCCAGACCAATGTAAAACTCTTTTTCACTAATCTACTTACAATCTTTCAAAATAATAAAACATAAAAAATACTGCATATTTATTTTTTAAATTTCATACTATATTCTACTTTGAAAATTAACCTTTTAAGAGTAATTAAAATTATTTTTTATAATTTGTAACTTGATGAATTTGACTAAACACACATAATTTGTCTTCCTTTCTTGTGGCAATCCATTTAAAATGACAGTAACAACAATAAGAAAGGCTACACTCACAATAGTAAAAGAAATGGAAGGAGAATAAATAGTATACTAGGGAACTTAACAAGAGCAACAGAAAGTAGATGAAAATTTTTTCTCTGGCAGTGTGGCAGCCTAGATACCCTAACACAATCTGCCCTGAAAATAGCTAAAAATGCTAGATACAACAGCAGTTAAATTTGTGAATATGCTTTAAAAAGATAAAGGTTATTTGCAGGAAAAAGCAAAATGAAAAAACTAAGCAATAATGTTATTTTCACCTTGCAGAAATTTCCCAAACCCAGGTAACCTTGACTTCCAGTTTACCAGGTTTCATGAGCCGTAAGAAATATGAGATAAACCCTAGAACAAGCCCAAAATGGAATGTCTTACAGATGCTTTTTCTACATAAACTGAAGAGGATATGGTGACATTCTTATTTAGACAGGTAAGCTCTGTTCTCTACAATCTCCTACTTTGCTACCTTTATTCTACTCCTCCACCTTCCACCCCCACCCATATCTCTGCTGCTACTGATAAAATGAAAAAAATTGCTATCTTGAAACTTGGCATTGGTGAAAGAAACAATGAACTCTTCTTAGAATTTGTGAATACAAATAGGTTCTCAATGAGTTATGCAAACCAATGCTATACTCCCTAGAATGTTTGAAAATTTTTAAGCCATGAATTTATTTTGAAGTGGTCCTAGATTAGTCACAATTGTATAGACACTGACGGAAACAACTTGATATCCTTTTTGAGGGACACCAATATTAAACCAAGACCTTAAGAAAATACCAGACAAGCTCCCAAGAAATATGAATTCATAAATAAAATTACAAAACATGTAGGAAATCTAGAACCAGCAGAATTAACACAGCAGAATCAGACCTTCAATGTGTCAAATAAATCATTAAAAATTAACATATTTTTTTCTAACCAAAATTCAAATAAAGAACTTATTATAGGAGTAAAGAGCAAAAGACTAAAAAGAAAAATCAGATTGGAAAATAATAAAGTTTCACTTCTTTAGTAATTAGAAGAAAATAACACAGCAGCTGACTTTTGCTTCTGGCCATATTAGAGTATCAGGAACCAGCTTTATTATCCTACCTTAAAGAAATATAAAATTGGCAAAATATATGAAATTATAGTTTTCAGACATTATACAGTAGGTGGTACAGATTTTTTATCTTAAAGAAAAGGAGAACTAATGAGGAGAGGCATGATTGTCAACACAATGAGAGGGAAACCCATGCAGAGCCCAGTGGTGTCACTGAATTGAAAAGAGAGAAATTGGAATTTGGGGAGGCCGAGACAGCTAGCATTTGTGGGACGGCATACACAAGAGGGCAGAGCTTCATCGACAGAGAGCTCCAGAGAACAAGTCTTTGTTGGACTACTGATCTGCACATACATGAGATAAAAATACCTGAGACAGCAGAAATAACAACTAGGAAATCATGAGACCAAATAATTCCTGGAGGTTATACAAACCTACAAATAGTGTGCCATACAGCTAGAGGAAAAGGACCTTATAATGCATGGGGCATAGGGAAGGACATCCAAAAGTTTATATAGAAAAATTATATTTATAAAAGTTTATATTATATCAAAGCAAAAAAAATCCACAAGTTTTGTAATCTCAATTGATGACTCATCATTAATTGATGATGTAAAGTTCTTGATAAATATAATGCCAATTCATGGCAAAAAACTATCAGCCAACTTAGAGGGGAACTTCGTTGTCCTGATGAAAAGCATACATGGCAAACCTACAAGTAAAATCATACTAAATAATGAAAGACTAATGCTTACTCGCTATGACTGAGAAAAAAGACAAGAATATTCTCTCAAAACAATCTTATTTAATATTTTATGGGAAGCTCCAGCCAGTGCAATAAGCCATAAAAGCATACATACATGTATACACAGAAAAATGCTTACACATTGAAAAGGAGAAAATAAAGTTGTCTTCATTTACAGATCATCTGGTCATCTATGTAGGAAATCCTATGGAATCTATTCCGCCCCCAAAAAGCTACTAGAAATAATAAGTAAAATACGAAGACTACAGGATACAAGGTCAATATACAAAAAAAATCTATTGTATTTCTACAGATGACAAATAATTAGATATTGAAATTTAAAAACAATACCATTTACAACATGACCAAATAAAATAGAATACTTAGGGATAAATTTAACAAAATATGTCAAAACTCTACCTTGAAAACTACAAAATATCACATGAAAAAATAAAGACCTAAATACATGAAAAGATATACTATGTTCATGGGTCAAAAGACTGACTATTGTCAAGACATCAGTTCTTCCTAGTTTGATCTTTAAATTCAATTCAACTCAATTAAATTCTAGTGGGCTTTTCAAAAAAACAATATGCTGATTTTTAAATTCATATGCAGTTATAAAGGGCTATAATAGTCTATTTTGAAAATCAAGACCAAAAGTTGGAGGACTTATACTGCATGATTTTAATACTTATTACAGTGCTACAATAATCAAGACAATGAATGCAGTGTTGGTATAAGATTGATGGAAAAGAAGAGACTGGAAATGGACTCTGCATATGTGGTTAATTTTTAACAAATATGCCAAAACAATTGAATAGGAAAAGGGTAATGTTAAAAGAAAAACTTTTGACCAATTAAATTTAGCAGAGTTTAAATGAGAAAAAAAAAAAAAAAGATTCACAAATTGGGCAACTCGCAGAACCAGAACACATTTGGAGAAATTCTGGGGCTGCCACATGGTTGGATAACATTTATGAGCAGAAAAAGGAAGGTGACATACAGAAAATGGAGGCGAGGTACTGAAACAGCTGAATTGGTTACAGTTCGCTGTTGGGCTTGTCTGAACACGGTTTGAACAGTTGGCCGCCTGTGATTGGCTGAAGCACAGCTACTGCAGTTAGCTGAGAGCTACTATTATACCAGCATAGTCCTAAGTTAGGTTTTCAGTATATTTAAATGCTAAGTTAGGTTGCAATTTATAAAGACACGAGTAGGCGAGTAAGGAGACTTTCTCAGGCCAAATTTAATTTAACAGTAGTCTTTCCAACAAAGTGTGCTGGAATAATTGAATATATAATATGAAGGCCTGTCCAGAAAGTATGCAGCCATTGCTAATATGTTTTTCATGGTACATGGATGGATACTTTCCAGACAGACCTCGTATATACATAGGAAAAATTAACTTTAACTCTTACCTCATATCACACACAAATTTAATTTGAAAAATATAGAAATAAAACTTAAATATAAAACTTCTCAAGAAAATACAGGAAAAGATACTCATAAGCTGAGGACAGGCAAAAGATTTCTTAGAACAGAAAAAGCAGAAACAATTAAAGAAAAATTGACAAATTGGACTTTAAAATATTTGTTCATTAGTAGACATTGGCAAAAAAATTAAAAGGCAAGCCACAGACTTGGAGAAAATATTTGAAGAACATATATTTAGCAAAATACTTTTATGCAGAATATATGAAGAAAATAAGCAACATGATAAAAAATAAGAAAAATATTTGAACAGATGCATCATACACACCTTTACACACACAATGAGATACCACTATACACTCTTCAGAATGGCTAAAATTGTAAAGACTGATCATAACCCAAATATTAACATTCTCAGTGAGGAGGTGAAGCAGCTGGGACTCTCATGCATTGCTGATGGGAATATGAAATGGTGCAACCACTTTGGAAAACAGTTTGGTACTGTCTGATAAAGTTCAAACACAGACACATCACCCAGCTGTCTGACTCTTTGGTATTTACTCAAGAAAAATAAAACCATAGATCTCCAGAAAGATTTGTAAACAAATGTTAATAGCACCTTTATGAATAGTAGCCAAGAATCTGAAACAACCCAAATGTTCACTAATCATTGAATGTATAAAACATTGTATTTTAACTACGTAATGGAATGCTACTCAGCAATAAGACAGAATAAGCTACTAATATATGCAACACTATGGTTGAAGCTCAAAAGCATTATAAGTGAAAGTGGCAGGCATAGAACACTATACACTTCATGATGCCATGTATATGAAATTTTAGCAAAGATAAAGCTGTAGTGACAGAAAGATCAGTGTTTTCCCTTTGACTGGATTGGGGAAAGGATTGATGACAAAGCAGCATGAGAGAATGGAATTTTCAGAGAGATGGGAATTATCTATATCTTGATGTGGTAGTGATTACATTACTATACACATGTTTTCAAATCATCAATTTATGCTTTTAAAATTCATGACTATACTCCATGCAACTATACTTCAACAAAACCAATATTTTTAAACCACTGGCAAAAAATATAATTAGGCAAAATCAACTCAAACTGTTAATGTGATTCCATTTGGAACCCACTCAAAGGACAAAAATGAAGAAATCTTTGAATACCAAGCATTGGGAAATACATGGATAAATACAATATTTTGTGCCTTACTGGTGGAAGTATTTTTTGGTTGCACTACACTATAAAACGTTTTGGCATTATCTTTTGAAATCAAATAACTATATACTCTACAGCCTAACAATTTTACCATATGAGCGTATTCAAGTTAACTCTTATATGTATGAACCATGAAATGTGTATAACAATATTCATTTTAGTACTCTTTGTAATATAAAATAATGAAACTATTAAATGTATATCACCAGGATGACAAATTATAGTATATTCATACAAGGGAGAATTATACTATAGTAAAAATAAGTTAATCAAAGCCACATGTGCCAACATAGCATGAATGTTAGAAAAATAATGTTAAGGAAAATAGCTAGTCTCAAAAGATTACATACTGTATGATACCCTGTTTATAAAATTTGAAAACAAATATAACTTTTGTTAGTCTCCTAATCCTTGGTTATTGTTGTGAGGGTTGCTTATAACATAAATATGGATCAATAATGACAGAGTGTCATAAACCAAGAATTATAATTAATTTAATTCTGTGTTCTTTGAAGTCCTTTTAAAATAAACATGTAAATATGTAACTGGAAAGAAAAATGAATAAGCAGATGAAAGATTAATAATATGACATAAATATAATTTTAGTCTCTCAACAGGAAAATGAAATGTTAGTATAATCTTCAGGGAAAATGAAAAAAATACAGAAACGTAATGAACTAAAATGAAGCATTGAGCTATTGCTGAACTAAGAAAAAAATAATCCCATCACGATTGTTCCAGAATTTTTTTTCTTACAAGTACCACAGTGGGACATTTGGCCCTTTCAGAATTAACTTAAAGACTATATCCCCAGCATGATTTTTGGCTTGTATAATTATTATTTATAATAATCATAACAGATAATTAAACTTTTTAAACTTTTAAGATTATACTGAGTAAGCCAGTAAATAAAACTTTGATCATTCTGTGCTTATGACTCTAGCACAGAATGTAAATCTTATCAATTTTGAAAATGTGGAAGTAAAGGTACTATTAATAATAAACAAAGTTAGGAGGTGGAAGGAGAGAAGAGAGGGAGAGGAGAAAGTAAGTAGCATGGATAGGCTCATTTTTATCACTGGGAACTCCAAGACACTATTTTTGATGAAATTAGAAAGAATTGCCTAATAGTTTTAACTATTAATATAACTAATAAAGAGAAATAATATCATAATTGTCCAAATTTGAGAACAGTATTTGGGACAATACATCCATGGTAGTGTGAATAAGCTATCGCACCATCTATCAAATTGGAAACTCCATGGTTAATATTTCATAAAACAAAAACATTGCTATACTGATATTATTTGGAGTTGCGAAGAAACAAGTAGCAGCACAAAAAAATTAAAATTGCAAGTGGCTGCCTCTTCGGAATAGGACTGTGTGTAGAAAGACAAGTGAGCCAGAGAACTGTTGTGTTTCAGTCTACTTCCTCCATTATTGGGTGATATTTTTCCTATTTGAATGAACCACTTTCATCTAAATAAATGAAGAAATAATAAATGAATGATAAATAACACATCAAAATAAAAATGACTTGTGCAGAACTTATATCATTCAAGTACTGTAACCAGTAGATACCATAGCCTCATCTTACATCCTCCACTCAGTACTCCTTTTATTCCTGTGTCAAGATACGCTATCCTGTATCGTGGCAGATAATGATACCTGTCTTCTTTTGCATGAAGAAAACCAAAATAAATCCGAGAGATGAACTGCAGGATCAATAGCTTGTAAAATATTTTATAATCATCATGATAAGTGAGCTGAGCGGACAGTGTTAGTCCTGGAGGAGAGTCCCTGGAATCACTCAAGCTAACCCACAGCCGGAGCACAACTGGAATTTAGAGATCCCGCAGGGTTGCACACATGGTTTCCCAGCCCTCTGAACAGCACTGCCCCTTAATGTGAACACATCTAAAGAAACGCAGCAACACTCTAGGGCTGAGGCTCAATTCAATGAACCAATATCAACTCAGTGACATAGGGCGAGCCAGCAGGGATCCGACTCGCCTGGTAAGTCAGTCCCATTCTGTCCACGGTTAACCTTGCACAAAGTGTACTTAGTTTGTCTTTTCGTTCTGATGAAAACCTTGGAGGACAAAACACTTTCTTTTTCCTCTCTTCACATAGAAGCAGGAATAAGTTGCAAACCTGTCCCCTAGTGAGGAGGCTGGTACATGCTGAGTTCAATTGGGTAGTTTGCTACAGATGTTGTCAAAGAGAATGTGTAATCTCGTCAAGGGGCCAAAATGTATTCTCTTCCTCCTGTCACTAAAAGAGGAGAAAAGGAGAGTTCCAATCTTGTCTTCCTATTGCTAGTTTTAATTCAGTCTTGTCTTTTTCTTTTCAAGAGATTAGTCCCAGCACATTGTAATCCAGGAACATGGAAACCCAAAATCACACCTTCCTAAAATTATCCTATGTTGGTGGACAAGCATTCAGTGCAGAAGAGAATTATACTAAAGGGATAATTAATATCCCAGTTTTCATTTTCCTGTATCTTGTTTGCTGACTCATCACATATTCCTATGTCCTAGCCTATGTATTCTCTATGGCTTTACTTCATCAAACTTGAATGAATCTTGTGTTTCATACCGCTTTCAAATCTATGCAAAGAGAAATGGGGAAATAATTTCACAGGCTAGTCTTCCCAAAAAGAAAGGATCGAGTAAGGAATCATTGCCAATCTCATGATAAAATCTGTTTATAGTTTTGGAGTGCTTAATATACTGTAAAACATTAGCACAATATAATCACTATAATGATCAAATAACCACAAACACATCAGTATGTGCTGTAACTTGACAGTTGCTGACTTAGGGCGATGACTTCAGAATCATTTTTCAACTCACTGGGTTTGCTGAAACTTTTCATTCTCATGCAAAGAGCAGATTTTCAAAAGTTTACCTAAATCTGAATTGTGAATAGCACCGCTTCACGTCCACTGACAAAAAGCATTTGCTCTAAATCTCTCAGGCATTTTGAAACACCTCCACATATAGAGGGCAGAGATGTGCCTGCACATGTGTGCATTTGATGTTCATGTGTCCACAAATGTATGTGCTGCTAACGCTGGCTGCCATTCTGTTCCCCCAACCCACTGTGTGTCTCCTTTGCCCAGGAATCTTTTATTTACTTTTCCTGTGCCTGCAATGCCCTCCTGAAGGTTGCAATATGGTTTGCTCCTTCCACAACTTTATTCATTGCTTAAATATCATCTTCTTAGCCAAGTGTCACCGGATCACCTAATTGAAAATGACAACTCTACCATCCCAGCACTCCATATCCTTCTTCCCTGTTTCATTTTTCTCCATAGCACTTAATGCCTTCTCCTGTATTCTATAACTTAGTTTGTTTCTGCACTCTAACACCAATATGCCTGGCACATCAAGATGCTCAAAAAACATTTTTTTAAATGAATGAATGAATTTAAATATGATTCAAGTGATGTTGGCTTGATATCTGGATATGAATTTTAATGTGCCATTTTTTTCCACTATGAACATGCATTCTTTTTTACATTTCAGTAAAACTATATGCTGTTTCTAATATCCAAATGCTGGGGGGGGGGCGGGGTTTTCTTTCCTCAAGAGACTCCTCAGCTTCCCCCATTTCCAACTGTTAACATCTCCCTGGCCTTCTAGTATGTCTTCAACCAGTGTTTATTTGACATTTCCTACTTCACTGAGAGCTACCTCAACAAAGGGGTTTTCCAAGTTAAAAAAAAAAAATTCATAGAGAAAAAAAAAATCGGGCCCACTACAAGGATAAAGAGAATTTGCTGTAAGAGATCACGTAGGCAAATTGAAAGATGCCTGGAGGTATAAGCAGCGTCCACCCAGGAGAAAGAAATTGAACTGCCCAAAGAATTTCTTGCTCCCCTTCCTCAGAAGAGATGTCTCTGGCAGAGATCCCATCTACCCCCACTCAAAGGGCAATAATTTACCAGTAGAGCCATTTGGACACATGGCTACTTTCCAGTCATTCAAGAAGTTCTCCGGCAAATGTGTCCCAAGAAGATGTCTACAGCGTAGGTATGATTTCAGAAGATGGATCTGCCTGAGTGATTTCTTGTCTGGACTTGGCTGGGATTTTTTTCCATCTACTCTAATTTTTTTCAGTCTAGATTTTTATGTGTATTGAATAATAAGAATATTTAAGATGTCTCTGGTAGCTGAGATGGAGCCTTAGACAAAAGACCTCTAAGACTGAAGTATAAATAGAGAAGAGTTCAGGATGACATCATGCTGTATGCACACCAGAAGTGACCACAAATAACCTACAATAACCTTTAAAATTAGTTTTTTCCTGACTTCATAAAACAATATTTTATTTGGCAGGCATATATTGGCAAGCTCTTTCAAAAGCTCTATTTGTTTTCTGTATCCAGGAAGACACAACCACTGTTTTCACATAGGTTTCCTTCTATGCTGTGGTTTTGCCATTTTCTGCTTCTTTATGAGTGGCTGCTGCAGAGTATTTTTCTTTGAGACATTTATTAAGAGCAACAAGGATATGAATGAAAAACCATCCTTATAACAATGCAGGGTGGGTTTCTCCTTCCATATGTAATGCGGACCAAATCCAAAGGAAGAAGTGAAATATATCAACAGTGATGTTGTTGCTTTATTCTGAAATTATATAATAACATGCAGCTGGATACAAATATACTATAGTATATTGAAGGAGATCAGTACATGTGCCCTTTGTTGTGTTAATTAAATCCAAGGTTAAAAAGAGAGTGTAACATCGTAACAGACCTTTAAGAAAGATATAAAATAATTCAAGCCAAATTGAGATACAACAGAGAGCAGGAAAACATAATTTCAAAGTTATCTCATAGGTTATCCAATTGTTCTAGCTTTTAAAACATGTTCACGTTACAAAATAAAAGTGATCTATTTCTTTCTAAATATGTTAACATATTATAAAATCCTTTCTTTATCTGATTAAGTTCACATCACTTAGTTTTTCAAAATCTTGTTCCACTATTTCCTAGAAGAAAAAGAAGAGTAAGTGTAAAATATTTTTAAATAAAAACAAAATATTTCCTAAATAAACAGCACTTTTAGAATAAGTCACTATATTTCATTTTCTTCTTTTATTTCCTATTAATATTTTACTCTCGCAGAGGAAAAAGAGGAAGGTTCCAATAATTAACCTTGTGCTGTTGACCTAACCAAAATTAACTGGCTATGCAACAATTTAGTTGTCCATATAAAAACAGGAAGAGAGATTTCCCCAAGTAACCCTTATTCACCATGAGAAAAACAGCTGGCCCTCTCTCTTTCCATGTAAGCCTGTGGGGCATGGATGAAAGGATGTATATTTCTGATATCCTCTCTTGTAAATGGGTGGTTTTTTCAGTGGAAGTGTGCCAGCACTCAGTTCCTGAGAGGCAGGGGCCCAAGAAAGTCTGGTCAAAATATTTAGAATTATATCTGTAAAAGATGAGGTCTGTGAAAATGAACCAAGTTTCCTCACCAATGAATGTTACATGAATAATCACTGCAAAATAATAATGGAAACCTATACCTTTCCCTCCTAAGAAAGGAAGGAAAGATTAATAAGAAACATTGCCCTTCCAACAACAAAAATCAAAGTTTTAGTACCAGACTTTTTTGTGTCCCTGTTTTCCAGTAGTTCTGCTACATTTCCCACAGTACACTGCTGGGATTTTTTATTTTTTATTTTCGCTACGCATGCTCACACATCTGTTGCACATGTGTGATCAACCGACTAGATTTTTGAGCCAAATGTCCTGTTAAATGGACAGAGTGGGCAGAGCATTCCTTTGAGAGTTAGGCTTTGCCTCTGGTGGATTGCCGCCAAATGCAATGGTGTAATAAAGAAAAGAAATCTGCTCATTTGAATTGCATTGAAATGAACTGTGTCCTCTCCTAAAATACCATATGGTAATGATCCCTGGAGGTATGGCGCATAACACCTAGGTCTGGCAGACTCCAGTGGAAGGCTGTAAACGTCCCTGTGTAGTCAGACTGTGAAAGGCAAGATAGTTGACAAGAAGCATGCAGGGTGAAACAAGAATCCTATCTGATGTCCCTCAATCAACTCGAAATGAAAGAAAATAGATTGAACAAAGAAATCCTAGCAAGTCATCTTGGAGAAATCCTTCTTCTCCCATTAAAAAGCAGTTTTTGGATCTCACCTCCAGTAAAGTGAAACCTTATGGAAAGAAAGCTGTTTCACCTGAGCAGTAGCCAGAGTTTCTTTGCAGCAAATTATCCCAATAAGACTCAAGTGTATGTCTGCAAAGCAAAATGCAGTCTTCAGAACCAAACCTCCACCAGAGCAGAGAGCAGATGGACCAAGTAACCCGAGACGCGAGGAGTCATGCCTCTGCTTTGGCTAGCACTCTCAGTGAACCTGATCCTACTGCAGGTAGTAGCTAGTGACCTGCACGCCATTCTGTGGAGCCTCTCAAGGGACACACACACACACATCTTTTTAGTGGGGAAAAATTCAGGTAACATTAGAGAATTGATGGTGAGATATTGAAATGTCTGGATGCCAAGAGATAGAAAAGGATAGATAGAAATTGAGAGTATGGGCTTTAACTATAACAAAACCCCAATAATTATTAGTAGTTATAAAAGTTTCATTTCTATCCATAGTGCAATTTTGCTACTTTCTTTCATCTTCCTTAAAAAGGAATAAGTTTCCCACTAATTTGATCTGAAATCCAGATAAGTTGTATAGAAATAACATGGCAATTAACCTCAAGACGTTATTCTTAGCTGTATTTTTTCTGTTTAACAATTTGACCATAATGGTGTATGTTTGTTAATGGGGTACAAGAATTCCTAAAACTGCAATTTCTTTCAACCCTCACTTTTCTTTTTCTAGAAGCTTAAACAACTATAATCTATCCATATACCTAAATATAAATTTTGGATTTATATAATTGTTAACTTTTCTAAAAATTGAAGTTTCATTTTTCACGTCAAATGTGACTTTGTGTTTTGATTTCTAAAATTCCATTGTGACAATTTTGAGGAAACTAAGTTATCCTTACTTATAAAAACATAGATACTGTGTAATGGAATAGTAGCAGCTAGTACATACTGGGCAGTTTTATATTAGTTAATAGGACCTCATTTCATCTTAACCATAACCCCAAAAGATAGGTATTATTGTTGTCCTTGTGTTTTACGGGTGAGGAAACTGAGATTTACCAGGATTTTATAATTTGTCCAAGGTCAAAAGTAAGCAATATACCAGAGCCACCATTCTGAAATTACTATTATGCCAGTGGTCCCCAACATTTTTGGCACCAGGGACCAGTTTCATGGAAGACAATTTTTCCATGGATGGCGGGGCTGGGGAGACGATGGTTTCAGGGTGATTTAAGCACATTACATTTATTGTGCAGTCAAACCTCTCTGCTAATGATAATCTGTATTTGCAGCTGCTCCCCAGAGCTAGCATCACCATCTCATCTCCACCTCAGATCATCAGGCATTAGATTCTCGGAAGGAGCCCGCAACCTGGATCCCTCACATGCGCAGTTTACAGTAGGGTTCAAGCTCCTATGAGAATCTAATGCTGCTGCTGATCTGACCAGAGGTGCTGGCCCACTGCTCACCTTCTGCTGTGCAGCCCTGTTCCTCACAGGCCATAGACCAGACTAGTGCTGGTCTGTGGTCCAGGGGTCGGGGACCACAGCATTACATTATCATACTAGAGGGTTTTTTTGGCGTGGTTTTGCTTTTGAAATTCAGATTCTAGAATTGTCATTTCAAACATATTATTGCTATAACTCTAAGACCATCAAAGGGCAAAACTCTATTTACCTCCATAATTTTATAACATTTTTAAAAAAACCATTGTGCAACTAAATATTTTTCCTTTCCTTTCCTCAAATCTGAAGATTTCCCACAACTAACGTTTTAATCAATTGTGTCTAAATTCTGCCACCAATAATGGTATCTAAAAATCTTAACTTTTTCTTTGACTTCCCCCCAACAGGAAAAAAATCAAGTTTTTAATATCTCACCACAGAAGTCATTTTTCTTCCCACATTCTAAGCCAATGAATTTTCTAAAAGTAGAGACCTATGAGTAAAAATTACATACATAGATTTTTTAAAAATATTTTGAAAAAACCAAATGTTTTTAATTGAAGTCTTCATATCTTAAGGTCTCTTCCTCTCCTTGTTTACATGTCATTTTTACTTGAGGGCCTTTATAAATATTGGGATGACAAGAATGGCTCACTTCCACTGATATATATATTTCAGAATAATTCTCATAACATCAACACAGACGTTTCTTTTTTCATTAACTATAATATCTTCAGATTTCATACTGAAACATCAAATCAATCTCAGCTGCTCTTTGTTAATAAAGAAGACATTGGATTCTGAAGCCAGACTCAGATTCTTATATTACAACCCCGCTTATCGTTTCAACAGAGGAGCTTTGAGTGCAAAGTGTGTGGGAAGACCATTTATCTTATTTTTACAGATCAGAAAGCTGATGCATAGAGATTAAATTATATGTATGAGGTCAATGAAAATATCAACAGAAACGTGATGAGACAATGCTGCATTCCACAAAAAGTTTAAAAATAATTTAGATTTCCACATGATATGTAACTACTATTTTATATATTCATGCCTTTCGCTTCAGCTCTAATTTAGACTCTCAACATTTTATCAGATTTACAGGAAATTCCCAAGCACAGTTTGCCTTGATCTTAGAGCATAAAATCCAAAGAAGTCACACAGGTACATATACATCTATATTTTTTAAATTTAATGAATGTATATCTCTAACACACACAATGTCATCTCTGCTATCCTAAGTAAACCTGAAAGTACTACGTTTGTTTTTAGGTAGGGACTAAACTGCAGAAATACAAATACACTCCTCAGTTCAGTTCTGACAGCTATTTTCTGGCCATTTGAAGTGTGCTACTAATTGTCCTGGATGGAAAATTTGGGTGTAGCTATTTTTTTTTCCTAATCATTAAGAATAATCTTAATGATTTCAACAGAAGCTTGATTTTTTTTTTTAGGACATACATATGAACAATTCCTATATCTTGCTGAATTTTAGTAAAATGGTTAGACGTGTTTAGTGAAAATGAAGGGCCATTTCTACCTATTAACCTATTAGCATCTCCAAGATTTTAAGAAATACGCTCCTGATCAGATATAATGATGGTTTTATAATATTCTTAAAAATACTTAACTGAAATTTCAGATTTGAATTAAAGTTAAGAAAGTAGCGTGTGTGGCATCTGTCTGCTGTGCGTGTGTGCGAGAGAAAGCAAATAAGCCCAAAATGAAGATTTTGCAGCCCAGCCTCAGATGGATGCCTCAGAGACTTTTTCGTCCAACTGCGTTTTCTCCAGCTAGCATACCATGTACCGTGTGTGAAAACACTCGTATATAAACAGGAATTGGAGCTCAGTAACACTTCTGCTTACTTTCTCTTCCTCTCCCCTCCCCTTCCCTCCCCTCCACAAGCCTTTTTACTTCCTAATCTGCCAAATCAAATGCTAAATCAGGAGCAATAGGCCTACAATTAGCTTTTTCAATTAAAATATAGAGTTCAAAGTTGACTCCAGAGTGAGTAATTGCTTTTGAAAACCGCAACCAGCAGGCAGCTGCCAGATTATTACAACAGTTTATTTAACCTCAAAACATCTGATCAATTTTATTATCTCAGCAGAAGGGAGATATCCCGGAGAGTAGGATTTTAAATATACTATGCATCCTAGATGTCAGACAGAAAATTAAAAGTCTTCAACACCATAAATATTCTTTTGCCGTCACCTTGCTGAGAAAACAAACTCAAACCACACTTTCTTCATTCGAGAGTCAACAGAAACGAAGAACATTGTGACATTCGGCTGGGGTGGGAGTGTGGGGAAGGGGCCAAGAACAGACAATTTACAAAATTACAAGGTTTAAAAACATTCAAACATCCGGCTCATGATGTTTGGAGTTTTTAATTCATCCAGAAAGGAGACAGGGAGAGGCCTGCCAACCTCACCAAAACAAAGAGTTTCACGTTTCAAGAATCCTGATTTGGCTGCCCCTGCGCTGTTAACCTTATTATTCTGAAATCTGCTCTATGGCTCCAGTAATGCAATGGATTGAAACCTTGGTAATACATAAATAGACTGAAGGGCTCTCAGAGCTCCTGCCTCCAGAGAATGGCACGTCCAGGAATTTCTCCCCACTCCTTTTTCCTGACCCTACCAGCCACAGATTGCCAGGCCTTCCCTGCAGATCCTTGGATTCAATCCTGCAATGCCTCTGCAAGACCACTGGAACCTAACACGTTAAGCAGGTTGTATTGATTAGCTCAGCCCCAGCCTCCCCCAGTCCTCTTCAAAGAGGCAATATTGGGCAAGAACATAGACGCTTTAGCAGTCTTTTTGGATTTTAATTCCAGCTTCACCATTTACTAATAGGTTGAGCTTCAACAAATTACTTAACTTCTCTGTTGCTCGTTTTCCTCATCTATAACCTCATAGCTTTGTTGTGAAGATTGAAGGATTATCGTGTAAAGTGCTTAGGACTGTGCCTGACACAAAAGTAAGTGCTATATAAGTTCTAGATGTGGGTTTTTATCAATCACTCAGGGTTCAGGCTTTAGTTCCTGTTAGTTCTGGGCCTTGCCCTTTAGGCGGTTTTACCCACTCTCAGGCTCAGCTCTTAGCTCCTGGAATATCTCTTCAGATAGCCTGGAGGGAGGGTTCAAACACATTGCTACCTGGGCTGTTCTGATGCTCCTACTTTAAGATCATGTAATTAGGAAGCTTTAATACAATCACAAACCTCTATTTCCAGAAATTTAACCATCTTGAACAATGTCCCAGATGGACCCAGACTATGTGTAACTCTCAACTACAGTTGTCTCCAAAATATATCATCATTCATTTCTACAGGGGTGTAGCAAGGTACTAATATGCCCATTTCTGCATTTGAAGAATATTAGCATTGCATTTTTTCCTGACCATTTCAACAAATGTCAACTTGACAGAAAAATAAATCTTCTCAGGACAAGACAATTTAGAAAGCATTCGTAGGAAATGAACTATTCATTTCTACAAAAAGATACTTCAGTGTCCAAAAAACCTTGAGAACACTGTCTAAGTGCTTTTTTCTTTGTGTTTTATTTTCTGAGATTGTCTTTTATGTCCATTCCCCAATACCATTCACTTTTCCCTCTGGAACCATTCTAGTGCATTTGATATCCTTGAATTGCTACAAATTCTTGTATAATACATAGTGTTTTGTGTGTATTTTAACGTAAAGCGCATTGATTTACAACCTAAAAATCAATACAGGTTGATTTATAAAGATTTTGATTCATTCTGTTTCTTACTTTTATTCATTCAACACGGTGTCCTAATGATGTATTTATGTTATTTTGCCTACATCTAATTTGTTGCTTTTAATTTACTCCAGAGTAATTCAGAGTGAGTGCCCATGACATTTTTACCTAACCACTCACTGCTTGCCATTTAAGTAACAACAAAAATTTTAACATACAATAATTAATCTCCTATTCGATAAAACTGATCAAAAGTCACAGTGATTCTGGTAGTTCAGTGAGGGAATGTTTTTCCCTCCAATCTTTTATGTAAGAGTTTTTCACCTGAATTATTGAGACAAATGATTCTCTTTCATTTTCTAGTAAAGATACACTCAGAGAAATTAGCATTTTTGTTTTGAAATCTGATTGTTGGCAACCAACATGTTTTGTTGATAAAAATAAATATCTTTCAGAGATACTGAACAACATAAAATACTAACATCTTAAAAGCTTTGTGGAAATAGGCCACGAATAAAATGTAAATAATAATAAGCTAGCTGTATATTCAGTTACCTGTAGGATTTTATTTATAAAAGTATAGGAAATACACAAGATCCCAAAGATATTTATTCAAGTTTCTGCATTGCAGCACTATTTGATATAATGAAATACTGGAAACAATATAAATGTCTATTAGTAAGAAACTAGGGTCTAAATAAAATAGGGGATTTTATGCAACTGTAAAAATAAATGAAGTAATCCTGTATGTACTGACACAGAAACATTTTAAAAGTACATTCTTAGTAGAAAAGGCAAGTCACTGAAGAATATTTTTCATATGACTCCATTTTTGTAAAAAAAAAAATGAAAGAAATATGCACATATAATGTGTATATCTACACAGGATTGCACATTCTAGAAAATATCTGGAAAGATTCAAACTGCACAGAGAGACAACGACGTCTATGGGAAGGAGAAAACATATTTGTTTACCTTTAATTTTTTTGTTTTTTTGTATTTTTTTCCACAAGAATTGTTTGCTTTGGATATTTACCTTTAATTTTTATCCTTCAGTATCATTTACATATTTTTGGTTGTTTATAGCCAGTATGTATTAATTGCATACCAAACTTTTCTAAATATGAATAAAGTATGATGACAAAGCCTAGCTTTTGAGGTAGGTTGGAGATATGGTCTGACTTACAAATGGGAGTAATGGAGGAGCCGACCTGGTCCTAGAAACATTGGCAGATGTAAGAAAGGAGGTACAAAGCAGGTCAAGGAATCAGCCCTACCCCAATCACTTATTAACAGACAACGTACAAGCAAAATAAATTAGCTGTTTCCGCTTTGACAAATCACTTGCAAAGGTGTGTGTTTGAGTTAGTGCAATGGGAAAGAGAGAGAAAATATTTTCATTTAAATAGAAGAAACGATTTTCAGTGAACTGGAGGAGCTAGGAAAAAACTCTTTTGTGGCCATTGATGCGAACAATAGGTAACAAAAGAATTCAGTTAGAACCTGTTCTTAAATAGTTAAGATGTTCAGAAATTAAGATTGTTTTATTCAAAATAAATTTGAAATAACCCACATGTGCTTCTTTTTCCTTGATGAAAATTATGTAATTCAAATTTAAAATGTATTTTTACCATATAAAAAGTTAATATCATAATTTTTAATAAAGAGTTCACTTTTGTACATTTTAAATAGTGTTTCATTGCTCAATGTTTCAAAATAGATTATATAAATTATTTTTAGTTTTTCTCTAAATAGTCAAACATAAAAAGTACAATCCAAAATAGAACTTGGAGACCTATGTCAGAATTTGACCATATTTCAAATTATTTACAGAAACCAGGACAAACATATAAAATTTTAATGGAAATATGAAAGAAAACGAGTTAAAATTCAGACCACCCATTCTAGAATTGGTAGGGCTTTTTACCCTTGAGAATTACCCATTTTTATTTTTCCTAAGGCAGGTAGCAGATTGTTTTTTTTAAACCTTAACAGTTAAACGTTTGATTTTGCTATTGTATAACCAAAACCATTGCCCAGTGGAATAGTTTATTTGAAATGTCTGGGAACACTGTAACAGAAAATGACAGACTAACAGGTAAATATGTTAATTGTATCCAGGGTAAATAAAACAACAATAACAACGATAGCTCTTAAAAAATTTGAAGCATACTCACATCCCAAGATGCTTTACATTGTTAGGTGCAAATAATTGATCCGTATTTATTTCCATACATGATTTTAAATTCTAAATTCTTCACATTTAAAAATAAAAATATTAATATTACATACTATATGGTACACTAATTTTCCTTGGTACAGTTATTTTATTATCAGAATATTCAATAAGATTTGAATGAGAAAAACATTAGAGAGAGTATGAAAATAAATTCTAGGTATTTGCACTTGAATCTTGCTTTCCTGCTGGCTTACCCAGAGCAAGGCAACAAATAAAAGGAAATATTTATGATGTTATACTCCCTCTAGTGGGCATTTTAAAAATAGAACATTCAGCAACTTCCCTGCACACTTCAATGCATTTTGAGCTTCAGGATTCTTGCTGTGCTGAATGGGAAGAAGGGTCTTTGCAGGTTGTCTTGTCTGTGATCCAGAAAGCTTAGAGCCAGTCAGCTCATGCTTTATCTGTTTCACTACCTCAAGAAAGCTACTGTTTCTATCTTGGTATCACTGTTTTTAGGAAGTTATGTTTATACCAAATCCAAATCCCACTCTTTGTAATGTGTACTTCTTAGGCCTTGTAAAGAACCTGAAAAGAGTTTATTCCCCTTCCAACTTTGCCTATCCTTACAGTATATTTTTTTAAAAATCTAAGCATAAGAATAACTACTGAGGCCGGGCGCGGTGGCTCACGCCTGTAATCTTAGCACTCTGGGAGGCTGAGACGGGAGGATCGCTTAAGGTCAGGAGTTCGAGACCGGCCTGAGCAAAGAAATTAACCAGACAACTAAAAATATATAGAAAAAATTAGCCGGGCATGGTGGCACATGCCTGTAGTCCCAGCTACTCGGGAGGCTGAGGCAGAAGGATTGCTTGAGCCCAGGAGTTTGAGGTTGCTGTGAGCTAGGCTGATGCCACAGCACTCTAGCCCAGGCAACAGAGTGAGACTCTGTCTCAAAAAAAAAAAAAAAAGAATAGCTACTGAACAAGTGAAAAACAATAGTCTTAAGAAGCCATTTAAAAAATATTTCAGGCAGGGATAACAAAATAAGAATGCAATATTAATAATCCATGAAATTACAAACAAAAAATGGCTGGTTTTGCTTTGCCATTATATATGTTATTGCCCATGACATCCAAAACTGAGTGTTGTACACGATAGAAAATAGTTTATGCAGATAGATATGCACCCAAAATGTTTGTTACTTCAAAAAAATTTTAAATGTTTCTTTTTGCATGAAACTACAGAATTAATTTCTATTGCATGGAAGATCAGCTCTGTGTGAGGTCTAAAAGGCCTCAAAGGACTTACAGCCCAAAGGATGAAGCAAAAATATGTATAAAACGTAGCAGGATTTAGTCATAAGGCATACCTATCCTATCAGATGCTCAAATTCACTTTTTCAGTTTAAAAGATTCATACTGGAGGTTCCTCAAAAATTAAATATAGACCTGTCATATGATCCAGCAACCTCACTTCTGGGTATATATCCAAAAGAAATAAAATCTGTATCTCAAAAAGACATCTGCACTCCCATGTTCGTTGTAGCATTATTTACGATAGCCAAGATATAGAAATAACCCAAGTGTCCATCAATAGATGGATATGGTGTGTGCATATATATACAGTTGAATATTATTAAACCTAAAAAGAAAAAAGGAAATCCTGCCATTTGCAACAACATGGATGAACCTGGAGAACATTATGTTAAGTGAAATAAGCCAGACATAGAAAGACAAATACTGTATGATCTCATTTAAATGTGGAATCAAAAAAGTCAAACTCATAGAAATAGAGAGTAGAAGGGTGGTTGCCAATGGTTGGAGGTGCGAGGGACAAGATGTCAGTCAAAGGTACAAACTTGCATAAAGGTTCTAGAGACCTAAAGTATAGCATGGTGGCTATAGTTAATAATAATACAGTGTATACTTAATATTTTGCTAAATGAGTAGATATTAAGTATTCTTATACACACGCATACACACACGTTTGTGAGGTGATACATATATTAATTAGCTTGATTGTGGTAATCATTTCACAATGTATACCAAAACATCACATTGTACATCTTAAGTATATATAATTTTTGTCTTTTATACTGCAATAAAGCTGAAAAATAAAATGATTCACACTGAAATTCATACCATTATGTTCACCCTGTGAGCAGAAAAATCCTTCTGCCACCTAACCCCTTTGAGCTAGCACAGAACCTACGTCTGAGTAGATACTTAAGTCATGCTTACTGTTGAAGATGAAGCTCCAGGTTGAATACTGGGGTTCACCAACCTTTATTGACTTCCATTTGTACCATGTAACAATTAATTTGCTTTTTGAATTATATGCTGCTGGAAGAAGTGTTTTGATGGGATGAGGGAGTCAGGAAAGGTGTGGAAATCCATGAGACTTAGGACAGGCTTGGGGTGTGTGATGGTGGGGAAACCTTGGCAGACAGGGCACTGTCAATGGAGGATGGAAGAGAGGGCATTTGAAAGAAAGTGGTAAGGACACCAAAGATACATAATTGTCTAAAGCCAGCCCAGATCTGCTATCCCACCCACAGAAACAAAACCTTAGCCTTTTTCCAAAGCAATGTCCTACCTCCACCAGAGAAGAATTAGGGGACCTTTGCTATAATTCTAATCTTATCTCCCCTGGGTTTCTTCAGAAGCCTGACTTTGTTAGATTAGAGCACACTTGCCTGGTGTGAGGCAAAGGAGAGGTATGAGGACGTGGACAACTAGGTGGTAGCAGATTGCTTCACAGATTAGATTGCTTCGCCATTCATCCATGTTTGTACAACTAAACAACAATATAAACATACCAAGCAATCTAAGGCAACATTTTTCAAAGCATGGCCTTGGATGTAACCTGTGACATTCACCTGCAATTTTTACAAACACATGCAACCCAAAGCCTTCTGCATCTGAATTTCTAAGGATACTGCTTGATAAGCAACATATTTGACAAAATCCCCAGCTGATTTTATGTACAGATACTGAGAAGTAAGAATCATAGCACCAAGGACTTAAAAAACATCTTCCACAAGGGTGGAAGGAATGGGCGGTATATGGAGGTAGGCTCTAAAATATCAGCCTCCATGAGGGACACGATGCATGAGCCTTTACGAATACCTTAGAAATTGACATTTGAAGATCAACATACCTTTTCTCAATTTTATTTCCCTGCTGTGCAGGAAAAGAATTTGATTTATTTGAATGAGCACTAGATGACATATTTGGCTAACATTTAAAGGCCATGTTGAAAAATATTGACCTTTAAATTCCAGAACCACCTTCATCTTGGGGAAATTACACTGTGAGAAGCTGAGGGTAAAACTGAGACCAGCTAAGGAAGCAGCAGCTTTAGATATTTTTTTGGTTAAGCCAGAAAATGTGCCAATAAATTAAAAAGATGGATGTATTCATTTATTCGTTCCTTCACCCATACACCAAGCAACAGCTATGTAAGGTGTAATGTTTAATAATGTGAATACCAAGATGAATGGTGAAATTAGCATTTGCTGTGATTCCAAGAAATAACATAATGAAAAATGAAAACCTAAGTATGAGAAACTTTTCAGTAGATTTTGTTGTCAGGTTGATATTTTGAAACATATTAAGGATTCTAGTTAAGTGAAAGAAAACCATAAGGATGACTAGGTGAGGCTGTAGAGATGAGTTTTATTATTCACAGGTTGATAACAAAAAGAAAACAAACATTACATTTTTCTATTGGACTGATTTATTTATATATTCTTTTTAGAGTGTCATGATTTATTGACCTATTTAGCTGATGTTATCAATTATTTAAATGTAGTTATAGTTGGTATCTCCAGCCTTTTCCTTGCAAATCTGGCGTGTTCTGAGGAGTAGCCTACTGTGAGATTTACTTATGTGAGTTTCTGTGTCTGGGGCTCGACTGTCTTTTACCCTCCTTGAATGTGTGTACATCATCCACCCAGCCCACAGGCCTGACTGTAAATGTGCTCGTCAGTGATACCATATAGACTACAAAGGGGTCTGGCGGTGCCATAATCTCATGAACAGTTTTTAAAAGCATCATTGTCTTAGCGAGTTGCAAAGTGGTTCAGCAGTTTTCTGTTATTCAAAAGCAACAGATTAAAAAGAAATCTTCCTAACAAACATTATGCATCTTGGTGAAGAGAGAATTTGAACAATGTAGTTTTATCTACATAAAACTCAGGAAAATCAGTAAGAAAAAATCAAATAACCCCATTAAAAAGTGTGCAAAGTACATGAACAGAAACTTTTCAAAAGAAGACAAACTAATGGCCAAGAAACATATGAAGAAATGCTCAACATCTCTAGTCATCAGGGAAATGCAAGTCAAAACCACCATGAAATATCACTTAACTCCAGTGAGAATGGTTTTATCAAAGTCCCAAAACAACAAATGTTGGCATGGATGTAGAGAGACAGGATCACAATGAAAACATACTCTCCATTCTTAAGGAGGTCACCTACAGGGGCCTGAAAGGGCTACACAAATTTATGCTTTTATTTTCTAAACACTATGTCAACAATAAACCTAGAAGAGTATTGACTCAGATTTCCTTTTTGCTATAAGAGCATTTCCAAATTAGAGAGAACATTCTGCAATGTATTTACATAATTTATGTACACTTAGATTCATTTCTCTTTATAAATTTTCAATATTCTCTAAACTGTCACATTTCAACTCCTAATTCCCCAGATTGATCAATTACACTTCCTTCTCAATCCCTTCCACTTACATTATTCTTAAAAATCCATGTACTTAGGTCAAGCACGGTGGCTCATGCCTGTGATCCTAGCATTCTGGGAGGCCAAGGTGGGAGGATTACTTGAGGTCAGGAGTTGGAGACCAGCCTCAGCAAGAGCAAGACCCCATCCCTACTAAAAATAAAAAAAATTAACCAGGCAACTAAAAATAGAAACAACAACAACAAAATTAGCCAGTAACGGTGGCAAGTGCCTGTAGTCCCAGCTACTTGAGCGGCTGAGGCAGGAGAATCACTTGAGTGCAGGAGTTTGAGGTTGTTGTGAGCTTGGCACTCTAGCCCGGACAACAGAGTGAGACTGTCTCAAAAAAAAAAAAAAAAAATCCATATACTTAAATCTGAACCCAGGCGTCCTTAAGTCTATACCAGCACTGGCTGTGGCCTTTCTACACACACTAAATAAACTGTGAGCAAAATCACCTCTACTATTCTGAGAATATATTCATATGTCATTTTTTAAATCTAAATAACCTACACAGAGACTGTGGGAACACTCAGGAACAAGAAAGTTTATCATTTGATATCTTTTCCTTGTTAGTAGCTCTTTTTACCACGGGTCTCATATTGTAGCGTCTGCCTCCCTGGCACACTGTAGGACACAGTTCTTTAACCATGACCTGTTATATGGGTGTAGGAATGGGTTAGAAAAGTGATTCTCAGGGGAAGGGGGAGCATAGGAGAAGAGAGTGATAGGAAGTTTGCACTGTTCTAAAAATTATGTTTAGTCATACAGTTTCATATCTTGAAAAAATATTTTCATGAAAACTTCAGAGAGAAAACTTTAACTAAAACTTCTTTGCTGGCATATTAGTTTTTTATTGTTGCTGTAACAAATTACCACACACCTGGTAGCTTAAGACAATACAAATGTATTACTTTACATTTTTGTAGGAAAGAATGCAAACCACATCTCACCGGGCTAAAATCAAGGTGTTAGCAGGACTGCATTTTTAGAGGCTCTGGAACAATCTGTTTCCTTTCCTTTTCCAGCTTCTAAAGCTTCTCACAATCCTTAGTTGGTGGCTCCTGCCTCTAATTTTTATTTTATTTTTATTATAAAATTTTTATGGGGGTACAAACATTTGGGTTACATCTACTGCATTTGTACCACCCAAGTCAGAGCCACAAGCATGCCCCTCCCAGACCCTGCGTACTACACCCATTAGGTGTGAATTTACCCATCCCCCTCCTCCCCCTCCTACCTGCCCGAGCCCCAATGAATGTTACTTCCATATGTGCACATAAGTGTTGATCAATTAGAACCAATCTGATGGTGAGTACATGTGGTGCTTGTTTTTCCATTCTTGTGATACTTCACTTAGTAGAATGGGCTCCAGCTCTAACCAGGATAATACAAGAGGTGCTAGATTACCATTGTTTTTTGTGGCTGAATAGTACTCCATGGTACACATATACCACATTTTATTAATCCACTCATGCATTGATGGGAACTTGGGTTGTTTCCACATAAAAAGCTTCTGCACAGCCAAAGAAACTATCATTAGAGCGAATAGGCAACCTGACAACCTGCAGAACGGGAGAAAATATTTGCATGCTATACTTTCGACAAAAAGGCTAACAACTAGAATCTACATAAAACTCATGAAAATCAGTAAGAAAAAATCAAATAACCCCATTAAAAAGTGTGCAAAGTACATGAACAGAAACTTTTCAAAAGAAGACAAACTAATGGCCAAGAAACATATGAAGAAATGCTCAACATCTCTAGTCATCAGGGAAATGCAAGTCAAAACCACCATGAAATATCACTTAACTCCAGTGAGAATGGTTTTATCAAAGTCCCAAAACAACAAATGTTGGCATGGATGTAGAGAGACAGGAACTCTCACATACTGCTGGTGGGACTGCAAACTAGTACAACCTCTCTGGAAAGTAACATGGAAATACCTCAAAGAATTAAAAGTAGAACTACCATTTGATTCAGCAATCCCACTACTGGATATCTACCTGAAGGAGAAAAAGACATTCTATAACAAAGACATCTGCACTTGAATGTTTATAGCAGCACAATTCATAATTCTTCCCTCCAATTTCAATGCTGGCAAAGCTGTGGCCCCTGACCACTCTTCCATACTCACAGCTCCCTCTGACTCTCCTCCTGGCCTCTACTTTCACTTTTGTGAACCCTTGTGACTATTGGGCCCACCCACTCAACTGAGGATAATCTATTTACGTTCATATGAGTTAACAACCTAGATTTCATCTTCAAACTGAATTCTCCTTTGCCATGTAGGGTAACATATTTACAGATTATGGGGATTCAGATATAGATATCTTGGGAGGGGGCATTATCTGGCTACTACAACTGGTGAGAATATCATAACGTGGTAACTATTAATCATGGAAAGGGTGCCCCATTAAATGGAGATGCAAAATGCAAACTAAAAAATGGTGGAGCATGAAATATTTATGTTCATTAGTGGCTTACTGGATTAAGAAACTGAACAATATTGTCTTAGTAAATAATATTAACTGTTCAGGAGATAGTTTGATAGGGAGAAGGCAAAATATGTGAGAGTCTAAATTTTAGCTTAAACTCTTCAACTGAGGAGCTGTATATCCTTATCAAAATCACTCTCTCTGCAGTACTGTGTCCTCTGTGAAATAAGCAGTTGAACCGAATGATGCCTAAAACAACTAAATGATCTCAAGGTGGAAATAAATAATACAACTTTAGATGTTCCCCAGCCCAGGGGTTTGTATTTTAAAGGCAGTCAAACCTTTACAATTTGCTTCATCCATTAGTTAGGGAAGATCTTCCTTTCCCTTAAATATCAGACCATTTGAAGAACACCTATTCCACTACTGGGGAATTATACAAAATTATAGAGAAAACAATTTTATACTATTTAAGTGGTTTCTCTCATATTTTTGATGGTTACTCACCCATTCCTCTTCATTTTCTCCTTGTGCTAAACTATAAATTTCTCAGCCAGGCATCAAAAATAAACTATAATGGTCATACATGTGAATGGCTACAGAAACCAGAAGGTAGAGTATGATACCCTAAGGAGCAGTGGAGCCTGTGGAAAATTTGTGTGCTCCTTCTACAAAGGGAGAGCTACTGTACAGTTAATATTATTTACTAAGACAATATTGTTCAGTTTCTTACTCCAGTAAGCCACTAATGAACATAAATATTTCATGCTCCACCATTTTTTAATTTGCATTTTGCATCTCCATTTAATGGGGCACCCTTTCCATGATTAATAGTTACCACATTATGATATCCTCACCAGTTGTAGTAGCCAGATAATGCCCCCTCCCAAGATATCTATATCTGAATCCCCATAATCTGTAAATATGTTACCCTACATGGCCCTTCATTGCTCGATAGCTGCATTTTTGAAAATAAAATTTCCTGATTTTCAAATGTAAGCAACTATTTCATATGTTTAATACAGATACGACAAAACAGATCTGTGGGCCAAACCCAGCTGGAGGGCTTTCCAGTGTATACACTTTGCCTGGATTTTTAGTCCTAAATAATTTTAAAGCTAAACGCTACAAAATTCTGTTACTCAACATAATAATGCTCTTATATGCTTGTGCGAAAAAAAAGACATACTTGTGTATTAAGTGTTGGACTGGCCAGCATTATTACTTAATATTTTTCAAACATTTCTCCAGTTTATTTTTATAATTTTCTATTAATCACAGAAGCCCCTAAATGAACTTCCTTTAGTAGTGAAGCATGAGTCGAAAAACAATCTAGATATGAGATAGAAATAGGAGGAAAGATTTGGTTTGTGATTATCACAATAAGATCATTCTGGCCAACACTGAGCTCCTGAATATCATGAAACAATGGTAATAATCAATGAATGTCATGTTTTAAATGTCAGTTTCAATTTAAAAAGTACAAGCATATTTTATAAGACAACTTTTGTGACAGAGGAAATCTGAAAAACACACATGTAATAGATAAATATATGTATAAACAGGTACAGATGTATATAGACTGTCTCTGCTAAATACAACACAAAGCACACGCTGAAATCCAAACACAAAAGCACATTCTACCACCAGATGGAGCTTAACTTCCATTAAAGCAGCAGACATATAAGGAGGATTTCAAGAACTTGTTTGAATTCTTTGTGTACCTCAGGAAAGGATTGAAGAAAAAGGATAAACTTCAAAGGAAATGGTGTGTTACAGATGCCAGTTACCACAGGACTTTATTTTTCATGAGTACTCATTTGATCAGGTGCTAAGTGGCCACTCATAAATGATTTGACAACTGACTTCCTTCCTTTCTGTTCTTTTCCCTTTCTTTGTATGAGAATGTTGTTAAATTCCTATATATTTCAGTGCCTGACTTTAAATAAAAATTATAGATCGACACTATAACAGACCCTAAGAAGTAAAATTACGAAAAGAAATAGCTCATGTTACGTAAAGATTGAACTCTAAATGACACACTAGAACATGTATTCTCCATTAGATAAAATGAAATACAGTACAGAAAGCCTCTAGTGTAGTGTCTGAAACTGTCAGCTGTTTGTAAAAGTTACTTCTCCCATATTCTCAAAGGAGACAATCATTTAATGATCAATCTCTACCAATTCAACATCTTACATGTCTATGAAATGCTCATTGTGTGTTCAAAGCATGGCTGGGCCTTGTAGAGCAGCCAGTTGTAACTCAAGACATGGTGTTTGTCCTTAGATTGAGGAGAAAAGATGTTACACAAATTAGTGTACCCCAACTCAGCATGTAAACTTAGTGTTGGTTTGTGAGTTTACAGCCTGTAAAGACTAAAGGAATAGAGGGAGATCAGAGAAGATACGCTCCCCGCTCAGGGGTGGAGAACCTATGACCTGATTTCAAGACTGTTCTTTTTCAAGCACTAAAGGAGGCAGGAAAAGCTTCATTCTCTCTGATGCACCCTTTTAATAAAAGGATTGTTCTGTAAAATTTGGTTTCAGTCAAAAGGCTGCACTCAGGGATCCAGAAGGCCACAGGGTCCCCACCCCCAGGGGATGAGTGGGTGTGGGGTCGGGAAGGCACCGTGTCTGGTTCCACGGAAGGTGTGTGTTGGCCTAAGAGACAGGACGAGACTGCTAACAGTGAGGGGGACTATGATGATGGAAGATATAGTAAAAGGAAAACAAGGATTTACTTGCTAGAGAAGTGGGTCAGGAATGTAAGATGAAGAGAGCACTATTTATGGAACTTATGAAATGAAAGAAAATTTGGGAGGTTCATTCAGTATTAGGCCCGCCTTTCTGCCTAACTTCTTTTATGCCTGTCACTAACATTTATTATTCTAGGTTCGAAGAAAATAAAGATGTAGGAAATATGCCTTCTAAAGTTGTCTAGTATTAAAATGCTGTGAATTCTATAGTACAGTACAACGTAAGTACTGTATAGATGAAGAAAACAACATATATAAAAAGATGTAACAACAGGGCACGTCGGGCAGCAACAGTGTGTTCAAAGCCACAAGGCAAAAGACAACAGTGTGGATCAGGAAATGGTGAGCGGTTTGCTGGAGTGTGTGGCACACAGGCCGTGAGTGCCCTGTAGTGATGAATGTGTAGACAGAAGTGATGGCAGGAGAAGAAAGCCGACATTTCATGGGTGGCTCAAAAAAAAAAAAAAAAAAAAAAAAAAAAGCACAAGGAATGCTGAAAAGGGTCCAAAATTCCAAAAGAAGGAGAGCAGCAGCGAGAATCAGTAACATTGAAAAAGACGTGAACTTGGGGAACAAGTGAAGCTTAGCAGAGAAAACTGAAAAGATGGCTGAGTGTAAACACGTTGTTCCGCAGGCAATTGGAGACATAAGGTGGGGTCATGTGCTACTCACTGGGAGGAGACATGGGTTGGAGGGGACCAGAAACCTTCATTGAGAGGAGAGACATTCATCTTCTGCACCCCTCTCCTAATATTTAATGGACAGAAGACAGGACTCCTTGAGTTATTCATTCACATTTTGCTGTTCTTTTTCCTCTCCTTGTATTTAAAGCTTGTAGCCTGGCTTTATCGTTCCTTGCCTTGGGAATCTCAGAAGGAAGGAAAGCAGGAAGAGCAAGTGTCAGGTGCTGCTGGTTCTACCATAAAAGAGGAAACTCATTAGCTTGTACTGACGATCCCTGGGTAAGGGAGGAGAGTCAGAGGAGAAAGGCAGAGAGTGGGAGCCAGCTGGGCAGGGAGAGAGGCTTGAAGATCAAGAAGAGGGTGATGGGCCCCGGAAGGACAAGGACCCGTGTTGTGTTTCCAGCCCTGCTTGCTGGACCTGCAGGGACAGTGGGGTCCCTGGTGATCAACAGTGAAGACTGATGGTTGAGAACTAAAGGGACAGTTCTGACGCCTTAATGCTTCTTAGACCCAGGGTCTTTATACATCCCTGGTGGACTTTTCTTCTAACCCCACAGGATCAGGGCTTGAAATTAGGGATAAGTTGATTTTTAAAAAAAGATATTTTTGGACACATGAATTTATGAATTGAGATTCCAACACATTACATATGCTTCAGTGAATTTTTAAAATATCACTCGATTTATATATTCTCTCTTCCTTGCTAAGTAAGGCTGTAAATTCCTCAAGGGTTTATATCCCAACAGAGAAAGGCTTCATTTTAGGATTGGTGATACTGCTACTAGACTGGCATTAAATCTTATGGCCCAAATGGACCTTAGCATGTTGCTGTTACTTTTAATGAAAGCTGCAGTAAACCCAATAGGTACAGCTCAATGCTTAGCCTCAAGGAGCTTACATCTTAAAAAGTGAACTTGAAAGTGAACAGAGATGTATAAAGAGAACAATTCAATATATAATCAGTAAACAGAGGTACCCACTGGGTGCTATGTGACTACCAAAGAGGAGATGTTGCCCTATATGAAAGTTTAGGGAAGGAATTTAGTGGAAGCCTAAGCCAAATCTTGAGTACTATGGCCGCAACAAGACAGAATTCTCTGTATCTTAGGATGCCATAAGGTTCTCTCCTACGAGTTGCCATCACTAAGTAACAATATCATTTACTTCACTTTTTACCATATACCATGTTCCATTGTCATAATTTTTGTCTTTCTCACCTTTCCTGGAAAAGTGAGAGAATCAAGAAGAATAGGAATCCTGCCTTTTGCCATTTTGTAGAATTTCCACAGAATCTAGAGGTTTTGATCATAACAGATCCCACATAAACAAGGAGGGGGACCAGGATTTGGTCTGCTAAGCAGTTCTCATCTTAATCACCAGGAGACACACACAGGCTCCACCAGTGGGCCTGAAGCCCATAGAAGATAATCAAAACAAAAAAACTGAAACACAATTGAATAAGTTGACTCTAAATATATTTTTTAAATCATCACTTCTATTCTTTTCTTATTATTATTTAGAATCACCTTTAGATCCTAACTGATGAGAGGCAGTGTGGGGGGCATACAAAAACTACAGGCTTCGGGGACTGGCCATGCCCCTTACTAGCTGTGTGATTTTAGGATTCCCATGTGGCATCTACCAGCCTCAGGCTCTTCGGTAACATATGAACAACTGTGGGTTCTCAAGAAAATTACATCAGATAATGTGAAAATTACTTGGTAAAGAGTAAAACAAAGCTTAATGGTAATTGCTATTAAATAACTAGTTTGTCTCCAAGATACTCTTTTACAATAAACATCATAGAGAATTTATACAGAAAAAGGAGTCTTTTACATATTTTGCCCATACTTGTGTTACTTGGTAAAATTGTATTCTTTAATTGATTCAAGTCAAAATATTTCTCCCAGTTAAATATGAGATTTTTTGAAAAAAAATCTTTTTTTAAAAATTAGAGCATTACAGTTGACTGTGGCTAAAACTAAAAAAGCCAGACTTTAGGAAATGCATTAATATCCACACTATTTTGTGTTTGTTAGACACATGGGCATTTTTCTTGAAATGAAGGGATGATAGGTGCCATCATCCATTCTGGGATTATCTAATCTTGATATAATGAATAAGGCGAGTTCTTTGGATAAGGGTAGAGCAGAGGGTGGGCATTGCTTGTCCTCTGGCTCAGTAGTAGCTGGGCCCAAACATCCAAGCACCTAAAGTGTTTCTGATAGTGAGGCAAGTGGAGAGAGGCCTAATGCGAGTGGCAAGCCTACCTTTGCTTCTCTCTGGTGGAGACACATCCCTGTTGGACAGAAAGGTTATTGGAGTTTCAGGGAAGGTCTAGTCTCTGCCCTTCTCAGCTGAAGGCATCTGAGATCAAGCTGAGTGAGTTGGAAGAGCATCCACAGCCAATGCCCCAAATTCAAGAAGAGCTCCTCCCCTAGTGGGCACACAGGGACAGGTAAGCTTGGAGGTGACAGTGCCAGGCAGAGTGGCTTTTTCATGAGGCTCATCATGCTTTTCAGGAGGGTAACAGCCTGGTGACAAAATGAAAAATGAAATGTATGAGAAACTGAGGGGATTATTCTAAGGCATGCATGAAATTGCTGGGGAGGATACTGTGAGTCAGGTTGGTTTCTGGCAGAAATAACATGAGCTCGTGTTATAATAAATTGGGTTTAAAAAACAAATGGAAGTGTTATCTCATTTTTATGTCACAGGCTAGTGGGGCTGCCAACATAAAAAACATACAATCACTTAAAGAATGTGTCCAATCTGCACTGCCAATGAGTATTGTTAATTATATATGTTTAGCTATTCAGAGTAAACATATGTGTATTTGTGCACCAGATATATTCATCTACTCTTTGCTAAATCAGTGGCACCTAGTCTCTAGAAGTTCTTGTATATGCATACAAAGCACAAACTCACATTGCAATTGTTTTAGAACTCTAATGTTCACATGAACAAATATACTTTTTTCCCTCTATTTCTCTACACACATATAGAAATTAATGGAACTATCATACTGACAAATAGAACTTTTGGGTTGTCTTTCTTAACAGAGAGCTTTACATTGAAGTTTTAGCACTGGGTGAAAGGTAATACAAAGAGCAGAGAATGCCACGTTACCCCTTATCTCTTCCGACACAGCTTAATGGCAATTGTTATCTCCAGTTTTCAGTTCAGAACACCAAAAAAGCTTTAGGGGGAAAAAATCTCCAATCTTTCAAACTATCCTTTACTGTATTCACTGATTTAGGTAAATATAGAGTCATTAATTCCTTATTAGTAATAAAGATAAATAATTTGCATATTATATTTAGTGTGCTAAAAGAATATAAAGTAGTGGTTTCAAAGTTGAACAGTTGTTTGATATTAAGCAATTAAAAGTTAGTAAAACAAAAATAAAATTCTGTTTAGGCAACACATATAGGCTTGGGAAGGAGTGATATTATGCATAACCTCATGATTAATCCAAATCTTTTAATATTCATTAAGATTCCCAACCCAGAGCCAAGAATAGTTGGCTTATAGTTGCTTCTCCCTGCTATCTTATTATAGGATACTGTATTTATCCTCATTTATTTTAAATTCCTGATTTATGGCAGAACTTGTAGACATTCCCACTGGGATTCTCAAAACTCAATTTGTTTACATATTTTGGCTTCTGTCCAGATTTATGTGAACAGTAACTGATCCAAGAAACAAACAGGCGGAAATGTCTTTGAAAGGCATTCTTTTACCATAGGGTCATACATACCTCCATTCAGTAAAACAGGCAGCTGAATTCCTGGACTGGGCAGTTCAATAATACATTTTTAAAACTCAGGTGGGATTAAAGAGAATGACTTTCTATTCAGACTAGAAAAGAAAAAAAAAAAAACTATGAACTTAACAAGGTCTTAAAAACACACACAGGATGGAAAAAAATTCCTCTAAACTATAGAAGAAAATTAGTAACACTCAGATTTTTATCATCTATTTCCTTCTCCTCAAAGGGATGTTTTGTTATCCACTTAGACTGAAGAGCTTGCTTTCAACCAAATTAAAGGCTCAGATGTAAATAATAGAAAAGGAAAAAAATATAAATAAAAACCTGACATACCAATAAACCAACCAATTCAATAGCTCATTTTATTAATATGAGGTAGAACAAAGAACATAATGGATAGCTACAAAATGGCAAAACTCCAGAAACCCCATTCAGTTAATCTATTAGATGCTTTGCCAAACCTTATCCAAATAACACAATTATTACAGTCTATAGTCTAGTGGAAATTCTTACAAAATTGGCCTTTATGTGGAATCTCAAATCATGTCTCCACTCAGGTCAAAAAATCATTAGGATTGTCTTGTTGAAGCTTTTGCCTCTAGGATCAACTGCAGTTTTGCAAAATGGAAAATACGGGAATGCATCCAGGTAAAATTCTGGATGTAGATTTAAATCAGATTTTTTAAACCTTAAGAACGGTCCTTTTTGTGATTCAATTCCCTAAAAAACTGTCCAAAGCAGTCAGTAATTCTGGATTTCCAGACTTGGTTTGGCTTCCAGTGTGCTGAGTGATCATGATTCCTTAATGTCTGCATCTACCTTGGTGCAACCATCGTATCACAAGATTAATACAGATCTGCCTTGTAGAGACTCTGCAAGGATTAACTGAGGTTAATATTAGAATTAAAAAAATTGCACTTGACAAGCCAGGTTTCATCTATACTGCAAAATAGACCCAGATGTTTTAACAACTGTTCAGATTATTTGGTAGCACCCTAAGTAGAAAATTAATTTACATAATGCATTTCAGCTGTGAAGACACTTAAACATCAAAGATTTCACCATTTCAGATGAGAAAGGAAAAACAATCTGGGTCCACCCTGGCCTCCCTCATCAAACTAGGTATCATTCATCCCCAAATTTTCCTATTCACCAGAGCAAACACTGGTGAACACACCTGATTAAGAGAATTCCATGGCAAATGATGACTTCATACTTTCTCATTACTGAACACTTCATTAGAACTTCCTTTCTCCTATAAAGCTGGTAAATGTATTCTAACTTTTCTTTTCATATCTTGCTGTGTTGCTGAGGCACTCATGGCTACTTTCATCAAGAAAGTACTTGCTTCTAGTTTTCACCTTCAACTCTCATTATCCAAGCATCCCACCATGCATTGCCTGAGGAAATCCCAACAACTTTAGAGCTCACAGAGATGGCATGGATAAAAATCTTATATGGATATCAGTCTTCGTTGATTTCACCAGCACATGCACATCCAAGAATGTTCCATACTGTGTCTGTTGGGGGTGGTGATGGCAAAGGAAAGGAAAAAAAACAGAAACACTAAAAAGTAATGGGTTTTTATTCATTTTCCTTCTCTTGCTATTAAAGAAAAAAAAATTGAAACTCCCATCTTTAAGAGTCATTCTTTAAGGCATCTTAAAAAAGTATGTTTTGTAATATTGTATAGCATAGTGCTTAGGAATATAAGCTCTGAGACTAAATAACCAAATATGAATCTTATTTCTCCCACTTGCTGCTAGGTTGACTCTGAATAAGTTTTTCAAAATTTATATGCCTTGGTTTTCCAATCTTTTAAATGGTAATAGCTATACCTAGCACATAAAGTTATGAAAAATAAAGAAGTTCCATACATGTAAAGCACTAAGAACAGTTTTTTGGAAAATAGTAATAATTCAATAAGTATTGGCTATTTTTGTTATTATTTTAAATGTACATATTTTTAACTCCATATAACTTGAGATTCAAGACAGTATCACCTTTTTAAAAAAACTTTTCTAAAATATTCAGTTTCATTTTTATCCTTTAGAAACTATTGAATGTGGAATGAGTTATCCACAAACCCTTTAGTACTTTGAGATCACCGCTCTAACGAATCTCCTATAAGCATTATGCTTTAGGAAAATATGTGTCTCCAGATACATCCCAGATTTGTGAGGGCAAATATACTGCACATTGCCACAGATTTTCTCTCCTTAGTCACCAATCGCTATGCAATATAAAGACTCAAAACTTAGTACTAGGAGAAAACAAGGAGCATTCAGCTCACATGTCTGTTGGAGGTCAACTGAACTGGGCTAGGTGAAAGCATCCATTTGTGGCTTAGCTGGAGGTCAGCTGACTAGGTCCTTGTCTTTCTTCTGGAGCTGGTACACTAGGCTGGGCATGTTCTTCTCATGGTGGGAGCAGAAGTCAGAAAAGAGCAAGCAGAAACGTAAGCTCTCTTTAATGCCTGGTCTCCGTGGAACACTGCCACTTCTGACTCACTCTGTTGGTCAAAGCAGGTCACATGATGAATCCCAAAGTTAAGAAGTGAATATATGTTCCTTTAGTGGAAGGTAAGGGGAGGAAAAGATTACTTCTGAACAATTATTCAACTCATCACAGACACTGTTACCTAATCACAATACTCTTCCACAGTGCCTGAGTACAGCTTTTATATCCTTACCAGCCACTATAATTGCCAGGAATCCTGCTAAAACTGAGAGGAAGAAGAGAAAATCGAATTGAGACTTTTGGTTTTGCATTTTTTTAAATGTTTTTTGCAGAATAGCTCTGTACTTCAAAATCTATAATGTAAACCATCACATTATATTTTGAGAATAAATGCTACATTTAGTTTTTCAGTTGTGACTTAGTTTCAATTATGACTTAGTAGAAAAAATATGTACATATATAGTAAACATAAATGAAAATGCCATTAGATTTTAAAATATAAATTATTTATATATTACCTATATTTTGTTTTATAAGTAAAACATTTAGAATCTTTAATAGTTTTTTACTTATATTAAAAATACACACATTTTCATAATTTTGAAGCTAAAATGTACAAGAACACATATAAATGCTACAATGCCCAACACCACCTATATAGATACTTCAAGTTCACTGATTTTAAGCCATACTAACAATCTTTCATTTATCCTGTTTGTTTGCAAGTTAAACTTTTAAATAACTTTTATCTTTCTTCTTCCAAATTGTTTTAACATTTTAATTAAAATGTTATGATTTATGCTTCTGTGAATCTATTGTTTCAGTATTAAATTTACAGATTTTAATGTAAGAAAATGTTATACAATTTAATTTTTATAAAATGATTGCTGTATTTATACAAAGTAAAATTTAATAGTTTTAATAAATTTATATGGGAAAAAAGTTTTCCTTTTAAACCAATGCAAAATGTTTAAAATGACCACAGTAACAATGGCTCTGATAGAATATAGGAATCTGACTCTCATCTGTAGGCGAGTACATCAGCAACAAGTCAGTATCTCAAATTAAGCAGTTCTATGGAAAAAAGTGCTCTTACCAATGTCATTAATTAAACCATTGCTCACACTGCGTTGAATTCTTAACAAGACTAACTTTAAATTGCATTTAACTAAGTAGCATAAATTTAGAAAGGAAATAGTCTTTCCACCCAATTTCCCACAGGTAGAAGCAATTCCAGCAACCCTGAGGCCTAATTACTATTGTTTTAAAAGAGATTTTGGAAAGCAAAGTGAGAATGGACAGTTTTTACTAAGTAAATTTACAGAAGCGGTTATAAAAATAACACAGTTGCCTCTGGATCTCTTAAATAATGAAATAATTTATCTTCATCTCTTGGAAAATAATTCTCTCCATTCCCTTCACCCCGAGCTACAATTTCTGCATGTTGAGAAGGTGGCTGGAAAGCCAAAACCTCCAGGACTTTCATCAGGTCATTGTACAGATTTTTCCTGCCCTCTTTATCCATTCCTTGTCCATTCCTCCAACACTCAAGAGCCTCCGGCTTATATCTCACAGGCTGTCTTTTGGAAGTCTTTGCCAGGAGTCATTGTCAGACAGTGATAGGAGCTTAACACTTATTCTCAGTCCTCCTGAGTTTAAGCCCTGCCTCTTGTTACTATGCAGTTACATAACTTTTGCCAAGGTAATTAAGTTCCCTGAGCCCCAATTTCCTTGTCTAAATAATGAAAGATGTAGAGAATTTTTATTTCAAATGCCGCGAATTTCTTGCTTTGTAAACTATAAAGGATAAAATGCTATAATTACTTTGTAGGCACAATTTAATATTTTATTAACTAAACTTAATTATACTAAATGTTTCCGATTGTCTAGGGTAAAGTCATACTAATTGCTCCAGGATAAATTCCTGTCTGCTATGATATTCCTTTATTAAGTTGAAATCTATGTTAACTCAGCACCCCATAGAGTAGGGTAGATTTTACTGTGCCATAGATATGCCCAGTTTCCTGCTGCCTTCTTAAAGGCACTCTTTAAAACTTTGATAACATTTCCTCTTCTGCCTTTATGAGCACTTTCAAAGTCTTAAAATATTTCAGGCCCATGGTATAGACCTTGCTACTATGTCTTTCACCACACAGCTAACCACCCTAATAGGGACACAAAGACATTCTAACCAAAATCTACACATTGCCCACATATTTTTATCCTCAAGAATTTGAATTATTGGATTTTATGTTTCTTAATATTCTGAGAGACAGAAAAAAGTGGTGAGCCCAGGAATTTAGATCCAACCTACATGTGAATAACACATTTCATTTAGAAGAATGAATTGCCATAATTATCCCATACCCATAATATTCTACTCATCATTACTTAAATGTGAAACATAAACTCTCCTACTATATAAATACTTGAGATATATAGGGAAAATCAACCTACATGTTAAAGAAGAAATTCTACAAGGTAGATATAATCTATCCTTAACTGAAAACATTTTGTGCAACTTTTATAGGTTCCACATGCAGTCCAAGCCCTGGAATAATCTGATCTAATCTGTTTGTATAAAATAAAAGTATATATAAAAGGTATCTCTGATGACTGGACATGTGTAATTGAAAAATGTAAGGGAAAATACTGATATTTAAGTTGTATACACCAATGGAAATTAGAAAGAATTTGATTTTAAAAGGTAGCAGTATCTGTATCTAAACAATAAACCAGTTTAACTCTATGATGGGCAACGAATTCTCCAGAAGATGACTAACCAGAGATTGACCAAAATAATTTTTAAGGTTTCCAGACTTTTAAAAAGCCTATTCAGAAAAAAGAAAGACCCTTCACCTAAGAGCACATTTAGGAGTAACATTGATCAGGTGTCGGGCAGATGTGGGTGGGGGAGGGGATTGGTGTATACATACATAATGAGTGCGATGCACACTGTCTAGGGGATGGACACGTTTGAAGCTCGACTCGGGGGGTTGAGGGGGCAAGGGTGATATATGTAACCTAAACTTTTGTACCCCAATACGCTGAACTAAAAATAAAAAAAAAGAAAAAAGAGAGACCCTGTAAGATAATGTAATATAATAATTATATTACTATTTCATAAACCAAGAAAAATATAATTTAAAAATAATAGAAAAGCAGAAAGAGATTATATCTCCTTTAGGGATATAAAGTAATATGACACAAATAGGGAAGACATTTGAAACAAGCAGTTCCATTTTTTTTTTTAAGATATAGAAAATTTCAATACAAGACAAGAAGATAAAATATCGCATGGTGAAAGGACAATTTTAGAATTGAGAATAATTCTGAAGCTTATCCATTAACTTTATTACAGTGTGATTTATTAGCACAGAGTTAAGATAAGAGCTGAAGTTTTCTAAATTCTCATTCCTTGAAAGAATAGCTCACCCATCATTATTTCTACTTGATCTTTTGTGCCTTTGTGAAAAGATTCGTCATGTGAAGACTGTTATTTTCCACTTATTTACTACTTTTTTCTGTTCAGGCAATTTATATTTGACATACAAAAAATATTTTTATTTCACAGATATAAGCATTGATCCACTTCTATAATCTAAGTATCACATCCTACAAATTATAAGATGACACAGAAGCCAACTTAAACATTCTACCTCACACAACAAGGGGAGAATGAAGCACAAAAGAGATACTTGGGTCAAGGTTTTAAAAAGCCTGATAGGTAATTTTCTCTCTGTGTTCTTCATGCTACCAGTAGCTGACCAACGAGTCCAGAATTTCTCTCTTTGATTAAGGCAGCAATAATGATGGCAGCTTGCCTTAAACTCTCTTGTAGTTTCTGCTCATCCTGAAAAGAAAGGGTAAAACAATAATTATTTTAGAAAGAAAAGATGTCACATATTAAATTTGGTAAGGAGCCACTTTTCAAGATCTGCTGCTGTCTGGATTTGGCATTTTGTAAAATCAGACCTTAGCCACTGGCATGGACTCAGTACCCCAAATAAAGAGCAAATGCTTTTGCAAGCACTTTTCATTATAGACCAAAAAATATCTGCTAAAGAATCAACGAAAAGCACTGACACAATTTCAAATGCTAACAGAAAGAAACAAAAGATTATTTTCCCTTAATCTCATTTTTGACAAACTTTGGCTCTTCACTGAAGTGTGAATATTTCAATGATGATGCAACCCTTTTCTTCATCCTGTTTCTGAGTATTCTCCAACTTTGTTATGAACTGTCTGTGAGTGCTAGTGTGAGGAGAAGAAAAAAAAAAACCTGCTTGCTGTTTGTGAAGTAAGTAAGGATCAGGCAGATTTGTGAAATGAGTCATTTCACAAGTTGCTAAAATGTGGTTTTGCCTCTGAAATCATACCAGCTATGGAAATCTGTTTATTTCTAATTATTTAGGCTTCTTGAAAGTATACAGAAACTATAGTTTGACAGGAAAGGGAAAGTGGAAGCAGAGCTAATCTCTTGAAGGTCTCTGTGTTGTGAACTGTTCTATATTTTAAAAGAGGGATAGGATAGCCAATCTCTAAACTTAGGCATCATCCTTAATGCCTTATCCCATGACCCAGTATATCACCAGGACCTATTGCTTCTATTTCCTTATTGTTTCTTGCATCCATATACACTGGGATAAGGCATTAAGAATGATGCCACTCAAACTGCCACTGCCAGCATAACGCCTCTGTCCTCAATTACTGGAACACTCTCAGAAACAGTTTCTAATGTCTTGTCCTCTTCAACTCCATTTTCTATAGAAGAGTCAAAATACTCATTTTAAAATGCAGATCTGATCACATCACTATCTTGCCTAAAATCCTTTGAATGCTGCCTTTAAACCTCAGGATAAAGTCCTACTCTTTTATCTGGTAATAAAAAGTCTTTAATCCATCCAGTCTCTTCTTGACAGCCCCTTAAAATCACTCAATTCCCCAAGCCACATGGAACAAACAAGTATTTTTCTGAGCTTCAATCCCTTTGCTCCAACTAATTCCTTTGCCAGAAAAGCTTTCGCACACCCTTCCTAGTTTAGCTGATTCTTAATTACTCTTTGTGGTTCAACCCAGGTTGAACCTGGCTCTTGAATCTACCCTGACTCCTATCCTCCATTCCAGTTTGGGTGATGTGGCTATTTTTCCACAGCTATGAATTCCTTTAGCACACTGAATTTTAATAGCCTTTTCAGTTACGCATCTATTCTACCAAATGGTAAGTTTTATATATAAAGAATTTTTCATTTTATCTTTGAATATTGAACACTTAGCTCAATGCCTAACACATGGTAGCACTCCATAAATTACAACACATCAAAGCAAAGGAGGCTCTGGTTGTGATAGAGACATAATCACCCTTTATATTGAATTCATTTGTTGACATTGATTGCTGTTTGGTTACTTTGTTTACTCCTATTTGCATATTGAGGCTGAAGCCTAGCAATAGTACAAAAAAAACCCAAAAATACGGAAGCCTCACCACTAACAGCAGGCATCCACTTCCCTGGCCTGTGTTCTCGTCTATGACAGTGAAGGTGAGAGAACACCTCTGCTTAAGCTGCACTTTCCCATCAGTTTCTCTGATCATGTTCTAAGGGGTGGAGCTGGGAAGATCCTCCAGGGGCTGAATGGTGGCTGCTTTGCTGCTTGTAAGTGGGTTTTACGTGACATTTCAATACTGGATTTCAAATGCTGTTCTAGTTTCCAAAATGTCACAAGACCTAAATCACATACAAACAAATTATTCTAAAGAAAAGCATTTTGGGGCTTAAAATGTGATTCATTAGACAGGAGCAGATATCATCTACATCACATTATTCATGAACATAAAAGTATTTTAAAACTGAGCAACATACAAAGCAACTATTGATATGTATTTGTCACTCTTCATGATCAATTAGTTACGATGCTGTATGGTATAAAATGCACCTCTACTCCCAAGTTTCATTTATTAAATTGAGATATAACAAAGATAATAATTAAGGCATCTTCTTTCAAAATTAAAGTGAAAAAGTCAATTTGTGTAGTCCCTTTGAAACCAGTTTATACTTGTCATAATGAAACAACATAGTAACAGATGAAGAAACTAAGGAAAAACTGTTTAAGATCCCAGGGCTAGAAAAATTACACATCTATACCTTACAACAAATCTTCTATACTCATTTTGATAGCTCCCTAACTTACATATTTTTAGTTAATAAAGATTTACGATTTTCTTTTAATGATAGTTTACTTCTGTAATTCTTTATAGGCTTTATTTTGAAAAGTTAGAATTCCATGACAAGTAACTATCTCATTCCACTGAATATCTATTTTCCCTCTCTGCCTAAACTTATTAATCATTTTACCTTGAACAACATGGAAATTTAAAAAGTGATTAAACAAGTTTTGAGACACACATATAATCACAAAATGCTAGTATGTACAAAGCTCAGATAGCCACACAATTTATAAATTTCAAATTCATTTCAAAATTCCACATCTCTAGAACAGTACTGATAACACAGGAAAAAGGGCAGACTCAAATATATCTTGAAAAACCATTTCCTGCTGCCAGCAAAAATGCAAAACACTGTTTTAATCCTTGAGGAGAGTGAGGAGCAGGAGGGCAGTAAAGATGGTCATTTCAGTATCATTCACATATATAAATGAGTATATACATATGCATTCCTTTGTGAGTTCCAAATATTACATAATAAAACTTTTTAAACCAAGTAAGCAAGGTCAATATGAACACTGAAAAATCATGTTGATAGTATGCACTTTGAAATCATATGAAAATGGTATTTACTTCTGTGGTCTTCCTCCCAGAACTCCATAACCCCAATCTAATCGTAAGAAAGATATCAGAAAAATTTCAGTAGAGGGACATTCTACAATCTACCTGACAAGTACTCCTCAAAATTGCCAAGGTCATCAAAAACAAGAAAAGCCTGAGAAACTGTCACAGCCTAGAGAAGTCTAAAGAGATAATGACAGCTGAAAGTAATACAGTATACTGAAAGAGAAAAACACATTAGGTAAAACTAAGGAAATCTGAATAAACTATGGACTTTGTTAATAACAACACATCAATGGTGGTTCATTTATTGTAACAAATGTACCATAGTAATAAAAGATACTAATAGGAGAAACTGGGTGCAGAGTATATGGGAATTCTGTACTATACTCTCAATTTTTCCATATATCTAAAAAATTAAGTATATTATTACTTTTTAAAAAGTAATTTTTTGTTAATTTTAAAAATGTTTATGTGCCAGAATTATACAACTTGAGTGACAAAGGTAATTTATTTGTGTGCACTGGCCCATGTGTGTATTTCTTGAATAAAAAATATAATACTCCTTTAATAAATTATGCAGTTGAGAAGAGCATAGACTCTAAAGTCAGATTGCTGGTATTCATATACTGGTTTTGACAATTTAAGTGATGTCTGAGCAAATTATTGAAGTTGTAGAGCTCTCCTTTTTTATCTAAAAATGGGAAAATAGATTTTTTTGTGGGTACTAAATTATATGAAACACGTAAAGCACTGATACCTAGCAAATATTCAATAATAGCTGTTAGAATTATTATTTTTATGGGGTATATTGATTTCAGCTACGACAGCTGATATCAACTTCTTATCATAGATAACCATTAAATTTGGAAAACTGTATGTAAAAATATTAAAAATACTGTTTGCAGGTCTTAGACAGTCCCAAATGCATGTCTATAATCCTTGAAAGAAGAGCCCCCTAGCTTAACATTCATGACAGCTGTTTTGTTGAGATCATGTTTTTCCAAAATAAGGAGAAACAGAACCCAATGAGAGAATCACAATATCTTTGGGTACAAAAGATACAGATTACAATTTGGAGCTGTCAAGGTAGCTTGGATTTCCACAAGCAAGGTCCCTGATAGGACAGAGTTGCAGAGAAGTCCTAAAAATCTGCTAAAAACTCCCTTTCAGTGGTTGACATCTCCTAACTTTCATGCCCAGGGAGAGATTGCATGAGGCCTTGCAGAGAATAACTGCTGGGAAGCTGGAGACCTGAGGGGAGATTTCAAGGCCTCACAGTGCTGAGGAGAAAGAGGGTATATTTGAATCCAGCTAGAATGAAAAGACCCTGGTGAACAACCAGGGCTTTATGAGATCTCTAAAAGACCAGGACCATGGCCTGGAAATAAAAACAAAACTTACTAGACCTGAACTAAGAAAACTCAAACAACTTTCACAAAATCAAATTGATCTCCCTGTAATACAACTGCTTGCTAGAACAAATTTTCATATTCTTTGAAGGAAGCTAAAATTATCTAGAGCCTTTGTAATGTTTTCTAACTAATTCATGTCATACAATGAAATATTAGTAGACAACCAAGGAGGCAGAAAGCAAAGAAGCAAAATACGACCCTCATAATAATAACCCCTTATTGTAACCCATAATAATCAATTAAGCAGATCCAGAAATGATACATATGTTGGAATCAGCATGCCAGGATTTCAAAATAATTATGATTAACATATTAACAAATAGAGCTAAAGATGAAAGTGTTGATGAAAAATGGAAATTTTCAACTTAGAATAGGAAACTATAATAAAGAATATTTTATAATTTTAAAATATAAAACTTAAAATCAAGAATTAACTATACTGGTTTAATATTGGATAGGCAGAGCAGAAGACAGTACTAGTGATCCTAAAGATACGTTAAAAAAAAAAATCTGAACTGCGGCAGAGAAAAAAATGTTGAATTAATATTATAATCTTTATAATACTTTATGATCATATTACCATTTCACTTTCCTATTCCTTCCTTATCTATGGGTACATCCCTCACCACTAAGAGAGCTGTTTGGAACATTTAGGAAACCATATATGGATTATTCCAGCAGCCAATTCATTGGCAATATCTGCTCTAACCCTAATCCTGAAACAAACAAGAACAAAAAAATGTCAACCCCATTCCTAGTAAAGCAATGTGATGTAATGTATAAGAGTAGACTGTAGGTAATATAGCTATCACTAGGCATTAAAGGATGAGGGAATTCAGAGCATGGCAAGATCACATTATGCTTAAATGATTCCTGAAGGAGGTGGAACCAAAGGACGAGAGAAAGTTGAGGCAAAACTGGAGTCCAGAATGGACAAGAAATACTTTGGGAAAAAATGACTGATTCTTATAGTGGCATATCGATGTGATATGCAAGACTTTACAAAGGTACTGTAAGCAAAGCAGGTACTCAAAATCCCACATTATAAAGGAAAGAAAAAATTACTGAAATTAAATTTCTCAGCAGTTTATTTACTATCTGTAACTCTAGCAACATTAATTCCTAGGCTTCAAGTATACCTTGGCAGCATAAACTATAAACATGGCACACCAATGTTTGTGTATTGACACATAAGAACAAAAAGGAGGCCTGGCACAGTGGTCACACCTATTACCCTCAGCACTTTGGGAAGCCGAGTCAGGAGGATTGCTTGAGGCCAGGAGTTCAAGACCAGCCTGGGCCACATAACAAGACACTGTCTACTGTCTCTACAAAAAAAAGAAAAAAAATCAGCCTGGCATGGTGGCACCCACCTGTAGTCTACTTAGGAGGATTGCTTGAGCCCAGGAGTTCAAGGTTATAGTGAGCTATGATTGCCCCACTGAATTCCAGCCTGGGTGACAGAGCAAGACCTTGTCTCAAAAAAAAAAAAAAAAAAAAAAAAAAGAGAGAGAGATTTGTGAAATTTGAAGAAAAGCAGATTATTTAATGCTATGAGATATGCTTAAATCTAAATTACTGTCATAGCTGTCATTACTTATTTTATCATCTTGTTTACTTCATAATGATGCCAAATGTTTTAAAAAAAAATTTTTACAATTTTGAACTCTACCACTCATAAAATAATAAAATTTTAACTTCTAGTTGAAATACAGTATTTATTCCTTTTCTTGGTTACAACTATATTATAGCAAAAAAAAAAAAAAAAAAAAAACACAGCTAAAAAGGGAAAAAAGTAAGCTCTAAGTTGATTATCCGGTAATCGGTTTTCTTAAAATACCAAGAGGGAAAATATAAAAATGTTAAGAAGAGTTATTTTTGGATGATGGATGAATGGCAATTTCTCTTTCTTCTTTGTGCTTTGTTATATTTGCAAAATTTCTATAATAAACAAATTTCATTCTTTTCACAAGAAATAAATTATCTTAAAATTTATTTTCAAGACAGTTTAAATTCAGGGAACTAAATTAGATTTGTTGTCATATAAAATCAATAATAAAGAACATTATCCAGAGAATGTTTGTCTCCATAAATATCCTCAAAATATATACAAAGAAAACATTTGTTTTTTGCTTACAAATTCTAGCTTTCAATACAAGGCCACAAAAGAACCATATTAATAATTCACAAAGTCTTATCTTTCTGCTGACTGAGATGTTAAGAAAAATATCATGGAAGTCAAGCTAAAAGTACGACAAAAAATTGGTACTTAATCTTATCCAGCACGTAACAATTGTTCACTGAGATAGTGAAGAGTTTCTTAACAGCTAGATTTTAAGACCATTAGGAAGAATATCAAAATAGCACCAACACAGAATAACTATTTTTAATCTTCTAAATCCTCAAACTGAATTATTTAGGATTAGAATTCACCATGAGTTTTACTGAGAAATTTATATTTAGCTATTTTCCTTTCACCTGTAATTTCAAGATTAAGATTAAATATGCTATATTTAGACGAAAGATGCACAAAAGTTCTAATTATCATTATCTTTTAAACGTATAAGCTAATTCTAACTTTACTACATAGTAATGAAGTCTTATAAATGAAATCCCTTACTTCAGTCTTTTTGCATGTGTGTCCTGTTGTTGTTGGGTTGGTTTCCTTATGACGTTGTGTCTATCATCTAAGCAGACTAGTGAAGTCTTGATGAGAAATTTTCATGGGACTGCCAAGCCTCTGGCAAGATTTTGGGAATCAGGGAAAGTAGATTTATTTATTTTCACAGAACCTTGGGAATGACAGTGGCATCTCCATAATTCATAGCAGCTCTTTTTTTTTTACCTCCTTTTTCACCCTTCACCTCAAAATTTGGACAAGTAAAGCCTCAGTTCCAGAAGTAAGGCACTAATAAGCAGCATTTTGCAAGGGTATAAGTGGTCAATTTTCTATGATGTCCATGTCTTCACAATTCCTTACTTACTAACCAACCCTTCCAATTTTCTCAAAGGACAACTTTTGGAGGAACTTCCTAGACTACTTAAACTTGAAGAACTTTTTAAAAAGTGTATTTTAAAACATTAAATCCCATTGTTGTACTACTACACAGATGTCAGTACTTGAATTAAAGAAGTGTAAACAAATTTACTGTAAGCTGTTAGAATCAAGTTTATGTGGATTTTGTAGAATACTGTCTCAGAGAATAGCAGGAAAAGCTACAACACCTCATTGTTCTCCAACTCTTTATAGACAACCTGAAAGGAAATCTTTTAGAGATATTTATCTTCCATACACATCACTCCTAAAGAATACAATGTACTCTGCTAAAAGGAAAACTATAAAGTTAAAATATATGTATATATATTTAGTCTTTAGACATTTTGGGATTACATGGTGCTTCTTGAAGGGTAAGCATTTCATTGTCTCAGGAAATTCCATACCTAAAGCCTAATTCAATTTCCATGAGTTACAAAACTCTCCTGAAATTCAGGTTGCTTATAGTTTGATATTAATATCCTATGCCATCTTTGTTTTTGTGAAATTATGCAAAAATTATCTCAATGTCACAAAATTTTAAACACTATCAACAAATAAAAGTGTTCTAGCTATACCTAGCTATTTATATATACATCTAAATGTTAATATATACACACCTATCTCTATACCATATATAAAAATCAAAAGTGGTAGACTTGTTAAACCTTTAACAGGCTTGTTAAATTTATAAGATCATAATATCAAATCAAAATAATTTGAGGCTAAATTTCCTTTTTGTATATATTTTGCTGATATGGAAAAAAAAATCCAATGGTGACACACTGTCCCCTAGCGGCGATGAAAATACATGTTCAGTGTTTGTAAATTTCCAAAACTACAAGTAAAAGCAATCACCTATTGATAGGGTTTGAGAAAAACAAAACAGCCCTCTCCAAATAAAAAGCTTTTCCCTTTTGATCCTTTGAATGAAAAAGCTCTCTCCCTAAAGCCTAGGTAATAAAGTACTAATGAAAATGCACTTGGGATTATTAATTAACAGTCATTACACAACAGTCTTAGTCTCCTTTATTTTCTGTGCCTAGAACAGTGCCCTGCAATACAGTAGGTGCTCAATAAGTATTTGTGAATCGAAGTAATTAAGAAAAAAGGATTGGTCAAAAAAAACCCCAAAAGGCAGCACAGATACTCTGCTGACTAGGAACAGAGAACAAAGGAAAGACCAAAACTATGCAGTAGTCAGAGCCAGATTGCAGTAGAGAAAAATTTAGAAAGCTAAAGACACCAGACATCTGGCTTGAGAAACAATTATTTCTGATCTGGGACTTATCACACTGTCAGACTTTATTTTTTTTTTATATCATTCATAATATAAATTCCACAACTTACTAAAGTTGAAAAAGTGGACTCATATACAATGCCCTTTTAAATTGGGAAAAATGTTTTGATCCTACACAACTCACCCAACAGCTTACAATTCCTGCTAGTTCTCTATTGTGACACCCCTCACTGGTCATATTCCAACTACTGTAAGCCTGCCTCCAGGATGTTCTAATTGGCTACTTCTTTTTGCCCTTAACTACTGCTCTAACCTCACTAGAATAATCACTTTCACTATATCATACCCAAATTACTTTCAATACTTCCTCTTAGCTTTCAAGGCCATCCACAGCCAACATAATTAAACCTCCAACTGCAATTCTAACTCCTTTGTTGTACAGAATCCACTTTTGTAGCTATACTAGTATAGTCATTGTTATTTCTGCTCAAGTAAAATGGTTTTCCAGTAATTATTTTTCTAATTCACATCAATTTTAAAGGACTCAGTTGTAATAACTTCCTCTTATGAAGTCATCTATTTTACTGCACATCAGCAATTTTCATTGTCATAGTTTTTCTCAAAATCCCTTACTAATATTGTTATTAGGTTTGTATATCTACAGGTCTTATTTTCTCAGCTAAATTATAAGATACCAAAAGATAACTCAAACAAAGTCCATAGCAGGTATTCAATAAACATTAAATAGATTCATTGGTTAAATAACTCCATAAAGATCTGACCTTGTAGGTGACCATTAAGACATCTGGAAATGGCAACGTTTTTAAAGCCTACATTGTTATGAAATCAACCTCCTAAAAATAAAAATTAAAAACAAACCTTGTATCTGTCCTTAGAAACTGGAAAAAATATCAAAAATAAGGAGTTTATGGTCCATAATTCCCCCAACCCTTATAAGAGAACTTCTACTCTGAGAGGTAAGTGTAAGAGACAATAATAAATCCCTACTAACACACAAATCCAGGGGAATAAAGGCAGACAATGAGGCAGGTATCCTCTTAGATGGGGTGGCTGCATAAGCAGAAAAACTACATACATATCAGGTGTTAATGACAATGAGTAATGTTTCCAAAACACATGATAAATGATGGAAGGGACAGAAAATGTATTCTAGTTACTTCTTGAGTGGATGGCCCAGGTCTTAGTAGAATAATATTGATAATTTCTGTAGCATCAGAAAAACTGGTTAAATTTTTTCCCATAAAATTTAGTTTCAATTTTTTAATTACAAACTTAATACAAAAAAGAGAGAGAGAGAGAGAGAGAGAGAGAGAAAGAACTAAAATGGGCCAGTTCAAACATATCAAAAATGGGGGAGTAAAGGAATTATTGTTAGAATATTTTTGAGTAGTTAAAAAAAAAGACTCCTGGTTAATGACCATTAGGATTTTGAATATTGGTTAATGGGTGTGTATTGAGTATCCAAAGTCTTAATCTCAATGTTTTGCAGGAATTTGTTTACCATTGTATTAAAAAGTATTTCTTTCCAATAAGGTGGCTATGAATAGCAGCCTGCAAAAAGAATTCTGTACCAAAAAGACTAGTACTATTTTTACCAGTCTTAGTTATCAAAATATTAGCCTGGCAAAGCTCTCTCCAGAATGGAAAGCAGAAACAATCCTTTCTCCAGGTCATAGATGGTAGAATTATTGCCTATAGAGCTTCTTCCCAATAAGGAAGTAGAAAAAAAAAATCTGCAGATCCGTGAAGCAATTCCCTTGGTGGAAAGAAATTTTTGAAATCATCAGAATAAATACCTCTCTCTGAAATGATGCTTTTGAGCTAAACAGGAAAATGTGTTAGATATTGTCCAATTTTCAGTATTAGGAAGATTAAAGAGGATGTTTTAACCACAGAAATAAGCAAAAAGTAGGAATAATCTTATGTTGACATGAGATTATGTAAGTCAGAAGAGAATTCATGTAGATATTAAATGTATTTTGAATTAAAAACCTCAATAGATGTGGTGTAAAACCCACTTTTTCTGTAGAATACTGAATTAGATAAATGGAAGACTGACTTAAAAATGTCTGGAACTCAGACTTTATTCTTCTAGGACACCTGTAAAGGCCAGAAGAGGGGGCTGTCTCCTCAAATCTGCAGACAACAGTGCAAAGACACAAAGAAACCAATAAAGTTCCAATAAGGAGTTCAGTGAACTACAAGAATATACAGGTAGAAAATTTAATGAAATTTGGAATATAAAACCCAAAAAAGCAAGAAGTTTGACAAAGAATATTAGGTCATTAAATATGAAATGCATAATTTCAAATCAAAAGTGTAATTTATTTATATCTCACACAAGAAGCAGTACAATTAATTAAAGCATGCACCTAAACTATTGGCACAGTTTTACCATCTTAACAATAGCTTGTTGATGCCAACAGTGAAGGTGCCTGGAGAGCAAGTGGCGACGAAATCGTGAAAGGCATTTTCCACAGTTTGTTGAGAATTGAATAATTTTCCTTGCAAGAAGTGTTCCAAAGCCTAGAAAAAGTGGTAATCAGTTGGTACAAGGTCTGGTGAATACGGTAGATGACAGAGAGTTTTTAAGTCCAGCTTTTGTACTTCAATCAGACATTTCTAATATAACAGAAACAATAAAAATAACCAGATAGAAACCTAGAGATGAAGAATACAATGAAAACTGATAAATTCAACAGAAAGCTTTAATAGCAGACTTGATCAATCAGGAGAAAGAAGCAGTGAACTGGGAGACAAAACGTGAAACTATCCAGTCAAAAACGCAAAAGAAGAAGGAATGCTTATGGGAATTATGGGGCACCAGCAAGAGATCAGTCACATAATAGAAATTGAAGAAAAAGATAGAGAAAATGGATCAGAAAGCATTTGAAGAAATAATGGCTGAAAACTTCCCTACTCTAGGGATAGATACCAATACCCAGGTGCAGGAAGCATAGTTGTCTCCAGTTACACACATGCCAAAAAGGAGTTAACCAAGGCATATAATAATAATTAAACTATCAAAAATAAAAGACAAACAAATTCTGAGAGCATCAAGACATAAGAAACACACACATACAAAGGACTGATAATATGATTATCAGTGGATTTCTCAGCAGAAAACTTACGATCCAGGAGAAAATAGGGTGACATATTCAAAGTGCTGAAGGGGTGGAAAAAAACTGTGAACAAAGAATACTTTATCCATCAAATCTGTGTTTTATGAATGAAAGGAAATAAAAACTTTCCCTGACAAACAAAAGCCATAATGGAGTGATCAAAGTTAACATTAACAGTAGTGAGCCAGGTAGACATCATGTGACCCCCATGATGTGATGCACTGAGAAGAATACAACACTGATTCTGTGGCATTCTTGCCAAAAGTGCATAGCCTGAATTTATTCATGAGAAAACAGTAGAGAACTCTAAATTGAAAGATGTTATACAAAATAACAAGCCAGTATTTATCAAAACTACAAAGCCAAGACTGAGAATGTATCCCAGATTAAAGGAGACTGAGAAGTTCTGACAGCAAAAGGCAATGTGTTTCACAATTGGATCCTGAACCAGAAAAAGTATATTTAACTGAGACAATCTACAAAATTTGAATAAAATTTGGACATTAGATAATAGAGTTGCATCAGTTTTAATTTCTAGATTTTGACACTATGGTTATATGAGATGTCAATATAAGGGATCCTGGGTCAAGGGTATATAGGAATTCTTTGTGCTATTTTTGAAATTTCTTTGTAAATCTGAAATGATTTCAAGATGAAAAGTTACAAACAATCAGGAAAAAAATCAATGAAAGCAACAAAACATACATCTCAAATAGTTAACAAAAAAATAAGAAAAGACAGAAATCAAAAAATAAGGTGAAAGACACAAGACAAAATATTTTTCTAATTTCAATAAATGTAAATGAATAAAGCTTATAAATGAAACAGAGATTATCAGGTTGGCTTAAAAATTAAATGCAGCCATGTCAACTCTATAACAGCCACACCTAAAACAGAAGGACACAAAATTCTTAAAGCTAAGTGATTGAGAAAAATATACCAGACAGGTACTCACCAAAAGAAAGTGTGGCTCACTATATTCACCCAAAATCAGAGACTTTAAAACAAAAAATAGTATTACATATAAAGTATCACTACAAAAGTCATAAAAAGTTTAATTCATCGGAACCAGGTTTTGGATGTCAGGAATAACAAAGTATGTTTTGGATAAATCTAAGATGCCAGGGAGATATCCACGAGAAGATACCCAGTAGACGGTTAAATATGTGAACCATGATCATAGGAAAGAGTCATTTACAAATGAAGGGAATTTAAAACCACTGGATTGGGTAAGAATTCCCAGGGATCACACAGGACAGTGCCCCAAGAATCTTCAGCATTTAGGGATCTAGTGGAGGTAAAAAGCTGGCAAGGAATCTGAGAAGGAGCAGACTTACTTTACAGGAAGAAATCAGAAGACTGCAGTATTATGGAAACCAAGATTAAAAAAAAAAAAAGTCACAAAGAAGAAAATGGCACCTTGTTAACCATTAGTATTTACAATTTGTTACTGACAAAGACTTTCTCCTTGATTGAACTAATCAGGCTCGCCCAAGCCCTCTATGTCTGCCCTTGGTCAGTCTGTATTCACCCACTTTTATCAAGAATGCTGCTAAGTCAATTGAGCAAGAATTTCCCACCCTCAGTATCTTATCAGCTTTAATATCTGATCCAATTCCTCATCCCCCCAGAGTCCCCCAGATGGAATGTGATCACCCTGGCCTGCATGCAGCAAGAATCCTATCAAGTCAGCTTAACCAGAATCACCCCTTATCCCTAATGTTTCTTCTTAGTGATTTGAAAACATTAAATCCCATCACTGTACTGCACAGATGTTAGCACTTGAATTAAAGAAAGACCAACAAATTTATGGTAGGCTGTTAGAAGTTGAGCCCAATCTCTCTCCCCTCGTGCAAAACTCCAGTATGGTAGTCCCTTGAATAAAGTCTTCCTTACTGTTTTTAACAAGTGTCAGAATAATTTTTACTTAACTTTATAGAAAAAATGAATAGGTTGTAAAGAGACAGACAACTGTTTTTAATAGGTTAGGAAGCAAAGCAACATGACTAATAATTCTGCAATGATTAAGTCTTTAAAAAATATATCATTTAAAATATTAATACATCATAAAATTTTAGAATGTGAAGAAGTAACGAATAGGGTTGAAAGTGGTACTGAATTTATTTTACAAAGAAAGTCAATATATATTTAATCATAACTGATGTTAAGTTAAAAGAAAAAAAGTAAATATGCATAGAAAACTCAAGAATGGCTATAGTATAAAACAGGATATCTTACAAAATCACTAAGAAAAAAAGTAAAGAAAATTTAACAAACCCTATGAGGTAAATCCATTATTTAGAAACTTATACCAAGATAGATTTAATAACTTGTTAAAAGTTGCATAGATAATGACCAAAAAACCCAGATTTCAAGCCAGAATCACAATCCATAGAGATCAATCACTTAATAACTATATTAGAGATATTCTTATCCAAGAGAACATGCTTCGAAATGACTACTGGAAATTTAGATCCATTAGTCATTTTGTGCAATTTAATAACATATTAAAAATATAATTCCTCTCTTAAGATTTTAAATGATTCAGCAGCAGAAAATTTGCCATGTGGTTCAATACACATTCACACCTCCATGGTATGTATATTTTGCCTGTGTAACTGCAAAATCAAAACAAAAACAAACAAAAAAAAAACAATTACCAAGTTAATTATGTTTTAGACATGAATGCCATCTAATGAGAGAATTAAATCTCTTGGGTAATAATAATAATAAACTCTAATGTGAAAATCGGGACATTAATGATTCCAGAATTTGTAACATCCAGACAAAAGGTAGAAGCAAGCATTATTCAGCGAATACTGATGGAGGAATTTTTTTTTAAAAAAAGAGTTCTGTAAAACAGATGTAGCGGACATGAAGTAAATATTTATTGAGTCAAAATGTCATTTTCTCTTATAGTTTACACTGTCACACATATATATTACAAAGGTAGGCAGGAAGCCTTGTCAATTTCAAGAACTGTCATGCCATAAAATGATAAGCCATAGGGGACAACAAATACCAGAGTCAAGTTGCTAAAGCAAAGGCATAAATAAAAATTTAAACCAAAACATACATTGATTTGACTGTCATGGTTGGTCGGGCTTGGCATGATCCCTGGCAGGATCTGTTTTATATTGAGAAATAATGAACAGTTGCTTTCTCTGCCGACATGTTTTCAGTGAGGTGTAGGACACAGGAAAGGCTAAGCAACATTTAATTATTGCTCCAGCATTATAATAAACTGAAAAAGATCTGGGAAGAACAAAAATAAGCAGCACATTAGAAATCTCCTGTGGCACCCTGGAAACCCTACAAAGGAAATGCTAACATGTTTTCCATTCACTCAGCCTAAAGCATAATTCTCCAGTTTCCTGGATATACTAATTTCATAAAGAATAATTTAAGTGTTATATAGAACACACACAATCAAAAGAAAAAGAAGGACTACAAAATCTTTCTTCCTTTTAATTGTTTATTCATTCTGATTGGGATTGGAAGGCCTTTAAAAGACAAATGTCTGACAGCTATAAATAATTAAAATACTAGCAAGAACAGCAATAATTACAAGAAAGAAAATGTCCATCTGGATTGTAATACATTTTCAATGAAAAGAGTGAGACACTACTAAATACCGAACACTAACATATGAAAGCAAAAACGATTGATAATTTTTATAAGAATGTATTGAGAGAATTAAAAGTAAACTCTAGTTCAATAAGTTCTTGTAAATAATTATATGCATCATTCTTATAAAAAAAGATATTCCTGTCACAGAATGGAATATTTATTTCCATGACTACGAAAGGAAAACTTGTACTGAGAAACCTAGTCTGTTCAGATTTGTTTTGTTTGGATTTAAGCACATACTTGGAAGTAAGTCATCATGGCAGGGACAAAAACAAAACAAAAACAAACTCATCCAGATTACCTATTAAAACTGTAGCTTACACTGGCATTCTTATAGATATTATATTACTTTTTTATTTAAATGATAAATCCTATAAAGTTTAAGAAGAGTGGAAGATGTTTGTCTAATTGCCCTGGAAGAAGCCTTAGAACTTGCTGTTTATGTTCTCAATAATCAATGCTGGAGAAATATTCTGACTTACAATAATAGTGTGAGTTGACAATTTCTTTGAACATTCCTTTATAGCATGTTAGCTTTCTGCCATTAATGAGTTATATGGTACATAGAAGAAATAAAGATGTTTTAAGAGGGAAACAAAATAAATTTGTTTAAAAGAACAGTAAAAAAAATTCTTGTTTTTGGCTAGGCACATTTTAGACACAAGATTTTAAGAAAGCACAAGACAATACAAAGAGCTTTCACTATCTCATAACATTAGTTTAGCTGTTTATAACGGGCTTATTGATCCTAAAGAGAAGTTAAAGAAGCCTATAAATAGAACTGAAAAATGTATGCATTTTACACTTGACATTTAAATACCCTAAGAAGTGATGTTAAGCTTCTAAGTGCTTATTTTTCTTCCCTTCAAAACAAAATGTTTAGTTGTCATTTGCTTCATTCTGATGTGTTGCTAATTTCCAGGGTACATAAAACAGCAAAAAACCAGCTTAAGTTGTAGAAGAGGAATATCAAATATAGATGAGCCATAGGGACTCAAATTTCAGATAAGTACAAAGGCAAACTATTAATATATCAGACTGACAATGATCTGTCTTATTTTTTCAATTAACAAGATTCAAAAGCTCTAGTAACTGAGAGCTCTGTCCAGCAACATCCATTTTTCTAATAACCATCAGAAGCTCAGAATTTTTTAAGAAAATAACTGTTACATAGCTCTTAGTAGAGGATCACCCAACATGTTAGGCCACTCACCCAGTAAATATGTGATGATGATGATAAATTCTAAAATATGGATTGTATGCCAAGTTGTATGGTGCTTAAGAAACATGGGAAGAAGTCATTATACCACGATAAATTCCAGAAATCCATGATTTGAGGATTTAAAGGGGATCTTAAATTTGTGGTGGTTTACTGCTTTCCTTACAACTTTCTACATTTCAGAAAAATGCCTTGATAAATTGAGACACAAATATGTAAAAGTTTTTCCAGCACCAAAATTTTACAAAATAAAATTTTAATTTAATAAGCACTTAAAAAATGTGAACTAAATTTTACGTTAACATTTACCCTATTTTTAAATTGCTAGTCACCTCTTTTCAAGAGCCACTCAGACATCCTCACATGCAAAATATAATCCCTTAGATTGATTTCATATTTTGGTTATTATAAATAGTGTTGTAATAAACACGGGCATGCAGATATCCTTTGACATACTGATTTCCTTTCCATGGGCTAAATAAGTAAAAGTTAGATTGCTATATCATATGGTAGCTCTATTTTTAAGTTTTTGGGGAACCTCCATACTGTTTTTCATAATGGCTTTACTAATTTACATTCCCACCAATGATGTAGAAAAGTTCACTTTTCTCTACATCTTTACCAGCATTTGCTACTTTTTGTATTTTTGTTAATGTACATTCTAACTGGGGTAAAATGATATCTCACTGTGGTTTTGATTTGCATTTCCCTGATGATTAATGATATTGAGCATTTTTTCATATACTTATTGGCCATCTGTATTCTTCTGAGCAATATCTACTGAGATCACTTGTAGTAGATATACACAACAATGCAATACTATACAGTCATAAAGAAGGAAATCCTGTCATTTGCAACAACATGGATGATCGTGGAGGATGTTAAGTGACATAAGTCAGGAACAGAAAGATAAATACCCCATGTTCTAACTCGTATGTGGAAGCTAAAAATGTTGATCTCATAAAGAATAAAATAGTGGCTACTAGAGGCTGGGATAGGAAGAGGTTGGTTAACGTATACAAAATTACAGCTAGACAGGAGAAATAAGTTCTAGTGTTCCACAGCACTTAAAGGTAACTATAATTAACAGTAATCTATTGTATATTTTCAAATAGCTAGAATAGAGGATTTTGAACGTTCCCAGAACAAAGAAATGATAAATGTTTGAGATGATGGATATGCTAATTATCCTGATTTGATTATTACACACTGTATAACATGTATAAAAATATCACACTGTACCTCATAAATACGTACAATTATATGTCAATTAATATTTTAAAAATTAAAAATACATATATTAATATAATCCCCTATTTTTTAGAGAGGTGGGGAGAAGAAGCCACAAATGAAGTTCCTTTTTGGAAACTAAAACTAAACCATTTTATTTTAAAACTGTGAATAAACATGAAGCAGAGGTTTTGGTCCTTTAAACAGAGTAACTACTCAATTTCTCTTTTTTCCAGTTATAAAATAGTACCAAGCATAGTTTCTGCCATTTACTCTGGGGCCATCTATATAATATACAATTTACCTAAAAATAGCTTATTTCTTTCATGTAACAAAACAGAATAATTTAGAAGCTCATTAAAAATAAACTCAATGAATCAATTAGATCACCATAAATTTCGAGGTAATTTAAGAAACCACATAGCCAAGACAGAATGAGTTTTCAATGACTAGATTATAAGTAATGAAAATTATGATGGTGAACCCTCTGGCAAATAAAAAACGTGTTAAAAAAATCTAAGTACATCTTTAAAGAAGAAATCAATTATTTTTTAAATGTGTGAAACAGGCTGTTAAATGTATGATGACTTAATATATCAGAAAGACAATTTTATTATTGTAAGAATTTATTTCAAGGAATCATCAAGAAGCTAGATCAAGACAGCAGCCTCAGGACACATGCCCTTCTCATTTTAAAACCTTACAAATGTCTATTGGTAGTAGTGGTGGTAGAGTTAGATGCACTATGGAAGTGTGTATGCATACACAAATATGTATATGATAATACTGGAAAAGAAAAGGAAATGCTACAACGTGACCAGCGATTTTGGAGAATTTCCAAGAAATAGAAAAAGACAGGATTAGATTGGGGGGGGGGGGAGGTAAGGAAAAAAACTACAGACCAAAACATATACAAGGTAGGGCTCTAGAGAAACCAATTCTGGGTTTATTTAAGCTTGAGGGGAACAAATTGAGGAGGAGAAAAATATTCTGTGTCAATCTTCAGGGTGAATATTCATGGAACTATATTCTTGGCAATCAATATATCAGCCCACACCTCATTCCCCATCTGCATTAAAGAACTGGCAATAAAGTATGTTTACTCACTATCTAAAATAGATCATGTGGGCACTTGTTTCAGAGAAATAACAGTATTTTAGCTTGCCAGGAAATCCAAGAAAAAATTCCCTCATTAAGGAAACAAGCTCTCAGTACGCAAAGCCCGAATATCCCACGTGTTCTCCCACCTCAGAGTTGCTGAAATATGCTCTGGATAATTCCAAATATTAATAATAATGAAATGTTTGTAGCATCAATATCATAAAATAAAGTCACCAAATTTAACAAACAGAATATTCAAAGAAATAGAGTTAATAATGCAAAGAAAGAAAAATGTTCCTAACATATAGTCCATATCCAAATGTAGATTAAAAATCTGTCACACCTAAAATACCAAGAAATGCATTTGGAGATATTGAAAACTAAAAATATGATCATTCAAATAGAAATTCAATAGATAGACTGTAAAGAAGAATGAGTACAGATGAAGATAATGTCAGTGAGCTGGACAACTGAGTCCAGGAGTTTTCCCAGAATACAAAGGAGACAAAGAAAAGAAAGAAAAGATACATGGATGACAGATAGAAAAGTTCCAAAAATGACTAAGTTACAGGATATGCTTATGGATGAAAGGAATATTAGAGTCCTGTCACAGAAAAATAAGCAATAAAAGGCAACGAAAACAAACAAAAAAAACCCTGAATGATTAATTCCCAAATTTGTATAAAGAAGGAATTAATAGGATGCTACAAGATTTAGAAGTAAATGATATTTACATAGTGAAAATAAGAACAGTGAATATTGTGTTAACTAAAAGTTATAATAACATGCAATGTCTTTTACAACACATTGTGAGAAAGAAAAGCACATGCTAGGATTTCAAGTTTAGTTCAACATATAAAAATCTATCAATGTGATTTAACACTTTATGAAATTAAAAGAGAAATAATAGAAATTTTTAATTAAATGCCATAAGGCATTCACTGCTATTCAACACCCATCTCTAAGAAAACAAAAAAGGAATAACAGAAAAAGGGGAGAAGAATCACTGTTTCTTATTTAAAGAATTTCCCTTAAAGTTACAGAAAGTGCAAGGATGACCAAGACCACTACTAAAATGTATTAAATATTGTATTTGGGGTCTTATTCAATGTACAAGCCAAGTAAATAAAAAGGTTAAATATTTTAAGGTAAGATATAAATCTATCTTCTTCAAATGTGAAAAAGCAATCATTTGAAATATAAAAGAACTATTAACAGAGTTTAGTAGGTAGTTAAAGATCAACCCACAAAATAATGTGAGCTTTCCTATATAAGCAGAATAACCAATTATAAAACTTCATGTTTTCAAAAATTCCATTCACAAAATTTTGGGAGTTTTGAAAACACTGCCAATAACCAGTTATGACATGTAGTAAAAAAATCAAAATCAATAGCAAAAACAAAACAAAACCCAAAAACGGTCATAATGAAGTCCTGAAAGGTGTCAGGTAAAGCACTGACATTTCCAAATTAAAATAGTCTACTCAACATAAAAATTAGTAATTGCAAATCAAAGTAATTAATTTGACTCCACATTTGTAGGATTTAAAAGTAGAATAAAACACAAAAAACTACTATAATATTAAATATTACTACTCATCCAGTATTTTATAGCTAATGTTATTAGTATTCTTTGAATTTATTTTTGTTAACTGATAAAACAATCAAACATTATGTTAGTTTTGATCAACATTTCCATTAAAGTATTAACAAGTTTATGCAATTTTTGAGGCTGCCAAACTCTTCAACTACGGCTACAATGGAATCAATTTTGCTGCTCTCAGGTCTTATGTGGGAAAAGAATAGAAATATATTTTAGAAGTTTTTTAAAAAAAAAAATTAACCTCAACCCTCCCAAATAACACCAGTGACCAGGAATGCCATTTTCTCTTCTTTTCCTGAAGTGATATATAAAAAAACTTTAAGGATGCCTGTGGTTAGGGGAATTATAATAAAAAGTCTGCTAATCTGCATTAGAGCTAATCTATGACTTTCATGTAAGCAGGAAATTCAGAGAACAAAGGGCTTCTAATGTAAAGAAAAGAAACCAGAAGACAAATAACCACGCCAAAGAAATAACTTGGCAAGAAAGCTGAATTTTGGCCAGAATATAAAACAAGGGAGTGCTTAGTAATTGGGGGGGACTAGTCAGTAAAAGAAGAATCCATACCATTTCCAAGTTTTGGACCAGATGGAAAAATTGGACCCAAATAACAAACCACCTTCGTAGGATCTGTAATGGACAAAATTAAGAAAAAGCCAAGTATTGCAATTATAGCAGATTAATACAATCATGGAGATAAAAAGCAAAATTACTATGACTGAGATAAGATGAATAGAAGAAAGGAGAAGAAGATAGGAATAGTAGCAAGTAATCCAGACATCAGAAAATAATTATTTTCATTTCATGATTAAATGCATAATTTGGAAATCATTTCAGTCTTATAGTACAGTTCTAAACAAGAAATACTGGTATATATTGCTTCAATTATTGAGCTAAACTATTAAGAGTAAAGGCAAAGGATTCAAAATTTTAGCAGTCCATCCAATTTTAATTAGTATTACTAAACCCATTATTTTAAGGGGGAAATGACATTGATCCCTCTTTGCCACATCACACATTATGGCCCCCCATCTAATCTAATCAGCCTATTTTCAGTCCTTTGAATTTGCTGTCTTCTGTCAGAGGCCTTCACATATGTTGCTTCCTCTCTCTAGAATGCTCTCTCTTCTACTTTCAAATGTCTGATTAAATGGAAAAGTTGCTTTTAATTTCATTTGTCTTCATCAAGAGAGTCTTTCTTGACCTCCCTGCCCTGGTCAAATCCATCCATCTTAGGCTCTCATTGCCCCTCTTCTTTTTAGCTCATCATTGTCCCAGTTTTATATTTGTTAGAGTGGATTTTCTCCTGGCCTGAAGTTCCATGTTGCAAGGCCAGATAGCATGTTATTATATCTGCTTTTGCGTAGCATTGCATCCTGAGTGTGTGTCACAAGACCCAAATCAGAATAGTGCTCAGCACATCTTTTGAATGAATAAATCTATAAGGAATGGAATCTAGGTTTCTGGCACTATTTGTTGCTCAGTCTGCAACTCTTTTGGGATGTAACTTTCTCTCTTTTCCTAGTCTAAGTTTATATTTTATATCCCTCCCTCCAACCCATTCCCATTCCTCATTAATATCTAGTTGCTATGACAAAGAAGGACATTTCTGTTTCAGGGTTCCAACCCTTCAGATATATCAACATTCTAGCTCTCAGGACCCCTTCCCTCCATGATTGGTGCCCTAGCTTCACATAAGACATGGTACAAGAATGAGAAAGCACATACCCAGATAAATATTGAACTTTTAAAAAAGTTGTCCACATTCCCCCTCAGATCATCTCAATTCCATCCATAGTATACCTATCATTCGCCAAGAAAATCAGGTGTCCTGACCAAACTCTTGATAAAAGTTATGTGCAAAAAATATGTAACAATGAAGTCACTATAATGGTAAAAATATACTTTTTAAATTTTTTGTTATTGGGAATGAGTGATACTCTGTTTTGAAAACAAAAGATTTCATCATTTATGTTTCTTTAATGGTACAATATTGGATATCTTCTAGAAAGGAAGAAGAAAGAAAGAGGGAGAACAAACGGTATGTCTAAATAAAGCCTCCAGGAGATCTTTAGTTACATTACAGAGGCCACTCCAAGCTGCAAGGTTAGTTGAGAAATGATGTTCTTGCCCAAAATAAAATCGAGTTTCTATAGTGAAGAAAAAGAGAACATGGGTACTCAGCAGACTGTCTTACATGTTTTATCTGATTCTTACAGCAGAATTAAATAAAAAGAAAAATTCGATGAATGCAAACCCCTTTTCTGTCCTGTGCTACCTATTCCTAAACTGAGGAATGGATTTCCACAGGGCAGTGTCAACTTCCTAACACTGACCCTACTCCTTATATTCTGCCAAGTTGCCTTAATTGGAGGCTTCCTGGAATGTTCTCTTTTCCTTTTGTACACAGATGAGCAGTAATTTATGGGAGATAAGTAATGAATCTCTGTATCCTATTTCTTAAATTAGGTCCAACTGAATACACCTGAAAAGTATTTCTAGAAGTTTGCACTTTAAAGATGAGGTGGTTCTCTGCTATAGACTGAATATTTCTGTCCCCCCAAATTTATATGTTGAAACCTCATCTCTGATGTAATAGTATTTGGGGTTGGGGCCTTCGGGAGGTGATTAGGTCATGAGAGGAAAAAGCCTCACTCCTGGGATTAGTGCCTTCATAAAAGGGACCCAGAGAGCTCCCATGCCCTTACGCCACGTAAGGACACACTGAGAAGATGGACATGTTTGAACATGAGGGAACAGACCCTCACCAGACACAGAACTACCAGCACCTTGATCTTGGACTTCACAGCCTCCAGAACTGTGAGAAACAAATTTCAGTTTGTTATAAGCTACTCAGTAGTCTATGGTATTCTGTTATAGCAGCCTGAACAGAGTAAGACAGAAAACTGGTACCACGAAATGGGGGCTACTATAACAAAATGTGAAAAAGGCTTTGGAACTAGTAATGGGTAGAGGTTAGGTTTTGAGGTACATACAAAAAAAAAAAAGCATACATTGCTGTGAACAGACTGTTAAAGGCAATTCTAGTGAGTGCTCAGAAAGAAGAGAGGAGAGATATAGAGAAAGCCTTTAGAACAGAATGTTGATAAAAATATGGCTGTTAAAGGTCATTCTGATGAAGTCTCAGATGGAAATGAGGAAAATTTATTTTGGAAACTAGAGAAAAGGTAATCCTTGTTATAAAGTGGCAAAGAACTTAGTTAAATTGTGTTTCTGTTCTAATGTTTTGTGTTAGTTAGTACAGATGGTCCCTGACTTAAAATGGTTCAACTTAGGATTTTTCGACTTTACAATGGTGTGAAAGTCTTCTGAGATTGGTTATAGTAGGCTAGTTTAAGCTATGATCTTTGGTAAGTTAGGTGTAAGAAATGCATTTTCAACTTACAATGGGTTTATTGGGATGTAACCACATCATAAGTGGAGAAGCCTAAGTACATGTAAGCAGCGAAATTGGATATTTAGCAGAAGCTATTTCTAAGCAAAGTGTAGAAGGAGACTGGTTCCTCCTGATTACTCAGAGCAAAATGTGAGAAGAGATAAATGGTTTAAAGACAGAATTATTAATAAAAAGGGAAGGAGAATTTGAAGATTTGGAAAATTCTCAGCCTATCAATATTGAAAATAATGAGAAAGCCTGTTCAGGTTAGAACACTAAGGATGTGGCCTAGTGGCCATTTGATGAGGAGATGAGTATGGGCCAGACACCTCAACAGAAGCCAGGGGCTACTGTTCAAGACAATGGAAGAATGATGCTGAAGGTAATCTGCAGATCACTGGGGCTACCCTTCCCATCATAAGCCCAGAGTATAATGGCCCTGGAAGCAGAGCAATTTCAAAGCAGGGGCTGCCCAGGTATAGCTCCAGTGGGCTAAGCTGAGGCCTGGGCTGTGGTGGCTGACCCGCTGGAGGACACAGGCAGAAAATTTTGGCAGCATCAGTGCACAAAGCACCCAGGGTCAAGGTTGCCTCCACCTAGATTCTAAAAGACACTAGGCAGAGCTTTGAGCCTAGAACCCTACCCTTGTTGATGACCCCAGGCAGTAGGGGCAAAACCTAAGGCAGAGAACGGTTTTGGGGTGGGGCCACTTCAGATAGCCACCATTAGGGCAATGCCCTAGTGGAGCTGTTGGGGTGGAGACGCCTGGATCCTTGGGAACCCAACTCCTGCCTGGCAAAACTTCAAGAGTAGGACACAGAACCACCACCCCAGTGGGCCAAGAGGGCAGAGCATGGAACCAAAGAACATTCTTGAACCTTAAGGTCCAATGGAGTTTACCTTGTTTAGATTTGGATTTACTTGGGACCTATTACCCTTTCTTCTTTCCTATTTCTCTCTTTCAGAATGGCAATGTCTGTCACAGTATCTTGGAAACATATAACATGTTGGTATCAAAGGTTCATAGCTACAGAATAATTAGCCTCAGGAGACTTTGACTACAGTGAAGAGAACAGGATCTAAATAGATGGGTCTTACACACATAATGAAGGAAGTATATATAGAACTCCCTTATTGAAAGAGAAGAAGAGGTAAAAATGACTCAAGACTTTGTAAAGGAAAAATATTACCCAAAAAAGTGAAAATACAAAGGAAGTATATGCTTTAATGAGGTGAGAAAGAGGTGGAACGGTAGAAAAAGATGTTGAGTGAATAATTTCTTCATGTGAAAACTAAGTCTACAAAAGGTTTCATAATGCATTTGACCTTTGAACCACGTGGGTTTGAACTGCACGGGTGCACTTATAGATGAATTGTTTTCAGTAAACATATTAGAAAATTTTTTGGAGGTTTTCAACAATTATGAAAACAAATGAATCATGTGGCCTAGAAATATCAAAAAAATTAAGGAAAAGGTGTGACATGAATGCACAAAATATATGTAGACTAGTCTATTATTTATTACCATAAAATATATAAAAATATTGGTTGTACACAATTTCAGACAGACAACTTACCTTATAAACAGACAATGTAAACTTATGGTATCAATAAATATGGTACAGTACTATAAGTATATTTTCTCTTCCTTATGATTTACTTAATATTTTCTTTTCTCTAGCTTACTTTATTTTTTAAGAATACAGTATATAATACATATAACATACAAAATATATGTTAATTGACTGTTATCAGTAAGGCATCTGGTCAACAGTAGGCTATTAGTAGTTAAGTTTTGGGGGAGTCAAAAGTTATACACAAATTTGACTGCATGGGAGATTGGCACCCCAACCCCTGCATTGCTGAAGAGTCAACTATAATAATAATAATTCAAGAGCCATTTTTGAAGTTTAACAGATAGGTAATTACAAAAATAGGATTAAATAACAGAAATGGTCTGTGAATGTGGGCAATTCTGATATTTCTGACTTGCTTTTGTAAATTGACTGAAGTGCAGCCAGATCACATACCAATTTACTCAGTGTCAAAATATTAGAAATGGTCCTAAAAAGTCGCACATGATTAAATCTAACCCTAAAGCAAAGTATTGTGAAAAGTTCCAGATTTAAGTAAATGCTATTATCAGACTTTTCTACAAAGTATGGAATAATTTCATAGTATGATCACTTATTACTATATCTGTTTGGGAGTCTGGATTTTTATATTGTATTTCTTTAAAGTGGAACACTCTCTTTATTAAATAAATAACACTACTTAGCCAATATTTCAGAACAATATTATTTCAACATATCTGAGCAAATACCAAAGATGGAGGATTTTCCACCTTCTGAAGACCATGTTTTCATCAATTATTACATGCTCTTTGAATTGGTCACAAGAAAACAGAAAAATCTTACAAAAGGTTTTTAAAACAAGCATTATTTCAAACACACAGGCAGAAGGTTTCAATAAATCTAAACAAGTATAGTGTCGAGCAAAAGGTTAATATATGCCTCTATGAAGACCTCTGTTTGCCCCTTGAATGTTCTGTGGTTAGGTAAGACTTTATTATATAAACTATATATTGAGCTTTATGCCTTCTAATTATCTTAAGTGTTATTTGTGAAAGTTTCTTCAACTTATTTGGAATTTTGCTTTCTCAGCTGGCAGCAATTACAGATGCAGAGACCACCAGACATAATTCTGCAGCCTGTTTTGGGATCCATAAGCTTGTTATGAACACTTAAGCAAGCGTACAGGAACATTATACTCTGATAATAAACAAAGCCAGAGGGAAGGTTTTTCTTTTCCATTAAAAAAAATCCTTCTCATAAATGATCCAAAAGCCAAAAGAGAAATGGTAATTCCACCAACATGTGCAACTTTATCTGAAATCAGAGCCACTCTGTGCAGAATTTTAAATTTGAAAGTAACAGCTCACACAAATTATTGACTACTTCTAGCCCCACAGTACATTCATCTAACAAAGCAATTTCCATGTGAGCAACCACAAACATTTCTGGCTTCAGTTGTTAATACCCCATGAAAAACTATTTCCATACTATTTTTAACTTGTTTATGGTAATGGTTATCCATTTATCTCTGAAGCATGAAAACTCTTCCAGTGCCCTCAATAATGTATTTATGTACCATTTCCCTCTCATGTCCTTGGCAGATGGAAGATTCACATCTTCTTCCTGAGAACAAAGTTGAGAAGCATATTGCTTTCTTCTCAGTTGGCTCCTGTACAGTCTCTCAAATTCTCACACTACTGGGCCTACTTCTCAAAAGCTTTTTAATTTTATCTTCTTAGGTAAAAAATGCAATTGTGTAACATTTGAAACTAACATGGAAGAGTAGACAAAATGGAAAATGAAGTTCATGATTCATCTTGGCCACATAAGTAAAAAATTAAATATTAAATCTTTTACTATAAATTAGAAATTGTCATACAGTCCCAGGTATTAAATTCACTCCCATCTGAACTCAGAAATAATTTTCCTTTTGTGACTATTCTCTATCCTTTTTGAAGTTCAATTTTGAAGTATAGTTTGAAGACTCAATTACAAAATAGACTGACTTCAAATATGTAGATACTAAAACAGAGTTACAAATTAATGCAAACAATTGCTGAACACCACATGGTCTTTATTCTTAAGAAACTCCTAGTTTGTGTTGGAGACATTTTTATTTCCATAGTGTCTTTTAGAGTGGTCTCCATTATGTTACATATGTGGAACATCAGCCCATCATGGAGAAGGTTTCATGGGAGAAGGTATGTGTCCATTATTTAGTTGAGTGAAGTTAAAGAGTAGTGAGAAATTTATATATGTGTGTCTGTGTGTATATGTGTGTGTGTGTATATATATAAACTTTATGTAAACATATATATAGATCTAGCAATCTATATTTCAATCTCTTTGATGTGGTTAACCATTGTGCTACGGTCTTGATATTTGTGTCCAGGCAAAATTTATATGTTGAAATCCTAAGCCCCAAAGTGATAGCATTAAAAGATGGGGCCTCTGGGAGGTGATTAGGTCATGAAGGTAGAGACCTCATGAATGGGATTAGTGCCCTGATAAAAGAAGTCCCAGAGAGCTGCCTTGCCCATCGACCATGTGAGGACATGGGCAGAAGGCACCATCTATGTATCAGGAAGTGGGCCCTCACCAGACGGTGAATATGCTTGCTCCTTGACATTGAAATTATCAGCCCACAGAACTACCAGAAATAAATTTCTGTTGTTTATTAGCTATCCAGTTTATGGTATTTTTATAGTAGCCCAAATAGACTAAAACACCTTGGGAAGGAAGTAGATTGGATGGGTGAAAAGAGACTTTTGCTCTTTATTCCATATACTTCTGTATTTTTAAAATAGTTTTCTAAAAAGCATAGGCTCATGTATTAACTTCATTTTTTTAATAACAGTACCAAAAACTTAAAACATTCAAAATTAAACATTAAAAGGAGAACTGAATTTTAGAGCCAGCTACAAAAAAAAACCTCTCCTTTTATTAACATATGTTTAAGAATACCACATAATATCTTAATTAATTTTCAATCACCTTATTCCAACAAGAGGTGTAATTTTCCTTTCAACTAGACTGACCCTATACTTGAGTTTTTCATTATAATATCCAGTTTTGGTGGTTCTATTTTTTTTTTACTATAAATATTTCATATAGAAAAATAGCTTAAATAAACTTAATAATTCTGTACCAGATTTGAAGATAACTATGACTTTTGCTTTTTTTAATTCCACACTGTATGCAATATACAAACCACCTGTGATAAATTGCATAGCAAATGCTTGCAATTATAATCTTACACAAACTATGAACACTGAATGTTCATTAAACTAGTGATGCTTTATTAAAACCTAAGGAAAATATCCCGTAGGAAAAATATTTTACAACATAAGCTTTATTCGTTTTTGAAGTGAACAAAAATAGATAACATAAATACTAAGACAACAATAAAGTCAGCATGCAGTGAAAATCAGCAAAGTTAATAGATCATAAACTATGTCAACCATTCACATATATCACATATATCTGACATATTTCTCTAACTGAAGTCTTCATAGTTAAAGATATTTATGTGAAAACAAGGTCATCATTTCTAAAGCATGTCTGTTCTCTACAATAATAATTTTTCAGGTAGGACAAATCATTTACAGGTGAAATATCTACAATGCCTAAAGAAAAGTATTTGTCTATGCAAGGGCAGCACAGGCAAAGGTACTACTGGGGTAAAGGGGAGAAGTTAAAATTATCTTTGAGTATAACCTGAGACATACAGAAAATAAATGTGAAGTATCTTCAAAAACTAGTAACAGAGACTATTTTAGAATCATCCAAGACCATTTAAGTGAACATCAGAGGGTATGCGAATCATATTGCAAGTCTGCATTTATTTGTATTAACCTGTTTCATGTTTTATCTACCATCAATGAGGTGTGAGCTTGTTGTAACTGCAATCCTACACAAGCTCCAAAACATAAACACAAGGAAAAAATGTAACATGATGAACTTGATATGCTTTTCCCATTATATAAAAATGACTATATCTGAAAAATGACTATATCAGACTTTAGTCTGAAAATGACTAAATCTACCATATGATTTAAGAGTTAATACAGCTTAAATATTAATAATTTAGAAACTTGGTATAATTTTCTATTTTGACATTCAAAGAGTAACCACCTAGAATTCCAGAGCATATATAATCTACAAGATGCAGAGAAGTGCCATGTTTGACAAACTCAGTCTGGTTAGCCATGCTGCCCACAGATTTAGTTAAATTTAAGATTACTGTTATCTTGCCATCACTAATACTTTTGTTTAAAAAAAAAGTCAAGTAGAATTATTGTTTTTGATTAAATATACTCAAAGGAATACTATACAGACTAGAGCGAAAAAAGAAAATGTAAGGACCGTCATTATTTTATTCATTCATTTAGTATTACACTAATCGTTTTTAAGAAGTTATAGTGTTATATACTTTAGTCATATCAATTACTACACAGAGACATAAGGAAATAACACAAAGTTGAATTGCCTCAGTCGGTTAAAGAACCAGGGTGGAGGGCAGCAGCAAAACTTTCCCTCGCTGGCCTACCCTCCACACACAGAACCCCAGAGGGGATCTTTCCAGTCTTTCTCTAGGACACAGTTTGGAAGCCACAGCCTTATATAATTCTTTTAGTCTCAGTCTTTTATAACATGCCCTTTCTAACTCATGGGGAGACTTTCAAGAGGTTTGACTCTTTGGCAGACAGCAGTTTCGCTGGGTATTGGATATTTCTCTGTATCTCCTGTATATCATTTCCAACAGTCCATAGTAAGTGTATTTATAAATTTCTGCCATTTTTTACAAATAGAATAGTTTTGAACATTTAGGGGTCATGAATAGCTAATAACTATTCATTTATTGTTTAAACAACTCTTCTCTGAGCACCTAGTATGTCCCAGGCACTGAGGATAAATGTGGAACATTTCACAAGAAACAGGAACCAATATATAACATTTTGCTTGTGAATGCCTAAAACTGGTTAATATTCCTGATAATAAGAATCTTTCCTTAGGTGGCCTTCTCTATTTGTCTAACTAGCTTCCTGCTTCCTGTATCTTCTTCCTTCCATGTCAGCTGATATCCTAAACCAGAGGTCAAGAAACCATTGCCCTCAGACTAAATCCAGGCTGCCTCCTGATACACTTAAAGAATCACTGGAACACAGTCATTCATTCATTTAGGATTTGTCTATGGCTGCTTTTCTACTTGAATAGCAGTTGACTACTCAAAAATTCCTGTATCTTCTTTCACCCTTTATAAGAATAAAAAAATCCACAACAATTTATAAACAAAATATCTTGATATCAAGATTTTAAACATACAAACTCTTAAATATTTAATCAACAGTCTACATCAACATTTTATAGAAAATACCACAAACCAAACTTTCCATATTTTCTTCTCTAATTTATGCAAACGAGCTAAAACCCAGACCCTAAATGAGCAAATGGCTGTAAAGAAATTTTGATTTAGAGTTCTACAAAGACTAACAAATCTGAAATATTAAACACAAGAGATTTCAGTGAGCTATGTAACTATGAATATTAAAAAATTTCATTTTAGAGGGCATACTAAAAAGGCATCATATATATTCTACCATTCACTATAATTCTTGTCCTTCTCAAGCTAGTAATTATCAGTGTGTTAAGAACATTATTTATATAACTACATTTGAAATTGCATAAGAAATACTCCAGCAAAACATTTGTATGAGTGATTTTACGTAAGCCCTGATCTTCCAGTGAGTACAAAATATTCATATATTCATCTACCAATGTCAAAGATTCAACTTGTACATCAATTTAAATCCAGGACCACACTTAATGTGAAAAGGTTTCTACTTTCAAGAATAAAATTCTATATTGTATTGTGCATAAAGAGAAAGACTTTATTTATAATTTGAGATACTTAGTAATTTAAATATAAATGCAGATAAAACCTTTGGATTTTAACCTATTCTTGGTCAAATAGTTGTCCCCAAACAATTACCATTTCTTGAAGAAAAGTAAAATACATGATCAGAGTTTTCCTAGGTTTATATTTACACACTAACATTTTAAACTTCTTTGGATAACTTCATAGGCTATTCAAAATACAACATCTACACTGTAGATATAATCTGTAATAAATCTCCTCTTGAGAATAATTTATAATTCAAAATTCTATCCTGGTTTAAATTCTAATGAGGTTTTAAGCATTTTTATATTTCAGAACATTAATGTATTATAAAATCACCAGAGCAAAGAATAATGAATTTCAATGCTAGTTCATCTATAACTTGCTTTCTTCATGTCCAAATAAAGTTTGTAATAACATTTCAACAAGGTGATTTGAAGATGAATAACAAATGCCCGAAATATATCAAGAACAAAATAATTATAGTATTTGTAACTGGGTAGGCTTGGTAGTTTTATACTATATTCAGAGCTCGCAGCTGACAAATAATATTGGGAAAAGGAAAATATATTTTTGTCCTATAATTGCCTGAGTTAATGTACATACACAAAGCACTGAGAACTGTGCCTGGTACAGGGTAAGCAGTATACAAAGTCTGCATCATGATCATTAGCACCACCATCATCATCACATCTTAGAAACAAAACAAAAAACTCGTCTACAGTTTACCTTTCTAGGAATGAGGCATTTAAAGTAGAAGAGACGGAACTATATGTTTCTGATTATTTACAAGGGAAAAATTTCTACCATTCAGAAAAGATTTATCATAAGACAACCATAGAATAAAAAATTTCTCTTATGGCTGGGTGCTGTAGCTCACACCTGTAATCCCAGCACTTTGGGGGGCTGAGGTGGAAGGATTCCTTGAGGCCAGGAGTTCAATACCAGCCTGGGCAACATAGAGGCAATATCTCTACAACAAAAAGAAAAAATAGCCATGCGTGTTTGGTGCACGCCTGTAGTCCCAGCTACTTGGGATGCTGAGGCAAGGGGATCAATTGAGCCCAGGAGTTTGAGGCTGCAGTGAGCTATAATCATCATGCTACTGAACTGCAGCCTGGGCAACAGAGTGAAACCCTGTCTCAAAAATAAATAAATATATATATATGTGTGTATTTTTTTTCTCTTATGCAACAAATTGAAGACCAAAGTCAGTGGAAATACAGGGCAAAAAAAGCGTAGTGATAAGCTGAAAGCTGTAGTGGAAGCTAATCCACCTCAACCTACATGGGAAGTAGCAGCAAAGCTTGACGTTACTATTCCAACAATATTGGACCATTTGGAACAAATCAGCAAGATAAAGAAGCTGGATAGATGGGTTCCACATGAATTAAACAAGCATCAAAGAGACATTATCTTGAAGCTTGTCTTTCTTTGCTGTCACGACATAAAAGTGAACCATTTCTATACCATATTATTATGTGTTATGAAAAATCGATGCTTTCTGGCAATCACAAGTGTTTGGCAGAATGGTTGGATAAAGATAAAGTGCCGAAACACGGTCTGAACCAAATACTCATCAAAAAAAGCTAATGGTATCTCTTTGGTGGTCTAGCACTGTTATTATGTATTACAGCTTCATGAGACCTGGTCAATTGATTACAGTGGATGTCTACTGCAACCAATTGGACAAAACGATGAGGATGTTTGCAACTAAGCAGCCAAAATTGGTTAATAGAAACAGGCCAATCCTCTTGCAAGACAACGCTTGACTACATGTCACACAAACAACGCTGCTCAAACTACAGCACCTGGACTTGGAAACTCTGCATCCACTGTATTCACCAGACCTTGCACTAACTGACCACCAGTTCTTCCAGGCTTTGGACCACTTATTGCAAGGAAAAATATTCAGTTCTTATGAAGTTGTGGAAAATGCCTTTCATAATTTCAACCTCTCCAGGCTTCTTAGCTGCCGGCATAAATAAGCTATCGTTAAGATGGCAAAACTGTGCTGATAGTTTAGGCATATACTTTAATTGTTCTGCTTGTTCGAGATATAATAAAGTAGACTTTTGATTTGAAATCAGACATTTCACGTTTAATGACCTAATATTTAAGACAAGGGTTAGTAGGATACTCATAAGACACTGCTATGAACAATTACATGCCAACAAATTGAATAACCTAGAAGAAAAGCTTAAATTCCTAGAAACATACAACCAGCCAAGACTCCATAATGAAGAAATAGAAAGTATGAACAGACCAATAACTAGTAAAGAGACTGAATCAGTTATCAAAATCTACCAAGAAAGAAAATCCCAGGACAAGATGGCTTCACTAGTGAACTGTACCAAACATTTAAAGAAAAATTAACATGAAGCCTTCTCAAACTCTTCCAGAAAATGAAGAGGAGGAAACACTTTCAAATTCATTTTATGAGACCAACCATTACTGTGATGTCAAAGCCAGATAAGGACACCACATGGATAGAAAATTACAAGCCAATATCCCCAATGAACATAGATGTAAAAATCTTCAATATGTACTAGGCTAACCAAATTCAATAACACATCACCACCATGGTCAAGTAGAAATTTTCCCTAGGAAGCAAAAATGGTTCAAATACGCAAATCAATAAATTGATATGACACATTAATAAAGGACAAAAACCATATGATCATCTCAGTAAATGCAGGAAAAGCATTTAACCAAATTCAACATCTTTTCATAATAAAGACTCCCAACAAATTAGGCATAGAGGAAATATACCTCAGCATAATAAAGGCCATATAACACAAACCCACAGCTAACATATTCAACAGTTAAAATGTGAAATCTTTTCTGTAAGATCAGAAACTGACAAAAATGCCCACTCTAGCTACTTCTATTCAACACAGTACTGGACGACCTAGCTAGAGGAAGGAGACAAGAAATAAATAGCACTCAAATTGAAAAGAAATAAATAAAAAGTCTTTGTTTGCAGATAACATGACTTTATACTAGAAAGCCTTAAAGGTCACCCAAAAAACATGAAGAACTAATAAATGAATTCAGTAAGTTTCAGGGTACAAAGTCAACACAGAAAAATCAGTTATGTTTGTATACACTAAGAATGAGCTATCTGAAAAAGAAATTAGGAAAATAAGACCATTTATAATACCATCAAAAAAATGTTTAGGAATAAATTTAACCAAGGAAGTGAAATGCATATATACTGAAAACTGTAAAATGTTGATTAAAAAAATACTGAAGGTAACACAGGTAAATGGAAAGATGTCCATATTAATTGGAACAATTAATATTGTCAATATGTCCATACTACCAAAGATCATCTACAGAGTCAGTGCAAATCCTATCCCATGATGTTTTTCACAGAAATAGCAAGAACAATCCTAAAATTCATATGGAATCAAAAAAGACCACAAATAGTTAAAGCAATCTTGAACAAAAGAACAAAGCTGAAGGTATCACACAACATGGCTTCAAATTATATTACAAAGCTACAGCAATAAAAACAGGATGAAACTGGCATAGAAACAGAAATATATACCAGTGAAACAGAATAGACAGCCCAGAAATAAATCCACACATTCACAGTTAACTGATCTTCCACAGATAGGAGTGCCAAGAACACACAGAGGAATAGTTTCTTCAATAAATTGTGTGGTAAAAACTAGATAACCACATACAGAAGAATTAAGCTGGACCCTTATCTTACACTATAAATAATAATGAATTCAAAATATATTCAGGACTTAAACATAAGACCTGAAACTGTAAAGCTATCAAAAAAAAAAAATAGGGAAAAAGCTTCTTGATACTGGTCTGAGTAAGAAATTTTTGGATATGATACCAAAAGTACAAGCAACAAAAGCAAAAGTAGACAAATGGAATTGCATAAACTAAAAAGGTTTGGCCTACCAAAGGAAATGATCAAAAGAGTGAAAAGACAACCTATAGAATGGGAGAAAATATCTGAAAGTCATATATCTGATAAAGGGTTAAAATCCAAAACATATAAGAGACTCAAAACAAATAGCAAAAACAAAACCAAACCAAAATCATACACATCTCCATCTCTACCAGTACAATTTCTTATGTAGAATCTGTTATTTTACATATATACACATACACATATAACATACACATATATTAATGTAAAATAATTTCAGCATTGTTGAATATAAAGTATTTTTTTCTCTGAAAATTATAACCTCTAGTTTCTCAGAAAACTAAAAATAGAATTATAATGTGACCCAGCAATCCCACTACCCAGGTATTTAACCAAAGGAAAAAAATCAGTGTGTCCAAGAGATATCTGCATCCCCACGTTTACTGAAGCATCACTCACAATAGAGAAGATATGGAATCAACTTAAACGTCCATGAACAAATCAATAAAGAAACTGTGGTATGTATACACAATGGAATACTATTCAGCCATAAAAAGGAATGAAATCCTGTCATTTGCAGCAACATGGATGAACCTGGAGGACATTATGTTAAGTAAAATATGTCACGTACAAAAAAGATAAATACCACATGTTCTCACTCATATGTAGGGGCTAAAAAAAAAAACTGAGCTCACAGAAATAGAGACTAGAATTGTGTTTATTAGAGGCTGGGAAGGGTTTGGGGAGAGGAGGATAGGGAGAGGCTGATTAATGAATACAATTTACAGCTAGATAGCAGAAGTTCTAGTGTTTTCTAACAATGTGTAGGGTAAATACAGACAACAATAATTTGTTGCATATATTCTGAAAGTTAGAAAAGGGAATTTTGAATGTTATCAGCACAAAAAATAAATGAGTGAGGTGATGGATATGCTAATTATCCTGATTGGATCATTATGCACATTATATACATGTGTCAAAGTATCACTCTGTATCCCATAAATATGTACATACATGTTCACTAAAAATAAAAGAAAAAATAGATATATAACCTCCACAAAAACTTAGAAAAAATGTGTTCTACTCTGAAACTGTAATTCTCATTTTCATTGAACTTGATAATTATTTCTTTATCAACAGTGAAATATTCATGAATGTTGGCCAGTAGAAAATATTTAGAACGTGTGATTATAAAGTAGGATACTACTGGTATACAATAATTACTCTGTAAATAGGTAATAGTCATTTCAATAATCCCTGTAGCCTAAAGAGGTTACAACACACAAGGTTCTCACCTTCAAGTGACAAGCATTACAGTCTAGCCTGCCAAATGATTGACATTTGGAGCAATCATTGTACAACCTATAGATTAATCGTATCACACTTCCCATCACAAGGGAAGTGGGACAACTGGCAGTATAATAAACAGAATTATAAGAAGAATGTAAAATAAACTGCAAGATAGATCTTACATGCAAAATAAGTTTTTTGTATACTATACAGTTTTTTCTTTAATATTTTACAATATTATTAAGAATACAAAAAAGAGCACATACATTTTGCATGTGCATGACAGTGAGTGGTGTCCCTTCTTAGAGTTAGAGCATGTTTAAGTCTAAAAAAATTTAGTTAGTTTGAACAGATGCGTGGCCCAGGTACGTAGATGTATGCAAGAGAACATGGCTATTTCACAAGTGAATAAGGACTTGATCTGGAAATAATTGTCAGCTCTGATTTCTAAGCCTTTCCAATACATAACAGGAGAAGGTACTGATGCAGACCTGTGGAGTAAATATAAGATTTTTTTTCTTGCCAACAAATATTTTAAAAATGCTCAAGGATATCTTAAATAAACAAGAGTGCCAAATAAAATAAAAACTAGTTGATATGCTACAGTGAAACAAGCAGATAAGCAATGAACTACATGCTTCACTTCATGCACAGGAGAAAACAATTTCAAATGATAAACAAAAATAAAATTCTCACTCATTTAAGTTTTAGAAACGCAAGGAACCCTTTAGACTTGAGACAATTTGTACCCAGAAAAAATGAATATTGTGTGTTAAGGGTAAATCTGAAGTTTAATTTTAAAGGAATTATTCCCAAGTTTTAAAATTTCTTCTAGTTAATTTTATTTCCACTTAATCCTCACAAAGGATGAAAACTCTTTAACCTCTAGCAGTCTTTTTATTTCTATATGAAGCAGTTTGTGATATCATTAAAATTATATCATTATTTTAAGTATAGGAAAAATCAATAGCTGACTCAAATTATAATGCCATATATTCACCACAAAATCATATTTTAGAAGAACATTGGATTAAAAGATTATTAAATTTCCTTCATCAAGTCACCATGAACCAAGTCATTGGTGCTTTGGAAGGAACCAGGTTGACTCAGATTTGACTGGTCTCGGGAATCTATTCTTTTTTTTTTTTTTTTTTTTTGAGACAGAGTCTCACTCTGTTGCCCAGGCTAGAGTGCCGTGGCGTCAGCCTAGCTCACAGCAACCTCAGACTCCTGGGCTCAGGCAATCCTCCTGCCTCAGCCTCCCGAGTAGCTGGGACTACAGGCATGCGCCACCATGCCTGGGTAATTTTTCTATATATATTTTTAGCTGTCCGTATAATTTCTTGCTATGTTTAGTAGAGACGGAGTCTCGCTCTTACTCAGGCTGGTCTCGAACTCCTGAGCTCAAACGATCCACCCACCTCGGCCTCCCAGAGTGCTAGGATTACAGGAGTGAGCCATCGCGCCCGGCCAGGGAATCTATTTTTTTAAATGCTTTCCAGAGGAGCTATGAGTAGCCAGCTTTGGATCCTCCTGGTTGAGGTCACATATAATGTAAAGGATGTAAATTACTGAAGAAGTTGAAACCTCTGCACTCTATCCTGCCACAGCATGGAAAGACCAAATCTATGATAATATTACGGAATGCACTACCTAGAACAACATTCTACAGGGGACACACAAGAAACGGACATATGTCCCCTTCATGCCAAAGCCATTAATTTCTCATTAGGGTCTTAGAAACTCTGACAATAAGTATTACATAACTATATGCACAGGTAGAGGGTTCAGTATTGAGGAAATCAAGGCCATTTTCTGGTACTATTTGTACAAAATATAGCATTCAAGCATAATATCACTTATAATTAAAAAGATAATATGTAGCATCCCCATAAACTGAAATAGTTCTGTAGGTAACCAGCAAATTTATCTGTGAAAATTATAGTTAAATTCTAATTACATCTATACAATTGATAGAAACTATCATTTGGCCTCTTATAAATAGATGAATCAAATATTATTAATAATAGAAGTTCATTCTTTTATCCAATTGGGACAACCTATTTACAATAAAACTGGTGCATTCATTTGATATAGTCATAATATTTTTATATAATAACTACTTAAAGCCTTTTACTCGTATACTTGAACAAAGATATTAACTAAATGAGCAAAATGACTTTTTAACAATAGATTTATAAAAAACCCTGTACCACACAATTTCAACAGAGTATTTAAGGAACTAAAATTTGACAGTTTTGTTTTTCTATTTAAGAATAATCAGCAATTTTTTTTACTTAAAAAAATTTAATTTACTTTGACTATTAAAACAGAATGCTCCCTGTCTTATTAAGAAGGATATCCTTACCATTAATAGAACAGCTATTCAGTGGAGGATGTTAAAAAGATTCTAGTGATGAATCATCATTACTGAGGAAGCTAAATGTTAGGATTGAACTTGAAAGAATCGCATAAAACACTCTGATAATATGAAACATGACTTTTTAATGACTCTTTTCATCTCACATTAAAAATATGGTATAAAAAAGAAAGTCCATTCTATTTTGCTGTTTTTAGAATTAAAAGAACAACAATACAAAACAAAAAAATATGAGCGAGAGTTAAGGCTGTCAGTCAGCAGCATTTACTAACTAAGTGAGCACCAGCTGCTGTAAGAAAATACTGAAGGTGCCTTGTCTTCGTCCATTCTGTGCTGCTATAACAGAATACCAGAGACTGGGTAAGTTACAAGGAAAAATTTATTTTCTCAGAGTTCTGGAGGCTGGAAAGTCCAATATCAAGGTGCTGGCAACTGTCCAGGGCCTCCTTGCTGCATTATCGCATGGCAGAAGGAAAAAGAGAGAGCCAAAGAGATAGAGAGAAGGGCACTAAACTAGTCCTTTTATAAGGAATCTACTCCCATGAAAATGACCCCCTGCTGTGATAATGGCATTAATCCAGTCATGAGAGCAAATCCCTCATGGACACATCAGCTGTCATTAGGGCTCAACTCCCAATATTGTAACATTGGGGATTCAGTTCCCAACACAGCTTTTGGCGGGGGCACATTCAAACCATTGCATGCTTGTTTTTCAATCACTAATGAAAAACAACCAACAGGTTCTTTCTTTCTTAAAAGTCTATTAACACAGCCAGCAGGGTTCACTATTAGACAGATAAGATGAGACAATGTAAAATAAAGTGAGTGTTGTGTCCCTCAGTGACTAAATGAGCCAAATCTTTTTTCTCTTCCAGGCAGATAATATTTTGGTTTATGGCAAACATAAGACACAGGAACTTCAAACCAGAAACCACTACCTGAAATCATCAACTTAAAAAAAATCTATTCAGTTACCTTGAGAAAGGAGTCTTCTTTGAAAAAGGACTGGTTTAAGATTGGCCTCAGGCTCAAATTCACTTGAAATAATCATGTAAAGGAAACATGGTCTGTGATGATTCATTATTTGAAGCAATAGTAAGTTTAAAAATAAAGGCATTGTGTTCATAAAGGAGCAGAAATATTATCTTCCCTGTTTCTTGTTACAGTAAGCAGATAGCATTTTAGTTATAATGCCAATCCCAATGAGCATATATATTACTAATTATAAGGAATATATGCATTGTAGAGAGCTAGGAACACATTTTAAAGAGATATTAGAACATAATAAAATCAATTATCTTCTTCCTAGATATTTTCAAGTACATTTGTCCCATATGTTTTCTAGTTCTGTATTTATATTCATATACAAACATACTTTACAAAATACTGTACATGTCTGATGTTACAGTTTACAGCATATTAGATTATTTTATGACAAACAAGACAACTCCATTTTAAGAAGGGTATAATATAAGGAATAAAATAATTTTCAATGTAATTTTTCTAGACAAATACTAGTAAATACTGTAGGGAATTGCAATGAATATACTATGATGTCTTTAGGAGTGGGTTAAAACTATGAGCAAATTGTAGATAATATTGAGTTACTACTGACTAAAAACATAATGAATCAGAAAATTTTATTCTAAAATTTCATGGAATTAAAATCCTAACAAAGCTGAATGTCAATGCTTATATTTATATAAGATGTATGTATCCCACATACATCAATTGTCTTATTTTAGTAGCATTTTTAGATTCTGAAGAAACTCAAAATAGCAGAGAAAAGAATCTGTGCTCTGCTCCTCCATAAATAATTTTAAAGTCACCATAATGATTATGCAATATCACCAATGTGAATGTGCTAATAAGTTATTAACAGAAAATATGCTCTGCATTTTAAAAGAGAAAACAGAATTGTATATCATGTAATTCTAATATTTTATATATAAGTAGAGAAATATTTTATAATCAACGTACAAGTGGGAGAAATGCTGTAAAACATTAAAAATAAAATATGTGAGATGTTAATTTGATATAGATTGCATATGTACAGATATCAGTGATGTTTAATAAAATACACTTTGTATGAGATTTATAAATTATAATATAAACTTGACATCATTAAAAAATGAAAAACACTGACTTTTCATTCAAATTATAATACTTTCAAGTAATCAATAACTATCCCTCAATGAGAGTCTCAAAATATTGCATCAGGACCTCTACTGGACAATATTTGACTTACTATGAATTAAAAGTAAAATTATCATTGTTTAAAAGATTTGGGGCTATTTTTATTACTTTCAATAAATACTTATGCTTAGCATTATTAGGACCGAAATGTGGTGAAGTTAAGCTTGGAACACAACCAAAAATATTTTAATTGATATTTTCCTTTCTATACTCCCAAATAAAGCAATCATATCATTAAATCTGTCCTTAATATATTAACATGAAAGGCATGGTCTTGGTTTAAAGTCACGGATGTGATTTTAAGACAGTTTCCAAAGCTTTTAAGTGGTTTACAATTTAAAATATGACTTTCTACATATTGCTTCACCATCTACATGAAATATGTGTAGAGTATTAAAGCAAAGCAAAGGAGGAAACTAAGCCTAGGTTTTACACACACACACACAGAGTTGATCCTTGAATGATGCAGGGATTAGAGGTGGCTACGCCCTGAGCAATCAAAAACCTGCATAGAACTTCTGACTCCCTGAAAACATAACTACTAATAGCCTACCATTGAATGGCAGCCTTACCGATAACATAAACAGTCTGTTAACACATATTTTGTATGTTAGATATATTATATACTATATTCTTACAATAAAGTAAGCTACCAAAAATGTTAAGAAAATCATAAGGAAGAGAAACTATATTTACTATTCATTAACTGGAACAGAGTCATCATAAAGGTCTACATCCTCATCTTTCCATTAGGAATGTATTTACTGTATAAAGCAAACTGCAGGTAAACAAAACACACAGACATAAACATTTACCAAGTCCTACTTTCTATACTTTTCACATACAAAGTGACCTAATTTGTTCAATACATCACAGGTAGCAGGTAGGTATTATACAAGATAGTTCTTACTAACTTAAATTTCAAATAGTCTCAAATCATTGACATTATGATGTCCATTTTACAGAGGGAGAACCTAAAGCTCTATGAGATTAAGTAATTTTTCTTTAGAAAAATAAACTATATTCACTGTGTACTAATTAATATTTTTATTATAAGTAGCACCATCTTTCCAACTTCTCCCACTAACAAACTTTAGGCAAGGCAGAAGTGACTACCAACTGCTAGAATTAAATATCAAACAAAACTATGGTTTCTTAAAGTGTTGTATTTTAACTTTTTAATTAAAATAATAGCAATTTGATTTGTGTTTTATGTAGCAGACCATAGACATTTAACTACTTAACCCAAAATTACAATTATAGACTTTCATGTGAAACAACTGTATCAGGAAAGCCTTTCATTGAACAAATTATTTGAAATTTAATGGCTTGCGGCTCTCAGGTCATTTAGTATGTTCATATATTCTAATAACAGGCAGTTGTAAATAACTTGATGTTAGCTGGGGTAAGTGGCCTGCCTCCTACCCCTTGTAATGGGGTGAGCCAAAACCAAATGAAAACAAAACTAAAGGTTTTATTTCAAGAAATTTAAATACAAACACATTTATTGAGCACTGGATAAATTTTATGGGCTTGATTTCCCAAATGAATTATATGTTGAATATGAGGGAACATTATAAAGAGTGTATCATGTCCAAATACTCACAGTAACAAAATTAAACTTCTGTCATACACATGTCTGAGTAAAAATGCATGCCTGAGTATTAAATATACAATCACTGATAAATTAATGTCTTAGACTGATTACCCAGATTAGAACTAGAAATTACATTCGAGATTTTGTTCTTCATTTTATAACAAAGCATAAAAGTCTTTTTAAGTTTCCTTGATTAATACCTTTAAATATTATTACTTTATATTTTACTAGTGATTTTATTTGGAAAGTTTGACAAATAATGTCAATATTCAAAATGAGTCTTTGTTACACTTGAATACAAAGCAGTACTGCTGCTTTGTGTGCACTGTTCTGTTTATTTCTTCTTCCAAAGCTATGGGCCAGCTATCATCAACATAAATATCCCACATACATCAATTGTCTTATTTTAGTGGTGCAAAAATTCCTGCAAATCATATTCCTGCTATATCCAAGCAAATGATCAGTGGGCTCTCATCACTGGACAGGCTGTAAGACCAGTTCAGACGCTGGTGAGTCATGTATACAGTTGACACTTGAACAGGTTTAAACTGTACCAGGTCTACTTACACACAGATATTTTTCAATAAAAGTTACACCAGGAATTCCTGCCTTCCCATTCACCTCCTCCATCTCTGCCACCTCTGAGTCAGCAAGAACAACTCCTCCTCTTCCTCCTCAGCCTACTCAGTGTGAAGAACAAGAGGATAAAGACCTTCATCATGATCCACTTCCACTTAATGAATACTAAATATATTTTCCTTTCTGGTCATTTCCTTAAAAACATTTTCTTTTCTCTAGCTTATAGGAATAATACAGCATATAAAACATGTAACACACAAAATATGTGTTAATGGACTGTATGTCACTAGTGAGGCTTTGGTTTAACAGTAGGCTGTTACTAGTTAAGTTTGTATGTGGATTTGACTGTGCAGGGGATTGGTGCCTCTAACCCCCTGTGTTGTTCAACAGCCACATGTACAAGCTGCTTTCTAGGCACGTACAATAGAAACAATAACAGAAGGAAATTATAAAGTAAAACCAAAAAGCGTTCTTTAACTTTGCTAGTTAGAGGAGCACTGCTGTCCAGGATATGGCAAGGATATAGGGGAAGTAAAAGGGATGGGAACAGCATAAATAAACATGCCGAAGGCCAATACAGTTATTGTGTAAATTTCTTAAAGACTACACCATTTTTTTTTAAATTGAGCAAATACAAATGAAGCTAAACCCTATATATACCTACTGAGTTATTTAAAAATAAAAAAAATACTATATAACTACACTATATAAGAAGTGTGTTTGGGTTAATATATTAAAGCAATGGCCAAGGTTCAGACTTAAAAACAGCTCTAGGATCAATAATTATCCTCATTTTATTTCACTTATTTATTAAGTAACTGTTACTGCTCTCTCAGACAAGATTTTGATGAGTTTTGTCCATACTTTTACTTTGCAGCCAAATTTTATGTCTGGTACAGACATTGGCAGCTTTTTCAAAGGGCTGTGCCAAGGGGTTAACATCCTTTTCTGGTGGCTTGCATGAGTGAAGGGAAGAAAATCTAAATATGCTTCTCATCTTGAAGAGTCACATGGCAGACGTTTTGACCACACAGAGAATCCCTGCTCTGCTGACCTCTCTGTAACTTCACTTGCTTCTCTCCACTCCCTCAGGGACAGAGCTGGGATTTTATTGATAGCATCTCAGAAGATCATAGAAGCACTCACAGTTTATGATATATGAATGAATTTATAAAATAATAAGCCCACAACTAAGAAAATCCCATTGTCGTCACGCTGAATATTTTGACCTCCATCAATATATACAGAGGTTCTTTTTTTTTTTTTTTTTTTTTGAGACAGAGTCTTGCTCTGCCACCCTGGCCAGAGTGCCGTGGTGTCAGCCTAGCTCACAGCAACCTCAAACTCCTGGGTTCGAGCAATCCTTCTGCCTCAGCCTCCCAAGTAGCTGGGACTACAGGTATGTGCCACCATGCCCGGCTAATTTTTTTTTCCATATATATTTTTAGATGTCCATATAACTTCTTTCTATTTTTAGTAGAGATGGGGTCTCGCTCTTGCTCAGGCTGGTCTCGAACTCCTGACCTCGAGCGATCCACCCGCCTTGGCCTCCCAGAGTGCTAGGATTACGGGTGTGAGCCACCGCACCTGGCCAATATACAGAGGTTTTATGGCAAGAAATCCAGTCCTCATGTCAAAGGATCATAATAACATTGTTTTTTACAACTTCTTTTGGGCTACCAGAACCCTGAGAATCTAATGAAAGCTGTGGATAAAATGAGTCTTTAAACTCATTAAAAAGTTTTTTTCCTTTTCATTGAAAAAAGATGGATGCTATTTGTATGCTTTGTGCTTATTATTCAAGATAAAAAGATGTAGGATATATTGAATATTGATATGTAGGCTGTGGATGTTGTTATACAAATGTGTTTGCATTGATAGACATAGAATTTTTCATGTAATTTTAGGAAGCCCATAGATTGCCTGAAATCAAGCCAACAACTCCAATTTAAGCAACTGTTACATACTGTTACATACTATACTAACACAAATAGCAAAATTAAAGCTCCAAAGAGGTGACATCTTTTGCCTAACACAACACAGCATGTTAGCAGCAAATACACACTTTTTTCACTCCCAATTTAATGGCCTTAAGAGGCTCTTAAATTAATTCCTTAAATTAATTCCAAAGACTTCAAAGTAAGTTGCAGGAAGCCTCCCAGAAGGAGAAGAAACACTTCTAGTGCTTTTGAGGCACTGGGAAATCTTTCAGAGCACAAATGCTGCCCCTTTTCTTCCCCCCCCCACCCCCCAGAGCCAAGAAGTGAAATTCATAAGCTTGTTCTTGTTTTTCTGATTTGTACAGACAGAAGATAAGCAATTAGAGTTGAAGAAAGTCCCTGGAAGGACATCTAAGAGTTGGGAGAAGGTTCTCATATGGAAACAATATGATTCTGCAACATGTCTGTATTTATTAGTATAAAAATAAATCATCCTGAACATTATTATAATTATATTAATGAAATAATATAAGATTTCTAAATCAAAACACATGTTTCAGGTCCCTCTTCTAGCTATTCCTTCTCTCCCAGTCCCCACGCTATTTGATATCACCAACATCTAGGCTGACAGCAAGCTTGAAACCTGAGTCATCCTAGGCTCCTCCTCCTTTTGCCTCTCATTTCTCAAAGAACCATCATTTCCACCCTTCAATATTATGACTCCACCCTGTTCTCCTTCCCATCATCCTGCCAAGTCTCACTCTCTTCACCTCTCACTAAACCTTGCTTCCTTTTTACTTGCCCTTCTCTCTATTCCATGTCTATCCATCCAATTCATCCACCACACTGCTCAAAAAGGGATCTTTCTGTAAAGCAAATCTAATTACATCATTTTCTGGTTTGACCTCGATCAGTGGCTACCTCATTACCTACAAGTTTACTTGAAAAATTTTATTGGGTTTCTGGAGCATTTCCAAGATGTTATGTGATGATTACTTTATCATTTGGCACAGTTTACAGTAAAGAATAATGCTTAATTTAGAGCACTGTATCAGCAAAGGTTGTGTAACCAAAGTTATAACATGCAGTCTTTAAACTCGTTCTATTAAAAAGGCTTATTTTCCTTTTCATTGAAAAAGGATGTATGCCATTTGTATGTTTGGTGCTTATTTTTTAAGCAAAAAAGATGTAGGACATATTTCACACTGACATGTAGGCTGAAATTTTATGTTGTCATTTAATAAAAATGATACTATTCTTTCACTATTTTATGCTATTATAATAACATAAAATATTATTAAATCCTGAAATTTGAATTTCATATTTTGAGCTCAATAAGTTAGATGAATTTTTTAATAATGATTTGTCTTATGTTTAAAAGCTAAGAAAATAAGAGAATATTGTAGAATGCCATTTGCAAGAACTCCACAGTGAAATAAATCCTAGGAATACCTTCATGTAACTCTAGGGGTTTTAAACCACCAAATGGGTCAGTCATGCTGAGTTACCAGCATAGCACCAAGGTTCACCTGAACACTGCTCCAGCTCTGAGCCCTTTACTCCACTTACATGAATTTTCAGGTCCCTGGACCCCCTCTCCCTGAACATGCCATTCTTGCTTCCTGTAGATTTTCCTTTTTGTACATGTAGCCATTTCTACTCATTCTTTACATCCCAGAGTGGGAAACACCTATTTTTCTGAGCTTTCTCTGAAATATTTTTTTCCTTTGTGCCACCCTTTCTTTCACGTATTATACATTATCATCATCACATACATTTCCCTTTCTGAATTCTAAATTCCTAATTAGTAGGAATCTCAATACCAAACAAGCTATGGGGCAGTAAATATTTAAGAATAAATTTCTAATAAAATTTCTAAATGAAATAGTTACTTGAAAAACATAACTAAGATATTGAAAAATTGAACAGATAAAGGTAAAAATTTTCTACCACCATGGCTTTTTATTTATTTTATACTAGTATTCTCCCCTTTAAGAGTTTTTTTTTTTAAATATATCTATATCATGTTACATGCTATTGTGAGTGAATCTACAATAGCATGATCTGGTATAATATTAACATGACAACCCAAAATTTACTTTTCAAAAATCTCTTAATGGGTGAAGAGATACTTTTAAAACAGTATATTTTTCCTTATACATCCAATGGTATCTGTGCTGGATGTTGTTAGCTATCCACTATAAACGTTCTTGCTTCCTCCTCCCTTAAAGTGTGGCTGAAACAAGGCTGCTGCTGGGGATTGCATTGCCCAGTCCCCTTTGGCACAAATACAGCCACATGATTAATTCCTTATTGTTAATGGAGTACAAACAAGAATTATGTGAGCAATTCCTATTTGATTTGCTGAAGAGGAAACCCTTGGCCCAGGGCTTCTGCTCTTTCCCTTTTACTACTATTTAGAGTGGTTACAACCAACAACTTTGGAAGCCATGCATCTAAAAGAGGCAAAGCCACTGTCTGTGTAAAGAAGGGCTGATAGCAGACCTGGACGGTCAGCCTGGATTGTTACCCAAGAGAGAAATAAACTTCCATCTTTTTTGAGCCATTGCATTTTAGAGTCTCTTTGTTAGAGCAGGTTAACCTTTTACCCTAACTGATGCAGTATCAGGCATGACAAAACTGGAAATATTTATATATTCCTATGCATATTATATTTATATATAATTTCAATAAATCCTCAAAGCAGATGTTTTAAAACTAGCAAATATTAATATTCACAATGAGAAATTCATCTCTGAACTATAAAAAAGCCTTTGGATACAAAACTTTATCAAACCTGATATAAAGAGTTAACATTTTATCTTTTGTTTATAAGTGATTTGCTGACAAACCAAATTTTGTGCAGAACAGACATGATAAAATTTCCTATTACGAGGCCTTACAGAAAGGAGAATGCAAAGATACTAAAAAAGAACCATCTGGTGAAAACCCCAACCACACTGATGTTTTCCATAAATTGTTTTGTTACATTAAAATTTTTTAAGGTTTGAGTGTAACTTCTAAATCATTAAGCACAACTAAGAAGCAATCAATCAGTTGACCAGTTATCCTAGTGGCAGGACATTCTCTTTAATTTGAGGCTGAAGGTTCCTATAGAAAAGACTGTTTTACTTTAGATCTTTTTCTTGAAAATGATTCAAAACACATTTGTCTATACTCTACTTCTGCAGTCTACTAAATTTAGCTGGTATTTCAGTAATTAAGAAATGCATAATGCATTTTGAGGTTATTATTACAAACTATTTTAACAACATTACTGGAGTTTTATTTATAGAAAATACAGTAGAACATATAGAAAACCTAACACATAACAGACTATGGAAGCTACTTTTCTTTAGAGTAATTTTATAAGTCTATTTACTTACACATTTTCTTTCATACCTAATTTAAGATGTATGATTCTTCTCTATCTATCTCTACCTACCTCCAAGGAAAATCAAATCATTTTTTAGATTTTTAATTAATAAAACCTATGTGTTTATTTATGATTACATATGATAAAGTACACTGGAGAGATTAAATAATGTTTAGTTTATATAACAAATGAACTAGCAACAGAACTAGAAGCTTAATGTATTCACATTTGTTGCACAAACTAAACCCAGACACTTGAATTTTGACATCTGGGAAAATGCAGCCACATTTTTAAAATATGTTCAGTCATCATCAGTTCCAGGAACTAGATCAATGCTGTAAACATGTTCTTGCCATTGAAAAACAATATAAGAAGATATATGCTCTAGCAACAATCTATGTATGGGACCACCACACATCAGAAGTCATCAATTAACTAACTTCCGTATGTCCATTGTCAGATGGAACCCACATGTAAATGCAAAATCAAAATAGTCTTTTCCTTAGAAAGTACTTAGAATGAGGTTATGAAAATGGCCTAATTGCTTTCTTCCACTTCTTTTTACTACCTCAACTACTACCAGTTAGACTGCTATAAAAATCATCAGTACCCAAATATTATCAAAAAAAAAAAAAAAAAGTATAGCTCATGTTGGTAAAACTGGTCAGACACACTTCTAGAGAAGTCCTTCCAGTTGAACTTATAGAATTCATCATAAGCTGAGACTTCAGTCTGTGTCCACATTATATTTAATAAAATCTTTGGGGTTGAACAAGGCCATGAGGTTCTAACTACTCTATCTTCACTCTTCCTTCATTTAAATAGCTCCAAAAGCCTACATTAAATTTTCCTTAATTGAAAGAAAGCACAGAATTCTTCTTATCATTCTGTCTAAACGTGAACATTTTATGGTTATGCCTTTATCTGTTACCTTTTAAGTGTTATAACACCCTTGTTTGTATACAAAATTAAACCTGTGTTTCTGTTCAGCAGACTTTGTTAATTATACCAGTGCGGCCTGTTTTCATTTGTAGAGTCCTAGAAGAAAGGCAACGTAACAGATAAACATTTACTTAAATGGTTGTTCTTTTTGATAGCACTAGTAGATAGTTGTGTGAATATTGCTAACACTGTTTCTACAGCCTAAACTATATTTAACATACCACAAGGAAAGTAGATTCTACAACTTTCCCCGGTTATCACTTGGTTAAAAATACATGGGCCTACTAAACACCCTCTGCAATCTCCTTACTAGCCACTGTGCCAAGTTTAAATTCTTCTGACTACTTTTGAGGACTCCCCCAGCATGGTCTTGCTGAGTTCCCACCGTGCTTCAGTATGAACTCAGCACCACTCTGTGCAAGCCTCTTGCTCCTCCGTACCTCTTAACCCTTGCCAGTGCCCTTCTATTGGCTTCCTTTCAACATAACAATACAATCCTAAGCTTGTGTACAACCTCTTCAAGAAAGCTTTCCCCATCATTTCCAACCTACTTTTATCACTGACTTCTCCAAATCTGTAGAAAATCTGTTAGGACATAACAAACTGGCATTTATTTATATGTTGTTTCCTAACTGACTGGGTCTTATCATCTAATTTATAAACTCTGTAAAGTGCAGAGAAAATGTCATACTTTCTTCTGACAGATGATGCCTATACAAGGTGATCAATACGTACAAATGTGTTATGAGATTAAAGCATTATCTGCCTCCAGGTTTTCCAAGATCAACTATCCAGTATGTAATAAAGGCACAAGGTCCAAGTTGCCAGATCCATTAATTTTCAATGTGTCTCCGTTACCTAGTGTCAATGTAGTATATTGGAAAAGAAATCAGCTTGCAGGTATTGCAGCTTTCTATTTATTAGCTGTCTTATTTAAGCAAGCAGGTAAATCTCTGAACCACTGATGTCTTAGAATAAAATCAAAGATAAGAACATTACATTTCACTGACTTCTTTGATTTCCTTGAATATGTATGAATACTCTGCCTTAGAGCTCTTTCCTCTGCCTGAATGTTTCTTTCCCATCTATTTATCTAGTTAATTCCTATATATCTTTAAATATCACATTCTTAACAAGGCTTTCCTTACTCTTCTCTCATCCCACTTTATTTATTCAATGTTCATTTTTCCTAGTAGAGACCATAACTGGCTAGAAAGAATGGATCACATTGTTTTATTCCACATTGTATATCTAGGGTACTGTGTAAATATGCAAATATTATTTATACATCATTAATAATATGTACTACATTGGAATAGATCTGAATAGAGAATATAAAAATATTTTTATACCTAGCATCACTGTTTTCAGTCTAATTAAGCCTACATAAATAAGAACCCAGATTGACACAAGTCATTAAGAGTGAAAATATATACACACACATCATTGACACAGCATTGTAGTGAGAACACTGACATTCTTACAGAAACAAGAACATAGTTATCAAAACACGAGAGTTCTAACTCCATTTAGTCATAAATGTTAGGATATCTATTTAAAATTCCAAAAAAACTCAATGGCTATACAAGCAAATTATCTTGCTCAATTTTAGTCAGAATGAAGTTTAAGGTTAACCAGTACAATCTAAAAAAAAAAAAAAAGAGAGAGAGAGAGAGAGAAAGAAATGTATACTATGTCGTTTTATTTACACAACTGTTAATGAAAGTAAAGTTTCTCAACAAATGAGGTGATGATAACTACTCAAGCAGTTACAATTAGATTTGGCTGACAGTACCTGGCAAGGCAATGATCCCTGAGGGGGCTTCTCAAATAAAATCACAACCCCACACAATTAAGGAATTGTATTCAATGTGAATCTATATGGGAAACTTTGTTAGGGAGGTATCATGCATAGAGGATTTAAGAAATTGAAATTCAACTCTCAGAAACATGACTTTTTAAGTTGGCAGAACTGCATAATCATGCCTGTCTTACATAAATAAAAAGAAGGCCAATCTAATACCTAACTTACATCTTCCCTTACTTATAAAAGGCAAGACATAATTCAAACAGAGGAAAATATTATAGGGTAAAATTAAAAAGTCCATGTACTACACTCACAAAAAGGAAATTAAGGATAGGAAATCATAAGAGGTAGAAAAATTCAATCTATTCTCGTTAGAAGAAATGAAAAGATAAAATAAGCCTCAGATATACACTTGTTTAACCCTACATTTTGTCTAATACAGTTCCATAATTAAACATTGCTAATCATAATCTAAACCTGAGTACCTGAAAGGTGACTTATACCTAACTGAAATATTTCTCAAAAACTGGTAAAGTGATTGTCTTGTCACTTTATAATATATTAAGTATTCATAGGGGAGCACTCTTACTCAGATAACGAGAATGTAGGAAGTTTACAGAGGAATTACTAAGACTCTAAATTCAAGAAAGAAAAATAAGTTTTATTAGACAATGCCCAGCTATCTTACAATGTGACTCAGTTGCCTAGGAATATCTGTACCTGAAACATAGTTCTTTCTATCCTATGCTGTATCAACATTTCACTAGTGCTTCTCTCAATGACTATATCAAGAAAACTATAAGAATTATATGCTTCTTCTGAACAATTAGCTAAAATGAGGTTATTTTCAGTAACAGTCATTTTTGGAAAACAACTCTCCATGGATCCAGAAACATGAGAAGTACTATACTGAGCAAAAAGGAAGACAAACACAAATGCTAATATTAAACTATAAGGAAATAATTTAGACTTTCCTTGTAGACATTATAATACACTGATTTTAGGAAGCTCTAAATTTCTGTGTGACCAGCAGCTAGCATTTCTAGTTAGTCCATATGTTAAAGTGAATTTTTATGTCTTAAATAAATCAAAATAGGCTATTACGAACAAAATATGGAAGTATAAATCACAAATAATCCATAAAGCAGGGTATTATTACTTTTGTTAATTTATGGTATTGACTCTTTACCTCCTTGACAGTGCTATTTACCCATATTCTGTTTCTTTTCCAAGAGCAGAAAATAAACAAAATCATGCATGATTAATCAGCAAACAATTAAGAGACAGACTGCCAGGTGAGAGACATTGGAATCCAGTATCTTTCAAAAATTTTTACAGAATGATATTTTAGCAAAAGGCATTACTTTTCAATCTCTTATTACTGTATGTCAAGACACAGCTGTACAGCATCAGCATTTAAAATGTTACTTCAACCTTCTATGTAACTTAGCATGGACTTCCCAGCCCTTTATAATTAACACTAAGTCATCTTAAAATTTACACAATGAAATAAATGTTTCAAATTTTTTTTTACTACTTCTCCCTCAATTCACTAACTAGATCTAAAAGTATTTAAGATAAGTTGTTTCAAACAAAGAATGCATTTTGTTTAAGAAATAAGTGGTTTCTATCAGAGGGTCTGCACATTGCCCCCTAGCCAGACACTCACACAATATTACATATTTTAACAGGTACACTTGCACACTGGTATCCCTCTTCCACCAATCCTTTTGATAACTGTTGTATAAATGTTTTCAAGTGGTTTAAACACATAACAAAGGTGAACTAAGCTATGAATAGTAGTATAATTTCCTTCCTATCGAAAACACTTCAATTCCCTAATGGTTCACTTGAGCTTGCAAAAGGATACTTTCTTCATTTCCTTTCCAAAGCTGACAATATGACTGCTTTTCTACCTCCTATACACTCTTAACTTGGTAATTAGAAAGGATTCTTTCCTAATTCCTCACCTGCCATAGAAAAGGCAGTAGGGACACTGGAAAATTATGCAGGGAAGAATAGGCAGAGCAGAAAATGAGGAGGTTGATGCTCATTGTTCTGGAGTTGGGTCTGCAGCTACAGGGGAAGTGTGGATATCAGGCAGCTGCAAAGGTGGGCTCATCCCAGAGTGGGAACACTCAGAGCAATGTGACATGTGGAGTGAAGTTTCAGTGGTGAGGGAAGAAAGGGGTAAAGAGGAAAGGACAGGGAATCTAGAAGGAAATTTCTTATTGTAGCAACAGCCCTGTCAGCCAAGACCATGGCTTTTGAAGAGTTGAGATTTGGATATATGTGTCATGTCTGCTGGGTTTTTTAAAACAGGGGGCTGCTAATATTTGAGTGTTGAATAAGCACATATTCTGAGAATATATACAAAGACCCCTCATTAGCTTTTTTTATTAAGTATTTATGTATAATAATAAATATTTTGAACTATGAAATTCTTCTCTATCCTATGTGACCCTCGCATAGTTCTAGAATAGATGTGCAGATGATGAACACAAGATACTTACATAGTAATTTCAATCTCAATTCATTTTAGGAACATTTAAAAAGAAAATAAGGGATCCTGGGACAGGGTAGATGATCTTTTAAGAAACATCAATTTAAGTATCAAGAAGCTATCAATGAACACAAAATACAACAGGAATGCTTTTCTCCATAAGACACTAATGATATTCTCTTACATATTAAAATTCACGGTTGGAAGAAAAAAAAATGGTGGACTAGAAGACTGCCAGCACGCTGCTCCCAAGGAAGAAAGTGAAAGGTGCAGGCAGCTGCCTACATACAGATTGCTGCTCTTCTCTGAAGAAGCACTGTGAAATCACAGAGAACCAACGTGGAATACCCAGAATGGGGGGAAAAAAAAGATGATGGGGTGATTCATATAACAAGATCAGAGAGAATGCATGGGGAATAATAGAAGGATAGAGCACTGAGGTGCCCTGTTCACATTGCTGGCACAGTGTGAACTGAACGGCAAGATGGTTCCCACCATCCCCACATACCTCTGTTTGGTCAGACTAGGCACCTGCCTGGAGTCTGTGCAGAGCCACTACACCACAAAACAGACATGGTGGGGACTGGGCAGCGGCTAAAGACATCCTGAGCACTTGGGTACACTGTGCCATGTCTACACCAGGCTGTGGAGACAATGGACTGATTTGTGGCTTCCCTGAGCCATACATACCTGGAGATTTGAAGCGAAGTTCTCTGCCCTAGAACACAATGGGATCTGAGCATAGGAATATACCTGGGTGCAGCAGCCTCCAATATGAGAGGTTCCATGCAAATGGAAATCAAATAAACAAACTTCTGCTATATTTTATTGCATTAAAGAGGAAATTAAGATGAAAATCAAAAGATGCTTACATGATGAGTGTGTTGCACACCCTCTGGGGAATGGTCATGCTTGAAGGTGCAGACCCGGGGAGGTGGGGGGGGTATGGAGGTATGACTACATGATGAGTGCCAGGCGCACTGTCTGGAGAATGAGAATGGATGCGCTTGGGACTCAGACTCGGGGGGATGGGCGGGACATGGACAATGTATATGACCTGAACTTATGTACCCCCATGATGAGCTGAAATAAAAAAAAAAAAAAAAAGATTCTTCAAATTAAATGACAAAGGGGACACAAGTTATCAAAATCTGTGGGATTCAGCAAAAGCAGTCCTAAGAGGAAAATTCACAGCCTTAAATGCCTACATCCAAACAACAGAAAGATCACAATTCAACAATCTAAAAATCATCTCAAGTAATTGGAAAAGGAAGAGCAAACCAATCCCTAACCCAGCAGAAGAACAGAAATAACTAAGGTTGGAACAGAACTAAATGAAATTGTTTCCAAAACAACCATAAAGATTAATAAAACTAAAGCTGGTTCTCTGAAAAGATAAACAAAATAGGCCTCTCACTAAATTAACCAGAAACAGAAAAGAAAAGACCCTAAAAGCGCAATCAGAAATGAAAAAAGAGATATTATGGCTGACACCATGGAAATACAAAATATTATCTCTGAATACTATAAATATCTATATGCACATAAACTTGAAAATGTTGAAAAAATGAACAAATTCTTGGAAACACATACTCTGCCAAGCTCAATCAGGAAGAACTAGAACTCCTGAACAGACCAATACCAAATAACAAAATTGAAGCAGCAATAAAAAATCTTCCGAAAAAAAAAAAAAGTCCCAGACCAGACCAAATTCTACCATACCTACAAAGAAAAACTGCTGCCTATGCTTAAGAAATTACTTCTTAACATCAAGAAGGAGGAATCGTCCTCAATTCATCCTATGAAGCCAATATCACCTTGACACCAAAGTCAGGGAAGGACACAACAACAACAACAACAAAGAAAATTACAGACTAATATCCCTTATGAATATAGATGCAAAGAATCTCAATAAAATCCTAGCAAACTGAATTCAGTTGTGTGTGTGCACACACATATATATATATATATGAAAATCCACCATGACCAGGTTGGCTTCATCCCAGAGATGCAAGGATGGTTCAAAATATGCAAATCTGTAAATGTGATTCACCACATAAATAGAAGCAAAAACAAAGACCATATGGTCCTCTCAATAGATGCAGAGAAAGCATTTGACAAAATTCAGCTCCCTTTTATAAGAACTCTTAACAAAATGGCATAGATGGAACATACCTAAAAATTATAAAAGCCATATGTGACAAACCCACAGCCAACATCATACTCAATGGGAAAAATCGAGAGCATTCCCACTTAGAACTGGAAGCAGACAAGGTTGCCCACTGTCACCACTTCTATTCAACATAGTGTAGAAGTCCTAGCCAGAGCAATCAGGCAAGAGAAGGAAATTAAGAGTATTGAAATGGGGAAAGAGGAGGTGAAATTTTGCTCTTTGCTGATGATATGATCTTATACCTAAAAAACCCCAAAGACTCTGCCAAGAGACTACTGGAATTGATAAATAAATTCAGCAAACTCTCAAGTTACAAATCAATGTACACAAGTCAGTAGCATTCCTATACGCCAACAGTCAAGCTGAGGATCAAATCAAAGACTCAATATCTTTCCTAATAGCAACAAAAATAAAATAAAATGCTTCAGAATATATGGAGATGAAAGACCTCTATGTGGAGAACTACAAAACACTAAGGAAGGAAACTGCAGAGGATGTAAACCAACAGAAAAACATATCATGCTAATGGATTGGAGAGAGTGCCTACTTGTAAGATTTTAGCACCTAGCTAAGTAGAATGTACTGAGGGCAGTAACAGATGGAAATAAGATATACAAAGGGCAGTACAACAATTACTGTGATTTGTCTGGTGGCATCTGGAGACGGGTAAAAATGTATTATTAGTGATTTCAAAACGTTATGAAGAATCTGTTGAGCAGAACTCCTTAAGATCCATATTTACATCTGTAACACTTTAGAATTAAAAAAAAAAGTAATTGGTAGAATATGAAGACTACAGAAATTATTTATACATACACACATACAAATTCTTACATGAATTACTGGGAAATAGTGGGATAAATCATTTTGCTACAGTTTCAAGAAACAAATGCAGCACATACATGTATATAATTATTAAACATCTTTTATCTTCTGAACTATAACTCGTTTTTCTACACCTCTTACACTGCTTTTAATTTGCCACCTAAATAGGATATTGCATATTCAGTGGAAGATGGAGTATCAGTGACTTTTATATCATTATATCTACCTTAGGATCTAAATGAGAGCATGGACACACAAAAGCATTCAATGACTGTATGTCAACTGAGAAGATACACAAATCTACCAATGGTAGACTATAAATAGATGGTAATAGATTGTCTACATAAGCATTCAAATAATTTCAAATGTTAATTGCGCATTTACCACATTACTATAGCTAGGTGAAAAACATTGACGGCATTGCATCACATAGGCATCAAATCTCCATAAATCTGGTTCGGTCTCCATTTATTGACAAGAAATATGAAGACATGGAGAGATAAAGAAACACAACAATATTATGTATCTTGTGAGTGTCTCAAGCACACAAGTCTTATCTCAATTTAGACACTATGCTGAAAAATCAAATACTAACTGTATAATAAAGCATTCAGAAAGGTGATATGGAATAATGAATTAAAATATCCATTCCTGATTTAAATGTTTCAATATCATGTTTTATAGTTTTGTGAACAATTGTTCATTTTGTTGAAGTGTTTTTTGCACTGTCCTACTCTATTTTGAAACTCTATCACTGAATTTCTGTGATAACCAAAAAATGCTGCCTTTTGAAAAAAAAATAGCTCAAGGTTGTAAGTCACATACAAAATAACGCCTCCCAAAAGATGTCCATGTCCAAATTCTTCAATCTGTGAAAACATCATCATACACGGTAAAAGGAATTTTATAGGTATGATTAAGTTAAAGATCTCAAAATGGAGAGATTATCCTGTATTATCTTTATCTGGACAGGGCCAATGTAATCATAAGAATCCTTGAAAGAGGGAGGTAGGAGGGTAAGAGTTAGAGCGATGTGACAATGGAAGCAGAGATTGGAGTGATGTGCTTTGAAGGTGGAAGAAGGGACCACAAGCCAAATAATGCAAGCAGCCTTAAGAAGCTGGAAAAGGAAAGAAATGGGATCCTCCCCTAGAACCTCAAAAAGGAATGCAACCTGGCTAACACCTTGATTTTAGGGCTTGTGACCTCCAGAATCGTAAGATAATACATGTGTTATTTGAAGCCACTAGGTTTGTGGTAATTTGTTATAGCAGTCGTAGAAAACTAATACACTACAAGCATACACTTATGCAGTAAATAACATCCAAGGGTTTTGCAGAAGTCTTTTTTTTTTTTTTTAGCTATAATCAATGATTCATAATGTTCATTTACATCAACAGATTTTCCAAAGAGTGACCAGCAATAATATTTGTATCCATTACATTCTGTTAGAATTCATCTTAACGTATATTTATATGAAGAAATCTATGCTTTCTGAACATCAGTAATCAAAATCATAAGGTCATATAAGTCAAAGGGATTTTTTTTTAAGTTTGTTAGGTTTTTTTCTTTTTTAACTCTATAGGCCCCACAGAAAATATATAAAATTTCATTCAAATGAAATGCTATGATAATTTATGGATATTCTTGCACCATACAAACTAGAGATCCTCAACCTAGGTTGCACATTACAATTACCTGAAGAATTCTAGAAACAAATTCCATTGCCCAACACTACCCTGAGAGAGTCTGACTTAATTGGTTTGATGTAGGATCCAGGCATCAGTATTTGTTAAGAGCCTTTTTGGTGATTTTAATATACAGCTAGAGGTGGGAACCAGAAATATAACTTTTTATATTTAGTACAATTTTCCATAATTCTTAATAACAAAACTTTGCTGAGGGAGGTAAAATGTTGAGTTATCATATATAACAATATAAGAAGGCAATAAATACATTATATGAGTTTATTTGTTATACTATCATATTGAAAGATGCTATCCTTCATAGACAATAATAATATAATGGTACTTTTATTGATCTAGCCATACATGGTTGCCTAATTTCTCTGCATCCATGATGTACATATGTGGCAAGCATTATGCTTAATAATTTATGAATATATTGAAAATCTATTTGAAGATAATATAATTGAATATATTTATCTAATAACATTTTCTATAACTTTACTCTTAAATTGCATGTAGTTTCATTGCAAAATGCCTATTCTCTAATTCTTATAGTCAGCTTTTTGTCAAGAAAAACACAAAGCTGCAAATTCTATGGTAAATATTTAAGAAAATCCTTTCCTCCCAAAATGTTAATATAGGTTACTGGAATTATTTCTACACATGATATATCCTAAAAGTAAAATAAAAATATTCATAGAACTAATATTTTCCTGGAAAACGTCAAAACTGTATGTTACTAAAATGGCCAAATTTGTCTCCAAACTGCGATGATGCCACACTTCTATGGTTTTATTAATATGTAAAAAAGAAAGTCTTTTATAATTTTGTGATCTCAAAGAATGGGAAAGAGATGTAACACAAATGACTAGAAAAGCTTCACTGTAATTTTAAATACAACTTTTGTAGAAAATTATGATATAAATTAAAGATTTTAAACTTATAATTTTTCCTTATGTTTTGACCTTCACTAAAGATCAGAAACTCTAATGAACTTTAATTCTGTAGAAAGTTATTAGAAAAGAATTATATGATTGAACAATTTTTATAGCACATATACTGCAGGACTGACATATGAAAGAATTATTTTTAAAAAATATTTAAAACTTTTTCTTAGAAAAAAACATTGTATATTACAGACCTTTAAAAGCATACTTCCTTTCCAGGCAAATTTAAATTAATATCTATAATAAATATCCACTAAAATGCTCTTATAAAATATTAGATTCTGTTTTATCATTCATCCGTTACCACCAAAATCAAATGCTACAGGTGGAAGAATATATACCTAATGTTAAACTTGTTGAATTCTTGATTTTGTTACTCATTTATGTGACTCATTTATCTAATCTCCAGCTTCCACATGTAAACAAAACATATATTTGGTATCAAATGTACCAAAACAAACAAAAACACAAAACTAATGACATAAAATTGATGGTTTCCACTGCTATAATACAAATCATACTGTCAGAACACATTTTTTCAAGAATCACATTCTTTTTGAAAATAAGAGAGCACTTTGCTCAATTAAAATTAAAAAAACAGCATAAACTAATAAATGAATGTAAGGATGTGATACTTGATATTCCACAATCTATGTGTAATTACTTTCCTTTACATATATTAATAATATTCCTTAAGATATTTCTATACTAAAAAATAAAAATATTTAGAAATATTATAGTAAATACAAAGAAAAAAAAACAGTCCAGACTATATTCTCTAATTATAAATCTAACCTTTTTGTTAATAGTAAATAAATTACAGATTTTTAATGTATTCTGTATATAATTCATATATATACATGTAAACAATGCAATTAATCTCTAATGAGTAACAGAACTGTTGTAACTTTATCATCAATATTCATTTCTAAATCTGTAAACCTAATGTTCAATTGCTATAAAGGTTGATAAATATTTACCAATACACAATAAATAAAAACATATGTAGTCCATACTCTGCATTCATTTCATAAAAAAAAAAAAAAATCACTTTTCATCTGGCTGAAATACATTGTTTAAAATTCTTCTGTAATTGGCCAACTAATTGGTGTTAGGCAGCTTAACAGGGATAAGAAAAAAAATTTTGTCCTGGAGAAATTATATCAAGTATTACATGCTTAAAATAATTTTAATTAGTGAAGTTTATGAAATACAAAAAGGTTTATCTTAGGGATTTGGGCTGTTGATGAACAGGCCACAGTAAAATTCCTCATTTAAATAGAAAATGATTTTAAAAATCACACTATAGATTGTTACTAAGGTTTGTAAACATCATTTCAATAACACCCTAATATGTTGGCCTAAGGGGTACAAAGCCCCTCTTTAACAAAGTGTAAAATAAATGAAGTATTTCATAAATTATCCAAAGCAAAACTCTAGTGTTAACCTGTCCAAAATAACTAAAGAACCTTGGAGCTAGACAGCATCTATTTCAATCCTCTCATTTTTTTTTTTTTTAAACAAGGCCTTTCATTTTAATTAGAAGAAATTGATACTCAAAGAATTGTATTAATTTTTTCATAGCCAAGTTAGTTATTACTGAAGTATCAGCCCTGGCTCCCTGATTCCTGCTTCAGGGCCCTGCTCACACATACCAATTTTTAAATCAATTCCAACCTACCCAGAGTTTAATTGTGACTTGTGCCAAAAGTTTGCTGAAAGACAAGATCTAAAAGATTTTTAATAACTTTAATATATAATTTTATTATAATTTTTTTCATGTGCAAAAAAGGTGAACATGAAGTAGTTAAATGAAAGTTTTTCTTTCAGATTTTCATAATTTCCACTTTTTAGAAAAGGTTTTAGAGTAATCATTTAAAGAAATACTATAATCAATGAAAAGAGAACTTTTCCTTTTGTAATTTTATAATGATAGCAGAGTTAAAACTAAAATATAAAATAATTTTAGCATCAAATATTATTCAATGACTTACAAACTAAAATGGTAAGCATGAAGTTTTCTTTACTCAAGTATTACCCTCATGCTACTTAACTTATTACTTAGAAAAATGCCTAGGCCCATTAAGTATATGGACCATGTTGTTTCCTTTCTGTTCTATTCATATGCATTTAATTAGTAATGGTACAGTGAAAACATACATGAAGTCTTTAGACAAATCTCCAGGGGATTTTCTGTTCCTAAAACTTGAACCTCATGATAATATTTCTGGATTATGGCCCAATAAGCATATTTACAGTTTTCTGTTTAGTTTAGACAAAAAGGCATTTTATTAACCTTCCAATAATCCATGTTAGCATAAGTATTATAACAGAGAAAACATAGGAAATGGGACATTTTCCTGAATCCTTTTCAAGCCTAATTTCTGCTTATCAATATTCTTGCTATATTATTTTTCTGTTAACATTAAAACATTCAAAGTAATTCATTCAACAGAGCAAGTATCAGCAATGTGTTCAGCACAATTATAGATGCCATGAAGGCAATATAAATACATAAAACATAAAAACAAATTTAAGGCTCCATATAAAGATAAATGATTGTGGTTTAGTAGATCCATACGCAATTCAGTAGTTTCTAGGGGATATAGGAGGAATAGAAATTTAATTCCTCAAGAAGAAGGGAGTTAATGAAGAGGAAACACAGACTTGAGAGGATGAGGAGGTAAATCTTTACTCAAGCAAAAGCAGAAATAGTGTAAGGAAGAGTCTGGAGATTTGTGTGGTTGAAGCAGATAGTAATATTAGAGATTAATAAGACATCCTTAAATAAAGATTGAAAGTCCTAATACGCAGGATGAGCACTTCAGGCTGCAATGTGATCTAGTTTGTGGTCTTTAGATAAATGAGGAACTAAACCAATGTTAAGGCAGTATTATGAATTTGGACGAAGTGTTTATGTCAATTCCTAAATAATTTTGTACTATTTTATAGTAAGGGCAACTAGAACAAATGCATGGTGTGAGGCAAAGAGAGGACAAGGAGAGAGAAAGTGCATAATTGAACAATAAAGATAGCAGTATGGTTTCAAAACCATATTTACTGATTGAAATGGTTATTAGTTGAAATATATATTTTTCAAACAATGCATCATATAGTACGGTAGTTGTTTATATTAAAGACTTAGACATCAGACTGGCTTGGGATTATATTTTATGTCTGCCTCTGCTAGCAGGCTGACCATGGACAAATTACAGAAACTCTGAGCCTTGCTTTTCTCACCTGTAAATTCTCCTGGTGATAAATTCCTCTTATAGATTCATTGTAAACATAACATCAGATGACCCTAGACACCTAAGTTCAGTGCAGGAACACAGTAGGCCCTCAGTAAATAAATATTATTATCTGCTCAACTTTTCAAAAACAGTATAACATATATTACATTTCATTTACTTTCATTCAAAAGAAATGCTTCATTTACAAATTAACTTGAAGAGTACCATTGAAATTCTATCATTTGTTCTAATCCAAATGCATTTTATAATTACTATACATCAAGTCTTTTAGCTCCTTGAGAAGTTGCTTAACAAGTTCTAAGACATAAAGAACCATAATTTTGTTTCTTCTACTCAAAATAATCAAAAAAAAGAGGAAAGAATAAACAGATAACTTAAATGCAGACTGAATAGCTCACATTGCAACATTATTCAACATCTCCCAAAGATCAGAAATCTCATGTAGATTTTATCATTTCCAATTTCATCTCTATAGCTGTTATGGTTCATCAAGACTACAGTAAATCTGAGCAAGAATGTGGCTAAGACTATCCCACTCCTCTCATTAGCAACCAGTATATTAATGAAGTATCCCTTAAGGGTGAATAAAACAATTGCAAATGTGGAAAATTTAGGACTCTCAGAAGCAGGTGAGCACCACCAGGACAGCCATTTTGCTGTGGCCCAATCTTAGTTGATAATCACAGAGCTAAAAAGTGCACATACAAAAAAAAATCAGAATGTACACTGATTTCTAACCAGACCACAATATTGTCTGGAAAACTGTAGCTGCATGTTTACCATCTGGCAAGGGGGAAGTATTAGCAAACGAGCATCTAGATGTTTGAGCAAGAGCTACCACATACCCACATGCATGGAAAATCTGAATCAGCAACAAAGCCAAAGGCATAAGTCCTGCCGAAGGATGAATATTCATAATGTTGCCAGTACCACACAGGTTGAATTAAACACAACTGTTACAATTATACATGATATTCTGCCTGAGAGCAACATCAAAGATCAAAATATAATATGATATAGAACAATTCATCAAGAGTATGTATTTAGTTAGTGTTAAGAAATGAGTTGGAGACTAGCAGTAATCACCAAGGAATGGTTCTTCTGAGTGGGAAAGAATATTGTATATGAATAAAATACAGAACACATGGAGAATCCTAAGTGAAAGTATCCAAGGTAAATAGCAGGTCTGGGAAATCCTTCACAAAGATATAATTGCTTTAGCCTATCAAATCTGAATATGTTGCTATCTTCTTTCTTTTCCTCAATTCTCTTAAAAAATATTTATATCTACTCTAAAACCAGTCAGTATTAAATAACAGTAGAAGGTCCTTTACTGATGGTTAAATACATATTTTTAAATCTTTCGTACAATAATTCTTTGGTTTATCAAAGTCGACCAAGATCAAATTAAAAAGTTCAAACACAAAAGTAAACTTTCAAACATGAGGCTCCAATGAAAGTTCATCCAGACTTTAAATGCCAAACCAGCTTGCAGACACATAAACCAGATGTCTGTTTGCTAGCGTGTACATACATATACCTTCACAAGTGGCCATCTTAATAGTTCTCATGGTTTCATTTGAAGTTGTCCAGGCAGAGCTAAACTATAAAGCTATTTTTCAATTGTTGACTTTTAATACAAGACAACTCTAATTTGGAAATACTGCATTATATAATGTGTAATGCAGAAAAATTGTGATTTGAAGCTGTTTTAGGTAAAGGGAACAAATAAAGTACACTATAACTTATATCACTGAGTTACAAAGTGAATCAAACTAACTATAATTAAACAATAAGCATTCCTCAGTAGACTTATTCCATTAGGCTTCCACGGATAACTGACAATGAAAAGCAATCTTCCAAAGAAAACAGGTCTGAGCATGCTATTCCTCCAGTTAAAAAACTTTCAAAGGTCTCCCTTGTTTTTAGAAATCATTAATTTTTAGAGTGGCTTTTAGAACTGGTGATTTCATAGTGTAGAGCAGAGGTTTTCCCAACATGTTCAAGAATGAAGACACTTTTCAACTTCAGAATTGCTCACAGACTATAACACTCAGCTGAACTTTCAGTATTTACCAATTGAATAATGCATAATGATAATTATAAATTTATAAATGTCTTTAAATTATCAATTATAACATCTATATGTTTGAAAACAATATATTTCCTTTCTACAGAAAATTCTGAGAATGAAATAGATTTGAGGACTTTGGTAATGGCTTTGTGGCTCATGGTTTAGGAATCACTCCTGAGGTGAAAAGAGGAAGGTATTAAAAATTTCCTGGGCACCTAAAGTGTTTGTGCTATTGTAGCTCCATAGCCCAGCACTATGCTTCCGGAGAGAGTGTATTCAATACTTATTTACTAAAAGAATAAACTACGTAAGATCAGAGTTCTAGTCTTAGTTACCAGGCTTGGGGATTTTGCACCAGTGGCATCCTATACGTCTAGGTATCTGCCATGCTATTTCCCTCAGCTCCTTCAAACATCACACTAAATGCCATCTTTCTAATGAGGCAATGTCCCCATCTGGGATGCTCAAGACCTCTTCCCTTTCCTTATTCCACTTCATTTTTTCCCCCTAGCAGTCATCACTTTCTATCATTCTATTACACTTTTCTTTTGTATTACTTTTACTCTCTCCCACCCATAGAATGTAAGCTCCACAAATGCAGAGATTGTTTGACTTATTCACTGGTGCATTCCAAGCTTCTAAAACAATGCCCGGCATTGTGAATGGCTTTTAAATGATTAAATCTTCAACAAATTATATTGTAGTGTTTCTGATCCTTCATCTGTGAAAAAGGGATGAAATCTCTCATGCTCGACTTACAGAGTGGTTCGAGAAACAAGTGAGTCTCCCCTTTGTAAATGTGATTCAATCACAGTCCTGAAATTTATGTAATTTCATTTGTAACTTTTCTATATGGGACGGTGCAGCTGATGAGGGTGAGACAATAGAGGCATCCGCTCTCTCCTCAAGGCTTAGTATTTGGGTGGGAATGATAGCTCTCCTCCTCAGCCAGGCACAGTTCATTTCATAAACCTGGATGTATGGTTCATTTCACTGACATGACTGATAGTGGTGACTATAAAAATAGCCTATGCGCCTTAATTACAAATTATAAGCCATCTTGCTTCAATTTGGAATGTTCCTTTCCCTAAAATGCCTTCAGTTTTCCAATTGAATTATGCAATATTTCCCACAATCATAGGTGTGACAGTTAATTTTATATGTCAACTTGGCTAGGCTATGGTACCCAGTTGTTTGGTCAAACACTAATCTAGATGTAATTGTGAAGGTATTTTTCACATGTGATTAACACTTGCAATCAGTTGGTTTTAAGTAAAGCAGATTATCCTCCATAATGTGGGTGGCCTTCATCTAATCAGTTGAAGACCTTTAGAGCAATGACTGAAGTTACAGGAAGAAGGAATTCTGCCTCAGGACTGCAACACAGAAATCCTGTCTGAATTTCCAGCCTTCTGGCCTGCCCTACAGATTTCAGACTTCCAGCTCCCACAATCAAGTAGCATCTCTCTACATATACATTCTGTTGGTTCTGTGTCCCTAGAGAACCGTGATACATAAAGTTCCGAGGCAGCGTAAGTTTTTAAAGCAGTGCTAGTGACATGCCTGCTTACGGATGCACAGGCAACATGCACAATCTGACATTATTTCTAAGGAAACTAGTTTTCATTGAGGCATAAACTCATGTACTTACTACAAAATGCACATTTTAAGTGCAAGGTGTAATGAGTTTTGACAAATTTTTAGAACTGAACATCCACTGTCCCTCTTGCTCTTTCCCAACTGTTCTGATTTCTATTATCATAACATAGGTTTGCCTGTTCTAGAACTTCAGATAAAAGGAATCATACAGTATTATAATCTTTGACAAACGGTTTCTGTGGCCCAACATGTTTTGTGAGATTCAACTTTGTTGTTGTGTGTATCTGTAGATTTAACTTTAGGTTTCTGATCATCTTGAATTTATTTTTGTGTTAGGTGAAAGGTGAAAGTTGAAGCTTAGTGTGTTCTAATAAATATTTCCAACTGTTCTAGAATGATTTGTTGAATTGACTTTCCCTACTAAAGCACCTTGACACATCTTTGTCAAAAATCAGTTGACTATGCATGTGTGGGTCTGTTCTAGACTTTTTGTTCAATTTCTCTACTTATCTTTCTTACACCAATTCCATAGTCTTGATTCTGCAGCCTTATGAGTCATTAAATCAGTTAGTGTGAGTCACCCAACTTTTAGTTTTAAAAATTACAGCTATTTTAGGCCCTTTGCATTTCCATATAAATTTGAGAATCACTTCGTCATTATCAAAATAAATGCCTGTTGGTGTTTTAATGAGGATTGCATTGAATTATAGGTCAATTGGTGGAGAACTGTCATTTTTGTCAATCCATGAACGTGATATACATTTCCATTTATTTAGGTATTATTTCATTCCTCTTAGTGGTATTTTGTAGTTTTAAGTATAGAGATTTGAACATTTTTCAGCATTTATATCCTTAAGTATTTTATATTTTATCATGCTGTGATTTTTTTTAAGTTCCATTTTTTTGTTGCTTGTATATAAAAAATAAAATTGTTTTTATACTGACTATACTTAAGGGAACAATATTCCTCTTAATTATTTAACTATGGAACTTTTTCATGAAATACTTATTAAAAATTTATGGAATTAACATTCTACATAGCGTAGTAGAAAATTATTTTACTTCTAAGGTAAATCTGCTTCAATAAAAATTTCTACATTTATCATTTGTGATACATTCATGAAACAGTCTCCCATAGTTTAAAAAAATATAAACTTTAAGAAAATAATTCCATCATATTTTAAATTGTTGCTCATATAAGCTTAGGAAGAAATCAGACATTTAAGGACAAATGCCATAAACATGAATAAGAGATTAAATATCTTGTATATATGCACACAGAGGTGTATATTAAAGTCTTAATAAATCAATGAAGCAGCTCTGCTATTGCCCAGGCAGACAAAAATACCTCCAGGCACAACTCCTCTGTGTGCTCATCCCCTTGGTTGTGAATAAGGCTAATTCATTCAGTATTGTTTCCTCCACATAGGCAGGATTCTCCCTGCCAACTCTCTTCAGGAATTCAGAACTCTCCTTATCTCTTTACCAACGTCTTTGTACCAAATAGCAGTGAATTTGGTTTTTTTATACATTATGGCCGATTACTTGATTTCACTAAAACTGAAGATTATCAATGGTAAAATTTTACCAGGATAAGGCCATTTACTGCAGAATTAAACACCTATTCATCTAAGGCAAAAAAATTCATTAGCAAGCTGATGAGGAGCTAGAGTGACACAATGGACAAAGAGACCTTTAAATCACATTAGGATTCCTCTTCTAGCCCTGGAGGGAGCCTAATTTAGGCCTTTTATCCCCATGTTGTAGGTAGAGGAGAATGTGAACCTAGTTCTTTATTCTCCAGACACACTATTGCCCCTGAAGGACTGAGACAAAGGAGCTCTCTATAAGCAGATGAGACATGGCTCACATCCTTCATTTAGCAGACTCCTCCTAGAACATTAAGCCTACACTTCCCCAAAGAGATTTTATATACACTTGGTTACTACTTTTTTCCAAGTCTCAAAATCCATTATCTAATTTCTATCCATACCCCTTAGTCTCTTAATCTTTCCCTAAATTTGATTATTAAAGCTTCTAACAAAGTAACATGTCATGAAACTACAATCTGTCAACAAAAAGGTACTAGACATGGATCAGAAAAGACAAAAACCTTTGGAAAACTTCTCTACCCAGAACAATCTGGGTGCCAAAGAAAACTAACTTTGGACTTACTTCTTGTGTTATGTTTTAGTTTTCTGTGTTGCTTTCATAGTAAATTTTTTCTTTAAAAAAAAAATCAATTGAGTTTCATGAGTATAAAGGTATACTTTCCATTAAGGGTCAAGATAAAGAGGGTAACAGAGACAAGGATGACCAAATTGAACACCAGTCAGTAATCTGATCTACTTTAACACTCTGAAACTTGTGCAAACTTTCACGCTTATGCTCTGGTGAGTTTAAAACCTTTATTTTCAGTCTTTTGGGTTTTCCTTCTTTTCTTATCATACTTAAAGAATATGACTTTTTCCAGGGATGTTGGGGGGTGGCATCTTGGAATTAACAGGGTAAGAGATTGGCATAAAGACTTTCACAGATTGAAGCAATTCCCTAGGTCATTCTTCTAATTTCTTGTAATACCACGATTATTACCCCACCCCACTAAGAATCACTTCAGGTTAATTAAAAAAAAAAAAAAAAAAGGCATGAAAAACACTGTTTACAATGTTCTTTATAATATACAATTAGGAGCCCAACCTAAATCAAAGTAAGCCATACAATGATGCCTGGAAGCAAAGATAATTAAGATAAGCAGATAATTAAGGTGGGCATTAACAGAGAAACAGTGTTATGGTTCCCTAGTACTCTCTGGAATGTATCCCACCAAGCCAATTCTGGCAGTGATACAGAGCAAGTGTCTAAGAACTAGTCCTCCTGGAACCAAGTATTTCCAATGAGATTTGCTTTATTAACAAGGTTAATTTTTAAACTGACTCACTCCTTTACTCTTTTATTCTTTTTCACCTTTGCAAGGATTCTCTCTTTCTTCCTGGCCTCACTGCAGCTATTCAACATGGCCCAGGAAAACAATCTATCTTGGTCTTAATAATGCCACAGCCAAAGTTGGATCCAATCGTGCTAACATAGGAATTTCCCAGAAGAGCAGGGAAGGGCTTCAGCCTCCCACTTGTAGAATGATGTTAAACAAGTCCTGTGGAATCCTCAGCTTCCCTGTGGCCAGGGGACAGGGCCTGAGAAAGTACAGCCACAGCTAAATTAATCAAGCAATTTTAATTTCTTCCTCCCCCCATCTTTAGGGCCAAGCTATGGATGCCTCATTATAAAAAGTCTCTTCCCTGTCACATATTTTTTCTCAAGGAAGCTCTTGATACTCTGGCTCTTCAAGTTCCCTCCCAGCCCTGCACATACATTCTTGCCACCATGGGAACAGACCATGTGCTCAGCTCCATTTTTTGCTCTTCATTGCTCCAGAAGAACTTAGGGTAAAGACTAGCTTTTGGTTTCCAGCCACATCAATGCCAGATTCCTTTGGTTCCTCCCTCCTCCACATCCCATAGCCAAGGAAAGGCCCTGCCCCATAGTGTCCCATTCCCAAACAGCCAAGGAGAGAAGATTGGATCATAAAATAAACTGAAAAGGAATACAGACTAGTTCAATTTTTATGATAAATCAAAATCTCATTAATGGTAAATAATGTAACATGGCTATCATTTTGTGCATATATGTGTATATATAGATATGCAAAAAATATATATATATATTTTACTTTAAAAACCTCTTCTACTAAACCCTCACTGAACATGTGAACATTGTGGTGCATTTGAAGTCCAAATCCCCTCAGCCACTTATTAATACTAGCTTATAGTGTGTGGAGTTAAGTTTTTGGGGCCTGGATTTCTCACTGGGATATGACAGAGCTATCAATACCCACCTTCATAGGACTATTCTCAAGTTTCAACAAGAGTGTATGCAAAAGTACGTGGCACATAGTGCTCAGAAAATGTTTGTCTTCTTTCCATACTCTACGAATAGCTAATTTTAACAAATGCCCTTCATTTAGCAGCTTCACTTGGCTAGGCTGTTCTGAAAAAAATAAGATGTACAACCAGAGTTAGTGAGTTTATCTTAGGCAAGGGTGACAGAAGAGACTCCATAGATGCTAACACAAAAGAAAAATTCAAGAGAAGGAATTCAATGGTGTTTCCGAGAAATGTGGCTGACTGAACTTGAGAGACATAACTGAACCTCAGAGATTTTTCTAGACTTTCTGGAGTTCTAGAAAGTATTCTAGTATGTAGAAAATCACTGAGGTTTAAGACTTCAGAATTATAAAATGCACTCACAGTATAAAACAAAAGAGCCATCTTCACTGATCAGGTGAGATGGTCTGTTTCCATCACATGAAACTTTCTGGTCCCATGAAAGTGATAATTACAATCTTGGTTTGTAGTGATAGTGAAGCTACCTAGATCACACTGAGAATTTTACTACTGTTTCCACACTAATATGTCTTCTTATAACCTAATGATGCATATTAATTTAATATACAAAATAAGCAAACTCTGATTACTCAAATGCTGACAATCATGTTTTAGTAAAACACAATAGGGACTTTGTTCATTTAACAACATAGTTGGGAAAAACCTTTCATATTAAAAAAACCAAAATCTTCCCAAACCCCAGCAAAACAGAATAAGGTAAACATGATAAACATGACACACCTAATGTCATGAATATATCATTGTGAATTTGAAGAATGCTTGAGGGCAAGAAGGAAAACCTAGTTATGAAACCAAATCACACACCTGGGAATAACAGAGGCTACTGCAAGGGTGGAGACTGGGGACTAGGCTGATGGAGGCATGACAGAAGAAGGATTTCCACTGGGTACAATTGTATATGAGTTAAGTTTAAATCCATGGGAATACACTTTCTCTCCAAAAATAATTAAAAAAAAAAATAGAAAACACACATACTTGCAACCCTTAGCACCCTTATGCAAAAAAAAAAAAAAAAAAAAACAACGGGTTACAATTCAGGAAAGTATATCTCCTTCATACCTTTAGATGTCCAATTAGAAATAATCTATTTTCTATTTGAAACTTAGTAAATCTTTCATTTGAATTTTATACTAAAGTGGTGAGAACTGTAGAACTTCTAACACATATTGACTCCACCCACACTTTTGCACTAAGAGACAACCACCTCCATCAGGAAGGATAGGACCTCTCTCTCCCAGTATCTTTTGTCGAAAAGAACCTTAACTTCTACAATCCCCAGCTTGCAGACAGCTAGCCTAATCACATTCCCACTGACCAACCCTTTGATATTTTTCACTTGAGCCCTTCTGTCCCCCAGATTTCAGGCTACTTGTATGCACACTAAAGACTGAGTAGCATTGACTGGGGCCCCTGACTGCCCACTGTGCGCTCTAAGTGGATCGGTGGTTTTCAACTCTGGATGCACATTATAATCACCTGGGAATATTTAACAAAACACCTTTCTACCTACTCCTTCATTCTCCCTTTAAAATGCCCAGTTACCTCTGTACAAATCAGAATGGAACTTATACTTCTCCCCTACTGTCAGAAGTTACTAAATAAAATCTAGGTTTTCATCACTTTAACATCGGTTTTTATCTTTGATAGTAGTTTGTGCCTTTGATATGTATACAGAATATGTCCCAAAACCTTAATTTTTAAAAATCAGTATAATAACCACAAACCTTTCCCAATAAAATGAATTAGAATCAAAGAACTAAAATATTTAACTGTTCTTCACACACCATTTGGAATGATTCTAAATTCCAACTCTGTAGAATGAATCCCCCTCAAAGAAGAAAAACACTGATTTTTATAAGCACAAGCTAAAGTTATTTTTTGGTTACCATTAAAATAAAACTCTACTGAATCACATTTCCATGTAGAATTTGCATGTTTCCTGGACATATGCTCAAACCATAAGTTAACTTTGTAAAAAAAATTTGGTAAATATTTTTCTCTTACTTGATTAAGTATTTTTTCACTGGCTAGAAAATTGAACATGGCTGATTCATTAATGGTGGTTCTGGTTTCCAGATTTTGTGAATTTCATGGATATAACCCAACTGGACATTCCATTCTAATTTATTCCAAAACTGTTACCTTAAGGTCTGTAAACTTCCAAAAGAAGTGACTTTCCTGCTATGGACATTACTGCTTTTCCACAAAAATACGAATTTCAATCACCTCACAGGAGATCTTATACAAGAAGTGAACTGGTTATGCTTGCATACTAAGTGACCTACTCTTTGTCATTAAAGTGATTCAAATTGAACAGCATTCTCTCATGCTAGAAATTGGAAATGTTAATGTGCAAACCTCAAATCTACATAGTATTTAACAATCTTTTTTTAATGTCAAAAGCATTAATTACAATGATAGTGACATCTACAATGAGCATGTAGAAATACTGCGTACATGATTTAAATTAAATATTTCGTTCACGGCACTCACAATTCTACAAATTCAAAACAGTTATGAAGTTCTAGAATGATACAATGCAGAAATTCAATTAAAAGTGTTAAGTTGATGCCTAATTTGATTTCTAGACACCATATAATTAATCAAGCTGCAGCTACCTTATGATGCCTAAAGATTTCCTACAAGTCAATGAAAATTTGTTTATAAAAAATTTGAAAAAAAATCTCAAGGCCTTTCACAAAATGTAAGTATTGTGTACATATAACTACCTAGTATTGTGAAAGACTAATAAATTGGCACATCATCAATTCTCTTAAGCAACAAGGCAAAGCTAGCAGACAATAAAGTTCACACGGTAATGTGGTGAGAAAGCATGCAGAAACCTGAAGCAGAAATACACAGGTATCAAAAACTACATAACAGTTCAGTAGGGAAAAGTTAGCACTGATTTCTTCCAATCCAAAAGGAGTTTTATTCTTATTCTTTCATTTATGCTTTGATTCTTATCTAAGCATTTTCCCCTCAATATTTTCGAGCCAACTATGTCTAAGAATGAAGATAAAAAATTTCAATACAATATTTATATTCAAAAATAAAAATACATTAAGAAAGCAGATCCATTGCAAGGTAAATGAATTAAAATGATAATCACATATCCTATAAGACGAAAGGAGCAAGAGAACACACACACACAGCATTTAGTATGTACTATTTAATAAACTATAGCATTTAAAGTTTCTAACATTTTGCTGCCTTTATGTTGAAATAAAGGTATATTAGTATGTTGATTATATATGTAAAACTTTTGAATTCTTAAACTTAAAAATTTGACTTGTTTATAGCTTCTCAAGGTTTCTATGTAGATAGCCATTATTGGCAAATAATGATAGATTTGTCTCTTACTTTCCAATCCTTTAAACTTACTTTTGTAGCTTGTCTTACTGTGTTAATTAGGTCACCAGTACAATGTTGAATATAAGTGACGATTGTGGTCATTCTTTCTTTGGTCTTCATTTTAAAGACAATGTTCCTAACACATACTAAGTTTGATGTTTGCTTTAAATTTTTAGTATGTAACTTTGGCAAATTAAGACATTTTAATTTGCTAAGAGTTTATAATGATTGGGTGCTAAACTTTATCCCATATTTTCTTCAACTATTTACTTTTCTTCTTTAACTAGAATATATGGTAAATTATTATAGTTGGATTTTTAATAATCAACTGTCTCAGAATGCCTGGGATAAACCAATTTACACACATGTTAATGAATGATACTGGCCTACAATTTGGTAACTTTTACCTAAGAACTGAACCCATAACATGAATATATGATTTAACCACTGCTCTCACTTTTGTACACATTTCAGGAATACAATAGGTGTAGTAAAAACAGAAACCATCAGAGAAGTATAGTACTTGAAACAAGAAAGAATACTATTCAAATCAGTGATGCTCTGATCATACTTCCAAATATTTGTTCATTTTTGCACATTACATATTAGTCAGCCAATAGTTACTGAGGACCTACACTATACCAGGCACCAATCCAGGTGCTAGAAATAAAGCAGTGAACCAGACAACAACAGAAACACCCTAACCTTCTTAGGGTTTACATTGTAGATGAAGTAGACAGAAAATAAGCATAAATAAGTAAAGCATTATGTGCCAGATTGTGTTAAATTGCTATGGAGAAAAAGCATGGAGAGTGACAGGGAATATTTGAGTCAAAAGAGGGAAGGGTAAATACTCATTCAATACAAATTGAAGAACATTGGGAAATAAACCAATATGATAAAGGAAAAGAAAACTATATGACAAATCCAACATAAATATAAAAGCTTTTTTTCCCCTGTGAAAAAAACAATTTTGGCAAGGCTAACAGATGGGGTAGAACAGTAGAGTTCTCAGCCCACTTCCTTTCAATGCAACAAAAATAAAGAATGATGCTTATGATGTAATCTACTCTTTCCTTCCTTGCCTAAGGAGTATACTGGAATGACGATCAGAGAAATCGGTATTATAGTGGCTAATTATTATTAAAGTAAATCTCTCCCAAATTTTAGAACTATTTAGCAGTATATAACTTACAATGCATTTCACAAGTGGTTAAAAATAACTGTGGGTGGAAATATTTCAAGAAGAGTGTTGTCTAGCAGTACTTCAACATCCTCTGAAATATGACCCTCTATACTTCCATAAGTGATTAGTAAACAAGTACCCAAATTTTATATCATTTGGACACAAATGTTTAGTGTCTTTACCTTAATCATTTACTAAAATGGAAAACTGTCCAAAATAATAAATGTAATGATCTATTCTTTGGGTGTATCCAGCATCTGCTGCTCCCCATCTATGAGGAATGCATGCCACCCTTGCTCTCATGCATGTAGATGACCTGGTCCCAGGTGGGGGCAAGATAACTAGCCTTGGTTAATATAATAGAAAGAACATAATAATGGCCATAGTAATTGAATCTGAAAGTAAAGATGTTTTACAGAACTAGGGTTTTTTGTGAAAACAGTAGGATGGGACACTCTTTCCACTGAGTTTACTAGACTTATAAAATATAAACCAAGAGCTTCTGGTGATTATGTTTGTATTTAGAAAACCACCTGTGAATAAAGAACCAAGTTGTTTGGCATAGTCAGGGGTGAGGAAGTGACAGAGATGAGGGGGAGAGAGAGAGAGAGGAAATTGCCCTTTCAACATCTGGGTCTGACAAAGCCTGAAGCCATGATCTTGAATTTCAGTTATATTAAGTCAATTTGTATTGTGTTTCTGACACTTGCAATTAAATAGTCCCAACTGATAAACCAACTAGTTCACCAATTAATTCAACTGGATTAAAAATCTACTCTACCTTGATCTTCCCTCGGTAAATTTAGCTGAAACTGACATATAATGCTGCATTCCTCAGGAAGTTTTTAAATGATCATAAAATTTTGCTCATATGATAAATCATAATACTGAAATCTACATATTAACATAAATCTACATAAACATTTATATATTTATTAATAGATGTTAGAGTGAAAAAAATCACTATTCAAAATTTTAACTGTTTAAAAATTTTAAAAAATTAAAATTTACACTTCTATGTTATTTAACTATGGCAAGCATGTATTTATTTCCTAGCTCATTAAAAATTATCAATTTAGCTAACTTATAATTTTGCAATTCCCAAGTATTACACAGTCTATGTTTTCCTTTTTAAAATTTTAAATGAATATTTAACTATAGACAAAAATATTTTACATGGTTCCCATCTAAGATATTTTACGTATCAGGAAACTACATGATATTTGAATTGAGGCAAAGATAAATCTGAATCAAATTTATATCCAAATAATATAGACCAATTAAAAAACTGAGAAAGGAAGGAGTTAACAGTCATATAACCACTATATCAGAGACAAACTTTGGATATTTGATAAGACAATTATGAATTCTAAGATTTCCATTCAAGTTTAGCACTTAAAGAATTGAAAGGTCAAGGAGAGAAAATTTCCCCTTTTTTCATAAGCCTTGGTAAAGTCAGAGACTCTATAATAGTAGAAGAAAATTTAGTAAATTCTATGACTTCCATAGATTTTTAAAAAATTATAACTTGGTAAGTTTTTTTGGATTTTAGTAATTTTTTTTTACATTTTAGTCAGGAAATTCATAATTCACAAAGAACTAAAAGACACAGGTTTCTTTTCTTTTGTCTTAGCATGTATGTTTTCTTATTAAGTCCTAAATATATACCAGGTGAAAAGATCTGTAACCTCAGTGCAATATATAGAGTGGTTCAGGAGAGTCTTCCACAGAACCAGTCAATGCTGGCAGCAGAAGGCAAAACAGCTATTTCTTACTACTTACTTTTAAGAATTTACCACAAGGGTCACATTTGCTATTGCTTAGCTAACCTCACATACCTGAGGAGGTAATTAAACTCTAAAGAACAGAAGTTATACATTTTTAACACCCACTTAATCTGATGTATTTCCTTCAATGAAACCTCTCCCTGAGGGCTGGGGTCAAGTTTAAACCATGATTTGACTTCAAGATGCCTTTGTAAAGGGCTCTGAACATACTTAAACATAAACAACAACAACAAAAATAAACTTTTTCCTAAGTCCTTAGAACAATTAGCAAAAATCTGAGGAAAGGGAAGAGGTGCACACTTGTAATTTACTTGACTTGAGAAAGTATCTTTGTGAAGAAAATCCATGTTCTCGTGATATTGCTGGAAAAGCCTGGTGTTCTTAGTTTATAAGAAAAACAAATTATGATATAGGGGGCACAACTGCAGAAAATATGATTGAGGCTTTTTTGAAATTGTATTGGCCAGGTCACTTGTTAAAAATTATTAAGCCCCCCTTCACACCTAGTTGTGTTGATAGTGTTGCTTAACCTGATAATTTTTAGTTTAAATGCAATCCCTTCAATATTGAAACTGCTATCAGAGTTAAGAAAGATTTGTCACTGCCTGCTTGGCAAATATTATGGGAAAATATTTGAGAAAAATTATGTGACCATTTTCATCTAACAAGTTATCATGCTTATTCCTTTCTCCATGGGCTACAACTGAAAATTCATGAACTAGATTTGAGCAACTTATTTTCTAGGGCTTTAGTTTATCTCTTCTTATTGAAGGTGAGAGAAACACAAATAAGTCTGTGCAAATGTTAAACTTTCTCAAATAAAAAAAAAAAAGAAAAAAGACCACTCTCCCCGAAGAGCCTAAATCCTTTAATTGTATCAAAAACATCTTAAATATGAAGTCAGAAATTTATTAAAGGATAAAAGGATAAAGGTAAAGTACATGGCACAAGTAAATTTAAACCCTAGTACATTTAACAAAAATCATTATTCCTACTTAAAATCCAAAACTGAACAGATCAAGTTAGAATCTAAGATTCTTAACCAGTAGATGAGCAAGAAATGACCTCTTCACTATAAAGGAACTAGAAATATATAGTATAAAGTGGATGTATTATAAAACCATTAATGGATACCTTCATACAATAAGAGAATTCCATATGAAACGTAATATTTGGTGACTGGCATCACTTCACAACAGCATATCCCCACTAGAGAGTCAAAATGTTAGTTTTGTTATCTTACTTCATAGTAAGAACGAAGTATAAGGTTGGCTCAACCAACAAACTGAATATACGTACATACTAGTAAGTGGTATATAGATTACTTTAGTGCTCCATATTTTAATATATTTCACATTGACCCAATTTCAGCTTGCAAGCCTATGAACAAAAGTAAACATCCTTTCCTTAGGTCTTAATTTGGATACTTCCAATGAAAAAGTCTTTTGGGAAACAGTAACAAAAAAAATTAAAGCATGTCCAATTGTAAACATTTATTTTCTTGTGTTTCTGAACCTTTCTTTTGAAAGATTTGTCCATAGACAAGATATGTAGCCTAATAATTTTTATTATGATTTAGAAACTTTTAAGCCATAAATATAAAATGTTAAAAGCATTTGTTAAAAAGAAAACTAAAAAATGCAAAAAACTACAATATACAATTTTGGCTGAAAAAAAGTGGAAAATTCTCTGTGGTACTCTTTGAACACTATTTCCTTCTCTTCTTCCTGACAGAATTTCAGGATGATATAGTGATTACAAACATGCAAGACATAAACAATGAAAGAAGCATAATAATCATGAATAGTGTCTTTGTAAAACATCTGTGTTTTTCCTATCCATTAAAATCCAAAGTCTAAAAGGAGTTACTATAGATGTGTTTATTATTAAACTAACTCATATTCAAATAGCATTAGTATGTAATTGATACTCTCCATTCAGTAAGAGGAAGTTGAACCTTAATTAAAATATACTTCCTTACCAGTTATCAAAGGTGAGTAATGAGATGGATGGAAAATAATAAACCTCAATATTTTCTGTACACAAACCTATATGCCAAACATTACTCACCTCTGATTCACAATGGAGAAAGTACCTCTATATATCCATTGTGATCAGGAAATGCTGATAGGATTTCTCAGAGACAATAAACACACTTGGTAATTTTATAAATTATTTTCTTGTCTAAGTACAGACTGTTTGGGGAAGAAAGTAAGGAATTTACACATGACCAAACTCTACCACTTTTCCACTCTCATTCCTAGAAAATGTTCGGTACAGATAGTTCCTGATTCTGGAAATCACTTACCTTTGCTCTAAATTACATACAATATCTCATGATCAACAGGCCCCAAATGATTCAAAGTATTCAGACTTATTCCCATTGGCTTAGAATGTCAAGTCTTAAAAATTATTCTGACTTGACATTTCTCCTGTCAAGTTTCACTTTCCACCCTACTTGACGCTTTCAAGTCTTCCAGCATGCACATGATGTTCTTAACTTGATTCAGTTAAACACTGCAATTTTAGAGTTCTTTTTACAGCTGCTTCTGCAGTCTGGATAATTAGTGTTTTGTAAAGTGAAAATAAACAGAAAAATATCTCCCTCATTCAAATGTTATTTAAAGAAAAGTCTACGTAAAACTGCTACAAGCAGTACACATACAACACATTTTATTTCAAAGAGCTGAAATAATGCCAGAAAACTTTCAATTTTCCAGTGACTAATTACTCAGTTTGTTCTTTCAGCCTATTCATCATGCCTATTTTTTTACTATTTAATTACTCAAAATATCAGAAATTGAACAAAGACTAAAATTAGCTCCTACTTTAATTTTTCATTGATATTAGTAACACAGCAGGAGTTTTTCTGGGCAAATATTAATAGTTTACAGAAAAATCAGACAACCACGAATGATGTTCCTCCTCCTCAATGTTTTCTGTAAGTCCACAACACGTTTTTTCTGAAGATTACCAATAGCATTTCAATTGGCAGAGTCATTGGCTTCTTTTGGTTCTATTCTTCTTAACTACAGAAACTATTTCCTGGAAACACTATTCCAAACCTCTCAGACACAATATCTTCTGGAATATGTGCTTTTAATGTAATATATCTCAACTTTCTCAACTGTAACGCTATCATTTAATAGCAATTGTTTTGTAATACTGGCATCACCAAACTGAGTTGAAATATGGTCTCCCTATAAATATATGCACCCCCATTAATATACCGACCTAGTTGTGACAAAGTAAAACTAATATAATGTCAAAATAATCCCTTATGTTATCACATGGGTTGGGATAGTGATGAAGTCCCACCAAAACAAAAATGACAACGGATAATACTAAATATTTTTAAATAACTTAGAGATACTTCAATTTTGTCTATTGCTGCTAATATTTATCCTGCGTCTCTTAAAAGAAGCCCAAAAGGTCCTCTATTTATTCACTTAACACTACTTTCATTGCTTTTGCAGTGTTTGTTCTTTAATACTGACTTTCTTTTCAACTTCGTATAAGTTGAAAATGCAATAAAACATTAGGGGGAAAAATATGCAGTCTATAAGTCAATAATTTGGAGATAATGTATTTAATTTTCTCTCTTCCTAATGATCTTCTTAATTCTGGTCTTTTCTTATAACTTCTTGTAAAAACTCCAGAGTACAATATTATTATATGAGAAGTCTTCAAAAAAGTTCATGGAAAATGCTTATGAAAAAACTATACGTGGACTTAAATTTTTTTGTACCAAAATAAACTTGTACTAACTTATAACAGCATTTCTGAACAGGATCTAGCTACTAAGAAACATGAGACATCAGTTTGAAAAGATCCCCTATCAGAGCCTATATGAATTACGCTAAAATTGAAGCAAGAACAAATGTCAATTTTATGGTGAACTTTGGGTGGAAGAATAGTCAAATCATTGATGTTTATGAGAAATTTATGGGAACAATGCCCCAAAGATTAGCAGTTGAATAACTTGTTTTAGAAAGGGATGAGACAATATTGAAGATAAAGCCCACAGCAGCATACCATCCACATCAATTTCAAGGAAAAAGTTCATCTTTTTTGTGCTCTAACTGAAAAGGACTAGAAATTAATAGCACAGAAAATAGCCAAGACCATAGACAACCCAATTTGTTCAGCTTGCACAATTCTGACAATAAAATTAATGTTAGGCAAACTGTCCACTCGATGGGTGCCAAAACTGTTGTGCAGAGCGGCTGCAAACAAAAGCAGAGCTTTCAATGGAAATTTCAAACAACTGGGATCAAGATTCTGAAGCATTTCTTTGAAGTAACAAGAGATGAAACATGGCTTTACCAGTACAATAGTGAAGCCAAAGCACAATCAAAGCAATGACTACCGAGAATTGGAAGTGGACCAGTCAAGAGTAAAGACCATGGCAACAGTTTTTTGGGATGCTCAAGACATTTTGCTTCTTGACGTTCTGGAGGGCCAAAGAACAAAACCATCTGCTTATTATGACAGTGTTTTGAGAATGTTAACCAAAGCTTTAACAGAAAAATACCCAGGAAAGCTTCACCAGAGAGTCTTTATCCACCACAATTCTCCTGTTCATTCCTCTGATCAAACATGGGGATTTTGCCAGAATGTCGATGGGAAATCATTAGGCATCCACCTTTCAATGAGGTATTACAGATCCATATGGGACCTCCCTCCACACCACACAGAAGCTGCCCTGTACCAGGTGAGATGTCATGGCAGGTGGAGCAAACATCAGCTCTCCCTCTTCTCGACTGCTCTAATAACTACCTTCTGCCCTGCTTTTATCACAAAGTTATCTATGGCTAATTCATCTATAGAACAAGTATAAATAGCCCAATCTTGTTAATTGTGTTTAAAATATATGCCCTTGTAAATTTTAAAATGTTTCATCTCCTACGCCAAGAACTTCATGAGGACTGAAACTGTGTTTGAAGCTTGTACTCCTCTCAGTGCCAAGCACAATATACAGTACACAAAAGACACTGAGCACTCAGAAAATAAGCTAGATGATTGGACTTAAAATGAATGAAAATATTTGAAAGTAAATTTAAAATGCAAACTTTTAGGTTGAACTATATGAAACAAAAACACTGTGGAATGAGATATGCCTTTTAAGAATACACAATTTAAACAAAATATTTTTGTTTTTTATTAGCTTAAGCTTGGTATCTAAAAGGATATAGTCATTTTATAATTTAGACATAAATTTAAGTGACTTGAGAATGTCTACAAGGTTGCTGAAGGTCAAGAACTTAAAGGTATGGCTGAAGATGCCCAATTCAGTATTCCATCCATACTTTTTCACTTATATACAATTCCTCTCTCACTGCAATAAAAATTAGAAAATGATACAATTGTGCTAATGTGTTTGATATGGATCTAACTCAAAGCAAGCTCTTTAAAAATAGCTGTACATATGTTAAAAATAAGTTTTCATTTCTTTGGTTATCACTTTGCTATACCATGTTACCACTCTACACACATCAATAAAAATTATATACATATATCAACATGCATGTGTGTAGACATATACACATGTATATATGCATAATTGGTATGTTTTTCATAAGTAAACATTTCTAGCCCTATTTAGTTTATATATTTAGTTATAAATCCCTTAATTTGAATGCGTGTGAGTAACAAAAAAATATACATAGCCTACAATATCAGCACTCTTCTATTATCATGGTAGGCAGTCTCTGATATGGCTCCCAGTGATCACCACCCTCCTGGCATTCATGCACTTATGTAATCACCTCCCCTGAACGTGGGTGGAACATAGTGATCTGCTTCTGAACAGAATACAGCAGAGGTGATGGGATGTCACTTGGTGATTATATTACAGAAGACTGACTTCCGTCTTGCTGGTTCTTTCTCTTGCCCACTTTCTTGTTCTGATGCTGTGAGACACCATGGAAAGGTCCCTTGTGGCAGGGAACAGAGGCGGGCCTCCAGCTCCATGAATCGTGAAGAACTGAGGCCTCCGTGCAACAGCCCACAAGGAACTGAATTGTGCCAACAGCCAGGTGAGTGAATCAGGGAGGGGATCATTTTCAGTAAAGCCTTGAGATGATTGTTGCCTTGATAGAGACCAGGGCCAGAGTACCCACGAAACTGTGGGATAAATGTTTTAAGCTACTACATTTGGCTTATGCAATAATAGCTAACAAATACGTTGTTCAAAGGAATTAGGTCGTTAATTTTCCATGGTAGTACCCTCCTTAAATCAGAAGATGCTTCTGTTCATTTTCATAAAGTTGCATCATTTACCAGAAAAAAAAAAAAAAAGAAGCATGGGTACAAATAAACAGTTATATAAAAGAAATAAAATTTACGTTTGACAGATCAGTAGGGTGACTATAGTTAACAATAATCTATTGTACATTTCTAAACTGCTAGAAGATAATAATTCAAATGTTCCCAGTATTAACAAAAGATAAATATTCAAGGTGAAAGATATACCAATTACCCTGATTTGATCTTTATACATTATATGAATGGATCAAATTATTACAGTACTCCAAAAAATATATATATATTATGTATCAATACAAAAAAGGTCTGTTGCAAAGGTCTTGTATCCAATATTGCTTTTCATTTATATATGTCTACATAAAATGAGTTCACTACCACTCTCTAATGAGGCTGCCAAATAAGACTAACCAAACTCCCTAAAAACAATTTTGTTTTTCAGACTTACACAGTTTTGAAGACATTTTATGACCTTCATATTTTCCCAAAGAATGACTAAGTCTAAACAATAAAAACCAAAACAATATTGAAAGTGAAAAATATTTAGTCTCATAAACATTCCCACATCAAAAAAGCCTGATTGCTCTGAACAGGGTATTACGGGTTTCTGTAAACAGATTTGGTGTTGCATGTTTGTTGTGCATGCCATATGATTCAGTGCCATGGAAAGTATTGTGTGTTTAGTAAATAATTCCCAGTTAAATTCCAAGTAATTGCTCATTGCAGGAAGAAAAATTTCTAAGTCTAACCTCACCCATGATTATCATAAAAAATTCTTTGTTCTGCTACTTGATAGCATATGCCCATTTGTTCTCCAAATGATCACACACACATAAGGGAGGATGCCTAGATCTAGAGGACACAGAGCAAATAGGGGCCCCTGAGATGGAAAGACTGGTGCCAGTTGTACCCTATACGTTCATATCTTTGGGTTCAAAAGTATATTAGAGCAGTTAGACCTGTTCATATATTTCTTGACATATCATTATGAGTTCACCTAATTACAAGGAGATTCACAGTCAAGAGTTTCCTGGATATTCTTTACAGCTGCGGTGCCCAACCCCCAAGCTCTGGACAGTACCAGTCCCTGGCCTGTTGGGAATCGGGCTGCGTAGCAGGAGGTGAGCAGTGGGTGAGTGAGTGAGGCTTCATCTGTATTTCCAGCAGCTCCCCATCGCTTGCATCACCACCTGAGATCCACCTCCTGTCAGATCAGCAGTGGCATTTGATTCTGCTTTACGGTGAGTTGTGTAATTATTTCATCATATATTTCAATGTAATAACAATAGAAATAAAGTGCACAATAAATGTAATGCACTTGAATCATCCCAAAACCATTCCCCCCGTACACTCTGGTCTGTGGAAAAATTGTCTTCCATGAAACCGGTCCCTGGTGCCAAAGAGGTTGGGGATCGCTGCTTGACAGTACACAGAAATCTCTAAAACTCAGACAACAAAAAAGGGCAACAGTATTTACCTCATCAAGTAGAGTGATCTGGTTTATGCTTTGTGATACAAGACCAATTTACACAGCTTTATTTAATATTGTTACAAAAAAATCATTTCATCACTAGATATCCTGTTTTGAGATTCATGAGATTTATACAATGATTCTCATAAATCTACAACTTTTAGAAAAACAAACAAAAAAAAATTCACAAAGCTGCTTTGGAAATTTTCGTCCTTTTTTATATGCCTTCCAGATCTATAGTAGTAGAAACAAAAGAAAAGGTGGAATTCAGGAGAAGAGAGAGGGTGATGGAGCTCCTCCTCTTTTTCATTCCCTGACCTCTCCAGTGCTTGGTTTCTGCAGCTCTGCCAGCCGGGGCTGACCCTTCCAACATCCCCATCCTATTAAAATATTCACTAAGCCAAACATTATTTTCAAAAGTCCTATTTCCCACTGTATCAACCTCGGTGGAATGACAACTTAGGGGAGGAGAAAGAGAAAATGGACAGACCAAAATGGTACACGACTCCGTGCCACACTGCCCTGTTTAACATTTTCCTCAGAGTAATGCCCCTGTTGTTTTTCACTTTATTTTATTTAGATGTCTGTTAAAAGAACAGTTTCCTTTGTGAACTATACTAAAATATATAAACCATAATGAATAATTTCTCAGTGAAATAAAGAAAACAGTACAGGTGAAATTTTTGGTCCCACATGGAGAGGAAAAAAAAAAACAGGTTCAGTTCCAGCACTGCGTGTCAGAGTGAGAGAAGCACAACGTGTCCTGACACAGCCAGCGCACCCTCCTGTGTCTCCATCTTTTCATCTGACACAGGCTTTAATGTGGAAGTTCTGGTATCTGCATTTTATAAGTGGAGAATCTGCGACCTAGAAAACTTATGTTACTTGTCTAAGGTCATATAGCTAGTTTTCAATTTGAAGGGGAATAGACACTAATTCAATGGAAGAAACATCCATTATAATAGTTATGGGAAACTTTTAAACCTTGAGTCTGTGTGTTTCTATCTCTAAATCCCTGGGCATGTAAAAGGCACAGGTTAAATATAAAACTGCTACAGGACTTCATACATTTTATAGATTTTAAAATTTTTACTACCATAGAAGCTTATATTCAAAAATTTATTGAAAAATGTGTGTCTAAAACATTTGCATAAAAAGGCATCATAAAAATATTTTAGACTTCAACAAAATTAAGACAGAAAACTCTAAGCTGTTGGCTTGAGCCATTCATGCTAGGAAATATCATCAGAACACATTCCCAAAACAATTTTATATCATAAACTCAATCATGACTTGCACAGTAAAGTTAGATTAACAATGACAAATTAAGAATATTTTATAAATAGAATAATTTAAATACTTAAAAAGGAACTAAGATCTTTGATGTGGATTAAACTATGAAACCTCATTTTAATTACCCACAGTTATGCTTATATAGTTATTTTTTTCTTTTCTAACACTCACTGTGAGGGTTTATATGGATAGGGCCTGGTTTAAATTTATTCAACAAATTGTAAAGGCATATTTTATGGTGCACTTCTAATCTAGAGCACATATTTCAAATCTTTCCAAATTCATTTATAACATGAGGAACTAAGCATTGGATGATAAAGTCAGAAAACTTTATACTATGTATAAATGGCAAGGCCAGTAACATGATCCATAAGTTTAAGCTATCTACAAAGGGGTTATTTTAAATGATGAATTTTCTGTTTGAGGTTGCAAGATTATTTTAAAATCGATTTTGAAAAAACTTATTTGATGCTTTACATCGACATAGCTAAGGAATCAAGGATAGTCAATAATTTAGTAAATCTCTCTTTGATCTGAAAACAATATATACATAGAGAGTATATCTGGAGTTCAGCAAAGTATTTGGCAGGGTTTCTTATGATAGCATTAAAATATGGAAAAACTGCTGAAAGATTATAGTTAGATGCACTTGTCATTGGATTATCAAAGAAGGATTGGTAATTGATCACTCACAACATTGTAGAACATTTATAGATACTGGAGAAGAGATCAATCCTTAGTCTTTTCCAAATCAACATTTTTTTCTAAAGGTACACACCAAATACAGACACCTAACCTGAAAATTATATGAAATAGGAAATTATAGCTATGTTCTGAATCAAAAACAGTAACAAAAGACAGAAACAGTAGAATAAAACTAAGTTTAAATTCACCAAACACAGAAAATCCTATGTGTGTGTAAAAAAATGTCTACACAAGCACAAATGGGATTAGCAGCATCGTATGTTAAATTTTTTAAAAGCTTAAGTAATTCTATTTAACTATAAACATCACATATATTAACACTGTAAAGGTACAGCCAAAAAAAAAAATCAAAGGCCGTGTACAGTATCAGAAATATCAGATACAGAACAATGTAGGTCTGTTTTGAAGAACAAAAAAAAAAAAAACAACACATGCATATACTTTGAATTCAGTAATACGCTCTCTTCTAGCTATTAAACTGAAAACTTATCCAAAGAAGAAGCACTTGATGCTTACGAAAAATGGTGAACTAGAAAGGCTTCTCTAATCAAAGACTTAAAAGGATACATAATAACTATCTAGGAAAATATGTTAATGGCAATTATAAGGAAGGATTAGATTTTGGGAACAAAGTCCAATGTACGAACATTACAAAAAGTTGTATCTCACAGCCCCATGAAAAGCACAAACCAACACCCTTTCCATTTGTAGTCCTTTTCAGCCAACAGAAGTTCCAACTTAGTGCTGACAGTACACCTGAATTAACTAAATGGAAAATTCATACTGAAAAAGACTGTGTCCAGAAGGTAGTGGTTTCTTTACACTGCTTGTGAGTAGTCTTTTCCAAAATATGCCTCTAGGGACCATTAATCTTATGAGTTGTCTGTGGTTAAAGGGTTATAGGAACAAATGAAAAATGGCATGCCCCCTTTCTTCAATCCGGAGAGGTGAAATGTTCATTAGTATGTTAAAGATTTGTGAGAAGCTCTTCATTAAAGAAATCTGTTTAACTCTTTTGATGTTTCCTAAACTTTTTAACCTTTTTTAATATCATATCCAGTGGACATCCCTGAGTCCTTGGGTAAGTATTCTTTTAGATGGAATTATGCATTGGACAGTGTGTTAGGTTATTGAGTCAACTCACACCTGTGTCTTTAAGGACAAAAGAAAGTCCTGTATCTTAAACATTCTCACATTCTTGAAATATCTTCACTATTGTATAATAGGCTTATCTCCTTCTCTGCTTTTGGTAGCTTAGGAGAGAGCTGGCTTAGCAGGTCCTCAACTCAAAATAACAAGGGTCTGATACCAAGCAATGGGCTCCAAAGGCTTCTTTCCAACAAGTCCACTTTTCCAGTCAGAGAGCTTTCACAGGTACAAAGCCACATTGATAGGTATCCCACCCCCTAAATACACAGAACATGCCAGGTGTTGGGAATACTTTCTATTAAGGTTGCCAGATTTAGCAGATAAAAACACATGATGCCCAGTTAAATCTGAATTTCAGATAAAGAAAGAATTCTTAATGCAAGTATGTTCTATGTAATATTTGGGATATACTTACACTAAAAAATTGTTTATCTGAAATTAAAATTTAACTGATCATCCTATATTTTATCTGGCAACACTACTCTGTACTGGAAAGTCAACTATAGTGCATGCAGACCCATTGCCATGGGACATTGAGAGTTCCAAGGATTGTATAAGGTGCTCCCATTTCTCTGATTTTCAGATTTGCCTCAATAAACTATTTTATATCTTCACAAAGTAGCATCAGTAGTGTGTGTCCATGACTCATTTGTACAACATAGGAAAAGAACTGATTTATCTTCCCACCATAATAATCTGGATTACAACCAAGAGAGACAAATTATTAAGGAGAAAATATTCCTGGACTGAGGATACAGACCTGAGTTCTCATTGTTACTTCACGAGTTATCCATCCTTTGCAAGTACACATGTCTCCTTGGGCCTTGGTTGTCCTGACTTCAGTAGCCCCTACAGCACTAATATTTTACAATTCCATTATGCTAAGTAACTGAAAATTTGCCTTGTTCGTGATTACTAGACTGAGGTTATGCTTGCATTATTTTAGAAGCAGAGGAAACCACCACCTCAAAGTTTAAAAAAACAAACAAAAAAAAAAACCCAAGAGTCTGGCTAAAAGATGGTCTTTATATGCAGTTAAAATCCATTGTTTCAAAAGAAATGTTACCCTCAGGCTAAAAATGCTAAAAATAATTTCATAAACAATAGCTGCTATTCATCACCCACATATAACTTTAAATACCTGTCATTTTCTAGACAGTCAGAACCAAATTACTTTTATTCAAGACCACTAAAAAAAGCAGTTGACTGTTTAACTTGTTAGACTCCTATGTGGTACCTCCAAGAAACTATAAAGTGCTAATAAGTCCAATGAATGAAATCTATGCACAAAGGGTAAATCCATCTTCTCTAATAGATTCTCTAAATACTTAGTTTTAAATAGCATTTCTTGGCACAAAGAATCTATAATAGCTCATTTTCCCTTCAGTGTAACTAACTTACTGCTATTAAAGACAGTGACAGTAAATGCATCTCTCTAGTTAAGTACCAGGCTCTCTTAAAATCTAAATGCCAGGCATTGCTTTCAAGTGATTAACATGTTAAGGGAGAAAAACACTTGACTACCAATATCTTTAACAAACACAAAAGTAAACAATTTCAATTACATCACTGGCCAAGAGTTGTGACCTCACAGGTTTGCCAGTTAAATACAAGAATTCAATTAAATTTGAAATTCAAATTTCAAATTCGGAACATACTTACAAAAAAATCTTTATCTGAAATTCAATTTTACCTGGGCATTCTGTATTTTTATTTACTAAATCTGACACTTCTATGTGAAATACCTAGTATGAGATACTTGTCAATTTATATCTTCTTTGTCCTAATCGAAATACTTGTTTTAATTTTTATTTTTCTCCTAGTACTATTATAGCACACAGAGATGAGTGATTTTTCCAGCCACAATTTTCCTTTTCATTAATACTCCTCTGCTTTTAACAAAATCAAGTTTTCACCATTGAAATTGTAGTCTACTACTAAACATATATTCTGAAGATACCAACATCATTTTACCTACCTGTGGATAACATATGAGAAGGCCATGTAACAAAATATTTCTTTTTCTCACTTCCTTCGCAAATCCCCTAATCCACATCAGGTTTTCCATTTTCTGACTGAGCGGTACTAATTTAACGTCAAAAAAATGTACCTGCAAAATATAGAAGGCAACATTTAGAAACTCATTTCCTTCAAAATTCTCTTAAAAAAAGAAAACAGTAAAGAAGCTCAAAACACATAATCACAATGTTGTAATTTTTATTATTAACCTGTTAATTTCCCGTTGTGCTTCAAGCCATAAATATTTAGTAAGACCAATGAATCTTCTTTTATAAACACAGATGCAGTAAATAGTCATCAGGAACACAAATGTTGAAAAATATAAAATGCTAATATTCTATTTTAACTTACATCAAAGTAATATGTCTAAAAATATGATTTCATCAAATCATTCAAGTTAATTTATTGTTTGTAACTAGGCTAGATAGAAATATACATTGTTATATATGCTAAGAAATTAATATAAATAAAATTCAAGGGGAGTGATTATCCAACTAAGTAAATTAAGTTTTCTTAAAAAGAATCCCTTTCAAAATAATAACTGGCATCTCTAACAAATAATTATTCATTTCTTAAGGTAAACCCAGAGGGCTTTTACACAGAATATTTTTAGGCAGAATTAGTGTTTTCCTTGAAAATATTTAGGTGACCATTCTTTAAACTGTTAAAAATATCTTTATTGAAACATATTTGTACATAATTATGGGGTACATGCAATTTTTTGTGACATACACAGAATATGTAATGACCAAGTCAAGGTATTTAGAGTATCCATCACCTCAAGTGTTTATCATTTCTATGTATTGGGAACATTTCAAGTCCTCCTTTTACCTGTTTTGAAGTGTTATTAGCTATAGTCACCCTACTCTGCTATTGAATATAAGAACTTATTCCTTCTATCTAACTGTGTGTTTGTGCCCATTAATCAACCTCTCTTCATTCTTCACCCACCACCCCCAACACACACACACTTCCCAGTCTCTGGTATCCATCATTCTACTCTCTACTTCCATGAGATTAACTTTTTTAGCTCCCACCTATGAATGAGAACACACAATAATTGGCCTTTTATGCCTGGCTTACATCACGTAACATAATGACTTCCAGTTTCACCCATGATGCTGTAAATGACAGAATTTCATTCTTTTTTATGGCTGAATAGTACTCCATTATGTATGGGGGATAACCAAGTAACCAGCCATTGTTAATATAACAAGAACATATTACACGGCTGGACACTTTCCAGACACCCCTTGTATATATACCACATTGTCTTTATACATTCATCCATTGATGGGCACATAGGCTAATTGCATATCTTTTCTATTTAAGTATCTCTTATTTAAATTTTAAAGATGTCAGAGGGATCTTCCCTCATTTCTCCAAACTATTGAGGTTTTACAATATTGTCTATCTCTTGAGACATAAAAGACCTTAAGCACCAAAATGGTCCCAAAAGAAACAAATTTTAAAATAAATGCACACAGAATGAACACTCAAATGTGTATTCTTTTGCAATATCAAATTTTAAAAACTCAATTATAAAATGTTTTATATGTATTTATTAATAGAAGTACTTTAAAATACATGCCACCCTCATACTCTTACACAAATCCCTTTGCTTCCTCTCTGCTTACCCATATGGAAACACATTCTACAGAAAACACACAATAAAACATCTTACAGTTTTCTTTCTGTAACACGTGGAAATAAGATTTTTTTCCCCACCCATCATATTTCATTTTTCTTTTCCAGGAAAGAGTACTTAAATAACATCTATTTTTAAAGAGCATTACACAATGATGTGTAATACATATTAATTTAGTAGACATTCAATACTATTTCTTGGAACTTTTCATTAAATATAGGTAAGTAAAGACACAGACATACAGCTACTTCCTCCTGAAATCTAAGATGACAATAGACTTTAAAATGCCCATAAGGAAATCAAAAGAGTAGACAAAGGAAGAAAAATAAAGTTTTGGAAGACAAAAAGAAAGTGAAGTTTTCAGGTTTTTCTATTTGCTAAACAGCTGAAGTAGAGGTGATATAACCCTGTGACCTTGGGTTCATCTTACCTAGCTCTGTTTCTCTGGAAACCCATAAAGGTGAAATTTCAGCTGTTTTACCTGGCAACATTGCTTATGATAATAACAACACCTGTCTGGTGAACCGCAACTAGGCTAGAAGAACTGTGAATGAACTATAAACACTAGACCTTCCTTCAGTGTTGTTTAACTTGTAACCAGGTGTTTCCCCTAGCTGGGACCTGGATGCTAACTGTTAACAAGCTGTTGCAAGAACGTTGGTTCCTGTTTGCAGTTTGAGACTTTTAAAAGGAAGGCTCACACACCACCTTCCATGATCTCCTCATTTACCCCTTAGCTGCCAGGGAGGAGTTGTGGGTGCTATACTGAAGTAAGCTGGTGAGCGGAAGTGACATCTTCATCTCTGTTCTGCCTTTTTTCTCCTGCCCTATATTCTTTTACAAAGTTGGACAAAGGCATGCCCTTGACTTATGATTTTGAAATATTTAGCTGAACATAAAATTACTGGTGGGGGGGCTTGCTGACAAAAGGCAGACTAATTCCCAGACTTAAGACAATTGTGGAAGTTGCAGTCATGATATGAATCTAAAATCAGAGAACTGGCTGAGAGTATAATAAGATCTTCTCTTGAGCCTATGCTACAAGATAGCAACATACCTTCATGCCAGCTGAACTGCTGTTTAGAGTTTAAAACTTCAAAGTACTATTTAACTTTTTGAATTGCATAATTTCCTGTAGTACTTAAATACCACGAAATTCCAAAGGCTACCATGGCCCTCATAGTTTATGTGAATGAAGTACCTTAGAGATTTGTAATGCACAATCTGGGCAAGCTTACTGCCAGCCTATGTGGATATGTAGAGAGCCAGATGTTTCTTGCTCAATACAAGATTTCCTGAAAAATTTGAGTCCTGAATAATCTCACACTAAAATAAGGTGGTCAGGGTGAGTTTGTGGAAAAAATAATACAGAGGGCAAAACATACAAGACCTCTCTAATTTATAATTACAGTCTCCATGGGTATTTAAAATGCACAAAAACTACAGAATGGAAATGCTGGTAATGTTAACTGGAGAAAGAATGAGGCATATAAGTGTGAACGGAGCTCTGTACCTCTGCAAAATGAAGCTGCCATTAAGATTGGCTCAGGAGGAAGCATAGCCTCCTAGGAGCTGGGGCATCTCTCTGGAGGTCAGTTAAAAGCAGGTGCTCATTTTTAATTTTCCTAAAAGAATCTTGTAAAGGCTTCTGATTCTGGTGCAGCAGCCAAGTGGACAATTTTTTCCTTTCCTTCTAAGATTATAATTCTATCACTGTTTTGCAAACAGTTCTTATCTAGGAAAAGTTGCCTATGAGCTGATGCCACTTCCACATTATATGGACCCAACTCCTTATTTAAAGAACATACAAGCTAATTTTTCTTAAAGAAACACAGGCTGTACCAAAAATATCTAAGTTGAATGGAAAGACAATAGTTTCCAGAGACCCACAAATTCATGAGATGCCTAACAATGACTAGAAGATCTTCACTCTAGCTATAGATCTATTAATATGAAATAATACAACACACCCTAGTTTCTTGAAACAACAAAAAGTTAATAGCACTTAAAAAAGAAATCAATAGGCCAAGGCTGTTCACCACAGGTTCCATGAATTAAAGAAACGGTGCACAAAAGTGAGTTCTAAGTTAGTTATTTATACATCTACAAACTGGTATTTCTATGTCATCCCATCAAACCAAGTGCTTAAATTATAGGAAAACATTAAGACATGAATTAGAAGACATAGGAGAAATATTACAGATCCTTTTCATGAATACTAACTGTAATATATGCTGAGCATTGTACTAGTCGATACAATTAACTTTTAAAGAAACACAGATATGGATATTAACATTATGAAATGTGTAATCAGGTTAACAAAACTCATGCATGAAGTAGGATGCATCTCAAAATTCCCTCTCACCAGATGAAAAGGCCTCAAGACATCATGAAAACAGAAGACAATCTCCAGCAGATGTTATTCCTAATACCATGAAACTTAAGTTTAACTTAAGTTTAAACTTTACATAGTGCTACTAATTTTGGATTTCTAAAATATACCAACTACTTATGTGTTATAAGGAAAAAAAATCAGTTGGCACAAAAAATACAATCAATTTTAATTAAAAAAAAAAACCAGGGCAGGTTTATACAACCACAGCTGAGGGTTTCAAAATGATCGTGATAGCTCAGGAGAATGTAAATGTTTTTGCCTTAATAAAACAAACTTGCAGCCTGGACAGGCTTGCACCTATTAAAATGCAGCAAAACATTTCATTTATGTTGATTTCTGCAGCTTTGCTTATAGCTACATTGAGGTTTTTTTTTTTTTTTAAATGTCTTTTTGCACTGTTTACTAATTCACTACATGGAAATTACAGTGAAACAATGTTTCCCATTTAGCATGAATTTTCTAACAGTTCTTTCTCATACACACATAAAAAAGATAAAGGATATCCTCCTACCCTCCAAAAAAGAATATCTAATTTTATTCAATGAAAAGTGGCACATTTCCTTGTAATAAACTGGTAAATTGCTTAAACATTTAACATGTGGATAGCTTCATGGCTTTGTGGGTGGGCAAGGTTTCTGGCACTCAGGGATTGGAAAAGCCTCCTCTGTACCTTGTATGCCCTTCTACATTCAGTTCTAACAAGCTTTATATTTGTCTAGCAACCATTTAATATATTTCTGATCCCAGACGAATTCCAATTTTTATATATATTTTAAAATGTTATTTTCACTTGTCTCTGAGGACAGGTACATTAACTAAAGGACATTAACTACATACTGAACATAAAATTCTTTAAAACCCCACATTTAACACTTCTGTCTCATCACAGAATCCATGTTCACAAGAAGGCCTCAATAGAGAGTTAGGATTTGTGTAATGTGGGGAAAATAGACTGTTTATTTCACTAAGGAGAAAGCCAATTTGTGAAGCTTTTGTATAAACTCAAATAATGCATTGCTTAATGTCCATCAAAGTGGAAGGAAGGATGGTCAAAATGAAACTTCTGGTAATTATCAAATAAATGAGTTAGAATTGGTAGATAAACCAGAGAGATTCTCTGAATCCACACAATAGATACTGCAAAATTATCAACCTATGTGTATAAAAAAGTAAATTGGGTGAATTTGGCCCAATATCTTCAAAACATGTTTTGAAAGAAATACAAGGTCAATCTAAAAACTGATGAAAATGGCCAATACGAAACAGGTCAAAATAATAGTTTATCTAAAGGATTAGAAAAAAATTTCAGGAAAACTTTCACTTTACTTCAACTACTTAAGAATTAAATGGATGCTATTAATAAGAATTACTTTAATGAAGTGTACTTTTAAAAAGAAAAAAGAACAAGCTTCTACTATTGAACCGCTTCAATGTAGAACAAATTTAAAGTAATGTCATCATGAAAGTCATAATTCTGAATAGAAACTAGTTAACTAATATGCTACCATGCAAACTCAAAGCAAATGCTTAACAATTCATTTTTAAATCTTTGCAAAAACTAGCGAATTGAGAAACTATGGCATTTAACAAAAGGTAGTAATAAAATATATTGCATTAAAACCTTAATCATACAAGAGATTTAAATGTTTCTTTTGATTCAAAGAATTAAGTAGTAAATGAGTTTTATTATATAATCAGTATGATTGTTGTATTTGTGTACACATTTTGTTTCAGATCCTTATTTAAAAGATCAAAGTAATGAAACCAGGACTTCATATTTTAAACAGTTAATAAAAAAAGCTAACATTACTTCAAAAGCAGTTTAAAAATTATAAAATAAATATTTCTTCAAATTATTTCACGAGGTGGTCTCTCCCATAAGAATATAACTTTGCCACCATTGCATTATGGCACAATTATCTTAGGCATCACATACATCTATAATTACTTTAATTAACATCTGTGCCATCTGTAACAAATTTTAGAATCAAAAGTTAAAAGAAATCCCACTGATTATTATGAAGCATTGCTTTGTTCAGCTAACATTTGAAAGATAATTCTACCTTCATTTTTTCTCTTTGAGAAAACTATCAGAGAATACAAATCACCAAAGAAAGAAGTTACAAAAAAGCAGGTATATGACTCTTCAAAATTTTGCTGAGCGTAATATATCTTTATATATTTTAGTGACTAGTCAATTTCATTTTACATAATACAACCTATTACTGCTTAAGTAATAATTTATAATTAAACTTGTCTGAAAACCATCTAGATAAATGTTACATTTAAAAAAAATAATGAACATTTTTAGAGTTCACAAAGAGGACTTATGCATTTAGGCTAACCACTAAAAGTCCATTATACTATTTTGAATTAATAAGAATGATTGATTCTGTTGTACGTACCTACATTTGCAAGTGACTTTTTAAAAGTATATTTAATACATTTAAAAAAGTAAAACAATTAAAAAGAAAACCTTTTCAGAAGATGAGGCATCCAGAATATACAGAGAAAAACAGTGCTCAAAGACATCACCGAGATGCCAGAAAAGCAAGTATATACCATTTGTAACTCCACAAATGCATCCTGTGCCTTCTCTTAGGTATGGCAAAAATCATTAAACATCTCGGAAATTAATAATTGTTTAATAATCTCAGAAATTAATCACTTGGTAGCATTTACAGTGTCTAGTTTCTTTGATCCCAGGAAATTCATAAACTAATAATCAAAAGCAATAGATACAAAAATTATACATTATATATATATTCTGAATAAGATACTAAAAATTATGAAAAAACTGCTAATTTAAGGAAATGTGAAAATAATAACCATAGAGAAAAATGTAATACTAAGAAGTTTCACCTACAGTGTTTCCCATAACAAACTAGAATTTCACTTGTGTTTCACTTTGTTGGGCTATTAATATTTTGGATTAAAATAAAGTAATTTAACATTTGATTTTTTTAGGCATTTTAATACTAATTAGATAAAATCTTATGTGCATTTATTTACTATTTAAGACTTAAAGATATACATAACTTACTAATTGAACTTTTCTATTGTCAAAAACTCTGTCGCTTGCAATTAATTTATAGTTTAGTACTTTATTTTTTAATTTAAATTTTTAATTTCAGGATGTTATGGGGGTACAAACATTTTGGTTACATATTATGACTTCGCCTAACCCAAGCCAGGATTGGAGGCATGCCCTTCCCCCATACAATGCTCACCGTGTCCATTAGTTGCGAGTTTACCCACCCCATCCCCCCGACCCCCAGTGAATATTACTTCCATGTGAGCACCTTAGTGTTGATCAGTTAGTGCCAATTTGATGGTGTGTATATGCAGTGCTTATTCTTCCATTCTTGTGATACCTCACTTTGGAGGATGGGCTCAAGCTCTATCCAGGAAAATATAAGAGGTACTAGATCACCATTGTGTTTTGTAATTGAGTAGTATTCCAGACATAGACGAGACATACCTTAAAATTATTAAGGCCATATGTGATAAACCCATAGCCAATACTATACTGAATGGAGAAAAACTGAAACCATTCCCACTTGGAACTGGAACCAGACGAGGTTGCCCACTATCTCCACTTCTATTCAACATAGTGCTGAAAGTCCTTGCTAGAGCAATTAGACAAGAGAGGGAATTAAGGGCGTCCAAATGGAGGAAAAGAGATCAAACTCTCACTCTGCTGATGATATGATTTTATATCTAGAAAACCCCAAGCATTCAACCAAGAGACTTCTGGAATTGATAAATGAATTCAGTAAAGTCTCAGGATACAAAGTCAATGTACCCAAATCAGAGGCATTAATATACGCCAATAACAGTCAAGCCAAAAATCAAATAAAAAATGCAGCACCTTTTACAATAGCCTCAAAGAAAATTAAATTTCTAGGAATATATTTAATGAAAGAGATGAGAGACATATACAGGTAGAACTACAAAACATTAAGAAAAGAAATTGTAGAAGATGGAAACAGATGGAAAAATCTACCTTGCTCATGGATTGGCAGAATCAACATTGTTAAAATGTCTATACTACCCAAAGTGATCTACAGAATTAATGCAATCCCTATCAAAGTACCATCATCATTCTTTACAGATCCAGAAAAAGTAATTCTACGCTTTGTGTTAACATTTGATTTTTAACAGATTTTTTTTCCTAAAAAGGTACGTCATGTAATAGAACTGACCCAATATAATGGGTGGCCAAATCAGACATCGTCTACAACTGCACCATACACTAAAATAGCCATTAGACATATATTGCAGTTTACATTTAAACTCAAATTTATTAGAATAAAAAATAAAAATGTTTCCTTTATCACATTAGCTATACTTCAAGTGCTCATAGCCACAGGTAGATAGTGGCTACCATATATAAGAGAAATAGACTTTTTAAAATTTTTGTTAATTTTAACTTTCACATTGACAGATAAAGTTTATTTTTACTGTACACATGATGGTTTGAAGAGTGTATATATACACACACATATATAGTATATACATATATCTTATACATATATAGTGTGCATACACATGTATAGTGTAATGATTAAATCCTGATTAATTAACCTAGGTATTACAACTCACAGTTATCACTGTTGTGGTGAGAACAATTTATATCCACTCTCAGCATTTTCATGAATATATTAATTGCAGTCATTATGTTATACAATAGATCTCTTAAATTTAGTCCTGTTATGTAACTGAAAGTTTGTACCTTTGACCAATTTTTCTCCAACCACTCTACTGTCTACTTCTGAGATCAACTCTTTTAGATTCCACATGGGGATATCATGTAATATTTTTCTCTTTCTGTGCCTCGCTTACTTATTTCACTTAACATAATGTCTTGCAGGTTCATCCAGGTTGTCACAAATGACAAGATTTCCTTCTTTTCATGGCTGAATAGTATTCAGTGGTGTATGTATACTACATTTACTTTATCCTTTCATCCACTCATGGATACTTAGGTTGATTTCCTATTTTATATATATATTGTGAATAATGCTGCAACAACCATGGTAGTGAAGATATCTCTAACATATTGATTTCCTTTCCTTTGGATATGTAGCCACTAGTGGGACTGCTCAGATCATATGGTATTTCTAATACTTTTAGGAACCTCCATACTGTTTTCCATAATGGCTGTATTAATTGAATTACCCACCAACAGTATACAAAGGCTCCCATTTCTCTACATCCTTGGCAATACTTTTTCTTCTTTTGATAATAGCCATTCTAATAGCTTGTGGTTCCTATTTGCATTTTCCTGACAATTAATAGTTAAGTATTTTTTCCACATACCTATTGGCCTTTTTTTTTTTTTTATTTTTTTTAGGCTGGTCAAGGGAGGCAGTGAAATTTGTCTTATTTTGAGAAATGTCTATTCAGGTTCTTTGCCCCCCATGGCCCCCCCACCCTTTTAAATTAGGTTGTTTTATTGCTATGGAAATGAGTTTTTATATAATTTGGATATTAACCCCTTATATGATATGTTAGTTTGTAGAGAGTTTCCCCCAGTCTGTAGATTGTCTCTTCATTCTACTGATTGTTGCTGTGGTTGTGCAGAAGCTTTTTAGTTTGATGTAATCCCATGTGTCTATTTTTAATTTGGTTGCCTGTGCTTTTGGGATCGCATCCAAAAACTCATTGCCCAGACCATGGGCAATGTCACATAGCTATTCACCTATGTTTTCTTCTAACAGTTTCATGGTTTCTGATCTTACATTTAAGTTTTATTAATACATTAAGTATATGGCATGAGATAATTTCATTCTTCTGCATGTGGACATTCAGTTTTCCCACCATCATTTATTAAAGACATTGTCCTTACTCCATTGTGTGTTCTTGAAACTTTTGTCAAAATTAGTTGGCTGTAAACATGTGCATTTCTTGCTAGGCACCTATTCTATTCCACTGGTCTATGTGTCTGTCTGTATGCCAGTACCATGCTGATGTGGTTACTATAGCTTTGTAGTATATTTTAAAATGAGCTAGTGTGATTTTCTCCAGCTTTGACATTTTTGCTCAAAATAGCTTTGACTATTTGGGGTATAGCAGAAGATTTTTGTCAATTTTGTTTAGCTTTTCAAAAAACCAACTCTTAGTTTTATTGATCCTTTCTATTGGTTTTCTGCTCTCTACTTCATTCATTTCCCCTCTGATCTACATATTATTCCCTTTCTTCTCCAAACTTCGAGCTTACTTCTTTTCTCTAGTTCCTTGAGGTGCAGAGTTGTTTTCTTGAGACACTTTTGTTTTTTGATGTAAGCATTTATTGCTATAAAATTTACTGCTATAAACAGATTTTATAGTATCTCATAGGTTTTGATACGTTGTGTTTCCATTTGTCTCAAGAAAAATTTTAATTACCTTTTTAATTTATTCACTGACCCATTGGTTGCTCAGGAATATGTTTAATTTCCATGTATTTATCAGTTTATCAAAGTTCCTCCTGCTACGGTTTTCTAGTTTCATACCATTGTAATCAGAAAAGATGTGTCATTTCAATCTTCTTTAGTTTTTTAAGACTTGTTTTGTAATCTAACATATGATTTATCCTAGAAAATGTTCTATGTGTAGTTGAAGAATATGTTTTCTGTAGGTATTGGATGGTATGTTCTGGATATGTCTTTTAGGTCTATTTAATCTAGAGTGCAGATTAAGCCCAATGTTTCCTTTTTGATATTCTGTGTGGATAATTTGTCCATTACCAATAGGGGGGTTTTGAAGTACCATACAATGATTATATTGTAGTCTGAATGTCCCTTCAAACCTGTTCATATTTTGCTTAACATACTTAGGTGCTCCAAAGTTGGGTGCATATATTACAATTGTTATTGTCACTTTCTTGCTGAACTGATACCTTTAACATTATATAATGATTACATTTGTTTATGTAATTTTTGACTTAAAGTCTATCTGGTAAGTATAGCTACTTCTCTCTTTTGGCTTCCATTTACATGGAATATCTTTTTCCACATCTTCACTTTCAGACTGTGTGTCCTTAAGCTGAAATGAGTCTCATGTAGGCAGCATGCAGTTGGGGTTTGTTTTTTAATCCACTCAGCTACTCTGTCCTTTGAGGAATTTAATACATTTACATTCGAAGTAAATATTGATAGCTAAGTGCTTACAACTGCCATTTTGCCCATTGTTTTCCAGTTATATTATGGATTCTTTATTCCTTTCTTCCTCTGTTGCTATCCCTCCTCTGTGGCTAAGTAATTTTCTCTAGTGGTATGTTTTCATTTTTTCCTTTTTTATTTTTTTGTGTATTCATAATAGGTTTTTCTTCTGTGGTTACCATGAAGCTTACAAAAAACTTTTTAATTACAACATGTTATTTTAAGCTGACAAATTTGACTGCCAAAAAAAAACAAATAAACAAAAAAAAACTTAAACTTTTACTCCACTCACCCTTTCACTTTACACTTAGAGTTTTGATGTCACAATTTTCATTTTTACAATGTATATCCTCTAATTACCTTTGCTACTATTTTTAATACTTGTCTTTTAACCTTCATGCTAGGGATAGAAGTGATTTATAAACCACTGTTACAATATTAAAATATTCTGGATTTGACTTTGTACTTGCTTTTACCAATGAACTTTCTACTTTCAGATGTTTTCGTGCTACTCATTAGTGTTCTTTCAGCTCAGAGGATTCCCTTTAGCATTTCTTGTAAGACAGGTCTGGTTGTGATAAACTCCCTAAGCTTTCATTTGGCTGGAACAGTCTTTCTCTCTCCTTCATTTCTAAAAGACAGATATGCTGCTTACAGTATTCTTGGCTGGCGGGTTTTTTTTTTTTTCTTCAGCATTTTAAATATGTTATTCGACTGTACTTGTCTGTAAGGGTTCTGCTGAGAAGTCTGCTGCTAATCATATTTGAACTCCCTTATATTTTACCTGTTTTTCTCCTGCTGCTTTTAAGATCTTTAGTCTTTGATTTTTGACAGTTTGATTATAATATGTCTTGGGGTAGTCTTATTTTGATTAAATTTGATTGGAGACCTTTGACTTTCCTGTACCTATATATTTACATTTTTATCTAGGATTAGAAAGTTTACTGCTACTATTTATTTAAATGAGTTTCTAACCTCTTGATAGTTCTTTTCTACTGAATTTCCTATGACTCAGAAATTTGCTGTTTTGATGCCATACCATAAATCCGGTTAGCTTTCTCCACTCCTTTCTTTTTTTTTTCCTTGTCTGACTTTTGGCACTTTATTTTGTCCATTGATGTCATATTTTCCTGATTATTCTTGATCCTTGTGGTCATGTGTCAATGTTTGCACATTTGAAGAAGTATTTATTTCAGTCTTCACTGATAGGCTTTGTCTGAGACAGCCTTGCAGCAGGCATTAGACAACCAGAAGCCTGGGCCTTGCTGCAGCATATGTGGTTCCAGGGCAGCCCAGAAGCTCGGGGCTTGCCTGGTGCTGAGGGCTCTTCAGACCCTGGGGCCACTGACATCAGCCTGATGGTAGTCTAAGCTGAAAATCAAGTTCTTCATGCAAGCCTGAAGCCTATGGCTCTATGGTCCCACCTGGCACCAGGTTGAGTCCAGAGGCTTAGTCTGCAGGTACCCACCAGGAACATGAGACCATGGGAGTCTGGCCTGGTGTATTACTGTGGTGGGCCCAGGGTTGAGGTCCAAGCCAAGTCTTGTGCTCACTTTTCTCTCTGTCCCCCAGTAAGACAGTATCTCTCTCCATGCTATATTGCCCGAGATTGGGAAGGGGTGGCACAGGTAACAAAACTGTCTATCCTATCTTCAATGCATCTTTTCTTTCTATTGTGTTACAACCAGGCACTGTGATCTCTCACTTGGTTTATTTAGCTCTTGTGAAGACAGTTTTGCATGCGGATAGTTGTTCAAATTGATGTTTCTGTGGAGGAAATAATCACTGGAGAATTCTACTCTATCATCTTGTCCCACCCCTCCAGAACACTTCATCATTGCCAAAAGTGATAATGGACAGTGACTAAACAAAACAAGCACACATAATATCATTTCTGGTCATAGATCTCTTTAAGTATTTTTGATCATTAACAGACTAAGACTGCAATTTACAGGGCAGTTAGGAGAGGACAAAGGAGGATCACCCCTCAGTTGTGAGGAATAATTATCTCTATACTAAATATACTAATTAGTCTTGTCTAAAAATCAAACATTTCTAACTAACTGCATCCTAGAACAAAGCTCAAAAATATTGATAAGGATTCAAAAAATGTCCAACACCCAATAAGGTAAAATTCACAATGTCTAGCAGCTAATCAAAAAAATACCAAGTATACAATACAGAAAATAAGACCCATAATGAGAAAAATCAAAATTGACTCAGAACTGACAGAAACTAGAATAAAAAAATGACATTAAAACAATTACTAAACTGTGTTCCATGTGTTCAAAAAGCTATAGGAAAGCCTGAACCTAGTAAGTACAGAAAAGGGAAGATGTGAAATAGACCTAAATATAACTTCTAGAGATAAAAACTACAACATCTGATATTTTTTAAAAATACACTAATGATAATTATCAGAAGGTTAAACATTAAAGAAGAGATTAGCAAACTTAAAGACATAACAATAGAAACACAAAATTTTTAAAAAGAATCAAAGGAAAACTAAACAGACTACCAGCGAAATATGGATCAACATTAACCAGTCCAACGTTACCAGCGTTCCCAATGACATAAAAAGAACATACAAAAAATCTGAAAAAGATAATGCTGAAAACTTTCCAAGTTGAATGAAAATTAAAAATCCACATATCAACACACACACACACACCTTAAACATGCAGAAACCAAAAAAACAAAAAACAGACAAAAAAAAAAAACCAAAAAGAACATCCAGGTAAGGAAAGGAGGAGGAAATTATGACCCATAATGAAGAGATACATACATCATTTGAACCTGACCCAGAACTGATAGAGACATTGGAATTCTCACACAAGTACATTAAAACGATTGTTATAACTAAATCTCATACATTAAGTAGAGAAATAGAATACATAAAAAGAACCTAAATGAACCTTTCAGAGATTAAAACTACAATGCCTAATACAAAATAACACATTTTTTAAAAAAATTCAAGCCTGTACGTGTCTGCACACATAAAACGGTACATGTGTGCTGAGCTCAATTAAGTGGCCAGCCAGAGAAAAGGAACATCTGTTTGGCATATGCTTTCATCATGTTGTAATAAGTTGCACAATAACAAATAAAGGAGGGAAATATCACATTCTGTAGATATATTGTAATCTTAGCATTTATTATAAGTTTGAAGGTAATTTTTGTTCTATATTTATGACAAAAGACACAGGCTATTCACTTTGAGACTGCTGGGTTCACTTAATTGAAACACACATTGCAAGGGGAAAAAACGCTTATTTAATTATTAATATTGTAAGTAATAGGCCAGTTTACTGGACAATCCAAATAAAATGCAGAAACAGGAACAAATCCAACTATCATCCATAATTTTTTATTTCAAACATTTTTCTTCAACATATTTCTTATTAATATATAAATAAATGTCATACATATGAACTAAAAGATCAAATTAGTGATTGTAAATATAATTTTTTGTTTACCTAATATAGTTGTGATCCATTTAAAATTTACCTTGGGACAAATACCACTTCCCAAATTCAATTTTTAAGAGAAAAATAAAGTCTCATTTAGGAATTAGAAACACATCAAATTTAATACTACTTTTCAGGGTTCATACAGAAAATAATTCAAAATAAGACACATAAGCAGTCGCTTATTAACACAATAATATATGCTTCATAAAAACTAAAAACAGACATCTATAAGGCAATTATAATTTTGAAATGAAAAAAATTATTTTTCTAAAATGTAAAATTAAAAATTGAACCCTACTAAAAAGTATGACACCACAAAATCAAAATAGTAAAATTCATAAAGTGTAAAGTCATACACAGTAAATAATGGCCTAAAACGTCAGGTAGAACTAGTAGCTCTCTCCTACTTAATAGAATGTAGCTAATACTTGAGTTGCAATTTTTATTATTTCCTCATACTCAGCCTCATTTATTTCTGCAAGGCACCATGAAGCACCTTGTTGTGGTAGACAGCCCTGGAACAAAGAGGATAGGAGATACCGTAACTTAGAACGCCAGGGCACACTCAAGCCAATAAACCATTCTGAATGCCTACACATGCTGAGTTGTGAAAGGAGAAAGGACTATATAAGCACAAAGGTATTACAGGGAAACATTCCAAGAAGAAATATTATTACTCAAATTTTAAGGTTAGGAAAAGGAAAACAAACAACAGAAAAACGGTGTTTCCGGTAGAAAAGCTCAGGCAGCAAACAGACAAGTCAGGTAATATGGTTTAGGTGGAGAACTACAAGTACTTCAACATTTCCAGGGGACAAACTGTTCAGGAAGGAAATGACAAGAAACAGGACAGTGGAGTTAAGCAAAAGCCAGACCAGGCCAAGGCTTTATAAACTCGGGCATGAGAAGCAGTAGAGAGGTTTCAGCAAGGAGAGTCAGTTGGCACATTTACAATTAGCAAAATCTCTGATAGTGGCTATCATGAGGTCAAAACTGAAACGAAAGACAGCAGTTGAGATGGACAGTCCTTGGAGGGAAGAAGAGTTCAAGTCGCAGGCATTTGTACATTCCTGTCAAAACTTCGAGAAAGTATGAAGTTCAGAGATAAAAGTGTACAAATCTATGCATGAGTAATACTTTCAATCACAAGACTTGATGACCCAGAGTCTATGTCTATCAAAGAAATTTCTAACAGATATTTTAGGTAAAAAGTACTAAATAACTGTGGCAGCTAGGTCATTTAAGATTGAAAATCTAAACCCCAAAACTCAGCAAACTATGTCCCATGGGTCAAACCCAGCCTCCTTCCTACTTTTGAAAATAAAGTTTTGTTGGAACACAGCCACACCCATCCTCTTATGTATTGTCTAGGGCTGCTTTGGCACTAAAACAACAGAGTTGAGTGTTGCAACAAAGACCACATGGCCCACAGAGCCTAAAATATTTATTATCTCGTCCTTTACAGGAAAAATTTGCCAACTCTGTATATAAAGATGTTGTCTCCAGATCCAGGCAAAGAAAGGACTTGAATTATCTCTTGTAAAATGGGAGCATTCTACTAAATGATTTCTAAGATCCTTTTCTCCTCAAACAATATTTCTATTACTCAAAAAAGGGGAAGCATCGGCATGATTCATGAAACACTATGTAGTGAAATGGGGTACTAGGCTTATTTTTTAACTGGGGCTAATGGTATGTATGATAATCAACTCTTAGGATTGAACTGTGGATTAATGTTCTGGAATCATTTATTTTAAAAGAAAAAAAGGTGAGTCATTTCAAGCATTTTCGGTAAGTGTTATTACTAACACTAACATAATTATACCAATAATATGCGTTAGCAGGCCACATTTGTTGGGAGGGTTCTAGGAAGTATAAATGTAGTTGGAGTTCCACCTCACACAAATAAGAAAAGCAAAAAACACCCAGCTGGATTCTCGATAGTTGAGCAAACAACTCAGAACTCAGTCATTACCATAAACAAACTAAGTTACAAAATATAAATTTACAGTTCTCTCTCAGTATATTCTAGAAATAGAAATAATACTCAGAGTATTGAGAGGAGACATGCAAATAACTTCAACCAATCCTGTCACTGCCAGATAAAAATTTTCAGTGTTGACTCTGGAACTATCTTGACAACATTTGGTATATTCCACCTTAGCAAGTTCCAGAAGAATTAAGCTTAAGTATTAATCATTTAAGAAGAATTAAGTTTCAGAATTCCATAAAACAAAACCTCTGGTGTCTGGAAAATTGAATCATACTTTTCAAATGTATCACACATAAACTTGTTGCAAACAGGGCTCAAGCTAAAGCATGTTTGGATTAGGAAGTTTTTTGCACTGATTCTATCATCTGTCTATACTTTCAGATATAAAAGAACAGTTCAGGCCTTCTAGAAAACTGCAAAAGTAATCTATTTTTAGGTAGCCATAGATTTTTATCTTAAGAGAACAGAACTTAGGTCTGGTAATATTCTTATCATCTTCCTGTCTAATGATTCAACTCCAAGACAAGGTTTTTTTCAGAATAGGAAGCATTACTATAAAAAATATTTCATAAAAAAACATAACCTACTATACAGACACTATATAAGATTTGGCAGAGTCATTGTAATATATAACATGTTTTTAAATTGTGCCTATACCTAGAATTCTTTTAAAATTCAAATATTAAGAAAGCCAACAGGAGTCTAACTTGCCTTTCAAAACAAACTTTAGGATACAAGCTTCTGTACACACAAATAGAAAACTTTTGAATATGAATGAAGTCTAATTATACTCTGACAACAAATTTCGAGTATTCATCTGCCTACTCACCTTTCAAAAACAGAGCAAAAATCTCTAATGTTCCATATCTTACTATCATTCACCCTAGTTTCATGAGATATAAAATTAAAGATTAAACTTATTCTCTCATTTAATTAAGAACAAAGTCTTAGTTCTTCAGTCTCTTCAATTTATCTTCATTTCTCCCCTTCTAACTAAAATGGCTGCCTTGACAAGTCTGGCCTGCTATAATAAATATCTATAGACTGAGTGGCTTATAAATAACAGATATTTATTACTCACAGTTCTGCAGGCTGGAAGTCCGAAATCAGGGTACCATCATTGGGTTCTGGTGAGGGCTCTCCTTCCAGGTTGCAGACTGCTGACTTCTTGTTGGGTCTTCAGGTGGTGAAAAGAAAGTAAACTAGCTTTCTAGCCTCTTCTTATAAAGGCACAAATCCCATTCATGAGGGCTCCACCCTCATGACCTAAATACCTTCCAAAAGCCCCATCTCCTAATATCATCATTTTGAGGATTAGGATTTCAACATGTGAATTTTGGGAATGACCAAATCAAGTGTCCAATTACTTATCAGGGATAAAATTAATGTAAACTGCCTAATAAAGTCTATTTTCACTTATTTCGATGTCATACATTGCATATTAAATTTTATAAATTGATTTACTATGATAGCACTGGCAAATAAATTCAAACAACGTTGCTCATCTGACTGGGTTCAGTAAACTACTTAAAAGAGGGAAATAAATACCAATTCTAAACCTTGTGCTTAATCAAGAATAACGTATTTATAAAACTTAGTAAAAGTCCCCTGGAATTCATTCTATTTGCATCTTGCATTAAAATACCCTTCTATCTGAAAATAACCTTTATTCATTAAAAAAATAGATACTAGGAAGTTGTGCCCTGTGAAAATCATTTCTTTACACATCATCAGTCCATCACAGTCTTAGGGGGGTTCTATATTTCACAACACAAACCTGCCATTAACCATTTAGCCATAAGCAAAGATCGCCTAAAACTTAAAATAACACTGTCAATTCTTTCTATTCAACATGTCCTACAAGAAAGATTTCATTGTTCTTCATCTTTGTGTTAGAAATGAATCCCTTCATGACTGCAATTGGGTAAAGTTTCTAAAAGTATTTTTAACCAGTATTTATTTAGGTTTTATTATTGATTTAGGCAGGAAATACCTGAGACTGACTATATTAGCAGAAAACAAATGAAAAAATGTGTAGAATTTGTACAAGTGATTGCATTTCTGCCACTGCCACAGGGTACAACCACAAAAGACCTTACTGTATCAAGAGCAATCATAAAAATTCAAGATATAATAAAGTTATAATTTTTCTGAAAGAAAAATAGAATCCACAGAGTACAGCAGCAATAAGTTGAGACTGGAGTGGGCAGGGATTTGTACCTGCTCCCAAGGTCAATCATTGTCTACTACACACTTATAGATACATATACACATACACTATCCATTTGAAAATTTGAACTATTAGGGACCTGCCACAGATTGTAAAAAGTAAACCCAATATAGAGGCAGTGAGAATTAAAACAGCCATCTTTTATGTTTATTTCATAAGAACATATGCCTTGATAACACTTTTTTGTTTGTTTTAAAAAAAGATGACATCTGGCTCTGTCACCCAGGCTGTAGTGCTGTGGCTCAGTCATAGCTCATTATAACCTCAAACAATCTTCCTGCCTCAGCCTTCCAAGTGGTTAGGACTATAGGCATATGCCACCATGCTCACCTAATTTTTAAATTTTTTTGTAGAGACAAGGTCTCACTATGTTGCTCAGGCTAATCTTGAACTCTTGATCTCAATCTTCCTTCCCTGGTCTACCAAAGTGCTAGGATTACAGGTGTAAGCCACTGCACCCAGCCACATTTTCTTAGTCTAGTACTAATAGGATTAACAAGAGGCAATGTATAGAATAATCAGTTAAGTAAATGATGACAAAGATACATGTCAGAGATCTGGTAAGAAATTAAACAGCACCATAGATTTTTATAATTTAAATTCAGTGGAGGCTCAATACCCTGTAAAGCTAAAGTAAGAAGCCATTAGCACTTAAAAGAGGGGATCATGTTTTTTCCAGTTGTCATTTGTTCTTTATTAAGAAGGAACGTTAAATATATATATGTATGCAAATTTTTAATCTTTTTCCATTTTATTTAACACATTCATAAGAATATAAAAGTAACAAGCGCATATGATACATTACACACCGGATTCATTCTGTTCCTAGCTCTGCCACTGGTGAGCTGTGGAACCTTCTGGAAACAATTTATATCTCTGTGACAGTTCCCCCACATGTGGAAGTATCAAGTGTCAATGGATGGTGGTTTTCTATATTTTTTATTTGCTGACATGTTCAAATACTAGACATTCTGAAGTGTTTTAAAGATCATATATTCTGATCTGTTATGTCAATAAACTACTTGTAAAAAACTAGAACTAAATTAGATATTTTTGAAGGTTAGTTAAGTTTCTCAACACATTAAAATTCTACTTAGCAATTTATGGTTTTTGCTAAATTAAATTCATGGAAAGATTGCTATCTCATAAAGCACGAATAAAATTATTGTCTACACAAGTAGAAAAGTAGAGCTCTCATGTAATTAATCCAGATAATTACAGTAAAATTATTTTGCTGTGGAAAATGTGATTAACCAGTTTATCAAGTGTAATTAAAAAGTTTGTTTCCTTCTATATTTTGAACTACTTAGATTTGTTGCCAGTCTCTTCCCACTTTTAACAATTAAACACTTATTTTTGGTACCTATCATGTGAATTAGCTATGGTAATTTTTTTTAAAAAGCTTCAAATAAGAATATATATATTGCCTGCTATTTCATCTGACAGTAACAAACGATGTTTTCTGGAAACCTTGCCAGAACCAAGTAAATTAGAATCTCTAATTTACTTTTGGAATCTGGGAAGGTATTTTTGATGGTTTTACAATTGGTTAATCATAATCCTGGCTGGAAAACAACTATAGGTAGTTTTGCCTCCTAAAACCTTTTTCCATTGGTAGGAAAAACAAACTCTCTGGTCATTAACTTCTAAGCAAGGAACTTAGTCTATAATTCAGACTCTTAGCATCTTTGAATCTTGTTTAATCTAGGTAAAGGCCTATTCTAAGCAAATTTTACTTCAGAAATTTTATGAATTTACATTTTAGTATTTAACACATATTACTTTTATTTTTCTTAGTATTCATTAATCATTATTTAAACAGTGAACAAAAGCATATGATTAGAATAGATAAGAGAGAACTGGACATGTTCCACATTCGTAGCTGTTACATCAGATCACTCCACAAAGAACTTGCAGATAATCCTCTTTGAGAGATGCAATCTGACAAAAGTGATAGCAACACTATACACCCCCCCTCATAAACTCAAAGTACAGAAGGTTAACAATAACTTCTGTCAAATAAATGGATCTTAAAGTAATAGGCTTTGCCAGTTCATCTTAGATAACAAAATTCTTGTGTATTAAATATCTTCTAACCCATTTCACAAATGCCAGGAAGAAGTTGATCTTTGTGCAGTCAAAACCTCTGCAGAACCTAAAAATAAAATCTAATTATGCTTAAATGCCTATGTACCAAGAACCAAACACCATTAACTGTTCACTCACTCAGTTCTTAGCTTCCTCCAAGAGATAAATATTCTGGAGGAGGTTCGAAGTCACATGTCTCTTTTGAATGTCTATTGAGTGACAGATACCAAACAATTCCAAAATATTTTCCTATACTACTTGAGGATGTAAGGGACAATGGGGGCTTCATCAGTACTGTGGCCTGAGAATAATTTTTACCACTTAGACTCTAACTCAATATTGTTTTTGCCAAATGCCCAGCTAAACTGATGTTTGGCCTCGTTTTCCTTTAAATATTTGTCCTTGTTCAGTGAAACATGATGAAACTGCAAATGCAATCTTAACTAGTCTCGCAGTTGAAAAACCTCAAAAACATCTAATAACTACAATTTTCGTTTACATTTGGCTCATTCCTATTTAGCCTTCCACTCTTCAAATGGACTGAAATTAGAAGTTGATAACCCTTGTGCAAGAACAAGGACCACTGTACTACATCTCATCCAAGACAAAATAGGCCTTTAAACATTTACAATACATGCATTCAAAATCTATTGAATCACATAACCCAATAGTAAAAAGGGACATATTTTCCTATATGACATTGATGTCATTTGAAATATATTTTCTGATGAATGAAATCTACTTGTTTAGGGAAGCAAATAATCAGACTCCTTTTTGACCATTCTTTCATAATTTAAAGCTGCTTAATAAAAATCTTATTTAAAAAAAAAAAGGCCCCAGTAGTAGAGCCCTTTTCTTTTTCCTAGTTTAATCTTCCAACAAATTCAGATAGAAGAAAAGCAGACACCTCTGAGGTATCTATTACATATAACATCTTCCAATTATATATGTATACATACTTATACAGTGAAATAAAATAGGCATATATGTTTTTTATCCTTTGAGCAAACCAACATATCTAGACCTCAATTTCAGCCTTTCATTTTACTTTTATAATTATACGGCTTTTTACACATCTATTAATTTGAGGGATATTTAAATGGTTGTGTCAAATTTTCATTAACAGGAAAGCTGAGATAGCCTTATGGCCATTTTTGGTGAAAATGGTAACAGAATGAAAAAGGATGGAGCCTGATCAATCATATTTATGATCATTTACAGAACAATTCAAACACCCAGAGACTATACACGTGCCTCCTCATTCAAGAAGCCAGCATTCTTTACTGCACCCTTTCTAGTTATTTATTCTAAGTACAGATTGTAGATATAATCTAATAATATTTTCCACTTAATAATACCCTTAATGTCATCACATTAAGTTTGCCTGTGCAGAGACATACCTTAGAGATACTATGGGTTCGGTTCCAGATCACCACAATAAAATAAATATCACAATAAAGTCAGCCACACAATTTTTTGGTTTCTCAGTGCATATAAAAATTATGTTTACACTATACGGTAGCCTACTGAGTACTAGCATAGGTCTAAAAAATGTACATAATGTACATTCTTACTTCAATTATACTTCACTGCTAAAAAACACTAATCATCACCTGAGCCTTCAGTGAGTCACAATCATTTTGCCATTGGAGGGCCTTGCCTCCATGCTGATGGCTGCTGACCGATAAGGGTGTTGGCTGAAGGTTGGGGTGGCTGTGGCAATTTCTTAAAAAAAGATAACAATGAAGTTTCCTGAACTGACTCTTCCTTTCAGGGATGATTTCTCAGCAGTATGCAAAGCTGTTTGACAGCATTTGACCCACAGAAAGACTTTCAAAATTGAAGTCAATCCTCTCAGACCCTGCCACTGCTTTACCAGCTATGTTTATGTAACATTCTACCCCTCTTATTGTCATTTTAACAAAGTTCACAGCATCTTCACCAGGAGTACATGCCAACTCAAGAAATCACTTTCTTTGTTCATCCATCAGCAATAATTCTCATCTGTTCAAGTTTTGAGATTATAACAATTCAGTCACATCTTCAGGCTCTACTTCTAATTCTAGTTTTGTTGCTATTTCTACCACATCAGCTGTTACTTTCTCCACTAAAGTCTTGAAACCTTCAAAGTCATTCATGAGGGGTGTAATCAACTTCTTCCAAAATCCTGTTAATGTGGATATTTGGACCTCCTCTCATGAATCATGAATGTTCTTAATGACATCTAGAGGGGTAAATTCTTTCCAAAAAGGTTTCCAAATTTATTTTGCCCAGATTCATCAGGTAAAATCATTATCTCTATGGCACCTACAGCCTTATGAAACATGTTTATTCAGTAAGACACAAAAGTCTAAATTACTTCTTGATGTGATGGAAAGCATGAAAAAAATGAATCTTATTGTACATCTCCATCAGAGATCGTAGGTGACTAGGTACATGACCAGTGAGTAGTAATATTTTAAAAGGAATCTCTTTTTTTGAGCAGTAAATCTCAACAGTGGGCTTAAAATATTCAGTAAATCATGGTGTAAACAAACATGCTGTCATCCAGGCTTTGTTGTTCCAGTTATAGAGCACAGGCAGAGTAGATTTAGTATAATTCTTAAGGGCTCTAGATTTTCAGAATGGTAAATGAGCATTGGTTTCAACTTAAAAGTCACCAGCTACATTAGCTCCGAACAAGAATGTCAGCCTGGCCTTGGAATCTAGACAGTGACTTCTCTCTAATCATGAAAGTCCTCAATGGCATCTCCTTCCAACAGAAGGCTGTTTTCTTTTACATTGAAAATCTGTTGTTTAGTGTAGCTACCTTCATCAATGATCTTAGCTAGATCTTCTGAATAACTTGTTGTTGCTTCTCTATCAGCTCTTGCAGCTTCAACTGGTACTTTTCTGTTATAGAAACAACTTCTTCCCTTAAACATTATGAACCAACCTCTGTTAACTTCTAACTTTTCTTCCATAGCTTCCTGACCTCTCTTAGCCTTCATATTATAAAATTGAAGAGCATTAGGGCCTTGGTGTGGATTAGGATTTCTAGCTTTTGATTGAAAGTGAAAGACACATGACCCTTTCTTTCACTTGAACACTAAGAAGCTGTTGTACAGTTATGGATTGGCCTAATTTCAGTATTGCTGTATCTCAGGGAATAGGGAGGCATGAGGAGAGGAAGAGAGATTAGGGAACAGCTGGTTGATAGAGCAGTCAGAACACATACAACATTTATCAATTAAGTTTATCATCATATATGGGTATAGTTCCCAGCACCCCATAACAATTATAGTAGTCACATCAATAATCCCTGATCACAGGTTATAGCACATAGAAAAACAATAATGAAGAAGTTTGAAATATTACAAGAATTACCAAAATGTGACTCAGAGACACAAAGTCAGTAGATGCTGTTGAAGAAACGGCTCTGATAGACATGATCAATGCAGCGTTGCCACAAAACTTCAATTTGTAAAATGTTGTATCTGCCAAGTGGAATAAAATGAAATATGCCTGCATACAAATATTGCTTATGGAGTGACAATCCACCAATTTAAAATAAACATTTTATGGTGCTTTAGTATATAGATTTATAGTATATAGACTTATATTATTCTCGAACTAATTTTGAGAGACATTTCCACCAAAACTGGAGGATTATCCATTTTTCCCCTTAGTTTGACACATAACACCAGATAGCCAAACAATTCCAGCATTTACTGGAGCACATGAAATGAAACTCAATAGAAGAGAAAACTAAATTTAAATATTTATAGGAGCAATAGAAAGGACTAGGATTGAGATACAACAGTAGCAATGAATAGAAGAACTATCAGTTTAAAAATAAGTGTGTGCACATGCACATTTGGTGGAGAAAGGCAGAGAGAAAAAGATAAAAAGAAAACTTGATAAATGAGGTGATGGATACCCCAGTTACCCTGATTTTATTAATTCACAGTGTATGCCTATATTAAAACATCGCATGTACCCTTTCAATATATACAACTATTATGCATCCATAATAATTAAAAAGAAAAAACAAAAAGACAGATTCCAACCTCGATGTCCATATTGCCCCAACTGTACCACCATTAAGAGAAGTCAACTTTTGGAGAACATGCGTTTGGGATAGATCTGATATACTAAATTTGAGAACCAAAGTAATCCAATGGAAGTACCAAGTAGAATGATGGGAAATGTATGACTAAAGCTCAGGAATCAGAAGAGACCGGTGAATGTGAATGTGGAGTTGTCTCATCCAAAGTGGAAAGAAGGGAAGCTACACTATTAAAACTAACACCTCATGCCTGCCAAGGGCCCAGCTCTGTGCTATAAATTACATTGTGTATTCATTTCTTTTTAATCCTTATATAATAACAACTTAAGAAGTAGAGTTATTAGCCTCATTTCTACACTGAGGAAACCAAACCTCAGAAATGTTAAATAACTTGACCAAGGAACTGAAGTATCTGAGTTCAATGCCCTTCCTCTTTTCACTATATGGTACTGCCTCTTCAGCATATCTGCAAACATGGAACAAATGAGATTTCTAAGCAAGTAAACACGGAGAAACGAAAAGAGTCAAACATGGAAGTCTGAACTTACCTCTATCCTACAAAGCCATAGAGACTTCCAGCATTGGTACATTCCATAATTTTCCTAAAAAGCTCAATCAAAGCTTCTATGATTCTGTGAAAATCGGTCACGTGTGGACCTTCAGTTTCCATAACAAAGTACACCCATGGAAATTATCTTTAGGGCATATAACGAAATATAACAGGCCAGTGAATTAATTAAACCTCCCATAGTTGCTAATTTGTTTCTACTTGCATTGCTCAGCCTAGAGTTATTTATACTGCAAATTATTATCTTTATTACTTACCATAAATTCCCACACTATGGAATAGGCTAGAGTTTTAGGAACTTGGCAATTGCTAAGCACTTCTGAGAAGTTAATGTTTGGAAACCCCTTTCCACAGCAAAATGCTACTGACTATAGATCTTGCTTGTCAGCCAATTTGGCTGGCTTGGCCTCTGATCTTTTTCCTTCCTCAGTTTGCTAATATTCCTCTCTGCTATATAGTTTCATGAGCTAAACAAGTAAACTCTGTACTAAACATATACTTTTAGTCTTTCACAGAAAAACCTCCCTAAAATTTTCCTGGGCCATTCTTCTAGAAATTCTCTTTAATCTGTTTATCTTGTTCTATGTTTGTATTCCATGGAACAGAGAAGATGAAACAACCGAAAAATAAATTTTCTTTCATTAGATTTTTTCCTCTCATTTTTTAACTTCTGGATTTCTTCTCTAACGGCATTCTGGAAATTTACTAAGTTAAGCTCTTTCACATTATCCAAACAACTAATCAACTTAGCCATATGCTTTGCAATCTCAATGAAGGGAGAAAAATGTAATCAGTTTCTAGGTTGAATTAAATAGTTTTCCTAACCTGTCAGTTTAACTAAACAGATTGCATTAACAAAAGCATTCAGTCATATAAGTGATACAAGAGAGTAAGCTGAGGAATCCACAAAGAAAGGAAGAGTTTTCTTCTGAATTTAGGTTGGTACTTTCAACTGGATGAAATTTTGTTAAATATAAACACTGAGTTATAAGAAGGAAACACAAGTGTGAGAAAAAGCTGCACTGATTCACTTACTGAAACAACAACAACTGGATATAAAATAGAAAGATTATTCTCTTCAAGTATACTCAGTAACTTATGGGTTTCTTGAAAATCAGAGGTCATAACCTAAAAGAGAAGGAAAAAAAGGAAATGAAGAGAAGTTCTTAAATGATTTAAACATTAATTCAAGGAAACATTTTATATAACATTCAAAATATTTATCAAACTTAATTTTTAAATAATTTTAAAGAATGCCCATGATGTTATATATATATTAAAATTTGAACTATTCATTAATTCAATTTTCTACTTAATGTGTCTTACTATCTACTTTATACCAAAATGGAAAATTGGAAATATTGTCCAAAAAAAAAAAAAAAAAAATCAACCTCTTCTCATTATGGGAAATAGTATATTAGGAAGTGTTATTTCCCTATTTCAAAAGGTAAAAAATAAAATTTTCCAATAAATATTAAATAATACAACTCCTCTGTCACAATCACATATTCAAATATTTAAGAATCAAGAGAAATTTCTCTTCCAAATTACATTTGCATACATCCTCAAGTGCTTTCAATCATTTGTGTTGACTACTTACATTCACACAAACAAAATTATAGCATTGCTCCAAGATGATTTGCTGAAGATCTCCACCAGCATGACACAGAGCCCCAGATGTGACTTTCACATGCTAAGAAAAAAGCGTACAGGAGAAAAACAGTTTACAAACTAGATTGACCAAACATGACCATAAACATCTTTATTACAAAGGAACACATAATTGCTAAAGGACAGACACATAAAGCCAAGAACCATATATAAAAATAAATTCAGGACTAAGTTTATCAAGCTAGCAAGAAAAAAAACATTTGAACTAGGCCATGAATGATGAATATTATTTTAGCAAATCCGTATACAGGGAATTGTTTCAGTTAGGAAAAAATGCATATATACATATATGTCTGTGTGTATATGTGTGTATACACATATATATTCATTCAGGAATAGGCAAGTAGTCTGGTTTATCTTATACAAAGAGGTATTGCAGAGGATGTTGAAGGACTAAAATAGAAAGGTTGCAGGAATCTGGAAGCATGGTAAACACTATAGTTACAATGAATAAACTTCACTAAACATGGAGGCAGGGAAAGCAGTAACAAATTATCACAATATAAGTGTGAGAAATAAGACTTGAACTGGAGCAATGATGAAAGAGACTGTGAAAGAGAGACTGTCAAAAAACTTATTACAAGAAGTAGTCCCAGACTAGATTTAAAAGGATAGGACATATATTACAGAAACTTTCCTAATAAGATTTTTATTACACATAACTTAATATATTAATAAACATGCTCCAAGACTTTTCTATTATAATATGAAGAAAATCTTAAGAATTACTGGACAACAAGTCTGTTACATCTCCATTATAATTCCACAGGAACTCAGTGATTCATACTGGCATTACATTTAGAATACTTTACAATTTAAAGTTCTAAAATATAATGCTGTTCCTAAGTAAAACATCAAACTCTGTACCTCTAAGAGAATTATGTATTCAGTAACGTAATTTTATATAACTTTGACAAAATATTGGAGAATGAGAAAGGGAAGTAAAGGTTTCAAGGTCTTAGCTTTGCTAAAGAAATCAGTTGGCTCATACATAAGAATTTTAGCTCAGTTTGTCGATCTTATTGAGCACAAAGTTCAAAAGGATTTTTAAAAATCAAAAAAACACCCTTCTATAGTCATTAACTACATATTAATACAACAAAAAATAAATCGGCTTCCATTCTGCAACATTAAGCTTGATCAAGAAGTAACATCTTCTACACATTGCAGGCAAACAATTTTTCAAGGGTCTCTCATGTATCTGAACGTTTTCAAAGGCATTAACAGCTAACTTGTTCCAGATTCTTTTCCAAGTATGTTTGCATAACAGGCAGACTTGCATAGATAGATATGTCTCTTCCTAGAGTAGATTTGTTTATTTTCCAGAAAATAAAGATGGAGACATTTCTCTCCCTAGAGCAGATTTGCATGACATTCCAGTATAATAAGGATAATCTCTCTCTCCTAAGGGGAAGATGGGCTGATTTGCCTGCATAAGGCCAAGGTTTCCTACTTACTATCCAGGATCTTTTTAAATCATCACACTGCCTGGCACCAACTAACCCTAATTTTATCTCTGCATGAGAACTGTAGTTCTGAAAACCAGTGCAACATCGTAATTTCTGCTACTGTCATTGTAATAAATTGTCTGTTCTCTGACCCTGTAATCTCAGGTCTCCTGCCAATATCTATGATTCTGTGTCAGGCTGACATGACATACTTGCATGCAAATTGGGTTATAATCTCACATCTTGCCAAGTTTCTGATTTGAAAGATATAAAATAAGGCAACCACATCAAATCTTAATTTCAACAAATATGCACAACTGAATTCTGAATTTAGAAAAAAATGACTTAAAGATCCTTTTGCATATACGTTAATGAGGTCTAGGATGAGAACATGAGCAATATTCTGATTTAGCTTTTTAAGGATTAAAAAAACCAAAATTCTTCAGGACAGAGTCTGGGATCATTGAGGATAGAAATAAACATGTTTTAAGAGCTTAAAAAGAAAAGGCTTAAGAGTTTAAAAAGAGAAACTTTTCCATCAATGTTTTTTTTTTTTTACAGAAAAAAAAGGACTTGTGTCAAGGAAAATGGTATATGTTCTTAAAATTAACAATGTGGAAAAGTTTTCTTAAAAGTTAAAAAAATTCATCTAAAAATACTGCTACATAGAAATAATTACTCTGAATGTCAGGTAAGCATCATTCCAACAATGCTTAATGAATAATAAATATAGTAGGCTGGAAGGACAAAAGAATGAAGGACTAAAATCATAAATGCATTTTATTAAAAAGGGATCATACTATTCATATCATTTTTATTTATTTAATTTTAGTCAAAGAAAACCAAATGTAGTAAAACTGAAGGCACTGCTAAACTCTAGATAATTCTTTACCCCAAGAAGTTTAATTAGGTTCTAAAAGTTAAAAGAAGATATCATGGGCAGGATGAAAACACTGGACAATTAATTTGTAAGCCAGTATTAACTGATTTCCTTCTGTGAGAGAGGAGATAGCACATTTTAACTCCCACCCACAGCTTCATTCTAGTCAATCATATTTTATAATCTATATAGATTCATATTCTATACTGCAGCCATAATTCACATAATATATATACCTTCAAAGGAAATTTTTTGACAAAATTACTCTATTTCTAAAGTCATTTTAACTCACTTCTTTATTGGATGAACATCTGGAAGTAGTTTGTTGGGGTTTTTTGTTGGTTTTTGTGTGTGTTCTTTTTTTTTTTTTTTTACAGAAGTCTTAACAATTTTCATTTTATATAGAGTTTTCGCTTTCATGCTTCAAGAATCACTCCAATGGGAATAAAAATTTGGTTCACACTTTCTTTCCTTTACAGATTTGTAGTCACTGTGCCACCGCCTTTAAGCTACATGTTTTCCTGATGCTTGTTATACTCCATTGGTCATTCACCCATCCTCCATTCATCATTTTATTGGGAAGATAGCAATGTCAGGCAGTTTCTTCCAAATATTCATAGATGGCATATTTGAAATTTTTTCCTTTTTTCTTTATTCCTAAAGGACAATTTGGCTTTTGGTAAAATTATTGGATTCCACTTTCATTACCTCCGAAGTTTGTAGATGATGCTTCATTAAATTCAGAAGGAATATTGTAGAGAGATAAGAGGACAAGCTATCCTCCAGTTTATAAATTTTTCATGTCATGGGGTTTTGCACCTAGGTGTCTTCCTAAATTCTTTATGAAGAATTTCAAAATCAGAGTAAGTTTTATTGCCAATTGTTAGTTCTCAATTTTTCCTGAAAATATGCCCTTTAGGTCATACAGAGTCATATCATTTCAAGGAAATTTTCTTCCAGCTTCCTGAAGAATTTCTTTTCTTGGTTTTTCTACTTCACATACATATTCATATGTTGGATGTCTTTATCATCATTCACATCTAATCTATTTTAGCTACCATTTAATTTTTAATTGTAATACATGATTATCTCAATTTTTCCCTCTACAATAGTAATTTGACTTTTGCTATATTCTGTTCCTATTTCTAATGGTCTAATTCTGTAATAGCGCTGTACTAGGTACTAGTCTTACTTTTGTTCCCTTAGTTATTCAATCAGCATTAATCTCTTGCAGTGCCATCTTTTGAGTTTTTAACTTTTTTTTTGTTTTGTTTTTGAGACAGAGTCTCGCTTTGTTGCCCAGGCTAGAGTGAGTGCCATGGCGTCAGCCTAGCTCACAGCAACCTCAAACTCCTGGGCTTCAGCAATCCTACTGCCTCAGCCTCCCGGGTAGCTGGGACTACAGGCATGCGCCACCATGCCCGGCTAATTTTTTCTATATATATTTTAGTTGGCCAGATTATTTCTTTCTATTTTTAGTAGAGACGGGGTCTCGCTCTTGGTCAGGCTGGTCTCGAACTCCTGACCTTGAGCAATCCACCCGCCTCGGCCTCCCAGAGTGCTAGGATTACAAGCGTGAGCCACCGCGCCCGGCCTTTTAACTTTCTTAAATTCAGATTCTTTCTGAGTTCTTCTATAGAACAATGTGCATGACAATTATTTTAGTATAGATTGTATAGTTTCCTGGTTATTTCCTATGAGTTAGTTAAAAATTGATAGGCACTGATAGTTTTCCCTGCTTCTGCTGAGATGCCACAGAAAATTGAAAAGATTTTTCTACTTTTAGAATATTTTTCTAAGACATATCCTTTGCCTTTACTTAAGCCCCTCAATCTGTTTCTAAGTTAAAAATAAAAGAATTATCTGGATTTAAGGAACTACCTTTTGCCCCATTACAATGTCTGAGAGATCCACGGGTAGGGTTTAGAAGACATCATGAGCCAGATTGTCATCTTCACTTTCCTTCTTCACTGTTAATTGTCTAAGATTTATGTATTATGTCCCTTACCTTTGTTTGGTTACTGTTAGTAATTTTGCTTGCTTCATTTACTATATTTTAAAGCACTGGAGAAGGAGGATTTTATAAATGATCTTCACTCTACCATGTTTAACCTGGTTGTCACTACCATTTTTAAATATTTCAAGGAATTATTTTATTTTACTTTTATACTGTACGTGTTAAAAAAGGAAAGTATTCCCTAAATGTTGAGTATTTTTTAAGATTAGTATTTGTGATAGAACTTCATTTTTCTCATTAAAAACATGAAATTTCATATATGTACATTACACATGTGTAATTTCTTAGATTAAATCTAAAACAGTGACTTTGTCGTTAAAATACTTCATAATCTATTTATATTGTACCTATTCAAAATCCTAATTATCCAACCCCACTCTTCCACACAAATATTCTTCAACTCTAAGGTCATTTTCCTCTATTGTTATAAACACTTGGCTTATTCATGCCTGTGACAATTTCAGCCCATATTGACTTCAATATCTTCGTGTTTCTTTCAAGCTTAAAGCTTATGTATTTCTTAAACCTTAAGAAAATAATGCACTCTTAGAATACAGGATATAGATATATGTAAAGCACAGTGCTCAGCTACATGGTATTGTTACTGTAAATATAATTAAAATATATTTGTTCAATTATTTTTGACAAATTAAAAACTCCAATTAAAACATAGTCATTCATCACCTATGCCCATGGAATAAGACAGAAATGCACACACAATATTTTTATAAAAGTTATTAAATATTAGTACTTTGTACCCTCTTTAAAAAAGAAACCACAAAATCCAAACTTCAATTCTTTTCTTCAAATTGAGACTCTTAATAATTGTTTCCAGTTAAGTGTACTTATTTGATTTAGTCACATACTGCTTTCCTCCCAACCAAAAAACAATCAATATTTTCCACGCTTGAGTAAAGAAATTCAGATTTTACCTAAATATAGCAAGGAAATCTTTGACACCTTTAATAAACAAAGACCACATTAGACAATGTGATTAGAGTGTTTATGAAAAAGCTCTATGGCATCATCTTACGCTGTCATTCCTAATGTTTCCACACTCAAACACAACAAACGGAACAATCTGCTGGTTAGAAGAACTTCTTGTTCTGTAAATATTTCGGTTCAAAGAACATTTAAACAAAATTTAAAACAACCTTTCAATGTGTTCAGTAAAATTAAAGTAGTACACCAAAGAAATGAAACTCCCCTTACACCATAACCAATAAGAATTTAGAAAATACTTACCAGAAACTAAATGCAAACATGTGTATATTCAAAAATACTATTGAAAGCATGGATATTAGAAAGGGAGATGGGTTGTCAAAAAGTTTTCATTTTAAGAAGAGTTAAGGCTTAACTAAGGCTGAAAAGCTTTGGTTTAAGTCCTATGAGTCAGAGGTTCAAAATATGTTTCTGAAAAGCCAATCCTCGTTTTACAGAACACGTTAGCTAGGTCATCTCTGAATCTGAATCTGCCAATTTCTCACCTACCTCCCATTCAAACACTGGCACTAATATGGGTATAAACAAGGGAGTCCTAGAGAGATGTATTTTCTTTCCACTCTGCAGACATACTAACAAGTAAGTCTTTAGTCCACAGAACATTCACTGTTTGTTATTTCTTTATTTCTTAGAATAAATTTTTAAGCTTTTTTTTGTACTAAAGAGTCTGGACTCCAGAGCCAAACTCCCTGGGTTTGTCTCTACCTCTGGAATATTCTTTCTGTGTGGCTTTGGGTAAGTTACCCTGCAGCTCAGCTTACTGAGTGAATATGTCACAGAATTAATATGAGGACTGAATAAGTTAATATGTAAAAGGTAAAGCTTAAAACTCCCTGGGCTAATCTCTATAGGTTATCTCTTGGAAGGCTTAAGGGGAATCAATCTTGGTAGAGGTTTGAGGCGACAAGTGAATCAAGTTGCCAGTTTGCTATGTTATATAAGTTTTAAACCCCTAACCATGAATGCTGAACTGATGGAACATACCAGTGGCACTCCATTCCATAAACTGCCACCATAGGACTTAGACCTGATTATGTCAAAAGAGGTCTTGATATTCTCCCAATATTACATGCTGGATGTGCAGAATAGGACTATAAACAAGGTTCTGCAGTGTTACATTGCTGTTGAATCCCAACCCCTTATCACACCAAGGAAAGGACCAGTGCTTCCCTAATTACACAGCTTAAACATCACATAGCACAAATATTTTAATATTCATCCCTGAAGATCCATTTGCAATGCTACATAAGGCAGTAGACACTGCTTACCCCTGAGTCCACAGACTTCTCCCAACAATTACTTTTCTAGAAAGTCTGCAGCCTAATGTGTGTGCTGTCAGGTCATTCATCTTTGTTTCGAATACATATATGCAAAGGGCTAACAACCGCCTCACACATAGTGCTATATTAAATGATTGTTGCTATTATTCTACTCATTTCTCATTTAATTTCTACTTTTAGAAGACACTTTAAGATACAGCTCCATTATCCCTTTACATTTAATACTTTATGGAGGATTTACAATTCGCCAGAGTCTATGCAATATACTTTAAACAATTATCTTATTGAAATTGCACCGTATACCTATGGATAGGCAGGTATTATCATTATCCTCATGTTATACATAAAAAGGCTCAGGCATACCAGTTTAAATAACCTGCCCAAGATCCCATAGCCAGTAAGAGGCTAGTACTCAGACTTCGGTCTGGTGGACCTCCCAATTCCACATATTTAACCTCTAAAATACAATGGGCATTTGTGTCACTCTGGGTAGTGTTACCTTCTCAAAAAAGTCACAAAACTCTTACTCAGAGGGTTGTGATTCCATAGGTCCCAAAGTCAACTCTGGAGAAAAACCTAGTCTGGAGGAAGTCATTTGAGTACTAACAATCTCAGCTGCTGCTACACACAATCCCTTAACTCTGACCATTTTTCTGGATTCCAGATAGGAAAAAACATATCTAAGAAGTACCCTCCAATTCAAGTCTTCAGATTTGATTTTGCAGAAAAGTCAAGTGCTTCTGAACCACTGTATTCAATACATGCTGAGCAGCTGGTAGTAAGTAGAAGGAATTATTGTAGTAATATTACCTTAATAATAGTCTTCGTTTGTGCATCACTTTGAAAGCCAACTATTGTTCTAATGCAAAACTGGAAATGGAAAATAACAAGCTCCAATCCTAACAAACCTGAGCACCTGTCACAAAGAATTCAAGGCTGCCATATTATTAAACATCCAGGGCTGCATAGTGTCTACACAAAATATAAAGTTATAGAATAGAAAGTTCATCTTTCTGTTGAGTTTTCACTACAAGAGTATTATCCTATAACTAATAGACAGTACATAGTAAACAAGACATAACTGGCAATAATTCAAATCATGTTTGGAAGGCACATTTTGTAGATATTACCCAACTGAAATGACAAAGGATAATATGCTATAAAGGTATATACAGTAATATGATCTCCTTATGTTTATTGGGAATGCATAAAACATTTGCAATCTGAGAACTGGCAAATTGACATAAACAAATCCTATGTGTTTTAACTAAAAACAGAAAGTCACAAAGAATAAAGTATCCTAGTCATTGATGGATTAATATAGGATTTCATTCATTTGACCAATAAATATTTATTGAGGGCTCTGAGCCAAAAACTAGATTGTATACTGAGATATCAATGAACTAGACACATTTTTTGCCCCCAAGAAGCTTATACCATACTGGGAAGATAAAATAAAGTTTAGATCTGTGTTTCTCAAATTTTAATATGACTAATAATCCCTAAGAATCTTGTTAAAAATGCACATTTTAGTTCTCAGATGTGGTGTGAGGTCTAGGAATAAACATGCCTAAGAAAGTTCCTGTTGATGCTGATATAACTAGACCATGGACCACACTTTGAAACAGCAAAATGTTAACTCATTTGAATTCACATTCATCTAAAAACCATCTCATTTTGAGTAGATGTGTTTACTAAAGAATGTGCCTCCACCTAGGAGTTGAAAGGTAACTGTAATCCTACCGAACCAAAGCTATTGCCTTTCTGTATCATCCAAGATAAATTGCCTGTACCTTTATAACATCAATATGGCAAATAGAAGTGACTAAAATTAGAGAACTTATTAATTCAACTGTTTTTCCTTAAAATTCTTTCTAAATTTACAGCATAACTTAATTTATATATAAAGTTTTAATTTTTTCTAAGTAACATAGGACATTGCCTAAATGTCTGCCCTTGGAATCTGTGAGTTCCACACATCCAAGGATTCAGGCAATCATGGATCAAAAATACTTGGAAAAAAAAATAAATAAAAATACAAATTTAAAAGAGTACAGTGTAACAATTATTTATATAGTATTGACAGCATATTAAGTACTGTAAGTAATCTAGAGACAATTTAAAGTATATGAGAGGATATGTTAGGTTAAGATGTAAATACTATGCTGTTTTATATAAGGGAATAGAGCATCGATGAATTTTGGTATTGCTGGGGCAGAGAGGAGGGTAGGGGACAGGTTGGTCCTGGAATCCCTGTGGACATCCAGGGACAATTGTATATAGAAGTATAATTTTAGCCTGTTTTCATATAAATATCCACAAATAAATTATATGCAAATGTTATACTCTAATCAAATCATTAATTTAAAATTACTAATTAGAATCCACACCAAGTATTGTTTCAGTTTTATAATTTAAATAGTCTATTAAATACTATACATATTTTTATATATAGCTTTGCATTAAAATCAAAATACGATACACATATAGCTTTATCCCAAATTTACTCATAAATTTGAGAATATATGAAACAAAACAAGTTATGTTAGAAGTTCTTAACTAGTGGCAACTTTGCCTTTAGGGGAATTTCAGCAAATTCAGGAGACATTTCCAGTTGTCACAAGCAGGATGACAGGAATGCTATTAAATATCCTATAATGCACACACAGGTCAGCTCCCATAACAAAGGTATTTGTATCAAAATGTCAATAGTGTTACTATTGCAAAATCCTGAGTTAGATGGAAAGTTCTAGTTTCTGGTCTTCAGCATTTATTCAAGAATCAATGACTAACACCAAAAGCAGTAACATTTTAGCAAATTTAAGGCTTTACTATAATTATTCTTTTTACAAGGGAAATACTAAAATATAAAATTGCATTTTATCAAACGAGATATTTCATATAACTTTTCAAATTACATGATTTTAACATTGTACAAGAAAGGTGAAAATTGTGTTCAAAATGTCTACAAAAGATATATACTAAAAACAAATTCTCAACTAAACAACCTCCATTTTCCATCCAGTTTTTATAAAATGATAGGAAATAGAAGAAAACTACAATCAGCTATAAGATCCATAAGTAGCTTAGTGAAGAGTTCTTTCACATGTAATCACACGGAAACTATGTAAGAGTGTTCAAAGGAATATGCAAATACTAACCAAATACTTTTTCAACCTGAATACTGCCATCATATTTCTTCAAACCTTATTTAACAAGCTATTTTTCATTTATGTATTTTCCTCTTGAATGAAAAATATACTTGTGATATTTATTCACAAAATTAAATTTCCATCTTGCAACTTTCCATAATGAGTTATATATTAGTAATGTACTGAACATGCATTGTTTAACCTATAGGTTCAAAATGTTTTTAAAAAGTTATTAATAAATTAAATTTAGAAGGAAACAACCAAAACATGATCGTGTCACTTGTTCCACAAGGATGCAAACACGTATACACCTTAGAATGTTTTTAAAGCAGTACATTTCTAAATATAGGAAAATATATCCAAATTCAATATAGAATCTTATTATAGATTACCAAGAAATAAATTTTACAATTTTGCTTATGGATCCACTTCTTCACCTCACTACTATTCCCTCTGTGCAGAACTAATTTCTCCATCACTCTCTCTCTCTTTTCTTGCCAGAAAGCTCACCACCAATTTCATCACTGTTGCTGACTCCAGTTCATCTACTCTCTGTAGTATATGCTATCTGCCCTTCCCCCTTCTCTTCTCTTGTGAACATAGTCTTGTCTTCTGGTTAGGAAATCAGTTAAAACTTCTTGAGTATATTTTTGGTTTTAAATTCTTTTCAACTGTTCACATGACTGAAGATGCCCAGAGGCTACCTCTTCATCTCCAGAAACATGTTTGGCAGATGTCCAGGTAGAGAGGTATTCCAGAAGCTTGCTTGTTCATCATCCTCTCATCCTTAATCACAACTATTTATCTGGCTCCCACCATACACACAGCAGTGTGAGAGGGATCAGCGATAAAGATGGTGAAAAGTGATGTGCAGAAGAAATAACAATAAAAAGGATATGCAGAGTAACACTACTGTTGGTTAGTATTTGAGAAGATCCAAAAACTAGAAAAATGGGGAAACTTCATGGAAATAGTAATAGTAAACTAATCCTTACAACACGAAATCAAAAAGTAGGAAAGGAATGCTAAGCACAAAAGGAAGAAAACTATATAATATCAAGATACGAACAAGGCGTATTGGACCAAAATAGCGATAACATTGGGAGAAAAAAGTTCAGTAAAGACTGTGGAAGATCTTAAATGACTGGTCTATCTGTACTGACTGACTTACATATACTGAGTAGTCACTGAAAGCATATAGTGCCAATGCAAGAAAGAAAGATAATTTTTTTTTTTTTTTTTTTACCGAAGTACACAAGTACTTCATTGAAGGCCTTGGAAACGAGTTTTCAGGAAACAAGATGCCACGGATAATTTTCTCTGATTGCAAGCTCAAAGGGGATATATTTGATTCGTTTGTCCTAGAAACACCGAAACCCTGGAACCATTATTTATTTAAAGTCACTAGAACAATAGAATAATCTATTTTTTGGCACTGTAAATTAGAATTATACTGCATGCAAACAGTTAAAATGAGATGCATCTCCAAACTCAATTATGAGGATAAAATTAATAAGTAGGAAATGATATTTTTAAAATATGATATCTTATAATTGGAACAAAAAAATAAAATAAAATCATAGTCAACAAAGCTCTAAAACTACATCTCAATTTATAAAGCATAAGCAAGTTATACATAAAATATTCATTGAAATCAACTGCTGAAGGTTGGTAACCATAATCTACATACAAAAAGAACAATTTTTTCAACTTTCTATATGGATTTTCCTTCTAAACATATTCTTCTATGTGTAAAACACACACAAAAAATCAATAAATTTCCTGAATTATAGGATAAGACCTGACGTTATAAATATATGCCCAATACTAGATATTAGACAGTCGCTTTTTTTTTAGGACTCAGCACAATTGTTGTCTAAAACTTGTGAGCAATGACGTCATTACTAAGTGGACAAAGATGCAGAAGACCATTCTGACAAATTAACCATCTAGTTCCTTTAGGAAGAGTAATATTTCTACCAGTTCCTGTATTTCAAGAATATACACAGTTAAAAATATGAGAACATGTTAAATACATAAAGAAAAAAATAGAGAAAGTGGCATTTAGGGTGAGTTACCCTAGCTCTCTCATTAATAATCACATTATGAAACCATGACAACCCATTATTATAAACTGTTTATTTTATTAAGTACAACATGAACATAATTCATACCATATTATGCAACTAGGTGGTCCAATAATTTTGAACTTTCTTTTTACCTCTGGAGAGTTGATCAAGAAATCTGGCTAGCATCCCAAATAAGCAAGATGGATTTAATGGGATGGTCTCTGGCTAGTTTCTGTAGTCTTGTACACACACACCCCACCACATACTCAAAAAAGGGCACTAGTCAGAGTCAGAGGCCCAAGAGGAGAAATGTGTTACTTCATTGTTATTATTTATACAGTGTTCAGGTTCAAAAAATTAAAATCCTGTTTCTTTAAAATATTGTTGTGATATGCATCAAAATAAGTATAAAATAACTATTTTGAATGGGTCCTAAGATGTTGCTATGGCTTAATTTGCTGTTTCTTTTATGCCTGCTTTTCCTTACTTCATTTGCTATTTCTGATGTTTTGTTTGACTAGTATGTCATACAGTGAATTTAGTGAGGTCTATAACAAAAGGCACAGCTCCATATTCTGGACACAACCTTGAGGGTATTAGAAAAAATAAACCACGTACTACTGAACAGCCCCAACAAAATCAAAGCCTGCTTACACCCAGGAAACAAATCATTTTCAGTTATACCCTGCTTGTCATTTGTGGTTACACAAAACAATAATTAAATTATGTGCTCCAGGAAACAGGAAGGAGTGGATAAGCAAAACACATAAAAAGCCCCTATAGTACCTGTTTGCTCATAGTACAGTCAGCATTCCTTAGGATTCCATTTCTTTTATTACAGGAATGAAAATTGGGTTGAACACACTTATTTGTCTATAGAGATAATGTAAAATACATGACAACATTAAATACTGCTGGTCTTCCTCTATAGAACTTTACTTTCAAGCAGCAGCACCCAGCATGATTTTATTGTAAAGGTAAACTGAATCACGTCATTTCTAACTAAAGATGTCTATCCCTTCATTTTTCTCTTAAGACAAATGTAAGTAATAGTAACAGTAACGGATGTAGCAGTAAACTCAACACAGCCTTCAAGGCTGCCTCTGGGCCCATCCCCAGCTCTATCCTCACCTCCCACCTGGCACTCCATTCACGACAATCCGCACATACACGCCTTATTTCAGTCCCCCTGAAAGAAGCTCTTTATGTGCCTTTCACTTACCATTACACTACTGGTTTCCGTCTTTAAATAGATAACTCCTGATAGCCCTTACGGGCTTAACTAAAGGCCACTTCTGCCAAGAGATATCACTCACTGCCCACCCCTCCCAGTGGAGTCATTTTCTATGGCTTTCTTATATAAGCACAGTTTACTTTTTCATTAGAATATTCATCACAATTTGTAATTCTACATCCTTTTTTATTTGCATTTGTTTACTGTTTTATCCCCAACAGAACCGTATGCTCTTGGGGACAGAACCACATCCACTCAGTTCAACTGTCAATGTCCAGTGACTATATCATGACAGGCATTTATTATTTGGTAAATAAATGAGAGAGTTAAGAAATAAAAGACTAATCACATCTTCCCGCTTATAAATTCCTTACTACCTTCACTATAGTATAAACTATTTTTCAATATTTTCTGAGGCTCGGGAAGAACTGAGAGGGATTCCTTTTATCACAGTGTACCACCCTGACATGTGTCTGGAGAGCTCCATCTCTGAAACAGGTAGATGAAATATTTCAAACTCCTTAAGAAATCAAAGAAGGAGTATAGCAAGACTGACAAAGCTCTGTAATTAAAGTATCATCAAAATGTGCATGTGTATTGGGGGGATGGGAGAGGTGTCTCTTACCCAATTAGCTCCTTATTTTACTTTTTAGCAACCTCTTCCACGTATCATATTTGGCGTGTTAGTTAGATGTTCGGTTCACCCCCTAAGGGATGTTGCAAAATTCTAGCACAGATAAGTACAATAAGCATATCCAATCTTTTCCTTTAGTTTCAAAGGAAAACTTCTTTCTTTTCACATCAATAAAACAATCCTCCCATTGTGTGAAGAGCAGCTCCACACCCACACTGATCTGCCCTACAGATGTCGGGATTTCAATAGCGGTGACTTCATCCTTTTTATATGTTCTTTTCAAAGTAAGACAAAAGCTCTGAGAGCTAAAAATGTTAGAATACAGAATACCTTGCATTTTGTGTTTATAAGTTTGAAGCTGAAAAATGTCAAAAGATAAATTTGCCTTTGTAAAGGAACAGAAAAATTATATAAAACTGGATAAATCTTTTCCCCAGGGTACAACCTCTTCTAATCCTGAGGTATATAAGCCCTCTGGGCAAACTTAAAAATCTGTCTTTTATTTCACCTTTCCTTAGTAGAATATTAATTAGTAGAGACCATACTAAATCAAATAGCACCTACATTTACTAGTTATTTAATCTTAGGAAAATCATTAAACCATGAGGTTTCCTACTTCTATTGGTAAAATGAAGGGGGAAATCATCAGGCTATTTTAAAGATAAAAGTGCTTTACAGTATTGTTTCTGGCACATAAAAGGCACTCCATAATCGTTAAGTGTTGTGGCTCTTTATGAAAGAAAGCATTCTAGTAAGTATTTGTGTGATTTAACAGGGCTTTTTAAATTTTTTTTCCCAAAACACGAATTTAGAAGCTAGGGAAGGCTTAAGCAGGAATGGCATCTCCTTCCACAGTCCACCTAGATTCTCAAAGACAACAGGACATCCAAAGTTCAGTTTTAGAAGTTCTACATTAGCTCCTCATTAAAAATAAATAAGTATCCAAAGAATGGAAAGACAAGCATCACATGTACTCACCAGAAAATTGGTTTCCCTGATCATCACCTAAATGCACATCGGGGAAGGATACCAATTGGATATCAGACTGAGACGGGGGAGGGGGGGTATGCCTACATGATGAGTGCGTTGCGCACTGTCTGGGGAATGGTCATGCTTGAAGGTGCTGACTTGGGGAGGTGGGGGGGGAGGGGATGGAGGTATGACTACATGGTGAGTACCAGGGGCACTGTCTGGAGAGTGGACACGCTTGAGGCTCTGACTCAGGGGGATGGGCGGGACACTGACAATGTATATAGCCTGAGCTTTTGTAGCCCCATGAAGAGCTGAAATTAAAAAAAAAAAAAAAATTTCAAAGTGTAATGTAGCTCCTAAAAGGAGGACATTATAATTAAGAGGTATTTGAGAAACAGGGATATTTCCTTTCTTTTGAATACATAAATACTTCTTAGTTTTGTTTAGTATATGAATGAGATCCCTAACTTCAAGTCAAACCTAATTTTTAAAAAATTCCGAAGTTGCTCTGTATATCTATGTTTATAGCTAACTTAGATACTTGCAATTACGAGAAATTTAAGTATTTAAAAATTAGAATGGTCAGCAGAGCACTTATAAAAAATAAAGGGGAAGATGATTCTGGAAAGCTACAAATGCTGTTTTAATCTTTGAATCTATGCAGATCTTTCCATAAAAACAGACAATGCAAGCAGGATAACAAAACCAAAAACCAATAGACAATATGTACTACAAAACCAATATTAGTGAGTAGGGATAAATTGACAACATGTGTTAAAAACCCACACGGTTTAAGAAACTGTGCAGGAGAAAGTGGAAGAAAACCAAGCAAGAGAGAAAACAAAATCTTCAGGTATTTTCTGTATAGCTTAGCAGGCCATTCTGAGAATAGCAATAGAAAGGAGAAGCCTTTGTAGGCATCAATTGAGAGTTGAAAACAACGGAGCAACGTGTCACGGTGTTAGCGGTATCTGGGGGTCCAGACGCCAAAACAAAGAACACTCAAAAATAATAAACTGAAACACTTTTTCTAAGTTAAAGCATCAGCCTGAGAAAAAGTCTAGATGGACAAAGAGAAATAATGGAAAGAGAAGGTCCAGGCAAAGGAGGGCAACAGAAGTAGAAGTACCCAGAAAGAACTTGGCTATATCTTTCATCTTTCCCTAAAAACAACTAAAGAACCAGCATTATGCCACGAAGCTAGAAAAATTATTTTTACCTACCCCTTCCCTCCTAAAGACAGATAAAACTCTCTTACTCAAAAAGGAACAACAGGAGAGGATCTCAAATCTCATATATTTAATATAAGAAATAAAAAAGAACAAAATACTATCCCTACAGGCAATACATGTACATCAGAAAGACCTATTCAGAAGACTGAAACCCAATATTTAGTAAGCTAGAAGTACTTAAGAAAATGATATAACTATAAAAATCAGAATTTGAATAATGTGGCTTTGTGAAACAATGTGATAAGAACAGAAAAATTGAAAAAATTATTCTATAAATGAGGGCTATAAATTACAAAGACGACAGAAGTGGATAAATACAAAAGATAATGCCTAAAGAAATACAAGAGAGAAAAAAATTTTCTAATCAAAAAGAAATTAAAAGATTAAAAATATCCAAAAGAAATTAATAGCTATGATAGGATGGGAAAAGAACAGATAACCTTGAAGCTCAGATTCGGGGGGATGGGGAGGCATGGGCAATATATATAACCTGAACTTTTGTACCCCCATAATGAGCTGAAATAAAAAAAAAAGAATCAATGAAGAAAAAACTAAAGTAATGAAACATAAAATACTAAAAACAATAATGCCATAAAAATTTTCATGAAGATTTGAAATTACAGAATTGTGTACTTAAGGATATCAACTGAGAAGCCATAATTGAGAAAATGCTAGTAAAACAACTGGACTTGAAAGGAAAAAAATTATTTTACTATCCAAAGAGACTAGTCATTCGTATGACAAAGAAAATCAGACTTTCATCACACTTGACCAAAATACTTTGAGAGAAGAAAACAGAGTAGCATATTTAAAATGCTCAATAAAAAAAAAATCTTTGAATCAAGATTCTTTTTTTTATCTAGCCAAAATCACCTTGAAGATTTTGAATAATTATATTCACGTGGAAGAACTGGGGAATATTGTGTCCATGAAAACTCACCCTGTGGGCAACTCTGTACGACAATGTACTTACCCTGTATCTTCACCCCAATTTTTTTTTAATGGCGAGAAAAGCTATAGAATTAAAGAGCCTTATGAAACATACTAACCAGTGGTAATTCATGGGTGTTGTTGGTATACTAATAAATGAGTGGGAAAACAATGTGTAAGCATATTGGAGAAAAAGGAACACCGTTGACATTAAGGAATAAGTGCTGATATTTCTGGGTGTGATAATTATATTATGGTTATATTTTAACAGAGGAAACCTTTCTTCCAGATGAAATATGATATCTGAGATTTGTTCAAAATAATCTGGGGGAAATGAGTGGAGTTACAGTGGAATTAAGATAGGCCATGAGTTGATAATTATTGAAGCTAGGTAATGGATACATGAGTTCATAATAGTATTCTCTCTTTTTAGGTATATGATTGAAAATTTCTATAGTCAAGAGACAGGGGAAGGAAGGGGTAGGAGGGGAAAGGCATAATCAAGGGGGAAAGGAAAGATAGAAAAAGGAAGTCTTGTAGAAGCTTATGTGCCATTTCAGAAGTTTTGAATAATATGGCAAGATGATTCTATCTCTCTTTAGTAGGATCATGTCTCCTAAAACTTATTTATATTCAGTATGTTTTGTCAGATTGCACAACAGGTTACCTAGAGTTATACTATGAACCTATCAACATAAAAATATCAACAAATTAGCCACTGACTTTTCTTTGTTAGAATTTAAAATTTTGCAATACTAGTTTATATTGGATAGAACTGCATTTAATTCAGGAGATCATATTCATTCCTTAGCTCTTCTTGTCTGTCGTTAATTCCAAAACTTCTCAGATGGGGAAAATATCCACAAAAGGAATTGAAAAGGGGATGTAGTGTATTTCAAGTCCTAAGTGTTGGCAGACCAAAGGATCTCACAAAGGCAAAATGATAAGAATATTAGGATGGAAGGATTTTTATATCTTTTCAAGGTACATATCTTCATATTATAAAAATTTTTGGCAAAATTCATCAAACTCAGTCTTTGAATACTTACATTTAATTCACTTTTCAGCACTTCTTCAAGAATACGACCTATGTGTTCTTCACCTTCTTTTGAGTCCATAACTACACAAATTTCTTGTGAAATTCTCTCTGAGGTTAAAAAGAAAAAAATTCCAATGTTAAGTTTCATACAAAACATGGAACAAAACCCTAGTATGCTGAAACCTGTACTTACTTGCTGTGTTTAGCTGTTGAGTTTTAGACAAAAATGATCTCTTTAAAATAAGCCTTCCAATGAATATGATATATCCCTCCTTATCCTGAGATTTTCCTTAATTTCTTTCATAAGTGTTTCAGTTTCCAGTGCAGAGTCCTTTCAGTTTTAGTTAGATTTATTCCTATTTGTTGATGCTACTATAAGCTGATATTTTTAATTTCCTATTTGTTACATATAAAAATACATTTTTATATAGACCTTTTAGTCAGTAACCTTGCTAAGTTACTTATAAACACTAATGTTTTATAAATTTTAAATTCTCTATAAATGTATTGATTGTGAATAACTAAGTTTTATTTCCATCTTTCCAATCTATAATTTTATCTGATAATAAAAATTTAGAATATCACTTCTATGGTCATGACAAATTTAGTCCATAAATTTACTTTCTTGTAAGGTCCTACTATATTTTTATTAAACAGTTATACTATCCTCACATAATGAGTAAGAAGTGTTCTTTTTCTATTCTCAGGGAAAGTGTCTAAGATTGATGTTATTTCTTCTTTTGAATGGTGTTAGAGAATTTACCAGTAAAAGCCAACTGTCTCTTTGTGGGAGGAGTTTTTAATTACAGATTCAATATTTTAAATGGATAAATGAGCATTCATATTCTCTATTTTCTAAGTTTAGTAAATTGTATTTCCCAAAGAACATTCATTTCATCTAAATTCTCTTGACTACTAGCATAAAGTTGTTCACAACATCTTATTTTGTTGTCTACAGGAACTGCATTGATGTTCCTTTTTCATCTCTGATACTGATTACTCGAGCCTTTAATATTATTTTATGAGCACTCTTGCCAAGGTCTTATCCAATTTTATTAACATCTTCCAGAAAAATCTTTGTTGATTCTCTTGTATGTTTGTTTTTTAGTTCACAAGTTTCTAAATTTTCTTCGTATTTTCTTCCTTCTGCTATCTTTGGGCTTCATTTACTATTCTTTCCCAATTTCTTTAAAAAATAAGTTGTTGACTTTCTGCTTTTCCTTTTTTGGTAACATTTACATTTAAGGCTCTAAGGTTTCCTCTAATAACAGCTTCAGCTGTACCTCAAACACTATTATTTTTATTCAAATTAAATCACTTTATTTTCAGTTTAAAAGATTTCTTTCATTTTCTCTCATTGTAAATATTTTCTAATTTCTTATTTCACCCATGGATTGTATAAAATTTTACTATTTTTATTAGATTGCTATGTAGCAAATACTATAAATTTGGTGGCTTAAAACACTACTGTAGGTTGAGAGGGGAAGAGCAAGAGAGAAAGATAGGTGAATATGCACAGAAATAAAGCAAATGAAGCAAAATGAAAACTGGTAAACCAGTGCATCTAGGTAAAAGATATGGAAGTGATTTGTGTCATTCTTGCATAATTAAGTTTGAAATTATATTAAAATTAAGAAGTCTCCCCCCCTGAAAAAAAGCAAATATAAGGAAAAATACACAAAAATATATTAATAGGAGACTATAAAATTCACCTCTGTTCATTGAAGTTCAAGTGAGCAAAACATAAGTAAGGATATAGATTCAAGGCAAACTAACAAAATAAATGTGGTGGATCTTTTATCATGCTGGTTTCTGTATTGTCAGCTAATCTCTTCTAATTCCCAGCTATTTGTATTCCATAGTGGTCTGCACCAGACTGGCCACTTTCTGGTCCAGTGTTTATGGACCAAATGATATGTCCTTTGCTACTAATAATGATAAATCCTCAATCTGCCTACAGTCATTCAAAATCTCCCTCACCTCTCTATTTTAATTCAATGGTTCTCAACTGGTTTTATATCTGAATCAGCTATAAGTATCTTTTTGTTTTCCTTTCTTCAAATACACATGCTTGTAGCCCATCCAACATGATTCTACCCTGTACTTCTGTGAGTTCCAAAAGTAATTCTGATATACAGCCAGACAGAAAATTTCTGCCTAGGTATTGCACTGATTTTATATAGTGTGGGGATTATAAAAAAGATTTCTTTATAAAAGAAATGTAAGTATATATTGCCAACTGTAGCTGATGAATTCATTAAAAATGGAATAACTTTTCTGGGTAATTCAGCAGTTTTCTTTAATCTTTTGCAAGTGTAGCAATTGGAGGATAGCAAGTTTAGTGAGAAAAAAATGTTGACCCAAATTTACATCAAAAATATCAAAGTCTTTGTATAACTTTTAAAGAAACCCAAACCTACCAAACTACTACTTTTATCTGCATGTCTCTTCAGGCTTTACAAGTAAGCAATTGCTCACCCAACATCATTAAAGGTGACACAAGGAAAAGAAAGTAACATATATTTAACAATTACAAATATAAGGAACTTGATAGGTAGGTGTTCAACAATATTCATTAAATTATTGTATTAAGGCAAATACAATTTCTAAAATTTTATATACCTTCAATTCAATATCTGAACAGATGCTGAAAGCAGTATGTTCATACTTTGGCAGTATTTCACATGTGTGAAATAAGAGACTAAAGATCAATTTCTATGCAAAGTCAAATTGCCTATAAGGAGAAGGTTATTATTAAGCACACATCTGTAAAAGGACAGTTTAAGGGCAAGGATTTGAATTAGAAGAGTCCTTCATTCATTTTTTGATGCCTTCAGTGTGTTAGGAACTGTCAGCTAAAAGCTGAGTAAGAACTGACTGCCTCTAGTGAGTTTGCCAACCAGTACAAAGATTTTTAAGATTCAGCTTTCGTAGTGTTACAAAACACTGTCATCTTACTTAAAATATATAATATATAAGAAAGGTTGGAGACATATGAATTAATAAAAGGCTCTACATTATGGGATTGTAATGAGGATTAAATAAATTGTGTAAAATTACGCATAGTGCCTGGTAGAAGAAATACCCAATAAATGTTGGCACAATTATTATTGTTATGGACACATACATTCATTTAAGAACATAAGTTGAGATTCCTTTTGTCTACTCAAATATGACCCATTTCTGACTTCAAATGCTCTCTCATGGTCTTAATATTTGAGGTTTTGGTAAACAATCCATATAAACTTCATTCCACTAAGCCCTCCTTTCAAATTTCCACATTTCACCAAATACGCAATAGTCATATGTAATAATGGAATATACATTGAATAACAGTCCTAGGTTTTCGTACTTGAATATCTTTAAAATAGATACCCACTAATTCTCATTGTTTATATCTTAGCTTGCCTACCAGATCTAGGCTGAAACATGTGATTCCTATTAATAATTTCACAAACATGCACTGACAATTTTAAGTGGGAATGTTAATTTACTTAGGATCTTTTTAAGAAAGAGAAAAATAATTACTGTACTTGGAAGTTCAAAATGGGAATGAATATAATGATAGGAACAGTGCTCCAATAAATTGTACCTCCTCAATCTCAGAGTTATTCTGGGATTCCTCAGCTCATGAAGAGGGGAAAAAAGTACATAACATTTAAAATTCATTTTTTCATGAAGCATAAAACACTTTCTGAACATAATGATTAATCCTATTTAATCTCAAAGCAAACAAAGTATTTAGCAACTTCCTTGAGGTTAATGATGAAATCAAAATGAGAAGAGAAGCCTTTAGAATTCTTAATCTTCTGTTCTATTAATAAAGTACTTCCTAGAAATTTTTAGAGGTTAAAATAAAAACACCACACCAAGGAGAATCATAATATCATTTTACATCCCAGAATCATAAAAGCTCTAACAAGAATCTACTCTTTGTTCTCCCCCACAAAAAGACCTAAGGATAAATTATAAAAATATTAAGTTTACCATTAAATTATATGACTTGTCAACTTGATGACTAATATTTGCCTCGAGTTTTAGCTTTCATGCTACCCTAATTTTTTTTAAATAACTTCTTAAAATCTTCTTAAAAGGCCACCAGTGACAGATGGTAAAATATTTTGATGTCAAAGCTAGTAAGCCTCCCCCAAAATTATTTTAACACATACTATAATTTACACTGAATAACTCTTAATTTATCTATAGCATCTAAGTGTAATTTACCTCAATGTAACTTAACAGAGAGAAAATTCATACAAGAATATGATTTAAACTCCACAGGTTTGTATTAGAAACTATAAGCATTAATTAATAAGCCTAAACTTTTCAGTTAATACCTCATCCCCATGCTTGAGAACTTCTAAATGGTCAAAGTATGTATATAATTGCCAATAATAATTATGCCAAACAAGAAATAAAACACAACTTAATTTTATTTTACTGACTTTGATGGTCAATTTTCTGCAGCAACCTGACTGGGCCACATGATGCCCAGATATTTGGTTAAACATTATTGTAAGTGCTTCTATGAAGGTATCTTTGGATGAAAATAACATATAAGTAGGTAAATTGAGTAAAGTAGACTGCCCTTCACAATATGGATGAAACTCATCCAATCAGTTGAAAGCCTGAGACATTGGCTCCACAGATTTTGGACTTAGCAATCTCCGTAACATTGTGAGTCAACTCTTTATATCTATATCCATATCTACCTTCATTTCCCCTCTTAGTGTTTTTAGGTAGAGCCTCATTACACTGGCAAAAGTCTAAGCATTCTTCACCAGATAACTAATAATTCCCAGGTCCTCATTATAGCATTCCCACCTCCTTTTATCTTATGTAAGGCATTATATGATTATGATTAATACCTTATTTTTCAATGAAACCATCCTACCTACAATTTCCTGAATATACTTTGGAACTAACATACTTGTTCCCCCTGCCTGCAGTGCCATTTCACTTCCTTACCTAATTCTCCAATAAGGTCCACATCAAGAACAACCTGGTATAATGACTATAACCAGCATTTCAGATGCATTTTGGTGTGTATGGAGGCAGGCATGGAAGAAAGGGGTATGCAGAGGTAACAGAATCACCATGGAGGCTTTTTTAAACTACAATATTCCCACATCTCCAACCCCCTAATTGTAATACATAAAAATATCTCTCTCAAACACATAAATGCACACACCCAGTATTCTTTGTATTTAGGTAGAAATCACTGCATTACTGAATCTGAGTGTTCCTAAGAAAGGCCCTTCAATATAGGGTTTCAGAAAAAGAGAAATCTACAGATAATATGATCCTAATAAGTTAATTCACAGAGGTGATTTCCAGGCATTATATACCAACAGAGCCATGCCAGTTCCTTACAGCCAGCAATTATTCTGATGGTCAATGGATATATTATAATTATTTAGTGCTCATGCAATAATATTGATATGTATTTTTAGTATTGTCTTTGCTTTTTACTATGATAGATACTTTCATACATTATTTTATTTACTCTTTATGACAACCAAGTAGTGAGAATTATTGTCCCTGTTTTATGGATGTATAAAAGGAGTCTATAAAGCAAGTAAGTTGCCCAAGCTCACAGGCATAACTTTAAGCTTTCTAAGCCAAATCTATGTGAAGTTAGCATCATAGAAGATTGTTTTCCTCTAACAATGTTTTGCATTTTTATTTTTCTTTTGTTGTACTTTCTACATTGTATTTTTTCTTCGTCTTTCTCTGCCACAAAATCACAAACTGATAAACTCCAACTTATTATTTCCCAGTACATCTTAAGCTTTGGAACACAGTACCAATGATAAGATATGAAAGATTTATTGTTTCCAGGCTCTGTGCTGGGATCACAACTCACACACATTGTTATGGGCTGAATTGTGTACCCTCCTAAATTAGGACATTAGATTCCCACCCACCAGTACCTCAGAATGGGATTATATTTGGAGTCAGGGCCTTTACAGACATAATCTAATTAAAATGAGGTCACCGGAGTGGGCCCTAATCTGTTGAATGTCCTTGTTAGAAGAGGAAATCTGAACACAGACATGTACAGAGGGAAGACTATATGAAGACAAAGGAGAAGAAGCCAACTTCTAGCCAAAGAGAGAGGAGACTTGAGAAGAAACTAAGCCTGCCAAAACCTTAATATCAGACTTCCAGCATCCAAAATTGTGAGAAACTCTTACTTAAGCTATCCAAGTCTTGATATTTTGTTATGGAAGCTCTGGCAAACTAATATACACATTCTCTGACTTCAATCTGAATAAAAATTAACATTGTTAAATAAAAGGACCATAAAAAAGAAGATATTGAGAAAGAAATCAAAAACTTATCAGTAGAATCTTATTTTACAAAAAGGAATAAAAAATGTAGTCATTTTTCTTTCAAGCCAAATAACTGTAAATATAAAAATACAGTAACAACTATCAAGAAGCCAAGCTAAAATATATATCCTAAATCTGTATTTTATAAAAGAAAAAGTAAATAATAGTAAGATCAGCCTTAAAAAAATACTTTCAACATAATGTAATTTCAAGTTTATTAGGCTTTAATATATAGCAACCTAATAATGCACTTCAAGGAGCTAGAAAGCAAAAACAAACCAAACCCAAAATTAGTAGAAGGAAAAAAAAAAAAAAAGATCAGACCAGAACTAATGGAAACAGAGACTAAAGCACTAACACAAGGGATCAACAAAACAAAAAGTTGAGTTTTTTTTAAAAAATATAAAAATTGATAAACTGCTAGCTGTACTAACCATGAAAACAGAGAGAAAAAAGAAAAAATCAAAAACAAAACAGAAACACATTTAACTGATATCACAGAAATGCAAAGGATCATTAGACTATTATGAACAACTACACACTAACAAAGTAGAAAACCTAGGGGAAATGGATAAATTCCTGTACCCATACTATCTACCATGACTGAACCAGTAAAATGCAATAACTTAGATTGGTAATGACTAATGAGATTTAATCAGTAATAAAAATTCTCCCAACAAGCGAAAGCCTAGGATGGGATGGCTTTGCTGAATTCTACCAAACTTACAAAGAAATAATAGCAATTCTCCTCAAACTATTCCAAAAAACTTGAGAATTCTCCCTAATGCATTCTATGAGGTCAGAATTATGCTAACACCAAAACCAGAAAAGGATACAACAAAAAAAGAAAACCTATAGGCCAATATCCCTGACGAACATAGATGCAAAAATCCTCAACAAAATGCTAGTAAACCAAATCCAAAAACATATCAAAAAGATAACACCATAATTAAGCAGGATTCATCCCCAGGATACAAAGATGGTTCAATATATGCACATTAATAAATGTGATACATCAACAGAATGAAGGACAAAAACCATATGATCTCAACAGACACAGAAAAAGCATTTGATGAAATTCAACACATACCTCAAAATAATAAAATGGGGGAAAGCTGAAGCCCTTTGGTCTAAGAGCTGGTATACAAGACAAGGATGCCCACTTTCACCACTTCCATTCAACATAGTACCGAATGTCACAGCCACAGCAATCAAGGAAAAGAAAGAAAAAAAGCATCCAAGTTGGAAAAGAGGAAGTCAAATTGTCCCTCCTGTAAAGGGCATGATTTTATATTTAGAAAAACCCTAAAGGATCCACCAAAAAAGTCTTAGAACTCTAGAATTTGTCTTATTCAGAGAAGTTGCAGCATACAAAATCAACATACAAAAATAACTAGTGTTTCTATACACCAATAACAAAGTAGCTGAAAAAGAAATCAAGAAAGCAGTCCCATTTACATAGCTACCAAAAAATAAATAAATAAATAACTAGGAATAAATTTAACCAAATAAGTGAAAGACCTCTACAACAAAACCTCCAGAACACTAATGAAAGAAATTGGAGGGGACACAAATTGAAAGACATCTCAAGCTCATGCATCAGAAGATTGCTGTTAAAATGACCATATCAAGCTACAGAGTCAGTGCAATCCCTATCAAAATACCACGGACATTCTTAACAGAAACAGAAAAACAATCCTAAAATTCATGTAGAACCAAACTACAAAGCTATAATAATGAAAACAGCATGGTACTATTATAAAAACAAACATATAAACCAATGGACAGAACAAAGAACCCAGAAATGAATCCACATCTTTACAGTCAACTGCTTTTCAAAAAAGGTGCCAAGGACATACACTGGGGAAAGGACACCCTCATCAATAAATGCTGCTGGGAAAACTGAACATTCATATGCAGAAGAATGAAACTAGACCCCACACTTCTCACCCTCTACAAACATCGGCTCAAATGGATTAATGATTTAAACGTAAGACTGACAACTATAAAACTACAAGAAAAAAACATAAGGGAAATACTTCAGAACATTGGTCTAGGCAAAGATTTTATGGATAATACTTCAAAAGTGCAGGCAACAAAAACAACAATAGCCAAATAAGACTATATTAAACTAAGAAGCTTCTGTACAGGAAACAATCAGAGTAAAGAAACAATCTATTGAATGAGAAAAAATATTTGCAAACTATTCATCTGACAAGGGACTCAAACAACTCAAAAGGAAAAAAAGCAAATAATTCTATTAAAAAGTGGGCAAGAGATCTGAATAGATATTTCTCAGAAGACATACAAGTGGCCAACAAGTATATGAAAAAATGTTCAACCTCACTAATTATCAGGGAGATATAAATCAAAACCAGAATGAGAAATCATCTCACACCAGTTAAATGGCTATTCTCAAAAAGAAAAAAAATTCTTACGTGGAAATGTGGAAAAAAGAAATTCTTATGCACCCTTGGTAGGAATGTAAATTAGTACTGCCATTATAGAAAACAGTATGGTGTGGTCTCAAAATGCCAAAAATATAACTACCATATAATCCAGCAATCCCACTACTGGGTGTTTATGCAAAAGATAGGAAATCAGTATATCAAAAGGATACCTGCATCCTTCTGTTTATTGCAGCACTATTCATAATGTCCAATAAATGGAATCAACTTTAGGATCCATCAATGGATGAAGAAAATGTGGTATGTGTATATATTATATGTGTGTGTGTGTGTGTGTAATATACACACACAATGGAATGCTATTCAGCTATAAAATGAAGGAAATCCTGTCATTTGCAGCAGCATGGATGGAACTGAAGGTCATTATGTTAGATGATACAAGCCAAGCACAAAAAGATAATTATTGAATGTTCTCAACTCATGTGGGAGCTAAAAAAATTTGATCTCATATAGGTAGAGAATAGAATGATAGTTACCAGAAGCTGAAAAGGGGGGAAGGGAGAAGATAAAAAGAAGTTGGTTAATGGGTACAAACATACAATTAGATAGTAGGAAAAAGTTCTATTGCTCAATAGCACAGTAGGGTGACTATAGTTAACAGCGATATATTATCTACTTCAAAATAGCTAGAAGACAAGATTTCCAATGCTCCCAACACAAGGAACTGATAAATGTTTGAGATGATGATATCCTAAACACCCTGCTCTGGTCATTACACATTGTATGCATGTATCAAAATATCATATGTACCCCATAAATATGTAGAATTATGTTTAAATTTTTTAAATTTTGAAAAATCATATTTTCCTGAACCTTAAGGTAATAGGCACATAACCTTATGTTATTTTCTCCTTACTTCCATTTGGGAATATAGGTATGCATACATTTACTTCTTTCCATATGGAAGTAAATAGAAATTACTCAATTTTATCCCTGAAGGTGATAAATGATTAAAAGAAAGTTTTTGGTAGAAAGACCACAATTCACTTGTAGGATTTTATCTAATACAGACACTTAAAATTTGTTTTGAAAAACAAAAAGAGAACTCTTGAAAGATGTCAATGACAGCAGAGATACCATTTTCAATCTCCAAGAATCCCCACAAAAAAACTAGATTAAAAAAAAAAAAAAACGCTCATGAACAACATTTTCAACTAACCTAGAAAAGCTATCATCATAACCTCCAAAATGCAGCCAAATGAAGATGAACCACCACTGAAGATGCAAGACCTGACATATCAGAATTGATGCAGGAAGCAGCAGAGGGAAGCAATGAAACAGGTTGTTTGACAGGTAATAGAAGAACCTCAGGTTAGCCAACAGATATTCCCTGAAAATCTAAGCAGGACTTCCAGAGGGGTTTTACCCACTCAAATAACTTTCTGTGGAGTTAATATAAAGAATTGGTTAGAGTTGAAGGGACTGTATATTCTCAATATTGGCACACCAGAGTTCCCTCCTAGCACACAGAATTCCACTAAAAAAAAAAAAATTTGTAGTAGAATAAAAACTACACAGGACATAAAAAATAAAATGAAAGAAAGAGAAGGTACATATTAAAGTGGAAGAGAGAAACAAAGCCAGGAAATCTCACAATTGAGCTGCCATATTTGTAGATGTCACAAGCAAAACAGAAGAGGGAGCTCCTTGAGTTGACTTAAAAATTGTCTTCCTATTAAAGTTCCATAAAATTAACTTCTTATAAAAATGAATGGAAGAAGTATCAAAGTCAAACACCACACAAAACTGTTATGAGAATAAAAAGCAGAACAACACCTTTAAACAGCATGGGGGCATACCAAAAAAATGTGTCCATCAAATCAATCAAAACTCTAACCTACTATTTCAACAAAAGCTAAAAGACATGAAGGGAATGAAACAAGACATGAAAGAACAATGTAATTCAGACTTAGAAGAACTCAAATTAGGTGAGAGAACTCAGGAAAGAATTAAAAGATTTCAGAAGTAAAGATTAAGCTAGGAGGGACACAGTACAAACATTAACAGGATAATATTTTATGAGAAAAAGAATATAAAAATAAAAAGGATTAAAATGGCTCAATAGAAAGTGACAAATATTGACATTAGGTAAAGATGATCCATACACATAACAAACCAAGATGAAGAGAATACTAAAAATTATAGTTTAAAAAACCTTTCTAAAATTCATATTTATATAAACAGTATATTACATATCAAATACTGTAAATGTCTACCAATAAAAACCAATACCAAGGCATTTTCTAGTAAAATTACTAGACTTTAAAGAAAAAACATTCCTTTGGTCACCTAAAGAAAAAGATAGAGACATATAAGGGCATATAATGAAATAATGATCAGACTTTATACAAAAAGAAAATGGAAGAACATACTTAAGACATTGAAGAGAAAAACAGGAGTCAAAGATTTGATATCAGCAAAACTGATATGGAAGTACAAAGCTCATAAGCAGTTATCAACATGAATTTGGAAATAATTTTTCCATTAATCTTTCCTGAGAAATAGACTAGAGCTCAAGCTTCAGACAGAAGTCTAGAGTCATAAATGTAAGGATGAGAGATAGCATAAAACACATAGCTACTCATAAAACTATGACTAGATAAGGGCTAAAATAGACTACATTACATAATGGCTACATAATCTATAATGGCTATATAAGTGTAGCATAAACAAAAAATAGGACGGGAGAGTGAATGGCAATAGATATATAGAAAAAATTAACTCTTTACTAAAATAATATTGGTTCATAGTATTGCTTTGATGCTAGTGAGAGTGTATTGTTGAATAAAACAACTGAATAATTATGGAATATTCTATTACTCGCTGCATCTTTGAGAACCAACATTCTCAATGAGAAAGAACTAAAATATAGATTAATATTGAATTGGAATTATCCCCATAAACTCATGAGGTATTTTATCTTTATATACACACACTAATTAATAACTATAGAGGATGATAGAAAACTAATTCAATCACTTGAAAACTGATAAAGAAAAATACCCAAGCATTTACACCCCCTGCATAAACTGTAGATGAAGAAAAACATTTATGAAATACTCCAATATATGAAAACCAATTAATAGAATTAGAACATCACAATTTGTACCACTCCCAATGTATTAACAAATCTAGGCATTAAATATCAATGACTGCTATCATCACAAAATAAAAGATAAGCAAACATTAGGTGTTGTCTGATAAAAAAGCATACCATCTGCAGTTTTGCCAAAAAGATGAAACTAAATCTAATAAAGCTTCAAGTTCCAGCTGCCACTTAGAGGACAGAGAGACATACAGAAATATACAGAACTGCACCATGCATGAATATGCACTCATCAAAATTCAAAATAGGAGAACACCTACCGGTCATATGGGCTGGGTTCAGGAAAAGGTAAAGCGTAAGAAAAACAAAGGGATAGGGAAGCTATAGTTTAAATGAGAATTAAAATGTCATTTCTTTAAAAAATATTATCACATTTACATCACAGTGACCAGGAATACATATGTATGTAATAGAGATCTTAAGAAATGTGAGAAGAAGATTGCTATAAAATCTCAACAGCTGCTACTTTTAAGAAAAGCATAGGTTACAACTGGGTAAAAGTACAGGAAAGGACCTCTGCAGTGGGTGGCAAAGTTCTATCCTTGAAGTGATGGTATGCAGGTAGGTGTATTATTCTCCAGGATGTAAGACTGTTTGGTTTAGATTTCTGTATCTATAGTTTGACAATAGGAGGTTTTAAAAAAATAGAAAAAAAAAATTTAAATATAACTAGTCCTTTCATCCATACTTCTATTCATTCAAAGTACTTTTATATATGAACACAGGACAAAATAAGGTCTTGGATATGTCACATAAGGATACATAAAGATCTACAATAGACTATTTAAAACAATGGGGGAAATTTTTAAAGTTAAGAGACAAGCTACTCACCTCATGAAATAAGAGAAATGGTGATTTTGTTAACAAATAGCTTTAACATACCTCAGAAAACTGAAAGCTCCTTAGAATGTCCTTTAAATTCTAATTAATCAATACAATGTTACTAACACATAGTTGAAAAGATATTATTAGCCTCCTTTAAGTAAAAAGCAGATGAGTATGATGTTCATCGTGGGTTTTCCATATATGGTTTCTATTACATTGAAGTGGTTTCTTTCTATTCCTAGTTTATGAAGTATTTTTATCATGAATGGGTGATAAATTTTGTCAAATGCTTTTTCTGTATCGGCTGAGATGATCATGTGGGTTTTTTCCTTTATTCTGTTAATAGTGTATTACTTTGATCAATTTCCATATGTTGAGCAATCTGCCGTGCGTTCCAGGAGAAATTCCACTTGCTCATGGTGTATGAATCTGTTAATACACTGCAGAATTGGTTTGCTAGTATTTTGTAAAAGACTGAAAGCTTTTCCTCTAAGATCAAAAACAAGAGAAGGATGCCCATGCACTGCTTATACACAACACAGTATTAGAAATTCTAGCCAGAACAATTAGGCAAGAAAAAGAAAAAAAATGCATACAACTAAAAAAGGAAAAATTAAAATTATCTCCATTCACAGAAGATATGATCTTGTATGCAGAAAACCCTAAAGATTCCACACAGAAAAAAAAAAACAGACATGTTAGAATAAATGAGTTCAGCAAAGCAAAATACAAAGTCAACAAAAATAAGTTGCATTGCTATGTACTAGTGAGGAACAGTATGAAAAAAATTATAAAAACAATTCTATTTATAATAGTATTGAAACAAAATATGTAGTAAAGAATTTACTGAGAGAGTGAGAGACTTATACAATGAAAACTATAAAACATTGTTGAAAGAAATTAAAGACTATGTAAATAAATGGAAACATATTCCAATGTTCATGGACTGAAAGCTTTAATGTTAAGATGTCAATACAGGTTGAGTATCCCTAATCCAGACACCCAAAAATCCAAACCTTTCTGAGTACCAACATGAAGCTCAAAGGAAATGCTCATTGGAGCATTTCAGATTTTCAGATCAGTGATGATCAACCAGTAAGCATAATGCAAATATTCCAAATTCTGAAAAAATTCAAAATCTAAAACACTTCTGATACCAAGCATTTTAGATAAGGGACATTCAACTGTCACCAAAAGTGATCTATCAATACAAATTCAATGCAATACCTATACAGATCTCAATGATGTTGTTTCCAGATATAGAAAAACCCATCCTAAAATCCATATGAAATCTCAAGGGATCACAGAATAGCAAAAACAATTTTGAAAAAGAGCAAAGTAGGAGGACTCTCAATCTCTGATTTTAAAAGTTAATACCAAACTACAGTAATCAAAACAGTATAGTACTGGCATAAATACAGACATATAGACTAATGGTATGGCATAGAGAGTCCCAAAATAAACCCTCACCTACGTGGTCAAATGTATTTTGACATGGTTGTCAAGACCATTCGAGGACATTGGTACTTTGAGACAGGAGTCTGCCAACCTCCTCATTTGTTGCCTAATTAATAAACTCCTTTTTCCTTCTCCTACAAAAAAAAAAAAAAAAAGACTATTTCAATGGGGAAAGTAGTCTTCACCAAATGGTGCTGGGAAAACTGGATAGCCCTAAGCAAAAGAATGAATTTAGACCCTTATCCAACACCATATACAAAAGTTAACTCAAAATGGATGAAAGAACAAAATGTGAGACCTACAACTATAAAACTTTCAGAAGAATATATACTGCAAAACTTCTTGACACAGGATTTGGCAGTGATTTCTTAGATATAACACCAAAGGTACAAACAACAATAACAAAAAAAGTAGACAAATTGGACTTAATGAAAATTACAAATTATGCATCCAAAGACACCATCAATGTAGTAAAAAGTCAACCACAGAATGGGAGAAAATATTTGCAAATCATATAGTTGATAAAGGATTGATGTCCAGAATAGAGGACTCCTAAAAGTCAAAACAAAGACCTGATTCAAAAATGGACAAAGGACTTGAATAAACATTTCTCCAAAGAAGGTATACAAATGGCCATTAAGCATGTGAAAAGATGGTCAACATCCTTAATCACTAGAGAAATGCACATGAAAACTACAACGAGGCCAGACAGTGTAAAAATTTTGACTATATGAAGCTCCACCTATCCTTTGAAATTCTCTCAAGTTTTTATCAAGCTGTAAGTGCAACAGAATTTCTCCCAGGCTTTTCAAATCCCTGGCTTAATGATCTTTGCAATCTAAAATGTAGCCATCTTTGGTTAGAATACATGGTTTAGCAACATGTATACAATGTGGTTTCATAAATATTCAATTCCAGTGTCATTTTAACTAAAATTCTCCATAATTTTAAGAGTAATAATATATAAATCTAAAAGTTTATGAAGGAGGCTAAAATCCAATTTGTAACATATTCGTCTTTTAAAACTTATTTTCCTTTAACATTGGATCTCTTGGTATATATAAAGTATATAGTCTTCTATAAAGGGTTAGAAAATAGATGCAATTGGTGGTCTTTTCATTTAATTTCACAGAACAGTAATATGTAAAATTTCTAATATGCACAGCTTCTTCTTTACCATATGACACAGACTCACTGACACATTAATGAGAAACAAGAATACCTAGACAAATGCCTCTATCAGTCATCACTAGGGATTCATGAGCACTCAGGATGGTGTTTGTATTTTACAAGAAACTTTCAACTGTCATGGAAGAAAGATAAATAAACCCAAATAAGGTGAGCTCTATAAGCATCAAGTGGGCCAAATATGCAGAAGTCTGCCCTCAGTTTTCTTAAAAACATTGAACACCATGTGCTTCCTTCCATTAAGCCTCACTGGCCACTATACTGACCTCTTGAGTAAGTTTTAGTGTTCTTATGCAAGTGTATGAAATCCAAAAGTAGTCCTTTCCAAAAGATGTTTCAAACTCTAATCTATTCAAAATGAGTATAGGATCTTCCAATTCTCCTGTTGAGTTCCCTGAATCAAAAGTCAATACTGGAGTCGATTTTCTATCTCACGTGAAAGATTTTGAAATGATATTAAACAGAATCACCACTGTTAAGCCTTGATGTCCCTAAGTTTAATCTATATAGGATACTCAAGATTTGTCTGAACACCTTGAACGAGGAAGCTATTATAACAGGAAAGAGGAAAGCAGGCAGTAAATAAAGGAAAAATAGCCAACATTCCATGACTACAGGACAAGTGGACAACAGGCACAGCAAATAAAGACTTGCAAGAAAACTGCAGACACCTGCATATTAAAGGTCAAAGTGGTCTTCTGATAAGCTCGCTATATTGCTAACTGTGCCTGTTTCAACTGGAGGGCAATTGTACATAGGCAGAGATTTTTTAAAAGATGTTTTATATTATCAGATCTTAACTGCATTTTTAAATGAGTCACTGAATACAGGATGAAGTTTCCTACGTTAGCACTAAAAGAAGCAGGCATGTGACATCTTGCCTCCTGCACTCATTTCTACGTGTAAGCAGCATAAGCAAACGTTTTACTGTTTTCTAATAAATGATACTGAACTTCTTTTTTTTCTTTGCAAAGTATATATTCTCTGTTAGTGGAGAGAAATAAATTCAAAAGAAATGCAATGTTTTTAAGGTTAGTGACTTACAAGAATATTTATAATGTGTACTATTGCTTTGAACATAAATGTTGTTTGGGTTGGGGGGGTTGTTTTTTTTGTTTTTTTTTTTTTTTTAAAAAACACACCGACATCAGAGTGAAGTATTAGTGGCTGGTTTTTGTCTGTTATCAGGTCTTATTTAGCTAGTTGCTTAATACCTCAATGTGACCTTCAAAGTTTTTGAAATTGACGGATTTACTTGTCTATGCTTAAGTTACTATTTCACTGATGACAAGGAAATTATAAAATTAAACAAACAAATTAACTCTACTTCCTCTAATTTTGACCCAAATACTGAACTTTCCAATTTATATCATTTTTTACAATAAGAGTCCAAGGAAACCAAATTGCTCTTTAACTATATTGCAGCCTTCCTATTCTCACTAATTAAAGCTTGACGCAAATGTTCTTACAGATTCACGGAAGATACAATCACGGTACTATTTCCAAGAGAATGAAGAACAAAAACGATTATGTACAAAGAAGTTATGGTATTAATGTGAAAATTTAGAAAATTAAGTATCATACTCAAAAGCCAGAAACATAAAAAATTGTTACTATATAAATCTTTGCCGTCACTTTGCATTGTCCAAAAACATGGCTAATAACATAAATAGTGTCACCACTGGGTATTTAACAAGAAAAACCTGATGAAGATATACCACAGATGCACAACACTGTCCAGTTACAGATGTAGAAAACCTGATTTAAAGTTCCTCATCTTTTCAACTTGATTCAAAAGATTCAAAGTAATATTGCCCTTAAAAATACCATGATTTTCAAGTAAAAAATGTTAAAGGATCACTAAGAAATTAAGGCACTGGTTTCTCTACATGCATAAAACACACTCCAATATAGTCTTCCTAATTCTCAGTAATGCTGAACCTAATTTATTCACATGTGATTTTATTTTATTTATTTCAGAGCCAATTTAGAAGTATATTCAGCTACTTTCAATGTATACACACGAAAGAATTCAATTGCTTCCCTACCAGTACAGAGTTTCAGAAACTGTAACAAAAAAGCAGGCATGAGGGTTTACAGCTTAACACTTCCTAAATACTTTTTGAAAAAAATCCACCTGTACCACTGATGTTCAAGAAAACATTTTCTGAATAAAAGGTAAACCTCTGAGCCACTAAGAGATGCTATATTTCAGAAAAAGTCAATTTCCATTAAAATAAATGCTTCAACAAATGGAAAACCTTACATAATGACTAGAAAAAGACATGGATTTGTAAATGAACATTTACACTAATTTTAACTAAAGTCAGTTAAAACAAATGGTTTTCAATTTTAACTATTTTATTTTTACATTTTTATATAAACCACCATATGAAAAGAGGCACCATGAGGCAGTTTTATAGCACAAGCTTACCTGTGTTTGTACTACTATAACCAAGAAAAATGAAATTATTTTTAAAACGCCTTTCAGCCAGAAAATTGAATAGATTAAAAAGTTGGTGAAGGACTGCTGGTAAAGAAAGTAAATGTAATCTTTTATTTAGAAATTCCATAGGGACTTTTCTTAAAAAATCTTAGAATATTGGCCCTTATACGGTCAGCATATTAAATCAAGTATAGGTTGAGATTGTTTTTGTGGCTTATGTAAATCTACACAAAGTATGTTACCACTGGCATCTGTTACCACTTTAATACACAGGCTTGGGTGGGCTCAACCCACTTGTGGGACAAAAGTACAATATCTCTTTGTTAAGTGGATGTTTCCAAACTTATCAGCCAGTTAATCACACTACTCCCTAGAAAAGTTTGATTTAAATTTCACTCACAGTATAAGCCTGAAAGAGACCAAACCCAAGTCTCTACTTTAGAAAAAAGAATTAAGAATGCTTTGCTTTATATGGTTATAACAGTAAGTTTATAATTCAATTGCGTGAGACAAATGAAAGTACCACTTTCTTTCTATACATGTTTCCTATTATCAAATCATGTACCATAAATGAAAATCCATGCAAACATATTGATGCTAAATTAAGCTTAATAAAAAATACTTAATACAAAATAAAAATCAGATTTGAAGACTTGCTACATACCACAATTTACAGATTTTAGTCAAAAGCTTGCCTGAAGTTAGCGAACATAAGTCAAATACCAGTGAACAAAGATTATTTTTCCCAACACCAAAATTCCCATACAAACCCAAAGATGTTGACTTGAACATAAATTAAGATGGACTAAAATACACATGCTGTTCTGGTGACAAGTAAATATTGGAGTATGAATCACTCTTGCAAGACATGAGACATGATATTTATCCTAGAAATGTTTTACAGAGTATGGAAAAACTAAACGAGACAATAGTTACATCAGAATATGATTTGCTGACCAGCAATAATTGGTATTCAAGAGAAAAAGCAGCTCAGGAAGGACAAATTGCAAAATACAAAGCATTCATATGACAGCATAAGAGGAAAAACTATTATGTCTAGATAATGGCTATTAAATTGCTAGAATTAACAAAAAAAATTAAACAGTACTCAAAAATCATTTCAAACTATTATTCTGATCTTGAATTTTTATTTAGTCTTTCTCTGGGCATGTCTAGACATCTGTCATTACAATATTATACATTTTTCATCCCACCCTATGATGCCAGCAACATACACTCTATGGAAGACTGTATTGTGTGCTTAGGTAACCACTGGGAGATAAGAATCTTACGTGTTAATTGTATGATCATTCCTCATCGGGCCAGCTAAAGATCCAGTTTTCAACCTAAAGGAATCCTAGGGTAGGCGGACTGAACTTCAGAAACCACTGCTGTACTCACCAAGAGAGCTACTGAATCCAGCATCCACTGTAGTAGACAGCACAAATAGCTGGCATGATTCAGAGGTACAAAATGGTCATGTCCCAGAGAAAAGGCACACTCAAGGACAATGGAAAACTGCATTTAAATAGCAGATCTTGCTCTTACTGTGCAAATCAGAGGAAAGTTATCTAACCTAAATTTCAGTTTTCCCACCTGCAAAATGGGAGCAATAATATCTACTTTACAGTATTATTTTAAAGACTAAAAGAGGTAACACAAGGCACCTGGCATGAGTGCTACGTGCTCCAAGTCCTGGTTTTAAGCCTTGACAAAAGAACACTCAAGTATTACACCATTTCTATGTTTAAAAAGGAAAGAAAGAAGATATGATGTAGAGATAGATACAGGGGATCCCAATATGCACCTATTGTAAGCAGGTAGAGTGATAATGCGGGAGGAAAAGGCCATAAATTCCCATAACTTAAAGGCCTTAAGCTCCAAGGGGGAAAAAAATGTAGCTGTACCCATTAAGACATCACGCAGTTTACCTCAACTCAGTGTTAGATACCAGAAAAATAGACCTTCTTCCCACCTTCACTGAAGAATGATCATCTAAAACAGGTTCATACCATGTTTTAGGCAGTGCTGAAACAAGAGTTCTTAAAACTAAAATAAACCATTGTTTCCATATATAAATTTGGTGGCAAAATCAGTCCTGAACTTGAACTGGCTAGAAGCTCTACAGTCTTTATTATTGCATTGAGTGTAAACATTTATTCGTAAGTTTCATTTTGTGGCAAGATCCCAACTGATGTGATATATACGACATACTGCAGCAGTTTCTAAAGTACAAAGTATTCCAAATTCTAAAACACATGTAGCCCAAGGGTTTCAGATAAGGAAATCGGAACAATCTCTACTTAAGGGGAAAAATAAGGTAGAACAGATACAGAATGAAAGAGGTAAATTGCCTAAGGCACAGACTTGTAGTCAGGAATTTTCTGTCCTTCTCAAGTCAGCATTTGCTTTAGAACCCTCGATTATCCTATAATATGGAAACAATAACACTAATTACATCGCTGATTTCCTGGAAAAGAGATAAAGAGATAATATATATAAAATGCTTCAAACAATGCCCAGCGCTGTGTCCAATAAATTCTATATAATAGAAAAATAATTTGAACACTGAGTAGTGTGGTGGTTTATCTTATATGTCTTATATGTCATATGTCACGTTTATCTTATATGTCTTGACTGGGTTAAGCAATGCCCAAACGGCTGGTAAAATATTATTTCTGGGTGTGTCTACGAGGGTGTTTCCAGAGGAGACAAGCATTTGGATCCATAGACTTCAAAGACTCCCCTCACCAATCAGTGCAAGCATCATCTGGTCCATTGAGGGCCTGAACAGAACAAAGCAGAGAAGGGCCAATTCTCTCTTCTAGAGCTGGGACATCCTGGCATCAGACATTGGCGCCCCCGGGTCCTTGGGTCTTTGGGCTCAGAGTGGGACTTAATATCACTGACTCCCTTGGTTCTCAGGCCTTTGCATTTGGACTGAAACGACACCACCAGCTTTCCTGGGCCTCCAGCTTGCAGACAGTAGATCATGGGACTTAGCCTCCATAATCAGGTGAGCCAATTCCTCATAATAAATCTTTCCATGTATCTCTATCCAGGTATATCCTATTGGTTCTGTTTCTTTGGAAAACCCTGATTAATACACTAAGAACAGGCAAAGAGGTAAATATAATATTAATGTACTATATGCCGTATTACATTTTGGAATTTATTTTTTTTTAAATCCAAGTTTTCTTTTTCCTATGCCCACAGAGATATTTCTACCATCAGAGATAGTACTGAGTACAAGTCATGAAGGGAGGGGGTAATCTCAGGTGAACAAACAAGCATTTGGAGCTGGTAGAGCATAATTAGACTTCAAGCTCTTAACGCAATAAAAATACTATTTGGAAAGAAATGACCTACAAAAGACTAAGGGGCAGCCCAGGGGAATGCTTCCTGAATTTAACCTATAAGCTACTTGGCCAGAGTTCTTGTTAAAATGTAGATTCTGATTGAATGGGGTGAGGCAAAGATTCTACTTCCAAGTACTCAGGTAATGGCAATGCTGCTGGTCTAAAGGTGCACACTGAGTAGGAGGGCCACAGAGCAGTGATGCCAGCAGGGTACCAGCAACAGCAGAATCTCCTGGGAAATTATGAGAAATACAAATCCTAGAGAACAAGGAAACTTGTGGAGCTTATTGACCTAAATCAGCTGTGTATACCAGACTAGTCAGATTATTTTCCTTAAGAATGAAAGAACAGTTTTTCAGTACTTTAAAAGTAAGTGTAGCATACTACAACCTGATATCTAAATAAGAAAAACAATGTCTCTGCAAACAATTTCCAAAGTCATAGTCCCTGCAATTACACTTAAAATGTAGCCTTTTACATTGTAAGAAGCCTGCTCTGATAATATATATGCAAAGTATTGCAATTCAGTTGGACCACTTACTACTTGGTCACAAAACAGATCATTTCCATTTTTCCCCATAATACAGAAAAAGACTTGGTAAAGAAACCAACCTGAGTTTTACATTTCCTTGTGTTGAGAACGTAACCAACCACATCACAGCTTAGCCAAACTTCTCCAGAGTAATGTTTACACATTGCTTGGTTGATATGTAAACATAGGTCAACATTTTGATTTATGCATGTTTATATACACAGATGCATAAATTATAATACCTTAATGGTTTGAAACAAAATATCCTTGAAGGACAAAGAACTCGAGGGTAAACTGCAAATATAGTGTCATGATCAAAGAAAAGATTCCAATTTTCTGAATGTGAAGCCAATTGATTGTAAAATAGGTTTTCCCAAAATTTTTAAATATATTGATGCATCCAAAATTTAGATTCAGTACCTTTTTCTACTTCAATAAAAGTTTGAATTTAGAAGTTCACATCTCATTCAAAACCTAAGCACATAGTTCTATCTAAAATCTATTTTCAAAGAAGTCAGTTATTAAAATATTGTAAAACAGTATACTTGGTTTCAAGATTAGAGTGAACACCTTCAATCTTGCTAGGGCTATATATTTAAAAACAGTGGTTCTCCATTAGGGGCAATTTTGTCTCCTAGAGAACATTTGGCAATATCAGAAGACATCTTTGGTTGTCACAACTGGAGGGAGGAGCAAGAGGGATGGGTGCTTCTGGTATCTACTGAGTGGAGGTCAGATATGCAGCTAAACAACCTACAAATGCAGAAAACAGTCCTGAGGGCATAGAATTATCTGGCCTAAAATGCCAATATGAATGTCCCATGTACATCTTAATTACATTCCTAACACAGTGTTAAGCACAATAACAAACACTTGATTATTAAATAAAACTATCTTTGTGTAGCTGGGATCTTAGAGATGTAAAAGTGGTTATCACACATGTGATATCCAAAATTATAGAACAGAATTGTAGTCATTGTCAGAATCAAAAATCCTCCCATCCAGTCAAATTCCTCTACTTTGGGAAGACAATGTTTTTCTCATATGGGAGATGCTCTGTAATGTACTGATACGACAGTGTTAAGGGGAAGAGGCAGTTTTCTTAGTAGTAAAAATTAAATAAGGCCTTTACAAATTTATTAAAATATCAGTTTTCACTGTTTCCTTTCTTGTAGTACCGATGTCCCATACTCTTTTCAAGTTAATAAAGTATTTCCTCCATAAAAATTAAACCAATGTTACATCATAATAAGTGATATTTCACAAGCAGGAAACAAAATAAAATGTAATTATTTTCAAAAGACAAATCAGAGAACTTGTTGCCCTACAGGCATTTATACTTCTGAGATTGCTGGGATTTAAACTGTCATGAGAAATTCTGAACTGGCTTACATTTTTGAAACACAGTAACTGACAGCCACAAGGCCAAACATACCCTTAATAATTGATTCAGCCGCATACAGATCTCGTTTGTAGGTCACCTAAAGGACAGATAAACCTCATTAGACTTAACAGAGCAAGAAGGAATGTAAAGCAATAAAATAATGCCCCCAAGGAAATTCTTGATTTTGAAGAAACTATAAAAACACCATACTGACAATTTCTGAATTAGAATTGCATCAGCAGATTCCCATTAAAAAAACTATTTCTACAAATCATTGAAGATTTGTTTTTAAATCTTTGAATAAATTATTATGTGTCAGTGGTTACTGAAATCTTAATATAACTTAAGTATTATAATCAAAGAAAATGTGGTAGTGGTCAAACGAAAGCATTAACATTACTATTTAATAATAATGTTTTATAATGGAAGGAAAGGATGGGGGGAAGAAATCTCTGTATAACAATCACCAAGTTGCCTTCTCAGTTGAAATGAGATAATTCTCAAAGATCAAGTCACATTAAGAGAGACTTCCTTCTGAATTGAGTATATCTGTATGTACCCAGATAAGACCTGCCTTGTATGATTTTATTAAAACATGGCTGCAATGGAAAGAGCGTATAGGGCAGGAATATGTGCCTAAGAACAATGATGACCTTTCCTTAAAAACACAAAGCCTGCTTGTAATTGTAATCTGTTCCTTGTAATGTAGCCTGCCATGGTATGTGTGTGTGTATGGCAGATACTTCCCAGACCCCATCCAGTGAGCTCAAGTACAGAACATATACGTGCATTGCACTGCAGAATTAGTTCTGCTATATCACAGAGCTGAAAGATGGGGTGAATAACAAAACAGCTTATATTGATAAGTACTACAAGGTAATAGAACCTACATTCAAGCACCCAAATGACTATGATGAAGATGGTCTAAAAACCCATTTTGAGAAATGCTTACCATATTAATACCTTACCACACCTACAAAATTGACTTTTTCTCTAGATTATCTCATTACTGAATTTCTACAGAAACTTTGTTCGGCACAAGTGGGCCAGCACACTTCTATGAAAAATAGATTCCTCTGCTATACCATTATCCTAGCAGGAAAATCCTGCACCAAAGATACACCTTACTATCCAGAATTAAAGTGGCAGGTAACTTGGTAACACAAACAGGAAGGTGCTCAAGCAATTCAGTCTAATGAAACTAAAAGTCAAACACTATATAATCTCTAAAACAAGCACATGGCAACCAAAACTAGTCATGCCTAGTACTATAACTACTATAGTTACTGATAAAAATGCAATTCTACTATGGAGAAAAAGTGATTAAAAAGCAGACATTTAAAGGTTCATGCTATGCATTTTACCACATGAAAGAATGTACTGATTTCATTCATTCATTAAACAAATATTGATTGAATAACTACCATGTTCTAGGCCCTGTTCTAAGTGCTGGGAATACAGTAATGAAAAGAGAATAAAAATCCTTAACATGCAGAAACTACATTACAGTTGAGAATTTTATTTTTTTTTAATTAAAATTAATTTTTAATTCTTTTCTTGAAAATACCCTAACTAGATATCCAAAATCAGGGCTTATTAACATTTGCAATGCAAATGAGAAAGTTTTTCCTACATAATTGTCTGCTGTGGAGGGTAAACTCAGAACAGAAATGAGGGGATGACTAATTATCATAATTCATTTTCTACTCCCTCCTACTTTAAGGAGTAAAACAGCATTTTAAGTTAAAATAATTATGAAAGTACTTTATTTTTTCATACAAGTCATGATGGATTTGTCAATTCATAGAAAAATTATACTCAAATACTAAAATGACTTTTCTAGAATACTTGCAAGACTTCATATTTTACATTGGAGTCAGCTGTATGAATAAAATACATTTATTACCCAAAGGTTTTGTCTCTTTATATTAATTAACTGAATAACAAGAAAGACTCAAATTTATCATCTCCTTTTCCCTATAAGCTGTGTATACCTACTATACACATATTAAGGCTTTTTTTTATTTTCAACATCTTCTATATACCTCAACTGTACTTGTCAAATACTGATTTAATAAAAATAAACTATAGAAAATACTTCTTACAAGCTTTTAAAAGTATCTTTTTAAGAATAGACTTATTTTTTCCTAAATAAAACAGCTGAATACTTGAAAGGGAATATTACTGGAAAGTGTTGTAATTGTGAATTGATGAGTTATTCAATTTTTCCATTTAACTTTTACAGTAATATGGGTTGTCCTTTCCTTATTTTTAATTGGAAAAAAAATAACACCCTAAACAATCAGTTTTGAAGCGATTTTATTCTGTCAGCATGATCTGTAGTCTTCCTTTGACCTTGCACAATACTCTATTATGGAAAATAATTACTTTAAAAAAGAAAATCAATCCTGTAGTGATAGAAGCAAATGTCTAGTTCACTTGTTTTCAAACTGTGCTCACTAGAGCCTCAGGGGCCACCTGAAACACAGTAAAGGTATTCTGTGCAGGTGAGGCCCTAACTCAACATCTCAAACTCACCTAGTTCTGCTCAATTTTTGTCTATGCTGTTCAACTGAGCTTCTATGCAATATTTCATCTGAGTAATGTGTTTCACTAAAAAAAAAATTCAATAGAAGAGAAACCTGAAGCTCAGAGCTATAGACATAATTGTCTTCTCAAGTCCTAGGCCAGGATTCTCTCAGCTACCTCAAGGTATACTCTGGCAGAAACTAGCACACCTCTATTTTGTTTTGTGTGCCGAGTGAGACACAAAACAGTAAAACAGACCTTTCAGAACAGAGCCAATCCCAGTTGGCCACCAGCTTATACAAGACTACACTTAATGTTCTCCTACCTTTCACTCACAAGATAATATGTAACTCCAATAATTAGAAAAAGCCGGAAAAACTTACATTTTAAAGATATACAGTGTTTACTATATAGATCTTTGGAATTTTTTCCATTTCATTATGTACATCTAGAAAATATTTTCTTGAGACTTAACTGTATGAAAACCTCTCAAAAGAAACAATGTCACCACACTGTACTTTTGAGGTTACAAAACCAAATAAAGACTATTTTGTTTCTTTTGTTTTTAAACAAAGATGTTCGAATACTTGAATCTAAAAAATGTAGTCCCCATGAAAAGGAATCCTCAAAAGTCATCTATTCCAACAGTAGAAATGATATAAACATTTCAGAAACTCCTTCTTAAGAAGTATTCAGACAATACAATTGTTACATTTCTTTAATAATTGACCATAAATCTTTTATGCTTTGAAGATGGTTTGGACATTTAGAAATAAGAAGTCCATTCAAATTAAGTCTATACAGTGTAGTAAGTGACCAAGCTATATAATTAAAAATATGTTGGACCAAAGATATGATACAACTATAAATTAGAGGGACTGAAGTTCTTCTGTAGTCTAGATGAAATCACACCAAAACTAGAGTGTTTACTGAGGCCTGCACTAAGGCACAACTACCGAAGGGAAGTATGAGACCTGATTTCTGGAAGCCAGTTCTGTACTCTTCGGTGTTGGGCACTCTTATGGAAGAGGGCAGGAGTGCTGTGGTCGTTGTAAGGCAATGTTCTCTATCCTGCATGGTGATTTGAAAAAAACTGATGTTTTCTCCAGACCCCAGGAGGCACTAGTACAAGAAGGCTGGCATCAACCCTGAATGTTTACTGTTTGCATTTACTTTCACTAAAATTTGTATGTAAAATATAAAACAATAGTCCTCCTGGAATTTCCGGTGGCAATTGAAATAATACTAAGTGCAGGCACCAGAAATTTCTAGTCATTTTTACCACTGTGGAGTGAACTCTGACTTCTGAGGAGTAAGAAAAGGTATTCTATTTCAGAATCCTTCCTTGCCTTATTGTTTTATGGTGGTGAATTGCCTCTCTATTATGTCCAGATGTGTCATTCACCATGTCAGGTTTCTGAATACGTTCTAGGTACTTGGCTTGCCACCTGGGTCCACTACCAGTTTTATCATAACTGTACTAAAACTTTTCTTAGATTCATTTAATTTTTTTAATAGCAACATAAATCTTTGTAATTACTGTATAATTAAAACATTAATGCCAAAGTATAAATTCTATTGTGTGGTTTAAACAGCAATTAAAATACTCTCTCTCTAGTCATACAAAATAAGATCACGAAATTTAAGTAAAAGCCTATGCTAAGACGAATCATACAATATTAGCAAAAGGGGCTAAGGAATCAACTCGAAAAATATCAAAAAGTTTGAAAGTAGACAGACAATAAAAAAGGAAATAGGGAACCTGAAAACAACTGCAATATTTGCACTCAAAATAGTTTCACCTCATTTAAAAGAAAAAATATGATACCAACAGAAAAAAACTCTTATAATGGCTATCTATAAGACATTTTGCCCAATCCACTGCATTGTAGACCTTTTATTAGAGTCCCAGGTCCCTTTGTGGCACATCATTCAAACTTCATTCATAAGAGTAAGGCTCTCTGCTTCTGCCCCAGTTTGATCCATGATCCCTCTAGGCCTGAAAGAGTATGTCACCCCTCAGCATGTATTTCCTGGGGCTTCTGTGACTAAGTACCACACACTGGGGACCTAAAAGAACAGAAAGTTATTCTCTCTGAGTTCTGGAGGCTAGAAGTTAGAGATCAAGTTGTAGGCAGGACCGCATTCCCTCTGAAGGCTTTGGGGAAGAATCCTTCCCAGTCTCTTCTTAGCTTCTGGTGGTTGCAAGCAATCCTTGGCATTCCTTGACTTGTAGATGCATCACTCCAACCTCTGGGGCTCCATCATCACATGGCGTTTTCCCTGCATTCGGGTCTCTTCTCCTATCCTTATACCAACATCAGTCATGTTGGATTTAGGGCCTACCCTACTCCATCATGACCTCATCTTGTTTCCAAATGAGGTCACATTCACAAGTGTCAGAGTTTAGGACTCCAATACACCTTTTAGGGGACAATTCAACCCATAACAGCATGTGTGACATGACTCACACTAGTGGAACCAAGAGAAGAACCCTGGAAAGGCCAATTATGTCAGAGTGCACAAAAGGGAAACAGAGAGCCGAGATAGATATACCTGAGGACTAACACTCTCTTACTAGAGAAAACAGTGAAATACGAGCATTTAATAAAAGAAAAAAGAAAAAAAAGAAACCTATGAATGAAATTTGTGAAGATGGTGGAGTGGAAAATTCAGAGGTATGTGATGCTTCCCTTTCCATCCATAAAACTCAGAGTGTTTTTCAAGCTTGATGAAGGCTCATAACACGCACAAGAGGTAAATAATTACACTCCCAGAGATGTCAAAGTGAGGCCAGAGAGTACTGACACATTAATAGCAATAAAATGCTTCACAGTTTCCACTTTTTTACTTGGCCTTCAAATTCAGTTGAGCAGACAGTCAAAAGAGATTCTACAGAGATGTGAGTTTAGGTCTTTAACAACACTCCTAATTGGTAATTGCCAAAAGTCCTCATAATTAATATCACCAATAAGCCATATATAGAAAAAGATTATCCAAATAAAATGTTTGCCTGCTGGGTTGAAGGTATTTAGACATCCTTAAATGAGCAATAACACTGCAGGAATTGTCTCTACCAGGCAATAATCCAAGTCTGTCAGTATTTTGGAATTCAACAGTTTAAGTATGTCTGAGACAACCTTAGCATACAGCAAGGCCCATCATGTTACTGTGCAAGATACCTAATCAAATTATAGGGCTTTCTGTTTTCCAATCAATGAGGAAATATGCATACAGACTCACAATCTCAGAGTTAGAATGAAACTTTACTAGCTCAGTTGTTGGCGCATGTTTAATAAAAATTTCCAAAGAGTACAAGCAATACTTATTTCAAAATTATGAAGTAATCCAGAAATTCAGAATACATTGTATTTCAGAATACATTGTTCAATTCAACTTATTTCTACTTGATGCAACAAAGGTGAGTCATACTCTAAAACACCTCTGGCCTCAAAAAGAAGCTGCAGTATGATAATGTTTGCAACAACCACTGCATTCCTTCCAAAAGAAATGAGTTTGCCATTAGAAGAGTTGGGCCTTGCCACAGAAAAGAGTCCAGTTCTTCATGGGAGGTCAGGGGGAGAAGGTGGGTCCAGTGACTACCCCATTGTGTCAGAACTGTGGCAAATACCCTTTTAACCCACTTAAATTGGAGCAACCACCCCAGGGCCTGGAAGAAAATGTTAATATTGCAGGCAGAGTTGCAGCTTTAATATCACTGAGTGAACAGAATAAAAGGTTATACACAGAAAGCATGAATAGAGGAAAAAAATGAATAAACCAATCTTACGGACTATAAAATGGAATTTCTTTGAATTATCTCAAAGTGAATTTTCTTGAAGCCAAGCAATATAAATGGTACATTTTTGATGGCTCCATAAACCCAGAGAGTTTCCTTTAACTCCCATTGTGTTCTTTCGTTTTTAAATGTGCGCGCGCACACACACACACACACACACACACACACACACACACAGACCAGCACAGAGAAGAGCCTTAGCAAAATTTCATCCATCTTACCTTCCAGAGATCAGGTGATCCTTCTACAAGTTTGGCTTTAGTGTGACAGTATTTTAGAGCCAATTGCAAACACTCAGTTCCAAATTCCAAGTCATAGTCACTACACTGGTGTAGGGGGGAAAGAAAACAGAAAGTTAAACTAAAATACAATTTTAAATAAAACTAAGCCTTTTATTTCATGATCAATTGCATACAGAAGAGAAGAGCCTAGAGAACTCACAGTAATCAGCAATAGATTAAGTTATAAAATAATCCCATGCCCTAAAAGCATAACAAAAACAAATAGGATTATAACTGTAAGAATTTTTAAGCTTCCTCAATAGTTTCAGATGTCAAACAGATATTTTGTTTCCTTTGCTCAAAAGTTACCTTTCCAAACATGTTTATAAAATGCCCGAAAAGACAGCTGAAGATTACTGTATCAGAACTGTCAATAAATATCTATAAAATCCAAATCCTATATCTCTTATTTGTACCAAGACACCCACAGGTCACAGTTCTCTCATTGATTTTACTATTTAAAATATCAGTAAATCCTCATTAAATGACTTATATTTTATTTGTAAACATAGCAATAGTTCAGTTTTTGATTGTGAGAAAAAGTGTGAAGGTGTCTCATAGATTCAGTAAAATATAGATAACATCTTTTAGCAGTTTAAGCTGAACCATCAAAATAACCAATAATATAATTCAGCTGAATAATATTCACAGAGTGTCTATCCTTTCTCTGAGCTCTGTATTAAGTACCAGCTATATAAAGGTAAATTATACATGTAATGTGTCCTCAAGGAACTCAAGTCTAGAAGGGGAGGCTGACTTCTAACAAATAATTTGTAGCAGAATGTATTAGATGCAGCAATAATGTCTAGAGGTAGCCCAATGGATAAAATACTTCATTCTATATAAGGACATCAGGAAAAACCTATCAGAGGAAATAGTCTCTAATCTCTATCTTAAAACCTAAATAAGACTGGAAGAGAGGGATTATCTTTAAGACAAAAGGTGCCATGCAAAGTTATACACATTTGAGGCATTTGGTAGATTTGCATTTTAGAAAGAGCATATCCACGTAAAGACTGCTGGAAGTCAACAAATATGAATATGGCATCTAAAGTTGTTTTACTGTACTGAAGGTTACAAAATTCTAACTGTAATTGTTTGCGGAATTAATGAAGAAAATATAACCAAACATACATAGAGCTATCTGATGAAAAGAGTCCCAGTTAACATCTTCTATTTTGATAAACTACAGAACATGACATATTTCCTAGCTATTTTCATTTTTAGTAGAATATAATCAATAACAGTTACATTCAAATACCTTGAAATGAGCTCTGGTAAACCTTCTTTGCTTTGTATTTCCAGCATCTACACGGTATTACCTATTAGTATGTGAGATGAATGTTCAGAGTTCTCTTTAACACGTGGTTAAATCCCATGTATGACTAGCAATAACCTTGACTCTTCCTGATTCATGACAGACGCAAAAGAGCAAACATATTGATATTTTGGATGACCGTAAAAGTGCTCACAGAAGTGCATATTGAGAAGAGTCCACAGGAACAGCTATTAATACTTACTTCCCCTCTCAGGTGGTCAAGTGAAACATAACTGATGCTATGCTCACACTGTCACGAAGTGTACTAGCCAAGAGTGCAACAGCCTACAAATTGCATTAAGGCTGTAGGATGCCAGTCACTAGCATCAATGGGAAACAGACAACCCACAGGTCAAGTATACGTGAAATATACACAGGAAATGAAGGCTTAGCAATCTTAGCAGAGAGACTAGCCTGAATTTGTCATTCATTATATAGACTAATATTACAACTATTTAAGGGGGGTTTATGATTTCTTTGCAGTGAAACCTTTCTTTAGCACTGAGTCCAAAAAATATATGGTTAATAAAAACTAAAGTCTAAATTTGTTTCTCAAGAACATTGATGGATTTCTGCCTCTGTCTAGGATATAGAAAGCTGCCATAAGTGATGTTCATATCTGAACAAAAGAAAAAGCAGGTAAACTACAAAAATACAGCTTTTTTTACCCATCAGAACTGAGGTCACAGCACAACCACGGGGCCTTATACCTAAGAAAAGACATGCTTACTCCACCCCCAAGTAGAGAGAGTATGTGATCACTGGCTCACCTATGTCAGAACACAAGATGAAGAGAGATATTCCTCAGGCAAGAGTCAGGTCAGGTAAGAAGAAAGCAAAAATTGTCAGCAAATTGCTAAAGACTGAGTGGAGGCTCTACTGAAAGAAGGTAAAACCCCTGGGAACCACAGTCACAAGAGGAGTTCATAAGTACTTGCAGGCTCCTCTCTAGGGACCTCCTATTGGGTACTCATGAAGTAATACACTATTTGATTGAGATTGTGATTAGATGTATATTATAAATTCAGGCAAAAATTTTAAGTTAAAAATGTCAACAGAATAAAATGAAATCATAAAAAATGCTAAATTAATCCAAAGGCACGCAGAAAAGTGAGAAAAAGAACAAAGAGCAAATGGAACCAATAGAAAGTAACCAGTGAGATGGTATTTTTTAGTCAAGAAAGTTAATAAAGAATGAGTAATTGCACAAAATATTTGACATTTATTATCCAGCATTGGTGGCTGGGGGGGGGGGTCAGTCACAATGATGTCACTGATCACATCAGAAATATACAGACACCAAGAACCATCTGCCTCCCCAAATTTGGCCCCCCAAGACAGTGTCAAACAGCCTTCTCCACAGGCAGAAGCTATAAGGACAATTATTGGAGGTCCTCAAAATACACAGTCCAGCCCAGTCATGGTATAGGAATACTCAGAGTCAACAAGCCCCACCTACAAAACCTACCAAGTCCAACCAGTCCCCAACAGTTACACATGTGCCAAAAACCCAAATTTAACTGACATGCAAGAAAAGATTGTAACACTAAAGAAGGTCAAAAAGGTAAAAAATAAAGCATTTTGGAGGAAATAGAAACTGCCATTTTTTAAAACTATTAATAGACCCCAAAAGATAAAGTATTTGTAATCAAAAAAGACAGGGTAATATTTAAAAGTATAGAAAATGAGAAAAAGATAATTAGATGACTCATTCATAAAGTCGAATATCCAAATAAAAAGAGAATGAAAAAAAAAAAGTAGAGAAAAATGATTTAAATAATTCAAGATAGTCCAGAAATGAAGAACATGAATTTCCAAATTAAAAGAATTTATGGAATATAAAAGCTAATGGATGAAAATATACCAAACCAAATTAACAACAACAGAAATTCTCTTACAAAGAAGCCAGAATCCTAATGGACTAGAACTTCATAGCAGAAACAATGAAAATTAAAACAATAAATTTCTTCCTAATTCTTAAGGTAATGATTTTCAACATAGAATTCTATTCCCAGAAAAGCTATCAATTAAGTCTGAGGGTAGAATATGAATTTCTCCTAGCATTCAAGGTCTCAAAAGAATTTAGTATCCATGCATTCTTTTTTTTCCCCTTCATATTTTTTTAACAGACTTTTGGGGAAGTTTTAAGTTCACAGCACGATGGAACAGAAGGTACAGAGATGACTATATACTCTCAAGTCCTCATATACAGACTCTCCTACAATCAAAACCTTGCAACATGGCGTTATGTGTATCAGCAATACAGTGGTATGTGTCAGTGTATGTGTAAACCTACACTGATACATCATTATCGCCCAAAGCCCATAGTTCACATTACAATTCACCCATGGTATTATACATTCTATGGATTTTCATAAATGTACAATGACATGTATCCAATGTAGTATCATGCAGAGTGGTTTCACCACTGTAAATAAAATTCCACTGCACTCCACCTATACACATCTCTTCCTCCTGAAACCCTTGTAACCACTGATCCTGTTAATGTCTCCATGGTTTTGTCTTTTCCAGAATCTCATATAGTTGTAATCATTGAGTATGCAGCCTTTTCCAATTGGCTTCTTTCACATGGTAATAGGCATTTAAGGTCCCTCCATGTCTTTGAGTGGCTTGATAGCTAATTTCTTTTTAGCAATGAATAATATTTCATTGTCTTGGTGTTCTAGTTTATTTATATACTCATCTGCTAAGACATCTTGGTTGGTTACAGTTTTGGCACTTATGAATAAAGCTGGTATAAACATTCATATGCAAGTTTTTAAGTTGACATAAGTTTTCAACTAATTTGGGTAAACAACAAGAAATGTTAGCTGCTGGATTGTATGGTAAGAATAAGTTTAGATTTGTCAGACACTACTAAACTGTCTTCCAAAGCAGCTATACCATTTTGCATTCCCACCAACATGTACAAAATTTCCTACCACTCCACATCCTGGAAAACACTTGTTGTTATTAGAATGGGCAAAATCTGAAACAGGTATATAATTGTATCTCCATGTTCTTTTAATTTGCATTTTTCTGATGAAATAAGCATTATTCCATATGCTTATTTGGCTCCTGTATATTTTCTTTGGTGAGGTGTCTGTTAAGGTCTTTAGCCCATCTTATAATCAGGTATTTTGTGTTATGGGTGAGTTTTAAGAGTTCTTTGTATATTTTAGATTACATTTCTTTCGCAAATATTTTCTACCAGTCTGTACTTGTCTTCATTCTCTTGACAGCGTCACAGTATCTTTCACAGAAGTTTGTTTTTTTTTTGTTGTTTTTTTGTTTTTTTAATTTTGATGAAGTCTAGCTTCTCAATTATGTCTTTAATGGGCCATGCCTTTGGTGTTATATCCAAACCCAAGGGCATATAGAATTTCTCCCATCTTCTTAGAGTCCTACAGTTTTGTATTTTACATTTAGGTCTGTGATCCATTTTAAGTTAATTGTGATGGGTGTATGGTCTGTGCCTAGATTCATTGCCTTGCAGGTGGATATCCAGTTGTTCCAGCAACATTTGTTGAAAAGACAACAGATTTTTGCTATGTTGTATTGCCTTCGCTCTTCTGTCAAAGGTCAGTTGACTACATTTATGTGGATCTATTTCTGGGGTCTCCATTTTGTTCCACTGGTCCTTTTGTCTATTTAGACAATACCACCGTCACCATCCCTGTAGTTTTACAGTAACTCTTGAAGTCAGATAGTGTCAGTCCTATAACTTTGTTCTTCTCTTTCAATATCATTAGCTATTTCAAGTCTTTTGCCTCTCCAAATAAACTTTATAATAAATTTGTCAATACCCATAAAATAACTTGATGAGATTTTGATTGATATTGCATTGAATCTGCAGATGAAATTGGGAAAAACTGACATATTGACAACACTGAATCTTCCTATCCACAAATACGGAATGCCTCTCCCCTTATATAGTTCTTCGATGTCTTTCAGTTTGTAGTTTTCCTTACATAGGCATAAATCTAAAAAAAATCTACAAAGCCTAAGTATTTCATTTCTGGGGGTGCTAATGTAAATATGCTAAATTAGTTTTATTTCTTCCTTCCAATCACAATACTTATTTCCTCCTCTTCTCGTTGCATTAGCTAGAAATTCCAGGACAGTGTTGAGTAAGAGTGGTGAGAAGGCACATTCTTGTCTTTTCTTTGTCTTACCAGGAAAGGTTTAAATTTCTCACCATTAAATATGATGGTACATGTAGATGTGTTGTGGATGATTTTATAAAATTGAGAAAGATTCCCTCTATTCCTAAGTTTGCAGAGAATTTTTTTATCATAAGTGTTGAATTTTGTCAAACAACTCTTCCGTATCTACTAATGTGATTGTGTGATGGATGTTTTTTATACATTGTTGGATTAAATTTGCTGATATTTTGTTCACGACTTTTGCATCTATGGTCTGTAGATTTTTTCTCGTAATGCCTATGTCCTCTTTGATTTTTGAATTAGGGTAGTGTTGGCCTCACGGAATGTGTTAGGAAGTATTGCCTTTGCCTTTATCTTCTGGAGACATTGTAGAAAAATGGCATGATTTATTCATTAAATATTTGCTGGAAATCACCAATGAACCCATCAGAGTCTAGTACTTCATGTATTGGAAAGTTATTATTGTTAGTTTATTTAACAAATGTATACCTATTCAAATTTCCCATTTCTGTCCTGTATGAGTTTTGACAGATTGTATCTTTCAATGAATTGGTCTATTTCACCTATGTTATCAAATTTGTGAACATAGAGTTATTCATAATATTCTTTTATTATCCTTTTAATGTCCATAGCATTTATAAGTGATATCGACTCTTTCATTTCTGATATTAATTTCTGCATTCTTTTTTCTTAGCCTAGATAATCCATTTTATTAATCTTGTTAAAAAAACAACTTTTGGTTTTGTAGATTTTCTCTATTGACATTCTGTTTTTAATTTTGTTGATTTCTGCTCTAATTTTTGTTATTGTTTTTCTTCTGCTTTAGATTAATTTGCTCTTCTAATTTTAGCTTCCTAAGGTAGAAGCTTAGGTATTTTTTAGGTATTTTTGATTGATTTTAGGTATTTTTTCTTATTTAATGTATGCAATCAATGCTATAGCTTTTCCTTTAAGCACTGTTCTTGCTGCATCTCAATTTTGATAAGTTCAATTTTCATTTCTTTCAAAATATTTTATGACTTCTCTTGAGATTTCTCTAACATGTTATTTAGAAGTATTTTGTTTAATCTCCAATTATTTTAGACTTTACAGCTACCTTTGTTGTGGATTTCTTCCTTAATTCCATTGTGGTACAAGAGCAGGCATTGTATGATTTCTGTTCTTTTATGATTTTTTTTTAATTTTTTTTTTTTACTTCAGAATATTACAGGGGTACAAATGTTTTGTTTACATGCATTGCTTTTGTACTGCTTAAGACAAAATTATAAGTGTGCCCATCACCAAGATAGTGTACATTGCACCCATTAGGTATGATTTTACCTATCCCCCTCCTCCCACCTGTTTGATTTCCACTGAGTTTTATTTCCTAGTGTGCACATAAGTGCTGTTCAGTTAGTTCTAAATTAATCATAAATAAATGTAGTGTTTGATTTCCATTCTTGTACTTTATTTAGGAGAATTCATTTTGTATGGCTGAGTAGTACTCCATGGTATACATATATCACATTCTATTAATCTACTCATGAATTGATAGGCACTTGGGTGTATTTCAAATCTTTGCAGCTATGAAGTGTGCTGCAATAAACATTTGAGTGCAAGTATATTTTTGATAAAATGACTTTTTTTCCTTTGGGTAAATATTCAGTAGTGGGATTGCTGGATCAAATGGTAGGTCTACTTTTAGTTCTTTGAGGAGTCTCCATACTGTTTATTATCCATAGAGCTTATACTAGCTTGCAGTCATACCAACAGTGCATAAGTGTTCCTTTCTTTCCACATCCATGCCAGCATCTATTGTTTTGGGACTTTTTGATAAAAGCCATTCTTACTAGGGTTAGGTGATATCTCATTATGGTTTTGGTTTGCATTTCCCTGATGATCAGTGATGTTGAGCATTTTTTCATGTTTACTGGCCATTAAGTCTATCTTCTTTTGAAAAGTTTCATGTCTTTCCCACTTTCTAATGGGGCTGTTTGACGTTTTTTCTTGGTGATTTGCTTGAGTTCTTTGTACATTCTGGTTATTAACCCTTTACCAGATACAAGGCACATGAATATTTTCTCCCGTTCTATAGGTTGTCTGTTCACTTTGTTGATTGTTTCCTTGGCTATGTAGAAGCTTTTCAAGTTAGTCAAGTTCCATTTATTTTTGTTGTTGCTGTGATTGCCACTGGGTTCTTCTTCGTAAATTATTTGCCTAGGCCAATATCTAGAAGAGTTTTTCCAATGTCTTCTTCTGGAATTCTTATAGTTTCATGTCTTAGATTTAAGTCTATTATCCATCTTGAACTAATTTTTGTGAGTGGTGAGAGATATGGATCCTATTTCAATCTTCCACATATGGCTAGCCAATTTTCCAAGCACCATTTATTGAATAGGGTACACTTTTCCCCAGTGTATATTATTGTCTGCTTTATCAAAGATCAGATGGCAGTATGTGGATTGTTTCGTATCTGGGTTCTCTGTTCTGTTCCATTGCCCTGTGTCTCTATTTTTGTGCCAGTACCATGCTGTTTTGGTTACTATACCCTTGTAGTATAAAGTCTGGGAGAGAGTGCTGCCTCCAGATTTTTTCCTTTTGCTTAAGGTTCCTTTGACCATTTGGGCTCTTTTCTGGTTCCAAACAAAGGGTAATGTTAAGGCATGTTTCATGGTCCAGAAAGTGATCTATCTCGGTGAATGTTCCATGAAGAATGTGTATTTTGATGTTTGTACATGAAGCAGTCAATAAATGTCAATTCTATCCAGTTGATTGACAGGGCTGTTGTGGTCAAATGTATGTTTAGTAATTTTCTGCCTGATGGATCTGTTTCTGATAAAGAAGTACTGAAGTCCCCAACGGTAATAATGTATTTATCTGTCTCCTTTTTGCAGTTTTATTAGTTTTTGCCTCACATATAACGACTCTCTGTTAGATGCATACACAGTAAAGATTGTTATATAATCTTGAAGAATTGACCCTTCTATCATTATATAATGCCCCTCTTTTTTTAGTAGATACCCTGAAGTTTGCAACATACTTTTACATCTAATCTGTGACCACTTTCAAATAACACTATGTCACTTCACGGGTAAGGCAAGTACAATAATAAGATGATCCTAATTACTCTCTCTCATCCCTTACATCATTACTGTCATTCATCTCCCTTATACATAACCATACAAAAGTCAAATACATTATTGCTATTATTATTTTGAACAAACTTATCTGTTAGATCAACTAAGAAAATAAGTTCTTATTTTATCTCCAAGTATTTCTTCACTGAAGTTCAGTTTCTGACCTATGTAGTTTTATTCCCTCTAAGGAACTTCTCTTAACACTTCTTACAAGACAAGTCTACTGGCAAATTTCCTCAATTTTTGTCTGAGAAAGTCTATTCTTCCATTTAAAGAACAATTTCATGGGGTTGGTGGTCTTGTTTCTGTAAACACTTAAGGTATTTCGCTTTTCTTTCTTCTTGCTTGCTTGGCTTCTGTGGAGAAGTCAGATGTCATCTTTTTTTACTGTCCTCCAGCCATTTGGGACAACAGATGTAATTCTTAACTTTGCTCCTCCCAGAAGCATTTTTTCTTTTGTTCAAGATTTTCTTTATCTTTGGTTTTGTGCAGTTTGAGCATAACATGCCTAGATATAGTTTATTTGGCATTTATCCTGCTTGGTATTCTCAGAGCTTCCTGGATCTGTGGTGGTTTGGTTTCTACCATTAATTTGGAGAAATTCTCAGTCACTATTGTGTCAAATATTGTTTCTGTTCCTTTGTCCTTTTCTTCTTCTGGTATTCCAATTATGCATGTGTTATGTTTTATAGTTTCCCCACAGTGCTTGTATATTCTGTTCCATGTTATTCTATCTTTTTCTCCTTGCTTCTCAGTTTTACAAGTTTCTATGAAGTTATCCTCAAGCTCAAATCCGTCCTCATGATATTTAGTCTACTAATGAGCCCAAAGGCATTCTTCATTTTTGTTAGTGTTTTTGATCTCTAGCAGTTCTTTCTGGTTCTTTCTTTGAATTACCATTTTTCTGCTTACATTGCCTGTATCTGTTCTTGTTGCTATCTTGCTTTAACCATTAAATTCCTTAACATATTAATCTTAGTTTTAAATTCCCAGTTTGACAATTCCAATGCCCTTGTCATACCCGAGTCTGGTTCTTATGCTTGCTCTGTTTCTTCAAATTGTTTTTTATCTTCTGGTATGATTTATATTTTTTCCTTGATAGCTAGACATGATTACTGGGTAAAAGAAACTAAGGTAAATAGGACTTTAATTATGTGATGGTTAGTTCTGTGGGAAGGATACTCACATTGTAGTTATTTATGATTAGGTCCTCAGTCTCTTAATGAGCCTGTGCCTCTGGACTGTGAGCTTCACAAGCGCTTCTTGGTTCCTTCCCTTCTCCCACATAGGATGACTAGAGTGACCTAGAGTTGGGTATTTCCCTTCCCCAAGTCAGTCAGGCTCTGGTTTAAAAATCTAAAAAAACCCACACATACCACTAATAGTTTAGGCTCTCATAAAACACTTTTTTTTTAATTTCAAAGTATTAAGGGGGCAGCAATATTTTTGTTACATGGTTAGTTTGGAGAATGCTTAAGTCAGGCCTTTTAGTGTGTTCTTCACCAGGATAGTGTTCATTGTACCCAGTAGGTGAGTTTTTTTTATCCCTCCCTCATCCCAGCCTCCCCACTTCTTGGTTTCCAATGTCCTTTATGTTACTTTATGATCATTTGTACCCATCATTTAGCTCCCACTTATTAATGAGAACATATGGTGTTTGTTTTTCCATTCCTGAGATACTTCACTTATCCAAGTTCCATCCAAGCTGCTGCAAATGACATTATTTCCTTCCTTTTTATGGTTGAGTAGTACTCCCTGGTGTATGTGTATATATATACACACATAAGCACCACATTTTCTTTATGTACTCAATTGAAGGGCACATAGGTTGATTCTACATCTTTGCAATTGTGAATTGTGCTGCAATAAACATTCAAGTGCAGGTATATTTGTGATGAAATAACTTCTTTTGAGTAGACAACCAGTACTGAGATTGCTGGATTGAATGGTAAGTCTACATTTCTTTGAGGACTCTCCATATTATTTTCTATAAAGGTTGTCCTAATTTTTAGTCTTACCAACAATGTGTAAGCATTCCTTTTTCTCTGTATCCATGCCAGCATCTATTGGTTTTTGACTTTTTAATAATAGCCATTTTGACAGGCATAGGTGGTATCTTATTACAGTTTTAATTTGCATTTCCTGAATGATTAGTGATGCTGAGAATTTTTGCATGTTTATTGGCCATTTGTCTGTCTTCTTTTGCCCACTTTGATGAGGTTGTTTTTTCTTGGTGGTTTTAGTTCTTTGTGGATTCTGGATATTAGTCCTTTGTTGGATATATAGCATGTGAATATTTTCTCCCATTCTGTAAGCTGTCTATTCACTCTATTGATTATTTTCTTAGCTGTACAGAAGCTTTTTAATTTAATTAAGTCCCATTTATTTGTTGTTGCTGTGTTTTCCTTTGGGGTCTTATTCATAAACTCTTTGCCTAGGCCAATGTCTAAAAGAGCTTTCCCTACATTTTCTTCTAGGATTTTTATGGTTTCATCCAATACATTTAAGCCTTTTATCCACTTTGAGTTAGTTTCTGTATATGGAGAGGGATAGCGGTCCCTCTTTTATTCCCCTGCATATGGCTATCCAATTTTTCCAACACCAGTTATTGAATAGGGCTTCCTTTCCTGAGTATATAATTTTGTCTGCTTTTTTAAAGATCAGTTGGTCATAGTTACATGGTTTTCTTTCTGGGTTCTCCATTCTTTTCCATGGGTCTATGTCTCCACTTTTATGCCAGTACCAAGTGAGTTTCATCCCAGGAACACAAGGATGGATCAACATATGCAAATTAATAAACATGACTCACCATGTAAAAAGAAGCAAAAACAAAAACCATATGATCACTCAACAGACGCAGAAAAAGCATTGATAAAATCCAGCACCCTTTCATGTAAAAATCCTCAAACTAGGCATAGAAGGAACATACTTCAAAATTATAAAAGCCATGTATGACAAAACCAGTATCATATTGAATGGGGAAAAATTAAAAACATTCCAAGAACTGAAACAAGACAAGACTGCCCACTATCACCACTTCTATCCAACATAGTACTGGAAGTCCTAACCAGAGAAACCAGGCAAGAGATAAAATAAAGGGCATCCAAATCAGGAAAGGTAGGTCAAACTATCCCCATTTGTTGATGATATAATCTTGTATCTAGAAAACCCTAAAGACGCCTAGAATTGAGGGCAGGCCTTGTTAAGAATGCTCTAGCATATTTCAAAATGGTTCCTTTCATCTTTATGACACATAAGAGGATTTTCTACCAACCCTCACTGTATGAACTTTGTCTAGCTTCTGGAAGTAAAACTCACAGGAGTCTGGGGGCTCCCTTATAACTGGGTACCCCTGAAATTAATTCTCAGACTTGTCTACACTTAGTCTCCAGCAGTTCATTTAAAATTTAGGTTTTCTTAGCCTGGCATTATTTTCCATGGTGGTTTCTGCTGTGGTAAATTGTGATTCTCTGTATTCACCTCTGTATCTCTCCAATTTTGGGGACAGTAGTTTGCCCTGTGACCTTACTTCTTTGAAGGACAAGAGTTATTAATTTTTCAGTTTGTTCATTTTTTGCTCATTAGGATGGAGTGGTGACTTCTAAGCTTCTTAGATGCCAGATTGGAAACTACAAATCCTCCATTAACCAAGAGACCATGGGAAAGGTACAAAAGTAGAATATTGTTTCAGAGGGCGAAAGAATTGAGACCAATGATTTACCTATCGTACATATTTCTAAATAATGTGTTTGTGATGCTGCCTCTTGATTTTTCTGTTTTGGCATTATCTATGGAAGAAAAATTTTGTCCTTCCTGCTCCCAACTTCACCACAATGTACAGTAACACTTCCCATTCCCCATCACTTGAATATCATAATTTTGGTTAAATCAATATTGAGTGTTTACATCAGTGACTATGTAAACACTACTCATAGCTGAGGTACATATTATTAAAATTCCTTTCTTGAACAACTCTTTGTTTTCCCTGGAATTAGAGCTTATCTTTTGTTTTATGTGGTTTTCGGTATGCTTATGACTCATTCCACACCAAACACTTAGCTACTTGTCTAAATCTACTCTCAAAGATGTAGGCATTTCATCAGTTTTACATTCCTGAAAAAGTCACCCTGTAATCCTCTGATCTTCTCCAACATACAGGGGCTGTCCTCTCTGCCATACAGGTATCATCTTAAGAACACCCTATACACCACCATCTCTTCATCTTTCTATCACAGATGCCCTAGCTTCTGTATCCCATACAATCTTCTTTCTCAATTCATTTTTGTGGAACAAACACTCTAATGCCTTTCTGTAGAATTATTGGATTAAGGTGTTTATGGGAACCTCTGAGGTTAGTATTTTTAGGTCTTTAGGACTGGATAGATTGCCCAAACAAGGTTCTCCCAGTCTCCAGCCAAGATGGAAAGCCAAAGCCAAACACCAAGATATGGCTGCTGAATCGGAGAAGTAACTGTGGGCTCCCCCATCAGCAGTCAGTGTGTACATGGTCTATTAGTCATTGTTTCTGGCAAGACACTCGGGGCCCTCAACTGCTCCCAATGTTCTCCCAGTACAGAGAGAGTGAGTCACCCTCAACTACCTCCACCAGGTGGTCATAGAGTAGAGAAGGTGATTTAGAGATTGGACTGCTTCTCAGCTTTCAACAAACCCTCTTCAGTTTGTCCCCCTTCACTCCATTCCAGGAGGTACATACCTGTTGCTGCCAGGTCCTGAGCTTTGAGATTTCTATAACAGAGATGATTTTAGTTCTTAGCTTTCCCCACCATTTGCTTATAATTTGGCCTTCTCAGATATACTGAATCTGTTAGTACTAATTTCCTTTGCTTTCCAGTTATTTTTCATTTGTCATTGTCACCTTTCCTGTTCTTGTTTTTGATTATGTCATTTTTAATCTTTTTTCTAGTAGCTTTAATGAGGTTTGAGTAGTAAGCAAAATTAGATAAATGTTCAGTTGGCTATCTCCAGCCAAAAAACAGGAGACAAGAGTATGTGCATTCTAATTAGATAAATATTCTAGATTGTCCTCCATAAAGGTGTTTTCTGAGAATGTGGCAGGGTTATTAACATGAGATAAATGAATATGACTCAGTGACTGAAAAAAACCTCTGAAAAAATATCTTGTGTATAATGCAATTATTTTTCTGGGAAGGGACTCCACAATTCTCAGAGGTTTTCTAACAGTTATATACCATTCTTTTATGGTAGTCACATAATGGTCTATGGCTACAAATAATCTGATTATATATCTTTCTAGCCTTAACATCATTCAGAGTACTATTTCTGCTAGGCAGCCTGGGAAGTTTGCCCAACAAAGAACAATATATACATCAGAGTAAAACTAAATCAAAGGCATGCATGCACAGGTTTTCTCTCTGCAGTCATAGGTTCATGCTCACAATGTTTCAAGTAGAAACAAAATAGACTATCTTACAATTAGGTAAACAATGAACACCTGCATTCAATTTATCATCTGTAAATCAAACTTGAAGCATTTCACATACATTTACATTGTTTGAATTTTGCAATGTATTTTAGAATTGCATAAGAGACAGTTATCCAAGAAGCTTCGTTCTTACAATGTATCAGTTCATTTTATGAGTAAATAAGCAATTTCAGATTAAGCCCATATGAGACTGACAATATACATACAACCCTTTCTAAGAAACAAAGTATAATTGATCTGGCTAAGGAGAAGATTTCTGCTTTGAGTAAAAATTTTTGAGTTTACATAGCATTTTATTCACAAGAGGCTTATCAGTGGGGAGAAACAATAAGCTTATGAGTTTATTCAAATTTTTTCCAACCCTACCCAACCAAAATCCATCATAAACTTAAAGGCAATACTATCCATACCTGTCAGTTAAACATTACCTAGGAAATCTTTCTTTTTCTGTGTCCAAATAATTTGGGGGAAGAAGTAACATGGAAAACAATTTCACCAGTAATTCTAAAACTGCACTTTTGACATTTCTGCTGACCTTCACAATCAAATATTGTCAAACACTATTAGAAACTAAGAATTCCACTGGAATGTTTTATGCTTCTATGCGATTTCTTTGATCAAGTCAGCTGATCAAAAGTTAGACAAAAGGAAAAATTAAATGTTGCCCTAAAGCACAATTAAATTACTAATATATGACAGTGAATTGAATAGATATTTCACATGTTCTATATCTAACCCCAATGTAAACAACCAAGGGAAAAAAAAAAATCAAAATTCCATACCATTATCCAGCCCCAAAGATGAGGCTTTAAATTCATGCAGGGACAACTGTTACAAGGCTGTTGACCATAATCTCATTAACAGATGAGAATCTAAAATAAGTCCATGAAATATAGAAAAGGGAGAGCCCAGATGCAGAAATTGTTTCAGTAGCAACAGGATTACATTATTACTCAAGTTATATGATATAGACAAAAAGAAAAGGTCTATCTGTTAAGTTAGTGGAATCAGCTAGATGTAAGTTTTCTGTGGGAAATCCAGCAAAAGTACTAAGTCAGTCAAAATACATGCCCAATATTTATTGCTGAAACATGAAAAAGAATAATTGGAAAAGTTAGGGAACATCTATCCATTTAGTAAGCAAGTATTTATGGAAAATTTGTCAAGCAATACACTGAAGACCAAGAAGGATGAGTAAGGTTTGGGAAAAACCATATAAGCAAATGTAAAAAAAAAAAAAAAAGGGGGGGGGCATAAAAGGAAAGCCAAGAATTTCTGGCAAATACCATAAACTAGAAGAGAAAAAGATTTCATCCTGGAGCCACAAAGCATGGACGGACCTATCAACATCTTGATCATGGACTTTTAGCCTCGAGATGTGAGACAATGAACTTCTGATTTTATTAATTCACTCAGCTTTGAAACCTTCTTACAGCAGCCCTAGCAAACTATCATGTCCCCTCAAAAAAAAAAAAAAAAAAAAAAAAAAAGGAAGAAAGAAAGGAAAAAGGAAAAAAATACCAAAACTAACGTATGTTAGTTTCAGAAGCTAAAATCAGAGGGCAAAGAAACTAGGGTCAAGGGGGGCGGAGTGCACTTGTTATGTAGTGACAACTTTGGAAGGGCCTGCAATAACTTGGAAGATAGAAACTAATCAGTTATGAACTTGGGCAAGATGGCTTTCCAGAGACAATGCTGAAAGCATGAGCTGGGATCTTTACGAAGAATATGTTAATGCATTACACAAATGAGAAAAGGTAGGAACTGGCCAGTCTGTAAGCAGAAATTAAAAAGAAAGAGATCCCAAATGTAATAGCCTGAAAAATAGAAGTCTAATCTCCCATCTCTCCAGAAAAAGATTCGCAAACTAAAAAAAAAAAAAAAAAAAAAAAAAAAAAAAAAAAACCTGAGGCTATAAATGAAATCCTGGGCCCTGGAAGCCAATCCCAGGAAGCAGAACTGGGATGAACTAATCAAAATGCTCAGGGTAAGGAAACCTGACAATACTTGTTCAGCATGAGGATTCAGGATTCCAAACTTTCTATGGAAAAATGATTCCCATTTGCTTCCTATTCTTACCCTCTTTGAAGGGGAACATTTAATGTGGTTATTCCATGTAAGTTCTACAACTATATATTGGGTATATAGGGAACAGAAAACTTCATTTTTAACTCACAAGCCTTCAAAGACACTATATTAGTACCTTGAACATTAGCATGTGACCAGATAAGAATTTAAGAGGTCCTGGGATGTTACTGAGCATATTTCAATGTCAAATGGGGCGTGAACAATTGTAGCTAAGAGGGTAAATCTGTAGACAGCATTTGGAGATAGAACTCTACATATTTCCCCATATTTATAAATACCACTGCCATGTAACTTTACATTTATGTCACTAGCTGCAAAGCTAGCCTTTAAGAGACCTTGTATGTTTCCACTCTTACACTTGTGCCATCTCCATAAAAACATGCTTGGATAGTCTGGTTAAAGGATGAAAAAAGAATGAAGCAGAGCTGTCCACACCTGCAGTACAAAGCAGTGCTGGTAGCTGAGTCTATTCTAAATCAGCAAAGCTGCAGGTAACCCACAAATGCACAAGCATAAATTGGTTTTCATTGAACTACTGTCTTGAATAGTTTGTTACATACCATTCATAAAACAAGAGTAAGCTGATATACTTGTTGAAAAAGTTGTTTGAAATTAGCCAGAAACTAAAAAGTCATCAATGAACAATCTATAGTATATAATTCAATTCAACAAAAGTAAAAAAACTACAGAGATATGCAATAGAAATGAATCTCAAACACTGTTGTGCAAAAAAGCAAGTCACAGAAAGATACTACCAGTATGATTCCATTCATCAAAACAGTCAAAACTAATTCTATGAACTTACATACGTGGTAAAACCATAAAGGAAAGCTAGGATATTAACACAAGTTAAGGACAACAAAGAGGAAAGAAGGAAATACAATCAAGAACAGGGATACAAACAAGAAGGAGCACACAGAGGATGTCAAATAATGTACTGGCAATGTTCTATCTTGTAGCTAGATGATGAATACAACAAAGTGTATGATACATGCTAAGGAATGTTATATCACACATGCATGCACACCAAAGCCATCCTGACAGAGTGGACTAAGGCCTCCCTCAATAGGAGAAAGCTAAGATGTGGTCCCCTAGTCAAGATGAACTCCGTATCACAAATGGCAGCAAACTGGTGAGGGCAGTTGTCCTCTAGTACAAAAGGAGACAAATTATACATTACTATTAACAAGGCCTAGAGACTAAGTACAATCTATACACAATCAGTAACTTTGTTATCTTTATGTAATCTGCCCGTAACAGCATAATTATAAAAGATAACTGATAATTCCACCTTTATTATCTCAATAGTGAAGTTACCTGAAACCTGAAGTTTAATCTTTGCCTGAATTTATCTGCATTTGTTCCCATATTTAGAACATCAAATGAGATACTGTACTTAAAATGTTTTAGAATTAGGTACACTAGAGATATTGAACATTTGCCTTGTCCTCATCTTTTCTTAAAAGAAATGTCTAGGCTGCAGACCCTGCCAAGGAAGCATCAACCTTGTTTATTCTTGTCATTCCCCGCCTCTTTCCCCACACTCACTCCATACATTCTGCTGATTGGTCTATTGGTGTGGACCTACCGCCAAAGCAGCCAGTCCAGCAGATGATAAGTGGCTGATAATCTGGGTGAACTGGTTGACAAAGAAAGACTGAATAAACTCCTTCCATTGGCAAGGAGTTTGAACCAGAACATAAGAATTTTCAAGTCAGGAAAGGAAGTCAAACCTTAAATGCTATGCACTCCCCTCTTGGAGCTGGAGAGCTATGGCAACTAAAGCATAAATTACAGGGAAACAAATCATAGCTTAAGCATATGGGAAGGGAAAAAATGGATTCATCATAAAGAAAAAAGCAAAACCCTAAAAATAACTTAGGTCTCAGAAATTTGCCAGTTACCAACTGATCGTATTTTTCTAATAACTTATGGCTTTTTGGACAACTTTGAGTCTCTTTCTTGCAAACACAAGAGCTAGTCAGGGAGATTCCATGGACATTAGATAGTACCAGTAACCACAAGAATTATCAACAGAGGCAATTATCTCAAAACTCTTCTGAGTGATGACTGTACAACTGTAAAGCATCACTGGTGCCATTTGTAAATGTGCCTAATTATCAAAGTCTTTTCCAAAGCAAAATAATAAGGAATTATCAAACTGAGTAAACTCTCCAAGAATGATCCCTAGGTATCCCATTCCCAGGACATGTGAAATCTCCAAATCTCAGCTCATAATCAGTATGAAAAATGATGGAGTCTACTATGCATAATGGTTTTAGGATACCCTATATTATCAGATTCAAAAGATTCCATTTTCAACTTTAACTTGCACAAGGGAATCTATCGACCATTCAACCAACATCAATAGGAATGGTACTTATTCCTTTTATAATAGTATCTTGGTTATATATAGTATACTTAACAATGTAACAGGATAAGGATAGGCTGTCCAAAAACTACTGTTAAAAACAGTCTTTACACTCAAAAATCACAGACTAGTAATACTGTTCATTAAAAAGACTACAATGTTTTAACATATTAAAATATGCTTTAAAAGAAAAGAAGCCTCAGTGTAAAACATAGGACTCTTGCCCACCCCATCTCTAAGTCCTCTGAAAGAACTGCATTCTCTTCCTGATTAATAATTATTTCCTGAGTGTTGACATTTATTCTCTGCTATTCAATGTAAGCAAAAGCACATTCTGTCTCCCAAGGGATTATCATGATGTTAAACAGGCGTCTAAGAGGCACAAATTAAGCACAAAAACAAACCAAAAAAGCTTGCTGATTAGTTTTCATGGTAAAGATATCAAGACTATGAAACATATGTAGATGTTAGAGAAGGAACTCTCTTAAAATATAGTTGTCTTCATAACCTAAACATTTGTACCCCCATAATATGCTGAAATAAAAAAATTTAAAAAATAAAGCTTAAGGTAAAAAAAAAAATGTAGATGTCATAGGATCAAGATAGATCACAGAGTTCTATTCCTGTAGAGATTCCTCACATGAGAAGATTTAATAACCATCAAGTCCATTGTGAGCCAAAATTATTTTGTAGGCACTGGGACCACAAAAATGCTGAAGCAACATTCCTTGGAAAAAGTGAATCAGTGTTAAATACATTTAATAAGCTCTGTGTATATTATTCTCTGAAGTTAAAAAAAAAAAGATTTAGTACATACCTACTAGTTCTTGCCAAATCTTGTAGAATTTGTTAAGCAGTTGTGCGATTCCCCCACTCTCCAAAGAATATGCTTGTGAAAGATCTCAGGATGATTACACTGGAGACTGACAGCTCGCTCTCTATCATTTAAACTGCATAGCAAAAAGATATCAAACTTCCTCACTGATATAACTCCAAATTGGACCAATTTGGGAACAAATTTATCTGGAACCTAACGACTACCAAATCACAAAAATGTTACTGCATTTGCAACAGCCAGCACCATTTCTTGCTGTCTTGCTCCAATATTAATAGAACAAAAAATAGGAGACTGAATCATAATATCTTTCCATGTTAGAATACTGAAAATCAGTGCCTGGAGTAAAACATTCTAGTTCATTTTTGTCATATTTTCATTTTCTCCCATTTATTCCAGAAGAACAAAATTATTTCATATCATCTTTTCCATCACCCACCTCGAAGAAGCAGTTCTTTATTTTCTCCGTTCCTAAGAATGGGGAAATTACTGACCCATTCCAGGTCAAAATCTAATTATCTTCAAGCAGATCTCAACCTTAGGAAAAGCAAGGGAAGGTGGCTGGACCTCAAGGGTATCATCAGGTATCACATACCCTGAACACCTTTATTCAGGGTGCATCCTGTGCAGACCAGCAAATGGTAACTCTAAGGGCAAAACTGTCAGAGATCCATATGCTTTCATTCATATATCCAACTTATCTTAAAAGTTCCTAAGTTAAACTGCAATTTTTATCTTAAAGTAACCGATTATTAAAAAATATACATCAATGTAGACACTAAGGTGTGAGGGGTGGGTCTTCAGAAATAAAGGTGCAACAGGCAACAGACTCCTTTTCCTTACTTTGCATGGAAATGGAAATTCACCACATCTTCTCCAGAGGTGTCCCCTTCACAGATTTCACTGACTTGCTACCAAATGCTAGACCATATTCAACACCACACACTGTCTTTGCAGGTTCCCCACCCAAACACCCAACTATATGTTGTCTAAAAAAAACTCACTTTAAATATGAAAACAGATATGTTAAAAATAAATGGATGGAGAAACATAAACCATGCTAACACTAATCAAAAGATAATGGGAGTAGCTAGATTAATTTCACAAACAGCCAAATTCAGATCAAGGAAAATTACTTGGGATAAAGAGGAGCATTGCATACTAGTAAAGAGGCCAATTCTCCAAAAAGATGTAATCATAATCTTTGATATGTATGCACCTAACAGAGGGTCAAAAACATGACACAAAAACTGACAGACCTGTAAGGAGAAATAGAAGAATACACTATTATAATTGGAGACTTAAAAACCCTTCTATCAGAAATAGACGTATTCAGCAGGCTAAAAAATCAATAAAGACATAGGTGACCTCAACAGCACCATCAATCAACTGGATACAACTGACATCTAACATCCAACATCAGAGTACACATTCTTCTCAAGCTCACATGGAACATTCACCAAGATAGACCACTTGCTGGGCCATACAAAACACTAACAAGTTTAAAAGGACAGAAATCATACTGTGTCTACTCACAGAACACAATGAAATTTAACTAGAAATCAGTAACAGAAAGATAGTTGGAAAATCCCCAAAACACTTGGAGATGAAACAGTTCTAAATAAAACATGCGTCAAAGAAAAACAGAAATTATAAAATATTCTAAAGTATTTTGAAATATTTTGAAAATGGAAATAGAACATCAAAATTTGGGTATGCAACAAAAGCAGTGCTTGGAGAGAAACTTATAGCATTGTATCACACATATATTAGAAAATAATAAATATCTAAAAATCATAAGCTTCCACCATAGGAAACTAGAAAGAGCAAATTAATTCAAATATAAGTAGAAGAAACCGTTAAGATTAGAGCAAAAAAGAAAAAAAAAAAAATCACTGTAATGAATCAGTGACATCAGCAAGATCGCTAAATAGGAGTTCTCTGGCTTGTTTACCCTACCCACCCCCAAAAGAAATCCAACTACCAATTATCCACAGGCAAGAATACCATCCTGACTATCCCAAAATTAGGGAGATCAAGACACTCCCTTGGACCACAGAACTGAGAAAAGCCACAAACAATAAGAGGAACAGTTCTTTTTTGTGCCACCACTCCCTTGAGCCAGCACAGTGTCACAACAGAGAATTCCTTTGGACTGTTTCTACAGTGGGGAAAAGTGAGTTGGAAGTAGACATTCGGTTTCCCCACCATTCTGATATTCTTCACAGGAGGCTCACTCCTGCCTCACCCCATAGGAAACATTGGGAGCAACAGCAGGGGCTAAGCCAGTTGAGTTCCATTAGAAACAAAGAAAGAAAATGGAGCTCACAGCAACCAACACATGCATCTTGATAACTGAGCTACATTCCAGCCAAGGGAGGCACCACACCACAGAAACTACCAAATAGCATCGCACTGCAAGAAGCATGGTCCATGGGTCTTTCAAACTCGAATCCCTACCCAGTGCCTCAGCACAGTACAGGTGGTCCTTATTAAAGCCTTTCCCAGTTAGAGAAGCAGCTGTAGGCCAGCTATTACTCATGAAGGAAGCATCTGGCCTTAACCAAACCTAGTGGGGTGCAGAGGTAATCCAACTAAATTCTGATGCTCTTGTTAAGTCTTCTCCAAGGTGGGAGGCATGTGAAAGACAGGGATTACCCATAGAGGGAACATCTGGTCCCACCTAACACCAGCTACAGAGCTGTGACTCCAAATCTCAGTTATTTATAAAATTAAGCATACCCTAAGTCAGGAGGTAAACCCAAGTTCATACACCTCTGTGGACCATAGTCTCTGGCCCTGCCCACCCCATGTGGCCAAGCAGCAACCCCCGAGAACTCACCCAGCCTCAGAACCCACCACACAACCATTCCAAACTATAGACTCCAAACAATAGTACCACCCAACCAGGGATGATAACTGCAGAGCCCAGCCAGCATCCCTACCTGATAGCAGATTAGACCCAGTGGTCTCACTAGACCATGGAGCTCAGCCAGCAATACCATTTGACCTCAGAACACAGAAAGCAACCCAGCCCAACTAGAGAATCCAAATCCAAGATCTACCTGTCTGGTGTTGCTGCATTCAGCTCATCAAAATCCCAGGCTAGACTAAATAGTAAAGGTATATCACCAAAGGACACCTTCAAAGGCTGGAAGCAATGTCCATCTCTGCACATGCACTGGTATCAAAGTAAATACAAGGATTACGGGGGGGGGGGGGGGGGGGGGTGGCAATGGGGGAAATGACACCACCAAAAGAAACTAAAGAAGCTCCAGTAATAGAGCCAAAAGACATGGAATTATATGAAATGACTGACAAAAAATTTAGAATAATCTCCATAAAGTAGTTCAGGAAACTACAAAAAATATATATGGATGGAAAATTCAATGAAATTTGGAAAAAATTCATTAACAAAAGGAGAATCTCACCAAATACAATCAATAAGAAAAACAAAATAGAAATCCTAGAGATAAAAAAAATACAGTAACTGAACTAAATAATTCAACAGAGAGCTTCAAAAGCAGACCTGACAAAGCTAAAGAATCAGTGAGCTAAAAGATAAGACATTTGAAATTATATAATCACAAAAGCAAAAAAAGAATGAAAAAGAATGGAGAAGGCCTATGAAAATTATGGGACACCATCAAGCAAACTAACCTTTACATAATAGGAGTTCCTAGAAGAAGAGAGAGGAAAAGGCCTAGAAAGCATGATTAAAGAAATAATGGCTGAAATTTTCCCAAACCTGGGGAAAAACATCATGATCCAGAGACAGGAAACTTTGAGGCAGTCAATCAAACCCAAACAAGAATTCACCATGACACATCATAAGCAAATTACCAAAAATCAAAGATGAAAAAAATACTATAAGTAGTAAATGAAACATTTCTTATTCAAGGAAGCCCAATATGGCTTTCAGCAGATTTTCCAGCAGAAACTCTTCAAGCCAGGAGAGAACAACATAATATATTCATAATATATACCTATTTAATGGTAATTAAAAGGTCAAACCAGACAGAACATTACATCTTAGAAAAAGATATTTCTAATTAAAAGCAAAACATTTAAAAGATTTATATTTGGTACTTAAATATAATTAAAAATAACATAATGGTTATGGCATGTATTAATAAACATAGTCAACAATGAAGCTATGGATATTTGGTTATCACAGATTTAGTACTAATACTTCAAAAGTCAGAGATAATAGAAAAAATGAACACAGTAAAATGTGTGAAAATCAAATGATCAAATTACATGTTGAGGGGACTCAATCAGCAGAAATGAGTCAGTAAATAGTTCCAAACATTCTCTCTTCTATAAACGCAATAAGAACTTCAATAAAAGTGATAGAAGTCAACTTTTTCAGAACTCTAGAAAACAATCAGAAGCATTCGACAATCTGGGGGATGCTTATTGAAGTATACAACACTGAAACCTGGTAAAAATAGTTGAAGTTTCAGCAGGTTAATTTACCCTATTACCATACTCCCTTTCTCCGACTCTCCTAAATCTGAAGGTAACCTTGAAAACCAGCATCCTACAGTCACAGTGAAAACCAGAAGACTAAGCAGTCACTGGAGAAGACAAAAAAAGGTTGAAGTTGTTCCAAATGCCAATTCCTGGGCAACTGCCATAATTTGACCTTTCTGGAAATTCACTTGGAAACCTATCCCCCAAAGTTTGCCTTTATTTGACCTGACTCAGAGTTTTCCAATCAGCATTTTCCTGGGGGCATTTGCTAAAAACAAACAATCAGTGGTAATTGTTAATCATCACAGGGGCTAAGTTTGTGACAGCAGCTGAGGCACACAGCAAGCTTACCAAAACACATAAAAGGAAAAGCTGGAGAATGAGATGTCCACCAGATTTTGAAAAGCATCCTATTCCTGGGAAGCTAGAAAAGGCCACATACATGCATAGCGTTGTGCATATGCCCAGGAAAGACCCAAGAAGGCCCTATGTTCTCATGTCTGAATGACCATGTGCCTCTGTACAAGCAAGAAGTGAAGACTAAAGAAGAGCTGTAAATTGCCTGAGCGTTGAAAGTGCGTCCCTACACATGTACAGGGCCCCAGCCAAAGGCTGTGAGAATTATTAGTCCCAGGTGTTGAAGAAAATCTCTAACCACATTGGCTGACCATCAAGTTAATCTAGAAAAGACCTCAATGGCCACACATGATAAAGAATATAGACTCCACAGAATTACTTCAGGAAAGTTGTTAAATAAACCGCAACAACAACAAAAAAGTAACAATAGCAAATCCAAGGAGATGGGATCTGAATCCTACAGTTGCCATATTATATTACTAAAAATGTCCAGCTTAACAAAAAACTAGGAGATATGTAAAGAAACAGGAAAATATGGCCCATATACCTGTTAAAAATAGCAGTAGAGAAAAAAGTATGAGAAAGTTGCTTTAGTTAATAAAGAGGTAGAAATTTTTTTTTTTTTTTTTTAAAAAGAACTAGATAGAAATTCTGGAGTTGAAAAGTATAATAATGCAAAGGAAAACTTCATTAGATGGGCACACAACAGCATACCTGAGCAGTCAGAAGAATCTTGAAGAATAACTGAAGATATGTCAACTGAGATTATCCAATCTGAGGAACAGAGGAAGCAGACTAAACAGTCTCAGAGACCTGTGGAACACAAGCACGCCAAAATATGCATAATGGGAGACCCACACAGAAGGAGAGGAGAGAAAAGAACAGATAGAATTTTTGAAGTAGTAATGGCTAAAGATATCCCAAATTTGATGAAAAATGTTAATCTACATATCCTAGAAGCTCAACCAACTCCAAGCAGGATAAATACAAAGAGATCTAGATACATTTGTCAAACCATCAGAAACCAAAGAAAAAGAGAATCTTGAAAGCAGCAAGAAAGAAGATACTCTTCATATACAAGGTACACCAATAAGATTAACAGCTTATTTCTCAGAAACCATGGAGATCTGAAGGCAAGGGTAGAACATGCTCAAAAAGCTGGGGGGAAAAAAAAAAAGTCTATCAGCCAAAAATTCTGTATCTAGCAAAATAATCCTTTAAAAAATGAAGTAGAAATTAAGGCATTCCCAGGTAAACAAAAGATAATAGAATCTGTTGCTAGCCAACATGTTATACAAGAAATACCAGAGGGAGTCCTTTAGGCTAATATGAAAGGATACAACTAATCTGCATCTGTATAGAGAAAAGAAGAGGACCAATAAAAGAACATATATAACATGTAAGACAGTGTAAAGATATTTTTAGTTTTTAACACTTTGTTATCTGATTTAAAGTACACCTACAGAAAGCAACAATTATAATACTAAAGGGTATACCATGTACAAACGTAATTTGCATGACAATATGGCACAAAGGAGAATATAGAGAACCCAATATTCCTGAATCTTGCATTATTTAAAGAAACTGGATTTTTGTGCTAAAAAGTTTTAATTAAAAAAACATGTAGGACATATAGACGTATCTGTCGGCAGTACTTGACACTTAAACCTCTAGTTTGGAACTTGCTGTAATGTCACTATCAGTATATAAGATTACAAAAATTGGTACAATTATACCATTTTATATATATGAAGTTAATTCTTTAAAAATATAAGCAATCTAATGCTAGAATTAGAACCCTCCAGGGTCCAAATGATTTCCTTTAATCCTTTACCTTATTAAAATATAAAGTCTTTGTTTACTCATTGTTGGATTCACTTCCCTATAAAAACACTATTTCTCAAATAAAGCCCTTTATTGTATGTGTTCTAATATGTTATTTAATAAATACTTATAATAAACTGATACTCCAAAATAAAACACACCAGAGAAGACTATTTCAACTAAAAATATAAGCCTTTTTTTTTTTTTTCTTTTTTTGGAGACAGAGTCTCGCTCTGTTGCCTGGGTTAGAGTGAGTGCCGTGGCGTTAGCCCAGCTCACAGCAACCTCAAACTCCTGGGCTTAAGCGATCCTACTGCCTCAGCCTCCCAAGTAGCTGGGACTACAGGCATGCACCACCATGCCTGGCTAATTTTTTTTTCTATATGTATTTTTAGTTGGCCAGATAATTTGTTTCTCTTTTTAGTAGAGACGGGGTCTCGCTCAGGCTGGTCTTGGACTCCTGAGCTCGAGCGATCCGCCCACCTCGGCCTCCCAGAGTGCTAGGATAACAGGCGTGAGCCACTGCGCCCAGCCAATATAAGCCTATTTCTGTTATTTCTTCAAATGTTTCATTCTTATAAGGGATGAAATATTTACTGAGTGGCTATTGTGTGTCAAGTACTATGCTCAGCCCTGAGGATAACAGTGAACAAATGAAGTTCCTGCCCTCTTGGATTGCATATTACAGGGAGATAAAGGTAGCAAACAAGTTAGAACCAACAATCAGATAATTAAAGATAGAAATAAGTACTATGAAGGAAATAAAAGAATATTAGAAAAGTAGCAGAAAACATAGCCAGGAAGGCTCCGTAAGGAGTTGATATTAAAGCTGTGATCTCAAGGGCTGAAATTAAGCAAGCGTAAAAGGAAAAGAGCTTGTGTCAGTTGAGAAAAAGAAATGGTCAGGTTTGTGATAATGCTAAAACTGTAAGAATGTTACAGGTTCAGCACATATTCTGTTCATGCAAGAAAGTTCATGGCAAGAGGAGAAAAAGGAAACAGGTTAAGAATAATTAGAAGAACAATTAGCAGAGACAATATCTAGCATTTGTTGACTACTGCAATCAATTGAGTTTCTGGTCATAATTTTTCCATCTCCCTATGGTAGAATGATGTACCCACCCCCACTTGCCAGTGTCTCATAGATGTGAAGTGTACCAGCTTGCTGCACTGTTTAGCTTGGTCACATGGCTTGCTTTGTCCAAACAAATGTGAATGGAAGTGGCAGTGTGTTTGTTCCATGCCTATTCCTTATGTAACTGCTGCCCCTTCAGCCTGGGCTCCAGGAGAAACAGACCAAATCTGACCACAATGCTCAGAAAGCAGCCAAGCACAGCCACAGCTGCAGCCATAAGCAAGGTCACCCAGTCAAGCTCAGCCTAAATCAACCCATAACCCAGTCAAGCTGAAGACAAGCGATCAAGAATAATGATTGCTGTTTCATGCCATGGAGTTTTGGGAATAGCTGTGTGTGATAACAGCTAACAAAAGATAGAAGAAAGAACTTCCGAGCTTGAAGACAAGGCTTTTGAACTAACCAAGTCAAACATGCAGAAAAAAAGAATAAGAATGCACAATCAGAAGTATATGGGGAGAGGGGAGATTTTAGTCAAAGGGTACAAAGCTTTAGTTAGGCAAAGGAATAAGTTCTGGTGATCTATTGCATAGCACGTTGACTATAATCAACATTATTATATATTTCAAAATAGTGAAAAAGCATTCTAAATATTCTCACTACAAAGAAATAATATTGGAGGCGATGGATATGTTAATAAGCCTGATTTGATCACTCCACAATGTATACATGTATCAAAACATCACATTGTACCCTGCAAATATACACACAAGTATTTGTCAATCAAAAATAAAACAAAGTAGAAAGCAGCTACACTAGAAAAAAAAAAGAAATAGTTTGCTATTTATTATTTAAACTTGATTAGAAGACATCAAATTAAATTCAATTTGTGGGGTTTTTTTTTTGTTTGTTTTTGAGACAGGATCTTGCTGTTGTTGAGGCTGGACTTTAACTCCTGAACTCAAGCAAATCTCCCGCCTCAGCTTCCTGAGTAGCTAAGTTCAGTTTTTACAGAAAGGTCTCATTGAAAGTAACATATTATTGTCAGTTTACATTATAAGTACACAAGTGACAACATTCTCTTGGAAAAGGTGATAGCAAGAATGTTCCTTTTATAAAGAAAACAATTTAAGAAATTCCTTTATCTGTACTAGTAAAGCCACAGTAAGAATAAAAACAAACTTTTTAAAATGCAGCACTCAAAGTACAGTTTAGCTGTTTTCAAAAAATGTTATTCTGCTTTGTATAGCACCAAGACATGATATAACATGATGATATGTAACGTGGTTAAAAACAAAGGGCATTTATGTATTCTACAATCAATCAGGTAGGAAGTAGACTAGCCTACTTCTAATGAAAGGAAAAACGTCTATCTGACTTCCTGATACTCTTCATTCAATATTTTGTGATAGGGAACACACACACTGTACAAGATGATGTAACCTATCTTTATCAGCCTAAGGAGGCTGTGGATATTTACTCTTTTTACTTTTTTTTTTTTTTTTTTTTAACTTACAAAGAAACTTGAGATTACCTTGGGGGGGGGGGGGAGTCCAGCTTTAGCTATTCTGACCAATGGAGCATATAAATTTTCTCTTTGCAATATTCTTATTATTCTAAGGACTACTGTGGCTAAGGAAAGGGTGTGTATCCAAGAAAGGAATTTAGTGTTATTAAGCACATACGTTTAATGGAAGCTTTCCTGAACCTCCTCACTGAACTGCAGCCATCAGAAAATAATGGAGTTAGTCATCTTTCATCTTGTATTTCAAGTACATTTATTCCCCTAAGGCATGTACGTCAAAAACATATTCAACATTAGAACTAAGCCACAAAGTTACACAAGGATGAAAAACACACAGATAAAAAAGGTAGACAATATGCTGTAAAAATGTACTGTTGAATATACTCCCAACTAACTAGCTAAAGCAATATTCTTCTAGGCTTTCATACCTTACCAAAAAGATATTTGCATAAGTGGTTATATCTTCTATAGGTAAGTATCATCAAGGTGTATTAGAATTAAAGCATGTCATCATAAGAATCAGTTTCAGGAAACAATGTTATAATCAGATCTCAACTTTTATGTTATTTATACCATTTAATAGACATTGACCCTGTGTAAGTACCTTGACTTCTTATCTGAAAAGATGAGATTATCACCTACTAGTTACTATGCCTTCCACCGACCAAATACTCGATGAACTAGTTTCCCTTTCCCCTCCCACAAGTCAGAAATTTCATGGTAATTTAACAAAGGAAGTGTATCCTACAGCAAGGCTTAAGAGGCCGTTTTATTACAGATTAGTTTCAAGTAACTTAATAAACTCAAAACGAGATACATACTCCTCCCCAGTCAATCCCCATTCTAGCCAAACCCAACTCACACAGCAATCAGAAGAGATAAAAAAAATTTGTTCAGAGTAAAGACTTAGATAAAACAAATGTTCCGATCAGAAAGGCAATCAGTGCAAAGGACAAGTAGCTCTGAGCTACATAATAGGGATTTATTCCTGTTGTTCAATAATACATTCTACGGTTTAACTGCTATCCATAAATATTTTAGAAGGAAGCAATAGGGCATTGAATAGAAATATGATGTGGTTATTAAATAGGCTTTAATTTTCCAAGTTAAAAGAGCAATTACTGAAGTTTTGGATTCAAAGGCCAGTATTCTGCTATTGCAATAAATCTGGTTTTCCCCTCCTCTGAGTATGAAATCTCTTTAAAAGCAATTGTTTCTTCTCCATCACAATTTAAGGTACCCTTGCAGTGATTCACCTGGTAAATGTTTTTTCCACTACAATTCCTCATATACTTTAACTGCATCATTCCCTCAGTACTGTTTTGGTTGCATTAATATCTCAAACCTATACGCCCATGTAACCAACCAAATGACCACTGTATTTCTCTTCAATTTCTACTTAGTACTTTTTGAATAATCATTGCCTTACCCAGCTCTTCACCTGTTTCTGAATCAAAGTCAGAGCTAGACAGAATTTTAGAGATCACCTAGTCCTAGTACAAACCCCTCATTTACAGGAGTGGAAACAGTCCCAGAGAAATTAAAGTCTGTGACCATTATTGCTCAAGGTCAAAAGCAGGCCATTTTTGACTCCCAGGGTCCTCATTGCTTCTGGCACCTACCATCACTGGCGGAAAAGGCTTGAGGTAGGGTGGTTTGGATGTTGGGATAGCAAGGTGGCAAGGCAAGTTGACCCAGCAAAAGTGATACCTACTCAGCACAGTGGCCTGTTTGAGTAGGCACTTGCAGCAGCTCCAGTTCGTTCAGCATTAAACAATATAAAGATCCATGTTTTCAATTACCTCAAGTCATTCTAAATGCTTTATTACTTTAATTTTAAAAGGCAAAATGATTTTAATCAGTTATAGTGGTGACAATATCCTCTTGCTGGTTTGACAACCCATATACCCTAGCCATATTAAGTAACAAAATATAATCAGAACCAGAAAAGAGCAAAATTTTACAGAAAAAAAAAAAAAAAAAAAAAACACAATAGCCTACTTCCAAATCTCAAAATTATGAAACTTAAGGGAAAAAAAGCATAAGTTTATAAGGTTATCTAAAACTATGTAAATATTTATACTTTACTAGAGACTGAATAAATTTAGCCAAACAATGAAATTATTCATAAGTTTCATTATTTTTTTTCCTATATATTTCCTTCTCAACATCCAGAAAGGAAGATAGTATCTTCTTACACAAAAATACTAAGACTCGGAAGTATAGCAAGTTGTCAACAATGAATAAACAAACTCAAAGCTGTCTGATTCTACATTTCTTAGTTTTACAACATGATTGCGGTGAATTACAGAGATCCACAAATTCTTTGGGATGGCAGTGGGGTTCTCTCTTTAAACATGGCTGGCCTCTGACCACTCTGACCTATATGGTACAGCAGCAGTGACGCCATTCCATAGCTGAGCACAGTCTAGAAGATGACTGGCAATTTCTACCTTGGTCTCTTGGAACCCACACACATCTTCAAGTTCAGTGATCCATTCTTTAGTCTGCTGTTAATCACAGCCAATAGATCTACATTTTTTAAACTCAGGATATTGCATTTTTAAGTTCTAAAATTTCCATTTGTTTCTTTTACGATTTCCATATTTGTCTTCGAATTCCTCATCTCATTTATTATATCAGCATTTTCACATAGATTCTTAATTCAAGTCCTATACTGCTGTTTCCAACATCTGGACCTCTAGTAACTTATTTTCCTAGTAAGTCACTTATTAAAATATTTAGTAAGTTTTAACTATATACTGACTTTGTAGATGGTTTCCCAGACTATAGATTCTGCTAACTCTCTCTGAAGGGTCCTGAGTGTGTTCTGGAAAGTGGTCTTTACTCCTAAGACGTGGTCCTTTTCTGTATTATCTGTTAAAAGCCAAAGGTGTTTACCAAATTCTCGTTAACATAACAGACTCTTTAATATCACACCCCTGCAGTGAACAGCTGCTGAAGTCTCTGCTCACCTTTTTTGGCCTTCCAGTTGATGTTTTCCCCTAGGTCTCTCAGAATATTACCCTATGCATACACAGTTCAGGAGTCAGCAAAGGCTTTTAGGAGATTTTATATGCATGTGTGCAGCCTCCCTCCTCTGGGCCTCTCACTATTGTGGGATATACCCCTCAATTCTCAGCTACCCTGGTAGCCCCATGCTCCATGCTCTGCCTTCACAGGACAAAAAGACAGTAGCTTTCAGTAGTGCCACTACAGGGATTGGGAAGTGATATCAGGAGAAAACTTATCATTCAGCATTTAGGAGTGATAAACCACATAATAACTTGAACAGGAAAAATTTAACATAAAGTATTTATGATAATTTTATTACTAAGAAGTAATGAAACAGAACTCCAAAATATATACTAACTCTGAGGAAGAGCACTGAAAGAAAGAACATACTTTCTCCAAGGCTGAGATTCAAACCTCACTGGAGAAGGTATAGCTGCATCCCACTGGATGGTGGAGAGGTTTAATGGCTTGGCTGTGCATGGTCAGGAGATCAAGGCTGGCATATGAAACCACAGACAAATACTGACTAGTCAGGAGTCCCCCACTAGATGGCCAAGGAGACTGAGGCTGATGAACATGGAACAGACTGATGAGCTGGAAGCCTACAGCTGGAGTACCAACAAACCAAGGCTGGCAGGCATGGAATCGACAAGCAAGAACAGCAGGCCAGACTGGCAATGAGAACTTGCTAGAGTAAACACCACTGAGTACCACATACATATTAATGGCAGCTGTGGAGCCAGCAGGAATGGAATGGAAACACCCAGATCAGGAAGGTTTCTTCTTGCTGTGTCCCTTTCCCAGGCACCCTCCAACTGAAGAAGCTTAAGATGTCTTAGCAAAGGAGAGATGTTTATAGGGTCCAACAAGGCAATGAGGGTGGGTTTGGAGCTGAGAGGCAAACAATTAAGCTGCAACACCGTATAAAACTGGATCTTAAACAGCATAATATCCTTTCAAGAACTAAACCCATTCTAGTTTTTGCCTACTTTGGATGATTCTTCACTTCCTTTATACAAATATTTCAAACTTATCTGCTGCCACATCTATAGTCCCTATAGATGTATATTATAGTTCATGATTTTTACCCAGAGGGTCAGCTATACACATTATTCTGTCATGACTAAGAGTCAAAAACCCTAGGTGATCACTTGACATAGTATCTGAACAATATCATAAGATAAAACTGCCACTATTTCATGTTTCAGACTACCCAACTATGACGTTTATGAAATGTACAGATATTTTGGCATTCAACAGCATATATAGATTGCAATAACAATAAACGCTTGTTCAGAATACTCTCAGTAAAAAAACCGATTTCTACTTTCTAAAGAAATTGAGTTTGCTCAAAAGCATACGAAAATGACTAATTGCCCAGATAATACAAAACTAAATCTCTAGTGTATAACTTAAAATATCAAATTTTATCAAGATATTAATTCCCACAAGGAATAATATCCACAAAACAATGACACCAATTTTGAAGTCATGTGTAAAGAAAAAATTAGATTTTTGTTTGTTATTAGTCCACAATGTTTAAGTATTTGCAGGGCATGTGATTTTCTAAGGTATACATCCCATAAACTATTTCAGATCTAACTAATTTCTACTACAAGGTCATCTGTAAACATGCTAGCTTTAATAATAGTACACAATTAATAGTCTTTCTGTCATGTGTGAAATTTCAGTATTCTAGGCAGCAGACCAATAGACAAAAACCCGGCCAGAACCACTTAAAAGCAAAGGTTTTCCTGCTAGTTCTTTTGGCAATGACTAATTCTTTGTGATACACCCAAGAAGAAAGCTGTGTATTATACACCCAAACAACCTTGCACGAAAACACTACAAAAAATTGCCTTATAAGTGATACGTATCTTCTAAACATGTATTTTTCTTTACTAAACAAGGTGAGAAAATAATTCAGCAATGGTTGGGAAAAAAAAAAAGAAGTAGGAGTTGCTTATACAACATCTAAAGTAGACAGTATACAATTGTAACTCCAGGGTTGAATTATATAATATGTCAGCCTGGGAAGCAGGGCCACTATAAGTGATTTTTTCTTCTTTTTCTTTCTTTTTAATTTTTTTTTAATTTCAGAATATTACAGGGGTACAAATGTTTAGGTTACATATATTGCCTTTGCCTCACCCAAGTCTTGGAGGAATTACACAGTGGGAGAGGAGCTGGGGAAGAGAGAGACTGAAAGGCAAGATGAACAAGTCATTGACTAGTCAATCTGACAAGCCAAGCACACCCAGCCACCAGAAGGAGACTGAGGAGGAGGTCATGAAGAGGTTAACAGGAAACAGTCACCTGTGTGTAGCTACTGCTTCAGTGGGTCACCAGCACAGTGTCTGGTGATCAACACCGGGCTACTGAGGGTCAGCAGCGCTAGCAATCAGGAAGATGTGCTAGATGATGGGCTTAGATGGTGAGGACAGGTTGGAACCCACCAGAGACTTCTGTGTGTGTTGGTTACCCCATCTGACAGTAAGAAGGCCTTTGGAGAAAAATAGCTTTTGCTTCACTTAAGCCTTCCAAATCTTACTCATATTGCTCTTTTGGCCAATCTACCCCAGAATTGCAGTTCCCAGTTTAATCAAACGGACACAGCAACAGCCATCAATGATGAATAGCATCTAACTCAGATATACAGAAGAATTCATCTGCTTGACAGATAGTCTGTGAGAAAGCAGTGAAGTCATTACTTGAATTTTAAAGTCCATATTCCTTCAGGATGAAATGTCCTCAAAGTATCTCATCATACTTTTCCATCATTCTGTAATTTTCTTAAGTTAAAGAGCCCCAAATATAGGCAGTTGAAGTTCTTAGGTCTGTCTAGAAAATATCTTTTGCTTCGGCCATAAAGTACTAAGCTACCATCCAGATCCTACACATACCAAACACATTAACTTATTAGGCCAGATGACTAAACGCCATCAAAATGTAACCTATGTCTTTATCTCACTCAAATGAACCCATACTTCAAAGTAATACCAGTAGTATCCAAGTGAATCCAACAGTTTTTCATTTTGACTTTTATTTCTTCCCCTAAATAATGGCACCTCATTAGTATACAAGTAGTTCATGATGTGATCACAAGTATTGTCATCACTGAATTGCTTGGTTAGTCTACAGCTCTGTCCTCCATGGAATATGACAGGATTGCCTGGGTACCAGTGTCTGTCATCTCTTGGCACATACAAAGCCAAGAGTTTGACTATCAGTTATGTATAAATTCTTCAGTGTAACTCTATCTGTGTAACTTCTCAACTCTTCCTTATAACTCCTGCCCCCCCCTCCTGACTGTCCTCCAGAAGTCAGTTCTTAATTTCAGATGCAGAGTCTTGCAGTAAAAGATCAAGAAGAGGAGATGCTGTCTCTCTCAGTTCATTTTTATTTATTCAAAAAGGCAGGCTTCCTTGCCAAGGTCTATAACAAAGAGATCAGGATTTTAGAAGATAAAAAAAAGCTCTCGACAGCACCAAGAGGCCCTTTTGCCTTCTGCTTATGAAAGAATACATGTTCCTATTCTATTCCTCTTCTCACACATTCCATTCTCCACCTTTCACTTACCAGAAAAGCAAACATAAAAAGGATTCCAGTAATCTCCAAGACTGAAACCTTTTTTCCAGGATCCTATTCTTCTAATACAATGGCATAAACTCAGGACAAACCACAGGAAGGATGTAACAACTTATTTTTGGTATCCCTTCTCTACTCTCTGATATTACATCCTCTGTTTACCTCATCTTTTGTCTTCTGTTGTTCTTACAGATATTTGAAATTGGACAGCACCCACACTCCATTTTTCAAAAGTTGTCTGACCTAGCTAAAGACAGATGTTCATATCTTGTTAAGACATGGTTCCTGAAGAACAGGTGTGAACTAGGGTAAGAGATAAACAAAAACCCAAGTGGTAATATTGCTAAGGATTGAGAATAAATCCAGTTTTCTAGTCCATAGTACATAAAGAAAATAAATTCAGTTTTAAGAACATGTAATATTTTATATTATAACCTTGTTTTTTTAATTCTCACAATGACATGCACTAAACATCTACTAGATGTGAGATACTATGATAGGTAAGTCAGAAGGAAGAACACCAGAAAAATATGGCTAAAGTCAATGACATTAAAGAGTTCTTTATTACCCCAAATAGCCAAACCAATCTTTAAAAAGAATAAAGTTGGAGGTCTCTCACTTTCTGATTTCAAAAATTGCTACAAAACTACCATAATCAAAACTGTGTTACTGGCATAAAGACCAATAGAATAGAGAGTGCATAAATAAACCTGCACATATATGCATGGTCAAATGATTTTTTTTTTTTTTTTTTAACAAAGGTGCCAAGACCATTTAATGGGGGAAAACACTCTTGTTTCAATAAATGTTGCAGAGAAAACTGGATATCCACATGCAAATGAATAAAGTCAGACACTTAAAAATTAACTCAAACTGGCTCAAAAACCTAAATGTCAGTTACAGCAAAAATTATAGAAGTCTAAGACATAGGACAAAAGCTTCATGACATTGACTTTGGCAACGATTTCTTAGATATGACATCAAAATAGGCAACAAAAAAACAGATAAACTAGACCATATCAAAATTAAGTACTTCTGTGCAAAAGATACTATCAGTGAAAAGGCAACTCATGTAATGGAAGAAAACATATTTGCAAATCACATATCTGAAAAGGGATTAGTATTTAGAACATATAAAGAACTCCTAAACTCACCAATAAAAGAAAAACAAAAAGGTGGGGGAGCAAAGGATAAATATTTCACCAAAGATATACAAATGGACAATTAGCACATGAAAAGTTGCTCAACATCACTAATCCTTAGAGAAATGCAAATCCAAACCATAATGAGATACCATTTTGCCCCTATCAGGACGACTTTAAAAACAAAAAAACAGAAAATAAGTGTTGGCAAGGATGTGGAGAAATTGATTGGAATCCTTGTGCACTGCTGATAGGAATGGAAAATGCAGCCACTATGGAAAACAGTATGGCAGTTCCTCAAAAAATTAAAAGTGGGATTACCATACTATCTAGTATTTCTACTTCTAGATATATAGAGAATTGAGAGCAAGAACTCCAACAGATATTTGTATACCCATATTCATAGCAGCATTATTCACGGTGGCCAAAAGCTGGAAGCAACCCAAGTGTCCAATGACAGACGAATGCAGAAACAAAATGTATATACACACAATAGAATGTTAGCCCAAAAATGGAAAGAAATTATGACACATACTGTAACATGGATAAACCTTGAAAACATTATGCTAAGTGAAATAAGCAGTCACAAAAGGATGAATACTTTATGATTCCACATATGAGATATCCAAGACAGCCAATTCATGGAGACAGAAAATGTTAATAAAATGGTGGTCACCAGGAGCTGGAAGTGGGAAAGAGGAGTTATTACTTAATGAGTATAGAGTCTGTTTTGGAAACTAGGAAGCTCTGTAGACAATAGTGACAGCTGTACAAAAATGTGAATATACTTAATACCACTGAACTATACACTAGGTAATTGATAAACAATAGAAATTTATTTCTCAGTTCTGGAGGCTGGGAAGTCCCAGATCACAACATCAGCAGATTCGATGTCTGGTAAAGACATCTTCTTGAGGCATCCTCACATGGCAGAAAAGGCAAAAGGACAAAAGAGACAGACTGTGTTTTCACATGGTAGAAGAGATGGAAGGACCAGGTGTGGCTCTCTGAGGGATGCCCCTTTTATAAGGGCATTAATTGTATTGATGAAGGCAGAGTCCTCATGGCCTAATCACCTCCCCCCGCAAAAGTCCCACCGGATAATTCCATCACTTTGGGGTTTAAGTTCCAATATCAGTTTTGGAGGGACACATATAGTCAAACCATAGCAGTGCATCATCAGATTACAGAAGATAAAATACTCATGCTTGGAAAAAAAAACATTTAAAGTTACAAAACAAAGAGAAGTATTTGCCTGGACACCCATGGTGTGAGATGAGCAAGTTATTAAATAAGAGTTATAAAGAAAATGAAAGCACTGTATTTCAACTTGTCATATTATGAAAATTCTAATTGAAAATTCTAATTGTATTAAGTATAAGGGAAATTATAGCCTAGAATATATTTACTAAAAACTAAGATTGAAAATATGATCTATGCTTTTAACTCAATACCTATTTATTTTATTCTTCCTTTTTTTGTCTTATGAGGCTTGTCAGAGGTTTGTCTATCTCATTAATCATTTCTCCACCTCTAACATCCCCTTCCCTTTTTCTCCCCATTTCCCCACTTCTCCCCTCATTTCTTTTCCCTTCCTCCTACAGATACAACTTTTTCATTAAAAACATAATACTATGCCCATCAACTTGAATATATCAATGAAAGAGATAAATTTCTAGAGCAAAGTGTCAAAACTGGCAGAGAAAGAAGTCTTAGACATTTAATAACTATTACAGAAATAGAAATGTTAACAGCCACCACTGAAAAACTACTCCCCTATCCCACCACCAACTTCTAAAAAATCCCCAAGCTTAGAAAGTTTTACTGGGAAGCTCTGTCAGGATTTTAATAGTAAATACTACTTTATCTCATAAACATTATTCTATAAAATAGTAAAAGAAAAAAAAATGACCCAACGCATTTTATAATATTGGCATAGTCCTTCAATGAAAGTCAACCACAGACAGCAAAAGAAGCAGAACAATTTTACTTAGAAACACAGAGGTAAAAAAAAATTAATAAAAAAAAGTAAAATATCAGGTAGCCAAATCCAATAGTATAAAACATTATAGCTAGTAGTAATTATCCCAGAGTCACAAAGACAGTTAAACAGAAGAAGGTCTATCACATTAATTCCCATTAGACTAAAAATATACACACATGACCTACAAATATAGAAAAAACAACACAAGATTTCAAAAACCACAGTATCTATTTGAGATTTTTAAAAAGGAAAACCTTTTTAGAAAGGTAAAAGTTAAGGAAATTTAACTTTAACACCTGTAAACATTATACTTAAGAAATAAAATACATTCTCTTTGATGATAAAATCCAGGAAAACATCCCCATTATGTCTGCTATTCTAAAACATAATACCAGATGTACTGGCCAAAGCAACAATGAAAGAAAAACAAGGATATAAAGAAAAAGAAAAATGTATTATATGCTGACAATATAATCATTTGTATAGAAAATTTAGAATCCAAGTACAAACCTAAAACCATAGTTCAATAAGTTTGCCTGGTAAAAGCTCAATATACCAAAGAGAAAAATAACAGTAAATACCAACTACAAAAAACAGAAAATAACAGCTAAAATATAATTTATGAGATTATAAATACACATACAATAAAGTAAAATTGTTTCAAAGAATGAAACAGATCAGAATAAGCTATATCATGTTCATAAATGAGACTTTAAATTTCAAACGACATCAACTTAATACCTAAATTAGCTTATAATTTCTAAGAATTCCAATAAAACCTTCCAACTAGAAGGAATTTAAGATCTCAAATTTATGGAAAATAAAAGTCAATAACAGAGTATACCAGTTACATCTTATTCCCTGCCACAGATTCTCTTGGTCTCACCTATCTCTCTCAGGCCCTATGTGATTGTGTGTGGGCGCTACCTGGTCCTGTAACTAAGGACACAAGCCAGCCTCTGGTTTCTCCCTGTAGCTACCTCTGAACACAGTTAACACACCATGGTACAGGTCGTGGAACCTGGCTTCTCCTGGGACTGTGTGGTATAACTGGGAGTTCACTGCCTGTGGGAGAAATGCTAACAGAGGGAGCTGGCAGATGTACTGTCAGAACAGTCCACTGGAAGGAAGAACATAACATTTTTGGATAATCCTGTCTGGATATGTTTCATGTGATGAAGTAACCAGCTGTGTTTGTGAAACAGTGGCTACATTGGGAATATGTCACCTCGCATCAGCATTTAAGCCTTGCCTAAGGCTCTAATTGCTAGAGAACCTGTGCTGAAAGACAACTTTGAAATTAAGAAAATGCAGTATCACAGGAAACAAATCAGTGAAAAATGAATCCAGAAACAACTCTCTGTATACATTAGAAATTGGCAACATAATAGAGGGAAAAAAATTAGAAAAGAATGGATGATTTAGTAAATGATGTTGAAAAAATTAGTTCACTTTATAAAGAAAAAAAAAGAAGCCCTTATATCATAGAATATTTTAAATGACCTCTAAATGAACCAAAGACCTAAGTGTGAAATAAAAAGTTAACACTAATAGAATACTATATATACAACTATGATGTGGAAAAGAATTTTTTAAACAAAATCTTAAACTCAGGATTTGACTACATCAAAATGAAGTACACAAAAGACAATGTTGACAGACAAATTAAAAGAAGATCTATGTAATGTGTAAAAGCAAGAAAAGAATAAGACCCACGATATACAAAAAACTTCACCAAATCAACAAGAGATAAAGAAAATAGATGATACTAACATGCATTATTAAGATGCTAATAAATGTCCTGGTGCATTCAGGCTGCTATCACAAAATACCTCACACTGGGTAATATGTAAACAGAATTTATTGCTCACAGTTCCTGGAAGCTGGAAAATCCAAGATCAATGTGCCAGCAGATTTTGGTGTCTGGTGAAGGCCCATTCCTCATAGGTGGCAGCACCCTTCTTGCTGCATCTTCACATCGTGGCAGGAGCAAACGAGCTCCCTCAGGCCTTTTTTATAAGGGAATTACTCCCATTCATGAGTACTCTGCTCTCATGACATCATTACCTTCTGAAGGTCCCGCCTCTTAATAGCATCATCTTACGGGTTAGGTTTCAACAAATAAATTTTGGGGCAACACAACATGCAGAACATAGCAATACGCAACACAGGGAAACATGAAGAAACATAGAAAGCTCCATCCTCCCTAGCAATCAAGTTCTAATTAAAACACAACTCTGTATACATCCATCAGATTGTCAAAAATTAGAAAGTTAATAGAACGTTAAAAGCTACAGAAGATGTGGCTGAAACTAGAAACACTGCTAACCTTACGTAACTAAACTTAATAAACTTACATAAAGGAACTTACAGAACTAGAAACTTATAACCTGATTACCATATATATGAACTATTATAAAGAAGGGATAAAAATAAATTATGCTTTCTAAGCTAATGATTAAGGAAAAAAATTCTAGGGGTAAAGATTATACTCAAAGGAGATCCCAGCCAAGTCACAGAAAAATCTTTTCTCTTTTTTTCCTACAACTCTTCAGGATTTTCCCAAAATGGGACCCAAAAAATGACATGGCTATATGAGCCTACCTAGTAGAATTGGTAGAAGAAAAGCAAAAAAATACAGGAGGGAGAAAAAGGGAAAAGGATAAAGCCATGAGAAATATGACCAATAAGCTGAAGCACAACTATGAAGCATTAAATGCTTTCCAATCGTATCACCAAAATTATGAATTATCTTATCTGATAAAGTATCATAAATATATAAATTATGTTTCCATTAATAACTAAGATGTGCCACTTGGTATTGTGGTTTGCAACTGACATTTATGAGTAACAAAATGGTGGTTTGCAGATATTACATAACACGTCAGCTCTTTTGGAAACAGAAAGCTTCATCTTTAAATTCCTAACTTATTTCTCTTTTTCACTCTTTTTCTTCATAAGTCCTTTCACTCTCCCTTCCTCTTGATCTTTTCATTCCTTGTCCCTTTCCTTGAGTTTCTATTTGTTTAAAAAATAAAAAATAAAAAATAAAAAAAAAAAAGACTTATGCCCTCCTCTTATCTCTACCTCTCTCCCCAAACCCCACCACCCACCCAGCTTGCCCCCTGCCCAAAACCCAATATGACATGAGGTTTCTTCGGAAAATTTTATTCTAAGACTCTTCCTTATCACCTCTAAATCCAATCCAGGCCCAGATACATACTCACCAAAAAGAGCCAGGGATGAAGGTAGAAAAGGAGAAGGAATGGGGAAACATGCTTTGTGAAAATGGGAATAAAACTTCTGAAAGTCATAATGCTTGATGGATATATGCAGGAAAGACATTCTTGGCAAAATTCCATCTTTCTGACTGGTTCCTGTTAACTCAGCATTTAAAGCCCAAATATGTTGACACTTTCTGCAAGATACAGGTCCTATTTACTCTAATACACGCAGGGGATATGTACTATTAATGGGAATTCCTATCATATTCCTTTAATTTTATGGTTATTATATTCAAATACCCAGAGACATGAGTGACAGAAATCTTTAAAAATCGGGGGTGGGGGAGGGAGAGACATTTTTATTTTTTAAGGGTATCTCTACCCTTTGAAGTTACACAGTCATTTACACCTCAATCTCCATTAGAGTAACAAATATACATCTCCATAGTAAAGTCTAGACTATCAAACCAAAAGGTACATAATTAACACACCAGAGACCAATTCTGTCACTGGTTGAATCCTGTTTTCATGCATGTACATTTTCATAAAAACTTAATTAAAACAATTACCTTCTAAAATTATGTACATAAAAACTTGAGTGTTAGAAATGAGACCAAGTCTCTAAACAACAAAGTTCAGAATACGATCTATGACCACCACACCAATTTTCTCAGAAAATGGATTTATATAATTTAAAAAGCTTTGAATAAAAATGTATTGTTCTCAAACTGTACAGAACAGAATTTCACATTTGAATATTCAATAAGAATCCTCTGGACCAATCTGTGGGCTTTTCTTCATGTTTCTGGAGACTGCATTGTTTTCGTTATTTTCATTATTGAATTTTTGTTTATTATTCTTTAATAGTCATTATTTTCTTTGGGAATCTTTTCCTTTAGCAACCTCTTAATTGTATCATGAAAAATTCCCATGAGATTAGGTTTTTCTTCCCCAGATGATCTTAATCAACCAGAGAAAACTGTACAAATACCTAGTTACATGAAAAAGCCGAAGATCAATCAAAAATACTTAAGTATTTATGTATCTTAAGTATCACATCTATAGATTTTAATGACTTTTAAATTATCAATCCAGACATAGGCACTAATAACATTTTAGTGCTCACACATGCAACCAGTCTTTCTGCTTTGTGTGTATGCTTGCATATATGTAGATGTATCACCATATATTACCATAAAGCATATTTTATATAAATTACATAACTTTACATCATTATGTTATCTCAATATGTCATTCTATCATATGAATTTTCATGCTCAGAAATTCTGCAAAATTAACTTTTAATGACCCTTTAAATTTCCTATTAATGAGTATGACACAATTTCATTGATCCCTAGAAATATCGGCTCAGTAAAAACTTTCACATTTATAAAAATACAAGTCACCAACTTTATACCTAAGTTGTTGCTCAGACTTTTAATAATTTCAGATGAATTTCTTAAAGATTTTAGGGAGCATTTATAAGTGTATGCATACCTTACGTAAATATATACACGTATTACCCCCATGCAAATCTGTTTATGTAATTGGCATTAGTGTTAACACACATATGAATGAAATTTCATTCTACAATATTTATCAAGACCCTAATGTGAGCCATAAACTCTTCCAGGTGCTAGAGATGAGTGAACAAGACAAAGTCCCCACCCTAGTGGAACTGAGAGTCTATCAGGGAAAGACAAATTCCTACCCAAAAAATAGAAATCTAATAAGAAAAACTAAAGCAGAACAAAAATATACACAATAGAGGCCCTTATCTCATAAGCTTCAGGTAAGGCTTCTCAGAGGAAGTGACATTTGCACAGGGACCTAAATGAAGACTGGAAACAAGCAGTTTGACTATTTGGAAAGAGCCTCCCAGGCAGAGGAAGAGCAAGTGCATGGGGCATTTTTCATATGTTTATATGTACATAAAGCCTTTTGTGACTATTCCTTTGAACTAATATGTATTTGATAGTAATAATAGACAAGACAGGTTGCTAATAACAAGACAGATACTGTCCCTGTGACCTTCAGTCTAGCAGGGGAGTCAGAAATTTCACAAATAACTTCAAGTAATTAATCGTAATTCTGCTGCTGGGGAAGAAAAACAAAAACAGGCACTGAGAGAACACAGAATGGGTTGGCCTAACCTACTCTGGGCAGCACAGGAAAGGCTTCCCTGAGTGAACAGCTACTTGGTATCTAAAGGGTAAGTAGCAAGATAGAAGCATGGCTGGAGAACATATAATAAGAGGGAAAATGAGATAAGCCAGAAGAATCGGGGACGGGGCTGGGGGGCGATTTAATCCAACAGGTCAGCATACAGAATGGCATCTTGACATCTATGACCTTCCAGCAGCCTTTGAAGACAAAAAGTCATCTTTAACCTAAAACTGTACACTTTCTACTTTTATTTTGCCACAGTCCACCATGACCGTGTATCAGCTTACAGTGTGTTTCTTCTAAATATGATTCGTCTTCCCATGACCTTGGTTACGACTTCTGGATTTCTGCTCAACTCTCAAATGGTAAGCACTATTTGTATTTTCTGCGTGTGTTCCACAAAGGAAAGTTATATCCTTGATTTAAAAAATAAAAAAACCCTAACATCTCAAGGCCACACTAATGACTGAGCTATTCAATAGCTTTGTAGATTTTTTTGATCAAAAGTTATCACAGTTTTCCATGAAAAGCCAAAAAATAGCCTTGATTTATTTTTTTCTTGGGACAGTTTTATATATATATTTTAGGCCAGATGTAAGAATTTAAGAATGAAAGGCAATATCTACTATATCAAACATCTTCTCTTTCCTAAAGCCTGGGCATTTCACCCACCTCCCCCACTCTCAGCCGATGACTTACTCTCTAGATCACCGACAAAACAGAAAAAGACAAATTCTAAGCCCTCCCACCACATCTATTAATCTGTTTGTATCCACCTTCTTTGCTTTTCCTCCCATCCCTGTGGATAAACTATCCATCCCAGCCAAGGTCAACTTCAATGCCACTAGTGCCCTAGGTCCCATCCACCCTCACTCCAGCATTGCCTTTTCCTCTCTACTGAATCACTGCCATTATCATATCAATGTTAGGTAGATAGCTAGGGACCTCAGGCCCCTCCTGGGAATAAGGCCAGTGACTGCCATACCTGGGGGAGAAGAGAACACCCTATGAATTTGCCAATCAGAACTTAGTGCGCCAACTGCAAAAGAATGCAGAGAACTCTAGCCCACCGGCCAAGCAGCATAGGTACAGTAGAGTCTGGAGAGTGACCCAGAATCAGCTTTCAGAGAGGCTCATGGGAGATCTGCATGCATAGTAAGACTCAGGTCATACAACTCCCAACTGTCCATCAAAGTGGCTCCATGGTGATATCTGATCCACGAGGTAGGTCCCTATCCGGACACTATAAAACAAGACCCAGATCATAACCAAGGTCTCTCTTTTGCTATGACAAGGGGTCTGGCCATCATCTGCGGCATATGTATCTTGCTCTGTAAACCTGTATCTTGCTCTCTTCTCTATTATCCTATCTTGCTCCCTTCTCAATAAATTTCACCTCATGCTTGCCTTACTTTGGTGTGTCTGCTCATTCTTTGGCCAAGGGCATACCAAGAACCCAGAAAGCAATTGCCAAACCTGACAAACATGCTGTTGTATCACCTATCTTAAAGAATAATGAAACTCTTGATCAATAACTGTTTTCAGTTACCCCTTCCATTTATTTCTCTGCTCAATATACATGAAAGTTCCTCCAGAAATTGGCACTATTCTCTTAAATCTATTCCAACCAGGTTTCCATATCCACTGCTCCCCTCAAATATGGGTGACCTCACATTGCTAAGGCTTATGGACAGTTCTCAGTGCTTTTTAACCCCTAGGTGATGTCTAACACAGTTGTTCAATCATTCTTAAAGCACTTTCTTCACTAGCCTTCTGGGACATTACCCTCTCATCCCTATGGCCACTCTTCTATCCCCATAGCTAAATTTTCCTCACCTCCTATTGCAGGCTGAATAATGCACTGGATAAGCTGCTCTAACTTATATTTCATTGGGAATTTTCCCTCCAGCCCACTATCCAAAATTACTTAAATATGGAAACAAATAGCAGTAAAACTAAGTACAGAAGAGTTTCTAGAACAAAGGTAATCCAATAACATTAATGAATGATTTTTTTTAAAGTTACTTACCTTCAGATAAAATTTTAATTTGAAAAATGTCTAAGGAGCTGAGCAGAAAACTTACCATAGCAGACCTTAAAAAGAACCACTTACAAGGCAGGCCCTCAGTTATCACCTGAGAGTTCGCTGGTAAGAGTGGTTCACTGTGCCTAGACTATTTGCATAAACAATATGGTTTACGCTGAATACCTACTTTCTTTCTGGGGATCTAGAATTTTTGCATCTATTAAATACTAGGCAGAGGATATCTGTATGATCTACCCAACATCTTGGGTGCTTAATTTCTAATGGGCTTCCCTGGATAGAAACATCACATATGTGAACTAAAATAAAATCTTAAGCCTTCCCAGGTTACTGAACGGACCACCTCTTGGCCAAGGGAACCTCAGAAAAATCCTAAAGCTGAATTACTGGCCACAAGAAGGAAGATCAGACATGCCTCCTAATCCGCCTCCCTCCCTTTTTGGAGTTATTTTTTATAACAGAAAGATATGAAATCATTAACAAGTATGAGGCCATGTAAGACAAAGGCTAAACCACATCTTCAGGTCACCAATTTACTTAACAGATCACTTGAGTGTATGTCCAGTATATGTCTGGTGGCTTATCTCTGAATAATAGACTTCCTTAACTTAAAACATTACAAGCCTTTAGACAAAGCTTCATTTCTTAAATGAATTACAAATCAAAGAATCTTTAAACCCACCCATAACCTGTAATCCCGCTTCAAGATGGCCTGCCTTTCTGAGCCAAACCAACATATGCTTTCCAAGTACTGATTCATGACAGGTACTTTACATGTAATTCCTGTCTCCTTGAAATGTATAAAACCAAACTATAACCCAACCACAGGAGACCACTTGCTTAAGATTTCTTAGGCATGGTACTCTGGGCCATGGTCACACATTTTGGCTAAGAATAAACCTCTTAAAATTACTTTAGAGAGTTTGGGTTCTATGCTGTTGACACATACATGTTGCTGCATTCTCACTGCTAGGGGGGAGGGTATGCTTTATGGGAGCCTTCAGAGGAGGGAAAAAGCATAAGGAAGCCTGCAAATGGATTCCTCAAGACTCTGACTGTGTCTTCCTCTTCTGAATCAGCTGTGTATCCTTAATACTTCATTGTAATAAATCTTAGCCTTGAATACAGCTATATGCTGAGTCCTATGAGTTCTTCGAGAATTCTTCAAATGTACAAGTGGTTTGACAAACCACTGACACAATAGCAGCTTACTCTAAAAGCCAGGATTCTTACCTGCTGATATGCTTCATAGATCACATCAAATAGAAAAGCCTGCGGCATTTCACTTGCTCTGTGTCTGGCACGTTCTAGCGAGTGGTCTAAGCAACCATCAGCAGATGGACTGATGACAGTAGATACAAGAGGTCGAATTGCTCCTGCTGCCTAAAGAAAAAGGAGGCAATTAGTGTTTATTTCACCTAGAGTATTTTAAAGTGAAACTCTGAAATTTGTATCTCATTTTTGAAAGTATATCTTACTCATACAAACTACCTCAAGAAAATCTGCACAAGTGTTTGGTTCACAATTCAAATTATTTCAGGTCAAAAAAAAAAAGTCACTTTCGTAGTATTACAGTTGTATACACTAAGAGGTGAAAATTGTTTTTCATTATAGGCTCAAAATTCTTCTCATCACAGGTCACTGAGGTCAATATTAAAAAAGGATGTGAATATACAACTGGGTATTCCTCGAAACAAGGAAAAGACTATTGTGAAATAATTGAAATGGATTGCAAATTAATATTTACTCATTAGTGTGCCTTTGTAATATTTACACATTAGATAATTAAGGGAACAAACAAGTTCTCCAAGATCCTCAAAATGAGACTCAACAACCTAAATAACCATGAATTTATGTCTTGCTCTAAATTCATGTGAAAAACAGTTCCTTTCAAACAGACTCCATAAAATGTTTCCTCGGGCAAAATATCCATTGATTTCAGCTGCTGTGATGAAAGCTCTGTCTCATTAATAGATACATCTAAACTTTATGAAAAACGAGAGAGCTTCATGTCTGACAATTTTTCCCTTTGTTTTTAATGGAGTCTCATCGTAATGCAGTCCTGAAGGTCACTGCCCCAGGACTACCTTGGTAAAATTGCCTAAAATTAGGGTTCCATAGCAGGCATTTAACCAAATCATCTTATATTGACTCCAAAGTTTCCTTTCTTCCACACACTTACTACATGGGGGTTGCAGCACATGAAGCTAATGCACAAACAGTACAAGTGTTATCCTGTGACCAACATCTGAGCTAGATAAACTGTCCACACTGTGGTTTACAAAATCCAAGGCATTGGCTGAAAAATCAAAGCTACCAGATGAGCCAAGTAGACAGTTTACAAATAGTGTCACCATTCCCAATGCCTCAAGTAGAAATGTGGAGCCTGGGCATAAAAGCAAAAATGAGGAGACAACCAGGGGTGACAAAGAGGGAGTAGTGTCCAAGTATGTGAAAGGCAGGTAGGGAGCAAGCCCAACTGGTCAAACCTAACACCTAGCAGTAGGAGTTGGAGGACAAGACAGGAAAGAAACACAGGTGTACACACAAACGTGCACTGCTTTTTAATAAAGTTACATTTCCATTGCAACTACTTATAGCTAGTATTAGAATTCTGTACCAGGGCATGAAGTAAAAAAATATTTAAAAGAGAACATGAGACACCCAAAACAGCAGTATAAGGAACTCCACAGACTCTTTCCCCAGTGAGAAAACTAGTGAAAAGTATTTTAAAAAACAGCCATTTAAAGCCTCTGAAAATTGTCCCAAGGGCATTCAGCAAATGAATAAACATTTGTTCAAAAAAATCTAATTTTGGTAATAACTGAGTCTACAGTACTCAAGCCAAGACCTGGTTCTTCTTTCATCCACCACCCAGCTCAGTGTAATGGAAGCTCTACTCAGGGTAGGTATGGCTGGAAAGATGGGGGCCCTTCTCCCCCAGACTCCTAGTGGGAGGGGAAGAGTGCATTTTCCATCCCCTCAGCACTAAGTACAGAGGCTGAAATATAGGTAAGTGTAGCCAAGAGGTTGTGCTCCTCCAATCCCCCTACATAACTCCCCCGACCCCCAGAGATCTGCCCCAGACATGGTAGGCTGTGAATACTAGGGCCATGATCACCCTTTTTGCAGCTCATACACAAAGGCAGAGTTTTCCATGCCAGAATAAGAGGCAAAAATAGAACACCAAAGTCTTCTACTGATCCATGCAAGCACCCTAATCACGAAATAGGAGTGTCATTCCAAGAAGAACAGTACACCATGCCCACTCACAGCTTCAAAGCAGCAATGTGGTGATTCTTCACAGAGGGAGAAAAGATCTGAGATACAGAGCTATGAAGCAATCCCCAAGGGAACTTAATTTATTTGGAACGGAGTGCAGGGAAGTTTAAACCCAAATCTACTCTCAAAAAAAAAAAAAAAAAAAAAAGATGATCATGGTAAACAATTAAGAGGAGGTGGCCAGTAGCTACATGAGAGCAAAAAGCTAAGGACAGCTAGCTTACAAACTAAGGCCAGCTAGCTTACCAGCGAAAGCCAGAGGAAAATATAGCTAACAAGAAGTCTCCTGGAATTAACACACATCTCAAATACTGGCCTCAAATACTAACCCCACAAAAGGGCTAGAATTTGACTGAATCAGACCGTAGGGGGATTTATGCCCAGGCATTGTCAAAAATAAAGTTGAGCAATTAGCTGACAATGGGTGATGTTTAACAGCTAGGTATGAAACCAAAAAGGCAGCAGTAGACAAATCAGGGAAGGAGACAATCAAAGACAGCCCTGCTAAAAGCGCTGTCATCCCAAAGTGATTATGCAAATACCCAAGTCTCCACTCTCTGAAAAGTAGCATCAGAAGCTTTTCCCTGCAGAAGAAAAAGACTTCACTAAAACAGACCAGCCAAAACACAAATAAGCAAACAATAAATCCTGGGTATCTAGAAGGGAGAGAATCAGTATTTGGAACTGGATTTTATATAAACATTATATAAAATATCCCATTTCAACAATTACTAATAACCACAAGACATGCATCCAAAGAGGAAAATATGACCTATACATAAGGGCGGGGGTGGGGAGAAGCAGGCAACAGAACCCACCTTTAAGAGGGCCCCGATGTCAAACTTAGCAGATAAAGACTTCAAATCAGTGTGTGTGTATGTGTGTGTGTGTGTATTCATTCAAGAACAAAAGGAAATCATGTCTAAAGTACATGCAAGATGTGACAGTATCATTACTATTAAGATTTTTTTTTAAAGTAAACAAATTGTAGTGTTGAAATGTATAACTAAGACAATTTACTAGAAGAGCTCAATGACAGGATTGAACTGGTGAAGAATCAATGAACTTAAAGTTAGATCAACAGCGATAATGCAATCCAAAGAACAGAGAGAAAAAGAAATGAAGAAAAATGAACAGAGCCTCAGATAGCATAGGACACCATGAAGTACACCAACAATTTTGTACTAGCAATACCAGAAGGAAAAAATGAGTAGAAAAAAAATTTTCTAAAAATTCTAACTGAAAACTTCCCAAAGTTAAGAACAAGTTAGTCTGCACACTCAAGAAGCTCAATAAACTCTAAGAGTGAACATAAATCCACATCTAGACATATCATAAAAGTGCTGAAAAGCCAAGGCAAGGAAAAAAATCTTGAAAGCAGCAAGAAAAAAATGGTTTATCATTAACAAGAGAATACTAATAAGATTAGCAACAGACTTATCAGACACAATGGAAACTAGAAGGTAGTGGGGTGACAGTCACTGCTGAAAGGAAGAAAATGAACTATGAAAGCAAAATAAACATTCACAGAAAACAATTCTTGGCTAACGAATTCATCTTACAAAAAACCCAACAAATATTCTTTAACCTGAAAGAAATTAATCCCAGACAATTCTAATTCACTTGAGAAAATAAGGTGTACCAGAGAGGTAACAGATGATTATAAAAGACAGTATAAATGTATCTTTCTACCTTCTTATATTAACTGATTTTAAAAGCAAATGTATTAAATAACAGATACCTAGCTAACTGATTAGCCTGTAACACACTGAATTGTATATATTTGACCAAATAAAACAGCAGAAAGAAGGTAGATAGGGATAAAGGTATACTGCATGACAACCAGAATTCACAGTAACAAATGAACTAAAAATGGCAAACAAAGATGTTAATATAACAAGCTCTGTAAATATATACCTGCTCATCTTTCTTCAGCTTATATAAATGAAGAAATATGAAGTAATAATTGTAACAATGGACCATTGGATTTCAAAACCATGTAGATATAATATGCACAATAGAACAAAAAAGGAAAAAAGAATATAGCCATGAGAGAAATGTTTCTATATCTCAGTGGAATTAAGGTAGCAAAAATCTGAAGTAAATGTTAGTATGTATATTGTAGCCCCTAGAACAACCACTAAGAACATAACTCAAAATTAAAGTGAGAATATAATTTAAGGAACTAAAACATCACAAAAAAAATATTCACTTAGCGCAAAAGAGAGCAGTAAGAGTAAATAAACAAAGGAGACATAAGAAAAACAAAATGTAAACTGGCAGACATGACCCAACTACATAATACATTAAACATGAATGGATTAGACAATCCAATCAAAGACATAGATGGTCAAACAGAATTTTTAAAAATCCAAATACATGCTGCATATACAGTAGAAAACTACAATTCAAAGATTCAAATATGTTGAATTTAAAAGGTTGGAAAAGGATACATCATATAAACAGCAACCATAAGCAAGCTGAAATAGGTAGACTAATAAGAGTAGATACTTTAAAATAGAAATGTTAGGGATAAATAGAGACATGTTATTAATGAAAAGGGTACATCCATCAGGAAGACACAAGAATTAAACATTCACCTAAAAGAGAGCCCCAAAATACATGAAGTAAAAACTGACAACAGCTGAAAGAAACAATAGAAACATCAATATTCCACTTTTAATAATGGACAGAGCTAGGAAAAGACTTGAAAAGCACTATAAACCAAACAAACCTAGCATCTATCGAACACACCACCCACCCGACCACTGGAATACATATTCTCCTCACATGTGTATGCAACATTCTCCAGGACAGACCATAAACTAGGCCATAAAACAAGATTCAAATTTTAAAGGCTTGAAACCATACTAAGTATATTCTCTAATTATCATAGAATGAAATTAGAAATAACAGAAAGAAAGTTGGTAAGTTCACAGATATGTGGAAATTCAACAATAAACTGCTAAAAACCAGTAAGTCAAATCACTAGAAAACTTGAATACTTTGTGATGACAACACAGACAATACATAAAAACTCATGGGATGCAGCTACAGCAGTGCTAAAAGGAAAACTTAAAACTGTAAATGCCCACATAAAAAAGAAAATTCTCAAGTCAAAAAATGTAAATTTCCACCTTAGGACACTGGAAAAAGAATAAAAAACTAAAGCTAAACCAGACATGAGGAGTAAATAAAAGATGAGAATTAGAGAATAGGAAAATATTAAAATGTGGCTCTTCACAAAGAAACAGAATTGACCCAAAGACTTCAACTAGACTAACAAAAGACTCAAATTAGTAAAATCAAGAATGAAAGTAGTGACATTTCTACCATCCTTACAGAAACAAAAGAACATAAAATTATGAACACCTATATTCCAAAAGATTAGAAAACAGATGAAATAGACAAATTCCTAGGAAGTTGCCTCAAAAATAGAAAATATGAATAGTCCTATAACAAGGAAATTGAATTAATAATTCTAAGATTTCTCTCAAAGAAAAGCCCAGATCCAGATGACTTCACTGGTTAATTATGCCAAAACCTTAAGAAACATTTAATACCAGTTCCTCACAATCTTTACCAAAAAAATAGAGAAGGAAATGCTTCTCAATTCATTCTGTAAGACTAGTATTACCCTAATACCAAAACCAAAGACATCACAAGAAAATTATAAACCAATACCCCTTATGAAAAAAAAGGCAAAAATTCTCAAAAAAATACTTGCAAACCAAATTCAGCAACATATAAAAAGACTTTACACACCATGACCAAGTAGAATTTATGCCAGGAATACCAGGTTGGCTCAACATACTAAAAAACAAAACAAAACAAAAAAACAATGTAATATACTATATTAATAAAGGACAAAACACAAGAACATCAATACATCAATAGATGCAGAAAACTCATTTGACAAAATCCAACACCCCTTCATGAAAAAAGCACACAAAGAATTAGAAAAAGAACTTACTCATCTGAAAAACCCACACTAAGATCATGCGTAATGGTGAAACAGTGAATGTTTTCCTTTTGTGATCAGGAATAAGACCAGGAAATCCACTGTCACCACTCCCATTAAACATTGTATTAGAAGTTTTAACCAGGAAAATTAAGCAAGAAAATGTAATAATAAAAGCTTCCCAAAAGAAGTAAAACTATCTCTACTTGCAGATGCCATGATCCTAACAAATTCACTGAAGAGCTATTAAAACAAGCAAGTTTTTAGCAAGGATGTGGAGAACAAGCTCAGCATACAAAAATCGGTTTTATTTCTACGTACTAGTAATAAACCACTCCAAAATGAAGAAAAACATATGCTTTTGGATGCTACTGTAAAATGTATTTAGGAGTAAATTTAACAAAGAAGTTCAAAACTGACACTATGAAAACTACAAAAAAATTTCCCAGCTCCTATCTAAGAGCCAACATCTCTACTTACCTGTTACCCGTTCACTCAAGTACTTTTCAGTCATCATCTTCTATCCAGCCTCCTCAATTTCTACTCCTCTGCTGAATTATCTCCATTAGCATAACAGCACACCATCGCTTCTGCCATCATTAAATCAAGTCTTCTTTTGTTCACACATCTTCCTCCAGCTAGTATCAAGTTTCTTCACACAAGTATGAAGCAAAACTCTTTGAATTAATTTTCTGTATTACTGTGTATCTCCAATTTCTCCTTCCCATGCTTTCTGGCATCCATGTCAATCAGGACTTTATCCCCACAACTCCACAAAAATACATTCACCAAGGTCACCAATGACCCCCACACTGGCCAAATCCAGTTGAAATTCTTGGTCTTGAGAATTTTTGTTCACTTGGCTTTTAGAAACCATTCTCAAACACACCCTCTCATGTTCCCACACTCTAAATCCTAGGTCATTTTCTCAAACTCTAAATGATAACATGTTCCAGAGCTTAGTCCTCAGACTTCTCTCTTGTTAAATAGAAGAAACCCTGGACAAATTTAAATTTTAACTTAGTTTATTTTAGGGGGGGGGAAGCACAAAACAAAAATGAGTCACAAATCAGACAGTCCTACAAACCAGAGGAGATTAAGAAAAATCCAACCAGTAACATGATCTGACAGAATTTATAGGAAAATGAATTCTGGTGTAGACAGATTAACTGGGTACTGAGCCTCCTGCAATTAACTACAGTAAACTCTGTATTGGCTTGGTCTATTAGGCTTAGGGCAGGAGCCCAGTCCCATCAATGGCCTCCCATAAGTTTTATTTAATACTATTCTACATGTGTTCCATACATGACCTCATGCAGTTCTATGGATTTAAACGTCATCTATATGAGAACTTCCAAACCTGTATATCCAGCCCAGAACTTTCTCTTGAACTCTTGATTTGTACATGCCTATTTAACATCTCCATTTAGCCCAAAATAACATACCAAAATCAAAGTTTTGGTTTTACCCACTCTACATACTCCAAACCTGTTCCTATAGTCTTCCCCATCTACATGAACAGGCAACTTCCAGTTACTCTGGCCCAAAACCTTGAAGGCCACCTTGATTCTTCCCCACTGTCATAATCCGTATTTGATCTATCAAGTAAGCCCTGTCAGCTTGAAAAATCCCTGATCTGCCCACTTTTCATTGTCTCCACTGTCAAAATCTGAATCCAAGCCACCCATCCTGCCTCTCTCAGACCACTCCAATAGCCTCCAATTGGTCTCTCCTTCACTCTTGTCCTTCCACAGTCTACTCTCCAACAAAGCAACAGAACGATCCTGTTCAAGGTGAGATCATGTGTCTCCCTCTGTTCAAAACTTCCCAGTAGCTTTTCATCTCAGGACTAGTCAAGGTCTATTCCATTTAAACTAAATTCAAAAAATTTACTTTCTCATTTCCATTAGTAACTTTTTATTTCAATAGATTTAGGGGCATACAAATGTTTTTTTTTGCAACATGGATAAGTTGAATAGGGGTGAAGTGGGGGTTTTTAGTGTACCCATCACCCAAATAGTGCACATTGTACCTGATAGGTAACTTTTTCCACTAGTAACATTTTAAGTACTCCATAGCCACACGTGACTAGTGGCTGCAGTAACAGACAGTGGATTTAAAAGAATATTCTATTGTACAGCACTGCCCTAGGACGTTCACTCCATGACTGCTGTCTCTCCAGCACCTAGAAGGGTGCCTTACACATAGCAGGCACTCAGTTAAACTAGTAACTGACAAACTTAGTAACTCTTGTCAGTAACTCTTGTCAGATGACACAAAGAAGTCACAAAGTGTAAGCTGGTAATATGTATGTCTTAAAGATATTTTACACAGAAGCAGCATCTGAAGAATTTTTAAGATGAAACCAAACCAAATTCCATGCCCTTAATGAGACAGCTTGTTTTGAAAGAAACAGCCTGTATTTGTAGTCTAATAACATCTCATATGCCACTTCATAGCCGTGGTACCTCGAACAAGTTCATCTTGCTGCTTAACTTTATTCCTTTCTTATGAAATGAAAAATGTTAACCATGTATTTCATTGCAGGCCTCTCCAGCTTCAATAATCCAATATTTTATGTGAAAAGCCCCCATATGTCAAAACTTCTAGTCCAACGTTTTCTGCTAAGTGTTCTCAAGCAGCCACATAGTAATAGGTATATGGTGGCTGTTTCCCCAAACAAAACTAGAAACATCTGTCTGATAAGATAGCAGAATTTTGTAAAATCATGTAGAAAGTCTACAACATATAGTCACCCATGCAGAAAACATCCATCTCAGCAGTGAACACGGGAAAATGGCAGTCTTAGAATCTTTGTATTTTTGTCCCACTTTCATTCAGCTATGCAGTTCATACAACACTTATATTCATTAAGTAAGTCCAGTTGCTCATCACACAAAAATCCAGTGACTGAGACAATGAAAGTTGCCAAGGAAGAAAGGCATTTTTTTAATACTACAGACATCGTTGTTGGGAGAATGGGGGAAGCTGCCTCAAATCTGTCTCTCCAACTAATGGAGAGCATAGGCCTTCAAAAGAGGGGCCACGTGCCCTGGGGCAGGTCACGGTGTAACTAAGGAGGGGCTATGTGCTTTGGGGGCAGGTTGTGGGGGATGGTGAATGTTGGCATTAGGAAGTCTGCCCAGGGGACTTCAGCTCCTTAGTCTTGTAGAAAATCCACCATTTCTGGGAAACAACTCAAAAGGTCAAGTGGTTTGTTAAGGGAGAGGATTATGAAAAACATAGGGGTTATTGAGATTTGTTTATGGGGCCAGTTACAGTATCAAAATTATGACACAAGTACGGACAAAGCCAGTTAGTTGCCTCCAAGATACAGCTATCTGGGAAGTTTGTTATATGAAGCTTCATTCCCAAGTTATCAAATACAACTATCTTAGGTGTTAGCCCAATTAGCCCTAAATGGAAGCTTAACAGCAGCACCACAGCTATTACTTGCCTATCAGGGTAGTCTATGACAGTATTTCCACATATCAATGCATGGAAACCATTGTAGACGCAAATCATAAAATATGGAATAATGAACCCCACATCTAGTGCTTGCTTTACTGAATAATACTTAATGATACAGCCATATAGCGAGTGCTAACATGCATTCCTCCTTAGGCATCTGCATTCTAGCTAATTATGACAATGTACAACAGAAATCCTCCAACTATATAATTACAAATTTAGTTAGCTGAATTGTCTTTATTGAAAGACTACTTAATAAGTGTTTACAGAACAGTATCTTCAAAGCTAGTCATTGGCAATTATGAGATTTTGAATATTTCACATTTTTATGATAGAATACTTCCAATCTCCTTTTTTGACTATTGAATGAAGAATAGATGATTTATCCAATATAGACATAGATGGTTTAGAAAAAACTGTTCAAATCACTGTATTATTATACAAAGAACCACTAAAAGTGGATGTGAAGCAAAAAGAAACAGGGAGGCCTCTATTTTATACTAGCCTTTAATTCCTAAAATTAAGGTAGTACCATTTACCTTAATTCTAATATGATCTGGAATATTTCACCTGGATATTAGTAAGCTTTGTTTCTTTTTGCTCCCTAGATTTATTCATCTGTCCCTGACCCACCCCTACCCCAACTTAATTTGAAAGTAATTCATAAGACAAACACAGGGTAGCTTAGAATAACGAATACAAAAGCTTTTCATATAGTATCTTCCCCAGCATGGAAACAGATCAAGTTTCACCTCATTTCATGGCAGTCTAGGGAACAGTTCAGTACTTTCCCTGGGCAACTGAATCTTTGTCAACATAAGGCTAAAATTTTTCACTAGTCAGAACTCACTACTTTCTCACAAATAAAACTGCTTCCTTGGATCTAGGATTTAAGTCAGTACCAGTGTATCTCCAATAGATAATGACATGGGATCTGATGAGCCATTAAAGATTATCTCACCCCCACACAGGAATAAACTCTGACCTTCAGTGCACTGATCATAATCAATAAGTGATTATTAGCCATGGTTGATTCTACTTAATGTCAAATTCCCAAATACAGAGTCAAAAATCTGCCAAGTGATTTTCCTTCTCTATTTTAAAATATATACCCAGAACACGTGTCCTAAAGTTACAAAACTAGGTAGTAGAAAAGTATACTCTTTTTGACGCATACATTAACTTTAACAGAATTCCCGAAGTGCTATTAATCATTGCTAAGTAGTCATGTTGCAGAATACAGAGATTATATAAACATATACAACATCAAGTCAAAAGTTTCTAATTATATAAATTTAATAAAGATGACTCAAATATTTTCTGAGATAAATATTTTCTAATTAAAAATTAGTTTAAAATATTTAATAAAAATGTATTTCTTCCTACACAAGCAATTATGTCTATATTAACCCTTGGTTTTAAGTCTCCCTTCTGTAACATTCTACCACTACTACCTAAAGTTCTTTCTGTAACTGTTCAAGAAAGAAACAATATCCAGAGCCATTTTTAAAATGACATTATATCCAATTGCTCATTAAATTATGGAGATAATTTCTTTTCTTAATAAGATAATTATGATAAAATCCATATGCATAGTATTACAATCAATTACAATCTCTTATTCTGTAAGTTTATTTATCTTGCTCCATTAGTGGTTCTTAACCCAGGGAGTAGGGGGGAACAGGGATGTACTAACCACACTGCAGTAAAGAGGAGAGCCCCCCACTACAAAGAATTATCTTACTCAAAGTGTCAATTGTGCCAAGGCTGAGAAACCCTGTGCCATATCAGAATTCAAATATTTAAAAAACTAAGGTTTGGAGTTTGCTCCCAGATGCAAAAATCCCTGGGCTTTAAATATTGGAAAAGCAACACAGTATATGAGATAAGTATGAAGAAGCATGTTTTATGAGATAAGCAATAAGATGTACCACAGACAGGTGCTCAAAAAGTCCCAGGTGTCTCAAGAAGGATGGATCCAAACAAGCCCAGACTATGAAGATTAAAATAAATACCTAAGTCTTCAATGCCCAGACATCAACAAACATCTACAAGCATCAAAGATACCCAGGAAGAAATGACCTCATAAAATGAATTAAAGGTACCAGTGACCAATCCTGGAGTAATGAAAATATGTGACCTTTCAGACAAAGAATTCAAAATAACTGTTCTGAATAAGCTATGAACTTCAAGACAGAGAAGGAATTCAGAAGCCTATCAGAGAAATTTAACAAAGAGATTGAAATAGAAAAAAAAAAATCAAGTAGAAATTTTCAAGTTTAAGAATTCAACTGACAAACTGAGAAATGCATCAGTCTCTCAACAGCAGAATTGACCAAGCAGAAGAAAGAATTAGTGACCTTGAAGACAGGCTATTTGAAAATACACAGTCAGCAGAGAAAACAGAAAAAAATAACAAGAATGAAGCATGCCTGCAAAATCTAGAAAATAGCCTCAAAAGGGCAAATCTAAGAGTTAGTGGCTTTAAAGAGGCGGTAGAGAGAGAGATTGGGGTAGAAAGTTTATTCAAAGAAATAACACAACTTTTCAAACCTAAAGAAAGATATCAATTTTCAGATATGAGAAGGTCACAGAACACCAAACAGCTTTAACCCAAACAAAACTAGCTCAAGGCATTTAATAATCAACTTCCCAAAATTACAGATAAAGAAAAGATCCTAAGGAAAGCAAGAAAAAAAGAAAAAGATAGCAAACAAAGGAGCTCCAATATAGCTGGCAGCATACCTCTCAGTGAAAACTTTACAGGCCAGCAGAGAGTGGCATTACATATCCAAAGTGTTGAAGGGAAAAAAAAAAAACCTTAACCATAGAATATTATGTCCTGCAAAAATATCCTTCAAACATGAAGGATAAATAAATACTTTCGCAGACAAACAAAAGGTGATGGATTTCACCAACACCAGATCCATCTTACAAGAAATGCTAAAAGGAAGAAGTTCTTCAATCTGAAGAAAAAAGATGTTGATGAACAATAAGAAATCATCTGAAGGTATACAACTCACTAGTAACAGTAAGTACACAAATGCAGAATATCCCATTGCTATACTTGTGGTGTATAAACCACTTATATCTTAAATAGGAAGACTAAAAGACAAACCTACCAAAATAACAATTTTGAGAGACAGAATAAAAAGATATGGATGGAAACAAAAAGTAAAAAAGTGGGGGCAGGAGGATGGAGTTAAAGTGCAGAATTTTTGTTAGATTTCTCTTTGCTTCTTCGTTAAGCAGAGTTGTCATGTTTAAAATAATTGTTTATAAAATTTTTGCAACCCTCATGATAACCTCAAATCGAAAAAACCTACAACAGATACACTAAAAATAAAGAGCAAGAAACTCAAACACACTGTCAGAGTAAATCGCTTTCAACAAAGGAAGAGAGGAAGGGAGAGAGGGAGTGAGGGAGGGAGGGAAGACCACAAAACCAGAAATCAAATAACATGGCAGTAGTAAGTCCCTTCCTATCAATAACACTGCATGTGAATGAACTAAACTCTCCAATCAAAAGACAGAGTGGCTGAACGGATTTTAAAAAAAAGCCAACTATATGTTGTCCGCAAAAAATACACTTCACCTAAAAAGACACACATACACTGGAAACAAAGAGTTGGAAAAAGACATTTCATCCAAATGGAAACTTAAAAAGCAGTAGCAGCTAAACTTTTATCAGATAAAGACAAAAATGGTAAAAAGAGACACAGAAGGCCATTATATAACGATAAAGGGAGTCAATTAAGCAAGAGGATATAACAATTCAAAATGTGTATGCACCCAACAGTGGAGCACCCAGATATATAAAAAGTATTTTCAGAGCAAAAGAGAGACTGACTCCAACACAATAATCACTGGAGACCTCAACACTCCACTTTCAGCATTGGACAGATTGTCCAGACAGAAAATCAACAAGGAAACATTGGGTTTAATTTCACTATAGACCAAATGTACCTAATAGATCTTTACAGAACATCTCAGCCAACAGCTGCAGAATACACTTTCTCCTCCTCAGTTCATGGATGATTCCCAAAATAGACCATATGTTAGGCCACAAAACAAGTCTTAAATTCAAAAAAATTGAAATCATACCAAGTATTTTCCCTATCCACAATGGATTAAAACTAGAAACTAATGACAAGAGGGACAATGGAAAATATGCAAACACATGGCAATGAAACAATATGCTCCTGAATGGCCAGTGGGTCAAGGAAGAGATTATAAAACAAAGGAGGAAACAAATTATGAGCAGAAGTGAACAAAAATGAAAAGTTAGAGAACTACCATCAGGTACAGTGTATAAAATATTATGTTCAGATATTAAGACAATATAAAAAAATAACAGGAGACTAATCATATGTAAAGAAGGACCAAATGGAACTCCAAAGAATTGAAAAATATTAAGGTTTTAAAAATCCTTAAAAAGAGATTAGACAGAGCTAAAGAATGAATGACACAGAAACTGAAGTTACCCAGGATGTAACATACAAAGAAGAAACATGAAAGAATTTAGGACACATGCAGGTTGGATAAGAGGCTGGCATACACATATAGTATCCATAAGGAGAGGGGAAAAAGTTGTGAGAGTGAAATAAATGGGACAGAGAATCAGTGTTCAGATAGTCATTTAGAATTTTCTAGAATAAAAATGAATCAGTTCATAAAGGACAATAAATCGAAAGCAAGGGGAGGGGGAATTCCATATCTAGATACATCAGGTACTAAATAATGCCTTTGAAAAAGAAATTATCTTTAAACCATTCAGACAGAAAAAGCAGATTTTCAAAGGAATATAATTATATTGCTTAGTAGACTTCTCAAAAGCAGTATAAAAGCCAGGAGACAGTGACAGCCAAAGAAACAGGAAAATAAAAACTACAGACAGAATTTTATACCCAGACAAACCACCATCACCAGTAAAGGAGAAATAACCCTGAAAGAATTTAGCTATTGGCCATATATGGAAGTCATCTTACCTCCTCATAGATCCTGAGACTATAATACGTACAAAGAGAGAGAAACAGGGTCCTGGTGACACTCTTGAGCTCCCATATGCAGGCAACCTTAATGCCAGCCTTGGACATCTTAGTCTCAAGGCAATATATCTCTAATCTGTTTTTTATTAACAGACATAGACCATTAGTTAAAATACCAGTTATCTTTAGCATGTATAATCCTATAATCCCCCCACCCACCCTCACACACACACCCCAGAGACAGTCTGAAAGGGATCTTTGGGTAGAACTTTAAGGGCTAAGAAAAATGAGAATTCGGTTAAGAAGTGTATGGAAAACTATTTAAGAGAACAAAATAGAATGAATTGGAAGGAGGCCTGGAAAACACAGCCTGTGAAGTGACTCTAAGGAAAGTCAATGGAATTTTCAGGTCATAGGGTAGCATTTGATTCAAGATCATTCTTTTACAATTTATTGATGACAGGTTAAAAAGCAGCCATACTTCCCACCGACTGAAGTTCAACTACTAGTACAAGTCTCAATTAATTGCATTTGTTTTTATGATTACAAGTCAGAACAGTATGAGAGAGTTTGAAGTAGTGCCTGGATTTAACTGAGGCTACTGGGATGCTATCCTAATTGCCGTACAAAAATTTAGAACAAACAAAAGGTTTCTGGGTGTCTGCAATGGAGAACTACTGTTTAGAACAGACCCTTTCCAGATTAGCTGAATCTAGACTGAGCTCTTTTACAACTTTCCAAGATAACTGAAAGCAATTCAAAAAATTTCTTGCCTTTAAACGTGCAAATGAATTCTAATGGAAGTTCAAATGACTCCCCATAGAAAAGCCAGCTTTGTTTTTTAATTCATTTCAACTTACCTTTTTATTCCATATAAATGTTTCTCTAGATTGAATTTTGAACCAGTTGTAATATCTGTGTAGTTCCCTCATTAATAGATTAAGGAAAATTCTGAATATGGATATATATCTATATGAAACTCATGATTTCAATCTCTTTTAAAAAACTCCTTTAACACCAACAAAAACAAGGCAATTTTCTAAAAGAAGCCAAATTTCTGAAGTTTACTTCAAAATAAATAAGTTGTAAAGTTTTGGTCTGAACCAGGTTCAATCTAATCAGAAAGAGCCACAGATTTCATTAAAATTTAAATTTGTTTTAAGATACATAATGTGATTCAGTCTTACAAATTATATTCTGATAAACTTAGTTAAAAATTCAATTAGACAGTCTAATAGAAATTCCCACAAAACAAAAAATAACTGCTAGATATCTTAATATGCTTTATTAAATCACATGTAAAACAAATGATATCCTTAGCATAGTCATTGGCGTGAGATAAAAGGCCACTTTTTCCTTGTTTAGACCAACTAGCAAAAGAATCACTTCACGGACAATCTCTCGTAAGTGCTTTCTAATAGAATCCTCGACAACAAAAAAATCCCAAATATGTGATTATTATAGTGAGCTTGAATGACAATTTTTCAACAGGTAACACAGGCAAACAATTTTGTATATAATGTAGTATGCACTGCAATTTATGCCTACCCAAATTATATAGTCATCCCTACGAATTTTTTCAAATGGGTAAAATTCTCAAATTCCTAAAAATTGTAAATCCTTTGTTCCTTTATTCCTTCTGACCACCCTCTGGCAACTTATCACATTGCCTCTACCACAATTGAGCTGCCTAGAGAAGACAAAGGAGTCACCAGAAAGCACTAGAGCGCTGAGAAAATTTTGTGGTCACTAATGGTTCCCAGTCCACAATTTTCACTACCTCAAATACCATTTAGAAGATATGTTCAAAAATAAATCAAAATGTTTTATCTATGGAATTCTTGCACAGTTTTCAATCTGAAGTAAAACTAACTCATATTGCAGGAGGAAAAGAAATTAGGAAAAGTTGCCTCCTGACTGTGACAATTCAAATATACATGGATGATTAAAGAAATCAGACTATCTTTCCTGAATAGAGTTGTTTTTGTTTTTAAACTTCCTGAGCACCCAAATGGCTATGAAGGCTTTACTTCTCCTGTTGGTCTATAATCCTTGGAGCAAACTACTACTTAGATGTTATAATTCATCTTCATACCATTTTTAAGCACTTAGCACTCCAATAGTTAACATAATTTCCAATCCCAAGAACCTTACAAGTGTTAACGTCTATATTTTTACAAATAAGGAAAATGGGCTCAAAGAGGTGGAGGAAGCTAAAAATACTATACTATTAGTAATTGAAAAATTGAGATTTGAGCCTATTTCTATTATATCATCTCTGTGCAATGAATTTTTTTCACCAAGTCTCAAAGTTAGATGGCAAACTTAAGTTTACTATCTGCTACTATATTTATAGATTTTACCTGGTAATAAAAAGAAAAGAACAAACATGTTCTAGAGATGAAAATAGGTCTTTTGCTATCCTGTAGCTTATTTTGCTGAAACAGAAATGGAAACAATTCTCTGTCATCTCAAGATAATTCACCCTTAAGGGGTGTGAAAATCTAATGTGGCTGTTTGTGCTAGAAAATAAACTACTTCTGAAAATTTAAAACACAAAATTGAGTACAATGAGCAAGATTTGTCCATTATATATCCTATGCTTTTGAGAGATTTCTTAGGCATTTTCATATCACTGCATATTTAATTTTCATTAATGTTCCATATCTACACTATACTCTAATGCCATTATTACTGCATTCTTTTCCAAATGGCTCATGTTACATTATGATGAAAAATGACTGTTGCAAAAGACAAATTCTAGAACAGTCTTACAATCTAATATTAATACTATAAGGTTCCTAAAATAAATTACCATAAAGTCTTTAGGTCGTGATGTTCCTTTTAAGTAATTTGACATTTAAATACAATTCTATCAAAATTCAGCAAATGAGCCACGTTATAGTGTTTGTCCCCTGTATCCAGTCTCAGAAGTAAAAATACTTACCCCATGTTCCTTAGCAGCTATGACAACTTTGAGAAGGACATCTTCCTCAACAAATGGTCTGACAGCATCATGGATAATCACAACTTCTGGCTTACACAGCTTTGAGTCGGGCTGATCCTCTGCCAGTGCTTTTAGTCCATTGAAAATTGACCTGTGGCGGGTTACTCCAGCTTCAACTACTGAGATGCGCTTATGCTGGTACTTCTGAATGATACTGTTCATTGCTTCAATGTTCTCTCCAGTTACTGCCACAACAATGTCCTTTATCCAACATACTCTAAAAAGAAAGTATGTGTACATTTTATATAAATTATTGATTCTTAGACAAAGCTAATAACAGAAAATTGAATTACTAGTATTAGTATATTTGCATAGGGAGATTAAAAACTAAAAGTTAAGTCAGTTTTACCCATTTTTATTAGGTCCAGTAAAGAGGCTGATGAAAAGAATGAATGAGCATTTCACATTAAAGTTACAGATGGTGTTTTATATTACACAGAAAATTTATCAGATGTCAGTTTTTTGCTTAAGTTAAATTTGAACAATTAGAATATGAGATTTTATGAGAAAACAGACTATAATAAGAATATGCTTTTCAACTTTTCCAAACACTTTTTCCTCAATGGGATAAGTGTAATTCAAAGCGCTTTTGAGTTCCAAAAGTTGACTGTCTCTTTCAAGAAGTTCATTGAGCTGGCAGCCAACCATTTGAATACTACCAAAGCTGAAAACTTATCTAACACAAGCCTTGCCTACATCAAGGTGAAATATGTAGCTTAAATGGGGAAATGATAATAATTAAGTTTGTAGAAATGAGGTTTTAGCAAATTGGAAAAGCTTACAATTTAATGAAGTAGTAAAGAAATTGTTCTATTGAGTCACATTCAAAACATAAAGCAATGTTTTTTCCTATTGCAAGACATTTTCTTAAAGAAGGACCTACTGACATTTTTAACTGCAAGTAGTTCACACTATCAAGTGGCTACTGCATTAAAGTCTGACAGATTTCTCTTGAACACTAGTGCTAACAGAGACAAGTGTCACTGTAGATGCACTGTTCCACAGCCAACAGGCCCCAACCAGGAAAACTACTTTTGACCTGTAATATCAACTCTGAATACAGTCATTTAATTTTTAATGAAATTCTTAACCTATGCGATCCTATATGTTCATGTTAGACCAATTAAGTCTTGAAAACATTTTAGATATGGAAAGATATGTGACTATACAAATACATGATATTTTTTTCTATCCTACAACCTATCCTAAAAAGGACTTGAAACAGAAAAAAATCTTTACCATTTTCGTCAAGACAATACAACATTCCATTTTATCTCATCTGCTAGAATGTAGGCTCCATGATAGCAGAGAGTATCTGCTCTGTCCATTGCCTGACACCTCATTCCCAGTGGGGGCTCAATAAATATTGGTTCCATGAACGGCCCTGGTCTGTCTCATCTAGGAGCAGTGGTGCAACATCTTACAACACAGTATAGTCTCACGGGTTATGAGAGCAAAACTCCCTCATTACCCTGGTTAGGTATGAAAAGAAAAAAAGAGAAAACTCATGAAAATAGCATTCCCTAGGCAGAGTGATTTTGTTGACTGTTTTCTTTGTTTCTAGGTATTTGACTCTTTATTTCTAGGTCCTAAGGCTCCTAGAGGACCACCATTACTTTTGTGTTTTATCCCAGCAGTCCCTCCCCAACTCCCAGGCTACGGCCCATTACCAGCGTGTGACCTGTTAGGAAATGAGCAGTGCATCACTGCCTGAGCTCCACACCACGTCCCCCACCCACAACACCCCACCCCACCCCACCCCCAGACCCAGCCTGTGGAAAAATTGTCTTTCATGAAACCGGTCCCTCATCCCAAAAAGGTTGGAGACCACTGTTTTATCCAACACCTGTGAAGGATTTTAGTCACAAATGAAAACAATGCAATACTACTCGCAGAATGCCAAAGAACAGTCTATAGTAATCTGTACAGGCAATAAAAGGGATTCTGAAATAAGACTAAATGTGGGTTGTTTCCTGTTTTGTAGCCTATTTCCTAAATTTTCTTTGAAACTTCAACAACTGTACAATTTACAACGTACTTGCACAATTTAGAATTTATAATGTTCTTAACAAAGCCCTTGGCAAGTGGCAAGTGACAGGTCTTCAGTCCCTCCTAGATGTGGGATTTTCCTAGGTAATGTTTGCTAGGTACCATTCAATGTGTAGAGCATTTCATCTCTAATATCTCAACATCCACATTAGCTCTATGAAGTAAATTGTCATCTCAACCTTATGGAAAACACAGAGGCAGTATAACCTGCCCATGTCACACAGCTAAGAAATGAAGGGACCAGGCTGGCTGTGACCCCAGACCCAGTCTGACTTTGGAACTTACAACTTTAACTTCTGTAAATGCACTAAAACTGTCTCAGAGGGAGGGTATAAAACCATTCTGGATCGTTATTATCTCCAACACTTGATTTATGTTAAGACTGAACCATATGACATTGCTTTTATAATCAAGAATGGTCAAATTTCTTATGATCTCTTATAACTCAAACAAAAGTAGGCATTTCTTCCTTCATGTGTTATTTAGTCATTCAGAAAACATCAAGCAAGCATGTAGCCTTTGCCAGGCACTATGCTAGACACTGGTGATACAGTAATGAACAAAGACTGACAGATCTCCTGACCTCACAATCCATATGTCAATAAATATCTATTAAATAAAGAGAATGCTTGAACAATTAGGCATTAAAAACTGCTCTTAAATTTATAGCTATTAAAAGCAATCAAATATATTTCAATTATGTATTAATGTGACATCACATTACTTTTTAATAGAGAAGGAGTTGTAAGGACATGTTTAACTAGATCAGTGGCAGGATTTTCTTTTTAAGGCAAGAGATTAACTGGTCCCCTAAGCTATTTACCTCTGTTACTTTTTATAGTATATCCCACTGGAAAAATCAGTTGAAAGCAACTTTTAAAGATATCATGTTATTACTTTTATGAAATGTTACATTAACTTAAATGTTAAAATATAGAAGAATTGAGAGGCTGGGCCCAGCAGTTCATGCCTATAATCCTAGCACTTTGGAAGGACTTTGGTAAGGCCAAGGCAGAAGGATTTTGCTTAAGGCCCGAAGTTCAAGACTAGCCTGAGAAAGAACAAATGAAACTCATCTCTACAAAAACATAGAAAAATTAGCCAGGTGTGGTGGTGTGTGTGGCTGTAAGTCCCAGCTACTCAGGAGGCTGAGGCAAGAGATGAGTGGAGCCCAGGAGTTTGAGGTTGTAGTGCGCTATGATGACACCACTACATCCTAGCCCAGCTGGCAGAGGGAGACCCTGTCTCAAAAAAAAAAAAAAAAAAAAAGGGTATCACTTGACATAAAGTAGTCATTCAAATATCTACTCAATGAATTAACTCCCAGTTTTACTAGATTGCCTTAAAAATGTTATATCATTAAATATAAATGTCCAATTTCAAATCAAAAATGTAGCTTATTATATCTCAAACAAGAAACAGTACAATTTGGTTTAAAGATGGTGGCAGAGGAACCTCAGCAGCAAAAGTAGGAGCTATTAAGTTGTGACTCTGAAGGTACAGACAGAGGGAGGGATGCCTGGCCAGAGCTAGCAGGGACGACACTAGGCCAGCTGTTCCCAAGGAAGTCAGCAAGGCAGGACGGTCAGGGCTAAATGCATGGATGGCCTCTTCCCCCACCTCTGCTGGCTCCCCTCTTGCCCCACAAAAAAAGCAGCAGTATAGTTAATCAAAGCATGCACTTAAACTATCAACACAGCTTTGCCATCTTAACCGTAGCTTGTTTATGCCAGCAGAGAAGCAGCCTGGAGAGCAAGTGGCAATGAAATCAGGGAAGGCATTTTCCACAGCTTGTCCAGATTTGAGTATTTTTCACGGCAAGAAGCAGTCCAAAGCCTGGAAGAAGTGGTAATCAGTTGGTGTAAGGTCTGGTGAATACGGTGGATGACAGAGAGTTTCCAAGTCCAGCCTTTGTAGTTTGAGCAACATTGTTTGTGTGACATGTGGTTGAGCATTGTCTTGCAAGAGGATTAGCCTGTCTCTATTGACCAACCTCAGCTGCTTAATTGCAAGCATCCTCATCGTTTAGTCCAGTTGGATGCTGCAGACATCCACTGTAATCAATTGACCAGGTTTCATGAAACTGTAGTGGACGATACCAGCACTGGACCACCAAACAGACACCATCATTTTGATGAATATCAGGTTTTAGACTGTTTCAGCTCTTTGTCTTTATCCAACCATTGTGCCAAATGCTTGCAACTGCCAAAAAGAATCTACTTTTCATCACATGTAACAATACAGTGTAAAAATAGTTAACCTTTATGTCGAGACAACAAACAAGGCAAACTTCGAGATGATTTCTTGTTTAATTCATGCGGAACCATCTATCCAGCTTCTTTACTTTGCCAATTTGGTTCAAAAGGTCCGATGTTATTGGAATAGTAACATCAAACCTTGCTGCTGATTCACACATGGGTTGAGATGGATTGACTTCCACTACAGCTTTCAGCTCATCATTATTCACCTTGATCTCATGTCGCCCACGAGGCTCATTTTCAAGATTAGAACAGACTTCTCAAACCACCATCATACTGTGCAGTCACTAGCCACATCCTTCCCAAATAATTCATTGATATTTCAAGCTGTCTGAGCTGCATTGGTTCCATAATGGAACTTATATTTGAGAACACAAATTTTTGACTTAGCCATGGTTTCACAAAAATTGCTTTAAAAAAAAAAATTTCAAAGATAATCACAAACCAAACTGTGTTTGAAAGACTGAGGATGTACCTTCATAGTAAAAATAAAATAAGTGTCAAAATGAAATGTCAGAAATATCAACTGTCAAACTTACTAAAGAAATCGGACATTTCATACTTAATAAATTAGTAGCTATAGAATAACTCTATGCTCCAAACAGAAAGCAGTCAAAGTAGATGTAAAGAATTACAAACAGATGTACTTGTGCCCTTAGGCTATGTCAAACAATTGTATGAGGCTCAAAATAGAAAATGGTGCTTTAAACCAGTGTTTCTCAAACTGCAGATTTCAGGACCCATTAGTGTGTCATCAAGTCAGTTTATAATAAGTTTTAGACCAACACTGTTGAATAAATAAAACATAAAAATTAAAATGCATAGCACAAAATAGGGATAGGTTGTTTCACATGAAATTTGCTTTCAAATGTGTGTGTGTAAGTAAATATGTGCTTGTCACTGAGCCATGATGTAAAATGTAATTCTTGCAAAAGATTTCAAAAAAAAAAAAAGTCTGGAAAACATTGTTGTAGACCACTCTTAAGAGATAACAGGCTTATTAAGCTATTTTAGTCAGCAACCAAGCATACACCCAGTATTTGTAAGCCTTTATAAGTACTGTTTGTATTTCAGAGGATTTAGTCACATTCTTTTCTAGTTATAGAATTAAAAGCCTTTTACAGTATTACAATTTAATAATGTAAAAATCATGGGACTGCAAAAGACCTTAAGTACCTCACACAGTGCCTACCAATCAAATATTTGCTGAATAAAGGGATCTAGTTTATCTCTTAACTAAAGACAAGTCCACACGAAACCCCCAGCAGCCCGATTCTATCAAGTATTTCCTTTCTAGCACATTCCATAAGCAAATACAAGCCTAGCCCCAAGCTCCATTACAACAGACATTTTAAGGAAGAAATATAATATCTCAAGTTATTTTCTCTTGGAATAACATAAATATTACTTACAGGAATACACTGCTCAGACAGTTTTAAAAGATCAGTTGAGAACAGAACGTTTTAGCAAATGCTTTAAAAACCAGATGGGAAAAATCAGGCCCTGTTAACACCTCTAAAGCACTCTCATCCAGTCTGCAGAAGTTTGGCCTCAAAAGGACAGTGGCAGCTGCTGCTCACTGCCAGGACAGCCTTCATGGAAATTTGGCCTCTGGATTGTACTGGGGCCATAATTTGTGTATTTCCATCTCTACATACCTACCCCTATGTTTTAGCAGCAAAATACTGAATTGGTGTGACAGGGCTGGTTCCTGATTCTTCGCAATGTTAAGCCTCCTTAATACAGCCCATGAAGGCTTCCATATGTCAAGCCTTAGCCTACCTGTCTTGGTATTGTATCTTGTTTTGAAGGCATCCCATGGGGGTATTTGGAAACATGGCACCAATCTTTAATCATCTGACCTGTACAAAACACAGCAGCCCTATATTCCTTTCCTTGACTCAGACTTGACCCGTTTATAATAAGAAAGCTTTAAGACAAAAATTTAAGTCCAATTCATCTAACTGACCACTGAACTAAAAATACCCTCAACACGTTTCTCTTTATGAATCCCTAATCCAATTAATCACTAAGACTTGTCACTATTACCTCCTCAGTATTTCTCCTGTCTTCCCTACCCCATTCCTATTATTCTCAGCTTAATTTAAACGTTCAGCCTTGTTCATTTAGGCTGACATTTACATATTTACTTGTAGTGTACTTTGTTCATCACAATTTGCAGTGGTTTTCAGAAATAAGGTAGAATAGAATTGTTTAAAGTACGCAACAAAAAAAACTAAAGAAAACTAAGAAAATAAAATAAGCAATAATACACTGAAAAAATGTAGCATGGAGTTTAGAACAACTAAACATGAACCTCCATTGATTTTCCAAGCAATAGGACAAATAAGCAATAGGACAAACACATTGAGTTTCCACAATATAAATATGGACCTACAAAACTGATCTTTCTCTCCAAATTTACCTGGAGTTGCCAGACACAAGGAGACTAAGTCACTCTAGCCAAAGTGAAAAGGGATTGAAACATGGGTTAGAATGCCAGGGTTTTATTATACAATGATACACGTTACCACCACAAAGTCTGGAATGTTTTTTAATCAGTGGAACATCACACCTTCCTGTATAAGATTTATATGAGAGGCCAAATTATAATAAGATTTGAGGAGCAGGAAAACATATAAAGGAACAAATTATCTTAAGCAGTGTCCTCCACCTAGGACAGTCCAAGAAACCTCATGGGCTATGGGGAAAGCCCTGCCAGAGCTCCTTCAAATCTAGTCAGGAATTCCCACCCCCACCCAGCCAACCAGCAAATCTGAATAAGCATGGCCAAAGTTTGCTTCTCTTATTTGCTTTTGTTGTAGCTGTCATCTTAATCTACTTTTCTGCTATTCCAGGTTCACCAACCCCTCCACCCCCAATAACACTTTCTTTATATAGTTTAAGCTAGAAATTAAATTACTGGCAGGAATTTTTACTTCATACTTCAGTTCCAGAGAATACATTTTTTCAAACAGTCAAATTTAGATACATGAGTTGATCAATTGTGAGTAAATTTTGCAGCTTCATTGTCAGAGCTTTATGCCTTGCCAATACCACTGCCACATGATTTCTTAAAGCAACATTTCCTTGTAGAAACTCCGGTCACAAATAGTTGTGCAAGGGAACCCTGATATCAGTTCCTTGTTAGTAAAGTGAGAAAATCCAAATTCTCTTTAAGTTATAACCTGGGGTCCAATAATCATATTTCAATTCCCCTAAAAGGCCAAAATAAAACTTTCAAAATCCTAGAAACATTTTTGGTCAACTTCTGAAAGGGTCTTGTTGCTAGTACGACCTAGAAATCAGTTGTTATATTTGATCCTTCTAGTTATACCCATAATGCACAAATCTGGACTACGAGTTGTATACTCTTAAAAATAAAGAATATAGTATATGAACCTACAAACATATCCATATATACTTATACATGTCTATCCATAGATACACAATGGCTAATCAAAATATACAAATACAGCCACACACATAGTTTTAATATACTTAAACTGTAAGCCTCCATTTTCCCAAATAGAACCTTTAGTCAACATATCTTAGATACTGGAGGGCTCAGAGCTACTTTTGAATCTCATTTAATCTGATAATTATTTTTCTAAGCAATTTCAGTGGAGCAAAGTAGAAATTGGCTAAACCAGAAAAACATGGATTTCCCAATTTTGCCAGAAGGAAAGAGACAAGTGATCTGAAGTCCCTGTTGATTCACAAAATGGATTTTCTTTCAATGCCTCTTCCAACTGTTTCATTAGAGAAGAATAGTTACTTTAATATATTGCCATGTTTGAAAAGAAGAAAAATTCCTTGAGTCATCTACCTTAGGGGCTAAGGATGTCACCATACCAAGATGCAGTCAATTCCCCCATTGCCATGGAGAGCCTCACTCCAGCCATTAGCTGTGCTGGTTCTGAGCCAGAGAATAAATGTCAGTATATGCGAGATCTGGGAGTCTAAACATTCCTTTAAAAAGTTTCAATCAGTTGTCTTCTTTCCACTGTCTACCCCACCTTCAGAGATACCCTGTCCCTCTAATTCTTACACTTTTCCAAGGTCCTATGATTTTAACTAACTTACTTCTTCATGGTTGTCCCACCTGAAGGCTTATGGTTTTGTTTTCTTGGGTCTGTTAAATCTGATTGGTTACCACTCCTGTCTCCTTTCTACCATCCTAAGTTTTGTTGGTATTTATCTGCTGCACTTCCTCTCATTGATTTCTCCCTTGTGTGGCTATACATTTTAGTTCCTTTATGTGGATAAGTGAAGGAGTTGGGAAACAAACAAGAACCATGTTTAAATGGTAATGTTTAACTAGAAGCAAGACTGGTCATGTTTCTTTATATTTCCCTAACCCAATTTAGGAATTTGGGGCCAAATTTCAGGGGTCACCCTCTTCTCTTTCCCTAGCCCCTAATTGATTTTAGGTAGGTTAAAAAATCCAAAAGACAAGCTAACCCATAAGAGTTATTTTCAACAAGTATCTTTAATTTCTTAGGGAAGAAAAATAGCTTAAAAAAAAAAAATCAAGAGTCACAACTTCTCAACCCTCTATTAGTGAAATAGCAAAACTTAAGCAAGGAAAATTCTTAATTATGAGTGGCAAAAAAAATGACTTTCAAGTCAAATTTGGGGCATCACATATAGCTTTTAAAGGGTAAGAAATAACACCTCTCAGTATAATCTAGATGATTGACAATAGTGACATCCAACTACTTCTTTTATTTGGGACAAAAAGAGCTGTGGTTTTTCTTTAAGTAGTAAGCATGTGTAATTTCAACTGAGCCAAAAATAGTTATGTAAGACATTATATGTTTCCATGTCCCTCCCTTATTTTAACTTACACAGTTTATCTTTTGGGATGAAAAGACTGAGGACTTTTGGCACCATACCCTAGGAAAACTACCAGCAGTCTGTTGGGCCCATCTTTTGAGGGTGGGGAATAAAAAAAGATAAGGGCCTCTATTTGGCAAATGGCCAAGAAGCACCAATACCTTCATAATGCAAGGATTTACTGGGATTACCCAATATATAATCACATTCCATAAATTCTTCAGGCATTATAATAGTGACAAAAACGAGCCCTAAGGTATTCCAGAATGGAGATTTTTGGTTAGTTACTATTTTTATTAATTAGGATTTTATGATTGCCGTTATCAATTATGTAACAATTGAAAACAAGTGTTCTCACCTTATTTTCCATTAACAACGGCTTTCCAAACATTCTTTTAAAGGTGAGACTTTCAACTGTCCACCTACCTCAGGCTGCTTCAGAAGATGCAAAAATGTCAAAGTTATTTTCCCCCCATGGGAAGAAAAGTGTAAAAATGCCTGGTCCCCTATATCTAATTACTAAGTAGATAAAGATTCTGCTAGCCAAGATCCTTTGTGCTCCATGGGATTACCTGCATGTATGAACTATGTTGTCACAATGTCTATGGCACTAGAATATTGTAGGTGTGCAATTCATAGGATGGTTTCAGGGACCCTCTGAAACCAAAGAAATGCAAGAACACAGAAAAAGAGGTAACTGGAATTGTTTCAAAGTGTATATGAGCTTCATATGTAACCCCTGGCCTGATTACATAAATCATGGGTGAGTACGGTTGGCTCTTTACACTTCCATTTTCCAAATGCCAATAGTCAGAAAATAAAACCACCATATGAACAACCCGGGTCCTTTGGCTTCCGAAGTGTGTAAGGGTTTGTGTGGGGCTCCTTTCTGGATTACATGGTACTTTCCTTGGAACCTCCCTAGCTTGGTTTTCATCAAAGCCTCCTGCAAAGGCCATGCATGCTAAAGGATGCCCCCTATCTGGACATGCAAATGGTTCACTTCAATCCAGAATTTCACATACTACCACAGCTTCCCGCTGGCTTCAAGAAATTTAAACACCTTAGCAAAACCACGTGGACCTTTGTAATCCAGCTGCTTCCCACCCCTCCACCCTCACCCCATGCTCCATCACACTACTCGGTGCTAAAAAAAAAAAAAAAAAAGTAATATTAAAATGACATACCCCTCCTTTTCCTCAGCTCACCACTGCTCCGCTAGTCCTCCTAACCGCGTTCCCCCTGCCTCTTTCATTTCCCCAGTTAGTTAAGTCCCTTTTTAAGATGTCAAAGGACCTAGTAATTTAGCAGTCTGTCTCATACAGGCTGCTCAACAAACGTTTGTCGACGAATGAACAAATACCCTCAAAACCATTGTAGCTGCGCTTCAAGTACAATTCCGCCCACGCATGCGCGAAGACAGAGGCTGGGACGCTTCTAGAACAGCTTTTCATTGGGCCCCGCAGGGGCCACAGCGAGAACTCGAAGTCTCCAGCCCCAGCCCGGGCACGCCCTGCCCCAGCGCCCCATGCCGGGCCTTCCCCACCGCCTTAGCCGCTAGGGTACGTAAAGAGCTCCGTGGGGGGACTCCGGCTTCGGCGCCCATCTGTTGGAGGCCAGGGCCGCCCACCTCTGAAACGCGGGTGGGAAGGAGCTCAAGCCCGAGTAACTGAGCCCGCGGATTGCGGCCCCCGCAGTCCCTGAGGCGAAGGCGCCAGCGCAGAGCGGCCACAGGGCGGGGAAGGCGAGGCCCGGCCCCCGGGGCCGCGGGGACCGCGGGGCGCGCCGGCGCCGCATTACCTCTCCAGGGCTCGCAGGGTGTAGCTGATGAGCGGCCGCTCCAGGACGGGGCAGAACTGCTTCGGGGTGGGGACGCCCATCCTCTCCCCGCTCCCCCCCGCCGGTAACACGGCTGCCACGGCGAGCGGGCGGCGCCCTGGCTCGGCCCCGGCCGCGCTCAGCGGGGAGGCCGAGGCCGCCTCGTCTGCGCCGGGCGGGCTGCTGAGGCAAGGCCCCCGCTCGGCGGGCCTGGAGCCGCCGGGCGGCCCGGGCTCCATGGCGGCGGGCGACGCGACAGGTCCCGCTCGCCCCGGGCCGAAGCGCCCCGCGCTGCTCCGGCCCTCGGCCCGGGTCGCAGAGTGGCGGGCGGACAAGAGGGAGGGACGCTGAGCGCGCAGGCGAAAGGCGCCCGGCTGGGCCGCCGGCCCCACTGCTGCTGGCCCGCAGGGGATGAGCCTGGCGGCCGCTGCAGCAACTAAAACTGAAGCTGCCGATCTTCCCTCGCCGCGCGGCTGCGGCCTCTGCACCCGGGCCCAGCGCCCCCGGGAGGGGCTGGCTTGCCTGGGGCAGACCAGCAGTCGCCGCAGGTGGAAGTGTCTGCACTCCTTAAGTACCTAAGTATCACATATACTTAACAGCTGTGCTTGTGAGGGAGTGGGTAGGACTCCATCCCATCCCTCCCTTCTTTAAGATACTTGGAAGAGATAGGGATTCAGGTCACAGGATGGGCCAGAGGGTGCATGTGCGCCTGGATTATTTGAATTTCCTTAAACTCTCAAGGCTTCCTGGTTCCACCTCCGGTAAAACAGGTGGATTGACAAATGCTGTTATGAAACATCAATAATCCAAACTGCGGTGGTTCCCAAATTTGTCTGCACATGGGAACCACCTGAGGAGCGTGTCCTGATGCCTGGGTTTCATGCTCAGAGATTGGGTTTAATTGGGCTGGTATGTGGCCTGGGCTTTAGAAGTTTTTAAATATGCTCAGGTGATTCTAATGAGTGGGCACGTTTTGGAACCACAGAGCCAAAACAATACTGTTACTGAACAATAGACACACATCTCCTTTAGTCCCCAGGAGAACCCAACTATTGCCATTTCCCTTTTACAAAAGGAGAAACAGGGTTAGAATGTTTAAGTAACTTGTGTAAGACTGCATAACTAATGACAGAGCAACCATAAAGCCCTAATACGGAGTACGGCCTGAGTTGAAGAATTCCAGGCCTGAAGCATATCTTGCCCTTATTTAGTAGTGTCCTTGCAGGGGATGTTTACCATGAAAATATAGTGAAGTATTTGGAGTGCCAGAGCAATGTATTAGGTCCCTGGAATGTAAACTCCATGAGAGCAGGGGCCTTGCTTTTTTGGTTTGGATTGTGTGCCCAACTCTTAGAATGTAATAGCTTAATCTTTATTGATTGAATTGCTGATTAAAGTATATAATTATCTGCAATTCATAATCTTATCAATGGATAATATAAGATTCATAAGAAATAATCTTAAATACTGAAAATGTTATCTAGTTATAATATTCCAATTTCCATTATTTTTCCCATTTTCTCAGTTCAAAGCATACAAACATAAAAATTTTCTGCTTTTCGGTTAGTCTTATTGAAAGCATTTTTCAGTTTTGTTACTTTCATCAGAATTGATGTTTAGCTCCTGTGCTAGTTGAGGTTTCTCAGACTATTGCCTCAGCTGAAAAGTAGGTGTCATTATATACTGCTTTGTGACTTTTATTGCTATAGTTTCTTTCTAATTTGGTCTTTGAGGTCTCTCTCCTGAAAGTGGCCATAACCCAAAATAGGCACTCTTTCAGGCGGCCCAGGCCCAAGGAGGAAAGTTAGGTATTTTGGTGTGTAGGTAGACACTAGATTAGGCAGCACAGCAAAGTGAAAGATAACAGAAGTATTTCATTACTTAAAGATCCACAAGAGAAGAGGGACACCTACAAAGCCTAACCAGAAGCCCTTCCCGGAGACAGCAGCATCCACACCCAGATGGGTAGAAAGAGAGAGAAATAGAGGACCTATGGGGCTACGCCTTTATTAAGGTACATGGGCTTTATCGCTGGGCTTTCACTAGGGCGTTGGATTGGCTCATTTAAAGAAAACACTTAGGGGGGTGGGGGAACTATTTCCATGACTCTTGACTGTTAGGTTATATCATGGTTACCAGCTGTGAAATGTGTTGGGTTTGGGGTCCATCTGTGGGATAGAAAACGAGCAGACTTTATCACAAACCATCACACAGGGACCAGAAATTTTAAATAGTCCACAGGTGATGGGGTACAACTGGGTTTCAAACAACTTACCTCAGGCCTAAAAATGGATGCCGGGGTAGCAACTATATTAAACAAATTTGTGACAGTACTTGACTTTGTAGCACCAGTACCACACCTGTGTCTGACCTATACTATGCATTCAGTAAATGTCTGTTGACTAACTGGATGGATGAATGAGTAAATGAGTATATTTATGACAACAAGAAGGCAAATCAAATTATTGATTAATATTGATCTTTAAACCTCATTTTTTTAGTCTCAAGATGGAGTTAAATCTATTCTTCCTTTAATATTGAGCAAAGAAAAGCGTAGTAATAAAGCTCTTATTATATTGTTATATTCACTGGTATAGAATAATTTTATGTAATTAAACCTTGATGAATTTTAGCCATAATCTTACTTTATTGACTTAGTTTTGTTCTTAGAGCAAATATTCTAACTTAGCTCTCGTTGCTATGAATCCTTAGATCTTTCACACTGTATATTATCAAGGTCTAGCATATCAACTTGTAATTGAAAAAAGGACAGACTGCAGTATTCATTCATATAAACAGTATAAAGCAACATTTTGTTCTCTGTATCTTTTTTATATAGATATAATTAATTCCATGTTATGCATAGTTGGGATAAAAGATGTCATTTCCATGTTACTTTATGCCAACTTAAAGCTGCCACATTAAGAGAATATCTTCTCTGCATCAGGCATATGAAAGTAAATAATTTGGAGAGTGAGATCCTCTGGGACTCATTGGTAATAACTAGTCTAAGACATCAGTTGAAGAGTTTAGAAAAAATAAACCCCAACTGTATCACAATACAAAGAGTGGAGAGTGGGGAAGTTCTTGGAGCGGTTTTTGGTCAGAGCTTCTATGGTAGAAGGAATTATGGCTCCGCAAAGAGGTCTATGTCCTTATTGCCGAAACCTGTGAATGTGTTACTTTTCATTGCTAAAGAAACATTGCAGATATGATTGAGGATCTTAAGGGGGAAGAGTATCCTGGGTTTTCCAGGTGAGCTCTGCATAATCGCAAGAGTCCTTATAAGATGGAGGTCAGAGTTAGAGAAGGAGGTGTGAGGATGGAAGCAGGGGCTAGAATGATGCAGGGCCAAGGCTAAGGAATAGAGGCAACCACCAGAAGCCAGAAAAGGCAAAGAAACAGGCTTTTTTCTCTTAGAGCTTCCAGAAGAATATAGCCTTGCCAACCCATTTTCAGACTTCTGATATCCAAAACTGTAAGATAATACATTTGAATTGCTTTAAGCTACTGAGTTTATGGTAATTTGTTATAATACAGCCTCACACATAGGAGGAGCTTCAAATTCACATTTGGACTATAACCTCCAAATGCAGTTATACATAGTTAGAAATACATGGACATGGTTGAAAAAAGAAGGCACTGTTTGTTCACCTTTACTTAGGTCCTACTACTAGCCCCCCAGGGTATTATGACTTTTAAAGTAAACCCTTTAATTATCTTGTGAATAACAAAACGTATTGCATTGTATTGTGAATGTTTAAAGCCTAACTTTGTTAAGTGTATGCCACAATTCTATACCCTCATTTTGGCATGTCTTTACTTTTTTTTTTTTAAATAGACTTTGTTTTTTTAGAGCAGTTTTAGCTTCAGTGCAAAATTAAAAAGAAGGTACGGAAATTTCCCACATACTCCTTGCTACATACATTCATAGCCTCCCCCATTGTCAGCATCCCCCACCATAGGTACATTCCTTACAATGATGAACCTACACTGACACATCATTATCACTCACAGTCCATAGTTTACTTTATGGTTCACTCTTGATGTTATACATTCACTCTATGGATTTAGGCAAATTTACAGTGACATACACCCACCCTTATAGTATCACACAGAATAATTTCACTGCCCTAAAAATCCTCTGTGCTCTGCCTATTGATGCTTCTCTTCCCCCAACCCCTGGCATCCACTAGTCTTTTCCCTGTCTCCATGGTTTTGCCTTTCCCAGGATGTCATATAGTTGGAGTTGTGCAGTATATATCCTTTAAATATTAACTTCTTACACTTAGTAATGAGCAGTTAAAGTTCCTCCATGTCTTTTCATGGCTTGACAACTCATTTCTTCTTAATGCTGAAAAATATTCCATTGTCTGGATGTATCACCATTTATTCATTCACCTACTGAAGGAAATCTTGGTTGCTTCCAAGTTTTGGCAATTATGATTAAGCTGCTATAAATACCTGTGTGCAGGTTTTTACGTGAACTAAAAGATTTCAACTTTTAGCGGGGGGTAATTACCAAGGAGAAAGATTGCTGGATTATATAGAAACAGTGTGTTTATTTTTGTAAGAAACCACCAAAGTTTTCTCCAAAGTGGCTATGCCATTTTGCATTTCCGCCAACAATGAATAAGAGTTCCTGTTGCTCCACATCCTCACCAGCATTTGGTGTTGTCAGTGTTCTGGATTTTGGCCATTCCGTTTATAATAAGTATGTAATGGTATCTCAGTGTTGTTTTAATTTGCATTTACCTAATGACATATGATGTTGAGCAGTTTTTCTTATGCTTATTTGCCATATGTGTTATCATATTTGGTGAGGTGTCCATTATAGTCTTTGGCTTACTTCTTAATTGGGTTTGTGTTCTTATTGTTGTTTTAAGAGTTCTTTGTATATTTTGGATAATAATTCTCTATCAAGTAAATCTTTTGCAAACATTTTCTTCCAGTCTGTGGGTTATCTTGAAGTATCTTTTGCAGAGCAAAAATTTTTAATTTTAATGAAGTCCAGCTTATCAATTCTTTCTTTCATGGATCATCCCTTTGATGTTGCTTTTAAAAAATCATCTTCAAGCCCAAGGTGACCTAGATTTTCTCCTATGTTATCTTTTAGGAATTCTATAGTTTTGTTATACATTTAAGTGTGTGATTCATTTTGACATAATTTTTGTAAAAGGTGTAAGGTCTGTCTAGATTCAGTTTTTTGTGTGTGTAAATGTGCAGCTATATAAGCAGTATTTGTTGCAAAGACTATCTTTGCTTCATTTTATTGCCTTTGCTCCTTTGTCAAATATCAGATGACTATATTTATGTAGTCTAATTCTGGGTTCTTTATAATGTTCCGTTGATCTATTTGTACATTCTTTCACCAATACCACACTGTACTGATTACTGTAGCTTTATAGTATGTCTTGAAGTTGAATAGTGTCAGTCTTCCAAATTTGTTCTTCTTCAGTATCAGGTTGGCTATTCTGGGTCTCTTGCTTCTCCATATAAACTTTATAGTCAGTTTCTCAATATCTGCAAAATAACTTGCTGGGATTTTTATTGAATCTATAGATCAATTTGGGAGGTACTGGCATCTTGATAATATTGAGTCTTCCTATCCACAAACATGAAACATCTTTATTTGGTTCGTTTTTTACGTCTTTCATTACAGTGTTTGAGTTTTCTGGATGTGGATCTTCTACATATTTTCTTAGATTTATACCTAAAGTATTTCATTTTGTGGAGTTTTAAATCATATTGTGTTTTTATTTCAAATTCCACTTGGTCATTGCTGGTATATGGAAAGCAATTGACTTTTTTGTATTAACCTCATATCCTACAACTCTACTGTAATTTCTTATTAGTTCTAGGAGTTGTCTTTACTTTCTAAGGTACACAGAAGTACATGTTAAATGGAAGTGGCTGTCATCTTTATGTCTGAAAGGCCTAAAACTCGATTTTTTGCCTGTTTTTACAGGTTAGTATACCTTCCCTGGAAGATTTATCTTGGAGATTTTTAAAAATTATTATTAGAGAAGTTCTAGGTCCAGGTGGGGTAATTTTTCTAGAGTCAACTCAAATATAATTAGCATTGCCAGTCATTCCCCTCCTCCCCAACCATATTAATTGTTTTAATATCGTTTCTAGAGGTTAGTTGGGGTGTTACTCACAAATGCCAATGCACAGACTAATGGTTTACCCTTTAACTCTGTTGAAATCAAAGCCAGAGAAAATAAATTATCATTCTACCAGCCAGCCCCTTTCTGGAAGCCTATGAATTTTAATTCCTATTTTGCTATTGTGTATCTTATATAAAGGGTACAGTCTTATTAACCTCTGACCTTTAACTCATTTTTATACATAAGGAAGGTGATGCTCAGAATTAAGGTCTTTCTGTGCATAATGCAGGCTAAAAAATACCACATGACAACCTGATTATCTTTCATTTTCTCAATATGTCTTATAAAGTTAATTGTCAATTATCTAAACTGTCTACTTTATTTTTCCTATATAGCTAAAAAAGGAAACAATGGAATATTTAGCTTTGGGGCTGAATTAATCATACTAAAGTTTAACTTTTCATAAGAAGCACATGGGGACAATTGTTTACATATTGTATTTTTATATATTGTATGTAATATAATAATTTACATTTATATATTGTATAATAGTATTATAAAATATATTCCTGACATCTACTGACAGAAATTTTGATTCAGTAGGTCTAGGGTAAGCACAGAAATATGATTTTTAATAGGCCTTCTTAAGTGATTCTAATGTAGGTGTGGACCAGACATTGAATTAAAAAACTTTGAATTAAATAAACTTTGAATGAAAAAGAGGTATACCCCAATTCACTTTATATTTAATGTGTTTAATTTCAGTACCTAAAGCAAAATGCATGTAATATATTAAACATACCATATAAAAATTACATAAGAAATTCATTAAAGCAGTCTGTTTTATTTCCTTGTTAATTTATAAGGAGGGAAGCACAAGGGAAGAATGTTTAAGTGCCAAAAAAAAAGATGGAAGACAAATAGAAAATTGGATTATCTTCCTGGTATTGCTACAGATCTGCCACTTAAAAGCACAACATCACCTCTGAGGGCCATCAAAGGCAGTATCCTTGAGCACAGCTTAAACAGAGTTGAAACTGTTGCCTGGAACTCTGCTCTGAACATGAAACTAATGTGTGCAATTCCATTGAGGATGCTATATAACTCCAGAAACTAAAATAGGGGAATGATCCCTTGCATAAGAGACAAGATGAAAGAAATGATATGTTTGAAAGATATGTTTAGGAAACAAAAGACCAGTCTAGAAATCGTTGTGACTAGCCTTCATAATCTCTGGAAAGGAAGAACATATGGAATCATCAAGGAAAAGCAATACTGGAAAAAGAATTACCATTTCTGCAAGGAAAGACATTGGTAACAGCTATTCCTATACACTTTAACGTCATCACTAAAAAAAGATTTAAAGCAGAAACAATACCTAGGCTTTAAGAAGAAACTGGTCTCAGAGAAATCAAAGTCATATCTGTTATCTGAGGGATAAGAAAAGAAGAATGTGGATGTTGTGCATTGGGACCACAACCACAACACCCACCACCCTGCCAAGCATAGAGTAAATACAGGAGGTGAGCTGTCCAATATAGTTTGAATTTGGGACACCATTACCTAATAATGCCTTACCCATGAGGGTACAAATCTTGGTCTTCAGTAGATTGAAAAGGACTATGTTGGGGAAGGAGTACAAGGAATACATGGAGAAAGGAGAGAGAGTAGACTGAGACAGTGATGTTATAATATAGTCTCTTCAGTGATGTCCAAAGAATATAAGGATATAAACAAGCCTTTATTTTTGCAAAAGGAGTGTTTCATTGCTTTCTAGCATGGAGCATTTACCAGGCTAACAAAAAAGAAAGAGAGAGAGAAAGAAAAAGGAAGAAAAAGAAAGAAATAAAGAAAGAAAAAGAAATAGAAAAGAAAAGAAGGAAAGAAAGAAAAACAGAAAATAAAAGATACAAAAAGAAAGAAGAATATAAAGCTGAGTTTGGGAAGATGCTGTATAATCTAGTTAGGGAAGCAATAAACTATATTGGTTTGGTCAAGAGGCACTTAGTGGTGACAAAAAGATGATGTTTTATGTAGAAGTAAATTGTGGAAGATTGCAAAGAGAAAGAAATGAGGCCACTGTGTTGTTTATACTGTATGTGAATAGAAATAAGTTCAATAGACATAAAGTACTCCCATTGGTGACCATGGCTACCACTAATTGGCTTAAGACATAAATGAAACAATAAATGAATAAATGAAAGAACATTAAACTTACCAATGAATGTAAGCGTACATGCATAAATGACAGTTTACACTTAGTCTTCAGAAAAATTAGAATGCTTGAAACTATTCACAAAAGGAAAAAGTTATTTTAAGTTTACACTGACCCTCTTTATGTCTTACCACCTCTTCTATCATTTATGCCTTACAAGAGTTCAAGACTTTGACAAGACATTAAAAAGAAAAGGAAAAACTTCTCCTTTCATCAGATTTTTCTTAGCAGTCATTCTCTCTTAACTTCATAAAAATCTATGCTTATTAACTGCTATAGTACAATAATAAAAATATACACAAAACTAACCAACACTGGCCCTGGGCAAATTATCAAATTTCATTATGCTTGTCTTCGTCCTCCTAGCCTCTTGCCTTCCTGGCCACTTTTTATTTTTCCTCATCACCTTGTGAATCTGGTATCTCAGTATCAGCTCTAGTGAACAGAAATTCAACTGCGGCTTTCCCCTATGGACTTAACCCTGCTAGTCCTGACCAGAACAGGAAGCTTCACTTCAGTGAGTGTTGCATCTTGAATTTGTCTCTCTTTTTTTTTTCTTTTTATTTCAGAATGTGACAGGGGTACAAATGTTTTGGTTACATGGATTGTTTTTGTACTGCTTGAGACAAAGTTATAAACTATGCCCATCCCCCAGATAGTGTACACTGAACCTGTTAGGTATGATTTCACCCATCCCTTCCACTTCCCTCCCACTTGTTTGATTTCCTTTGAGTTTTACTTCCTATTGTGCACGTAAATGCTGTTCAATTAGTTCCAATTTAATAGTGAGTAAATGTGGTGTTTGTTTTTCCATTCTTGCAATACTTTGCTTAGGAGAATGGTCTCCAGTGCCAACTAGATTGTTACAAAAGGTATTAATTCATTTTTTGTGGCTGAGTAGTACTCCATGGCATACATATACCACATTTTATTAATCCACTCATGAATTGATGGGCACTTGGGTTGATTCCACATCTTTGTGATTATGAATTGTGCTGTAATAAACATTTGAGTTCAAGTGTCTTTTTGATAAAATGACTTTTTTTCGCTTGGGTAAATATCCAGCAGTGGAATTGTTGGATCAAATGGTAGGTCTCCTTTTAGTTCTTTGAGGAATCTTCATACTATTTTCCGTAGACGTTGTACTAGTTTGCAGTCCCACTAGCAGTGTATGAGTGTTCCTATCTCTCTGCATGCATGCCAACATTTCTTGTTTGGGGAATTTTTGATAGAAGCCATTCTCACTGGAGTTAAGTGATATCTCATTGTGGTTTTGATTTTCATTTCCCTGATGACTAGAGATATTGAGCATTTTTCATATGTTATTTGGCCATTAGTTTATCTTCTTTTGAAAAGTTTCTGTTCATGTCTTTGCCCACTTTTTAATGGGGTTTGATTTTGTCTTGCAGATTCACTTTAGTTCTTCATAGATTCTGGTTATTAGCCCTTTATTGGATGTATAGCATGCAAATATTTTCTCCCATTCTGTAGGCTGTCTGTTTGCTCTGTTGATGGTTTCCTTGGCTGGCAGAAGCTTTTTAAAATAATCAAGTCCCATTTATTTATTTTCATTGCTGCTGTGATTGCCATCAGGGTCTTCTTCATAAATTCTTTGCCTAGGCTGATATCTAAAACAGTTTTTGAACATTTTCTTCTAGAATTCTTATGGTTTAATGTCTTAGGTTTAAGTCTGTTATCCATCTTGAATTAATTTTTGTGAGTGGTGAGAGATATGAATCCTGTTTCATTCTTCTTCATGTGGCTTTCCAATTTTTCCAGCACCATTTATTGAATAGGGATTCTTGTCCCCAGTATATATTGTTGTCTGCTTTGTCAAAGATAAGATGTCAGTGTGAGGATGGTTTTATATCTGGACTCTCTGTTCTAGTCCATTGGTCTATGTCTCTATTTTTGTGCCAGTACCATACTGTTTTGGTTAATATATCCTTGCAGTATAGCTTAAAGTCTGGTAAAGCAGTAACTCCAGATTGGGTCATTTTGCTTAAGGTTCCTTTGGCCATTCGGGCTCTTTTCTGATTCCAAATGAAATGTAAAATTATTTTTTCTAGATCTGCAAATAATGACAATGGTATTTTAATGGGGATTGCATGAATCTGTAAATCACTTTGGGTAATATGGACATTTTAACAATGTTGATTTTGCCAATCCATGAGCATGACCTATTTTTCCATTTGTTTACATCATCTACAATTTTCTTCCTCAATGATTTGTAGTTCTCTTTGTAGAGCTCTTTTGCCTCCTTGGTGAAATATATCCCTAGATATTTTATTTTCTTTGTAGCTATTGTGAAAGGTGTTGAGTCTTTGATTTGATTCTCAACTTGACTATTGTTGGTATATAGGAATGCTACTGATATGTGTACATTGATTTTATAGCCTGAGACTCTGCTGAATTTATTTATCAATTCCAGGAATCTCTTGGCAGAATCTTTGGGATTTTCAAGATATAAGATTATATCATCAGCAAAGAGTGATAGTTTGACCTCCTCCTTTGCTATTTGCATACCTTTAATTTCCTTCTCTTGTCTGAGAAGCACTATATTGAATAGAAGTGGTGAAAGTGCTCATCCTTGTCTTGTTCCAGTTCTAAGTGGAAATGCTTTCAACTTTTCCCCATTCAGTATGATGTTGGCTGTGGGTTTCATGTATGGCTTTTATAATTTTAAGATATGTTCTATCTATGCCTAGTTTGTTAAGAGTGTTTATGATAAAAGGGTGCTGAATTTTGTCAGATGTTTTTTCTGCATCTATTGAGGTAATCATATGATATTTATTTTTTCTTCTGTTTATGTGCTGGATCACATTTACAGATTTAGATATGTTGAACCATCCTTGCATCCCTGGGATAAAGCCCACTTGGTCATGGTGGATTATTTTTTTGATGTGCTGCTGAATTCAGTTTGTTAGAATTTTATTGAGAATATTTGTACCTATATTCATAAGGGATATTGGTCTGTAGGTTTGTGTGTGTGTGTGTGTGTGCGCGCGCGCACACACGCGTGTGCTTTCCTGACTTTGGTATCAAGGTGATACTGGCTTCATAGAACCAGTTGGGGAGGAGTCCTTTCTTCTCAATATTATGAAGTAATTTCTGCCCCTTGAGTACCAAATCTTTTTTGTAGGTCTGATAAAATATCAGCTGTGAAACAATCTGGTCCAGGACTTTTTTTTTTGTTGGAAGAATTTTAATTGCTGCTTCAACTTCATTGCTCACTATTGGTCTGTTCAAGAGTTTTATTTCTTCCTGATTGAGCCTTGAGTGGTTGTGTGTTTCCAGGAATTTGTCCACTTCCTCAATGTTTTTGAGTTTATGTGCATAGAGATTTTTATAGTATTCATAGGTGATATTTTGTATTTCTGTAGTATCAGTTGTAGTGCCTCCTTTTTCATATCTGATTGAGCTTATTTGAGTCGTTTTATGCTTCTGGATAATCTAGCAAGAGGTCTATCAATTTTGATTATCTTTTCAAAGAACCAACTTTTTGTTTCATTAATCTTCTGTAGTTTTTTGTTTGTTTTTTATGTCATTTAGTTCTGCTCTGACCTCAGTTGTTTCTTTTCTTCTGCCTGGTTTGGGTTTGGTTTGCTCTTCCTTTTCTAGTTCCTGAAGAAGATTCATTAGATTGATGATTTGTAAGCTTTCTGTCTTTTTTTTTTTTTTGAGACAGAGTCTCACTCTGTTGCTCAGGCTAGAGTGCCATGGTGTCAGCCCAGCTCACAGCAACCTCAAACTCCTGGGCTCGAGCGATCCTCCTGCCTCAGCCTCCCGAGTAGCTGGGACCACAGGCATGCACCACCATGCCCGGCTAATTTTTTCTATATATATATATGTTTTTAGCTGTCCGTATAATTTCTTTTCCATTCTTAGTAGAGACGGGGTCTCGCCTTGCTCAGGCTGGTCTTGAACTCCTGAGCTCAAACGATCCACCCGCCTCGGCCTCCCAGAGTGCTAGGATTACAGGCGTGAGCCACCGCACCTGGCCTGTCTTTTTGATATGGGCATTTAAGGCTATGAATTTTCTCCTTAAGACTGCTCTTCGTGAATCCCATAGATTTTGATAACTTGTGTCCCGTTTGTCATTTAGTTTGAGGAATCTTTTGGTTTCCATCTAAATTTTCTCCTTGACCCAACAATCATTCAGTAGTAGGTTGTTTAATTACCACAACTTTTTGTAGAATTGACTGTTTCTGTTGGAATTGATTTCTAATTTTATTCCACTATGGTCTGAGAAAATACATGGTATACTTTCTATTTTTTGGAATTTGTTGAGACATGTTTTGTGGCCTAAGATGTGACTAATCTTAGAGAATGTTCCATGTGCTGATGAGAAGACTGTATATCCAGTAGTTTTGGGGTAGAATGTTCTCTATATGTCTGTTAGGACCATTTTCTCTAGAGTCCCGTTTAAGTCCAGTGTTTCTTGGTTTATTTTCTGCTTGGAGGATATGTCCAGTTCTGTCAGTGGGGTGTTGAAGTCCCCAGCTATTACGGTGCTGTTGTGTTTTCACTTTCTTTAGATATAGTACCATTTGCTTTATGAGTATGGGTGCACCTGTGTTAGGTGCATAAATTTTTAGGATTGTTACGTCTTCTTGTGGAATTGTTCCCTTTACCATTATATAATGACCCTCTTTGTCTTTCTTTACTATCCTTGATTTGAAGTCTATGTTATCTGATATGAGAATGACTATACCTGCTTTCTTTTGACCTCCATTTGCATGGAATATTTTTTTCCGTCCTTTCACCTTGAGTCTCAATGAGTCCTTGTGAGTTAGATGTGTTTACTGTAGACAGCAGATACTTCACTTGCATTTTTTTATTTTTTCAGCCAGTCTATATCTCTTAAGTGTGGAATTTGTGCTGTTTACATTTATTGAAAGAATTAATAAGTGGGATGGATTTCTGTTCATACTGTTGAGTAGAACTTTATTGCTTTATTTTATCTCTTGAGCCCTTGTGGTATCTGGACTCTTAGCTTTAGCTTTTAGGTGATTTTACACTGGCTTTTGTCTAATGTGCTGATCAATATATAATGCAGATCTAACTACTTCCTGCAGAGCCAGTCTGGTCTTGACAAATTCCCTCAGTGTTTGCTTGCCTGAAAAAGTCTTTATTTCTCCCTCATGTAAGAAACTTAGTTTTGCGGGATACAAAATTCTAGGCTGGCCATTATTCTGTTTAAGAAGACTGAGGATAGGGGCCCAATCCCTTCTGGCTTGCAAGGTCTCATTTCAGAAGTCTGCAGTTAGCCTGATGGGTTTCTCTTTGTAAGTTACATGATGTTTGCACCTTATGGTTTGCAGGAGTTCTTCCTTCATGTTAACATTGGCCAGTCTAATGACTATGTATCATGGTGATTGCCTCTTTGCAATCAATCTCCCAGGTATTCATTGAGCTTCTTGTACCAGGATATTTAAATTTCTAGAAAGACCAGAAAAATTTTCCTCAATTATTCCCTCAGATAGCTTTTTCAACCCTTGTGTGTTTTCTTCTTCACCGTCATGGATGCCTATGATTCTTATGTTTGGCCTCTTTACATAATCCTATATTTCTTATAGGCTTTGTACATTCCACTTATTTCTCTGTTCTTTACCTTTAACTGACTTGTTTAATTCAAAGGTGTTGTCTTCAAGCTATGAGATTCTTTCTTCTGCCTGGTCTACTCTATTCTTAAAACTTTCCACTGCGTTCTATATTTCCTTGAGTGAATTTTTCATTTCCAAAAGTTCTATTTGATTTTTTTTAATAATTTGGTTTCTTTAGTGAATTTTTCATTCATTTCCTGTACTGTTTTTGTTTTTCTTTGTGTTGGTTTTCCATTTTTTCTTGTATTTCATTGAGCTTCCTTAAAATCTAAATTTGGAATTCTTTATCTGTCATTTTGATATTTTCATTTTGTTCAGTATCTTTTGGTAAAGATGTCTTGTTTCCTTTTGAGAGTATACTGTTTTTTCTGATTTTTTGAATTTCCAGAGTTCTTTCACTGGTTCTTTCTCATCTTGCCTCTTGATTGAGTCCTGAGGGTACTATGTCTGTCTTGAAGGCCAGCCCCCGGGACCCCAAAGATCCATCCCTGACCATGCCAGGGAGAATAGTGGTGGCCCCGAGTTGCCTGTGGTGTGTTCAAGCAGGTTTGATGATCCTCTCAGTTTGCCTCTGTCTTGCTATCTTCACCTCTTGCCAGCAGAGTGAATTATGTTGGGTCCCCCAGCTTGAGCTCCGATATGGCAGGTGGTACTTATAAGTACAAATTAGCCATGCCCTGTTTGCTTGAGTCAGAAGACACTATGATGAGTTATATAGTTGTTCTCCCTGTCACTGTTTGATGTTTGTGTGAAAGAGCCAACTGCCAAGATGTTCTTTTGTGCCCGTGGTAGACTCTGGTTCCCCAGGTGGAGTAATTGAGTGCCTCAAGCTTTAGGAGGGACCTTGTAGCTCCCAGGGGGTTTCTTGATCTTCACCACCACTGCGGTGGGTGGAGGAGCAAGGCAGTTTGTGGCTAGGTTGTGGGAGCCTGAAAGGCTTTGCAAAGCCCCAGCGGGGCTCAGAATTTGTTTTACTGGACACTAGGGGGAGCCTCTGGTGCTCACTTCTAGCTTTTGCCCTTCTGCCACCATGCTTTTGGATTTCACAGTCTCCAGAACAATGAGCCAAATAAGATTCTATTCTTTATAAACTACCCAGTCTGTTGTATTCCATTATAGCAACAGAAAATGTACTAAGACAATAATCCAAAGGCTTTGTATTCTAACCCTGGAAATTTTCAAGGTCTGGGAATAATATCAAGAAGTCAAGAAATATACCTTACAGATGAGGTCAGTGAAAGACAAATCTTAAAAACAATCCACTCTCTATTTTTTCAGGGAACGATCAAATATAAGTGTGCTGTGTAATTGCAAAATCAGGTTAAGCTGTGGAGAACAAGAATTTTATTGTTTTATAACTTTTTTCAATTTTCTATTGCTGGTTTCTATAAAAAAACCATTCTGAAACTTAGTGGCTTAAAATAACACCATTTTATTGCTCACAATTCTGTGGATCAGGAATTTAAGCAGCACTCAAAGGAGACAGGAGAGAGCTCATCTCTCTTTCACTTGGATCTGGCCTGGGTAGTTCCACTGCAGCTGGAGGAGGATCTAAGATGGACTTACTCATAGGTCAGGTGCCTTGGTGTTGCATGTTGCCCTGGGCATCTCAGTTCTCTTCCACATGATCTTTTTCTCCAGCAGGGTACCCTAGACTTCTATATATAGTGGATGGTTTCTAAAAGAGCAAAAACAGATTCTGCCAGACCTCCTAAATTCTGTGCCTAGAACTAGCACAGCATCAAATCTGTCTCATTCTATTGGTCAGAGGAAGTCATAAGGCCAGATAGAATTAAACAGGAGGGAAAGTAGCTCCCCATTATGATGAAAGAAATGGCATACTTTTATAGGGAATGAAGGAATTACTAAGGGCCACATTTGTAGAACATCTTCTACAGGCATATGATGGTTAATTTTATGTGTCAACTTGACTAAACCACAGGATGCTCAGATAGCTGGTTAAACACTATTACTGGAGGCGTCTGTGAGGGTATTTCCAGACGAGGTTAGCATTTGAATAAGACTAAGTAAAGCAGATGGTTCTACTCAATATCGTGGGCATCAACCAGTATGTTGAGGGCCTGAATAGATCAAAAAGGTGGATGAAAGTTGAATTTCCTCTCTGCCTGACTATTTAAGCTGTACATTGATCTTCACCCACCCTAGGCCCTTCTAATTCTCAGAACTTCAGACCCAGACTGGAAGCTACACCACTGGCTATCTCACTATCAGACCTTCAAACTACACCACCAGCTTTCTTGGGTCTCCAATTTGCATTTGGCAGAACATGGGATTTCCCAGCCTCTATAATCACCTAAGCCAAGACCTAATAATAAATATATGAGTTCTGTCCAGAAAGTATCCAGCCATTGTTAATATAATGAGAACAGTTTACACAACATGGGTGTAACTGGGCAGCCAAGGAAAGTGGACTGGAATGCACATGCGTGAACAATGATGACTTCACTGTACGAGTCAGTGTTGCACTAGACTCCGTTGAGGGAGAATGTGTACTGTGTGGCCATTGCACTCAAAATGACTGAGCAAGTAGAACAACACATCTGCATCAAACTTTGCATTAAGCTGGAACAATCCTTTGCAGAAACTATTCAAATGATTCAGAAGGCTTTCAGGGACAATGCAGTGAGTGTGGTGCAAATAAAAGTGTGGCACAAATGCTTCAAAGATGGTGGAGAACTGTTGAAAGTGATTCATGTCCTGGAAGGCCTGCAACAAGCAGAACACCTGAGAATGTTGAATGTGTACAGGTTAGGTTAAGAGACACAGGGAGAACTGTGTGAGGTCCCAAGGTGCCTACTGTGAAGGGAACTGAGGCATCAGTGTCCTATGTACAGTGTTTCCTGTATCTTGTATCTTCTTCAATAAATGTCTCTATTTTTCATAATTACATGGCTGGATACTTTCTGGACAGACCTTGTATCTTATTGGTTCTGTTTCTCTAGAGTAGCAGTCCCCAACCTTTTTGGCACCAGAGACCATTTTCATGGAAGGCAATTTTTCCACGGATCGGGGGGATGATTCAAATGTATTACATTTATTATGTACTTTATTTCTACTATTATTGCATTGTAATATATAATGAAATAATTATACAACTCACCATGGGTTGGGGACCCCTGCTCTAGAGGACACTGACTAATATAGGCACCAAACACCCATTTTGAAGATTCACAGGTCTTTAAATCAAAGCAACATTTACTCAAGAGATACAGACTCCATAGATTTCTGGTCACAGGAGGGTAAAGTATTCAATGGGTTAATTTTTTGCCTTCTCAAAAATGAAAGAGGTCAAAGAAATTCAGAGTGATCTGTATGGCCCTGTATACTCTTTGGAATCATTTGTTTCTATGGATTATTCACTTTAAGCAGTCAGTAACTGTTCCAAGCCCCCTTCTTGGCCATCAGAAATGCCAAAACTGGGATTGAAATATCAGCAAAAAGAGTATATGCTTAAGAAGTTGTTTCTGTTACCAAAGACCCTACTGTAGAATATCCCCAGTGATATGCCAAGAACTGATTTCCAAGATTTGACAAACTTTTGGTCTCACTTGTAAGTGAAACCCTCCTCAGAACCACACTGTGTGGACTAGAAACTTATTTGATGGAAAAATGGTAGCAGTGAGAGTTTCTTCATATTTGTAATTTTTTTCATTTTTAAATTTCAATCATGTTAAATTTAACTTAATCAGAGTTAAAACTATTTCACATAATGGTCTTAACTTAAAATTCAACAAAACTAGAAATATGAGGGAATATTTGCAATAACAGAGACGACATACACAATTAATTCATTTGAAAGTCTACAAACAATTTAGAAGGTGGCCTTTATTACCCTGAAACTGAAAACTGTAAGCTCTGAGTAGTACAATTTGTTGTGGCCACTTATTCTAAAAAAGAGAAATGTCTACAAAATGATATGAACTCTTTTTTCCACCAACAATTATATACTGAGCCAACCAGGAATTTCTAAACATTAAACCTACACTGTGCTGGAAAGGATGCCATGGAGCCCAATATCTGCTAGAGATGCAAACTTTCTACCTGGTTATCAGTTTTTGATGAACAACCCAGTAGTGGCAACAATAGGGAGAAAAACAACGTATTTTGCCTAACCCTTTCATATGGACATGGAGTCCCACATCAACAAACTTGTTTATCTGAGTTAGACCTCTCATCTGAAATCATGAGTGCCACATTTGAGCTGTGAATTGCTTCTTCATATCTTAGAGCTGGAACTGGATTAAGAGTCCTATCTTACAGGAGCCTTCGCCTCAGTTACAAATCCTCTGAAGAGTATAAGTAAATATGTCAGGCCATGGAAGAAACCACTAACAGATGGGGAAAATCAGATGGAGTGGGGGAGGGAGTCACTTTGACTTTTGCCTGCTGTATTCCAGCTTCTGATTCCACTGCAGGTGAAAGCAATGAAAAGCTCACCTAGTAGTCACAGCAACTAAGGCAAAAGTAGCTTTACCGGAATAAGCTAGAGATTTTGGAGGTAAAAATCATGCCGAGGCTCTTTTTCGCACATAACCTAACTTAGTTGTTCTCATCCAGACAGCACATCAGAATCACCTGTGGGGTTTTCACAGGTGCACATGCTAAATCAGAATCTGAGGCAGGAGCTTGGAAGTGCTTATTCCAATGAACACCTCCATGGATAGGCAACATGCTACATGATATACCAAGGTGGAAAACCTGGTCTGGTTTAACAAATTGTAATTGATCAGGGTGAACAGAGGGCAGTGTGGTATGATGGGTTGAAATACTGAATCAGGTCTGTTTTTACTCTGGTGGTGATGTATAGACTTGTTGAATAATTATAGTTAATTTTATGTATTGCATGTCAGACAGTGTTATATTCTAATATCGGTAATTCTTTCAGTTCACAACTGCTTTGTGATACAAAGGTTGCCTCCTTTTTACAGATGTGGGACCTGAAATTAGTGACTTGGCAAAGGAAGTCATGGGCTGTGATCCTGGGCCTTTCTAACCTATACTTTGCTCCAAAGGGTAAAACAGTGTTTCCAATTTGCTTTCGGTACTTTTCATAGTGAGATTCATCTCTTTATAGTCTCATTAGCAAAATATTACAATAAATTTTATTCTCCAATGAACAGTGAACAATTATGTCCTGGGTGAAATGAGATGGGATAAGTGAAGAAGGCATTGAAAACTATAATATTCCTTAGAAATTAAGATTTCTTTTTATCTTGAATGATGACTCTTACATCATCATCCTATAGTATAAAATAATTTTTTCTGAAAACCTATTTCTTCATTTTATTACCTCACTTAAACCTTTTATATTATCTCAAAATATTTATTTCAAAAATTATCTCAAAACTTCTCTGACATAAGCCACCACAATTTCTTGAATAGAAATATAATATAAATAAACAAATTGAAGTTGAGCTTTCTATTCATGACAAAATATTCCTCCAAGTTGCATAGTGGCTCAATTTTTAATCAAATTTGTTAATGAACTTTGAAAAAGCTCTTTAAAGTCTTAAATCTGTTCAGCTGGTTTTTCAAAGTGCCATAGAATAGCACAGAAATATCATTACCCCTTATGAAAACCATATTTTCATTTCCCCAATAATTTGTCCTGACTTAATACTCAGGGGTCAAGGCCACCGTGGTTGTAAAATTCCAGGAGTCATCATGCCCAGAAAATACACTGTAAATTTTGCCTCCTGAAGTTGGGTAATACAATGGTACAGATGGAAATTTTTGTTTATTATTCTGTTGCTTCTTGTTAACTAATTTTAGAAGACTGGGGTTGGGAATGTACGTGTTTTAGATCCTTCAAAGAAAGGGTAAATTAAAATTTGCTCTTTTTTTTCCTGGTAAAAACTATTCATTGAGCTAACATCCAAAAAAATTGAATTTCGATATTACCATAAATTTGAAGTGGTAAATTTGTTTTGTGAAGGAGTTTGTACACATTATAAATGAGTAATTAAAATGGACCTCAACCAAAGAGTTTGTTGTGGAGGGAAGAGTGATCTCTTCTTAATGAATGGGAACTAAACGTTTTCATAGAGTGCTGCAGTTATTTCAACAGCACAAATTATATTAATAACTAAGGGAGAATTGAAATAAAATGTTTCTTAGTTTCAAAGGCTTCCCCCTTTTAATTGATTTTTATGTGATTTTCACATGAATGAAATAAAATCTGTTTCTCCTTTTTGTGCTTGTGGAGCAGACATTCATTTGTTCAAAATTTTCTTGCTTATAATCATTGGTATTCAGGTTTTTTGATTGATTCAATTCAAGCTGAAAAGTGTAACCCAGAAACAAACTGGTAGGAGTAAGAAAAACTTGCATCTCACTAGTGTTTAACAGAGATATTCATGCTTGGAGTGAAAAGGTCAGATTTTTCTAGATTGTGGATTATTCACGCATAGCTAACAGACACCCAGAACTCAATGCAAGTACCACCTCCACTGTACCACCTACTCACGTTGACTGCCCCTCTTTTAATACTTGTTTAGAATTTTTTGCCTGTTACAACAGTGCTCTCCAAAAAACGTAAATGTACTCTCAATAATATGCATGATAATCCATTAGGTTACCCAAAGTAAGTAGTAAAGCTTCTAATTGTATTTGTTTTTTATTGCATCCTTTTTAAATTTTAATTTTTATGAGTATTGTAGTATATTTAACATTAGTACAGTAGCATATGAATACCATTTTTTTTTTTTTTTTTTTTTTGAGACAGAGTCTCACTTTATTGCCCGGGCTAGAGTGAGTGCTGTGGCGTCAGCCTAGCTCACAGCAACCTCACACTCCTGGGCTTAAGCGATCCTACTGCCTCAGCCTCCCGAGTAGCTGGGACTACAGACATGCGCCACCATGCCCGGCTAATTTTTTTTATGTATATATATTTTTAGTTGGCCAGATAATTTCTTTCTATTTTTAGTAGAGACGGGGTCTCGCTCTTGCTCAGGCTGGTCTCGAACTCCTGAGCTCAAACGATCCGCCCGCCTCGGCCTCCCAGAGTGCTAGGATTACAGGCGTGAGCCACCGCGCCCGGCCTGAATACCATTTAAACTTTAAAAAACTATATTACTAGTGTATGCTCAACTGTTTTTACAGGTAGAAATGCATGTCAGAAAAGGTTTAAAGCTAATATCCTATAGTTTTGTACCCATTTTAGCACTTAAGCAATGACTGACTCTTCCTGAGCCCCTACTGTCTTTATGATCTTAGGTGAGTTATTAAATTCCTCGAAGCCTCTGTTTTCTCATCTGCAAAATATAACTAATAATGGTACATTACATAGGACATAGTGGTTATATCATTTTTGTGAGAAGGGTTTTATAAGAGATAAAGTGCTATTCAAATATGTGTGGACGTCTTGACAGCAGACAGTAACTCATTGTTGTATCCCAGTACTTTCCTCAGTAGCTAGCAAATAGAAGATGTTCAATAAATGTACGAATAAATAAATGAATGAAGGTCAGTCTATATATCATTAACATTCTTATGGGAAAGAGCAAGATGTGGTGAAAAACATAGATGATCATAAGTAGAAAGAACCAAGTCACCTTGCTCCATCTCTGATGCTCTGATTTTTGAAAAAGTCATTCATTTGTGCCAAGCTCAGTTTCTTCTTTATATTGGGCATTATAAAATCATTTTTCTATCCTACCTCACAGGGTTATTTTGAGAATAAAATATATATAAAATCTATCTTGAACTGTAAAGAAAACTCTATGCTAGCATTGGTTATTTCTTGTGGTTACATCATCTTCTCCTGCTAAATTGCATTTGATTAGAAGGGAATGTCCCTTACTACCTTATGCTTTTATTGTATTCTCTTCAGTGTCTAATACAATGCTTTATATATAATGAGTTGGTTTTTTATTTTATTTTTAAAAAAAAAAAGCTTATTGAGTAGTGGTGATCTTCTGTTTTCAAGGCTACCTTTCCTTTTCAGCAAAAACATGGTGGTGTTTGAGAGATTCCAACCAGTGCCAACTTGTGTGCCCCCAAGCATTTTTTAACAGTGAAAAGACAAAGCATGAACTGGAGAGGATGCTTGATTTATACCTGCCTAGGCAATCAACCTGCCACCCACGGAAGTGTTAGAAGTTTGGCAGTTAATCAGCAAAGCAATTTTTGTGCTTTATTCTTTATTGTCGATCTTTCGAGTTTGTCCCATTATGGTTCTTCTTAGTCATTTTGTCCCATAATAAAAGCTCTGTGGACAGGAACTTTGTATCTCTACATTTCCAGTGAGAGAAAAGTGCCTATTATATTTCAAGCACTCAATAAATACTTACTAGGTGAAGGAAATAACTCATAAAAATTAAGGATATGTGTACTCTTTCAAAAACTTGCGAGATTTACCCGACCATTAATTTTATTTTATTCTGTAAAAGTTTTCCCCAATTTCCTTCTTAATAGAATGAAAACACTAAAGTTTGTGTTGAATTCTTTTCTAGTGTTTTAAGCTCCTTCCTTCAGATTACATTGCAGTTTCTCTCCTGTGTTTATGGGTATGCATATTTGTTTTAAATGTATATAAATAATCTTGATTAAAACCCAGTCTTATCTAAGCTTCTGTTTTTCTGAAGACTATCATTTTATGTTTGAGGAAAAGAAAAAACAATTATAGTGTGTTTGAACATAAATATATTTATTCTCAAGGATATACCTTTCTTTGAACTAATTACATTGTTTTTCCAAATATGTAACCCAAGGAAGTATTTTACACCCAAACCAGAGAGGTTGTAGAATTAGTTTTAAAATTTAACTATTCAACGTACTGTTATATTCACTTTCAGAAATTGAATCATGAATTTGAAGATTAGAAAAATAATCGCGTTTTCTGTGCTATTTAAATTTGCTTTCCCTAAGACTCATATTTTAGATGCATTTTTTTCTCATTATCCTAAATAGCACTTTTCTGAAGCAATGGATTAATATTATCTCGACAGGCTTATAGAGTAAGAATACCAGAGAGGCCAGGGTTGTATCCAGTTGCTCAATCAACGGAATAGGTTCCTTTCTCTTTTCCCACCCTGCCTACCTCCTGGGGTTCAATTAATGAAAAGTGAAGTGGCCAAAAGGCAAACAATAAGTAATGAGGAGAGGCCAAGTCCTGGATAAAGAGAACTAGAAAATTAGATCCTAGATAGTCAAGAGTTGATATAAAATAGCTCTTTTCACAAGGGACTTCAAATTGCTGTCTCCTTGCCAGACTGGAGAGTTCAACCTGTCAAGATCAGTTGATTTTCATGCAGATGATGTAACCTGACAGCTAGCAACATGCAGGGGTCTGGTGAGCAAGCCAAGAAATTTAGGAACACAGAGTAAGTAGAGATGAAACTTTCTAATCAATCAGGATTATATTTCTCAGAGGTTACTTAGTCTGTTGCACATTAACAGCATGTTTTAAACACATTTTGTGCTTTTAAAAATTGTTTATAATTATACAAAATGATTTTTTTTGTTCATAAATTAATTACAGGAAAAAGTGATGATGAAGGCTTAGTTATTGATTTATTACAAATCCTAGGACCTCAGGGACATTTCACAGGCAGATTGGTGGAGTTCAACCTCCTTTTGGATGGTTGACTAACTTGGGCTCCAGTAGAACGTAATAGTTCAATCTATAAATATTCACTTACTACAACAATGCAGTGGGAATCTTTTTTTAAAGTGACAAATTCTAGTGTCATTATTAAATATATGCATAAAATTTCCCCGGGGCCTAAGAAAATAGCTATAAAAAATTCTTTGGATGTTTGAAAAAAAGATTCATGCAATATTTGTATCTCATCTCTCAAAAATTAATTAATAAATAGATCTAATGAAGACACAGTACCAGCTTTCCAGATGTTCTTAATGTCACCCATCTTTATTATGTGTCCTCAAATGCCAGCAGTTAGTACCTCCTTTGGGACAGGCGAGATAAAAAAGAGAACAGATGCTAGCCGAGTTGGCTGGCACAACAGAAATACACTTTCTTAAAGCAAGAGTATGCAAGGAACACTGCATAATTGTAGATTACTGAAAAATCATGATGATCAATTGACCAGTCCACACTTCCTCCACTAGAGATAGGCACTTCCTTTTGGACAAGTACCCTTAGTAACAGAAGGCAAATAGCAATTTTGAAACACCAAAGGTTCTTCATATATTAGCTATGATTACCTAACAAGAAATCATTTTTTCCAGTGTATTTTCCCCACTGTAGACACTTGGTTAATATTTGCTATACTCTCTTTATTTCCTTCATTGTACTTATTGCCATTAATTTATATTCTTATTTGCTTATTTCTCTCCTGCTATAAGTGGCAAAATACACATGGTCATTTTTCATAAGTAGGGAGATACTTTTTTATTGAATTATAATATTCACACAAGGAAGTACACATATCATGAGTGCAGACACAATGAATTTTTACAAATTGAACACATCTGCATAGTCAGAGTCCAAATTAAGAAATAAAAAACTAATATCACCCCAGAAGACTTCTGGTGCTATCTTCTAAGTTACTATACTCCAAAAATAAGCACTTTCTGATTTCTAACAGCTAAGAATACTTTTGCCTGTTCTTAGACTTAATATAAATGACATTATACAGTATGTACTATTTTGTGTCTGGCTTCTTTTGCTCAATATAACATTTATGAGATTAATATTGTTGGTGTAATTGTAGATCATTCATTCTTATTGCTATGTTATATAACTGTATATGAATATATCACATTTATTATCCATTCTGTTGCTGATGTGCATTTGGGTTTCTAGTTAGAATTATTTCAAATAATGCTATAAATATGTTCATGAAAAGTATGTCTTTTGGTGAACATACATACACATATCTGTGGTGTGTATACCCAGCAGAGAAATTATTGGCTTGTGGAATATGCATATGGTCAGTTTCAGTAGATATGTCAGTTTTCCAAAGTAGTTAAACGAATTTCCCCTTTACCATTAATGTGTGAGTGAGGGAGCATATCTGTTTAGTTCACCATTGTATTTCCTGCACCTGTCACAGTGCTTAGTACCTGTAGGCACTCAAGAAGACTTGGATGAATAAATTCAACTGATGTATGTCAGCAATGTCTGAATGATTACTGGCATTTCACTGATTTCACTGATCTTTTTAAGTTGTAAGATTTATAGTCCACTTCACTGTTTTGCCAAAAGCCATCCCTAGATAATTAGTCTTTGGGGAAAAAAAAAAAAGACCTCTTCAGTAAATGCTATTCTTTACCATTAATAGCTGATTCTTAATGGAATAAATAGTATTCATTCAATAGCATAGAATACAGATATGTTAGCACAGGAAGGCATTTTAGCCCCAACTCTCCTACCCTCTCACTGCACAGTTGAGGACACAGAGGTGCAAAGAAATCAAGTTACATACCCTAATCTTAAGAAACTATTCTTGAGATTCATAAGTAGACATATTGTTTGCTTTCTTCTTTAAAACTTTGGGTCGAATGATTATTTAATTAGTATAAAACAGTGTGTTTTGCTAAGAACAGACTGGGGTTCTTATTTTATAGATATAATATTCACACTTTTACTGTGAGCCCCCCAAAAACAAATTTTTTTCTTTCTTTTCCTTATTTAAATAAAACAAATTCTTTCTTGTCACCATGCAAAATTGTTTAGGTTTTCTAAGATGAGATTTCTCTCTCTTTTCCATGGCCTTATCAGAATCAATTCTGAGAATAAATGGTTTTTTGGATAGACTTTTTATTCATTTCTTTTTACCACAAGAATCTTACAAAACCATCTTAAAAGATAATAAGCCTTTGAGCCTTTCATCTAAAGAATAGGTACTTTACAATGAATAAAATTGAGAGAAAGCCAATTCAACATTTAATATGTACCTACTCAATAGCTGCAGATATTTTGATGAGGCTTGAGTCATTGCAGTGTTCCAGGGTCTAGGACATAGACTAGGTTTAGATGAAGATATGTATAGTAGATTCTATTAATGGCTTCAAATCTTTACACCTTCTTATATGTCACTGCCCTTTAACATGTTACTTTGCAGTTTCTTCCAACAAAGAGAAAGAGTATATTTCTCTACCCCTTAACTTTAAGCTCAGGTATATAATTTCTTTGGCCAATGGAATGTTAGGGGTGTGAGTGACCAAAGGCTTAAAATACACCCATGCTATTAAGCTTGGTCTCTTGAGCCACCCCTACCACCATGAGATATTTATAACTAGCTTGCCGGTTCCAGGATGAGGCTGAGAGACGTGAAACAGAGCCTACCTGCCCCAGCTGAGTGTGGCCTAGATCAAATGCCCTCCACTTAACCACTAGATGCATGAATAAACCCAGCTGAGATAAACCAGGCTAATACAAACCACACCCAGATTAACTGACTCCAGACCCCTTAGATGTATGATCTAAATAAATGGTTATTGACATATGTCAGTGAAATTTCATGGCTGTTTGTAATGCAGTGTTATTGAAAATATGGTTAACTGATAGGTAATTATAGGAGGATAATGGCCATGTTTACCAGAGAATGATGAAAGGGAAAGGTGCCACAGCAAGGGAAACTTGTCAGTAGGCAAGAGGCTTATCCAAGTTATGGGTAAAGAGTCTTAAAAACAGGGCTACATCCTGGCATGTAAGGAGCCTAGAAGTCACGAGTCCATTGTAATGGGTAAAAAGCTGAACAAACTAAAAAATCAACAACTCTTCTTAGGTCTGTCAGAAAAGTGAGGTCACAAGGAAAACTACCCCCCAAAATTGGAGAAACAGACAGACAAATGCGTAGAATTACCACATATTGGATAGAAACCTTCATGTAAACCAATATCAGTGAAGGAAAAGGAGAGCTACAATTGATGAATTGCTGAAGGTTCAGGGTGGATCATTCTGAAAGCCAAAAACCCCAAGAGGACCTAATCAAGCAGGGGTACCCAAACTTTTGTGAGTATTACTTCTAGGAACTCTATCGGGTACAGTGAATATCAGAGAAAAATCCCCTTGTGCTTCTGGCAGGAGCAGAGCAAAAGGAGTCATTTTGAAGCACACTAGAGCGTTATGTTCTTTTAAAGTTCTCCCTTCAAGAGAAACTAATTTAATACAACCTAAACTATTGGGGTTTTATTAGTGCCTAACTGGGGGAAGCCAGCCCTTCTGTCTCACCTAAGGAGAGGGGAAAAGAAGACTGAGAAGCACTAATGAAGTTCACAGCCCAGGGCACAGGCTCACCAAAAGACTGAGACCTAATCATAGGACTGTAGAACTCTTCCCTTTCCCTCCATCTTCCCACTACATTATTAAAGGCCTATTTACTGCAGTTCCTTTACCTAGCACATCATGTCTACATTTTAACAAAAAAGTACAAGACATAGTAAAAGAAAACAAAGTTTGAAGAGACTGAATGATCATCAGAATAACAGTCAGAAATTGCAGAAATACTGAAATTATCAGACCAGAAACGTTTTTAAGACTATAATTAATATGTTAAAGGCTTTAATGTGTAAAGTAGACAACACACAAGAACAGATGGATAATATAAGCTGATTGATATTCTAAGAAAGAGCCAACAGGAAGTACTAGAGATCAAAAACACTGCAGCAGAAATGAAGAATGTCATTGATAGACTCATCAGTATGGACAAAGCTGAAGAAAGAATCTCTGACCTTGAAGATATGTCAATAGAAACTTGAAATCAAAGAGAAAAAATATTGAAAAAAATTGAAGAGAATATCCAAGAACTATGAGACAACTATAAAAGACATAACAGAGATGTAATGAGAAACCAGATGAAAAAAGAGAGAAAGGAATAGAAGCTATATTTCAAGCAATAATGATTGAGAATTTCACCAAATTAATGTCAGGTACTGAACCACAAATCCAGGAAGCTCAGAGAACAATCAGCAGGATAAATGCCAAAGAAAACTACACAGTATTATATCCAAACTAGAGAAAATCAAAGATAAAAAATTCTTGACAGAAGCCAGAGGGGAAAAAACATACCTTAGGTATGGAAGAGCAAGAATAGGAATTACATCTGACTTCTCAGAAACCATGCAAGCAAGAAGAAAGTAGAGTGAAATATTTAAAGTGTTCTGTGGAGAAATAAAGACTTTTTCAGACAAACAAAAACTGAGGGAATTCAGTATGTGAAGAAAAGAGAGAAAATGGCTTCATATAAAATGCTCAGATAAAAACACAAAAATTATAAAAACTGTGAGAGGCAAAAGAAGAACCAAGAACAAAGGAAACAAATAGAAAACAGTAACAAATATGGTGGATTTTAATACATTATATCAATATTGTCTTAAATGTATGCTTCAAATATACTAAGAAAAGATAGGGATTGTCAGAGTGGATCAAACAAGACCCAACTATATGTTAGCTATAAGAAATTCACTTGGAATATAAAGACACATATAGATTAATAGTAAAGGAATGAATTAAAATATACCATGCTAACAGTAATCAAAAAAAAGATATGTATATTAATTTCAGACAGAGCCAATTAAGAACAAGAAGTTATCAGGAATAAAGGACATTACATAATGATAGAAAGATCAATTCTCAAAAAAAAAAAGCAATCCTTAATATGTGTGCATCTAACAACAGAATGATAAAATATGTGAGGCAAAAACTGATAGAACTACAAGGGCACATAGATGAATCCACTATTATAGTTGAATATTTTAACACCCCTCTATCAGAAATAGACAGATCCAGCAGGTAAGAAAATCAGTAAGGATGTAGGTGAACTTAATAATCCATCAATCACCTGGACTATTTTATCCAACAACAACAGCTTACATGATCTTCTCAGGCACACATGGAACATTGACCAACATAGACCACATGCTGGGCCACAAAAAACACAGTAACAAATTTAAAAGAATATAAATTATTATAATTAATTCAAAAATGCATCATAAACCTAAATGTAAAATGTAAAACTATAAAACTTGCATTGTTGGTGGGAATGCAAAATGGTACAACCCCATTGGAGAAAACCTAGATGACCTTGGGTATGATAAAGATTTTTTAGATGTAACTCTAGAGGCACTATAACTGATAAATTAGAATTTATTAAAATTAAAAACTTCTCTGTAAAAGACAATTTCAAGACAATGAGAAAACAAGTTACTGATGTGGAGAATGTTTTGCAAAGGACATATCAGATAAAGGACTGTTACTCAAAATAAAGAACTTTCAAAACTCAACAATATAAATACAACGACCCTATTAAAAATAGATTAGGTATCTGAATAGACACCTCACCAAAGAAGATATGCAGATGCCAAATCAGCATATGAAAAGATGTTCCACATCATATGTCATTTGGAAACTGCAAATTAAAACAAGATACCACTACACACCTATTAGAATGGCACAAATCCAGAACAGTGACAACACCAAAAGCTGACGAGGATGTGGAACAACAAGAATTCTCATTCATTGTTGGTGGAAATGAAAAATGTTATAACCCCATTGGAAGACAGTTTGGCAGTTTCTTACAAAAGTAACATACTCTTAACACACAGTACAGCAATCTCCCTCCTTTCTATCTACCCAAATGAATGGAAAACTTTGTTCACACAAAAAGGCACAAAAGGATATTTAGAGTAGCTTTAATTATAATTGCCAAAACTTGGAAGCAACCAAGGTGTCCTTAGTAGGTGAGTGGATAAATAAACTGTGGTACACCCAGACAATGAAATACTATTCAGCACTAAAAAAGAAATGAGGTATCAAGCCATGAAAAGACATAGAAGGAATTTAAATGTGCATTACTCAGTGAAAGAAGTAAATCTAAAAAGGCTATGTACTTTTATCATTCCAACTATATGGTATACTGAAAAGGCAAAAATAGAGACAGTAAAAAGATCAGTGGTTGCTAGGAGTTAGATGGGATGGAGAGTTGAATAGGCAGAGCACAGAGGATTTTTAGGGCAGTGAAATTATTCTGTATGGTACTATTTAATACAATGATGGATACATTTCATTATACATTTGTCAAAATCAATAGAATGTATAACACCAAGAGTGAACCCTAATGTAAACAATGGACTGTAGGTGACAAAGTGTCAATGTAGGCTCATTTATTCTAACAAATGTAACACTTTGGTGCAGGATGTTGATAGGGTGATTGTGCAGGGTTGGGGGACAGGGTATATGGAAGCTGTCTGTACTTTTCACTGAATTTTGCTGTGAACCTAAAATTTTCTCAGAAACAAAGCTTATTAATTTTAAAAATGTAAACCAAAAAACCAGGGCTGACTAGGATGTCTACAGTCCTGGTGATAGAGCAACACCATATTGGACCTCCAGTTAGTGGCTTATTTGGTGCCTGTTCAAGTATATCTAGCCAGCCTTACACTAAGCCAGTGGATATCACCCTTAGGTAACATCATGTCTTGAAGGGCTTGTTAAAATAAAGCACACTGTTTTCTGAGTCACTTTGTGACTAAGTATATCTGGGGAGGGGCCATAGAATTTGAGTTTTGTTAAAAACTCACTTAAGGCCGAGGTTTCTGATATGGAAACATACTTTGAGGACCGCTCCCCTAAACAATAAAGGATGTGTTCTTTTTGATCCCAGACACTTTGTCTATGGGCAGTGTTCTTCCTCGGGTGAGATTTAAAGCTTTGGAGGACTCAGGCTTTGTATAACACATTGTAGACCATCTCTTCATGGTTTTCCTATAGTGTTAATTAGGTTTCCCCTCTGGATTATTTCTCCTTCTCCTTCAGTATTAGGTTCAGGATTCTTAGTCTTGGTAATTAATAAGTCCAAAGGCAAATATAATAGATTTGAAATAGAGTACTGTTCATGACTACACAGAATCAATTTAACAATGGCAGATATGACAGTCCCTGAAGTATAGCCACTATATCATGGAACCTATTATAATAACTTAACATGCATGTTTCTCCCCCACAAGTAACACATTTTAGCCAAAATAAAGAAATGGACCTAAGCAAGAGCAAGACCCCGTCTCTACTAAAAATAGAAAGAAATTATATGGACAACTAAAAATATATATAGAAAAACTTAGCCGGGCAAGGTGGCATATGCCTGTAGTCCCAGCTACTTGTGAGGCTGAGGCAGGAGGATCGCTTGAGCCCAAGAGTTTGAGTTTGCTATGAGCTAGGCTGACACCATAGCACTCAAGCCTGGGCAACGGAGTGAGACTCTGTCTCAAAAAAAAAAAAAAAAGAAAAGAAAAGAAATGGAGGCAGAGCAATGAAATAAACTGATGACTTTCATCAAGCCTTTATCGTTCAGAGATGGAGTTGGGAATAGGACTTTGGAATACTTTCTGCTTACCTGATTTTATTGCTAGCACATTTTATGTGCCATGTTTTGTCTTTCCAGAAATAGGCTAGATCTTGTGCAAGAGAAAACTATTTATTCACCTTAGGCCATTGCTAAGGCCTACTAAATCTCATCTGGAGTGGAAAAAGGCAATTTATTCAAGAAACAACAAATTACAGTATTTCAAGGCTAAAGTAAAGGGGTTGTTTAAGCTCTCTGAAGGTTCAAGTTAAAAGACTATCTTAATAGCAATGCCTTTTTGGCTATGGCTTACAAAAAATTTTATGAACGTTGTTGAAAGAAGTTTAGAACCAAGAAAAAAGAAATAAAACAATTAAAATATAACTGCCTGACTCAACTAGTCCTAAAACCCTATTTTGAGGTATGAAAACCATATCAAAGAGAAAATGAATCAATTAGACTTGCACAAAAACCTACTTTGTTTTATCTACATTGCTGAGATTTTTCTGCTTTATTAAACAATGATTCTTTGTGTTAAGGGCATGTGTATGCACTGTAACTAGTCATCTGTCTGAGCTTCAGAACCCTGCTTGAGATGCTTATTTCACCTGCCTAAAGACTGAATTAAAGAATCGAGAAACATATAATAGTAGAGAATTGGAAGTGTGACACTGAGGTAAGATAATGATCCTAAAAACAAGTTGGGAAAAAATGATAATAAACATGAGGCAAGATGCCATCCATGTGAAACAGACCAGAGTTTCCATAAATCCCTGATACACACTGGATCCAATTTTTGTGTAAAACTGCCTCTCCCAGCAAACCTCACCAAAACTTTTAACTTTTATATTAATTAATTTATAACTATCCATTTAGCACTCACCTGTTTCAGAGGGATCCCAGCCAGCCAAGGCTCAGGAATTGAAGTCAAGTCCTACCATCCACAGGAAAATGGAGCTGCAGCCGGCCTCCTTCCCACAGCTTGTGGGACGTTTCCCATGGTGGAAAGAATGAGAGGGGACATCTGGCCATCTTGCTATCTGAGAGTCTCCAGATCCTCTGCCTGTCTCATAGCAACAGTCAGTCCCAACTTCCTCACCTAATTGAGGATTCTATGGTTTGGAAAAACAAAAATAATTCTTCCTCATTGAGAGGGTCTAGGCCTATGATGTAGGGACTATAAAGATGGTACAAAACATGGTCTACCCTTCCAAGAAATTTCAATCCAATTAAAGAAAAAGATGTTGCAACTAAACCCTAGCACAATTAAGTGCTCAATTATATGGTTTAGGTTACATAGACATAGATGACATAGACATCCAATAATAATATTATTTTTATTTCCATTCCAAGAGAGTTTGATGGTTAATCCAAGGTTTATATGTACTGTTGTAATAGAAAACACTTACTAAGCAGAGCTGGTTTAACCTTTATGTGGCAATGAGTTTGCCCATTGGAAAACAAGGAAAACAAACACAAAACAGGAAATAAAAAAGCTAGATACTATTTCAAAATTACCAAGTTATACCTTATTTTTAGTATAAAAAACTAAAAGAAATGAAGTTTTTTCATCTACAAGAAGGAAAATTCTAATGTTCTTAGTGTGGCTTTCTAATATAAAAAAACAAAAGACATGAGTGAAGCATTAATATCCATATTAAATGCAGCCATTAATTGGGAATATAAAGTTTTTAAAGGCTATAAAACAAATTTGCCAAGCATATTAAGGGTATACTGGTATAAAAACGTTTTATCACTTTTTATACCAGCAAACCGTGCTGAAAAAATCTTTAGCAACAAAGCCTCTATTGATACTTCTTCCAAATACCTCTCATAAGACCACAAATAAATTATACTTCCAGGTAGAGCAGACACATTTCCCTGGAATTTTGTCATTGCTTTTTAGAATAATGTTAAATATTTTATTTTCATTTATATTATTGTCTTCTGGATTTTACCCCATAAAACTATGTTGGCATATAATTTGGCATATATATGGCAGAGAAATAAGTAAACAAGGAGAGAAGGATTAAAATCAGGTTGTGATCTCCAAGAAACTAATTTGTAATGCTCAAGTGTTGATGGCACAGAGCATTTCGGGGGTAGTAACAGTGAATTGAGAAATGTGCAAGAAATGCTTAGAGGTATAGTTCAAATGGACAGTATAAAATCTTGCACAGGTTTTCCACAATTATACATGCTTATTATTTTCAAAGAATATGCCAAATGTACTTGTTCATGTTCTTCTTCCTTTGTATTTATCTCATTCCGATCAGGCTGCTATAACAAAAATACCATAAACTGGGTGGCTTGTAAAAAACAAACATTTATTTCTCACAGTTCTGGAAGCTGAGAAGCCTCAGATAAAGGTGCTGGCACATTTGATGTCTGGTGAGGGCCTGTTTCTCACAGCTGGCACCTTCTACCTGTGTCCTCATGTGGCTAAAGGCACTAGCTAGCTCTCTGGAGTCCCTTTTATAAGGGCATTAATCCCATTCATGAGAGTAGAACCCTCATGACCTAGTCACCTTCCAAAAACCTCCTAATACTATCACATTGGGGATTAGTTTTTAATGTCTGAATTTTGGGGAGACACAAACATTCAAACCATAGCAGTATCATTATTATTTCTTTCTTTATTTTTGCTGTGCGCCTTGGTTGAATGTCATATCATTATTACTGTTTAAGCTTCTGTAAACCATTGAGCATAGGAAGAAAGTTTTTAGTCAATTTTGTCTCATTCAATATCTATTTTTATATGTTTCAAAATGTACATATAAATTAATATAATTGTATATATAATTTATAAATAAATAAGTAAATGAATATGGACAAAGGTAATCAAAATTCTTTTTTTTCTTGTGGAGAACAAGTTCAAAATAATTAGAGATTGACTATAAAGAGTTATAAGCCATCACATAACATGAATAATGAAAAGATAAAACAGAATAAAGTAGCAATCTGAACATTTAGGATTGGATTGACATATTTTATTGGAATTATGAAAAAGCGGGAATGAAGCAAGTGAAATGCTGCTCTTGTTCCCTTTTTAGAAGAAATGAACAAGGGAGGGTGAGCCCTGAAGTGATACATTGGTAAAGTAAGCAAATACAATGGTAGTCAGGGTTAAGTGTAAAGGGAAAAGGAGAAAAAAATGTGTAAAAATATTTCCTATATCAACTTTTATGTCATACAAATATATGAAATAAATGGGAAATGACAACATAGCCAAGAAAAGCAAGCTTAAGATGATTCAAAAAGAGAACAAACAAAGGCATGGATATAGTAAAAGAAAACCTCCCTCTCTGAAAACTACAAGAATGCCAAAGCTTTTTACTTTTATTTAAAATTAAAAAGATCAGTCTAGAATGTGTCCCAAAGAATGCTTCTGTCTTCAACCTTGAATTCCCCTACCTTGCTAACTCTTTCTTCCTTCCTCTATTTCTGTCTATGTTGCTCCTAGTCTACTTTCTGGACCGAGGGCTTGGAGAAGGTAAAGTCCCTACTCAAGTCTATGGTCTCCTTCACTCAACTAGCTGGTCTCAACTAAAGAGATATAATAACAAGAATAATAATAATAGAGAAGTTACACCCAGCAATATAATCCTTATATGTAGGAACTCTTCTAAGGTAGACATAGTTACTCCCTTTTACAGATGAGGAAATTGACGCATATATTTTTTCAAAATAATCAACTGTTAAGTGGCAAGCTCAGGATTCAAATCAGGTATCTGGATCTGGTACCTGTACTCTTGACTACTATGCACTGCTGTCTAACAATATGCCAAATAAAATGCAAGTGAACTTTGAATGAATACCCCATTTAATCTTTTTTTCTGTATTCCCATTTCTAAGATCCCAACATCCTAGAACCTTTATTTGGGTCAAGTAATATTACTATCAATGGATTAAGCCCAATATATGGCCTTCTAAGTGTTAGGGAGTGGAACGACAGGAAAAGGAAACTATTCCAGTTACAGAGTTGTTATTTCTATGCATTCAAATGTAGGTGAAGAAAAAAATTGCAAAGTTGGCAGTGCTTTTTACCCTTTGTACATCTAAAGGCTGTCCTCAGCAATGTAACCACTAAGCAAAGGCTGGCACAGCTGTCATTCTGCCTCATCGTCTTTTATCTACGCAGTGCTTTCGCCTTAAAGTGAGTCTTTGAAATTCTGAATGCCGGGCACTTCATTTTTCATCATTCCACACCTATGCCAAGTTTCAAGATTGGCTTTGATGTGTATCTAAAGTGGCTTGGCACACTGCTGTCATCATTCCCTGGATCTGTCCTACTCTGTGAAACTGTGATATGATCATCACTGTCCCACATGAGGAGACCAGCTGTATAGAGGAACCACAGTGATGTCCTTCCACAACTTTGTGTGGCTGATGGGTTATGCTGATGACTGCTGGAGGGTACGGTGTGAATGGATAAGAGTTACACATTTATGAATCATAGGAGTTATGCAGCTATCCTACCTGTAAGCCATAGACCTTCAACCTTAGTGTTTTAGCTCTAGAATATTATTCTTACCATAGATTACAACGGCAGCCAACCTCAAGAGCTGCCAAATTCAAATGCTTTGTTTTCTAAGTTTGAGGAATAAGCTTAGCGTAGTATGTATGTGTTCTAGATAATTCCTTTTGGTGAGTATTATCATATTTGATGAGTCATGGTTCTCAGTTAATTTTTAGTGGATTTAAACAGCCAATCCTTATCCTCCACTCTAGAACGTAAAAATGTGAAAATTTCTCAGAGGCTATAGGATTCTATAGTAAACATTCCCCTGTTTTTCACATGCTACATGATGATCCTGCTCAAAAAAATGCTGTCTCAGTTTTTGTGGGTTTCTTTGGCTTAATTTAGGTCAATTTGTTTCTTGAAGTACCTTAGGGTAAGACATTCAAAGCTCTCAGAATTTGAAATTTGCCAGTTTCAGATTCTCATCTCAAGTATAAAATGAAGTGAGAAGATAATGTTGAAAGAGACCTGGGAAAGCATCTCAATATCTACATTTTAAAAATAAAAAACAAAACAAGAGAGATTTTGTAATAATTCGGTGCCAACTAAATGCAATACATTGTTCCAGATGTTGCAGAGAAAGGCACACGCAAGGCTGATCTATGTGGATTACATTTACTGGCTCCTAAGTCCCTGTGGCCTCCAGATGAGGTCAGCCAATGGGGTGCCCTGGCAGGAGATCAACTGGAAGAAGGAAGGAGAATGACAAGGTTGTTATTCCCCTGGCTCCCTTGTTTTGCAGGTTCCTCTAACTGACTCAGATAAACCACAGCCTGCTACTTCTCTCAGTGTGCCCTCCTCTCCTTCCAGGCTTCAATAACTTCATCCTTCCCTCGTTTTTCAGGGCCTGATTTGGTGACAGCTTTGCTGTTGCTGGCCCTGGGCTTCTGCGCTTTTATGCTTTCCCCATCCAGGCTTTTATGATTACTTCCTTGTAAGTAAATTCTCCTTAACTTATTTTGAGTGTGTCTTCTGTTTCCATTTGGGATGCTAACTAATGCAGAGATGTCAACTCAGATCTCAGGAAGTTTACAGTGTAGCTGAATTTTCCAAACCCCCTCAGGAAAGCAGACTTGAGATTAGCATTCAGGTCTCCTAACTTCTGACCGGGGGCTTGTTTAAGTACCCCATGCGGCCCATAAAACAGCTTCAACTGACCCAGCAAATGGGCAGGTATGCACAGTTTGGTAGATAGAGGATTTTTTCTTAATTTACTGCTATTTTTTAAAAAGTAGTAAAATGTATATAAAAGATGCTACTGTATGTATATAAAAAATGCTCCCAGATACAGTAGCTGAATTCTGCCTCAGAGAATTTGGCTACTGTATCTGGGAGCAGATGTGAAGCTGTTTATATAGTTTTTCTGCAGTCCCACCATTTGCCCTTGCCTTACTCCCAACCTATTTGCCTGAATAGGTACTGAGTTTGCAAACCTTGTCTTTGGTGTGTTTTCTTTTCCAGAGATATTTTTATTTGAGAAGAATAAAAACTGTTAAATAATGGAAATAATATTCTGATGGTAGAATATTAGATATCAGTAGATACAGGAGAGCTGAAGTGTTTTGTTTGTTTCTTAACCAGGAAAAGGGAACAGCAGGGCTTCTGATAGCCTTGAAGTTACACAGTGTTTGAAGGGTCCTGTTCCGGGCAGCAGTCCCAGGGTATTCTATCATGTTGATTGTGTCTTACAAGCCATTTTTTCCTGTCGTCAGCATCCCCTAGCTCTTCACTTCACCTCAACATACAACTGCTCTGGTATTGTGGTCATCGTCCCATTGAACACACTTATCTTTACTACTGATAATAAAAGAGATAAAAAACCACAATAAAAAAAAATCCTTAATTCAGAATGTACAGTAAGCATACCTGTTTCAGTTTAAAAATATTACTGAATCATAAATGTCCTAACTCCAGAAGAACACAATGATCAAAAAAGAGCCTTGTTCCAGCTCCGACATCTGCTGGAGGCATTCTCCTGGATTTTTTTCCCCATTATATGGATTAAGAAATGGGGATATAATATTAATGTATGTTTACACAAATGCAATTCAAGTCTTTAAAAAAATATTACCCTCAAATGTATGTTAAATGACTGAGAACCAGCTTAACTTATACAGTAACAGCATGGCTTGCATGATATCACTGCAGTCATCCAGTGTAATCCATAAAATTTTCCATATTCTTGGAGATTGCTTTGCCGGGCCCTTACCATATGCAGCCAGGCAGATCATTCTATCATCGCATGCTCCTCTCCAGAGCAATCGATTACAATGGTATTATTTCAGAAGGGTAAAATTATTTTAAAATATCCTTCTAAGTATTAGATAGAGGCAATATTTAGTGGACCAGACAGACAAATCTCTACATATTTTGTTTGCTGAAGTTGTCTACAACTATTGTCTTTAAACTCATATTATTATCAGCAACAAAATGACTTCACCTAATACATAGGAAAGATCACGAAACAGGAATTTTTATGTTAATTATGAACATTTTGAAGAATATGGACTTGCAAAAAGCATTTTATAAGTATATAGATAGTTAAACAATCAAATGGAAAAATCTCTATAAAATTTTATACAAGATGATACGTCCTTTTAAGAGGTTAGTGCTAAGATTGTGTCTGCTTGACAATAAAGGTTTCAACTCTGTTTGGCAGGCTTTACAATCATAAAGAAAGATTCCTTTTTACCGTATTTATATTTGTGATAGTTTACCTCAAATGCTTATGGCAATATTAGCATTCCCTTCTGAAATATATTTTTCTTGTTTTAAGTCCAGATAGTAGAACTTAGATAATGGGTTATAGCAGTGATACCCTACGAGTCTTTCTCAAGAATGGGATTATATGTATTTACTTTTACATTTTACAATAGGGTATTTTTTTCTTTTCTTAATTGTATTGTCATTTATTTATCAATGTATTCTTAGAACTTAGTAGACACAGGTTATGTTTTAAATAATTACTAAGTGAAGAAACAGATTGATGAATAGATTTCAAAAATAATAAAATATTTTGACTAGAAATATTACTATACTGCTTGTAACATAACATGTATGGTTATAATTTTTAAAATAAAAACTTTCAATAAAAACATAACATTATTGTTCTACAATAAAACCCAATTCTCCCTAAAGGTCACAATCACTTTTTCTTATTATTTTCTCTAGAAGTGAAAGGTAATAGAACAGCAATAGAGTTTTTTAGCAGAGAAAAATTCTACTCTGTTTTGTGTAAAGTTTCCTTACCTTTGCCCTGGTCCTTAACATTTTCCTGGTGTTTGCTCAAATTTGGGCAAAGAGAGGAAAATGCCTGGTAACAAGCTCCAGTCTCAGCCCTCCTGGAACTGGGTCTCCACGTGCATCATATATTGCCTGCCTTACAGAACCATTGGTTATGATGGAATATGTCAACTTCCATAACAAGTTTGACCAAAATCTTATTCCAGACTTTCACAATTGAGTGAACTGCAGACATAATCAAAACTAGAGCATAGAATAAATCAAATCTGCCTCTGTGGATGTCATCGTGACTGTAAACATGACCATATTGTTTGAAAGAATAGAATGTGAATATTTTAGAGCTAGAAGACACTTTAGACGTTATCTAATTCAGCTGTCTTATCTTACAGATGAAGTAATTGTCCCTTAAGAGCTGAAGAAATAAGTGTTAATTCACCCAACAAATTAGTAGCAGCATAGTCTAAACCAGATCTCAGGTTTCCAAGTTTGCATGTTTGAAAATCACTTGTATCAAGTTACTACATAAAAAAATTGCAGATGAGTCAAATTGAAAACTTTATTATTTTTAAAATGTAAAACTAAGTCACAGATTAAATATAAAATGTTTCTTTATTAGTATAAAAAGTAGACAAAATTAATCAACTCAAAGGAAAGATAGAGCCAATGAATAGCAAAATGGCAAGTATTCATTATTTTATTAAATACATTTGGCAATTTTTTGGTTTATGTTTACAATAAAGAAATTTGTGTCAAGAAAGTATTATAAAAAAATTCTTTGTGCTTGAGGAAGTAAACAAAAAATCAAAGAAATTATTTTATAACTTATAAACCATATATGAAAAATCAAGAGAGGAAATAAGGCAACCAGTTATATCGAAAGCTCAGGTCAGTAAAAACAGTCAGCTATAAAATAAAGTATAATGCTGATTAAGGATTGTAAAAGATTGCTAAAAAGTCCTGGTTACTGAACAGCTGAGTTCATTGTTTTAGGCATGTCTCTGAATGCCAAATTTAGATTTACATCTCAATAAATAAAATGACTCAAAAGATCATTTTGTGACAAATCTGTCAATATTGTAAGGTCATATTTTAGAAATTTGTATGAATTTAATGACAACAAATTTCAAAAAAGGAATTTATTTCTACTGAAAAAAGTGATATATGTTTTTTAATAGTTACTTGTCTTTAAGCCTTATCAAACTTTTGATCAGTATTAATAACAATAAACCTTGTCTGAATATATCTGTGTCACTGACAATGTCATTCAATGTAGACGTTCTCTTTCTGATTCAAGCACCTAATCCCACTGCTAAAAATGAAATCAATAATTCAAAGTAACATTTGGTTTGCAGTTACCAAAAAAATTAGAGGAAAGTAGTTTAAGTTTTTTCATAAGAAATACTCCAAACTGTTTTGCTCTTCATTTACTAACAGAAAATAAATTATTTAGCAAGTCAGCCAATGTTCATGATAAACTTCTAATTTGCTCTGGAAATAATTATGCATTCCATTTGGCATTAACTCACTCTAATCAGTTCTTGAACCTGAAAATTGAGACATCTCACTGAGATTTCTGCAGTAGTTGTTACTCTACAGCTCTTTAAGATAGTTTAAAATATGCAAGCAAATGCACCAAATGTGATATTAGCTATCGAGTTGGGAATGATGCACACACCAATGGAACTGAAAATGACACTGACAAGTAGAATGTCTTTGGGGATATCTATTTCAGCAGGTGTCTCTTTGTGGATGCAACAAAGATTTCTAGTCACCAAAATGTCTGCCTAGTTCACAAATCTAGACTCATTTCAATTTAACGTAGAGGTAAATTTTAATAGGTTCCAGTGAAACCAAGATGAAAGTCATCTCTATCTGCCTTCGAGGGAAGGAAACATATTCTAACAAGAGAAAGCTAGCTGCTCTCTAGCACTGAGGATCCTAGGTCACCTCCCCACTGAACTCCTTTTGGGTTTCTACAAGAATTCCCTTAAAACTTGCCATGCATTTCATTTTTCATTAGGACTATATGGCTATAGGAAGCATATAAATGCTCAATTTAGGAGTGAATTGCCATTTTGTCTTAAGTATTTTCACAAGTTTAATCTAAAAGATGCTTATTCTAAATATAATGAATTATATTTTGATACCTAAAATTTCACAATGAAGACAACAAGAGAAACTTGCAACATACTAAATTTAAGCTTTCAAAGGCTTTAATTTTATTCAGCAATTTGGTAGTTTCCTGATTTTGCTACTGCTAAATATTATTCTCTCTACTCACAACTTCTTAGTGTAACCATTACCCTGAGTGTATTAAAGCCATCATGCTCAATACACAGTGGTGGTTTATAGGGTAGATGATATTGCAAGACCTCCTGGTAAAACCTTACTCATTTGATAAAAGGCGGGAATGAATTAAGATTCAGTATTTTATTTTACACACACATCCTAATTTTGATTGCTTTTCAAAAAATATACAGTAAAATCAACATGACTAACAGTGTATTGCCAAGTAGTAGTTGTTTATAACTAGCATAAATTAATAAATACAAATGGTCTATAATTAAAATATTAGCTTTCCTGCAAATAGATATTTTCAAAGGTTTCATGTCCGTGTTTGGCTTAGGTCTAACATATGATATATATTATTCATTTGCATATGTGCTATTAATTTTTCTTTCATTCTTGCTATTGATATGTCTCTAGATATCTATAAATATCAATATACCTGTATCTATTCATCTGTCTATGTATCTGTGTATCTATGTATCTATCAAATCACTTGAAAAAGCCCTCCATCTGGCCAAAATAAATTAGATAAGAAAATCCTTTCATGGATAGATATTATGAGTGTAAACTAGAGATGAGATCCTGCTAAAGTTATCAAAATCTGCCATTTTGAAATGATAGTTACTAAGGTGGTAAAATTATGAACAGTTTATCAGATTGGAACATGTAAGTTAACTGAAAAAAAACTTGAAATACAATTAGCAATTCAGGAACAGTGCATTTCAGCATTTAAAAATGATAACTAGAAAGCTACTCTTTCTGTTGGCTGTTAATTTTTACTTCACTGGAAGACTGATTTAATTCTAGGCCTGTCTTATTGATTGCTGACTTTTTCCTGCCATCTAATGTTAAATAGAATGCAATGAATGCATCATTAATGTAACATGGCCTGAAGTGGCTCAGTAAATTGAATGTGATCATGAGAAATAGATTCAATTCTTGATGTAGCAGAGACTACAGAAGTCTTATTTATAAGAGTTTTTTCTTAGTATATTATGGACTAAAACACTATTAGTAATCAAATCAGTGAAGATGTTAGCATTTTATTACTGCCAAAAGCTTTGTTTCAATGTTTTATTAGTAAAAGACAATGACATAGTCTTGTTGATTATGAAAAGCTATTGTCAGATCAAATCCTTTTTATGCCTCAGATCTTAGGACACACTAAGAGACTATCTCTAAAGCCTTCTATAGGAGATGCTATCTTATTAGAAGGAAGAAATGACCAAAAGTGTCTTAGGTTTTCTATGTTATCTTAAATATCCCATATTGAGAATGAATAAGTAAAATAGACATATGAAACAATATATTTTTGGTATATTCAACCTATGATACGATTATGAATTTCCCATGTATTAATATAATGACATAATATGAAATAATTTAAGATCTTACTTATTAAGATAGGATGATAAATTAATGGCAGTCTATGATTTGTTTCTTTATTTGATGGTATAATAGTTAGCATTATTGTAAAATCTAGAGTTTTTTATCTTTTATCTTTCTGTATGTTGAGACTTTTCTATGTCTCATAGGGAAGGGACAAGTTTAATATTCTTATTTAGCTTAGTATGCTATATGTAATAGACATGTGATTTTTAGACTTGTAATTACCAAAAAAAACAATCTACTACAAAACAACTACTAAAGATTCCTCCATGTTCAGCATCCCAAAGGGAAAAACCCCTGAAATCTTATGAATACATAACCAAGCCTGGCTGGTTTTCTTCATTTGGAGTGATGGAATCAATAATTTGATTGAATTGACACATCAGTCATTTAACTATATAATCATGTTCAAGGCTGTGATAATGTTGCCTAATATAACAACATGGCAAAATTGAAAACACTGAAAAAAAATTTTTTTGTTCTCTTTATTGTTTACATTTTATTTTTTGGTTGAGGGGGTGCCGTATAATATGTAGTGTTCAAAATTCCCCAACATAAGATAATATTTTCATAATTCCTTCCTTTCTCAAACTTAGCTGTGCATTGAGATCACCTGGAAAACTTTAAAAACTGCTGATATCTGAGTTCTATCCCAAGAAACTCTGATGTAATTTGGATGAAAGCCTGGGCATTGGGTCTTATAATATCTCCCCCAGGTGATTATAATGTGCAGCAGACTTGGCAACCACTGGTGTGTATGAATCTGATATTCTCATTACAACTCACTGCTGGATTGCCACCCAGCTTTTTCAACCACCCCACTTACTGAAGAGATGGTCTCCCTGTCTCTCTCTCTTTCCTTCTTACTACAGCTATTTCTGTCAAAGCTTGAATGTGACTTAGCAAAAAAAAAAGCAATTACTCTTACACATTTATTCTACAAATTTTGCAAACATGTATCTCTTTATACATGTTAGAGGCAAGGACAATAACTTTTAGCAGTATTTATTTTTGTTAAAAGAAACCAATGGAATTGAAGGTCAAGGCACCTTCTGATTGCACAGACTAAACAAGAAAGTATTACATATTTCAGCTTTACAAAGCATCCTATTGATTTAAAAAGGTTCATACTATTGATAAAGTTCATGATGAAATGTAATGAGACTAACATACTTATTTTACATATCTATGACATGTATTTTCATATTTCTATATCAAACACAAATCATGTAGGAAAATAGGTACATGAAAAAGATTCAAAACATAAAAAATTAATATTTTGAAAAAATCACATGTGAAAGCTCATTAAATAATAACATTGACAAATAAATAGTTAATCGGCTTTACTTATTAGCTGCTGCCATGCATTTCTGGCATTCCATTCCAAGCGAGGGTCAGCATGCAGGGTATAATTTCATACTATGCGACTGTAAAAAGCTACAGGGCTTATTTTTGAAGTGAAATGTCACTAGGTCTTTCATTCTCTTTCAAAGGAAGATCGATCGGGGCTGCTAAACTGTTCCCATGAAGATTACCAAAAAAGCACCTTTCTAAAATGTTACTGTGAAGATAGATGCTCGGCAACTTTTTCAAAAAAAGCTTTCCTATTTTTAAGAGGTTTTGTTTGGGGGCAGGGTTGGGTTAGAGTATGGAGGGTAACTGAGAGGCCTTTTTCTGTTTTAAAATGTCATGATTCAGTGATGTATATAGTATCAAGAGTCTTTTAAGAACGGTGGGGAATTAAAACTACAGGATGCATGGAATTTAAATGCTAATTGCATTCGTGTATATATGTACATCTTGAAAAACTTGAAAAGGAAAAACTATTCCCAGAGAAGGTCCTGATACTTAGGACAGCTTGCTGGGTTTGATCAAAGCATAGAGCATATACTTTCAAGTGAGAAAATAGCAATGGCAGGCTTGAGTCTTCCAGGCAATCAAATCTGTAAAGCAGATGGTTACTAGTCAGTCCAGTTATGGAAGTCTGAGTTCTAGCTCATGCTGTGCTTGCTGGATTTGCTGGCTCTTTTCCGCTCTCTGTGATGCTGGTCTGGCTTGGCAGGCGACACACTCTCAAAGTTGTGACTGGATTCGTTGTGCTGCCGAGTGTACCTCTTGCACTTGCAGGCAGTGACTACTGTGATTTTATAAGTGCGTGTGCTACCATCTTGGCACTGAAGCTGGATCCTCTGGGTACGTGTTTTGTCATTGACACACCTCCACTCCTGGGAGCTCCTCCTGCTCCAGTACTTGGTTCCGTACCCTCCTCCGATCCAGTTGGGGAGCACTGGCAGAGGCAAGCACTCGCCAGCACACACCAGCTCCTTCAGAGGGCTGATGCTGGTGCACTGCCCATCAGAGATGTATTTGGTGGAACGCAGTTCCCGGCAACCCACTTGAACCCGAGCTGCAGGAAGTGGAAACGAATATGTATCAGAGAGAAAACACAAATGAAGACTTTAAAAAAAATTAATTTGCAATAACAAAAATGATATCCAAATCATAGCAAATTGCCAGACAGAAAGTGAACATCTACTTTATTTTCATAGTGCAAAAATCTGCCTGCATAGTTGTAGAGACATTTTCATGAAAATCATTAGTTTACATGGCTATAACTATTTTGGGGGGAAAAAATCTAGACCTGATTTTTTCATGTGTAACATTAGCTAATTGCTTACTAGATAATTTAAAAATCCCATTTTCTTAGCCTTACTCCCCAATAAGGGTTTAATGGCTCTTACACATATGTGTAAATATTCAGTCTTCAATGAGTTAAAATACACATCAATGTTCTTTTTCTCAAGGGTCATATTGGTTAATGTCTGCAAGTGATTTTAATTAGGTTTTAAAAAAATCCATTGAGAAAATATGGAAAGTATTTAAATATTGTGTACAATGCATATGCACTCTGTAATATTTTATTTCAACTATAGAATTCAGCTGCAGAGAATCCTACATACGTATATGCCATCTGACATTTTGCATATCAAACTTAATAACTACATTTTAAACATAAATTCCCAAGCTATCTTTTAAAAATACAAACAGTAAAATGTTTGAAATGGAAAATGTCACTACAGCTCAAAATTTAAAGAATATAAAAGCCCCTAAATCAGGAACGTATGGTTGCCATAACAACTTGGCTACATTTCCACGAATTTTATGGCAGAAAAATGCCTAACATGTCTGATTTACAACTGCAAAAGGAACCACGGTGTTCATTTCCTGAATATTGGTCATGGCAACCTTTTTGTTTTAGTTATTTGGATTTGATAGATATGTTCTCTAATTGGCTGTTTCTTGTTACATGCCTTATGTAATTAAAGCAAAAATTAATCTGGAAATATTTGAAGTTTTCCTTACCATTGCTTTGTTATCTAAACTTGAGGAGAATTGCCTATAACAGGCTTGTAAAGAAATCAAAGCTTGTTAACCAGGAAAAAAAAATGTTTAAAAGTATAGGCTGTTGAAATTTTCAAAATAAAAATTATAAGGGACATTGAAGTGGTTCTTCATAGAAAACTGAAAGCTAACTCAAAGTAGAAACTGAATTAGGAGTCTTACTTTGTATCCCAGTACTTCTGAGGTAAGAGATATAGCCTAAGGGAAATGTGATCATTGTGGAAAAGTATGTGTTTACCCATACATGCATATGGATTTAGAGTTGTGGGATTAAATTTAAAGGGTAAACTATTTGGCAGGACACTGTGTTCAGTTTGCCTAATTCTGATTCCAGCTCACCTTTGAGCAGCTGTCTCAGGAATGCACCTGTAAACAGCCAGAGATGATTTTGACTTGTCTAGCTTTTTGTTCCTGTGTATATAGAGATTCGGCATTTTGCAGTGACAGTTCATTGACAATGAATACTCACTCACCATATTGCTCAGTAATCTAATAATAACCAGATATTTCCTATGTACTTAAAATCAACCATCTTCATGAAAGTTAAAACACCTTGATTTCCTTAGACATTCATAGTCATATTTGCTTTGCCTTTTCAAAGGTCAAAACTACTTTAAGTAGTTGAATAGAGTGAAGAAGGAGGGGCAAAAGTTTGTGTAAGATTTCCTGTTCACTGTTTCTCTGTCTCTCTTAAAACCTGATTATTAGCATGTGAACTCTTCTAAAGGAAAGGACTGAAACAAAAGTTAGGAGAAGAAATTTGAATCCCCCTAACCAGTGGTCAATTAGTATGTCAGTTAAGCAAACAGAAAAGGAAAAAATGTTCCCTGTACTAAATATCACTGTACTGTTGTTTTAAATCTCTTAAGTTATAAAAATGCCCCAGTCTTTCACAGAAATATGCAATTACCTAAATTTTGAAATGGTTGATAAGGAGTTATTTTAGAAAAATATGATTCTCCAACATTTTCAGTTTTATCCCTTTTACATTGAGCACCATCCAAACTTTCAACTATTTCACTACACATCTTTTAGAAATCCATGTGAACAATTTTTATCCCCCTTAAAAGCTTCCTTTTTCCTTTGTGATTTCCTATGCATGCTTTTGGTTAGTCACCTTTATGCACTTTACCAAAATTGCACATGCCCTGAAATGAACTGGCAAACCAACCTGAACTTAATCTAGAACAATACTTTTTAAAATTCTGGTTTTGCATGATTTTAAAGAAGCAACAGTTTAATTCCTGGAAACATTTTCTTTGTGGGTATTTGATAAAACTTAAGTCCATGCTTGCATTATCAAACCACTGTTTTACTTATGTTAACTTTGAAATCACTACCTAGGGAAGAATGCCAACCTACACATGCAGCAGATTACTCCCAGATTGTTTAGCAAAATATATACAGTTTGGGTTAGTTGACAACGAAACAATTCTGCAGGAAGGTGAGCAAATGCTACCAAAAAAGCAAAAACCAAAATCTGTACAAGTAAAAACATACTTACTGTTTCGATCCAGTCCAGTGTTACTGAAATGCCTGCCTCCATTTCTGGCTTGATTCAACGTGCTATTGCTGCTGGGGTGTGCTGGAACAGGTTTAACCACATGTGAATAAAGGATTTCTGTGGCATCATTTTTAAAAGCCAAACAGCTTTTCATTAGGATGCATGCAAGGGGAATGAAATAGAAATGAATGGCAGGAGGAAGCATGGTGAGTAGAAGATTTGCTTGGCTGAAGAGCTGGTTAATTCTTTTCCCTCTGCTTCTGCACTGTAACTGTGAAATTCCTCCTCAAGGTTCCCTTTATATATCCACAGAGGTTTGGCGTTCATTCAGGTGTAAAGTTGTGTAGAGCTTCAGAGTGAAAACACAGGGAAGGGGTGGGATCCCTACATGACCCTGCAAAAGAATTTTACCAATGGAAAAGAAGACTGCAGAAAAGGAGGAGCCTGGTATACAAATGGCCTGAAATTTCAGAGTTGGACTTTCATCACTTGTCTGTGAGCTGAAGCAGGCAGGCACATTCTATATCAACGACAGACTCCCCTCTGCCATTTCCTTTCCTGAATCTAATTTACATTTGGGATCAATTTAAATGAAAATCCACTTTCAAGGCATGGCTGTTCATTTGAAGAGATTGGCTTTCCCACAGTTGTTCTATAACCTCCTCAGATTTTAGAGTATTTGGGGTAGGGCAGGGGTTCTTCCCAGAAAACAGGAGGAATTCCTGTGAGTTTAAATATTGTAGGACTTGCTTGAAGCACCTAGTTAAACGTATTTTGTCTCTTAAGAAGCAAACCAATGTCCTTTTCTTTAAAATATAAGGCACAGAGCTAAAATCTGCCTCCTGGATACGCTTAAATAATGCAGCTTTGATCTGCGTGAACTACTGTGCTGCTAGGTAAATTATTGCCAGGGGTTCTGTGTGGAGAATAATGAGCTTAGTTCTGTCTACGTTAAAGTAACTAATATCAATTTTCATCTTAAAAATATCTCATAAGCATTAACATTCATGGCATTATTATACAGGAAAGAAAGACATTTCTGACAGATTATTGTTTAGTAAATTCAAAATAATTTTTTCTAGATTTTTTTCATTTCCTACAGAACATGGGTTCTATCCATATTTACTAAACATTTTGTTCATTACTTCCTTTGACACTGCTTTCCACATAAGAATCGCTGTCTTTTGCAGAACTATTTTATCCACACCTGGAACACATGTTCCATTAATTAATACTAGGCCACTCATCTTCATCCCTTAAAAAAAAAATCATGAAATTCCATCTGATTTATGGGACATTCCAATTGGAATAACTACATATTCTGAATCACTTTTTCAATTATAAATCCATGTTTGTCTTTTTGTGTGCCTAGTAAAATGACCTTCTAGCATGGGTGTTTTGTGTCTCTTTTCTTTATAAGTTTTTGTCCATTGTAACTGCTATTCACCTATCCATCTGTCTGTCTATCTGAATTTTTCCACAGCAGCACTATTGACATTTTGGAAAAGATCATTCTTTATTATGTGTGTGTGGGGGGGAGCTGTCCCGTGTGTTTAGCAGCATCCCTGTCTTCTGCCTACTAGATGCCAGTAGCACCCCCCAGCTGTAACAAAAATATCTCTAAACATTGCCACATGACCCGAGGAGTAAAATCACCCCTATTTGTGAACTACCGATTATCTATCCATCTATCTCATTATAAAGAGACAATAAAAATAAGAATAAAAGACTAATTCTTAATAATACTAAGGAATTATTCTTTTTTTAGGAGAAAAATGGTGCTGTGATTTTGTTATAAAACAACTGCTCTTTTAGGAGTATATGCTGAGTTATCTCTAGATGAAATTATATGATATAATCATTTATATCATATGGGATACTCTGGGGGAATAAGCTTTAAAAGTAATATTTGGCGGCTTAGGGGTGTGGGTGGCAAAAGATTGGTCATAGTTTGATGGTTGTTGGAGCAGGATGAAACGTATTCCATTCTGTTTACTCTTGTGTATATTCAAAATTCCACATAATAAAAAGTTTAAAACCCAGAGTCAAACAATTTAATGTACACATATTTCCTACTAACCATCATATCTGTATCCTAAGGTTGCATGTAGTCATTTATTCTAACGTCCTTCCTGGAAAATGAATACATCAGTTTATTTTGTACAAATTGGAGATTATATACTAGGCATCCTTCTAAAATACTATAGATTTCTTGTCCTGTTTATCCGGGGACTTAATATTAATTACACAAAGTATGTTAATATTAATTATTGACCTGTAGACTCAATGCCAAAAGGAAGTAAAAAGGTCAGAATAATCTAATCTCTCCCCTACTACCTTTTCTTTTTTGTGTCAGGAACAGGAGATATTTTAATTTGAATTTAATTATCAGGTTACACTAATAAGATGACCAAATTAATATATAATTGTTAAATTCACTCTGCACCTAGTATTCTGTAGGCTCAGCCTTAGGGTATCACCTCAGGCAGAGGCAAAATTCAAAGAGAAAGAAAGCAATGTAGTTGATGTATGTGGACAGGAAAAATTCAGAGTTCTTAGGCCCAATAGATCTTGCAGGACCACATCTAGAAAACTACTTTGATAAAATGGAAATAATCATACATTAATAATATTTAACAGTTATTCTGATCAGTTTACATCTTCATTAAGAATAACTACAAACTATAATACCTTTGTAAGATTATGGATATGAATGTTTAATGTCATAATTGATTCTTTCTCATCTCCAGGGCTTTGTATGTACATGTTATTCCCTTTGCTTGGAACATTCTTCCCTCACCTCCTTCTGTCCTGGCTGACACCTATTTTCCTTCAAGTCTGGCTTAGATGGAAGTAGGACTAAGAATACTTCCCTTGCCCTCCCTTCCCTCTACCACCACCATTCAGCACCTCATCTATATCTACCAGAGCGGCTACTTGCCTGATGACTTGGCAAGCTTTATGGCTGAAAAAATATATGAATTAATTATTTAAGAAGTATAGAAAAATATTTTTAACATATAAAAATATCAGTTAGTGTTTGTGGTAGGCAATCACTAAGATGGTACCCAATAATTCCTTTCTTGAAGTATTCACACTCTTGTAGCAATCCCCTCTGCTTGAGTGTGGGCTGAACCTAGTGATTAACTTCTAATCAGAATGATATACTAACATGATGAGATGTGACTTGTATGATTAGGTTCCCCAAAGATTTTGACTTCCATCTTGCTTGCCTGGTCTAGCTTTTTCACTTGCTTGCTTTGATAAAAGCCACCCACCATGAAACTTCCCTGTAGAGAGGCCCATGTGGAAAGGATTTGGTGTCTGCAGTCGACAATAAACTCAGCCCCTCAGCCGAATAGCCCATGAGGACCAGAATTCTATCAACAACCACATGGGTGGGCTTAGAAGCAAATTCTCCCACAGTCAATCAATCCTTCAGATGAAGCTGCAGCCCAGTCCTGGCCTACACCCAGACGGCAACCTTGTGATAGCCATTGAGCACCCACAGGAACTATGAGATGATAAACGTTTGTTGTTTTAACTAAGTTTTGGGGTAATTTATCATACAATCATAGATAATCAGTATAATATTATTTGCATAAAAATTAAGATATAGTAATTAAGCCATTTTGCAAATAATGGTAGGGCCTTGAGAGCATCAGGTGTAGGATCATCAACCGTGGTGACTGTGCAACTTTCACTCTTTAGGAGCTTTGAGACTTATTTTCCAGTCCTCTGCTGAGTCATCAATGTGGTTTTAACAGAATTACTACTATTGGTCTGATATGCAAGAGCTGGAAAGTAATTTTAGTTTTCTAAATAGTCTCATTTATCATATGACTCCTGGAAATGGAGTCAGAAAATCTAAATTTGAATCTTATTTTTACCATTTACAATCTTTGTGAACTTACATATTTAGTGGACCTTTGAACATGAGTTTGACCTATTCGGGTCCACTTACATGTGGATTTTCTTCCACCTCTTCCCACCCCTGAGACAGCAAGACCAACTTCTCTTCCTCCTCCTCAGCCTAGTCATCATGAAGATGACAGGATGAAGAACTCTATGATGATCCACTTCCCCTTAATGAACAGTGAATGTATTTTTTCTTCCCTATGATTTTCTCAATACCTTTTTCTTTTCTATAGCTTACTTTATTGTAAGGCACAGCATATAATACATATAGCATACAAAATATGTGTTAATCAACTGTTTATGTTATCAGTAAGGCTTCTGGTCAACAGTAGGCTATTAGTAATTAAGTTTTGGGGGAGCCAAAAGTCACATGTGAATTTTTGACTGTGCAGGGAGTGGGGGGTGGGGGGAGGTCAGAGTTCCTAAACCCTGAGTTGTTCAAGGGTCAATTGTATTTTCTGAAACTCTCTAAGTCAGTTCCTTCATCTGCAAAACATGACCAAACTTGCCTACCTGACAGAACAAAAAAATATGAAAGCACAAAACCTAGCACAGAAGAAATATGGAAAAAATAGCCCGTGATTATGAATCTAAGAGTACTGTTTCTCATTATAGTCTTCAAATTATAAACATAAGTTTGGAAAGACTAGAGAAATATGAAATAAATGTGATTACCCTATTTAAGGCAGAGAACAAAACGTTGAGAGAAAAGAGATTTTTTAGCCTGACAAAGTAAGAGATAATGGATAAATGCCATTTGGTTTAAAAAAAGATAAATTAGCCTGACTGAATTTTTTTTTTATCTTTTTCAGAGAAAAAATCAGAATACAGTAGTCCTCCCCTTTATCCACAGGGAATAGTCCCAAAAACCCCAGTAGAAACCAAAACCTTGGAGAGTAAGAAACCTGATGGGCGTTATTTGGAACACGTTTCCGTTCATGTCTTCCTCCCACAAATTTAATACCTTCTTTATCTTAACTAAGTGACTGCCATGCACTGTGGCTGTAACTTTTGCAGTTTAAGGTGTGATAGCAACACTAGCATAATTTTTTTTTTCGTTTTTTCACAGATAGAAAATTCATTTTTACTGTAGATCTTAGCAACCTCTGTGTATGATTTTTCTCTTTCTTTGTTAAGGTTTTTTCACTTAAAGGAAGCACTTTGCAGTTTCTCTTTGGCATATCTGAACGGCTAGCATCACCACTGTTGAGTTTTGGGTCCATTACTAAGTAAAATAAGGGCTACTTGACTACAAGTGCTGCAATACCACAGTTGATCCCATAACCAAGAGGGCTACTAAGTGACTAAGGGTAGGTGGTGTAGACAGCATATGGGGATGCTGGACAGGAGGAGGCTTCATGTCCACAGTGGGATGGAGTGAGACAGCATGAGGTTTTATCACACTACTCAGAATGGTGCACTATTTCAAACTCAAGAATTGCTTATTTCTGGAATTTTCCCTTTAGTAAAACTGAGGAAAGCACAACTGCAGATAAGAGGGGACTACTGTAAATATAAACAAAAAAATATGTGTTGAATGCAAGGATAAACTTTCTGCTCCTCTGTGGCTTAAAACTATTCTCAGAGAGTTTCAGTTAATAGGCCAAAACCTGTTATTTGGAAAAGTAATTAACTATCATAAGTTTAGAAAAAAACTAACAAACTACAATAGAATCTTCATTCATAAAAGTCCTTAAAAAGAGGATGGACTAACCACTTTAGTTCATTTCATATTAACAGGTATCATGCCCAGTCTTTTTAAAGATGGTGTAGCCCAGGGACCGCAAAGCAAAATGAGACATCGAGCCCGCCCCGTCTTCCCTTTCCCAATAGCTTCTGTTCAGAATCCCACTAAAGGAGCTCCCCTTAACCTACTCTTCCTAGACAATTTTCTTTGTTTCTCCTTCACCGCCTTTATTGGTTGTCTTTTTTATTTTATTTTGTTTAAATGCTTTTTGGTTTTATTTGTAGAATAAATGTTTCTTTGTTAACTTAGAGAACTTTGCTTAAAATGCCCCACATAACCTGATATAAAATACAAGTGAAAGCTCAAAATCAATGGATGGATAGATATCTAGATAGGGTTTCTCACCTGGCCTGATAACTCTTTGTTGTGGGGATGTCCTAGGCATTGTAGGATGTTTAGCACCATACCTGGGCTGTACCCACTAGATGCCAATAGCACCTTTCCCACCCAGAAACTTCACATGCAAGCTCTAGAAAGTAGGTTAGGACAGTAGGGACAGAGCTTCCACTTGACTGTACAAAGGAGGGACAGTAGAAAGTTGTCCTTTTTACTGTCATTTGTTACCTTGTACAGTGGGAATTGATGTCCTCATCTTGTGCATTCAGCCCACACAGACCCTAACCTAAATCTGACAAAGGCTAACAGCATATTAAATATCCTGCCCCCAGTGGTGAATGGGAACTGGAGTTAGTTCTGTTCCACCAGCTTGATGGTTGTTCTAAAACAATGTTTCACCCAGAAGCTTGTTACATATGCAAATTTTGGGCCTGACCTCAGACTTGAGTCAGAATCCCTTGAGGCTGGAGCCCAGGAACCTGTGTTTTAACAAGCTTTCCACGTGATTCTTCTGTGTGCTAAAGTTTGGGGCACACTGTTATATGATACGCATGTGCCCTCTTAACTGTGGTCTGTCCCCATAACCCCCATGTCAGTTGCATTGTCTATTTAATTGGCCTCTGCTCCAGATTCTTCCAGTTTGCACAATCAAATGAAAGTCCTGCCCTGAAGCTCAGCCTTGTTGGCCAAAACCCTAACCCATTTCCTTTTATTTCTCCTTAAGGACTGGATACTCTCAACATCCCTCAGTGACTGATGAATGCCTTGTTCCACAGAAGTGGGCACCTAGAACCACAACAATCACTACCTACAGTGATATCATCACTCACTAGAAATGTTGGCAGCCTTATCTGGTTTGCTCAGAGATCAATGTTAACCTAGATATAGGCAAAATACTTTGATCATTACAATTTTGATTACTGTCCCCCAGCGCAAGCGGCATCCTACAGCCAAATCAGGCTCCCAGCCCTGCAGTGTTGCTTCACTCTTACCTGAGGAGTCCCTTATTCGAGTACCAGCAGGCTTCATGGCAAAGCTGTGGATGTGACCTTACATCACTGGTAGAGACTTGGGCTTAGAGACTTCACAGTTTGAAGTTCCTTGGTGTGTCAGGAAACCAGAAAACCAAAAGAATTTGGTAGAGGATTTGGCCCAACAATGCCACAGTCTTTCCTGGAAAATAAAGTTGGTGCAGAAACTTCTAATTTCAATTTTGATATTTTTAAATAAAATAATTTGCTTCCAAATTATCTAATGGGGGGACCTGTGGTGTAAGGGGTCCCATAGCAACAGTATAGGGGACATAATAGAGAAGGAAATAAGTTTAACTACATGGTTTGGAAAGGGAGATTGGAGCAGATCATTGACTACAATCTTCCTTTGCAGATTTCGAAGTTTGGACATTATTTGGTAGACAATAGAGAGCCATTAAAAGATGCATATGTGTATATGCATGTTTTATTTTCACAAAGCGAAAACAGTGTGTAACTTCTCTCCAGCTCAAGTGATGGAAAATTTCCAACACCCAGAAGTTCCACTCGTGTCCCTTCCCAGTAACTACTCCCTTTCTTTTCTCTCTGATTTCTGACACCAGTTATTAGTTTTGACTGTTTTAGAACTTGATATAAAAAAGAGGACTTTATTTCATCATTGTGTAGTATTGCATTGCATGAGCACCCACAATGTATTTATCAGTCTACTAGATTGGGTTGATGCCAAGTTTTGGCTATTATTAATAATGCTGCTATAAATACTCTTGTACCTATCTTTTGATGCATATGGACATACATTTTTGTGTGATAGATTTGTGAAATGGATGAGATATAGAGTGTGTATATGTTCAGCTTTAGTAGATTATTTCTACTAGCCTTGACAGATTTGAAACAGGGACAAGATCTACACCATGTTTTGGGACACTGAATCCATCTGCAGTGGATAAGATGGTTTAGGTGTGGTTATACTACAATACAGGGAGGAGGAACATTATTGCAAGAGTCCTGGTGAAAAAGAATAAGATCCTGAACTTGAAGGAGAGAGGAAAGGCTAGGACTGTGAAGCTAAGTTGGCAGGTGATTGGAGAGGAAGGCAAAGGTGAAAATAAAGTTTTAAACCTGAGTGACTGGGAGACGGTGGCGTCAGGAGAACAGGGTTAGCATGTACTATAATGAATATAGGATGAGTCAGGATGAGGTTAGGGTGCTGATGGGAATATAAGAGAAGGTATCTAAGAGACATCTGGAAACAGAACTCAAGAGATATGTCTAGCTACTGAAGCAATTTCACTAGGATGCTTTCTACAACATTATTATAATAGACTTTGGTTTAGAAATCTATTGTCAAATAACACTGGGTTTAAGACCTTCATTTATATATCTACACTCATCTAATTGTGTTCCTAGATTTTTTAATTTAAGCCCCTATTTTCAGTAATTCCCAAGAAAGATGAACTATTACATAGATAGATATATGTGTACAGGCTTATAAAATGTATGCCCTGTGTTTTATGTGAAACCATAAATAATAAACATGTCTCAGATCTCTTCTTTTTATTGTCCGTATAGCTACTGGTTTAGTTCAAGTTTTCATCATTGTTTGCTGGAACTGCTGTCATAACTTCTTAACTGATCTCTTGCCTTCCATATTCATGACCCTGAAATGCACTCTCCACAATGAGATCCAGAATAATCTTCTGTTTATTATTATTATTTTTTGGACTGAGTCTCGCTAGAGTGCCGTGGTATTAGCCTAGCTCACAGCAACCTCAAACTCCTGGGCTCAAGTGATCCTCCTGCCTCAGCCTCCCCAGTAGCTGGGACTACAGGTGTTCACCACCACAGCCAGATCATTTTTTCTATTTTTAGTACAGAGGGGGTGTCACTCTTGCTCAGGCTGGTCTCAAACTGTTGACCTCAAGAGATCCTCCCTCCTCGGCCTCCCACAGTGCTAGGATTACAGGCACATGACACCAGGCCCAGCCCAGAATGATCTTTTAAAAATCCATGTCTGAGCATCTCATTTAAAAATTGGTTGTTCCCTTTATGTGCATGATAAACAAAGGCCTTTGTGAGCCAGCTACCGTCATTTCTTACCACTCTACTATTATCTTTTGTGCTTCAGTAGTAGTTTCTCACACTCATGGTTCTGTTTAATGCTTTCATGCCTTTGCCTATATTGTTCCTCCTGCCTAGAACACCTTTCCTTCCTGTAAATGTTCTTTTCATAATTCAAAATTCTGCTCCTTGAAGCCATTCTTGAATATATAGACTTAATTAACCAAACAATAGGACAGAAAGACAAGGACAATTGGGGTGAAAGGAAGCTTTTCTGAACATGTGGGCTATGAATATCTGAGAATTATATACTATAATTTACAATAAGGACATTTGTTTTAATCTCAGCAAAATTGTTTGATTTACTTTTCTACCCCTATCACTACAACAAAACACATTTAAGATCAGTAAAATAATTTACAATATAATAAAAAAGCATTAAAATAATAGAGGAAAAAATGCAAATTTTCATAATAGAATATCTACTTAATTTATGAGGCTGTCTGTCAGTGGGATGTTGTTTTAATTTTAAAATTTTCTGAACAAGCATCCTTCTTCATGCTCCCATGGCAACAACAAGAAAAGTAACATGATTACTTGATAATATTTAAGCTTATTTTCAAATTTATTGAACAAATGCAGAAGTGATTGATTTATAAAAAAGATTCACATAGATTTCTACCTTTTAAAACACTGGGGTTATAAAAATTATGAAAAATAACATATGCATGTTGTAAAAAAAGTAAGTAGTTCATGAAGTATTATAGAAGGATGAATTCACCTCTCCCCACCCATCTCCCAATCCCATTCTTCAGGTAGAATCACATTTATGAGTTTCTTGTGATGTTTTCCAATATTTTCTGCATTTATTAGCATGTTGAAGTATATGTATAGGTACATGTATACACCTATTCATATATATTTTTAAATTTTTTATACAGACTGGATCATGCTATACATATGAATTCTCAAATTACATTTTGCACTAAATGATCTATCTTGGACATTTTTTCATATCAGAACATACAGACTTACCTCATTCTTTTGTACTGTTTCATTGTATGGGTTATATGGATGTGTCATAGTCTATTTATCCAGTTCTCTGTTAATGGATATTTAGAGTGTTTTCAGATGTTCTCCTTTATAAATGTGGTGGGATATTTGTTTTGAACTATTATCTTTTTTAACTCCCTGTTTTTCTCATTTCTTTCCTCCAGACAGTTGGGGAGGGGGAAGATTGGGCGTGGAAGAGTAGGGTTGGGCACATCCACTTCAGGAAAGACCAGAAGCCAAGCCCAACTCCCTGACAGCATCCCAGATAGGAAGTTACATGTGAATGTAACCACATTCATAAAGAGTATCTAAGGACCCAGAAAGATATGTAATTCCAGAGCCTCTGGACCTAAAGGGATTGTGCACACTGGACAGTTTGGCAGTAACTGATGGGGACTGACTGCTGATAACCAGTGCCTGGAGGCACTTCCCCCAGGGCCTTGATCCTAACAGAAGAAATTGTGCAAAGTTCTTGGTGAGGGGCAAGAGAAGGAGGGAAGGGAAAATAAGGGCCAGGGTTTTAAATTAAATTGATTTTAAAATATAAAGAAATACAAGTATTTTTTTCTTTTGTACACCTAAGCTTCTGGATGAAAATTAACACCATCTTCATAAACATTTACTATTTTCAAGATACCAAGATACTTTATATATCTTGATATACTTAAAGTCAAACTTTAATTTTGGAGACTTTTTCCCCATAGGAAACTAATTGTTTTACATTGATTAAAGAGAAAAATGCCCATTTGAAATAGCGTTCTTCTATCCAGACATAGTTATTTGTAGAATTTTGTGGTATCCTTTTATTTTAAAAATTATTCCTATAAAAATAAACCACACCTTCACAAGAGTTTCGAGTTGTTAAGGATTTATTATATCACTTTGGTTTCACACTGACATCAAGCCTAGTCTGAAACACATACGAAGAGAGATTTAATAGTTTTTTTTGTAGAGAAAATGAGAATATTTCTATGGAAAAGTAATGCCTGCATTATGATCCTTACTTTTTGTTTGTCATTGCTTTTACCTTTTGCACTCTTCATTGAAGGTTTTAGCCTTGTTTAAGATTGGCAAAAGATTAAGTCAATTAAAAATTTCATGGAAACAATTTAACCATTATTCTCTGATGAAGAGGCATTGATTAAAATTGCTTTCAACAAGAAAAGACAGAGAGGCTCCTTAAAATGTCTTATGGCTTAGAATTTTACGATGTCACTAACAGTTTATATTGTCTTCAGGCTTAATTCTCCAGCATGTTTATGCAGCAGTTGGGGGCTGTCGGCCCACCAGTGTTTGGGGAGGCCAGGCTTCTCTGACACACAGCCAAAGAAAAACTTGAAACAGACTAGAGAAAGCCCACTCCTGCCAGGACATCGCAAGCTGTTTAGTGACCATCTAAATGTTCTGCTAGTTTTGTTGCCATACTTGGTAGTCCCAGGAATCTGGCTAGCTTCAGAAGCTGAGCAAAACAAAATGCAACTGTGCACAGCCACACCCTAGGGTGACGTTGTCTCCAAATACCATGCAAGTCCGAGGCTGAAGCACTTGAAAGGCTTATATCCCTACAGATCAAATCTTTATAAGATTGAACCTTTAAAGACAGCCCTTAAGTACATAAACGTTGTCATTTACAGCACTATTTCTGTGCTATTTTGCCTTTTCAATTATAAAGGTGGCTAATGCACATGATAATTACAGTTCCTTAAAATTTATTCACTCTTGAGCAGATCAGCTCAGAAATGTTGGCACAGTTTCAGGGTTCCTTAACAACTGCTTGCCAAACCACTCTTTGATCCAGTGAAATCATCGCATGATTCAAAACAAGGCCTACAGCCTTTCAAGAATTCACATCTTAAATCCTCATCTTTGTCGTCTAACCTCCCCATGTTCAATCTAAAAATGGACTTTTCCTTATCAATGATAAAAAAATAAGTGTTTTTCCCCTGTGGGATTTATAATATGCTTTCTTTGTTTCTTTTCATTTATTTTTCCTTTTCACTAACATATATTGAGCGCTTATCATGTGCTAATAGTGGTGACCCGGGACTTGCCCTGCAGTCATAGAACGAAGCTGCCTCCCCTAAGTTCACTGCACAAGGTAGAGAAAGTCAGTTAAACGGGTAATTATTAATACTATATAGGGTTTTAAGTGAGAGCAGGGTCAAGGGAGAACAGAAATAGGGCTCAAAGCCACTGATGGATGCCAGAAAGATTCCTGGTAGAGGGGAACACTGAGCAGAGCATTGAGGGCATTGAGCAGCATGCAGATGACAAGAGCAAGGAAGTTGGGTATTTGGGACAGAAGAAATAGTATGTGCACCTGGGTCTGGCAAGGAGTGAAAGCATGACAAATTTTAGAGAAACTAAAAATGTTTTGCTTGTCTGGAAATGCCTCCCATGGAGTAGCTAGAAAAGAGGTTCTGGGAGAGACAAGCATGCCAAGATTTTGAATAACAATTTTTTGCCCTTACAGGTGAAATTTAAATTTTATTCTTAAGTAGATGTGGACCCCTAGAAGACATTTGAGCAAAGAAATGACATGACCAGTTTGGGGTCTTGAATGGATAACTCTGAGGAATTGTAGAAGAAAGTTAAAGTCAAAATATTTAGCATACAGTGACCACATCTCAAATCAAATTGTGGAGAACTGAGGAGGAGTATCCAGGCCGGAAACCAGTGCTGGGCAAAAACAGATGCTTGGAGGTTGAGCCGTCGCTACTGTGGGCAGAACTACCATAAAGAAAGCAAAACTAAAGGGAAGGGGAAAAGAGAGGAAGGAAAGAAAACTAAGGGGAATGGAGACCAGAGGGAGAAAACGAAAAGTGGAAAAAGTTGTGGAGGAGATTGGAAAAAATGCTTGCTGCTTAAATCATAGGTCTCCAGTTGAAAATGAAAGAGGGCCAGGGAGGACATAGTATATTTAAATGGGATTCCCTTTTTTAAAAAGTATACAAATTATTGCCTTATTCACCTTAATATCCTAACACTGTTGCAACAGTTATTCATTCTAATCTGGCCTGTTCTCAAAATAATACAAAGACATTTGTGGAATTTCTTCATACTTTCCCTTATTATGAATTGAATGTAATATGCAATTGATTTAATCAAAAACTCCTTGATGGTTCTCTTTCTGTCACACGTGTTTTAAATCCAACAGCAAATATTATCAGCTCCTCTCAAATTATATTTAAGATCCAATTACTTCTCACCATCTCCACTACTTCCTTGGTCCAAGACACCATAATGTCTTACCTGTACAATTGCAAAACTTTCTCTTACCTACTTCCACCCTGTGGCATCACTCGTTTGCTCATCCTCCTCCATAGGTTTTCCATCACCTTATAATAATCTGGAGACTGAGTAATCTGGTCTTTTGCTGCCTATTTGTCCCCATCTCCTCCTACTTTCCCCTCTTCTCAATCTGATCCAGCTACACTGGGCTTCTTTTTTTCTCAAATGTATGACTGACCCCAGGGCCTTTGCACTAACAGCCTCCCTCTGCCTGAAACCTTCTTCCCTTGGATATCTGTTGCTCAAATTTCACCGTACCTAAAAGGTTTTCACCAGTCATCTGAAATTAAAATAGCATTCATCACCATTCACATTTTACTTCGTTTACTTTGTTCTATCTCTACTCACCCTCACCTGCCACCAGGATGTAAGCTCCTGAAGAGGGGCGACTTTTGTTTTGTTCAGTGTTGGCTCCCATCCCACATGACTAGGATATATCTGGGACAAAGTTGGTACTCAATATTTTTTGACTAAATTGATAAGCAAATGAATGAGTGTCCCCTGTGTAGCACCTTTTTGTGTGTGTGTGTGTGTGTCTGATGTGCCACAAGGGAGCCATTATTTATAAAACAGGTATGACAGGGAGCTCAATCCCTTCACTTTGCAAATAGGTATTCAAATATTGCCAAAATCTGAGAGGGTAAACATCATTGGTATAGAAATGAAAATGGCAAGTATTCAGCAGTGGTTTTAGGCTAAATGTTAGTAAACTAAACCAGAATTTTAAATCTTGTTAGGATTTCCACATAATCTGGGAGTGGGCCAAAGTTCTGTTCCACTGAAAATGGTAACTTTTCAAAGGATATAACATCTTTTTGATGGGACAATTTTGAAATATTTAAGGACAGAGAAAATTAAATCGTCCTCATATACCAAGAGAGAGCCACTGTCGTCATGTAGGTGCATCATGGCTAATTTTATTGCTACAATATTGACGTGATGGATTAATTAGGAAGAGAGTTGCTCTTCAAAAATATTATATTGGATAATCTTCAGCCATATGTGGAAGTGTTCATTTCTTTCAACCCACCCCAAACCTGACAATAATAAATTTTAATTGATTTGCCAACTCAGTAGGTGACAATTATATATCTTAGGTAATTATTATAATTTTTATCTCTAAGATTGTTAATGAATGGGAGCATTTTTCATCTTATCATGAGATTGTTTCTTCCTTATTTTTGCCTCTTCATCTTTAAATTGTATTTACTTTATTCTCTCTATGGATTTATAAGAGGCCTTTCCCTATGAGCTATTAATGCTTTATCATAAGTAGAACCTAATTTTTCAGTTTGATTTCCCACTTAATGATGCTGATGGTGTTTTGTTTGTGTTTATTGTATTGAGCACTCTGGTGCCCAACCTCAAGTCCTCCAGCCTCATCTCTTGTTCCAGCCATTGTCGCAGTGTCCAGTTCCCTGCTGGCTTTGCCCAGCTTCTCTTGTGTGCAGCCTGAGCACATTTGCTCGAGCCACTTGTCCCAGACCTCTTGCTTCCTGCACTGGGGTTTCTCTGACCCCACGCTAGGAGACACCTTCCCCCACAACTCACTTATACTCGTTGGTGCAACCTGGAAGTTTGTGGGAATCAACGCCCTTTAGTTACTGCCACCCCTGACTATTAAGGTCTTAGAACAATGAAGCTTCTTCCTTATTTCCTCAAGTGAACATTCTGAGTCTTCTTAGAACATCCCTCGGGAGAGAGTAACCTGACTCACAGAGGGTGGCCAAGTGGATAACGCATCATTTTGTTAACATTTTCTGCTAACTTCTCTCCTTCTGTGACTCACTCCTGCCGTCTGGGATCACATTTCCAAATAAACAACCCATACATAAACCTTTGTCTTAGACTTGCTTTGAGGCTAAGTCATACATACTTTTTACATATAAGGTGTGTCTGTGTCTGTGTGTGGTCATGTGTATATATGCACACACGTCTCATTCATATATTTTATGGTTTCTGACTGTACCTTCATGATTATACGGACTTTCCCTATCACCAGGGGCAGATAAACATGTAGGTACATTTTATTTCTTTTGTTATAGCGTACAGGTAGTAATCTTTTTAATTACATTTCCCAAACAATTACATAAATTTTAAAATAAAGTCTATGGAACATCTAAACTTTGTTCACTGATTTTGTTGTTCAGCATTTCAGAGTTTCAGGAGGATTATAGATTACCAAGAGACTAATCCTCATATTCCTACTCTTCCTCACTTATGATATAATTATGATTTAATTAGCCAAATATATATGAATGTAAAGATTCACAGAGGAGGAACAAAAACTTTTGTGTGGTTTCCTAACTGGACTTAAACTACCAGTGACACTCCACATACAGGCTTGTCACAGCAGAAAAACAGCCAAACCCTTGCTTTGCCATAAATCTTAAATATTTGCAGCTTAAAGCCCCATTCCAGGAAAACTTACAACAACGATATAATTGCTTCCATTTATGGATACTTTTTACAAACACAAAGTTAATCTACTTTTTTTTTTATTTGGAAAAAAATTAACAAGCCCAATTATCAGCAAGGCCACAGCCACATGAGGGTGGGCTACAGGAAACAGTACCCTGGCGTGCATGAATGATATCACTGCCTTAACCTTCCCAGTCTCTCAAAAAAATAAATAAGTGAATCTGTTGCCCCACGATCATGCACTAAATATTTATGTGTACAGGAGGCTATTTCTGGCCTTCACATCTGTGTCTTTGAACTTTCAATCTCTTCCTATGACGGTACTACCAGGGATTACTGAGGCTTTTAAAATGTTTTAATACCTGCCAGATCAAATCCCTTCTCAGTATTTTCCTTTTCCAAAAATCTGCTGGTTCTTCTTATTTGCTTATCTTTCCAGTTGAACTTTAAAATCACTTTGTCAAGTTGTCCTTAAAATGTGGCAGACACGGAGATGCACCAACAGATGCCACTTCAAGCAAGGGCTTGTTGCCCAGCGGCTAAGAACACACAGACAGCTTCCAGCTGTCGGCGCCTTCAGGGTCACACCCTTCCTGCGTCCACTTCCATCGGGTGACTGGGCAAAGTGAGGATAAAATGAATCAGTCATTTCAGCTGACCTACGATGACTCTGTTGGGCAATACCTGCTCCCAAGCTCTTTGCGAGTCTGGCTGAGGCTTTGTTGGGGCTGCAGATCAGTTCCACTTTCCTTCTGCTCAATCCTGCTGCTTTGCCCTTCTCCTCTCAGATGTCAATTCCTAATCAATGGCCTATATCCTAAATTCCATCTCAACCTCTTTCTCCAGAGAACCCAAACTGTGGCAAATTTAATTGGAATAGTGCCAAACGTATCAATTAATTGGGAAAAAGCGATTTTCTTTTAATATTCAGTTTTTCCATTTAGGAACACAAACTGTCTCTACATTCATTCAAGTCTTCTTATCTGTTTCTTAGCAAACCTTTCTTCATATCAGGTTTATAGATTTTTTTAATGGTTTTCTTATATTGGCTGTTATTGGTTTCTCTGTTTTGAATAGAACTCTTTCATCATCATATTGTCTGTGTGATCCATAATGTTCTGTAATAAAACATGATTTAATAGCAACTTCAGTGAATTCATTTACAAAATATGCTTATTTAAAATATTATTTACATCTTTCCTATCAAGTTTTCTCTTTTCCTCCATAACTGTTACCTTACATAATGAAATTTTAACCATGATAAATCACAGAGATTTCATTCCAGTTTTCTATATTTCAAGAGCAATCTCAGTAGTAATAGCAACCATCTATGGAGTGCCTCTAATGTATGAGGCAATGACACATGAATGCTGTAGTGATATTATCTATAATCCTAACAGCTACCCTGCAAGTTTGCATTATAACTTACGCTTTTCAAAGAATGTATTAATATGTACCTTACCCATTATCCACACCTAGCAAGTTATTGAACCAGGAATCAAACCTAGGACAATTTGATTCTAAAATAAAAAAAAAAATCTAAAGAAATTTTTCCCAGGCAACATAACCAAACTGAACTTTCTTGAGTTCCCCTTCGCTTTTGTCATATATCATACACACACCCACACACACAAACACACTCACACAAATGCCATGAGTCATTTTTGAATGCCTGTTCTTTGTATACCATTCAAACAAAAAGAAATATATGGAATAAAAAGTTAAATTCCACTTTCACTTTATTTCCTTTCAAATACTTTTTCTTCTCCAGAGGTAATAACTACAAACAATTTTTACAGAAATTGTAAAGAAAATCAACTTTATTCTCTTTAAGCTCTGCATTGTACTTCATAATGAACCTGTGCTATAACTTAATCAGTACACTGATGGATATTTATATGGCATGTGGCTTTTCACAATAATAAAACTTTAGAACTTAACTAAAAAACTGCTTTGAGTATTTTAATTATAAAATACTTAATATTCTTCACTGAATTAGTGAAAAGAAATATTGAACCAAACAAAACAGGCTATAAGTTTTCTTTCACTAGGTTTGTTTTTCAGTCTTCTTAGATAGACTTTGTATTTAGTAGAAATTCTTCAGAGTTTCTAGGTATAAGGTATTAGGGTATTCCGAATTATCTATCTTGCTGATTATATCATTAAGAATGGGGGATATTGGGGTCCAATATATATGATCACACTGACATTTTACTTAGAAGTCGTTTTTGATACCCCAAATTATTTTAATCCCCAAACAAAATATATTTACTGTAGAAAAATAGAAAAGGCAGATAAAAGATAAAAGTGATGTAAATCACTAAATAACTACTGTTATAATTTTGGCTAGAGATCTTTTAAGAAAATTTTATACATCATACACAGGATATATGAATCATTTATATATCCTGTAAAAGATCACACAATCTGTATTCACTATTTTGTAACTTTTTTCACTTAATATATCTTGAGATCTTCGTGCAAGTCACAACCAATTTAAGTGGAAAATGGAAGCTTGCTATCTTCTCTTACTCAAGAAAACTAGGATGCCACTCCTACAGCTGACAACAGTACAAGCAGAGTAGAATGTTTAAGCTAACTCTTTTATTTTTTTTTACATCTCTCTATAAATATTTCAGGACTGCATTAAGCCCCCACATCCTTATTTGTATTAAAATTGGACTTGACCATAATTGTACAAAATTTTAATGAACCCTCCAGCTTTTATTTGTCACAAGTTCCATTGAATCATGTTTCTTCTTATCTAGTATGTCTTTGCATACTCAAGCAATTTGTTGGTTTGTCAAACATTTCAGTTTCTTGAAACTGCTTTCCAGAATCCTATAAGGTTTCTTTTTTAAAAAAAGTTATTTCAGAATATTACAGGGGTACAAATGTTTTGGTTGCGTAAATTGCTTTGGCTTTCTTTAGTAGTAATTACAACCTAAAACTCTTGGAACTTCTATGTCAGAAGTTGTCCCAAACTTAGTCACTCTTCTTTGATTGTCTAATTTCAGTGCAAATTAAAACCAGAAATCACTTTTCTTAACTCACAATTCCCACCTGTGGTTATACACAGGTTGCCTTGTACAGTTGTACATGTAGTAGACTGAACAAATCCAGGGGGTATCATTTATACTGCAGATACAGATACAGACACATATAGATATATGAATATCTAATCTATCTATCTACATTGTTCCAGTAGATAGCAATGAAATGTCTTATTCTAATAAAAGCAGGTTAATGTGACAATTTTCAAATAGATGATAAAGACCTCATTTTTCTAATTTGCACATTAGGAGATAGAGTTGCACTGAGCAGATCTCATATTATCTGGGAAAAGATAGCTTTGCTTTATAATCAAAAGACTGAGAAAGAAGTATATTCTCTATACATCACACTCTTTTATTTTGATCACATTCTGCCTCACTTTACTGCAGTTGTTCACAGTCTGTACCACATATGGGACTGCAACAGCCTGAATGCTGAACGTAAGATGTTCTTTTTCAGGGGACTTAGGTGTCAACTAGGTGGTGCTGAAGGCCAGAACTGGACTAAGCAAAGTCTTGATACCTGAGGAAAATTGGGGTTCCAAAACCAAGCAGAGAGTTGAAACAAATTATTTTATAAGATGGATCTTTAAATATTGTAACTAATACATATATACACACACAGACACATGTATATACATGCATATATGTATATGTGTGTATATGTGTACACACTTATATATAAGCTAAATATTTCCATCTTATATTAATTTACTTCACTGGAAAATTAACTAATTTTTACCATATTTTTGTCCCCAGAGACATTCTATCTTGGGCATTGCAATATTTAGAATGAAAGGTTGGCCATATGTAATATAAAGCCAAAATCACAGTGACTTGTGTAAGACTGATTTTTATTCTCCTGCCTTGAACAACACGATCTAAATTGCACACATCACTTGTGCTCACATCTTAATGGCCTTAAAATTTAGTTGCATGAAAAAAAATAATCTAGTCCCATAGCCACATATAGCTGTAAGAATGTCTGGGAAATGCAGTCTTCATCTGGGCCACCATGAACCCGGCTGAATATCTTATTGCTAAGGATGAAGGGGAGAATGAGTAAACTTTGTTACAGGTTATGCTCAATAACCTAATGAGAAAAGAACCCTAACAACCACTTTTCCTGTTGAAGCTTATTTTTTTTCTTTAAATAGTTGATCTAATCCCTTTATAAATTTTCTTAAAATTGAATCGAAAATGCTACTAACCCAAAATGGGGAATCAAGTTTTGTGAAGTTTCTTTATGTAAATCTATTAGCTATTATGAGCTGGGCCAACATATTCATTAGAATGCTCACAATAACTTAAGAGTCATCCATTTAAACAAGTATTTGTCTTCGAGCAATAAGTTCTGAACATACCAGAAACAAAGTAATAAAATAGACTCCCAGTATTTATTTATCTATGTCATATAATTTCATCCAAATCATCTGAATTGATAAATATTAAGAAAGAAATAGAAGCCAATTTACCAATGTTATTTCTATCATAAAAAATGTGTATGTATGACTTAATTTAAATTTTTGCTACAGGATTTCAAGTGTAAGGCTTTTACTTTTACAATAATAAAATAAAACAAAAAGGTAGATTAATATACCCACAATCTCATAGGCAGGAAAATTTTCACATAAGTTATTTGAGTAATATATTTGATGGAGTGAAATATGTTCCATATGAAAATTAACCTGTCTTTAAAATTAGAGAACAAATTCTCTTTTAAAGAATAATACAAGATTAAAATAGAATGAAAAATGAGTTTGAAAATGAACTTCAAGAATATATAACACACTGTCTATCACAGGGAATTCATACATTCAGCCCCAGTTATTTGAGAGGAAACACTTTCTTGATATTAGTTTGAGTCATTAGCGTATATAATGAAGGTAAATGTTGATGACACGTCCCAAGAGAAGGTCCTTAGGAACGGAGTGACAAAGTATATCTGTCTATGAACTTGACTTCATAGGATAACACAGATGGCTGTCAATAGGCATTTTTTAGTTCTGGACCACAAAAATACAATGTACTATGTCAGATGACTTTTGTCCTCAGGCTTTTTATGGCTAACAGGACATGATTACTGTGTATACAGTGCAGGTTTCTTCTACTTAGTCTCATGTAGCCAATATGTATGTTTCTTTAAGCAAAATGAATGTGTGCATCTTCTGACACTAGCATTTACTTTCTTGGAAGGAAGTATCCAGAAAGTAAAGTATATGCCTTTCTGGGATAAAAACAAAATCTACTGAGGTTTCCCCAACCAGAATATGCAGAATATAATAATTTGCACAATAGATGTATCCACCCCAGTCCTTTACCTCTCATTTGCATATAACATTTACTGACCCATGAGTGCAGCATTCCATTAGACCCACGATGTGTGGGAGTTCAATGAGGAGGCTCAAAGCAAATACAAAGTCCACTACTGAGTAAGCAGGATGGGTGGAGGGTGCTGATGATACAGGAAAGTGGACGGCAAAGCAGGGGTCCATTTGAAGGCCAAGTGGCTTCTTGCCTTCATACAGGAAAAAATTCAAGAGCAAGCCAACACAGTAAAGCAAAAGCAAATGTATTAAAGTAAGAAAAGAACAAAAAGGAGGCTGCCCCATAGACAGAGCAGTTACTATCACTCAGAGCAAGAGAGAGCAGCCCCTTGTGAGTTTCTGGGGTCTTATTTTATACCTTTTATTTAATTTTATGTTAAACAGAGGGAGGATTATTCATAAGATTTTTGGGAAAGGGGTGGGGAGTTTCTGGAATTGAGGGTTCCTCCTCTTTTAAACCATATAGGCTAAGTTTTGGGAGTTGCCGTGACATTTGTAAACTGTCATGCTACTGGTGGGAGTCTCTTTTAGTATGCTCATACAGTATACATAAACAGGGTATAATACATTAAGCAGAGTATAATAAGCAGTAAAGGTAACCTGAGGTCATTTTTCATGGCCATCTGGGTTCTAGCTGGTTTTGGCCTGTTTCTCTACTGTCTTGTTTTATCAGAGACCTTACTTCAGGGCTCATGACTTCAGAGCCTGCCAGTCCCCTATCTCTCTGACACTTTCCTGGTTGAAGCAGAATGTCCTTCCAACAGGGAAACAAAGGCCATGTCTTTCTAAGAACACCAATAAGCATGGAACCACATCATATCTTTTCTTCCTCATGTTGTTACCTCCCTGTAGTAGTCAACAATTCACACTGAAAATAATGACATAGAAGGAAAGTAATTCTTTTCAGTGTTTCCTTTCTCACCATGCTAAAGGTAGAGAGCAGTGGTAGAATGCCCACATATCAAGAAATAAATTGAAAGCATTTGAGTTAATTTTGTGCAGTGTTTCTACTCTTCTGGTAAGAACAAAGTATATATACATGTGAACTATGATAAAAGAATTATGGTAATTTCAATAATTCTGCATATAATTTAAATGCTCTTATATTTCCATTTAAAACTAGCATTGTATAACATAAAGGATAAAATTCATGCCAATTTTTTAATTTACAGATTTTTAAATTTTTACTTTTTCTTTGCTTAGAACAACATGAAACAAATAAAAACTCCTATGGCAAGCTGAGGGAGACTGCAGAGAAAAAGAACAAATTTTATATGTTAGTACTTTCAACAGAAATTGTTCTACTTTTTGAACAAGTGGCCCCATATTTTCATTTTGCATGGGGCCCACAATTTATGTAGCTCTTATATGAGCTCCACTGTGTGTCACTCAGCAGCCTCTGCAATATAACTTTAGCATTGTCCTCTTTATGTCACTGCCAAGTCTAATTCTCTGTCCTTCCTACCCCCAGAATCTATGAGCCACCTGGTTCCTTTAACAAATTCCTTTTCTGCTTAATCTAGCTGGGGTGGGTTCTAATATTTGCAGCTAAGCACACTGCCTGATAATAATAAAAATAATAGCTAAAATTTACAGATTCTTACTCTGTGCTAGCATGCATTTTCATAATAATGAAATAAATACTATCATCTATAGTCTACAGATGAGAAAATCTAGGGTTAAAAATCACATAAATTGTCTGAGTTCACCAGCTAATACATTCAAGGCAAGGATTCAAACCCAAGTAATCTGACTCCAGCGCTGTGTGGAGCTGCGTTTATGTTAATGTTTGTCCTTCCAAACATTGTTGATCCCTATGGCAAGAATTTTACTAAGTTCTAAATAGGCACAGTGCCACCTAAACAAATAGTCATTGTTACAATCCAAGACAGTAAATGTTTAAATCAAATATTGTTGCTGAAAACATAATTCTTAGAGACTATCCAATAAACTGTCTTTTCGGAGAATCACATTGGTGGTGATTGAGAATGTTCAATGGTCTTTATGTCTCTAGGATTTGCTGTCTCTGGATTTTATTTCCCTGCTTTTAGCTTTCTGGATTTTACAATATTTTACCAACATATGATTACATTGATTAGGAAAGGCAGACAAAGTGAAGAAGTTTGATGGCTTGAAATATGAATATTCACCTTTGTTTCTGTTTATCAGAGGCTCTAAAATAGGTTTTTCAGCAAATTTTTTTCATGTTGCTTATGCTACTGTGGCTCTTATGGAAGTTCACGCAGATATTCTGGCAGGATAAAATGTTTGCAATTGCAGCTGATTCTTGAGAGGTCTTCACAAATAAATGAGGGGCCAGGTGTTGTGTGTCACACCTATAATCCTGGCACTCTTAGAGGCTGAGGTGGGAGGATTGCTTGGGGTCAGGAGATCGAGACCAGCCTGAGCAAGAGCAAGATGTTGTCTCTACAAAAAAATAGAAAACTTGGCTGGGCGTGGTGGCAGGTGCCTACAGTCCCAGCTACTCGGGAGGCTGAGGCAGGAGAATCACTTGAGCCTGGGACTTTGAGGTTTGTAATGAGCTGTGACGATGCTACTGCACTCCAGCCAAAACAAAAACAAAAGAGCAAATAAATGAGAGACCATAAAGGTTGAGATTGATAGAACTTGGGAGCTTGGACAGTGCTTAACTGTACTACTTTTAACATTGTGCCATAAGTCCCTCAGTCTGTGGAAATTAAATCATTCTGACTTAGGGACATGTCACTTCAGTTCTTAGATGTTTTCAAATTTTGCTGATATAAGGTAACAGAGACATGGTACTTTAAAAAAAAAAAGTATGCAATTTACTATAAATAAATAGCATGTAACGTGGGCTAAACTGTGCAAGTTAAAACACTACAAACCATAAAGGTGAGGATCATAGGACAAATATTTCCTTAACAGCTATGAGTGGGATGGTGCCTTTATGATTTATTCTAAAATAACAAAACAATCTGAAACAATGAAGTGTTTCTCTGTGCTTCATGAATATATATTAATTCAGTTCATGACAGAACAAGTTATTGGCTGTCTCTGCCAAACAGCCAAGAGGGGATGATTGATTGTTTTATGCAGAACCTCGCAGGGTCTAAAGGTACTTAAAATCTGTGGTTGACAAAATGCAAAATACTGCCAAAAATTAAATGTAATTGAATATTATCACAACATTTACATTGATGACCAGAAGTATTTGAGAACTATTATTCATAAACTTCCCAAATCTACTACAAATATTTTTATACAAACTATCTTTTCATTACTTCCTTAAACAAAACTATTATTGCCTTTAAAGTGTATATACTAAAAAATGGATTTGATTAGCTTTATTCTCTCACTTCACACATAGTGGTTTACTGTTTTCATGAGAAATTTTTTTGCCATGTTAACATGAGCAAGTGGTTTATTTGGTTTACAGTCAAACAAGGAAATGCCCCTTCCAGAAAAGTAAATTGACTCACTTTTTTATTTACTTCCAATCTAAAATTATATCTTCATATAATTCGGTAACCATTTGTTATCATAAGTCCATTTTTCAAATTTCTAACTACTTAAAATTATTTTGGAGGAAAAGGATTGCTGATACTTGCCTCTGTTCACAAATGTGTTAATTTGGGTTCCCCCATATATAGATCCCAAGACACGGAATTAGATTTATTTGAAGGGCACTCACAGGAAGCAGAGTGAAGGAGCAGGGACAGTGAGAAGGAAGGAGAGGCCAGCACAGGTGAACATGACTGAGAGGGCTGCTGTAGACAGCAGGAGTGATGCCCACACTCTCCATTTGAAGGACACCTACTGTCCTCCATCAGTAGAGGGTTACTTGGGGCAATAACTGCCTCACACCTCTGGGCTGCCTATGCCTGGGCTGAAGAAGCTCCCATGACTTCAGAGAAAGCTCTGAGACAGGAAAGTGAGGACCCTCCTACCTAGGGATGCAAGATAAAATTCAAGACATTTGATTAAATTAGGATTTTAGACAAATAGCAAAGACTTTCTTATCATAAATATTACATGAGACATACATAAAAATTATTCATTATTTATCTGAAATTCAAATTTAACTGGGCATCCTGTACCCTTGTCTCCCCCTAGGTATGGCAGCCTATCCTGGCACGTGCTTGAGGTGGGATGCTGTCGGCGTGAGTCTGAGCTCGTCCAGAACCGGCCACTCCTGGAGCAGCTAAAATCCAAGGTGGGCTGAAGGTAGGTAAAGCAGGGCACCAAAAACATCTGCTACCTGTGGCTATTCTTCATTGTAGGTAAAGAATACATCTACTAACTGCACCCAGTCAGAACTCGACACGTATTTATCCTTATGCATCTTCATTTTTCTGGTCAACACTTCTATTGCTACTAATAAGTCTCCATGTAACCTCTCCATAAATAATTTTTTATTTGATTTTTTCACAGCACCAGCTTTGCGTAAGCAAAATTATACAACAAAATTATACTTACCTTTTGAATCCTCTCAAGCCCTCTTGGGTTTGCTCATGCCATTTTCTTGTCACACCGTCATCATCGATGCTTTATGTGCTACCAGTACATGTCAGTCCAGGCCTCTAAGAAGCAGAAGCCAAGGCAGGACTAGCTGTGCAGGAGATTTATTAGGGACAATAACACCTGTCACCTGTGAGGGAGAGACAGGAAGAGACAGAGGAGAGACATGCTGGTCAGATCAAGATGTAGGTCCAAATGCAGGTGAATGAGAGAGGCAAGGAAAAAGGATAGGTAGAAGAGTTTAAGACTGCAGTGCAGTTTTTGTTGTTGCTATTTTATTTTAATATGTTTAATTAATACATAAAACTTGTATATAATTAAGGGGTATGATGTGATGATTTCATATATGTATATATTGTATAATTTGTGTGTGTGTGGTGAGGGCACTTAAAATCTGCTCTCTTATCAAATTGCAAGTAAAAAATACAGTACTATTGACTGTAGTCACCATGCTGTGCATTAGATCTCCAGAATTTATCCATCAAAGAGTGCAGCAGGGCCACTGGGGAGACCCTTTGGAGGGGTCCTGCATTCCTCAGGAACAGGGCTGGGTCAGCGACCCTGCCATACTCCGTCACTGGCCAGGAATGGCTCATGGGAAGTACGGCCTCAATGAGGACATGGTTGGAGGTCAGAGCACAGCAGTCAGGCCCCTGGCAATACCAGATCTGGGACGCTCCCTTTCAGGGCTGACCACGGCACATAGCTTTCACCAGGAGGGGTACAAAAACACACCTGGTAAAGATGTACTTATTAACGGACTGAGTATGCTGTTTAGAGATCATTTTGAAAATAATTAAGGTTCACATTCATGAAACCTAAGTAACCGGGATGTCTGATTTGTAGGGATATTTTGGAGTGGGGAAACTTTGTAGCACTTGTTTTCAACTCACAGCTACTTAGACATCAGCTTATTTCAACAGCTCCTTAGGGTTTTCTCACAATAAACTGGTAAACTATAGTAATGGTAGCTACTTCATAGGGCTACTGTGAGAATCATATGAAGGTAACTCAGGTAGAGCTTTTAGCATAGTAAAAGTTCAATTAATATTAGCTATTGTTGAACTATCATTAAAAACAAATATGACATGTATACATATAAAATCATCCACTTTCTACGTTATTCTTGGCTCCACATTCCTGAAGAACACAACATCTCCCTTCCCATTGCCAGAGACACTGAAAGGAATGGGTCCCCACGATTGATTTTCCCCCTCACTGTAAGTGTCAGATCTCTGCATACATGGATGTACAACTGGAAATCTACTAACTCTATTTATCATCAATTTCTGCCCAACAATTCACCCCTAAAACTTAGTGGCTTAACACAACAATAAGCACATATTACATCTCAAGTTTCTGTTGGTCAAGAACTCAGGAAGGGCTCTTGTGGGCAGTTCTCACTTCTTGTCTGTCATGTATTGGCAGTCAGATGCCAGCTGGTCCTGCAGTCATCTGAAGGTTTGATTGGGTCTAGAGCAGCAGTCCCCAACCCCCGGGCCGTGGCCTGTTAGGAACCGGGCACGCATCACCACCTGAGCTCCCCACCCTCCACCCTTCCGACCCCCCATCCATGGAAAAATTGTCTTCCATGCAACTTAAGAACCGGCCCTCACAGCAGGAGGTGAGTGGCAGGCGAGCAAGCGAAGCTTTATCTGTATTTACAGCCGCTCCCATCGCTGGAATCACCACCTGAACTCTGCTTCCCCCTCACCCCGTCCATGAAAAAATTGTCTTCCATGAAACCAGTCTCTGGTGCCAAAAAGGTTGGGGACCACTGGTAGAGGATCCATTTCCAAGATGGCTCACTCATTAGATTAGAAAGTCAGTGCTGGTTCCAGGTCACTCGCTCATTAGACTGACATGTTGGTTGGAGGCTTCATATCCTCTGCTCAGAGCTGTTTGGGTATCCTCACAGCATGTGATTTAAGAGACAAAGGTGAAAGTTTCAATTACTTATATGACCTAGTGTTGAAAGTCACACACTTTCACTTCCGCCATATTCTACAGGTCACACAGGGCTAGCACACGAGGGTAGGAATACCAGGAGGCAAAGATCACTGGGGACGATGTTGCATCTAATGTATACATTATTATCTTCTGCAGAATATATGCATTCAAAAGAAACTATGTTATAATAGAGTGCTTATAGCACTGGAGAATACAGACAAAAACCATCTTTCACCAGAGGTGAACTAAGCCTTGATTTTTTACTTATGTACACAGGCAAATGCAACCTCACAACTCTGCCCTACCCTTTTAGACAAGGTGTAAAGCAGAATGTAACTGGGCAGCTTTCAAGCATGATTCAACACAAAGTTGGATTTGACTTGGCCTAATCAGTGCATTTAGTAAATACACAATTAAATGCCTTTAGAATAGCATTGCTTCTCCACTTTGCCAACACTCCCTGCAGTCTTAAATCCTACAAGTTGTGTATTATCTGCCTGGCCCCTAAAAGGCACTTGCAATCCCTGCTATAAGAAACTGAGGTTATGAGTATAGAGAATAGAGGGCTGGGGGATGTTGGGGAAAGGGAGGGAGAGAGGGCTCTTGAAGCAAGCTCACTCAGCAATCCTCCTTCCCTGCAGAGGATAGCATAACAACAAATAAAGATCTTGGCAGTATCAGGAAGGATTTAACACAGGCAAGAGAACAGTGTTCTTGAGAGTGAAATTTGTTAAATACCAAAGCAAGGAAATGGAAACTCCTCAGGAGGTCTTTAGAAATAGGAAAGATTCTAATCTGTCTGGAAGAATTTAGACGTGGTTTTTCTTAGGGGTAAGTGGGTTGGTTTATATAACTTTACAAAGTTCCCTCTATGATTTCTTTGACCTCCTTCTATGACTTTTTAAAAAGTTATCCCCCTTTCCCACCACCTCTGCCCCCACAAAGGCCATGTAGGTGCAGAGTATATCATGACTATATCGTGGAGCTCAGTATTTTCCCTCTTCTGGGAAATGGGAGACCACCCACGCTGAGCAGTGATGGCTACCACCTAAAATCTACGTATTTGGCTTGCTGTAAATTGTCTGTCATTTCATTTTTCCATTTGTAGAATTATTTTCAAAGTCTTGTCATTAGTATTTTTTAAAGTTTTTTATTATTTTGTACCTTTTCCCAAAAAACATTCCCTGTGCAAAAGGATTCTAGTTAACTTTTAGTGTATCCAATAATATATGTATATTTTTAAAGCTCAAAACTTTTAAGGGGAGAAAAAAGTAGTTTGTAATTTATGCTTTATCCAGGCCTCCTCATTTTCAATGTGTGTGTTCTCATGTGAAGAAATCCAATGCTTCCAACATATCCTTTGAATGTTATGTTTTCTTTTCTAAACAAACAATGTGATGATCAATTTCAATCTTATGCCTAGGCTTCTATACAAGTGTGTTTTCCATTAAAGCTCATCATAACTTTTCCAAATGTGTTTCTCAAACAAATCAAGATTCTTTTATCCCTACATAGTTAAATAGACTTGATTTAATTTGAGAAAAATGTCACATATCAGAGGTCAACAGAAACTGTAGATGTCTGAATGCCACTGTTAAAAATTTTATTGCACTAATGTAAAGATATTAATATACTATACATCACCTTTTATACACTGAAAATTTAGAAATTTCTTAACTCTCTTTTTCCCTGTGTGGTGCTCTAACTTTCAATATGTTCTTAACTTTTAAAACCAGACCTTATTGTTTTTTCAGTTTTCCCAATATATCATTATGGATAATTTCAAATTTATAGCACAGTTGAGAGAATCTTACAGTGAACACTCACATGTATATTGCCTTTTACCATAATCTTACTATTACCCCTTTACCATACACAGGCCTATTTTGATAAACATGAAACTATCACCTCTTACTCTCTACAGTCTAACACATAGGTTATCTTGAGAATCTCAGCTATATCGCCTGTGTATCCCCACTAGACCAAAACATTTGAACAAGCTTTATATTCTGTGGTTTGAATTATAATGATAGCAGATTAAAAATAATGACTACAATGAATTAAAATACATCAAACATGTAAGAATCCATGAATTCATAATAAAACTTTAACAAAAATGTATTGGTTATCCTTGGAGCTTTCCAATACCAACTCACCATTCTGAAAATGAATCCATAAAGGGGAAAAAGAAAGCAATTGTTCTTTTTCCCTCTACAAACTGTATTTATGGGTAGCTAAATCAAGGACAAGAAAAAGTTATTTTTAGAAAATGGTAGCAAATAAATCCAAAGAGAATGAAAGTTACTATTTTACGACCCCTAATGAAATAAAGGGAACAGACGATTGGTAAAGTTATAATGAGAAAGTCAGACTAACATCTTCTGAATCCACTGATCAATTTTAATATCACCAAAAAGCAAGACAGCAGACATTATGGGTCCTCTGATGATATAATTAGAAGTACACTATGTCATCTCTAAACTATTTCTCCATTAAAAAAAAATTGCACTGAAATCTAACTCAAGCCTCTGAATAGATCTAACTCCTAACATACAGGAAATCACAGGCAAAAAAGCACACAATAAATAGTACCATGAGGAAGCAAGCAACCAAATGCAGAAGATAGGACATTATACAGGACCAATGAGCTGGTTTATTCAACAACTAAAGGATTTTAAAATAGAGGAGGGTGGTAAACGGAAGTATATTTTAAAAGATTTAAGAAACACATTAATCAAATCCTAATTGTGGACGTTGTTTGGGTCCTAATTGAAACAAACCATTTGTAAATAGACATTTTCAAAACAGTTAAAAAAATTTGAACATGGAATAAATATTAAGTAATATTAAGCAATTATTTGAAGTATTTAGTTGTTTTAATACCATTGTGGTTACATTTAATTTATAAGATGTCTTTACCTCTTACGGTTACATACCAAAGTACTTTATAGGTGAAATGACATATTTAGATTTTCTTTTAAAACACTCCATAAAAAGTATGGACAGATATATAAACAAGATTAGCAAGATATTATTCTCTCTACACTTGTGTATGTTCAAAATTTTTTATTAAAGGAAGTTAGGAAAAAATGGAAAAAAAATGTTATCAGGAATTGTGGTGATTTTAAGGGAGATATGGGAGGAGAAAGAATAAACAAAGGTTCATTAGCTTTAAAACATATGTTATACTTTAAAAAAGAGTTGGCTTATAGGAATATGTTGAAAAATTATATTGAAGTGATATTGTGCATTTGTGTATGTATCAAGGGGGTCCTTCAATTGCATATTAGGGATTTGATAATTTATAATAAATGTGAACCCAATAAGAAATTTTACACTGAACAGTAATGTAATTAACCCTTGTTTTAAGAAAAATAAGTTACCTTTAAGAATTTTTGCAGCTAACCAATATAAAGTCACTGGAGCATAACAAAAAGAAAATAGCTAGCTTTTGCTTGTTTAGTTTTGAAATATACAATAATTTTTATAATAGTGAAAAGGCATTTTCAAACTATTTCCTACTTCCAGAGATTCTGAGATGTTCTGCACTTTCTCTCTCCCACCCACATCATAACGTTAAGGTGAGAATCTTTTTTAATGGGGAAAAAATAAAATAGCAGGCCAAAGGCAGAGGAGCAAAGAGGCAAAATGAATGTGGGACTCACTGCTAACCTCCAATACCCAAAGCCACACCACTTTCCCCATTGACAAGGTATAGAAAATGAAGCGTCAAGGTAATTGGGCCCAGACAGATTCTTGGTGGGATCCATCTTTGGCTGGAGCAAACTGAACAAGGAGCTGGTCCATAGGATTCCAAAGCAAGAAAATCAGAGAAGAAAGAGTGAAACTCTCCATTGGAAGCTGCAGACTTCAGGTTAAGATAGCATTCAGCCACTCTGCCAGCCCCCTCGGACCAGCAAAAGCTTTCCCCAAACATGGAGGGCTCCAGTGACTCATTTTTTAGTAATTCTAAACAAAGCTCCACTGGGTAAGTCACTGCAAGGAGTCCTGGAGAAAGTCCTGGCAGCAGCTTCAGGCTTCACAGGGGGTCTTGCAGAAGCAGCAGAGAAATGAGGTCACCGGGTTTAGGAAAAGCCTCCCAACAGAGATCAGTATTGGAGACTAGAGAAAGACACAAATGGCAAGAAGGGGTGGTATTGATGAAATGGAACCGAGGAGCAGGGCCTAGACTGAGAGCTGCCCCCTGTGCCGATCTGGGAGTGATTGTGGCAGGCAGGAGGCAAGGAAAAAATGAAGAAAAAAAAAAGAAAAAGAGAGAGAGAGGACACAGGGGTAAAAAAAGGATGTTAGAAGGAGAAGGGAAAAGGAAAAAAAAAAACATGAAAGTGGATGTTGAACCAGCCTCCAGAGTCTCTTGATGTGTATAACACATTTACACTTAACACCCAATGTACCTCAGAAAAATAATACCAAGGTATAATATCAAGGTGAACTCAAATTACTTTCTCCCTAAGATGTGCCTTTTTTATGAGACATTTAACTGTTTGGGTTTTATTTTTTTTCCTCAGAAATGAATAATATTCCTTGCCTAAACAAATTGTAAGATATCATTATAGATTATTTTCTAAAATGTAGAAGCAATTTTGCTAGATGCTTGTTTTTGTTACTTGCTTGGGTATTGGTCTCAATTTCAATTTCAAAATATGTCACATGCTATCTCCTGTGTCTCCCTGCTTAGACCAACACTATGAAGAAGGCTCTGCCCCAACAAAGGAGCTGGGTCCCTCTAGCCTATCTCTGTCATGTGTGTGATTCCATTCTTCCCTCTTGACTTTGCTCTGGTTCCCAGCTTCCTTCCAATATCTTCCCACTGTTTACCTATCTCTTACTGAACTTTGCAATATGATTCTGGTTTCCTGGCTTTGATTTTCAATATACACTAGTCTAGGAGTAGCTTTAATGCTCTGGCTAGAGCAGAAGAGAAAAGGAGACGTTGGCACAAATTACAGAAGCCCAGTCGTCTTCAAGGGATTCTAAGCCCAACTATGATGCATGTTACTAATGAGATTGATAGCAGGTTAGTCCTTGCTGGGGGGTCCCTGGAAAAATTTTGTTTTCTAGGCTCCATCCTCCTCCCTGTCTTCCTGTGGCTACTATGATTATCCGCCTTCATCTGACCCAGAACTAACATCTAAAAAAGTGATTCTTAATTTCAACTGCCCATGAGAGTCAAGTGAGGGGCTTTAATGAATACTGATGCCAAGGTCCTACCCTTAGTGATTTAATTGCATTGGGCCTGCAGTGATGTCTGGGCTTGGGGATCTTTTAAAACTTCCCAGTCAGTTTTATTGTACAGCCAAGCTTACAAAATACTGCCCTAGAAACATATCCCAGAGTTCTGGTTGCCCAAGTGGTACTTCAATCTAACCAATCTCCACTCATTTAAATCAGGGAAGAGAGGGAATAGGACAGATGACATGTGAAATGTCATTCACTAATAAAGTAATAATGCTGAAAGTGATAAAGCTAGTCTAAGTATATCAGAATGTGTTGGAACGATGTAGCATTACCTATTCAAATACATTCACATGACATCTGGACCAATTTTGGCTGCAAGGAAGACGTTCATATTGCACTTGGTTTAATGTAGAGTATAGGAAGATAGAAACCAGAAATATGTGGTGTTCATAACAGAAGATCAATGCCAGATCCAATTCAAGAGAGTTGTAGAATGTATGAAGAGAAGATTCCGAGCAATGAGTAGGAAAGGACCAAGAACTGTAGCCAAGAAACAGGGATCAATGATCAGGAGCTGGAAAAACAGAAAAGGCAACCAAGGACAAGTACCAGATGGCTCCAGGTCATTCTAGTGGAATGAATATTGCACAAATCCTGGTTAGTATCTGCCCACTTCCACAGTGCAAGTGTAATTTGGCACCTGACTGCTCACAGGTCCTAAAGTAAGATGATTTAATTTATTTTCCTTGAAATATGTTGTACCAGTCAGCATAGGCTGAGTTATATTGCAGTGACAAATAATGACTTTCCTGCAAAATCTCAGAGGAGCAAAACCACAAAGTATCTCAGTCATGTCATACCTACTGGGAACAGGTAAAGTAGAGGGGGCCTCCGTTTATAGTAGTCACTCAGGGACCCACCCTGATGAAGCAGTCGCCATCTCAAATGCTGCTCATCTTCATGTCATAGCAAAAGAAATGTCATGGTCTTGTGCTGGCATTTAAAGTGACCCAAGTTACTTCTTTTTACAACTCACTGGCAACAACTGGTCACCTGGCCCCCCTCAACCAGAAGCGATCAAAGAAGTGCAATTTAACCATATGCCAGAAAGTGGGAAGGATCAGGAATATGATGAGTATCTCTAATGGTAACACACTTCATTGAGAAAGAGTCAACTTTTTGTTTTTCCTGTTTTTCATGGAAATATCTGTGGATAAAGGTATGGTATGTTGTATAACTGGTTTGTACTCACTTGAATGTAATCTTCATAAGGGCAAGAATTTTTTTTTAACCTAATTTGTCTCTAAAGCTTAATATAGGAGACTTCAACAACTATTATTAGGTAAATAAAACTCTAGGGAAAAGTAAGCATAAGCAAAAAGAATAGAGCTAAGCGTAATGTTATCATTTATCAGCATGATTATGACTACTTACTATTCATTATTTTAAAAATCACCAAGTAAGAAGTTTCCATATCCAAATGATGTACCAACTACACTGAAATGATGCTATCATCCCTTCCTCAAATTGCTTAGGGAGCCTTGCCATCAAGTGTGAATCCTCTCATATTCAACTACAAATAGGCAAGTCAACCTTAAAATGTAAGAAAAAGGTGAGGGGGGGCAAAGAAGATGGATTTTCCTTCTTAGACTCTCAACATATAGATTAGCATTTCATCCTCCTGCAACTGGCTGGGAAATCTTCATCATTTATATTGTTCTAAATTTTCCCTAAATTGATCTACAAATTTAATGCAACCCTGGCCAAAATACTAGTTGGACTGTTTTCTTCATAAAATTGTTTCCATTTTAATTTCATCTATTTCCTAACTTTCACAGAGTCACCAAATTTTACTCAAAAAGTCTTTGACATTTGCTAGATAGCTAGATTGGCTCAGCAAAATGTTTGAGGCCACTGAAACCCAGGAGTAAATTTATTAAGAAATGAAACCATATGAGGATAACCACCATCCACACCATGGGAAGAGGGTGTGGAGCCCAGTGTTCTCTCCTACTCTGGACCACCCTCTGAGTGTAGTGACAGAGACTCCAGGCGTGGGGACCTTCCCTCTTCACAAGGCCCCAGGCCCCTCCCACCCTGCTGTCAGACCTTGTGACAAGTTAGAGGGACCTGTTCTGGGAGGCTAAGCTGAGCTTCATTATGGTCTTAGGCCCAGAGTCTGGGCTGCACAAGGACAGGATCTGGCCATTGTGTAGTTTGAATCCAACAAGGAAGCCCAATGTTACCCGTAGGATGACAAGTAACATCATATGGTGACGAGTATGAAAAAGGAAGAAGCCATCATGACAGGAAGGGTTCAAGTTTCCTGGCCTTATCTAGTTGGCTCTGCATTCTGGATGCTGGTCTTCCCTCATGGCACAAAGACAACGTGGCCTGTCCAGTGGAGCTGCGTGCACAAGGTTCAAAGGCAGCAGACTGCCAGGTTTACTGTGGCCGCTCACCTCCCCATGCCGAGAGCTGAGTCTCATTCCTGTGTGTGTCCCCAGCATCAACTGCCTTCCTAGCATGTGATGGGGTTTTTGCGAAGAAACCAGGTGAGGATGTTCTGAGTGGACCATTCATGGCTGAGGGATGGTCAGACCCCAACAGAAGCTCCATAGGGGATCCCCGAGTCTCTTGGACCCCTTTAAGCTTTCTCTTCCAGTGGGGACCCTCCATGGACCTGAGCTCTGTCCAGCACTTACCTGGGGTGGGCTGGCAGGCACAGGATGCCGGTTAATTTCCACAGAATGAATGATTCTTTCTCATCTGTGGTTATTTCCTAGTTTTCACCTGATAAAGATAACACTGCAATAATTTATTTATATATTTACTTTCACCCACAGGTGGCACACAGTGTAGAGGATAAGAGTGTGGGAGCCAGGCCAAGTGGGGGTGGAAGCTGCCTGTAGCTCTGACTAGCTGTACGACCTGGATCAGTTACTTTGCTCTCCATGCCTCAGTTTTCTCATTTGTAAAATGAGCCCACTATGGAAATCTTGCATATAATACAGCAACGTAAAAGGTCTGTTGCCACTCTAAGTTACCTTCTGGTGGCAAGAATGATGCAATTATAGTAGAAACTGATCAGAACTCTCATGACATTGACTCTTAAAAAGCAACTATTTTAAGTTAATTTCTGGAAAAACAGGGCCAGATTCTTATTTTTTATATTTCCAATTGATAATTATCACCACACAGTTTTAAAAGTTAAAATGTCACTTGAAATTGTCATTCTCTGTGGGAGGGGGGAAATAGTCAGGCATATTCTTTACTTTATGAAAACCACACTCGTTAGCCATGTTATGTACTATGGCAACACTCTGCACGCACCACCAAAGCTTTCTATTCTGACAACCCAATTTTTTTCTGTAAGTGGAAAAAAAATCTTGTAGTTTTTTTCTTTTTTTTGTATTACCATTTGCCATATTAACTTGCCTCTTTAAATAGACTGCTATAAAAAATTGCATCTGAGCAAGGTTTTAACTCTTGATAGAACAGACTGTTGCTAGGTGAGCAGCGAGTCTCAGTGGCATGAAAGAGGGAGCAGGTGGCAGAGCCCACACTGAGAGAAGAAGATGTCCACGCAGAGAGTGGGCCCACACTGGGGCTTCAGGGCCTCAGCACCTTCCAGAGAGCGAGCCCAGGGGCAGGGGTGGGAGGACAGTTCTGCCATTCAGAGTTCAAGGCAGGTGAGGAGAATGCCCACGTGAAAGCAGGCAGCTGGATGGGTGGGATAGGAGCTCCAGCAGGGTGAAGAGGGCATCCCCGTGTAGGTACTGGTAGACACGTGTGACCTGTCAGCCTCCAAGCTAAGTGAGAGGGACATCCACTTGGCATAGTGTGTCGGAGCCTGAACAGGGTGAGGAGGGTGTTTAGACCAAGACAGGGTGGCCTGGCGATGGGACTCTAACCAGGAGCAGTGAGAGATGGGTGTTCATGCAGGGGCAGGGGCTGTTGTAAAAAGTCTGAGCCCAAGAATGGTAAGGAGTATATCTACGGAAGACAAAACCAAACCTGTGGTGTCAGGAAGCAAGCAGAGTGAGGAGGTGGCATACGTGGGGCGCCAGCCTAGTGCAGAGGATTGGAGCCTCAACAGGGCCTGTGGGCATCCCTGGCAGGAAGAGGCTCAGAGTGGGAGTCCGAGAATGTCCAGCCCACTCCAACCCCCGGCCTTCCAGGAGGGCTTAGGGCAACACTGTATCCTGTACATTTGCAAAGCTGATCCGAGTAGAGGTTGGCCTGGTACTGGCTGCAGGTGACCTGGAACATGGTCATTCCTCTATTCGTGCTTCACTCATAAAGTCTGAATGCTGTGCAAATGTGTCTAAATTATTTTGTTTCCCCCAGTTCAACCCTTTGAAATGGCAGCCAATGTAAAAACAATAATAAAAGAGGGAAAGTAATAATGTCATGTATATTTCTCTCAAAATATGAATGGTACCAATTCGTGGTACCAATATGATTGTAAATAAGACAATCTAACCAAATTCTGATAGGACAAGCCCTAAATCTTTGTTCTTCCATCCAAAATAACCCCACCTGTAGTAGATCAGTTGTTAAAACATCTGGTCACTCTGTGATAAATTTGGTTCAGATTTTTTCCCGCTTCTTTCTCCCAGTGCCAGGTATAAATTCAAGGGCAGAGAACAGTCCCTCCCTGCACTTACACACGGAAGAACACACACAGTGCCACAATAGCACTCCATCACAGTGCCAATCCAAGTTTCCTCTGCAGGAGAAACCACCTACAATTTTCAAAGACAGTATTTTCTACCTTCAAAAAGAAAATCCCAGATTAGCCCCCATGAAAATTTATTTTATTTACAAATAAAGTATAGCGCTATCATCTGATTCTAAATATCCCTTAGAGTAAGGTGAACCCAACTCAATGGGACCGTGATTAGCATTAAGCAAGGCCCATGCTGGGTGTGGAAGAAAGGACAACTAACCTTGGTGGCTACACATTACCCCATGCTCGAGATAGATGTTATGAACTGAATATCGGTGACCCCTGGAAATTTTATATAATGAAATCCTAACTCCCAATGAAACAGTATTAGGAGGTGGGGCCTTTGGGAGGTAACTAGGTCATGAGAGTGGAGCCTTCAGGAATGGGATTAGTGCTCTTATGAGAAGAGATAGGTCAACTCTCTCTCTGCTGTCCACCATAGCCTTACCAAGTAGTACTGATTTGATTAAGATAGTAGCCCTGAAATTATTGCAGAAAATCACCTCGTGATTGGCAGAGCTCCCTGGTTTGTTCTTGATTCCCTCAAGTAGAAATCACATCAGGAAGAGAGGTTCTGGCCTGTTTGATCACTACGGATTAATAATAATCAGATATCGACGATCCATTAGTGATAGAAAGAGCTATAATATCAGCATTTTCTACTGCTATAGATAGAACCCAGGGCAGTGAAATAAAAGGGTGTCATCTTTCCAGAGTGGAACAGGCAATGGCTGGAAACAAATCACCTTTTCCTGCCAACATCTATTCCAACAAGTCCCGTTTCCTCCTCCCAACCTGAAACCTTGCCTCTTTGTTCAACTCTCTATCCACCCTGCTCAGCCATCTCCTGCCCCAGCAAGTGAATCTTGATTGTCTGCCAGTCATTACAATACCACTCTCCCTGCCAGAGATTGATTTTGGGTGGAAACGTGGCTCAGTTCTGGCCAAGGATGCACGAAGGGAAACATTTAGGGAAAGGTTCCAGAAAAGGTTTCTTCTCTCTCTCTCCTAAGAAGGTGACAGTGGAATGTAGGCCCTCTTCTTCCTCTCAATAGTGACATGTCAGTATGTGAAACCTGGAACTGCTACAGCTATTCTGTGACAGGGAAAGGCAACCTAAAAAGAAAGCCAATTTAGGAGAGTATAGGACTTAAAACTAGTAGAAATTTAGAGCTCTGGCCCTGATTGTATGGATCCTAAAACTGTTCTCCTTCTAGACTTCTTGTTAATAGGGACAAGACACTTCTTTACTGTTTAAACAAGTAGATCATGATGTTCTAATATTGTAATAAAAAGAATAATCCTAACAGATTACCCCAAAGTTAGCACATATCCATGCCAATGAGTCTGTTACTGGCTCTGGGCATGATAAATTAGAGGGACTTATATCCTGGGTTATTAGAAGCAACAACTAGGATAATGTATAGATAAACAATGTAGGATCCAGAGCTTAGAAGCCATTAGAAGTCATTAGAAGCTGTCCCTTATCTGGGAAAAACCCATAGCTAGACCTTATGATTTTCCACTGGGTCTCTCTTACGTGGAACTACAGAGAAGAGCCTGGGGGTCATTCCACCAGTTAAATGAAGCTTCTTAAATGTTCATAATTAATACAAAGCATGAGCTTGTTATATTACCATCACTATACAGTTTAGGTGTAATCAATTTCTAAGCAAAAAAATGAAGTTAATAAAAAGCAGTTTATTCAAATAAGAATAGTATATGAAAAAATGAGGCAGGAGAAAAAATACCTGTAGGGTAAGAAAAATTTAAGGTATAGAAACTACAATTTCTTAGCAAAGAAACTGTCAAATTTACCAATTATAACAAGCTTGGTAAATTTTCTTGTCAAGGGGCTTCCAGCAGACAATTCTTGAACTTTTAGAGAAAACAGAAAAATACCGAGGGATAATGTCAGAGAACAACACAGTGTTGATAGTGGAAATCACTTTTGTCATGGGCCACACCAAGACAAACAACCATGGAAGTGCACATGTAATACTTTGAGTCATTAATTTGTAAAGGACAAAGATCGGAAATAAGGGATTTTCCTCACCGAAAAGACATCCTAGTTAGTAAAGCTATAATAGAAAATATAACAAAAGTCAACAAAAGGAAACTGAAAAGGAATGTATGTAATTACACCAAAGACAGGATGCATGACATTTTTCACCACTTAGTACTACAATAGGTAGCTGGATTAGCTAACTATACAATCTGACTTAGAAAATACAGAAAAGGATTATTTAAAGTAACGCCCTACAAAAATCTTAGTTGACTTCCTTTTGCCTAAGGTATTCACACTTTAGTGACAGTATGTTAAAAAGTTTGTGAGTAAAAATAGGAATGCAGTAAAATAGTTTTTAGACCACCTACATTTAGCATACATTAAATTACACAACACATTCCTTTTAATAAATGCCCTTTTTATAGCACTCATTCCAGTTACTGATAGAAACTGCAAACAGGGTTATGACATTTAATTAATTCACGAAGTGCAGCTGTACTTTAAGCTTCTGGCAGTTGTCCAATAATTTTAATGAAAATTTTTAAAAAGAGAGAAAGGCAAAAAAACAATTCCAGCAGAAGTAATTTTCCTATTAGTTGGTAATTTGATGGGGGAGGTCAAAAGATGCAAGCTCTTGGCAAGTATTACAACGCACATTAGGATCAGTGTGAGCAGGATGTACACCCAAGAAATGACATGTAAATTAGAAAATGCCATGATATTATTAGCTACACCCACAAGATAATATTACATCACCTGATTTGGTCAAACTCTTGATTTAAAGTAGAAAAATCTAATGCAAATCAGCTTAAACCAAAAAGGAAGTATATTGACTTGTATAACTAAACTATAGTGAAAGCAGGTATGGAGCTAACTAGAACCAAGGACTCAAATACCACACTATCAATCCACTTTCTATGTAGGAAGAAATGTGGCTGATGGCAGTTTCTGAGCTCATACAGTAACAGCTTAAGGATAAGACAATGAAAAGATTCTAGGGAAAGATTTGGATTGGCCTGGCTTCTGTGGTTAACCAATACCTGTGGCTAGGGTTGTGAGGTCCAGTTAAGTTTAGGTGTCCACCCTTAGACCAAAAGCTGCGGCTGAGAGGTGAGTCATGTAGTTCTTATTCTTATGCATTGGCTCTTTAATAAAACCTCTCATTATATGGATAAAGTAGAAAAATGAATACTTAATACTAATACATATAGGAGAAGTTCTAATCAGCACTAATTACAGAAAGGTTAAAATCACCAGGTTATAAAGACAACCTATAGAATGGGAAAAGAAATTGCAAATCATATCTGACAAGGCTCTAGTATTCAGAAGATATAAAGAACTCTTACAACTCAACAACTAAAAGACAAACAACCCAATTTAAAAATGGCCAAAGGTCTTAAGTAGACATTCCTCCAAGGAAGATATATAAATAGCCAACAAGCACATGAAAAAATGTTCAACATCATCAATCCTTAGGAAAATGCAACTAGAAACCACAATGTGTTGGAGAGGAGTTGAAAAATTGGAACCCTCCTATTGTGCTAGCGGGAACATAAAATGTGGCAGTCACTGTAAAGAGTTTGGTGGCTCCTCAAAGAGGTAAACATAAAATCAGCATACCACTCAGTAATTCCTCTCTTAGATGTATACCTAAAAGAATTGAAAATAGGTATTCAAACAAAGATGTGTAAAAAAAATGTACTTAGAAGCATTATTCATAATAACCAAAAGGTGGAAACAACCCAAATGTCCATCAGCTGATGAATGGATTAACAAGATGTGGTATACTCACACAATGGAAAATTATTTAATTATACAAACAAATGAAGTACTGATACATGTGACAATGTGTGTGAACCACAAAAACGTTTTACTAAATGCACGAAGCTAGACATAAAAAATCACATATCATGTGATTCTCTTAATATAAAATGCCCAAAATAGGTAAATCCATAAAGACAGAAAGCAGATTAGTGGTTGTCAGGGCTGGGATAAGGGTGATATGAAGATCGACTGTTTAACGTGTATGAAGTCTCCTTTGAAAATGATGAAAATGTTTTAAAACTAGATAGAGGTGATGATTTCAAACATAGTGGATGTACTAAATGCCACTGAATTTCACACTTGAAATTGGTTAATTTTTTGTTATGTGAATTTAACCTCAGAATTTTTTTTGAAGATTATCAGGTTATATAATTTAAGACCCACTCATTCTCTAAACAGAACTTTAGGCTCTCATGTAGAATTTTAGTGCCTTTAAATATAAATACTAGTTGATAGGCAATGTTTTAATTTCTTAATATTTGATTTTCTTCATAGGGGTGATTTTTAGGAAAGTGATGTCTTGATGTCTTCGTTATCCCACTACAGAATATAACTTCTATATCCTGAAATTTTTTTCCTTGTTCATAACCTTTGATTATCACTAGCCTTCCTGACCTGTCACATATTCTCTCATCCTAAAAGGAATAAATAAGTCATATAATTATATACTTACTGAATAAAAGACTATTAATTTCAATTCAAATAAAGGCAACCAAATATCATTGGTTTTACTGAGTAATACTGAGGTGACTGTTGGTGGTTCTCTATTCCCCATGTACAATTTTCCTTTCATTTTTTTCCTCCCTGCTCCCTTCCCTTGCTACCTACAGCCATCTAAATTCGTGATGTCATTGAAAGGAAACTTAATCAACTGGAAGTAAAAAGAGGAATGTGAGAGAAAACTGTAGGAAAAGCAGAATCTCAGGGGTGATTGGAGCCAGGAATTCTAAGTCCACACAGGTCACCCTCCTCTGTGACTCCCACTTCTTCCCCTTTGTGTGTTGGCTTTGTACCCGCTCCTCCATATGGCTGGAAATATGGCCTGGCAACACCTAGTTTATATCACAGCTTGTTTTAATTGCCTCCTCTTCACCTTGTTAGTGAGGGAAAGATGTCCGCCCTAGGGCTGTGGGGTTGGCCAAACACATGCACAACACTGGCAGATGAGATTGACAGCAGTTTATTAGTCACCTATACTCACAGCCCAGGGGAGAGGACACTGCACACCACACAGGACCACGTAGGGGTTGCACTCTGGAGCGGAGTGAGCGACGAGGAGCTATGCAAGGAAACGAGGGACTGTGGAAGGAAGACTCCGTGGTATCAAGAGGGTGGGGTGCCCCTTGGATTGTTTGAATAATTCTGCAGGCTGGCAGGGAATCGAACCAGCTACTTGGAGATAAGTTGCAGAATAAGGGAGCAGAATAGAGAGAAGAACTTGCAATTAGGCCATTTGAGGTCTTCTTTGTTTCAGATGTCAGAAGAACACGTAATATTAATTTTAGTCCTTATGCCACACAGCTTCACCACAAGGAATGGACTGTTCCTAGTTACAATTTGAAAAATCTTGGGGGAATTATTCTGCTGAGGCTGGCTCAGATCGCACGCATACACTTAATGCCGGGAGCAGAGTGAGTTATGATTGTCCCAGTCCTGTGTCACCGGGACACAGTGCCCCCAAAGGAGGACATACTCCTTTCAAAAGATGATAGTGATCAAAAAGCAACATAATTTCTAATCACAATATGTTCCTTCTCCTTTTTATATCATTTTCATTTTTAATAATGGACTTCATTTTGTAGAGCACTTTTAGATTTATGGGTAAACTAAGCAAAAAGTAGAGTTCCCACCCTCTTTCCCATGGCCAACACACACACAGTTTCCTGTGTTATTATGTATTATTGTATTGTTTGTATTATGTAATATGTATTATTATGCATTAAAATGTATTATTAACATTTTATATTAGTGAGGTACATTTGCTACTATTGATGAATCCGTATTGATACATTATCATTAATTAAAGTCCAGAGTTTACGTAAGGATTCACATTTTGTTTTTTACAGTTCTATGGGTTCTTTTTTTGTTTAATTTCAGAATTTTACAGGGGAATACACATTTTTGGTTACATAATTTGCTTTTGTACAGTTTGAGTCAAAGTTATAAAAGTTATAAGTATGCCCTTCACCCAGTTAGTGTGCATTGTACCCTTTAGGTGTGAATTTATCCATCCTTTTTTCCCTCTTCCCACCTACTTGATTTCCCTTGAGTTTTACTTTCATATGTGCACATAAGTGTTGATCCATTAGTTCCAATTTAGTATTGAGTACGTGTGGTGTTTGGTTTTCCATTCTTATTTTTATTTTTTTTGAAAACATACTATAAAGCTTTGTTACTATTATTTTTAATGACATTTATTGAAGGTTAGTGTGTGCCAGACACTATACTAAGTGTTTTACATACCTTATGTCATTTAATTATCATCCAAACCCTATGAGGTAGGTAGCATTTTTATTTATTTATTTGTTTTTTTAATTCAGGATATTATGGAGGTACAAACATTGTGGTTACATGTAATACATTTGCCTCGCCTAAGCTAGGGCTACAAGCGTGTCTTTCTGCCATATAGGGCACTCCGCTTCCATTAGTTTTGAGTCTATGCCCCCCACCCCCCACCAGACTGGCAACCAATGAGTATTACTACCATTTGAACACCTTAGTGTTGATCAGTTAGTACCAATTTGATGGAGAGTACATGTGGTGCATGTTTTTCCATCCTTGTGATACCTCACTTCAAAGGATGGGCTCCAGCTCTATCCAGGATAATATAAGAGGTGCTAGCTCACCATTGTTTTTTGTATTTTGAGTAGTATTCCATGCTATACATATATCACATTTTATTAATCCACTCATGTATTTATTGATGGCCACTTGGGTTGTTTCCACATCTTTGCAATTGTTCATTCTTGTGATCTTTCTTTTTGTTTCTTTCCTTCCTTTCCCTCTCACCTGTTTCTCTATGCTTCTCTTCTCTCCTCTCCTCTCTTCTTTTCTCTTCTCTTTTCTTTTCTTCTCTTTTTTTTTCTCTTTTTCCCCTTCTCTCTTTTTCCTCCTTCTCTTCCTTTTTGTTATATTCTCCCTCACTCTTCTTTCCTTATTCCCCTGCCTGCTTTTAATAGTCCGAGGCTGCAAAAGCCACTGCCAGCTATCTACACAAGTGGTAGGGATCTGGTGGCCTTCAATCTGATTTCTATTAATACTTTTTACTGAATTATCCAGACCACTAGGTAAATGGCAAAGAATTGGGTAGAATTAGCTGCTAGTCTATCTTTCCTACCCAAATTTATGGAAAATTGTGAAGCTTCTTGGCAAGTGTATCCTAATTGTGAAACATTTTCTTCCTTTGTTATAATCACAAATGAATTCATAAAACAAAAATTATTTTCTAAAACTTTAAAAGCCTTAAACTTGAAATGCAAAAACCTCTCAATGCCTTTGCATTTTTAATGAAAAGGATTTCTTCTGAACTCCTTTCTAATATGTATTACCTCTAATTAAAATGATTAGTGAACTTTGCTCTTCACTTTGTGTGAAAAGGTGGTAATGAAAGTATCATTAACAAGAACCTAGCAGCTTAATAAAGACCACAAAGAGCACACAGTTAATGTGGTCACTGAGATAGTTTGGAATTATGTACAAGGGCAATTGAAACACTTCAGGCTCTAAGAAAATAACAGTAACATCTTTAACAATCCATTTGATTGCTCATCTACGTCAAGCGGACCAAATATAATTAAAGTACATTGAAAGCTATGGGTACTCAGGCTATTTGTTTCCAAACTCTCATTCCTTGGAGAGTGTCTTGTCATATCCCCAGTACCTGGTAGAGTGTGTGCTTTATGGTGGGGACTCTAGAAATTTCATCGCCTGCCTGACTGAATGAATGAATAAATGAAGGGAACTAGCTTATCTAAAGTACTTTCCTCATACAGTGAAAAGAGCACTTTAAACGTCTTGATGGCCCACGTGTGGCCATCCATGGTGACCAAGCCTTCCTGGTGCTGGTTTGGAAGTCTCCTTCTGCCACTGTAGCATGTAGATGACAGCAACAAAGGATCTGTCACCAAGAATCCTGAAGCCACAGCTAACAGAGATCATCTGCAAAACTATTCCAGGACAATAAGGAAAATGACTTTGAAGCTGAGTCTTCTTTCAGATATTTACCTAAACAATTATGGGAGTGTGGAGAAGAAAATCCCAGTATCCTCAAGTCCTTGAGTTAGAAAGAATCATAAAGAAACCCATATGTTGATAGGGAAATCCATGTGTTGATAGATAATGTCCCCAAATATGACATAATGATTGTACTTTACATTGTCTGTTTTTTGGGTCTTTTTAATAAAGAATATAGCACAGTTGAAAAGCTTTTTACAAAGAGTTGAGAAAAATATTTATTGATTTGGTATTAATAATGGTATACATCCTGGCAAATGATATGATTTTTTTAAGTCAACACTCAGATTAAGTTGTTTAACAAAAATTCTTTTTAATTATCCTCAAATGAAATTATCATCTCTTATGACAGAAGAGCTGAATTTATTTTTACATTTAAACTTGCAGCTACATGTAGATAACATTCCAAGAGTAAATCTGTCTTTCTAAATTTAAATATTAATCTGGAAATTGTCAGGATAAGAAATTTTGTCAACTGTTTACTACATATAATGACAAGGCAAAGGATTCTTTTGAGAAAGACTGAGTTCGACCAGAGAAATGTCCCTTTTGGTCTTATATATATTTATAATTTAAATGTATATATAATATACACATAATAATATACATATATAGACATGTATAATAAGTTATCTATTGCTGCATAGCAAATTATCTCAAAACTTAGCAACTTAAAACAACAAATCTTTATTATCTTCGTTTCTGAGTGTCAGGAATCTGGGTACTGCTCGGCTGGGTGCCTCTGGTCAGTCTCCCACACGCTGCAGTCAAGGCCAAGGCTGTGGTTATCTCAAAACTCCACTTGGGAGGATCCACTTTCAAGCTGCCTCACATGGTTATTGGCAGGCCTCAGGCCGTCTCTGGCTGTTGGCCAGAGACATCAATACCTTGCCATGTGGGCCTCCATGGGTCAGCTGACAGCATGGCAGCTGGTTTCCTCATAATGGCCTAGAGAGCAGAGGAGAAGGTGCTCAAGACAGAAACCATAGTCTTTTTGTAACCTAATCTCAGAAGCGATATCCCATCCTTCATATTCCATTCATTAGAAGTGAGTCCATAAATTCAGCCCAGATGCAAGGAGAGGAGATTACACAAGGACATGAAAACCGGAAGGCAGGGATCACTGGGAGCATTGTCAAGGGTGTCTACTACATGTCTTTGTGCGTGTGTGTGCATGTATATGTATGTGGACATGTATATATGTCCATATACATATGTGTGTACACATGTTTACAAAGAAAGAGTGTTTATGCTTCAAATGCCTGGTTGCTGTATCATGTGTGTGATAGGATGTAGCATTGCTGCTAGCATTAACAAGACTTCTCTGCCAGTTTAGGATAAACTCATCTTTTTCAATAATTCTCACCAAGTTTAAATTGAGCAAAATGAGGAAAGGGTTAGTAATTTCAGTAATTTCAGGATTGAAAACCTATAATGAAAGTTAATTTTTATAAGTTGTATGGTGTTTCCACCCTGTGCCAGCTCTGATTTCAAGCTAGGAGCCTCTGTTCTTGGCTTTATGATTTAGAAGGCCCTGCCCTGGCCTTCCCCAGGACACCCCCACCACTGTGGGACAAGTGGATATGCCCATCTGGAGTTTTCACCTCCTCATCTTTTCCACACTCTTTACTCAGGACCTTGAAATGAAGGGTGTGTGTGTTCTCCTAGACCCAAGGTGTAGGCAAAGGGTGGCTGGGGGAGATGGACAGAGCTTAGACATGGGTGCTCATTATTTTTGGGAGGAAATGTAAAATCACACTGAAGCTAGCACGGGCTTAGAATTATTATTATTATTATTATTATTATTATTATTATTATTATTATTATTGCTATTATTTTGGCTGAGCTCCAGTTCTGTCTAGAGGCTTCTAGCTTTTGCAGATAGTATAGGAATGTTTCCAAATATGAACCATTTTCTATTCCTATACAGGTAGATATTTGGAAGTTTGTGTGTGAATTTTGAGAGGAAACAAGGTATGTAAGGAAGAAGTGGAAATGGCTGCTTTTCTGAGAGAGGTAAAGAAAAACTACATGTGGGCAATGTTCCTTCAGAACCCTGATGGCATAGTGTGGCATGGGGTTGGGTGAGGCCAGTGCTCCCCCTATCAGCTCAGAACCCACCATCACTCTGATAACTCAAAAAATGTTGATGCTTAGAACATCAGGTGATAGCATCCTGAGCATGGACCCTGGAGATCAGCAAAAGGCATTTTGGAGATAGAAAAATGAAGTTTATTTCAATAGTTTGAAAGGCAGCAGGCATTAGCCAGGAAGATGGGGGACAAGGAAAGACAGCTTTGCAGATGCTGCAAGATGACTTGAGTCTGCCCATTGGTGACTTCAAGACGTAGAGGAAACCCTTTCCAGACCCAGTTTGTAAGGCTTCAGTCACTGGCATTTGGATGCTAAAAGTTAAGCAATGAATATGAAAATACAATTTACAGGAAAAGTACAAATAACTGATTAGTTTTTGAAAAGATATTCAACCTCACTAAATAAATACAAACTAAAACATTGAGATAAAATTTTCTCTAATTAGATTGGCAAAATTTAACCAAATTGATACCAACCTAGAGAGAAAGGGGCGCTATCATATACATCTAAAAGTGCACAATGACATTCATTACAACATTGTTTGTCATGGCAAAAAATGGACAATAAATGTCCATCAATGGAGTAATGAGTAAATAAGCCTAAGCCATAAGATACATTACAATGAGACACAATGCAACCATTCAATTCAGTCACTCTATCTACACTGACTTGAAAAGATGAGATGTTAAAGAGAAAATTGAAGCCTGAAGAAGAAATATATAGTTTAATTTCATTTTTAAAAGAAAACCTATACATACAGAATCCAAAGTTAGCCTACCACAGTTTCATAGATGCTGGCAAAAGTTGAGACTTCTGGGTCAGAGACAAAGGAGAGTTTATTATGCAAAGTAATAGCGTAGACAGATTATCAGTATAACACCAATTCTCCTACTCACAATTTCGAGAAGGCAATATGAAATAGGCCAGGTGATATGGGCACATACAGTGGGTCATGTTATAGACGAGGAAACCTGAACTCAGGGAACCCAAATCTTTTATACTGGGCATTAAGCCTTCCTGACCTTAACTTTGTTACAAAAGAGGGAGACACTGTCTTTATTATGCTGCCCCATAAAAAAAACAGAAACAAAGACAAAGAAAAAACAAAACACCTACCCTTTGCTCTGAAGGTAGACACTGTATCTTTCAAGGCTATTTGCTATACAAACATCACTGAAAAATATAGTCCTTAACAAAAGCAATCCACATCTTTAGTACGTACAGTAACATGAGAGATTTGTCGAAAATTGTCCCCCCACATTCCAGTGTCATTTGAGTTCTGTGCAAACAAAATAAATTGTAGCTGTCAATTAAAATGAAATTAATTAAATGTTATTTTAACAATAATAATTAAATGTTATTTTACCATAGAACAGTGAAAGTGTTGATACTCTGGTCATCAAATATCAGATGTATCTTTTTAAACAAATTATATAGGAATATGTACTTATTGTAGCTATTCTATGCTCATATTATACAGTATAAAATGGGTGATAATGGTCATTTTATCTAATGAATATTTTTCACTCTCTTAGAAAAGTAACATCCAGGCTGATTGCTGGAATTATTCAAGACAAAATGAGAACAAGAATTTTTTAAATTGTATAGCTTCAATGACAGCCATCACATGCAAAAATTTTTTTCACACATTTTTCACTGAAAAATTGTTCTTTAAAAACTATTATATGTCAACATCTCAACAAGAATCTTTTACTCTGTAAACGATACACATTATCTGTCTAGGAGAGTGTTGATTAAATGACAAATTTTTTGAGCTGAACTTCCAACTTCATTTTAATGTTGAAGAAACTGAGGCCCAGAGACATGGAATGATTTGAAGGTGGCCAACAACTAGTTAATTTCAGAGCTGAGACTAAACCCCACATGCCCTGACTTGGAGCACAAGCCTCTTTCTTCTTTTCCAAACCCACATACATACATGATAGAGCTCTCAAACTGGGGTATGCATACCCCTGCAGGCAATGGCAGCAAGCCAGGGAGGTAAAGCCACAGGATAAACACAGGGTGTCTTGCTTCAATGTAAATATTACACAAAGATTTGAGGAGAGTTAGGGGAACCACTTTATTTTTATATTCAACAAGATTGATTGTAAAGAGGAATGCACATTTTACATGAATTTTTAAAATTTCAGGCTAGATTCTTCTGGCTATAATCCCAAGCCATGGAAGCTAAATTTCTCTCTGTTCACTCTGCTAGGGATACTTCTTTTGTAAAAATTTTATGCCACCAACATAAGGATGTTTAAGAAGACGCTTTTATTCAAAAAGTGTCTTCATTATCTCTATCCTTGACATCCCATAATTAAATTTGCTTTATTTTAGCCCTTATAATCAGTTAAATGGTAATTTTTTCTTGAAGAAGGAGCCCATGAAGACCTTATAATAAATGAGTTCTGAGTTCCTTTCCTAAAAATAGGTTTTGTTGGTTTTATTAAAAAATATCATTCTGTTTTTAATTAGTATAAACCAAAAGGTTTAAAAAAAAAAGGATAAAAATTTTAAGTGTGATTTTAGTAGAGATTAACTAGTGAATAGTTTACTTCTGTAAGATGCTCTCTAAAACTATTTTGCATATGGCTCTAAAATCACATTTGTATAATATAAAAAATTCAGCAAGTATTATGCTTTTCCATTTTTCACATAGCATATTCATGAATAATATCTGAAGTGCTGTAACACATATTAACAGCAAAAATGGGAGACAAGAGGCCAATAAATTATTTTATATGCTTTCCTCTCATCTGATTTTTATTTCTGGGATTAAAAGTGGACCATTCCTCTCATCTGATTTTTATTTCTGGGATTAAAAACCACTTAAACAATAGTTCTCAGATGATTACTCCCTCTGTCATACCTTGGAGGACTTTTACTCCCACTCCAGTGCCCGATATATTTTAGAACTACTGAAATAATGTGTACTTGATTTCCCCACTGAGACATTTGATTAATGCTCCATTCCAACACCAGCATTTTTTAAAGCTTGACCTATTTCAAAAAGCTACATTTGATTCCTAGATTTCAAGTTCAAATTTGGAACCAAAAAAACAATTTATTCAATGCAATCAACATTTTTTAAGTGCAGCATGTTAGGCCCTGGCAGAAGATAGAGATGTCTCAAACAGTGTCCTGTCTCCAGAGTTTCCTAAACTAGAGGGAAACAAGACTCACATAAATAAGATTACAAAATAATCTATGCTAGAGGTTTCAATACAGCAAGAGGAAATTTCAATTTCAAAAATAAATAAATAAAATTCACAGTTGGAAAAGACTGGCCAAATAGTGGCTCAATTTATCCATTTTCTGCCAGAGAAAGGATTTCTCAGCTACTGAACCAATCTGTACTTGTTCTTGGCCGATAAGGTCAGCAGAGTTCCTTCCATTTTTCTGTGCACCTCGTATCTTGGGAGCCTTAATATGGCCACCCCCATCTCCATCCCAGGTCTGGGTCTATGGTGAGGCAAGTGGGGCATTGGCTTTTATGCAAAGCAAGATGTAAGAAGGCACCAGAAACTCAGCATTCCAAATAAATAACTAAACGCAATATTTTTTAAAAAAAAATCAAAATGTATGCAAAAAAACATCCATGATGAACAAAATATCAAAATTTTAAATAAAGACCAGATAGGTAGTACTGCCTTATTTTCAAATCAAGAAATGACCGCTGTGCGGCCGCGGTTCGGGCACCCCGACCCCCTCGCCGTCTCTGGCAGAGCCGACCGCGCTCCCGCCCGCATCCACTGCACGCGTCACGCCGCGCAGGGGACAGCGGAGGGGTCCGGGCACGCTGCGGTGGTGCTGTAGGGCCACATGCACCGACGTCACAGAAGTCAGGGTTTGGCTTCAAATCTTCGATTGGATTGGCTTTTAATTGACTGGAATGCGGTAACTGTTGGTAACAGGACAATGGGCCGGTGGCCAAGCCAAGTTGGGGACGTCCGTGGGGCTGGTTATCTGTGCCGCCCGCCACCCGTGTCTCGGAGACCCGCGCCCTCTGCCCCGCGCCTTCCCGCGCTTGAGCATGCTTACGGCACCCAAGGCTGGCATACCGAGTGCTCGCCGGGTAAGCAAAGCCTGCCTCCCCGACCACAAGCCCCTCAAGCCCCAGCTTTGAGGCCCAGTCCTGCCTGCGGCTGTCCCGGGGGTCCGAGGAGGCGGGTGAGGGAGCGATGGCAGACCCCACTAGACCCTCCACCAGGGCTTGAGCTCCATAGGCTCCTGGGTAGGATTTGGAGGCTGCCCTTGATGTCCAGATTAATAGCCTTAACTTTCACTTACATTGATCTTTTCCGACTCAACATCTGAGATACACACACACACACACACACACAGTTTTTTTTTTTCCTAGAGTTCTTCTACCTGTCTGGAAAGACTTGGGGCTACTATGGTTAAACAAGGCTGCGAGTTCTATAACAAATTGAAAGCCACTCACTCTAAGTCCTAACTTGTAGTGTGTGTGCATGTTGCATGTAGGTATAGGAATTTATTATCAGAGAGGATATTTTATTCTATAGATTTTTAATACAGGCATTATTCTTCTAGGATTTAATAATCCCACAATATTTAAACATTTTTTCTATTGCATCTAGATCCCAAGGCATTGAGCACTGGAGGAAGCTGCTGCTCTTCTCCCTGTGCTAGAACTGTTCACATCCCAGTTCTGTGTTGGATTGTTTCTATTTTCATTATATGTTAACCAATTAATTTGAAATCCGATTTCCCCCCTCATCAGTCTACTGAAATTGCCCTCCAAATTCAGTGCCTTTTCTGAGTAACATCCTCTGCCACCCAACGCAATGCTGCAGATTTAAATTTTTCCTTCTTGAAATCCCTCTCTTGGCTCCCTTTTGTTCCTCTGCCTAAGTTTATAACCAGCCCTCCTCTGTCTGCTTCCCTGGCATGTTTTCCTCCTCCTCTCTCCACGTAGACGCTTCACAGTGCTCTTCCTCTTGTCCCACTCTCTCCTCTGGGCCGACTGACTCACCATATCTGCACGGCCACCTTGAAGGAATCTCCGCGGAGACCCGTGTTCACACTTGCAGCTTTCTGGTGCACCAGGGCCTCAATCTCAGCATTCCTCAGCACATCCGTCTTTCCTCCCAGCCACCTTTCTCATCATGAAGTCGTCACATCATCATTGTCATCATCACCTGGGACTTCCCTCGCCCTAATTCTCTGCCTTCAGTTACTTGCCAGTTCCCATCAATTCTCCGGAAACACACCCCATGTCATGTCTGTTCACTGCTCATTCACACGTGCCACCACCCTGGGGCAGGCTCATTAGCTCTGGCCTTGCTTTTTCAGAGGTGGCCTTATTTCCTGTCTGCAGTTCCCTCTACACCCCAGGCCCCATACACGTTGCTGCTAGAGTTATCTTCCTGAAGCATAACTTTGTCAGGTCTTATTTCCTGCTCAGAAATCCTGTAATACTTCCCTGTTGTCCCAGAATTGGGTCTGATGCTGAATTACCCAATAGTTAGTTAAGCCTGTGCTTCCGGGATACCAACAAAACAAGGGCACCAAAAGAGAAGAAGGAAAAATATTCTTTAAATAACTTGATATTGGATAGTGTTTAAAAGCATTAATGTAGTTGTCATGGAAAAAAATCATAACTTATGGGACTTTCTTACATGGATTTTTACCATGAAATTACTCAGTAGATATACTTCATATATATGTACATACACGTGTATATATACCATATAAAATTAAATTAATTTTAAATTACAGATTATATAAAATACATTATTTTAAGGTAGAGTTCTCAAGGCCTATAAAAGTTTTATCTGGGCATTGATTAAGTATACACTTCTGAGCCTAAATTTCAAAGTCAGCACAAATACTATGACCCTAATCCACCTATCTTAATTTATTTCTCACAATTGCCTTCCACGTGCCTTTCACTGTAGCCAAAGGCTGTACAGCCCCAAATGCCTCACACTTTCTCCCCGTACTTCTTCTCTTTTGTGCACTTCCTCCCCTCTTCCACCAACATCCTATTTCTCATTTCTCCCATCCTGTAAAACCCAGCCCAACTGTGGGTCTTGCCCTGAAGTCTTCCCAGAGTGTCCAGGCTGACGGTACAGGTATAGTTGCCTTTTGCTTTATTGCACTTTGCAGATATTGCATTTCTTGCAAATTAAAGGTCTGTGGCAACCCTACATCAAGCAAGTCAATCAGTGCCATTTTTCCAAATGCACATACTCACTTCATGTCTCTATATCAGATTTGGGTAATTTTCACAATATTCCAAACTTTTGCATTATTATTATATTTGTTATGGTGATCAAAGATCAGTGATCTTTGATGTTACTATTGTGGTTTTTTTGGGACACCATGAGCCACACCCATAAAAAACAAGAAACTTAATCTATACATGCTGGTGAGGTCTGACTTATCTGCTGACCAGCCATTCCTCCATCTCTCCCTCTCTCTTTGTGACTGCTTATTCCCTGAGACACAATAATATTAAAATTAGGCCAATTAATAACCCTACAGTGACCTCTAAGTGCTCAAATGGAAAGGAAGAGTTGCACATCTCTCACTTTAAATCAAAAGCTAGAAATAATTAAGCTTAGTGAGGAAGGCATGTTGAAAGCCAAGATAGGCTGAAAGCTAGGCCTCTTGTGCCAAACAGCTAAGTTATGAATGCAAAGGAAAAGTTCTTTAAGGAAATTAAAAGTGCTGCTCCAGTGAACACATGAATGATAAAAAGCAAAACAGCCTTATTGCTGACATGGAGAAGGTTTTAGTGGTCTGGATAGAAGATCAAACCAGGTACAACATTCCCTTAAGCCAAAGCCTAACTCTTTAGTTAGCAAGACCCTAACTCTCTTCAATTTTATGAAGGCTGAGAGAGGTGAGGAGCTACAGAAGAAAAATTTGAAGCTAGCAGAAGTTGGTTCATAAGGTTTAAGGAAAGAAGCCGTTTCCATAACATGAAAGTGCAAAGTGAAGCAGCTGATGGAGAAGTGGCAGCAAGTTATCTAGAAGTTCTAGCTAAGAGAATTGATGAAGCTGCTACACTAAACAACTGATTTTCAATGTGGACAAAACAGCCTTATGGTGAAAGAAGGTGCCATTTAGGACTTTCATAGCTAGAGAGGAGAAGTCAATGCCTGTCTTCAAAGCTTCAAAGGACAGGCTGACTCTCTTATTAGGGGCTAATGCAGCTGGTAACTTTAAGTTAAAGCCAATGCTCATTTACCATTCAGAAAATCCTAGGGCCCTTAAGAATTATGCTAAATCTACTCTGCCTGTGCTCTAGAAATGGTATAATGCTGACTGAATGACAACACATCTATGTACAGCATGATTTACTGACTCTTTTAAGCGCACTGTTGAGACGTACTGCTCAGAAAAAAAAATTCTTTTCAAAATATTACTGCTCATTGACAATGCACCTGGTCACCCAAGAGTTCTGATGGAGATGTACAAGATTAATGTTGTTTTCATGCCTGCTAACAATATCCATTCTATAGCCTATAGATCAAGATTTCATTTTGACTTTCAAGTATTATTTTAAAAAATGCATTCCATAAGGCTATAACTGCCATAGATAGTGATTTTTCTAATGGATATGGAAACGTAAATTGAAAACCTTCTGGAAAGGATTCACCATTCTAGATGCCATTAAGAGCATTCATGATTGGTAGGAGGAGGTCCAGGAGTGTGAAAGAAGTTGATTTCAAGACTTCAGTGGAGGAAGTCACTGCACATGTGGTGAAAATACCAAGAGACCTAGAATTAGAAATGGAATTTGAAGATGTGACTGAATTGCTGCAATCTCATGATAAAACTTGAATACCTGAGAAGTTGCTTCTTAGGGATAAGTAAAGAAAGTGATTTCTTGAGGCCGGGCATTGTGGCTCACATCTGTAATCCTAGCACTCTGGGAGGCCGAGGTGGGAAGATTGCTTGAGGCTAGAAGTTCAAGACTAGCCTGAGCAAGCATGAGACACCATCTCTACCAAAAATAGAAAAAATTAGCCAGGCATGGTAGTTAACACCTGTAGTCCCAGCTACTTGGAAGACTGAAGCAGGAGGATCCCTTGAAGTTCGAGGCTGCAGTGAGCTATGAGGATGCCACTATACTCCTCACAGGTGATGGAGTGAGAGACCCTGTCTCAAAAAAAAAAGTAGTTTCTTGAGATGGAATGTACTCCTGGGGACGACGCTGGGAACATTGTTGAAATGACATCACAGGCTTTAGAATATAACACAAACTTAGTTGTTAAAGCAGCAGCAGGGTTTGAGAGAATTGTCTCCATTTTGAAAGAAGTTCTAATGTGGGTAAAATGTTATCAAATAGCATCACATGCTACAGAGAAATGTCTTGTGAAAGATGTCTATTTGGCAAACTTTATCTCATTTTAAGAAATTGCTATAGCCACCCCAGTTTTCAGCAACCACCACCATGATCAGTCAGCAGCCATCAACATTGAGGCAAGACCCTTCCACCAGCAAAAAGATTATGACTCATTGAAGGCTCAGATGATTATTTAGCATTTTTTAGTAATAAAGTATTTTTATATTAAGGTATGTACATTTTTTAGACATATTGCTATTGCACACTTAATAGACTACAGTATAGTGTGAACTTAACTTTTGTATGCACTGGGCAACCAAAAAATGTGTGACTCGTTTTATTGTGATAGTCCCTTTATTGCAGTGGTCTGGAGCCAAACTCACCATATTTCTGAGGTTTGCCTCTAATTTCTTCTTTCTACGAGTTTTCCAGAGCATGTTTTCCTTTTCTTATAGTCCTTAACATTTTCAACTTTCTTTTACAGCATACTGTTCCTTCTCTTACAGAAAAGGTTTGCTTATACCAGCTAGTCATAGACAACTGGTCACCACTTGAACTAAGCGTTCAGTAGCTTATGGTCCAATAAATGGTTGAATGAATATGGACATACTATTTAGAAAATGTTCATTTTAAAGAATGCTTATTGTGGACAAATGCTATGGAAAATGGTTTGGTGATTCCCCCTAAATTAAACATAGAATTACCACATGATTCAGCCATTCCATCTCTGGATATATACCCAAATGAAGTGAAAGGCAGGGACTCAAACAGATATTTTGTATGCCCATGTTTATAGCAACATTATTAATAATACCCAAAAGATGAAAGCAGCCTAAGTGTCCATCCACAGAAGAATAGGTAAAGAAAATGTGGTGTATTGATACAATAGAATATTATTCAGCCTTAAAAATGAAGGAAGTTCTGACACATGCTAAATGAATGAATCTTGAAGATATTGTACTAAGTGAAAAGGATAAGCATTTGTCACAAAAGAACAAGCACGGTATGATTCCACTTATATGATGTATATAGAGTAATCAGATTTATAAAAACAGAAAGTAGAAGGGCAGTTGCCAGGGCTGGGGGAGAGGTACACAGGAAGTCAGTATTTAAGGAGTACAGCGTTGGTTGCAGAAGATGAAAAAATTCTGGGAATAGATGGTGGTGATAGTTATAAAGCAATGTGACTGTGCTTCGTGTGGATGTACTTAATGCCACAGAGCTATAAACTTAAAAATGGCTAACATGGTAAATTCTATGGGATGAGTATTTTACTATAAGAAAAAAAATAGTTCAGGGAAAGGATGCTTGTTGTGCTTCTGTAGATGAGGGAATATGCTACTAATGAAGCTGTGTGTTGACTGGGAACTGGAACTGATCCACCAGGGATTCACTGAAGTGCAAAACCTCTTGATACATTTTTGTATTTCTTTGCACTTTGTTATTAATACTTTGTATCAGATTCATACAAAATTATCATTTGGAAAGAAACATACCAGGATAAAAAGTTGTATACATAAATAATTAACCATGCCAGTGATTTACATATTATGCAGCTATTTCAATTTCCCTTTTCATCTCTTATGTTTGTACATTTGATTTAATCATTAAATATTTATCCTATGGCTAAAATTTTCAAAATGTGTATTACTTTCTGATTATCAAATTAATATGTGTTTATTTAAAAATATTCAAACATTATTAAAAAATCTATTGCCTAGAAAGTGAAAGTCCCTCATGATCTCAAGGGATGACTTTTGCTAACAATTGGGAGTGTGTGCATTTTGTGTACATATAAATGTGATGTTTAAGACAAATACTGCTATACACATTATACTGCCAATTACTTTTTTACTTAAAATATGTTTTGGATATCTTTAGATATCTAGATATGCATCTGTATTAGGGTTCTCCAGAGAAACAACCAATAGGATATATAGAGATACATAGGAAAAGCTTTATTATGAAGGATTGTCTTGCTTGATTATGGAGGCTGAGAAACCCCACAATCTGCTGTCTGCAGGCTGGAGGCCCAGGAGAGCTAGTGATGTAGTTCAGTCCAAGCCCAAAGGCCTGAGAACTAGTACATCTGAAGGCAGGAGAAGATGGATGTCTCAGCTCCAGAAGAGAGAATGAATTGCACTTCCTCTGCCTTTTTCCATTTGGGCCCTCAATGGATTGGATGGCGCCCACACTGCTTAGGGTGGCTCTTCCTTACCCAGTCTACCCATTCAAATGCTAATCTCTTCCAGAAACACGCTCAGAAACATACCCAGAAATAATGTTTTATCAGCTATCCAGGCATCCCCTAAGCCAGTCAAGTTGACACCTAAAATTAACCATCAAACTATCTCTCTATATTTTTCCACCATATTTAACCCATATTTTAATTAATGGGGAATATTTCACAACCACAGACAACATATGCTGAAATCAGCAACGATAGTCACATATTTTCTGTCTGTACACATCTGTGTGTTTCTGAGTGCTGGATGTAGAATGGCTGGATCAAGTTAAAAGAACATTTATAATTTAAATAGGTGGATACAAGATTTCAATTCTACTTTGGCTGCCTTAAATAACCCAAACACTCTGCGAAGTTGTGACTGTATGTAGTAGAGGCTGATAGTTTAGATCTTTAAGTTAACATACCCAGCTGAGAATGCTTGCACCTGAGCCTGTGAATTCCCCAAGCCTCTAAATTCAGGATACTTCACAAGGAATCAAGGGAAGTTGGGGACTATAAATTTGCAGCGGCTCTCCATCACTGTGATATCTACTTTCCTCACTTCTTTAAATATTTGTCCATCCATTAAATTTAACACTTCTTAAAGTCTTCTACTAAATAGCAAAACCAATGTCAAAATTTTATAAATCACATACAAAAATTTATAAGTCAATTATCACCTCCCCATTCATAACAAATCCCGCCTGAAATTTGGTGATTGTTTTGACTATGGTAATTACAGTGTCTTTCAGATTCCAGAATTGCAATGATTATACTTTTCACTTTTGTTGTGTCTTGTTGGCTGTACTCTATCAAGGTAAATTATAGACAGAATCTAAATTTTTCATATGGTTTAGGTCTTGTGGCCTACAAATGTTATTTTGTAACTTAGCAAAGGACAGTAAGAAGAAAAAGCAAAGTACTTAAGTAACTGTTGCTGGATTTGTATTTTCAATACAAAACCTATGGGAATAAAAGCTGCTTCTACTCCACCACAAGTTCCCACAGTGTAAGGATGTTAGTAACTCATGAAAAATGAAGATGCTGCTACTTCCTAAGCCAGGGAAAATATATTTATTCATTTATTCAGAGAAAAATGGTATCTATTCATTCCTTTATTCATTCATGTCACATTTTTTTTGAGAACTTACTGGGTGCCAAGCATAATGTGTTAGGCACAAAAAAGAATCTTCTATAATAACATATGTTAAATCCTACTCTCTCCACCTCCAACTCTGATACAGAGTGTCTTCAATAAATGTAGGAAACGTCAAATACTAATTCTTCATGTCGAAGGAGCATTCAAAAATAATTACTTAAAGACCAAATTATCCTACCCACAGAGAATCAAAAACTTGTTTTTGGTGTATATGTACACATATACATTTTTTTCTTTCTGATTAAAACTTATTTACACATTTGTGCCCAGGATTAAGGATAATGAAACTCAACCACAAAAATGAGTAAATAATATATAATTGTGGTGTTGGAATTTATCATTTTAGGGTGATTGTCTCCATATTCACCTTTCTTTTGATCTTCTTGTAGATGTTATTGTTATTGACTGCAAATGCCTCCGTAGTTTTGCTCATTGGAATGTGGTTTGACAGATTAATTATATGTTATCAGGCAGTTGAAGATCAGTTAAAGATATGTGGCCACAAGAGGGATGCTGATGTCTTTGAGCTGTTCCTTTCTAAAAAGTAAGTATTTTAGTGCAACCCCTATGGAAAGCAATATGGAGATACCTTCAACAGATTCAAGTAGACCTACCATTTGATCCAGCAATCCCATTATTGGGCATATACCCAGAAGAACAAAAGTCATTCTTTAACAAAGACACCTGTACCCGAATGTTTATAGCAGCACAATTTACAATCGCAAGAATGTGGAAACAACCCAAGTGCCCATCGATCCACGAATGGATTAGTAAACTGTGGTATATGTATACCATGGAGTACTACTCAGCTATAAGAAATAACGATGATACGACATCTCTTTGGTTCTCCTGGAGAGAGCTGGAACCCATTATACTAAGTGAAGTATCCAAAGAATGGAAAAACAAGCATCACATGTACTCACCAGAAAACTGGTTTCCCTGATCATCACCTAAATGTACATCAGGGAAGGATACCAATTGGATATCAGACTGGGATGGGGGGTGGGGGGAGGGGGTGAGTGTATGCCTACATGATGAGTGCGTTGCACACCCTCTGGGGAATGGTCATGCTTGAAGGTGCAGACCCGGGGAGGTGGGGGGGGAGGGGCTGGAGGTATGACTACATGATGAGTGCCAGGTGCACTGTCTGGAGAATGAGAACGGACGCGCTTGGGACTCTGACTCGGGGGGATGGGTGGGACATGGAAAATGTATATAACCTAAACTTATGTACCCCCATGATGAGCTGAAATAAAAAAAAAAAAAATGAAAGAGTATCACATTATAATATTTCATGGATTCAAATGTTCTTTTCCATGTCCCCCCTCAAGGACTGCATAGGCAAACACACTCTAATCACTTTACCACTTGTTGGAGTACACAGTTTATATTAGAGAGGAAAGATATTGAAATGAACAAAAACAAAGATTATGGAACCAGGCTGAGTTTGAATCCCAGCTCTGTCTTTTCCAGCTGGGTGATCTTGAGTGTGTCACGTAACCTCCCTGTTAGGATTGTCAGATTCCAAATAAATATATAAGACAACCAGTTAAATTTGAATTTCAGGGTAACAATGAATATAATTTTTTTCAGTATAAGTATTTCACACACAGCATTTGGAACATTAGTTGTTTCTCTGAAATTCACATGTAACCAGTATCCTGCATTTTATTTGATTATCCTATACCCTGTGTATAATACTACTACATTACTCACAGGGTTGCTATGAAGATTAGGTGTTAGTAAAAGTTAGAGGAGGGCCTGATACACAGTATGTACTCAAGCATTAGTACAGTTACCTTTCCTCCTTACCAGTAAGGAGGAAAACCCCTCCCTTATGTTAACAGTCCACTGGAACTCCCCAAGGTGGCAGATGACAAAGTGAGTTTTTCTATAGAGTGGTTCTAGTACCTGAGATAGAACCCAGGTATAAGATGAAAAGGAAGTTGTGTGTAACATTAGCCTTTGACACCACAGTTTTCACTAGCCAATAGTGACACTGCAGGTTGCATTTTAATAACAACAATCCTACTCCTACTCTTCTTTTTCCTATTTACTTTTCTTAATGCCTGTGAATTCTAAGTATCGTTTTAAAATAGGCTTGACATATTTTTACTCATAAGGAATCTTTGGAACTCAGCTTCTTTGTAAAGAAAATTCCTTACTTTATCAATGAATTTAATCACTTTTATCTCTAGTGATGTGAAGAAATTATTTATTAATAAACATATTTCTTTTATTAATATTTATTTTTGTAAGTACAGCAAAAAGCATTTATCTTTGTAATGGCTCTAAATCTCTTGATAGTAAGGAAATAAACAGATGGCCCATTTGATATTTTAAAAAATATATTTTTAGTATGAAACAGGTAGGGTAGAGAATTCTGACTCACTTAAGGTCATGCTTTGACCCTTTCTAAAGATCAGTTAGTTTTATCATAACAATAAATATTTCATGTGGTCAAAAGATTGCATCCTAAGTCTTTCATGATTTTGACAACTTGTACACTACTGATTACTAGGGTAAGTAGATAACAATAAGAATAGCTTTGAAACACTAGAAAAATCAAAATATTAATTCCCAACAGTGGAATTAATACCAGATATTTATGGTCTTCTTGCATGAAGGACAACACTTTCTATATCCTAAGAATACTAAGGCACCATTTAATCCAGCTGGGGACAAAAAATATTGCACAGTCCAGATGCCAATAAACTGAGTAAACTGATTATTTGCCTAAATTTCTGTTGCCCCTGGAAAATGAAAAGCCCCTTTCTGATGTATTCTTGAGTGATCACAGAGAACATACACTATGACAAGCTGTTGGCATATTATTGTCAGCACGAGTCATTGCCATCATTAATAGAAGAATTACCTCTCATTATCTTTGATTGGCTTCACCTTAGAACGTAACACCCCATTATTGATTTAGGACAAGTTTATGTGTAGAATAAACACTTCTGACTTAAGAGTTAAAATACTCTTAAAAAGTGAATCACTTTATTATAACATTATCTAATCACCAAAAATTCAGCACTGATATTTACTACTACAAGAAAATTAATGCTGGTAACTTGAGCCGGGTGCAATGGTTCATGCCTGTAATCCTAGCACTCTGGGAGGCCGAAACAGGAGGATCGCTTGAGGCCAGGAGTTGGAGACCAGCCTGAGCAAGAGCAAGACTCTGTCTCTACTAAAAATAGAAAGAAATTAGCTGGACAACTAAAAATATATATAGAAAAAAATAGTGGGGCATGGTGGCACATGCCTGTAGTCCCAGCTACTCAGAAGGCTGAGACAGAAGGATTGCTTGAGCCCAGGAGTTTGAGGTTGCTGTGAGCGAGGCTGACACCACAGCACTCTTGCCTGGGCAACAGAGTGAGACTCTGTCTCCAGAAAAAAAAAAAAAATTATGGTAACTTGACAAAGTTAATACTTTCAAGTATTAGTATATTAAAATAACTTTTGTGGGAAATCCTCTAAGTGAGGCAGGAGATCCTCTGTTGCTACCTTGTAATGATTGCTTTATTATTTATCATGGAGACAGATGAAGTTAACTATCATTAATGCCCAATGCGATAATTAAGGTATACCAAGGTCCAAGCACTCCTTCCCAGAAATAGGACACATGTCTACAGTGGAAGACAAGAATGTATTATGTGTGTAAATTTCCTATTAAAAGTTTCTTTGAAGGAGTCTGGAATATTTTGCTGTGCCAGGGAAGGGCTCAAAGACTAATAGTACATATCAAAAGGATACAGGATTATGCTTGAAAAGTCTTGTGTATAAAATAATTTGAGAATTTTTTTAAAGTAATAAAAGATTAAGAAAAACTCTTTAAATTCAGGGAAGGTGAGGAAGAGAATAAATTAGAGAAAGAAGGGGGAGGAACAGATGTTCTTTACAGAAGGATGCTAGTTAATAAATGTAAAAAGAATGAGAACATTAGAGAAAAATCATCATTTTATAATCCCAAATCTATTGATTCAAGGAAGGATCATCAATTAAAGCTAATGCCATCGAGTAAATAGTTGTCAGGGAACAAGATACACATGTGGTCTCAGATTATTGCCCCGCATGATACAATTATAAAATTTACACTTTTGCAATAGTGTAACTGGCAGGTACCACCTTAACCAAATGACTGAATTTAGCCTCCTGTTGCAATTCAGTAATTACCACCAATGTAATTGAGAAGTAGAAGTGATCTTCCTTGAATTTGATCTTAGGAAGCAGACAGACAAATCAAGAATGTGGGACATTCTATCAAGCAGTTAATCCAGACTTCTCAAAAAGTCAGTATTAAGGGAGAAAAAGGAAAGAGGGTGGCTACATTTAAAAAGACTAAAGGATTATACCAACCAAAAATGCAACGCATGAATGTTGATGGGATTCAGGATTCATACAAAAAAACCATAAAAATAACTGTGAGAGGATATTACCATGAATGAATTAATGTGTAAGAATAATTACATGAGTATTTTTTAAGTGCTTTGAAAAGTTCCTGGCATATAATATGTGCTTTGTAAGTGTATGATAAATTAACATAAATATATGTATACATACTTGGGACCCCAATTTCTGACCTAAAAAATAAAAGAGCTCCGAATACTCCAGGCTACGTCAGTCAAATGTCCCACTGTCCTCAGACAGCAGCCTCTCCCCACCCAGTGTCTGCCCCTTTGCCCAATGACCTGCATTAGCACTAAGGACCAGGACCACTTGGATAGCTAAAGTCCCACATTATTCAAGAAGGGTGGATAATATTTTGATCCTCTAATTAATAAACAACAAAAGGAGAATGGAGCACTTCACTCAGTCTCTGTCCCTTGGTGTCCTGCAATTTCCATCTCCTAAGGCCAGTCTGGCCAAGATCAGACTGACTCCAAAGTAAAAACTCTGCAGGCAAGATTGAAGCAGGAGCCAACTGTGTTTCCCACATTTGCTTGAAAGTCCAATATCATCTTCACATTTCTCCCTTTGCCCCTCTCCCCAGTAAAATTTGTTTTGAATTGAGGTCCCCATAAATTCAGTAATAATGAGGTATAAATTTCTGCTAACTAGCTGACAAAATCTTAATCCAAATAAATGAAGTGATAAGGATGGAATTTCAGAAATTAGCAGGTAAGTGTGCCAACAATTTTGAAAGGACAGAGAGAGAGGACTTTTTTGTTACTCCAAAGCCATACAAACTACGTGACCAGCTGTACCCATGAGTGAATTAATCATTGCTAATGTTCACGTTTTTTTTTTTTTTTCTTTCCAGGGAATTGACAGAGGTCATTGATCTTTCTAGGTTTAAAAACTTAAAATACTTATGGCTTCATCATAACAAGGTAGTATTACATTTTATCTTTCAATTACTAAAATTAAGTTACTATCTTAATTTCTTATTTTTAATAGAGCTAATCTTTGAAAGTATTGATATTTTATATTTAAAATTTAAATTTAGCTAAGAAACATACATAACATATATCTGATAAATCTGGTATATATGTGTGTATGTACATGTGTGTGTATATATTTACATACATATATATACACACATACACATGTCATGTTGAATAAGGACAATCTGTGAGATGCTGTCAGACTGCAATTTTACTTTTATCTCCCATGTTTTGTCAAAACTGCTCAGTGGAGGCTATTTCTTCCCAGGCTCATGGCAGAAAACTTGGGCAGTCTTATGACTTTTTTCATCTCTCTTAGGTAATACAAAATCTTATAGTCCATTTGTGTGATAGTCATAGTCTTAGTTCATAAATGGGAATCTATGAATCGGATGTCAATCTTCATCCGCAAGTGAGACATCCCTCCCTCATTAACCACCTGACAGCAGATGGCCACCTGCCTACATTATTAAGTAGAGTGGTGTGGTTGGCTATTTTCCTCCGCCTCACCTTCACTCCAGCCTTCTCCAGGTTTGGTATGGAATGGGGTGGTGTGTGGTAGAGGAAAGGCAAGGGGGAAACAAAGTTCTTCGCTTTGTACCCTCTGGTACTAGCAGATGTTCAGAGTTGTTCCTTCTCTCTATGGGTTATTCCGAAGCTTCCCTTCTAGGCTTCTCTAACACTGAGTCCTCTTCACTGGCTACTCTTGACCTCACCTGACCTTTAGCCTAGCACTGCTTAACAACTGAGAGTTTCCTGGGGTTGGCAAACTACACCCTTGGGGAGAATCCCTGGTCAAGTGTCCCAGGTCAACATTCCTACAGTGATCCGGTTCCCAGGACTCACACACCTTTGCTCTTTAGTCAGAGGCCAAGAGGGTTGGTACCTCCCAAATGCTACCCAAGCTGACTTAGTTTCCTCAGAAAGTGTCAGGCACGAGGCTACCATGTTCCCAACTGAGAGAACGTGTGTCAAGGTCACTGAATGTGGTCCTTGGAGCTTCTCTTAGAGGCCAGGGTTTAGGAGGCAAGAATGGGGGTCTGTGTGTGGGACTTCAAGCTCTTCCCTAGCACAAGAGCAAGACTAAACTAAAATTCAAACCCAGACAGTTATTACAGTTAGCTAGTCAGTAAGCTGTTTTCAACTTTCAAAACTTCAGCTTTCCAACAGCTTTTATTTTGTTCATTATACAGTACATAGAGAACCCCATCTTAGCATTTTGAATTTAGATTTTCAAATACTCACTGATAAAAACAAATAATTTGAGTTTTCAGCAGTAGTATGCCCGTCAAGCAGTATTCCAGATTCATAGCACTGAGTCTTTAAACAGCCATGTTTATGAAAATATTTCAATATTTTATTGCATTTTTAGTCTTTTTTTTAAAAACCAACTGACTGGAAAATGGAAAATGAAAGTGCTTTACTATTAACTATAAACATAAATCGTATAAGCTTGAAATAATTTCTGGGAGAACAACACAAATACCTTCAAGGCCCAGGGACCTAACAACTGAAATGGAAAGTGTATGCACCACTTAAGGGCATGTAAGTTCAAAAGTCTTTTTAAAAAACACTCTGCCAAAAATTATTCTTGATCACAGTGTGGGACTTTTGATTAGAAAAACATGGAAACCATCAGGCATGGCAACAATGACTAATCTTTGTTTTTAGTGTGTGTTCCTTGTGGTGTTCAATGGTGTTCAGTTTGGAAGGAAAGAACATGTACAAATGTTGGCAGTATGTCCAAAGGAAGAAGCATAATTAAGGATTTTATAATATTTTTCAGCTTTTTGGAAGTGGATATTGTGGGACCTCCAACCACTCATTGAATTTTCATACAATTGACTTTCAGATGCATTATGCCCTAGGAAGGGATTGCATGAGCTATCGACTATTTTACTTTCTTTTGTTTTGGAAGAGGTTGGACCCAGGAAGGGATGCGACAAGTGGCTGAATTCTTTTCTTGTGCTTGTTTATTTATATGCAACAAACTATCTATATTATTTCCAAAATCAGTATCACTTACTTATCATACCTGAAACAGGACTTCAGTGGCCATGGAATAAGTGAATAAGCTAAAGTGAGTTTTCTTATTGGTCGATATTACCTGAGTATTCATACTCCATCAAAAATTAAAGTCTTATTCAGACCCAAACTCTGATGGACATATTAGCTACTATAATGTTTTGTCAAAGTTCATATGTAAAATTTTAATTATGAGTTCTTTAAAATGTGGATTACACTAGGTTGACCACCAAGAAGATATTACGCCACTGTAGAAATGGTATAGAGAATTGTGGTGAAAAACATTAACACTGTCATATGAATATAAATATTTAAAACTGTAAAATTTTGTTACAAATGATCTGAATTCCTACATTTTAATGGGAGTTGTTTGATCTTTTTCTTGCTGATTTGCTTGAGTTCTTTGTAGGTTGTGGTTATTAGCCCTTTATCAGATGTATAGCATGCAAATATTTTCTTCCGTTCTGTAGGTGGTCTATTTGCTCTGTTTATTTCCTTGGCTGTGCACAAGCCTTTTAATTTAATCAAGTCCCATTTATTAATTTTTGTTGTTGCTGGGATTGCCAGCAGGGTCTTCTTCATAAATTCTTTGCCTAGGTCAATATCTAGAAGAGTTTTTCCAACATTTTATTTTAGAATTCTTATAGTTTCATGTCTTAGGTTTAAGTCTGTTACCACATCTTGAAGTAATTTTTGTGAGAGGTGAGAGGTACGAATCCTGTTTCAGTCTTCTACATGTGGCTATCCAATTTTCCCGGCACCAGTTATTGAATAGGGATTCTTTTCGCCAGTGTATATTGTTGCCTGCTTTGTCAAAGATCAGATGGTGATATGTGGATGGTTCTATATCTGGGTTCTCTCTTCTGTTCGGAAGTGGGCAAAAGACACGAACAGAAGCTTTTCAAAAGAAGATAGACTAATGGCTAATTACCATATGAAAAAATGCTCAACATCTCTAAGTATCAGGGAAATGCAAATCAAAACCACAAAGAGATATCACCTAACTCAAGTGAGAATGGCGTTTATCAAAAAGACCCAAAATAACAGATGCTGGCATGGATGTGGAGAGAAAAGAACACTTATACACTGTTGGAGGGACTGCAAATTAGTACAACCTCTATGGAATACAGTATGGAGATTCCTTGAAGAACTAGAAATAGACCTACTATTTGATCCAGCAATCCCACCACTGAGTATTTACCCAAAAGAAAAAAAGCCATTTTACCAAAAAGACACTTGCACTGGAATGTTTATTGCATCACAATTCACAATCACAAAGATGTAGAATCAACCCAAGTGCCCATCAGTTCATGAGTGGATTAATAAATGTGGTATGCATATACTATGGAGTACTACTAAGCCATAAAAAATTATTAATTAATACCTTTCCTATCTTTTGTAATAACCTGGATGGAACTGGAGATCATTCTCCTAAGTGCAGTATCACAAGAATGGAAAAACAAATACCACATGTGCTCATTATTAAACTGGAACTAACTGAACAGCACTCATGAGCACATATGGAAGTAAAACTCAACAGAAATCAAGCAGGTGGGAGGGGGAAGAAGGGATTGGAGAAATCACACCTAACAGGTACAATGTACACTATTTGGGTGATGGGCACACTTATATTACACTTTGACTCAAGCTGTACAAAAGCAATCCACATAGCCAAAATATTTGTACCCCTGTAATATTCTGAAATAAAAAAATAAGAATGATCTGAATTCATAACGAGCATTGTTCTTATATTAGTGATTATTGTAGACTATGCTCTATTTTGGAAAAATAAGGCACAAGGAGTAAAATAAAGTGAACACATCTTTTTTGTTTATTCACTTATTCAATCCACAATATTTATTGAGGTCTAGACATGAGGACATTATTAGTTGTCTGCTCGATGTCCACTCTCTCCTTTTTCCTATTCAACGGAACCTGGTTTGGGATTTGGTACATACTTCTCTACCATTCCACTCAAGTAGGCGGTCCCACCCAGTTGGGGGTGGACCCTGTACTGTGTCGCCCATGAGAATAATCCCACCCTCCTGGAGAGTGACTAATCGAAGAATGGGCATATAACCCAATTGTAATGGAGATTAAGGGCACATCTGCTAGGAAGCTTCTAGGACAGGTTTCCTTATTCCTAAAAGAGGGCACTAGAAGAGAGGTCCCTTGTTCCCTCTGGAGGTTTCCTTGCCTGGGCATGAAGCCAAGAAGTATTCTACCAAGTTGCTGAATCCAACATTTGGAGAAAGGTAGAGCCTGGAGAATCAAGGAGTTGCCAAGACTGGAGGCCCTCACAACTTCTGGACTTGTTGATATGTGAGATAATGAATGTCCTTATTCTATGTGCTAATCTGAGTTGGGCTTAGAAGCTGCTTGAAGCCTGAAGCATCCTACTTGATATAGTTTATTCTTGTACTTGTTAGGCTACTAACAGAATATAACAATAAATGTGATGCCCCCTACACTAGTGATAAAATTAGGAGTGACAGAGGGAGTGGCTCTGCTACTGGGGAGGACATTGTATTTGCAAGCTGCCTGGAATGAGAGAACGCAGTGATCTTTGGCGGCAATGAATATAGTTTGGTGAGTTTGGAGCCTAGTATGCTAGAAGAATGCATACTTCTCCCAGTCATCATCTAGTGGATGATGAAACTTGAGCTTCTGGTCTGAACCTGGACTAGCTGATGAAATAGGCACAAATTTCTTTCCAAGGACCTCTAATGTCCCAACTTTCCTAGGTTTGCTCTGGCAACTCTGGTCCCTTCATTATGCTTTCTAAGTGCTAGTTTCCTCCTCCTACTGCACAGATACTCACTGGTTCTGTGAATTTCTTGGGGATTCCTAATGTCTCCTGGTACAATTAGTGGGAGGCAGCTGCTCTCAGGTCTAGAGTCTCCCTTCTTTGTCTCATCCTCTAACAAGCCTAACCTAGAGAATTGCAGGTCCACAAGTTCATTCTTTCCAACATTTCACGAGAAGTTAGGTTTGGCTCAGATAAGTAATCTAAGTGGTTTGCATTTTATGCTGCATTTACATGGCATGTACATATGATCTCTTTCTGTCTTGGCTCATTACTTCAAAAATTTTCTTTTGCAGACATCCAATAATGAGTTTTGCATTCATGATGTTGGTGCCACAAAATGTTACTGTCCTTCTATTTGTGGAAGTACAGCAGTACTTCGGTATATTTCATTTTGTCTCAGATTAGGATAAACATTTGATGAAGAACCTGTATAAAGCCTCACCAAACAACTATCCAAAATAGAATCAGAACTTCTGCTGTGCAATAAAAACCAAACAGTTAACAAATTTTATAAATTCAATTTAAATGAAAAGATCTCTTCTGGCAAAGTCATTGTTTATAAACATAATCCTCTAAAGAATAATTGAAATACTTATTTATAATAACATCACCCTTACTGACCAGAGTCAGATTAGAATAAATGCTTTAAGAAAGATCTTGGGCTCATTCTTCTATGCTGTTAGGATATGTTGTTGTTTCCTGTCTCCAGGACATGCAGCACATATTAAGAATTCGGTAAATAGCACAAATTTATGTATTTTAAAAAGGAGTATAGATGTACAAAATTAGCAAATCACAATTCAAAAATTGAAATAACTATTTTTAATGTGCTGTTACAAATATTTGATAAGAATTCTTTGAATGGCAGTACTTTTTTTCAGGTAGTTTTACAATGTGCTTCATATCATGAAATTTTTGTTGGCCTCTTCAATCAGATTTATTTGTGTATTAAGGTTGGGTATATATATTTATTTATTCATTCATATATACATACTATACCTTGTTTCAAAAAAACTATTTAGACCAGTACAAACTCTACAATAGGGTGTAAAAGCTATTAAAAAACAAAATGCACTAGCCATGCATTCCATATAATTTGGGCTGTTACCTGTGTCTGTTACCTTAGTGCAACATTAATTATATCTTTTATGTCAACTTTTTTGAAAGAATTATTTTGCCAAATATTTAAAACCTCCTTAAAAAAGTAAATCAACAAATAACCTAAACAAGACTTCACTGCATGGGTGTGAAATTTGGAGATATGTTCACTATATACCTACTTATGATTTAACCAAGAAATATGCCTATTTTTGGAAAGAGCATTTACAAATATTTCAGTAACTTGGAAATGAGGGGGGGAAACACGAGAATGAAAGTTTGTTCAGGTTGGTTAAAAATAGTTATTTTTAAATATTTTTAAAGTACAGGTTTTATTTTTAAGTACTGTACATATTTTAAACTAAGACAGAAATGAATGCATTGTGTTAATTTGTTGGACAAAAATACCATAAAAATGAACTTAGTAATCTTGAAAGCATATTGACATTTTTCCTTTTTTATTCCTACATAATTCATTTTATGTATATTATTAAAATTCTCCTCAACTAATACTTAAAGCTCTATGTAAATTTAGGAAATACTGTAATTTCAGTCCTTGAATATACAATAATATACGCTTTTAAGGAATGCATAATTACAGAATTATTCATAATTTCACCGTGTCATTTAATCACTGGTCCTAAGGTTTTTGCTCCTAAGGTTTTCAATCTCCCTGCTACTGACTTTTTGAACCGGATAATTCTTGATGGTGGGGGCTGTTCTGTGCATTTTAGAATTTTCAGCCACATTCCTGGCCTCTACCTATTAGATGCCAGAAGATTCCCCCCAGGAGTGGCAAATAAAAATATTTCCAGACATTGTCAAATGCCCCTGGGGGGCAAAATTGCCACCATCCCCCACGGAAAATCACTAAATACAGAAGACAAAGTGATCTTTGGAAACGTAAGTGAAAACATGTCACTCCTCTGCTTAAAACTTCCCGTAGTTTCCTGTTACTTTCAGCCAAGTTCTTATAGGAACCTACAACATCCTACACAAGTTAGGCCCCTGCTTATCTCTCTAGCCTCATTACTTTCCATCTCTCCCTGGCTCACACTGATCTAGCCACACCAGGCACCGCACTGTCTCTGGACCTTGTCACTGTCTTGTCCTCACTGCTGTTTCTGCAGATATCTACTACAGTGTCCCACTCCCTACGCGTCCTCAAGAGTTTGTTCAAATATTACCTCCTCCCTGAGGCCTGCCTTGTCCAACCTTCCCTAGAACGTAACATACCTCCCTATGCAACTCCCTGGCATTAGGCTTTTTTTCCCAAAGCATGTATCAACTTATACCATAATATATAATTTACTTATTGTATGTATTGTTTATCTAATCTTTCCCTACTATAAAAAAGGCAGAGATTTTTGTCTATTTTGTTTACGGCTATACCCACAGAACTTAGCACAAAAGTGTAGCACATAGTAGCTGCTCAACAAATGTTTTTTGAATGGAAGAATGAATAAATAAAAACACTAATATTTTCTCATAAATACAATATTTCCATTTTTATCAGTGAATCACAAATGGCATGTAATTGATAATTGATTATAAATTTGAGGAGGGTAGGTTGATAATATTTTGCTTAGTATTTACTTTTTTTGTTCATTGGAAAATGTCAGTTTCTGTTTATTAGATATCAAAGCTAAGAACTTTTCTTTGCACGAGTACTAGTTAAGGTAACAGAAGTTCACTTGATGGAAACATGCTTTGGCTGACTTAAGCAGAAAAATAATTTATTGAAAAGATATTGGTAGATATTATGGAGCTTAAGAATCAAGTTCAGAAAGTCTCAGGATCAAAGAGAACCATAGTCAAAACCATGCCACAGAACTAATTTTCACAAACACTGTTGACTTGCCAAGCAATAACAAAAGTGCCAGCTTGCACTGTTGGTGTCACCAGCATCAACCACTGGACACATCCAGCATCATCACTGCCACCATTTCCACGGCTACAAAACACAAGTATTGTTGGCTCCGTCTCTGCTACCACCAGAAGTAACTCTCAACTGTCTCCACTTTGCATTATTATTTCTTGATTCGAAGTTAAGAGTGGATGCATCAGATTGGCTTAGCCTAGGCCTGCTAGCGGTCTGGAAGAGCAAATAATAATGCAAGTAGAGTCTGATTCCCACCAAGACCCTTTAGGTGGGGAATTCCTTGTATTGTGGGAAGGAGCTTTAGATGCTGGGCAGCCAAAAAATATGACAAGTGTCTCCCACATTGTATTAGATAATATTTAGAAAGATTAAAATCAAAGAAACAGCACCAACATCTGCATCAATTATTTCTGTTAGAGTGCCTGGAACAGAGTATTTATTTAATAAATGGATGTTGAACTGAAAGCTAGGGTATAGCTGTGGTTCTGCCACTAACCAACTATTAATATTTAGCAAACCACATAAACTCTTTAGAGCTATGTTTCCTCTTATACAATACGGGGTATTCTTCTTGACTCTTTCAAGGTCATGAAAAAGGAAATGAGATGGCATGTATGGAGCACTAAGCAAAGAAACTTGCGCATGGTAGTCACAGAATAAATATGAAGAACCCATTTCCCCACTCTTTTTTTTAAATTGTTTTGTTTTTAACAGAGCTATATATGCATAGAGTAATAGTTGAAAGAATTCGTTAGTTCTACAAGTTAGCAACAATTCTGCACACTCTCCACCACTTATCATTCCCCAGATGCAACAAATTTCACTTCTTTTAAGTGATCTTATGTTATCAGCATTTCTCTAAATCATTTGCTGGTATTGCTACTACTTCTTGGTTTTTCCTTTCAAGACAGTAGCTATAGAGTTCCCACTAAGGAAGATGAGGATTTAGTTCTTTCTTTTTTCTGCCCTCCTACCACACATGTGCATACTTTCCAGGCCCCATTCTCCTGATGTGGTTGTATTGTAATTTTGGTTAAATCAATATTCACTGGTTATATTGTTTTGACAAAATAGGCTCTTCAGAGCAAAGCCATGTATTACACTTTATTTTTCCTTTATTGTACTTACTCCAATTCCCTGGAGCTTATTTTCATTTGATTTTTTTTGTTTGCTTTTTGTTTCGTGCTGAATTGTGTTTCCTCCAAATTCATATGTTGAAGCTCTAATCCCTAGAACCTCAGCATGTGACTGTATTTGGGGACAGGGCATTCAAAGAGGTAATTAAGCTAAAATGGATCCTTAGGGTAGACTCTAATCCAATATGACTAGTGTCTTTATGACAAAAGTTTGGAGGGAGGGGAGAGAGAGAGAAGAGAAAGAAAGAGAGGGAGAGAGACCAAACGTGCACATACAAAGAGAAGATCTTGTGAAGACACCAGAAGATGGCCATTCTACAAGTCAAGGAGAGTGCCTCAGAATGAAACCAACCCTGTTGACACCTTGATCTTGGACTTTCAGCCTCCAGAACTGTGAAGAAATAAATTTCTGCTGTTTAAGTCTGTGGTATTCGTTATAGCAGCCCTAGAAAACTAATACAGTTTTATCAGCTATTATCACTTATTCAAACCAAACTCTCTATCAGTTGACCAAATATATTCAATGCATTTAATTATTTTTATTTCTTGAAGAACGCTGCCCAGGACTTGCTCCAATGTCAACTGCTTGCTTTGTGTGCCTGTGCACAACCACAGTCACCCTTCGTCACCACCCTGGGGATTCCCTTTGCTTCTCTTGTTTCCTATACTGCACAGCTTTCTTTTTTCTGGATTACATTCTCCAGTGGCTTCCTGAGAAAGGGCTGCAGATGGTAAATTTTCAAGATGGTGCCTTCCTACACTGTGTTTATTCAATTCTCAAATTTGGCCCATTATTTTGGCTTATTTGGTGTCCTGCTGTCCCTTGTGTTTTCTGATTGTTTGTTTGTTGTGTGGTAAGAATACTTAACATGAAATCTATTCTCTTAACATTTTTTTTTCCTTTTTTTTTTTGAGACAGAGTCTCGCTCTGTTGCCCGGGCTAGAGTGGGTGCCGTGGCATTAGCCTAGCTCACAGAAACCTCAAACTCCTGGGCTTAAGCGATCCTACTGCCTCAGCCTCCCGAGTAGCTGGGACTACAGGCGTGCGCCACCATGCCCGGCTAATTTTTTCTATATATATTTTTAGTTGGCCAGATAATTTCTTTCTATTTTTAGTAGAGACGGGGTCTCACTCTTGCTCAGGCTGGTCTCGAACTCCTGACCTTGAGCGATCCACCCGCCTCGGCCTCCCAGAATGCTAGGATTACAGGCATGAGCCACCACGCCCGGCCCTCTTAACAATTTTTTAAGTGCACCATATTGTCAACCATAGGCATGATCTTGGACAGCAGATCCTCAGAACTTATTTATCTTGTATAACTGAGACTTTGTACCCATCAAGTAACAATTCCCCATTTCCCCCTCCCCTCCTGCCCCTGGCAACCACCATTTTCCTATCTGCTTTGGTGAGTTTGACTGTTAGATACCTGGTAAGTGGGATTATGCAGTATTTTTCCTTCCGTGACAGGCTTACTTCAGTTAGCATCTTGTCCTCCAGGTTCAGTCATGTTGTCACAACTGTGGAGTTTCCTTCTCTTTTAAGGCTGAATAATGTTTCATTATATGTGATTAACAGATTGTCTTTATCCATTCATCTACTGATGGACATTTGGGTTGTTTCTACCCCTTGACTATTGTGGATAATTCTGCAGTGAACATGGGAGTACAGATTTCTCCTCAAGATCTTGGTTTCAATTCTTTTTAATTCATATCCAGAAGTGGAGCTGCTGGATTATACAGTATATCTATTTTTAATTTTTGAGAAACTTCCATACTGTCTTCCCCAGTGGCTACACCATTTTACATTGCTACCAACAGTATACAGGAATTCCAATTTCTGCACATCCTTGCCAATACTTGTCTTCTGTATTTTGATAATAGCCATCCTAATAGGTGTGAGGTGATTAAAATGTATATATTATATTACCTTTTTTTTGTTTCTAGGACAAAATATCCTCTTTAATGTCCCTGAGCATAATGATGATAGTGGTATTTGTGTTGCTTCTGTCTACGTAGTATCTATTTTCTCTAAATTAATCTTATTTTCATTTATTTCTTTGGATCTTTGTGTTTCATGGCAGAATTTTGCCTCAAACGTTCTTGGCTAACTGGTTGTATTGAAGATAGCAGTCTAAAATGTTGATTGGAAGTACTGAGCATGTGTGATTGCGGCTTATTAACTGTGAGCTTCACTGGAGGGTTATCTAGCAAGGCAGAATTTTGGGGAAACCCTGACATTAGTATTTTTAGGTCTTTCCTGTTAGGATGGTAAGAGTCCCCAGAAAAGCCTCTTCAATCTCCTGCCCAAAGGATAAAGACTTGACTGCCAGCATTCTGAGGGCCAAGCTGGGGAAGGAAGGCTGGGAATTCTCCACATTCAGTGTGCATACATTCCCTTAATCTTCCCACTTTCAGTGTAAACCCTCTGCCTTCAACACTGATGTCTGATGACAAGAAACTCTGTATTTTATTCTGTCCAGGGAATAACCCCTCAGTGTTTTGATGTGGTAGAAGAGACTCAGTTGCCTAGCAGTAGATTGGATCCATTCTATAGGAATAGAATTGCTCATTAAACAGCTTTCAGTAATGCTTATTTAACCCTCTCCCCTTTACCTTTACCTCCAGTTACTGGGTCTGTTACAGCCCAACCAGGTTCACTGCCTGCTGCTCAAGAGGAAGCCAATACACTGAGATAGCAGGGGTTACAGCAGAGAGAGAGTTTAATATCACAAGCACCATGTAAGGAGATGGGAGGAATTTCTCAAATCCATCACCCCAAGAACTCGGGAGAAAGGGTTTTTAAAGATAGTTTGGCAGGCAAAGGGCTAGGCAATGGGGTCTGCTTATTGGTGGGGGATGAACTCATAGGGTTGGGACACAGAGATTATCTTCTCAGTTGGGATATTTCCTGGGCAGGTGGTCTTGAGGCTGTTGGATCCAGTTCTATGCCTGTCCGTGGGTCTGGTTGGAATTAGTAGGTCTCCCTGGAATGCAGAGTCTGAAAAATACTTCAAAGACCAGTGTTAGGCTTTACAATAGCAATGTTATCTATAGAGGCACAAGTCTTTGGACTTTACAATACCAATGTTATCTATAGAAGTAATGCGGGAAGTCACAAAATCTTGCACCTGTCAGGGAGGATAATGCCATTAAGCAGTAACCAGTTACAGCAGTAAGGAAACTAAGGAAAATGGCTGGTTAACTTCTGGCTGTATCTACATGTTTATAAAAATCAGGCTTAGATTACTATTTATACCTTATGGCTCTACACTGTTTTAATATAGATGGCTTCAGGTCTTTTTAGAACATTGTGATATATGCAGATGGTCCCTGATTTAAAATGGTTCAACTTATAATTTTCAACTTTACTATGGTGAAAAGCGATATGTATCCTATATGCTTTTCAACTTAGAAATGGATGGGATATGTAACCCCAACCTAAGTCAAGGAGCATCTGTATCATGTTTTCTGGTTCAGGATTTGACTTTTTTATTTCTGCTAATTCTATTACCATTTGACCATATGCTTTCTAACTTCCAAAATTATATTGTGGTTGTCTCATTTCCTATTCTCTCTGTCCTTATGGATATGTCTTTTAAAATAATCACTTTACTGTTATTTTAGATTAATTTTTGGATGAAACAAAATTAGATGTGTATATATAATCTAAATCTTTAACCAGAAGTCATTTTTCTCACATACACAATCTCGTGTGTATAATTTTTAAGTCCTCTTTCAAATCTAAAGTTCTGTGGTCTTCTTTTGCAATAATACAAACTTTTGAGGCCATTTTTTATATCGGTGGCACTATTTGGATTTAATGGATGTAGTCCCTGTGATATTGTGAAATATATATGTGGTCTTCATCCTCACTTCCTGGCACATAACTTCTAAAATCTTTGGAATCTTTAAAGCGATAAGTGGTTTTTGTATGCTAATGAGTTGGCTGATGGCTGGTGGCCCCTGGGTAGCTTCAGGATGGGGGCTGGTCTTGGAAAGATCAAGGCAGGGTTGGAGGGTTGGTACATCAACCCCACCCTCCAACTTCCAAGGAGGGGAGAGGGACTGAAAGTTAAGTTGATCAACAATGGCCAATGATTTAATTATGCCTATGTAATGAAGCTTCCATAAAAGCCCAAAATGACTGGGTTCAAAGAACTCCTGGGTAGCTGAACACATAGACGTTCTTGGTAGGTGGCACACCTGGAAGCTCCAAGCTCCACAGCTCCCTACCTAGCCCTATGCATCTGTTCATCTGTATCCTTTGTAATGTCCTTTATAATAAACCAGTGAATGTAAGTAAGTGTTTCCCTGAGTTCTATGAGCCGCCCTAGCAAATTAGTCACACCCAAAGAGCAGGTGACAGGAACTCCAGTTTATAGCCAGTAGGTCAGAAGCACAGGTAAAACAACCTGGAGCTTGCAGTTGGCATTGGAAGTGGGGTGCAGTCCTGTAGACTGAGCCCTCGGTGTTACCTGACACTATCTCTAGATAGCTAGTGTCAGAAATGAAATGAAGACACCCAGCTGTTGTGTGCTGCAGAATTGATTGCTTGCTTGTTGTGTGGAGAACAAACCCTATACATTTGATCACGAAAGTCTTCTATGTTGTGGTGTGAGAACAGAGGAAAAACAGTTTATTTTTTTTCAACTCAGTTCTCAAAGCTGATTTTACAAGCTGATATCTTATGAAGTTGTTTTGGAGCATAATTTAAGGGGCATTCAGAATTTTTCTCAGATCACACTTATCTATTCAAAATGACCTAAAAGTAAGCAATTAGAGAGTCATTGATCATAATCCTCTAATTTAAAAGAAATCCCCCTGGGATGGCTAATATCTTAGTCTTAATGGTCAATATAATAGTTTACCTATAGAACATGCAGAAATGGGACTCTAGAGAGGGCTGAAAGGAATGAAGTGGGAAAGAAAAGGGAATAATAGGATGGTCAGGGTTAAGAGTGTACCAGGAGGAGAAAAAGGAATGCTGAAAGGAAGGGTTGAAGAAGTCAAGAGCATGTGCACTCACTTGTATGTGATACTGCTTTGTGCCAGTGTTGGATAGTTCTTTTAGTTTGGATTGATTGGTAACCATAGTATTTCTCTAGGTTCTGCTGGAAGGTCTTTTTAAACACATAAGAACATCGCCTTAGGGGTGAGGAAAGAATGGGACAGTGTGTGGGACTCAAAGTGAGGGCAGCCATGTTGGAACAACTGTCGAGAGAAACCCAGATTACTTGAGAGGTCAAGATTAAATCAGATGGATGGAACAAGTCAAGTCAGTGGCTCAAGCTGAGTCTGGGAATGAGCTGGGCTGGACAGCTCAGCTTCCTGTCCTGGGTGTTAGCAAAAGTGCAGTGATTTTCATGAGCCCTGGAGCCTGTGTCAAACTCCTGTTCCACTGTATGCTAGCTAGATAATCTTGGGTAAATTACTTAATTTCTGCGTGCCTCAGCTTCATCATAAGACAAAAATAGTGCTCCTACCTCATGAGTTTATAGTGATGATTAAATGAGTTGTGAGAGTTTATACACACACATACATACACACACAGCTGGTCGTGGTAGCTATGCCTGTAATCTCAGCACTTTGGGAGGCTGAGGCAGGAGGATCGCTTGAGGCCAGGAGTTAGAGACCAGCCTGGGCAACATAGTGAGACCCTATCTCTACTAAAATAAGAAAATTAGCCAGGTGTGATGACTCAAGCATGTAATCACAGCACTTTGGGGGTGAAGTGGGAGGATCCCTTGAGCCCAGGAATTCCAACTTGGGTGACAGAAAGAGACCCTACCTCTATAAAAATAAATAAGTAAATAAGAAAATAACTAACTAAATAAATAAGGCTTTTGTAAGGATCATATTAGATAATCTCCCTGAAAACATCTAGCTCAATGCCCAGTTCATAATAAGCACTTAATATATATCCTTTCTTCTCTTGTCCCTAAATCACTATTTCCCAACTGGGGGTGACTTTACCACCTAGGGGGCATTTGGCAATGCCTAGAGACATTTTTGATTATCACAACTGGGGTGCGTGTGCTACGGGTATCCAGTGGGTAGAGGCCAGGAAAGCTGCTAAATGTGCTACAATGCCCAGGGCAGTGCCCACCCCACCAAATCCAACAAAGAATTGTCTAGTCCAATATGTTGACAGTTGTAGAGGTTGAGAAACCCTGCTCTAAAAGAATGCCTCCTTAATTTTAAATTCATGATGATATACATTTTTCCCTGGTAATACCTCAGTGATTACCTGTAAGTGCTTTATATTAAATATAAGACACTCAGCTCTATAAAATTAATAAAAATGGTTAAATAATAAATAAACATTTATTGAGCACTTGCTATGTGCCAACCCTAGAGCTAATATATGTGATTTGTGAAATGTCATGTTAAATATAAGTCCTACAGCAATCCTGAGAATCAATACTATAGATTTTTCCAAATGGATAATTATAATAACGTTTACTTTAATAATGGCTTGAGTATCAGGACAATCAGCATGTCTTCTAATTCCTGTTCCTAACTTTCACAACTTATTGTATTACAATGTCTGTTGAGTCCTGTGAATTCTACCTTGGAACTGTCTCTCAATTTCCTTCACTTCTTTCTTCTCCCAATGTCACTATTTTGCTTTGGGCCACCATATGGGCCACCATATGTTCTTCTGAATTAGAGTAACACCCTCCTTATTCATCTCCTGCCATTGTAGTTACTATTCCTCCTAAACTATGCTCCACCCTGCTGTTTTCCTTCTAAGATCAAATTGGGCAATAACATTCCTCTGCACAGTCTTTTAATAGCTCCCGAAGGTCTTCGTGATCTGGCTTTGTCTCATTCCACTCTATCTCCCCTCACCCCCTCACCTCAACAAACACTGCAATCTTATAATCCCCATAATCATGGCCCAAAGATGTTAATGCTCATGGGAAAACGATGATTCTATAATCAAGATCAAACTGTCAAGTTTATTAGTGCTCTTCTTGTATTAATAAGTAATGCAAGAGAAATCAAAGTCTCAAATAATTAGTAATATTCTATTAATGTCTGGTCAGCAGGTAACTGGAAAAGGAGGGAAGAAAAAGTCAAAATTTCCACTGGTGTTTTTTTCCAATGCTGATGTCAAATGTGGCTATTATTAAAACAGACAGTGGTGAAAGGAAGAACAGAAAGCAGTGAATTGCTGCCAGGAGGCCAGGAGAAAAAGTAGAAAGGGATAAAAAGCCAACGGGGACCCTTGCCTTCCTGTTGTTAATGGTTTCTCCTAGCTGGGGGAAACAGGACTCCACTCATGACTTAACAAAAGCCATAGTGAAATTATTGTTGGTCTTTCTGAAGGAGTGCTGATGTAACTGGGCAGAGATGAGTCTGTAAATCGATGAGGTAAACAGCATTCATGCCTTTTGTAGCTTCATAATTCATGACTATTTCCAATGGGTTTTCTGAGATATGAGAGGGGAATGAGTAAAATTTCCAATAAATCCTAAGTCAGTTGGACTATTTATCTGAATCTATTCACCAATGCACAAAATGTTTCTATTTAACTGACCATAACAGTTCCTATGAAAAGCTTCAGAAAACACAAAACAAAAATTTACAGCCATGAGCATATATTCCTGTATATATAAAGCATTAGGTCATTAAATATGAAATGTCTGATTTCGAATCAAAAGTGTAGTTTATTATATCTCAAACAAGGGTACAATTAATCAAAGTATGTGCCTAAACTATCAACGCAGTTTTGCCATTTTACTGTAGCTTGTTTGTGCCAGCAGCGAAGAAGCCTGGAGAGCGAGTGCCAATGAAATCGCAAAAGGCGTTTTCCACAGCATGTTGAGAACTGAATATTTTTCCTTGCAAGAAGTAGTGCAAAGCCTGGAAGAAGTGGTAGTTAGTTGGTGCAAGGTCTGGTGAATACGGTGGATGACACAGAGTTTCTAAGTCCAGCCTCTCTTGTAGTTTGAGTAGTGCTGTTTGTGTGACATGTGGTCAAGCATTGTCTTGCAAGATGATGGGTCTGTCTCTGTTGACCAATCTCACCTGCTTAATGGCAAGCATTCTCATCATTTCGTCCAACTGGGTGCAGTAGACATCAGCTGTAATCGATTGACCAGGTTTCATGAAGCCGTAGTGGATAATACCAGTGCTGGACCACCAAACAGATATCATTAGCTTTTTTTGATGAATATTTGCTTTTGGACCATGTTTTCCGCACTTCATCCTTATCCAACCATTTTGCTGAATGCTTGAGATTGTCCAAAAAAATCCATTTTTCATCACACATAACAATACAGTGTAGAAATAGTTCACTTTTATGTCATGACGGCAAAGAAAATCAACCTTTGAGACGATTTCTCTTCTGATACTTGTTTGATTCATACAGTATGCATCTATCCAGTTTCTTTACATTGCCCATTTGTTTCAAATGGTCCAATACTTATGTTGAAATCCTAACACCAAAAAAAAAAAAAAAAAAAAATCAAATGGTCCAGTACTGTTGGAATAGTAACATCAAACCTTGCTGCTAGTTTTGGCATAGGTTGAGATGGATTTGCTTCCACTACAGCTTTCAGCTCATCATTAGCCACCTTGGTTTTTGGTTGCCCATGTGGCTCATTTTCAAAATTAAAATCACCAGAACAGAACTTCTCAAACCATTGACTTACTGTGCCACATCCTTCCCAAATGCTTCATTGGTATTTCGAGCTATCTACACTGCATTGGCTCCACAACACAATTCACGTTTGAAAATAACACGAATTTTTGATCTATCTATGCTTTCACAAAAATTGCTCTAAAAAAATTTGAAAGACAATCACACGCCAACATGTATGTTTGAAAGACTGAACATCTACCTCTACAATAAAAATAAAACTAGAAATGTCGAAGTGAAATGTCAGAGATATTAACTATCAAACTTAATACTTAAGGAAATTGGACATTTCATACTTAATAACCTAATCCTAAACACTTGAGCAGTGACTATTTCATGAGAATCTTTTCCCTGCTAGATTCTATTTAATAACAATGGTATCATTCTTATATTTAACTTACCTGCTGTTTTTAGAACATACCTACCCCTCTTCTATGGCTCTAATGTGTCTCATCCTCACAATTCAAACAAATCTGTTAAATTTTACTGAGGTCTTAGAGTCAATATTTTTAAGAATGGGGCTCTCCTTACAGGATAACAGAAAGATTTCTGAGGTACAGTTTAGCACTGAATACCCTGTATCATGTTTGCAGTACTTAATGGTTCATTTCAAGAGAGTACGTTTCCAATCAATCAAATCCGCTGATTTTAAATCTAATCTTAAAAGTAAGATGCAACTTCACCATATTGTTAGGAGAGTGGGAGGCAGAAAGGATAAGATGCTAAAGAAATATAACTGTTTTCCCTAAGGAAGATACAAAACTCTACTGATCAAGCAATTAATTCTACAGGTCAAACTCAGTGTTGGGGCCCAGTGCAGTGGCTCATGCCTGTAATCCTAGCACTCTGGGAGGCTGAGGCAGAAGGATCGCTTGAGCTCAGGAGTTCGAGACCATCCTGAGCAAGAGTGAGACCCCATCTCTACTAAAAATAATAAAAATTAGCCGAGTGTGGTGGCACATGTCTGTAGTCCTAGCTGCTTGGGAGGCTGAGGCAGAAGGATTCCTTGAGCCCAGGAGTTTGAGGTTGCTGTGAGCTAGGCTGATGCCTCAGCACTCTACTCAGGGCAACAGAGTGAGACTCTGTCTTAAAAACAAACAAACAAGAAACCCAAAGTGTTGGGGTGGTCAAGAAAAAGGAGGTTTGTGAGTACGTGAGTTGGTAGGAAAGGCTTTGTGGAAACAATGAACTGTGACCGATGAGTGGGATTATGCTATGCCTTGCCCTCTAGTTGCAGGTGGTGGCTGGTCAAGGGAGTTTGGCTGAGATATGGTAAGAGAGGTTTGTTTTAAGTTAGCTAAAAACAACCTTTTTCATCACACTCTCCTCAAAGACAATCCAAATGCAACTCCAGACCAAAAGGTCACAAATGATAGTAGCTGCAAAGATCAAACTTCTATGGTCTTATTATAATTTTATATGTATATACACACACACACACACACACACAAACATTAATTATATATAATTGTTTTAGAAAGTATATTGTTCTCTAACTCTCATTTTTAGCTCCACGGAATAACATTTCTAACCAGAAACTATTGTCTGGCAGAACTATATCTAAACAACAATGCAATATTTGACCTAGAAGGTATGTCTTAAATTTTCTCTGCTGATTGAATAGATTTTCAATTAAGCAATAGCTTTGAACTATGGGAATTGCTAATGACTAACAAAAATCTGTTTTAATATTTTTGTTGAAAATATGTGATGGGATCTATGTTTTAATGTTCTTATGTACATTTCATTTTAAGAAATGTGCTGTTAGATTACTTTTCTAATTCAATATTGTCATGTGTTTCATTCAAAATGTAAAAGAATATTTTTAACAGGAATTTTAGAAACAAACTAGATGTTGTGGAAGGAAATTTTAACAATATATGGGTGCATTAGTAAATACAAAAGTTTTATAAATCTTAAAAGTTTTTACTGGCTATAACTTTTACCAGCCAAATTCCTGTTTTTACTCTGATTTTATTTTATATGTCCAACAAGCTTTAAGCTAACAATTTCAAGCCTAATATAAAAGTATATGGTGTACCATGATCATGAACTATAAACAGGTACAGTATAAAACACTTTTCTTTAATATCATATATTATAGAATCAAAATATTATAAATTTTAAGACCAACCATGATTTTCTGTACCACTAGGAAAGAAAATCTTGCCAATTACACTGTCATGGTTATCATAAAGACATATCCCACTTTCACTTATGTTAAAAATGTGGGAAAATGTATAATTTAGAATCAACAAAAATGATATGAATATTTGACTTTCTATTATGTAAAGAAAATACTTAGCTGTGCAAATTAGAGGAAGGCACTGAATTAGGTGAGTAATTATTCTCTTGACCGGCATTATAAATCTATCATTGGCCAAAAATATCCCCAAAACAAAAAACAAACAAAAAGAAGAAAGAAAATAGCTCCTCCAAAATCAAGCAAACAAATAAAATCAATTGCTATGGAAAAAAAGTAAAACAAGGCCGGGCACGGTGGCTCACGCCTGTAATCCTAGCTCTGGGAGGCCGAGGCGGGTGGATCGCTCGAGGTCAGGAGTTCGAGACCAGCCTGAGCAAGAGTGAGACCCCATCTCTACTAAAAATAGAAAGAAATTATCTGGCCAACTAAAAATATATATACAAAAAAATTAGCCGGGCATGGTGGCTCATGCCTGTAGTCCCAGCTACTCGGGAGGCTGAGGCAGTAGGATCGCTTGAGCCCAGGAGTCTGAGGTTGCTGTGAGCTAGGCTGACGCCACGGCACTCACTCTAGCCCGGGCAACAAAGTGAGACTCTGTCTCAAAAAAAAAAAAAAAAAAAAAAAAAAAGAAAAAAAGTAAAACAGTAACAGTAGAAAGAAATTGACTCTGTAGTCCCACATTGCAATCAATTATTTGAATTCATATGCTTTATTTTAGTCTTAATAATAATTTCTCAGTATTATTGTCATTCCTTCTTTCTCCAGTTGTAATATATTCCTTCCTTTTGTTTAGTTAGCATGCTGTCATTAAAAATATTTATTATTATTTGTCAGTTAAAAAATAAACTGAAAAAAATGTTTAAAATCTTATGAAAATTTTTTTTTTTTTTAGGCCTGCGTTGTCTGCCTTCATTGCATATACTCATGCTACACCACAACGAGTTAACAAACATTGATGCAACAGTGAAGGAATTAAAGGGAATGCTAAATCTGAAGACCCTAAGTAACAATTTGTACTTTTTTATGGCCATAAATTAAAATAATAATAACGCAAGAAATTTTTCAAGTTTAAAACTAGAAGAGTAATGTATACAACTAAAATACTTAGATATTCCTTGAAAACAAGAATAGATCTTATTTTTTTTAAGACATGCTTTCAAATAAACAACAGGTAGAAAAAAATTTTTATGAAACAATATGGCATGTCAAACGAAAATGACAAAAATAACAGAAGAGGATTTACATGTTTAAACCTGTTTTTGGTTTCATCTCAAAAGTAGGCTTTAACACATATTATATGATTCTATTTATATGAAATGTCCCAAATAGGCACATCTGTAGAGATAGCAATACTGAGAGGTAATTATTTGTAACAAGATTAGTGTTTGCCTAGTGGGAGTGGGGTGGAGAGGGATTATTGTGACAGCTAAAGAGTAAGGGGTATGGCGTTTCCTTCTGGGGTGAAAAGATGTTCTAAAATTGTGGTGATAAGTTGCACAACTCTATGAATATACCACAAATACATGAATTTTATATTTAAAATGGGTGAATTGTGTGATATGTGAAGTATATTAATAAAGTTGATACCAAAATAAAAAGTTTTTAAACTTTCAATTGGGTGAGCAGCAAACTTCATTCATATATATTTAATCACACCCAGTAAGGAACTGACCACAGTATTGGAAAGAAGTGTGAGATGAGTTAGAAAAATAAATAATACACAGTCTCTCCTCTCAATAGCTTATGATCTTGAAGGGTAAATTAACATGTATACAACCAAAATACTAAACAAAGGATTCCAGGTGTACCAAGATAAAAGACCCTCAGATTAACAAGTAGGTTTTTAGACTTTGGAGACCTCTTTATATAATGTCATGAAATAGATTTTTTTTTTCCTATTCATTTTCTGTCATTTCTCAGAAATGCCTGAAACAGTGTATTGAATATGTAAAAACCAAGTGTTAGTGGCGGAGGTTCTGATCAGATCAATATATAGATAGTAACTAAAGTTTCCATATATTCTCAGTGTAATCAGTTACATCTACTACACTGAGGATCAATGATTGATGTGCTTATAGATTCTTTAAACTCAAATATTAAAATCATAAATTCACACCAAGTTCATGGCAATTCCATGCTTATTTTAGAGACGTGATAAGGTTGCTCACTGCTAGGAGTTTTTCACAGCCTTCTGGTCTTCTGTGAAAGACTCAAGATTGGCCTACGTATTTGAGTTATCTATGCTGAACAAATGCTTCTTTGATTAAAAGACTAGTTATGCTAGATCCAGAAATCTTACCTATGTTTTTCTATAAAATGGGCTAATAGCTAGCTACCTCTCAGGATTGCTTCGAACATTAGGATAACTCTGTAAAACATTTTTTAAGAAAACATTTCTCACCATTAAGGTTATGTTGAAACAGCAAAAACAAAAATTGTTTTACTGTAAATTATGTAAATCAGACAATAAATTAAGGTACATATAGTCTACAAATTCTAAGTAATAGACTTGAGAAAATATAACTGACATTTTAAATAATAATCATTATAGTAACATGTTTGAAAGTCTTCCTTTTGAAAAAATGTTTTCTTATCATATTCTCATTTAAATCTTTACAGCATCCTATGATATGATTAGAATTATTCCCTCTTCAATGGTAGATATGTAAAGCCCAGAGAGTTAACCAAACTGCTAAGGAATATTGAGACTTAAACTCATGCTTTGTTTCATTTATCTTTATTTATTAATTCATTCAATAAATATTTATCATTTATTCATTCATTTATTCAATACATATTTATCACACATTCACTGCATGACACTTTACTAGGTAACAGGACACAAAGTTAAACAAGAAAGATCCAGTCCGGACCTTTATGGGACTTACAGTCTTATAACTTTCACCCTAAATATTTCTTAGAGAGTTGAAGGGGCTTTATGCAAAACTATTTGGACACTTTGCTGTGTGTAAAAACTCAATAATTTAAGCTAACTTGTTATAAAACAACATGTGGAGAGTAATAAACAAGCTTGCCCCTATAGTAGCAAACAGGGTTATGCCCTTAACAAAGGTGCCTGGTCCAGGACTGAATGGACTCTAAAATCCAGCCCATGCCCTACTTGTCAAGGTTATACTCAAGCACAGAATTTTGCAGGCCTGTCAGGGAGAGGGTGGCCTTTTCCAGTTCTTTGAAGGCCAGCCTAGTAGTATAATGTCTGTATTATTACCTGGCACAACGGTTTAAGTGACCTCTACTTAAAATCATACTGACATAATTCAAGTCATATAACTACAATTGTTGCAATTGAAAATATTGTCAGTGGGTCATTTTTTTTTTTGAAATGGAGAAAATCCCATGTGCAATTACAATAAAAGCATTTGCTGAAAATTCTTGGTAGCAAACATTCACAGTTTGAACCCATGCCCTATTTGGGTTAAAGATATTAGGTGCAAAAAAAAAGTTTGCACTTCCTAGACTACTACTGTTCTTTGTGCAGTAATGTCCTCAGATTAAGTTTCTTTGAGCCTCATTTGCAATCACAGATTAGATTCAGCTCATTAACTAAAATGAGAAATTCAAGTACTTTCAAATGTTGTAATTTTTGGCTTTTCAAGTTGTAAAACCAAAGAAAATCTAAAGTGTTATTATTATTATTCCACTTCGATTACAAGTTCTTCAGAGAGTGAGCAAATAGCCTAGAGCGTAAACCCCTAATCTATTGTCAGCATTGCACCCTCCACTGGCATTTGTGAGGAGAATTGCCAAGGATTGCATGGGAGACCATGGCTGAGAGCTTCAGGGAGGCCTCAGCCAGCTGCAGAGTGTGAGGTCCTGGGAACTGGAATTCCTGTCTTCCAGGCAGCCAGGGGCCCCACCTCTTCTCTCCAGGCGGTCTACCTTTCCACACCCTCCCTTTCCAGCTTCAGTTTCCTCTTCCCTTCTCCAAACTTCTCAGAATCCACATGAGCCAATGCACTTCGTGGCTGATGACTTTCACCAGCCCTCAGTCTTCCTGCCCCTTTTCCAGCCCTAAGGGGAAAAAACCACCACCAACAGTAGCAAGGACAAAATACTTCATCCATTCTCCTGTTCCTAAACTTCAGTCTCCTCATTTCTCTAAGGATTTATTTAGCTCCACTATTGGAAAGTATACTTAGACTCCTGCACTTCATAATTGTGAAGACCTGCTTCCTAGCAGAGCTTCCAGGGGTCACCATTGGGAACAGGGAATTCAAGACAGGGTCACCGTGTTTCCACAGGTACTGCTCTTAAATGCTTTCTGTCCCTGCCACCAGCAGTGCCCCCAGTCCGCTGCTGATGGCAAAACATCAGGGGTGAAGAGGGTCGCTGGGAGATAGGCTGGGACTCTGATCTCAAGGGTGAATGCATTTGAGCCTCTTTTCCTGTGATGCCCTTCCAGGTGGGACCACCCCTTCCAAACAACAATCACCAAATAAGAAGAACCTGGGTCTTGCACTGCTGTTTGTCCTGAAGAAAGGAATGTTCTGATCCCCTCACTCTCTTCATCCCCTGTTTTATTGTAAAAGTTTGTCTTTTACAATCAGGGGTGATTTCCAAATTCAGTAAAAGCATGTGGTGTGTGGTGGCCCACCGATTTGTCATTAAAATGAGATGGCGATAATAGTGGAGATGCTGACCTTACCCAGAACCTCAAAATCTTGGTGTCTGATTATTAATAGCTGAACTTTCTTCCACAGGCTGTTCTCTAAAGGCTGTTAGCCTCTTTCTATCACTTCCCCCATCTATTAAAATGAGTATGTAGGTCCTTTATTAATCTCATCAAATTTTTTCAAAGGCAGCCTTAAAAACATTTAGGTTCATCTCTAAATGACCATTTTAAATTTTGCTTTAAAAGTTTAAAAAATTAACTGGAGCCAATTATTTAGATGACTGCATCCTTTTTTTCCCTCTTCTGTTTCAATAACAAGTAGCTTTACACATGTGACTCACGTAACTCGAGCTAGTGCAGTAAGGTAGTAGAGAGGTTTTGATATATCATTGGGCAAATGTAAATTGCTTAGACTCAGAATCCCAAATTAAGATAAACAAGACAGTGCTGGCGCCACTGAGGTGTACTCTATAAGTAGCCTAGAGGGAAGGTGGATTAAATAGTATTAACCTATTGAAAGTGAAAGTGTAAGCAATTTCGCTTCATAGTTTCTAAAGGAATGTGCCCATACATCATAGAAGGCTTTCAGAACGCTCAGACACAGGAAACCGATTTCATATCTTAGAAATCAAATTTATGGTAATTTTAGTAGCATCAATCCAAAACTCATAAATCCAAAACGTTAAATGTTTAATAGTATAGAAGGAGAAAAAAAAGAGAGTTGAAAAAAGATTGCTTCCTTCTAAAGTTTAAGGGCTACGAGACAGTGAAGAATAAAAAAGATGAAATGCCTTTCAAATTGTTTAATTCAATTCATTTTCTAAAGTTAATAGCTCAGTTTGCTGACTTGCTGTCACTCAGATTTTACTTTAGCATGAGATTGTCAGTGACAACAAGGACATAGAGTTTTTAGTATTGAGATACCTTGTTAATAAGTAATGCGATGTAACAGTAGTAAATCCAAGTTTGATGTTTTGTTTAACTGAAGCTAGTTTTTTAATGTTTATAAGAAAGTTACTTAACCAAGTATTAGGAGAAAAGGCCAAGAAAAGAAATGAAATGAATAGGAACGTTCTGAGAGGGAAAAGAGAATACGAAGGATACACCAAGAGAAAATGTCATTGAAAGGTGTTGGTGCATTTTTCATTAACATCATACGTAAAGGCAGACTCCACTTTCCGCTGCTACAGCGCTGTACAGGGTTATGAGGTGTCAGATGCGATTCCCCAAGACAGTAACCACAAAGCAGACTTATGCACGAAAGCATCTGTGACTTTTTATTCCTCCAAAGTTCTCATTAAAAACAATTGTGTTTTGATTTTATGTCCTTGAAGGGTGTCCTTTTCTTTACTTTCTCTGGTTCCAACTACAATTCATGATCCCTATGGATCCTTTAAAATCTGTCCTTGTTATTGATTTAATATATATCCGTTCTATTCTCTATCCTAATAGCTAAAATTTTAACTATTAATTACCACTTTAAATCTCTTCCCTTTGAAGAATAAAATTCAAACCATTTTTTGTCATTTAAATCTTGAAAAAAATTCTGTTTTATTTTTCTTCTGATTTCCCCCCATACATACATATTTCCTTTCTTTTAAATTTCTTTGTTGCTCCTGGCTCTACATTTTCTTTTATGCCTCTCCTCACTAATAACTTTTGTTTATTATGCACCAGGTGTCTTCCCTTGCCTGCTTTATGTCCCTTTAAAGCTCATGTTTTCCACAGGGAATAGCTATATATAACGATTTTATTAGCCAGAAAAATTTGTGTTCATGCAACAAATATCAGGATGTTTTATTACCTCCAGAGAAAACATCCAGATGATTGACTTTTTTAGTTTTTATCTAAATAGTCTGTTTTTCAAGCATGTTCCCGCCCCAATCTTTCTGTTACAAGCTGTTCATTATAAATATTCATCGTTTTTTTCTGGGTTTCTAATGTTTAATATTTTCATGCCTTTATCAAACCTCGTTGTACTTTATGAATAGTCTGTAGCAGTACTCTTAAATTTAACGTGTACATTAAGTGAGCCTCATTTTGTTGAGTGAACTGTTAGTGCAATAGCTCTTTCTGCTACTGCCATCTAGTGGTTCTCCTCACTGTGTGTATTTTTCTGGAATAATATTTTCTATACATTGCATGTAGGCAGAATCCAAATAGCTAAAAATACCCACATGAAAATCATAAAAGTTTTATTTCACATTGTATTGAAATAATCCTGTTTGTTGTTATCTAGGATGAATAGGGAAATATTTTACTTTTTCCTTGAAAATAAAACCATTACTTCTAGTTGAAGATTTTTAAAAATCATACCTATGTGCTGGTTCCTAAGGGATGTGATGTCAGAAATGCCAGGAGCTCTTCTGCATCCACATGCCTCCTTCCTCCAGCCACTGTTTGAGAGAGTACGGTTCATAATGTATTCTAGCCCCTGCACATCGGGATCTCAGAGCCACGTGTGCCTGGCTAGCAGCATCTGCTGGCTCTGCTCCTGCCGAGATCTGAAGCTGCTACTGGCATTTACATATTCTGAGCTATGAGCAACGGGTGTGATGTGGAGGGAGAAAATTCTGTTAGAACAGGTTGCTGCATCTCTGCCCAACTCCACAGAGGCACCCTTGTGACCTTTGACACCAGAAGAGCACCAAGTGATGCTATAAAAAAAGTAGCGTCAAGAATTCCATGGAGCTGAGTTCTTCCTTTACTAATTTACTTATAGACATGTTCAAATTTTCCCCATTTGTGGCATATTTGGGTCAACAATACGACCCTTGCATCTAGCACAGTTCCTAGTAAATAGTAAGCACTCGGTAAATATTTGTTGAATGAATGAATTTAACAGATAGGAAAACTAAGTGTTGCTCTGAATATATAAAGGTTTAATGAGTCTATTAGCTTGATATGAAGCAGAGCTTTACAAGTTCTTATGTTTTATATGAACCCTGTAATTTGTCGTATTTTATCAAGAGATAAATAAGACTAATTTTGAAATATGACATCTTATTTTGGATTCTTCCTTTGTAGCTCTATACCAAAACCCTTTGTGTCAGTATAACCTGTACCGTTTATATGTAATCTACCACCTTCCAGGAGTGGAGCTGCTTGACCGAAATCGTAAGGACACCTCTTTCTTGCAAAGAAATATTTGAGAAGCAGTCTTATACCTCAGTGGTTTAAAAATGAAGACTACCTTTGAAAATTTGTTTTTGTAAAGAATATCTTTGAATAATTGTCTTTGTAAATGAAAGTTTTTCAATTATTTATTTTTGAAATTCTTGCTGTCTGAAAGTTAGGGATTTATGTCTCTTTACCACTTTATTGGAAAGATATTTCAAGTAAGCATGAGGAAAGCATGTCTTCTGGTCCTGGTTTTGACTTTAACATGTTGGATGCCACATTTTTTACCCCTTGACACCTTAGTTTCTTATCTCAAACATAAGGGAATTGGACAACATCTCTTGAGGCTTATTTAAGTTCTAAAAGTCATATTCTTTGAAATTCTGTAACTGTATGTATCAAAATTGATATAATCAATAACTTCTTTATGACTATATCTTCAGACACTGTAGATAAACTAGCATGTCTGATGTATATAACCCCACACACACACAATTAACCTCATCACATTTTACATTTTTTGAGATCTTTTACCCCAACGTGCTATATTATCTCTCTATCCACTGATCTTTCTATCTCTACAGGTTTGAACATTCTTAGTAATTAATTACTGAGTAATTTTTTTCTATGAGGATATCAAAATGTTATGGTTATATTTCTCCTTGCTGATAGCCTTGATGAGATGGCTGCATCATGCTGCAACTTCAATCATCCCTAATGTTAGAAAGTGTCTGGGGTGCCTTAGGCTCCAGGACTGAGCTCTGCCTTGTGACATGTGGGGCAGATACTGAGCTCTTGTAAGATTATCAACATAACTGTGATAGCCCTTTTATCAATCAGTTTTGACAGGATGTTCACATATAACATAGTTTAGATAAATATATTTTTGAAAGTGTTCAGTTCTATTTCGAATCACTCTGCATGTCTCTATATAATGCTATGCAATAATATTACTTTTTATATTTCTCAGAAGTTACAGAAAAAGAAAGAAGATCAATGATTACCATTTTTAACCATAAAAAGGCTCATATCATTCAATCAATAGCATTCAGAGGAAAAGTAGATGCCTCATGGAATCCTAGATCACCATTTAAGAAAAAACCAGCCCAGAAAGTACCTTCAGGTATTTTGGGGGAAAAAAATGAAATTAAAAGTCCTCAAACTTTTGGGTAATTTGGTTATAATAATGATAACTACAATTTACAATGAATTAAGTACCTATATAGTGAAATAATTTTTAATTATTTTCTAATATTATATTTTCTAATTTTATAATTCTATTAGTCTAAAGTGAATATGCAATTTTCATCTTCATTCATGCATATTAAATGAGGTAATATGATAATAATGAGATAATACATGGATGCCCTTACCCTAGTAACTAGCACAGTATAAAGGGGTCAGTAAACAAGCTATAGTTATTTTTATTACTACTAACACAGACAATGTTACCAATTAAGGTTAGAAGTTTTTGATAATATAGGAAAAATATTAAGAAGAAATAAAGATCATCTGCAATTGTGCCACCCAGAAATAAGCACTGTTAATATTTGATTATACTCACATATATGGTCATTACATGCAAGTATAACTCGAATATTTTCAGTGATGTTTCATTAGTAGGAATTTAATTTCTTATATGTAACAGAAATGCAAACAAATAGGGATTTATTTTTCTCACATAGCAAAGAGTAAAAAGATAGGGTATTTAAGGTTAGTGTAAAGTTCCATAATGTCATCAGTGTTCAAGAATACATCTATCTTTTATTGTGCTACTCTGAGTATGCTTTATGGTTACAAGGTAGCTGCTATACCACCAAGCATCACATCTCCATTCCAGGAAGGAAGAAAGGGTGAATGAAGAAAGGTGCAAATACAAAATCCTTTTCTTCAATGACGCTTTGCCAAAGGGACCATATACATTTAAAAAGAATCAAATGAATTCCTAGAAATTAAGAAGAAAAAATTAAATTGAAAAATAATTTGGTAGACAGATCATTGAGGCAAAAGATCAACAAAGTAATACTGGACTTAAATGGGACTGTAGAACAAGTGGACTAACAGACATTTATAGGGCATTCTACCCCAAAATTGCAGAATATACATTTTTCTCATCAGCACATGGGACATTTCTCAATATAGGTCACATGTTAGGCCACAAAACAAGTCTCAGCAAATTTCGAAAAATTGAAGTCATACCATATATTTTCTCAGACCATAGTGGAGTAAAACTAGAAATCAATTCCAAGAGGACCTCTCAAAACTACACAAAAACATGGAAATTAAACAACTTGTTGCTGGATGATCCTTGGATTATTGACAAAATCAAGATGGAAATTAAAAAATTTTTCAAATTGAATGACAAAGGCAACACAAGCTTCCAGAATCTATGGGATACAGTAAAAACAGCCCTAAGCAGAAAGTTCATAGCCTTAAATGCTTACATCAAAAAGACAAAAAGATCACAAATTAACAACCCAATGTCACACCTCAAAGAACTAGAAAAAGAAGAACAAATCAAACCCAAAGCCAGCAGAAGGAAAGAAATAACAAAGCTCAGAGCAGAAATGAACAAAGTGGAAACCAAAAAAACAATACAAAGGATCAATAAAACAAAAAGTCTTTGAGAAGATAAACAAAATCAATAGACCACTAGCTAGATTAACCAGAAATAGGAGAGAAAGGACTCAAATAAGCTCAATCAGAAATTAAAAAGGAGACATTACAACTGATACTACAGCAATACAAAATATTATCTATGACTACTGTGAAAACCTCTATGCACACTAACTAGAAAACCTGGAGGAAATGGATAAATTCTTGGAAACACACAACCTCCCAAGCCTGAATAAGGAAAAAATAGAAATCCTGAACAGACTAATACTGAGGTGTGAAGTTGAAACAGTAATAAAAAAAAAATCTCCCAACAAAACAAAGCCCCAGCCCAGACGGATTCACAGTGGGATTCTATCATACCTACAAAAAAGAACTGGCACCATTCTACTGAAACTGTTTCATAACATTGACAAGGAGGGAATTCTCTCTAATTGATTCTACAAAGCCAATATCACCCTCATACCAAAGCCAAGAAAAGACACAACACAACAGTAAAGGAAAACTGCAGACCAATATCCCTTATGAAATATAGATGCAAAAATCCTGAGTAAATAGACAACCTAAGAATGAGGGAAAGTATTCACAAGCTATATATGTGACAAAAGGCTAATACCGAGAATCTACAAAGAAATCAAACAAATCAGCAAGAAAAAAACCAATAACCCCATTAAAAAGTGGGCAAAAGACATGAACAGAGTTTTTTCAAAGGAAGCTATACAAATGGTCAACAGACATATGGAAAAAATGCTCGACATCATTACAAAGATATGGAATCAACCTAAGTGCCTATCAATTAATAAATGGGTAAAGAAAATGTAGTGTACACACACACACACACACACACACACACACACACACACACACCAGAGAGTACTACTCAGCAATACAAAGGAATGAATAATGCCATTTGCAGCAAGTTGGATGGAACTGGAGAACATTATGCTAAGTAAAGTATCTCAGGAATGGAAAAACAAGTACCACATGTTCTCACTAATAAGTGGGAGCTAAATGATGGGTACACATAGTCATAAAGTGGTGTAAAGGACATTGGACACTAAGAAGGAGAAAAATGTAAGGGATAAAAACTTACCTATAGGGTACAATGCACATTATTTTGGTAATGGTCATACTAAAAGCTCTGACTTCAGTATTATACAATTCATCCATGTAACAAGAACACTTTTACCCCCTAATATTTTGAAACAAAAATTATTTTTAAAAAAAAGAAAAATAGTTTGGAAGAAATTACCCAGAATGCAACATAGAGAAAGAAAGATAGAAGATATATATTAATTAGATGTTGAAACAAGGAAAGACAAGAAAGGCCCGATAAAAGCTTAGTAATAATTCCTGATGGAAAAAATTGCAGAGGTAAATTGAGCAGAAGGTAATGTGTGAAGTGATAATGACTAGAAATTTTCCAAACTGGATAAATTATATGAATCCTTTGATGCACCAGACAAAATGAAGCCAAAGACACGTAAGTGGAAATAAAAAAAAAAAAAAAGCCAAGGCAAAACAATCTTAAAGCAGTCAGAGAAAATGCAGATCACCTACAAAGAATAACATATAGATTCACAGCAAACTCCCCACCTGCAATCATGGAAACCAGAAGACATTAATCTAATGCTTTTAAAATGCTAAGGAAAAGTAATGGTCGACTGAGAATTTTATAATCAACTAAATTATTGTTCAAGAGTAAGCATGAAGAGAAGAAAAACAAAAATAAGAATAAGGGCAAAATTAAGACTTTTTGCCTAGCTTTTTATTGTGAAAATTTTCTAACAGAAAAAGTTAAAGAATATTAAAATAAACACCTGTATATGCCCGTGTATATTCCACAATTACTAATATCCTGCCATATTCAGCAGCCTCTATATAGGAGGCTTTGCGTCTTTATTCAGGAAGGACACGCCTCCTCAGAAGCTTCTACTTACCTTTCATGGGTCATCCCCAACTACAGTGTAAACTGGAAAACACCAATATCTTGCTGGACCATTTAAATGTTTCCATAGCAGAACATCATGACACTTCACTCCTATCAAACTAAATAAAGACGTTAAAAAATATATTTCTTAATATAATGAATTGATTCGGGAGTAAGCAAAAAGAATTATAATATGGGATGCACAGTTATGCCAAGACTCAAGTGCATCCAAGGAGAAGGAGGTAAGGGGAAACCTTTATTTGGCAGAAAGGAGATGTTCACATAAACTGTCGTGAAAAGCAGGAGATATGTGAAGGACGTGAAGGAGTTTCCAGTGGAGTTATTTTAGAACGTCCTTGAGACAGTTCTTAGACACGCAAGCATGAGCTTCATGCCTTCCCAGCTCCAATTTGTTTTCATCTGACAAGAATGATTTCATCCTGGTATCTATAACTTTCAAGCTCCTAAATAATTTAGCCTGCAAGTTTAAAAATAAGGACATTCCCCTGTATAACCCCAATGCCATTATCACACTTAAGAAAAAATAACTAATTTATTTATATCATTTGATATATAATCCCTATTTACAATTTCCCAATTCTTCCAAGAAGGTTTCTACAGCAGCTTTTTCAAACTAAAATGCAGTCAAGGTTCACAACTGCATCTGGTTGTTATATCTCTTTAGTGTCTTTTAATTTAGAATAGATTCCTCAATTTTTTTTCCCATGACTTTTTGAAGGGCTTAGGCTAGTTATATTGTAGAATGCCTCAATTTTTATGATTGTTTCCTCAAGGTGTTCTTTGGTTTGTTCTCTTATCCCTTGCACTTCCCATTGAACGGAAATAATGTCTGTAGGACATGTTGTCGGTAGAGTAGAATATAGCATAGAGCAGTGGCTCTCAGAGTGTGGTCCCCAAACAAACAACATCATTTATGAACTTGTTACAAATGCAAATTCTTGCCCCAATCAGATTTACTGAATTAGAAACTCGAGGGTGGGACCCAGAAGCTGTATTGTAATAAGCCTTTCAGGTGACTTTGATGCATACTCGTTAGAGAACAACCAGGGTAAAGGTAAGAATACCAGCTTGGGATTAGACTCCCCTGCCTTGAATATTAGCTCTTCTAATAATTAAAAATTTTATTTTGGACATTAATTCGCTTTAGCTTTCTGATTTTTAAAACGAGTATGATATCTTCCTCTGTCATGATGCTTAATATGGAAAACATTGAGACACTTGATCTGAGACACACCAGATGTATAATAAGTTGAACTATTCTATTAGGCAGCTGCTTCCCTGGTCTGTCTTTTACTGCATGTGAGAGGCGATGGCCCAAATGGAATGTTATCAGATGAGGGGAGTGAGCCATATACTGCGGTGGAAAAGAAATCTCTAGATAGAAAATCTCCCCTCTTAAAAACAGCTATGCACACAGTGATAAACAAAGCAAGGCCATCCCCAATCTGTTTTTCAGTGTATAATTATTACAGGTGTGGAGGGAGAGCTGATCACTACATGTAGGGCTTTGCATTTCTTTTGTTTAACCACATTGCTGAAAGAACCATAATCCTTTCTGTTCCCTTTACTGCTTTTCATATTAAACTTCCAAAACAAAATCAGAGGAAGAAGAAATAGGGAGAGTATTTTATTGCATTTGAATTTTTTTCTTCTAAATGCATATTGTTAATTCACAGATACGCTGACTATAGCCTCTAAAAATTGGCAGCATGACTTTTTCTCAATCTACTCATTTTCCACTAAAGGCTGCTATATAATAGCAACTAGAAAGTATTTTTAGCCCATAGCATGGCTTATTTCAGCTTATCTTAATTAGCCAAACATTTATAGGAAAACTAATAAAACCCACTATGTGAGTTTTTCAAGCTTATTTTTAAAGTTTTGTAGCTTCTGTATTTGTTTTCTTGTAAATCTTATTGTGACATCCACATTTAGGGCTTTGAATTCTTTTACTGGAAAGAAAACATACTTGAAAATGTTTATGAGGCAACTGTAACATCACATTTTGATTTTATTATTCTTAATCTTTAATTGAGAAAGAAACCAATTGTATTTCAAATAGCTTGAGAAGCGAGGTCATTTTAAGTTTTCTTCAAATCCCAGCTATCAATCCTTATCAAATAGGTATAGTTAGAAATCCCATGCCTAGTTCCATTAATGTATTTGGGTCTTATTGCATGATAATCAATATTCTCACAATTAAAACATTGTGGGTTTTTACATGGCTTTAAGGAAACTGAGACGTTTGCAGATTTCCCACCAGCTACCTAAATGTGGAAAGACATTAAGAGAGATTTAAAATCAAATACCAACAAACTTTTAAAATGTCTACTAGTGGTCCAAAAGTGAAACTGCTGGATTTCCCTCATGTTTGCTCAAGACAGAGCTCCAGGTGCTAAGCCCAGGCTAGGGTGTTGTGTCGCAGAGCCTGGTCCTGTCAGCTGAGGCATGTACTACTCAGGAAGGGAGAAGGGTAAAACCAAAAAGAAAACCAGGCAGACTATTTGACAAATGGCGATTCGCAGGAGTACATCAATACAGATGCAAGACAGGACAGAATCTAGAGAAAACCAATAATTGAAAGTTACAAGCTGGGAGATCAACAATGGCTCAGGAAGTAAAATGTTGAAGAAATTTCTAACTCTGGGTAGCTATGACACCAGACACACCCAGAAGAGTAAACATCAAGTGCTATTCATGCACGAAGGCTCAGATGGTACTAGAGGTCACTGTGAGGTCTGGAGATCGGTGAACACAGGGATGAGCAATTGAGGGGGTTGTGCAGCATCAGAAGAATTTGCAAAGGCAAAAAGCAGCAGTCAACAGAGTTGCCATGTTGCACAACTCCAGGGGGCACCATTCACACAGAAAACGTTGACTGAAGTGTTCTCACCACACACACATACGAAAAAGAAAATGGTAACTGTGTGAGGTGATAGATATATTAATTAGATTGTGGTGATTATTTCGCAATGTATTATAAACACATCAAAACATCAAGTTGTACACCTTAAATAGGTACAATTTTTATTTGTCAATTGAACCTCAATAAAGCTGGAGGGAAAATGTAGAAAAAGAAAGTGTCTGATGATCAGAAAGGAAGGCCTGGGAGACTTTGGTCAGCCACCTGGGAAGGGAACAGTGCCATGAATTCTCCTAGAGCAGAAAGGCTGTGTGCTCTCTACCGCTTCAGAGTTGGCAAGAGCCATATTGTGGACTTTACTGGCCCAACAGGTGCGGGAAAATTCCATCTCTAGCCTGGCATAGGCCTTCTGGAGAGAAATAAACAAAGCAGTGACAGTCTCTGGAAGACACCATAAGAAATCCAGGCTCTGAGGACTAGTCTTTGAGCTCCAAAGCTAGGAAAGATAAAGATTCTTGTGATCTAGGATTTGTTTATTCTGTTTCTTTGAAGTTAATGCCAAGAATCCAAATGGTTGAAGTAGCCCTAAATATTTCTCTTCATTTAGTTGATGATTAGTCCATTTATGGATGCATGTGCCTATCAGAAGAAAAAGGATCAGTTTCTGCATATGAGCCTCAATACCTTAATTATAAAAATTCCCACTTGGATTCCACTGATAAATTATAAATTGACTAAGTATTCTGTTCTCAGGGTTTTGAGATTTGTATTGTATTAAAGAATTTGCCTCAAAAAGTAAGGCAAAACCCACCATATGTAAGAGAAAATTTCAGTTTTGGGTTAGGTAAATCTCTCTTTGAGAGATTGAACTATTCATGTTAAAGGATGGCTTGAAAATAGAAAGCTATGCCTTAGACTTTTCCTTTATAACATTGTTCCATTGTTTTTAAATGATGAATAAGCATTTGAAAGATACTAATTTTAAATTGTATTTTTTTAGATTTTGCATTTGCAAATAATGTAGACAAGTAAGTGATTTTCATCTTTTATTATTAGATTTCATAATTGTGTTGTCCCCCTAAGGTATGCCCATTTCCTAAAATAGATTTTAATAAAATAAAAAATTACTCTTTACTAGACGGGAAAAATTGCTATGTCTTTCTGTGATAAACAAATTCAAGCTATGTATTCATATTTGACATATTTAAGCTTTTAATATTATTACTGAAACCCAAAATAAATGAAAAGGCAATTTGCTGCTTAAAAAATATAAAGCTTAATTATTAACTATTCCAAATGAGAGGCTTTACCGTCCTTGTTTACTTTTCCTCTAAATATGTTCAATGACAGCAATTATGCAGATTAACATTTTATATTCACTGGAATTTGCATTTTCTAAAGCAAATACTTCATTAATACTACCGCAGACATTTCAAATTCATGAATATTGATGAATTGAAAATCATCATTCTTTTTTATTTTTGCACTTAAGACGTTTTTCTTTGGATGCAATGTTGAATATTATCCCCATGTACATTTACAAAATATAGCAAAATATAGACAAATAACTTTGCACTGAAAGTATTTAAGATAATAATATGCATGTATCTATAAATACGTTAGTCATCTCATTTAACATGGTTTTAACACATGACTGCTTGGCTGTGTGAGACCTACACTGTAATAGTTGTTCCTCAAATATGTTCAGATACTTTATTTTTAAAATAAATAATATATACAATAAAAATAGTGTCACTTAGCCTCAAAGTCATTTGTCAACAGAGCCCACAAATTATTTGTTAGTGGTACTATATGACAAATAACACAGAAACACATGGCACACATTCACATTTAAATAAAAATTTCATTCGGTCAAATTGGTTTTTTTCTGACATAATTTCTATTTTTGCAGAATTGTGTTTGCTAATCCAGAAGATGCTGTTTTTGTAAGGTCGATGAAGAGATCAGTGATGACTATGACCTCTCTGAACTGGGATACGGTTCCAACACGAGAGGAAAAGTACCTCGAAGAGAAACGCACTGAACCTGCTCAAATGCTCAGAGTGACACTGAGATGACCCTTGGTATTTCTAGAAATCCTAATGGTTTTCAGTTGCATATTAAAATTCCCTGTGGCTTAGCATATTATATATTTATCATGATCTTGTTAGAAACATTTAAATGGAAACAGAAACACCAATAATGGAAAATAATTTTTATATTTTAGGCTCTTTAATGTAAAGTTGTTGTTGAAGTAAAACATATATATAGAAATGTACAGAAATCATGAGTGTTTAGCTCAACAAATTTTCGAAAAATGAACATGTTCACATAATCAGCATCCTAGATCAAGAAATAGAACATTACCAGGACTCTAAAAGCCTCTTCGTTCCTGTTACCAGTCACTGCCCACCCTTCCAAAGTAATCATTGTCCTGATTTCTAGACCATAAATTGTGCCTGATTTTGAAAGGCATGTAAATGAATTCATAGAAGATGAATATTTTGTGTCTAGCTTCTTTCACTCGACATTGTAAGATTTGTTCACGTCGCTAGTAGCAATAATTCTGTCATTCTCACTGCTGTATAGTATTCCATTGTATGACTATAACACAATTTATTTATCCGATGTACTGTTTTTTATTCTCATCTCTGGAAACATTTGCTAGTTCTGGGTATGGGCTAATGATCTTGGTTTGGCCTAGTCAGAAATCCTCTTCCAGGGAAAGGAGAAACAGAAAAAGCTTTTATTAATAACATTTCATATTTAATGACCTAATAGCAGTTGCCTGGTGCTGAGTGACAGAACTGGACATTTAAGGTAACTCGAACTCCTTACTGGTTTTTCCCAATTAAGGAGAAAGATAAAAACTTACAAAAGGCAGAGTGACATTTCACCCTATCTGATGGTGCTTAGGAAGCACAGACACTCCGCATAAGTATGCTGGAATCAAAATAGGCAAGATGTGAAAGCCTAGAAGAAATAGTGAATTAACACCAAGAACCTACAGCCTTCATTCACCTGTGGGCATTTATGATTCTGTGTACAACCAGAGTCTAAAAATTCAAGTATGGTTCCTGGCAGAAGATTGCAGCTAGAGTAAAGAAAAAGCAAAGGTTTGGGAATCAGTGTGGGTAAGTGGCTGAAATCGAGGCAAAAGTGGTGACAGATGGCAAGATCAGGTGACAGAAGGAATCAAGACATATTCTTGCTCAGATTTGAGCCATAATCCTGAAACACACAATTCTGAAAGTGTAACTCTGGAAAAAATAATTTTAAAAACTCTTTGAAAGACATTTATTTACATTTTTATAGGAGATTTATTTGAGAAACATAAAAACATGACAGAACACTTCATAGGCCACTTTACACAAAAAATAGGTAAAAATAATATACATATTTTTGCAAGCACACACACTCAGGTATACTACTGATAGTCATATATGGGTGTAACAGTTATGAGCAAATAAACCATAAAGAAATATATCAAAAAGCAAAATGTACAAATGCTTATCACTATGGTTGGTAATTGTGTGCACCCAGCTATATAACTGTGGTCATATGAAATACTGTGATGGACAACCTAAGTCTTTTGATGAAATTGATTCAAACCACAATGGGTCACCACTGCATATGCAGTTTCCCAAAGAGCCAAGATCTTGAGAAATTTTATCTTTCACAAATACAGATGTACACAAAGGATATCTCTTCATTTATTGAGGAAGTTTTAATGTTTTTACATACACATGCAACATTTATGTACAAAATCAATGTTGTGACAACGCACTTCCATGAAGCCAAATTTGCAAAAAATACATAAAACAAATTAGAAATCTAAATGTCTTTACACAATGTATACCTCCAGTATTAAAAACATGTAACAAATTGTAAAAACTAATGCTGCAAATTTAAAATAATGAAAAAAAAAAACAAAAAAAGCAAAAGGAAAAAAGAAAATCTGACATGAATAAGTATATTAGAGGCATAGATTATGGGCAATTGCATAGAAGTAGTCTCTAACAGCTGGCCAACTTTCACAATCATTAATTATATTTTGAAGTATTGTATCTTGATAAATAACTGTTTTTTTTTCCTGAGACATGGCTCTCTTTGGAGAATAGAGTGACCTTCATTTTCTAGGTGATGTTGCTCTTTTAAAATTTCTTTTATGATTCAGTATACACCAGCATTAGCATTCCTTATTAAATTTTCCCATCTTCTGTGACATGCTGCTATGTTGTTCTGAGTACTCAGAAATTCACTCCTCATGTACTCGTAGACAGACCACAAATTTGGTAGAAGCAATACTGGTGATGGAACAGCAAGGGTTTTGCATAGGTGTTTTCTTATCCTATCATGCATATAATTATTTTCAAAGCTGTTAGTAACTATTGTGGCTTCTCCAGGCAAATGCAGTTTCAATTCAATAAAAGCTACTGGAATTTCACAGCTAGAAGGAATGCCAATGCTTTTAAACTGAAGTTTTTTATCATTGTTGTATTGCCTGGCCAATCCACTCATCTGCCTTTTTTTTTTTTTTACCAAAAGCATTGGGGTCAATGGGAAATTCCAAGTTTATTGGTGATACCTTGAAATTCACCTTTAGAAGCCTTGATTGCACCTAATTCCAAGTCTGTCATTATGGTTTGGAGATTCAGTTGAAATCCGTTTTATTCCTCAAAGTCCACCAAATTTTCAAATAGGCACTTATAAAGTGCTTCACTTTTTCAAATCATTAATACATAAATGAGCAGATAAGTTCTAGAATTTTTGGATCCAGCAGGGGCATGAATTGTATATAGTTGACAAAAAACAGTGGGGACGATTTTGAAAGTGCCATCCAGTAGCCAAAGTGAAGCATGTGCTAGTTTTTTATGCCAGATTTAGTGGTATGCATACAAAGTCCATCTTCTTCAATAGTCAACTCTCTAACCAAAAACAGTTCACTATTTAATGTGTTTTGTAAACACAGGAGGAACCTCTAAGTCAGCAAGTGTCTTTGGTTCAGACTGTTGCTGAGCTTGGTGAATTCTTTTTATTTCCTGATGAAGGGTGAGTTTTTGAAGGCAAGCTTGGTGGTATGCATGCGTGTAGGGGCAGAGGTAGTATAATTGAATAATTTGGCAGGCAGATTTCTTGTATTTTCTGCCTGCATTTTCACTTCTATGCTCTTTGAAATACTGAACCACTGAGGGGAAGATCTTTCCCATCTGGTCCTCTCAGACTCACACACTAATCTCCTCTGGAAACTCCCTCACAGACACACCTAAAATAATGCTTTACCAGGTTTCCAGGTATTCCTTAATCCAATTAAAGTGACACCTAAAATTAAGTCCACAAGTCCACCAACTTGTCAACTTGGCATCTGCACACATCTTCTTAAACCATGTTTAATTTCCAAATAAAGACAATAATAAGGTTAGTTCCACCTAACATGATACAACTGACATGATGTAAGTATCCTGTGTACAACCAAAAATGCACTAATTGTGATTTTCAGGATTTTAGATGTCAAGGATTTTAGACGTCAAGGATTTTAGACTTTAGGGATTTTGATCTTTTGGGATGTCAACATTTGGGGTTGTCTTTTGGGATTATTTTTGGCACCACTTTTGTTCCCTCTCCCAGATCACTTATTTTGGGGGAATCCAGCTGCCATGTCATAATGACACTCACGCAGTACTCTGGAGAGGTCTATATTTTGAGGAACTGAGGCCTCCTCCCAAAAGCCAGTGAGGGACAAGGCCTTCTGCTAACAGCCATACAAGCAGATACTCCAGACCCAGTTAAACCTTCAGATGACCACAGCCCTGGCTGAATGCTTCACTCAAGCCAGTGAAACCCCCAAACCAGAATCACCCAGTTAAGCTGCTTCTGGATTTCTGGCCTACGGAAACTATATGAGATAATGCTTACTAATGTTTCAAGCTGATAAATTTATTGTAATAATCAGAGTACAGAGTACAGAGAAGTGCTATATATATAGAGAGAAAGAGATCAGACTACAGAGAAGTGCTATATGTAGAGAGAGAGAGAGAGAGAGAGAGAGAATGTATATAATATATTTAGCCACAAAATGAACCCAGGCGTAACCACTCCCCAGAGAAGATCCAGCACATTGCCAGAATCCCAGAGGTTCCCACGTAGCTGCAGAAATCACAATCTTCTTACTCCCCACCAAGTTAACTACTATGCCAATTTTCAAGGTCACCATTTCCTTGATTTAGTTTATGATTTAACCCTCTATGCAAGCAAACCTAAATAGTATTATCTAATTTTACCTGCTTTTTGGACCTTATATAAGACTGTTCTTTGTCTGTAGCTGTTGGTGTTTCCATGTTGCTGGCTTCTTCAGCTCCAAGTCTGGGATGTATGAGACGGAAGGAAAGCCCTGAGAACTCACCAAGTGTTGTTGCCCGAATCCCTAGGTCCCCAGGCAGTCTACCTTCTTCTCTCCATCTTTCAGAGTCTTCTTATATCCATTCTATATACAATGTTCAGGGGTTTTAGCTTTACTTAGTGGGAGGAATAGGGCAAAGTCTGTCTATCCTATCTTCCTAGAAGCAAAAGCATTCAGATTATTTTTTAAATGTAGCTGAATTTGTTTCCTTGTGGGGCTTCTGGGTTTAGTATATTTATGAAGACTTCCTTCACACTAAGATCTTAAAGAATTTTCTCATGGTTTCTTCTGGGATTGGTCATTTTTTTTTTCACATTTAACTTATCCACTGAGAATCATATGATAAAGTGGTTTTGTAGGAATGTATGAATTAGCTAGCTCTATTGCCCTGAATTGGTTGATTATGTAGCTACCTGATTTATTCTATACGAATTATGATCACCATTTAAAAAGATGGTTTCAGTTCACACAGTGTTCTCTCCCTCTCTCCCTCTCTTCCCTCTGGTCCCTTTAATAAGTGCATTCTGTCAGGTGTCTCCAGATGGTAGGAGTTTTGGCCTCAGACAGCTCTGGAGCTAGATCCTTGTGATTTATTATCTCCCAAGGAAGAAAAAAAAAGAAACAACAACAAAAAAAGTAAATAAAAGCCTCTCCTCTTCCACTTCAGGAATGAAAATCTCTGGGAGGTGCTCTGATTGGCCTAGTTGTGGCTAAAGAGGCAGATTGCTACTCACAGCAACCATAAAACCACAAGAGCCACAGTTCCCACTCAAGAAGACCAGTAATTTGCTTCAAACGCAGCGGAAACAGGATCCTGACAAGATAAAAATGGTGCAAGAATATCCACTGTAAGAATTTCTATGAAGTATAATACCCAGTAATATTAAAACTGAAGTGAATTCACATATGAAGGATGACAAAAATCACTGCTCTTTGTAAGGGCCTAGAGACTATCTGCTACACCCTGTAAAATAACGGTTTGTCTTCAGTGTTCTGCGATCTTCCACCTATGGAGCTACTCCAGTGAAGTGAACATATTAAGAGTGTACAATACAGGAGTTAAACTGCAGACCTCACTGACTACCAGCTCTACACTTTTGGATAAATTAGGTAACCTCTTCCAACCTCAACTTCCCCATCTGTGCTATGGGATAAGAATAAAGTCTAATTCATAGGGTCATTGTGAATATTAACAAGATAACCTCAGAAATGGAGTAACTTTCAATGTTACCTACTGAATCAAAAAGCAGAATCCAATTTTTTTCATGAATCCACTGGCCAATTTAATATTGCTTTACATCAGTTCTAGGTACAAGAAGTATTGGAATAGTATTTCTTTTTTGAGACAAAGTCTCACTCTGTTGCCCAGGCTAGAGTGCTGTGGCATCAGCCTAGCTCACAGCAACCTCAAACTCCTGGGCTCAAGCAATCCTACTGCCCCAGCCTCCCAAGTAGCTGGGACTACAGGCATGTGCCACCATGTCTGGCTAATTTTCTCTATATATATTTTTAGCGATCCATATAATATCTTTCTATTTTTAGTAGAGACGGGGTCTCACTCTTGCTCAGTTGGTCTCGAACTCCTGAGCTCAAACGATCCACCCGCCTCAGCCTCCCAGAGTGCTAGGATTACAGGTGTGAGCCACCGCGCCCAGCCTTGGAATAGTATTAATAAGATTACTCTAAATCCTTTAGGTCTTATTTTTGTTTGAGTAATGTTTTTTGGCACTGTATTGAAAATAATTCAACATAGAAAAAAAGAATAATTAGATTGATGGTATTATAATGGATGTCTGTTTTAGATAATTTGTGACAAAGGAAGGGATTATAATCAGAATTAACCCCATTTTCTCTTAAATCTCATTTTCTGACCACCCCTTCCTTTACATCTGAGAAAAATTTTGATACTGGCTGGGCGAGGTGGCTCATGCCTATAATCCTAGCACTCTGGGAGGCCATGTCGGGAGGATTGCTTGAGCTCAGCAGTTTGAGACCAGCCTGAGCAAGAGCGAGACGGCGTCTCTACAAAAAATAGAAAAATTAGTCTGGCATGGTGATGTGTACCTATAGTCCCAGCTGCTAGGGAGGCTGAGGCAGGAGGATCACTTCAGCCCAGTAGTTCAAGACCAGCCTGAGCAACATAGCAAGACCTTATCTCTATTAAAAAAAAAAAAGAAGAAGAAAGAAAGAAAGAAAGAAAGAAAGAAAGAAAGAAAGAAAGAAAGAAAGAAAGAAAGAAAGAAAGAAAGAAAGAAAGAAAGAAAGAAAGAAAGAAAGAAAAGAAAGAAAGAAAGAAGGAAGGAAAGAAGGAAAGAAAGAAGGAAAGAAAGAAGAGAAAGGAAAGAAAGAAAGATTGATTAGCCAGGTGCGGTGGCCCATGTCTGTAGTCCCAGTTACTCAGGAGGTTGAGGCAGGAGGATCTCTTGAGCCCAGGAGTTCGAGGTTGTAGTGAGATATGGTAATGTCATTGCACTCTAGCTGGGGTGACAGAGTGTCTCAAAAAAAAAAAATTGATATTGATATGGCTTATGCCTGAATTCCTTTGGCCAATTTTAAAGTTTCTATTTATGCCAACTATGTATCTGTTAAGTTCCAATCCGCTCAGCAATTCGTTTCAATGAAGAAGAAAATGATCTCTACGTTGTCACATCTTTTTATTTTCCTATTTCCTTGTGCTTTTTCACAATCCTCTGTGGTATCCAAAGGCAGAGGCCACGTTCTCTTGCCAGATCACAGCACAGTGTGTGGCAGAGGGTGGGGTGAGGAAAAGGAGGAGAATGATGATAACATAAACATGCACACAAAATCACCACAAATCAAGGAACTGAGGTAGAAAGCATGTCAGTGGGAGAGGGAAGGGCGGGAGGGCTCTTTTATTACCCGAAGATAAGTGGTTCATCAGTGTGTAGATGAGGTACTTTGATGATTTTATTTTGCCAAGGGAGGCAGATCATGATTGACAACCTCAGACTAAATCTGCTTGCTGAATTCCTACCCAGTTAACCCTGAACACTGAATTTCCTCACATGAAGTCACCCTGAGCAGCGTGATATAGGGCGTGTGAGGAGGGGTGTGCACTAGCAGAGGGAGAAAAGTAACGGAGAAGGAAGATGAGAATCAACACGATACAAGAATTTCATCAGCAAAGTGAGGTGAGACTTCTAATGATTTTGATCTGCAATTATATATATTAAAATAATTATTACTTTGTTCTCCAGTATTTGCCAAGTTCCTCATTGTTTGTTAAGTTCCGTAATATTTCCCTAACATTTGCCACCCGCAACAACAATAAATTATGAAACAAGATGAGTTGTGTACATTCATAGACATGATTTATTTTAAAATCAACACAAGAAACCTTGCAATGCAGCACTATCTTCAGATGTCACAGTCTAGCTCTGTTTACGTATCACATACGCTAAAAACTGATGCCAGGACATTCTCTAAATGACAGTTATAGATCAGTGTCTGGACAGAAGAGTCCCATGAAAAGCTTACAGGAAGATAAAAGTCAGCCTTTCAGGTGGAGTATGGCACATAAATTAGTTTTACAGTAATTGTGTACACGGTATGTTTAGCCATTATTTAATCAAACATTTCAGGAAGTTATCTTTTTTTTAATGTGCATGCTGAGATAAGCCCAGATACGCCTTAGTTCAGCGGTCCCCAACCTTTTTGGCACCAGGGACCATTTTCATGGAAGACAGTATTTCCACGGACTGGGGGGGGCGGGGAGGGGTGGTTTTGGGATGATTCAAGCACAGTACATTTATTGTGCACTTTATTTCTATAATTATTACATTGCAATATAAAATGAAATAATTATACAACTCACCATAGGTTGGGGACCCCTGCCTTAGTTCCTTCTGAGACATTGGTCATTTCTGAAGGTGCAAATACAAACATCACTGTGGGAACTACACAAAGTTCAAACTGCTCAAGATCATTTCTATATAAAACTACAATTAGCTGAACTATGGCAGAGATCCTTTAACGTATAGCTTTTCTTCATTTCACTGCATCTTAATAAGCAGAACTTCACTATTGCAAATGCTATTTATATGTATTTTATTTACATATAAGTTATGATTTTCCCATCTACCCATCTCTGTGGCTATAAAATTTTTCTTTCCTGAAAAATCTCTCTTCCCTACCTGTTCTGCTTGTCCCTTTGTTTCCTAAAGCTTATATTTCTTCTTCAAGGGGATTTGTTTTCCTTTGAGAACATTTGCTGGGGAGCCAGCCTCAGAAAGGGAATAGAAATGTTTTTCCCATATTTTGAAAGAGACAAATTTTCATAGGAATATCTGTTCAATTACAGAACAGAAATCAATAGGAAATTAGGGCATAGTAGACAGAGCTTTGCCTGTGAACATCTCTTCTATGAAACATGGAATCCTGCCATGGTGTCATGCAGGTGTCACGAGGCAATGAGGATACATTCATGTGAGTTTTCCAGCTACCTGCCAGGGTGAGGACCATCCATGCTGGCGCGTGCTACGGCTTTTATTCCTCAGACACCTGCGGACCTGCAGGAGCATCCTGTAAGCCTTCCAACCCAGCCTCACTTTGAAGACATTCTTTCTCTTCTCCCACAGCATCTTTAGGATTGGAATCCTCTGGGGAGACACCCGTTTCAGCCTCTGGCTGCTCTTCATCAACACGATTAGAATTGACATCGAGTTTGACATCTGATTAAAAAAAAACAAAACGTTATGTTGTTCCTACCATGTGGCAGACTCTCTTGTAAATGCTTTACATGTATGCATTTATTTCATCCTCATATCAACTGCATGAGGTACGTTATTATGTCTACTGTCATTACTCTCAGTATTTTATGAATGGGGAAACTGAGAAGACAGGGGTTTGGTAACTTGCTTCAAGCTTCAGGGCTAGCAAAACAGCAGAACCAGCATTTGAAGTCAGGTCTCTGCTTCCAAAGCCTGCTCTCTAAATCAAGACTGTTGTTTGGGATTTGACAAAACCTGCATTCGAACACAGCTTTCCTAGTACTTAGCTTGATGTCCTTGGGTAGGTAATTGCCTATTTGTGGTTGCTTCCCTTATCTATAAAATAGGGGTAATAAAGGCTACCCCATATTTGTGAAGAAGAAAGGGGTTTGAAACATTTAGAATAGTGTGGGTCACGTGGCTCATGCTTTACAACTGGGAGTTCCCATCCTACGAGCAATCCTCATCTCCCACAGTGGTTTGTTAGTACATGAACAGTTGGTATTCTCTGTCCTCAGCACATAGAATAGAAAAATTTGGTCCAGAAAACAAGAGGAGGCATGGCAATCGGAAAGCCTGACTATTCTCTTAATGACAAATGGTTTAATTTTGATTTAGAATATAATCATTTCATCCCACTAAGCATGTTTCTCAACCAAGTGGTAAAGGAGACATGGTCCCTTGAGGGGTGCAGGCGGAAGTCCCTAGTATCAGAGTCATCCAGGTAACTTTTTCAATCTGTGTACACTCCCCCAGAATATATGATACATGCTCTGGAGTGGGGTTTGGGGTGGGTGTGGTTCTTCTCTCCAACATGAGAATCAGGCGGAAGCCTCTCACTATTTCTGATGAAAATGAGTCACATAACCTCACAAGGAATGGAGAGAAAAATAATATGAAACACTGTTCTGATACTTGCTGAAATTACAATTTAATCTGTAATTTACAAGTATATTCTGTAATTTCACATGTAGTTTTGAAATTTAATTAAGAAATTTAAAGGCTTCCAACCTTAAAATCTTCTGGTAGTCATTAGGGGGAATTTAATTATTTCCCTATTCAGAGACCTTAAAATCCTTCATGAGCAGAATACAAATGAATACCCATTAAGAGTCTCATTGTTCCAGGGCAGTCTCCTGAGCTAGCATGTAGAATGTACAATAAACTACATGCCTCAGAATTCTATGTCTCTGTTTTCCAGTGATGTCTAGGCTGGCTATATCCTATGCATTATCCCAAGGACTCAAAAAAGGGACACACTGGAGTTTAAGAGTAATCCTTATGTTGGTAGCCCCGAGCTCTCGTGATTCCCACAGAAGACTCAGTTCCAGTGCCCCCTGTGTTAGTACTATCTAGCATTCCTCCCTCTGCTAAGAAGCAGAATGAGCTCAGGTTTTATTACGTACTGTTCTCCTCTTGACTCTTTTCTTTGGCAGCTTCCAATTGTTGCTTCTCATAAATGTCCTTCAGATTCTTACAGATTTTCTTATGCGCAAACCAGTGTGTTTTCTGGCAGGTTTGATCGCAATATATTACCTGAAAGCAATTGTAGGTTTATTTTCATTTCAAGAGCTCTGATTGCATGATTTCCCAACTACAACATTAAACCAAGAGCTATGCTGTAAAAATGGTCAGTTTTCTATACCCTATTTTAAAACCATGATGTGTGGCTGTATATTGATTTAAATTTGTACTTCCTAGCTTACACTTTCAAACTACAATGGCTATATAACAAACTGCCTACCAAACACTCTAACAAATAGCTTATTATAAACCCTCTATGTGCCAGCATTGGGATAGCATAATGACAAAGAAGATACAGCTGTTGTCCCAGAGGAAACTAGCATCAAGACAGAGCAGGATTAGGCAGCAAGGAGGGAGGCAGGCACCTACCAACATGATTTATAACAGCACAGGAGGTCAGAGCGATGGGAGCACAGAGGAAACAGTGACTCACTCTAGCTGGGGGCGTCAGCGTAGACAGAGAAATGGGAAAGAAGCTTTCCAAGTGGAGGGAATATCTTGTACAAAAACGCACAAGGGAAGTGAATGGTATGTTCAAGAACAGCAAGATGTTTTTGTAAATGAGCTTATATTTTTGCAAGTGAGAGAGGGAAAGAGATGGGAATGAACCTTATTACATACTTATTATATGCCAAGCACTGTGCTAGGCCCTTCCATGTAGATGATGTCACAGATTGTATTACTGGCCCCAATTCATCCCTGCATTCATACACTTTCCCAGTGATTTCAGTTCTTTGCACTAAAGAGGAAGAGACTTGACTTTGGGTTTGGCCATGTGATTTGTTTTGACCAACATCATGGCAACATGGCAATTTCAAGGCTAGCCCTGAAGAGGCCTCGTTTGTTTCTACTTGCCCATTTGTATCTCTGCCATTGCCATGAGAACATGCTCAGCCTCGCCTTCTGGTGCAAGCAGAATGAGAGACACAAGGAGCACAACTGCCCCAGCTGAGGCCAGCCAACCACAAACGTGGGAGGAAGACTAAATGATTATTTTTGTAAGCACTGAGTTTTAGAGTGTTTTTAGAAGCATCAATAGTTAACCAATATAGATAGTTTAATTTAATTCTCACAACTCTAGCTTCATTACACATAAAGAAACTGAGGTTCACACAAGTAAGTAATGAAAGATGAAGCTGGAGAAATAGGTTACGGCAGATTTTAATGGGTTTCATAAAATATGCTGAAGAATTTCAACCTTAAAGTCAACAGGAAATTGCTGTTACCTATGGGGTTAAATAAATGTACAAATGCACGTGTGCAATATCTGGATGTGAGAAAAACACGATCAGATACGCCTTTTACGAAGATAATTCTGGCAGAAGTGGGCAGTGTAGTCCACAGGGATTAAAGACTGGTGACAGAGTTGATGAAGAGATTGTCATTAAAGTCAACATTGGAATAGTTAAGACTGTATATTCATGAATTGTTCTATTCTAGGTTTTCATATCTGCACCAGCCTCAGTTTCCTTTCCCCATAGATAATCTTTCTCTTATTTTCTTACATTCATTCATTCATGTCCTTTCTTTCCATGAGGTGGACAACAATGAAGCTGAGGAAGACTGGTGGTTTGGCAGAAGATAGACACAACACAACACGTTCATGTTATCATTCTCTCCCCAAACTACTTAAGTATTAGATGCAATATTTTCATGTACTAGAATTTATCAAAAAACTAATGTCCACTGTCATATTTGTAGAATATTAAAACTCAGTCATCAGCTTGGCTGCAATCTAAACCAGAAGTCAATGAACTTGAAAGAACTCCATTCTTACCATTTTGCATACTGAGCATCTTTTACTTGCTCCCTTTTCTCCGCAGGTAGTGCAGAATTCAACATCCATAAAACCCACCTGACCAGTGATGGCCTGGGTAAGTACGGAGAATGCAGTGGGATCAGAACCCTAGAAGAGGAGGAAAAAAAACCCTGAAATCACCATGGAAAGATTACAGAAATGTCATCCCATGAATAATGCTATCTCACAATGTTGACACAAAAGGGAAGACACAGACTTTATGACAAAATGACAAATATCCTTTCAAGTATAACGTTTTCTATACAAAGCATACAGGAAGTAAGTCATAGATCTCAATAATTAAAGAGAAAAAACAGGTCCCTACTTTAGAATAAAAGTTGTTTTTCAATTAGGATAATTCAGTAAGCCCACAGTGATTTTAGATATAGGATAATGAACTCAGAGTGAATTTTCTTCTGAGAACTGACATCAAAATAATATTCTGTATGACAATTATAGGGCACATCACAAATATTTAAGTTTGGTACAATGTAAGTATTTTAAAAACTTAATATATTTAAAATTATTTACTTGTTTTTGGTCTGCAAATCAAATAGTTACCACTTTTATCATTGGAACATTCCAAACTCTTTAAGAAACATACATGTGATTACATCAAAGTATTAAGAAAAACCTAAAGTGTGAAACTTATTACTAGAGGGCTCTGGAAAGTTAGAAAGCGTTGTTAAAGAGGATTTATGAAATATTTTTGTTTGTTTTGTTTTGTTTTGAGACAGAGTCTCACTCTGTCAGCCAGCTAGAGTGCGGTGGTGTCATCATAGCTCACAGCAACCTCAAACTCCTGGGCTCAAGCGATCCTCCTGCCTCAGCCTCCAGAGCAGCTGGGATTACAGGTGTGCATCACCACACCCAGAAAATTTTTTTCTGTTTTTAGTAGAGATGGGATCTTGCTCTTGCTCAGGCTGGTCTTGAACTCCTGACCTATGAAATTTTTTTACAAAGAAAATCATAAGGGTAAATACTTATCTGTTGGAGATAATGCTATTAAAACCTATCTTAAGTAAGCAAAAATTATTACAGGGCATCTATTTTTCTTACCTACACCTAATCGTTCTGTGTTCTGCATTTTATATGTTTATTTCTTCCCAACCAGAATTTTGCCACTTTTCATGATTTTCTTTTTCAGTTGAATATTTGCTTTTTCTTTCTGAGAATATTCATCTTTATATTATTTTACCAGCCATACATAATAGATCTTTAAAAATATCACCTGGGAACAATATCTAGCACTGTTCTGTATACTCAAGATAGTCAAAGGAAATATTCAAAAGATTCAAGAAGTATTTTTAACTTAGCACTCATTTTGAAATTGTCACATTCTTTCTGAATAGAAATAATAATGGTTGGGTTTGTTTTTACGTGAAAATGCTTAGATTTATCTTTTGGAATGAAAAATGATGAGAAAAAAAGTAGGTAAAATGAAGCTTCAGATATTAGATACTGGAGTTAATAATTTCATTGGGAGTAAAGGTCTATGGCAGTTGTGCTCAAATGCTGGAGGAGCTCATCACAGAACCTGCTAAAAATTAGATCCATCCCACTACCTTATTCCTTCCAAATCAGAATTTTTAAGGGTGTGGTCTAGGTACCAGCATTATTACCAACCACCCAGTTAATTGTAAGACGTACTGAAAGTTTCAGAATTACTGGTACTTAATATTGTACTGAATGTTTATAAATCTATATAATTCTTTAGTCTCAAAGGTAGAGTACTGGATCAGATAACAGTGTGGTGCACAAATGAACAGAGTATGAGGTATTCAACAGACATTGCGACAATTATGTTTTCATGTTCAAATATTTTTTCACAAAACTGCCTGAGACATGTTCAAAAACTCCCGCAAAATGGGACATCTGTGGGAGTCACTGCACACGTTAACATTCTCATAGATGTAACTGAAGTTAAAACTAAAGGCTATTTTGCTAAGAGTATGGCTGATCATGTGAACTAATGCTTCCGGAAAAAAGTAACAGTGGTACAGATAAGTGACCACATAGAATCTTTCCTGTCACTGTTGTGTGACAAGAACTTTCTTGTTATACAAAATCTTCTCATCTACTTTGTTAAATATAAATCTTTCTAGGTGCCAGAGCTCCTCCCATGGAAAGAGATTCAGCCTAAAAACAAAAAGGATGCTTTATTCAATGTAGGCTATCAAAGCAAGAGACATTAGCTAGCCTCCCAGAAGTTAAAATACACAGTGTTGATGGATAAAGCCAAACATCTTGACCAGTATAATCTGCAATAATGCTGGAGCAATATTTTTAAACTTAGCCATGCCTCACTCTTTCTGCAGAGCTCTGGGACAGGCAGAAGGCAGAATTCCACGAAGCAGGGAGAATCAAAACCTGAGCAAGAGGCCCCAGGCATCAGCACTGTCAGAAAGCAGCACAGGAGACCCTCATGGCAGGCAGCCCTGAGAACCAACATGTTCTGGGAAAAGGGCAGCATCACTTCAGAGGCTTACAAACTTGCAGTATATATAACAAAACCATTTAGACAGTAAACAGTGGCACTCTGGATACTCATAACCACAAGCATTTGAGATAAATAAAGTTTTCCAGAAAGCAGAATATATAACTCTTAAAGAACAAAAGTTTTTTAGAAGACAATTCTTTCTAAAGTGCATTAAATACTATATTATAAATCTTTTCTTGACTCAGATCACTAGGATAAATATTCGTCATTATACTTTATAAACTCTAATTACATTATTCTGTCATCTGGGGCTAAGATGATTTGTTGACCCCTACACTAACCTGCTTTGACTTTTTTTTTTAAGTACTCTTGGCTATTTTTAGTTTTTCCATTTTCTCCATGAAAGTAGAACGTCAGCTACCACTTGTCAGTGCTGGAAATCCCTCAGAACAGGTACTGCTGGTTACTTCTCTGACAGTGCTTCCCCCAGCTGCCTCAGTAACAGGGGCATAATTTTGTTCAGAGCAAGACCGTTTAGACAAGCCAAAAATAGTCCTGCGCAGCTAAGCATGGTCATGTGACACAGGCAGAGGGTTTCTGGGAAAGCTTATGTTTTCCAGACATAGACTACTTTGCTCTTCCTGCCTGCCTGGATAGGAATGTGAGTTTGGAGGAAAAGCGTCAAATGCCTTGCAACCATGAGGTCAAAAGTATGTGTATGGGAACCTACATGGTTAAGGAATTTTGGATGGAAAGATGGGAAAGTGTTTGACTGTCACATGCATTTTTGAGCCACTGTGTCAGACCTGGTATGCCTCCCTTTGGGCGTCTGAGTATGTGTGAATACATAAACCCTTATCTATTTAATTCATATTTGATATGTACTGGCAAGACACATTTGTAATGATAAATCACCCTCATAATTTGCTAAGTTTAATACTCCAAAATCTCAAATACCAAATAGCTGCCAAGTATACTAAAATATAAGAGTGAAAATCTCTTCATGAAAGTATGGGGAGCTCTCATGAATAAATGAATCCATGAACTTGATGACATGGTCTTGTCTACTCAGGTCTTTCTTTATTTCATGGTTCAGAATAGGTGAAGTCTTAATGTATAAAGGAACACCTGGAACTCACTTCTAGCTCTGATTGTCCACACAGAATGATATCACACCTAGAGAAGGCACAGAGAAGGGCTTTGACATTGCCAGAGGGAGAGAGGAAGCCATGGATGGGACTGGTCTCAGGATGAATTTCTTATCTGATAGATAAAGGCTGATAAAGGATTTGATTGAAATGTAAAAAACCATAAATGGGTATAAAGTGAACAGAAACTTATTCAAAATAGAAAAGGCAGGGAGTGTGTTATTAAATGCTACTTAATATATGACAAAAGGGTAGTAAATAATTTAACAAAGTGCACTTCCCATAACTGGGAAGTATAAATGGATTTCTTTTTTAAGTATGGAAAATTTCTAATCAGAAGCATTAAGGTGGATTTTAGGAAGCTGGACATACTTTGAGATTGTTACTGGGAACCACGATAAGCCTTCCCATGGCTCATCCAGCTACATCCCCACTGCCTGGAGACATCATCCTAGATGATCAATTGTACCTTCATCTAGCACAAGACTCTGCACTGGTAATTCACATAGCCACAAGTGGATGTGTGTGCCTATATTACATAGTGGATGGGTACCCACCTTTACAGCTTTCATAGAGGTATTTAAAATGCCAGTTTCTACTATAATCATCTATAATGCATTCCAACATAGGGAAATACTGTTTATTAAACTATGAACTATAAAAATGTAAGAAGAGGATCATGAGATGGGAAATGGATAAACAGAAACCGATTTAGCAAACAAACTTATCTCCACCTTTGTTCCTGAAAATTTTCTGAAATAATAAAAATAAATACTAAAGAGAACTTGCCTTTAACAATACAATATGTGTTTTTAATTAGGTCTTACTAACAGAGTCAACTTAGTTAAGAAGAGCCTTACAATTTCAACAGGAGCGATGCTTCGAACCAGCTGCTGGAGTAGTGTAGCTTCACAGTAAGGAAATTTTCGGATACTTTCTCTAATGATCTTTTCTTGATAGACTGGAAAGCCATCGGAAGGTCGACCTTTTAACAAGCTGAAAGATATTTTTTTGATGAGTAATTGGAGTTGAATCACTAAGCATTCCCTCCTAGCTGAACCCAATAGCTTTTAGTAGCTTCTTTTTGTTACTTAAGGTTTTCATTGTCTCTTTAAATCATGAGGAAGGACTCGATTCAAATTGCTATTGAACCTGTAAGTTAAGCTAGGCCTTATCAGGTTTGGGGCCCTGAGGTGAATAGGCAAAGGTGACCCCTATCATAAAACATGCTAAACGCTGTTATCAGATTAGATAGTTACTCATTACCATGTCAGTTATTTCAACTAAGAATGAAAATTCTCGTGGACTCACACCCTTCTGACTTAGTTCCCTTTTCTCAGTAAAGCTGCAAGAGAATTTGATCTCTGGTGGTTGAAGAACAAGGATAACACCCAGCTCCCCAAGGAAGAGTAACAGAGATGCCCCAAGTGCCATTATGAACCCGGAGCTGCAACCTGCAGCATAACATCCTTATTCTCAGTTTGGATTTGGGCCACTTTCTAGCTGTATGATCTCACACACGCTATTTAACCTTTCCAGACCTCAGAGTCCTCATGTGTAAATCAGTGGTAACAACAAAACATCACTGTAAAGGGTACAGAACTGAATAATCACTCCATCTAAATATAATATTGTACCCAGTTTCTTACAGACTAAATGTGATCCCAACAATAGCAATTGCTGCCAGAATCCTGAATTTTAAAATCCACAAAGAGGCTTTATACAATAACACATTATCCACTTGAGTATATTTTATTCATGACATGGTAAAAACTGTACCTTTTGATCAGGGTGTCTAATTTATTCTCTCCATCTTTTAAGAAAGTAATGCATTTCTGAAAGATACAGCTGATGTAATGCATTTTCATAGCCAGTACTTCATTCATGTCTCTTTGCTTCATACATTTCTCACAAATCAAATCCAGCACCTTGTAGCATTTATTCAGGGCTGCTGCTTCTGTCAGCAGAGGATTCTCATTTACAAGCATCACAATCTAGAAGAAATTCCAGTGAACTTAGAAATTCCATGACAGACTCTTCCATGTATAGCATAGTCCGTTTGGTTGATTTCAAAAGATTACCAAAGAAAGTCTTTCTTAGGATCATGTAGTTACTGTGTTAAATCAAATTAGAATGCAAATTGCCCCTGATCAAAATTATGGAACTAATACAGAAGGATCCTGATAGCATGGACTCTCTTGAACTCTGTATATCAAAGTTAAATGTGATCTTCCACCTAGCTAAACCAGAGTATTAGTATGCCATTCGGAGTACATGGTTTTACTGCCTGTGTTAAAAGCACTATTATTAAAGATAAACATGGCATATTTGCACAACCTTTATATACAGAATGAAATCATTGAGCAATAACTACTTTTAGTTAACATCACTTGGATCTAGAATTTCATGGCTACCAGAACTAAAATTTTTGTTAATTCTTATTAATTATAAGAAAATGAAATTTTTTTTTCAGAGAGAAGTATAAAAATGAACTGTGTTTTACTTTCCAATTGACTACATTTCTCCGTGGAAGTTTTCCTGAAGATACTTCCAATCATCTAGAGTAAGGAGAATAGTTAAAGAGAAGACTGTAAATTGCTCTAAGAGGGGGAATATTAGAGAGTTATCAAATCTTACGTGTTATGAGTCTCACATTTCCCATGTATGCACAGATTAAGCTCGAACTTAGTGTAATAAGAAGTATTTTTTTTCTTGGCTTTATTATAGGGTAGATTATTTGAAGTGGGTCTGCAGGGGATAGTAATGTAAACAGGTGTGTAACAGGGCAGAGAGTCAATCAGTACTTGCTAATCCACTGTTACAGCAAAATCCCTGTACCAAGGACTGAAAATGTCAGGGAACAAGTAAATATCCTGAATTAGAGTCTTTTCTTTAGGCATGAAGAAAGATCATCTGTTAGTGTAAGTAAAATCCATGCCTAGCCTCCTACTTGGAAATTTAACACAGATTGAATGTCCCTGTGAAATTTAAACAAGATTTCCACTTATTTTTGACACTATTAGATTTATACGTAACCTAGTATTTTACTAAAAATCTATCACTTAATAATGAATTGCTAGACTTAATGAAGTAAGTATAATCAGAATCCTTATTGGTAAAATTGCTGATAACTCCCTCTTTCAAAATATACATCAAAATTAATTTGTGGCAGAAAAGAACAGACTCATTAATCATCTCATTATACTTCTGCTAACTATAATCATTTAAAGTTCTCTGATTAATATTTTTATATATGGCATTTATAATCAAAGTATTAAACTCACAAGTGAGAATTCTTTTAAAAAATATCAAATAGAACCCAGATTAATGATTTTTTCTTTGGAGACATTAGACCTTATTTATTTTATAATATACAGCACAAATACATACCAAGAAAAATGATAAATAACCACAGCATTACCATGAGATTACTGAAACATGTATCTAGCTGCACACAAAAGAATAATATTTGTACTGGTTTCCTTCCTTTAATCTCTGCAGCACTATGAAGTAATATACTATAAAGGAAATCCTTATTATTAATTACTAAGGAAGGTAAATATATTCCTGTCAGCATTAAATCTTATCTCCCAATGGACTGCTACCTGAAAGTATATCTATGCAGTGGAATTTTGAATTCTTTTTTTTAAATCTCATTTTTAAAACTTGCTAAATCTACAATTCTGGGCTTGAAAATCACATTAATAATCAAAGACAGGATTGCTCTGTGCACATCTGCCTCCTGTCCACTTAGATACCCTGCTCTGCTCTTTTGCCATTTTTTTCCCTGTGATTTTTGTTTTTCTTCTAGATAACTTTCACATTCTGGGCATCGGCACAATTCCCAAGTCCCTTTTGAAAACAAACACATCCTTGTTGCTATAGCAACCACTTAACCTAGACACAAATGTAGCTCTGTTAGATGCACTGTGTAATGAAAAGGTGAGTTATGTATTGGGGAACATTTGTGTGCTTATTTTCTTTTCATTTTCTGAACCAGAAGAGGGTTATCTGTGCTTATTTTAAAAGGTGCTTGACATTATACAGTGGCTTTTACTTTTCTTAATACTCCATATGAAAACCCAGGCTAGCTTGAAAAGGTATAGAACAACAAAAATGGGCCACAGAAAAAACAACTGGCAGTTTTTATATCCAAAGCATGGATAAAAGAATTTCAAGTGAATATTGTTTATACTTAAAAAAATCAAGGTCTAGTCTGAAGGAAGGTACTATAGTAACAGAGTAGTCTCTTTTAAAAGACTAAGTGCTCTAAAAAATATTATGTAGGCTACTTCAGATTATATACCTTTATAATTTATTGCTTGTATAAGTATGCCCTTAATCTAATTTTCTCACAGTGTATGCCTTTAAAGATAATTGAAGGTAGAATAATTCTTAAGACAATTCACCCTGAGACACTAGCTTCCATGTAAACATCAAAAATTATTATTATTATAGGCTGAGCGTGGTGGTTTATGCCTGTAATCCTAGCACTCCAGGAGGCCGAGGCCGGCGGATTGTTTGAGCTCAGGAGTTCGAGACCAGCCTGAGCAAGGGCGAGACCCTGTCTCTACTAAAAATAGAAAGAAATTATATGGAAAACTAAAAATACATCGAAAATATTAGCCGGGCATGGTTGGTGCATGCCTGTAGTCCTAGCTACTCGGGAGGCTGAGGCAGGAGGATTGCTTGAGCCCAGGAGTTTGAGGTTGCTGTGAGCGAGGCTGACACCACGACACTCCAGACCAAACAACAGAGTGAGACTCTGTCTCAAAAAAAATAAAATAAAATAAATAAAAAAATAAAATAAAAATAAATTATTCCATAAACCCTTACTGCAATCTAGACTAGAAATGTAGATCTAAAAGACAATGGGTCAGAAAAATACAGGAAAACTTCTTCAAATCAATCTAAACCAGAGTATCCTGTAATGCTCAGGCAGCAGGAGAACAAGGGTCTTGGAAAACCACACATTGAGAAATACTGTACTCCTACAAAAAACCTGTCTCCCCATCGCTGCCTGTCCCATGCCTAAGAGAGACAGTGCCACACACAGGGAATCACCGCTACTCACGGGAGTTCTCTCTTCCCCACATGTGCTGAGAGGGATAGAACCACTAACACAGAAGAGGATACATATTTTTTAAAGGTTAAATTCTAAGCCCCCTGCAATCTTCACTAGAAATACGAGCATGCAATTCACAGCTGAATTCCTTTTTCGCCTACTTCTAGCAGTTCTTCCAGAATGTTAAGAAAAACCCTGAGTTTTCTAAAATAAAAATTGCAGATTTCACTTTCCTGTCTGATGGGAAAGTCATCTACTAACTTGTCATCTCTCTTAAAGGCCCAGAAAATTAATTTGGGTGGGGCACTACAAGATAGGTATTTTTTGTTTGTTTCTTGAGAGTCAAAGACTCAAGAAAGATGCATAGGGTGCATGGATAAAACAATACGGTTATATACATTTTGGATCTTATATCTTTGAATGAATGTTAGTCTTCAAAAGAGTAACTTTATAATAACTCTTATAGAATTTATTTATTTTAGAGACAGGGTCTCATTCTGTCACCCAGGCTGGAGCATAGTGGTGTAATCATAGCTCACTGCAGCCTTGAAATCCTGAGCTCTAGCAAAGCAATCCTCTTGCCTCAGCCTCTTGAGTAGCTAGGACTATACGCACGTGCCACCATATCTGGCTATATTCTATAATTTTTGTGGAGATGGATCTTGCTATGTTGCCCAGGCTGGTCTCCAACTCCTGGCCTCAAGCGATCCTCCCACCTCAATCTCCCAAAGTGCTGGGATTACAGGCATGAGCCACCACATCTGGCCCTGTCTACTTATTTCAAGGGTGCTCAGTATATTCCATAGATTCTTCTTTTGTAATAGACTTCTAAGGAATCCTATTTTACTATATGCTAGTAACACCTTGTATTAAAGAAAAAGCTCAACTTTTGACCCCACTTATTATCTTGCTCACCAAACAGCTCTGACACACTATCAAATCTTACACTATGAATGAAGACAGATACTAGACATTGAAATTTGAAAAAGGACATCACTGTAGCACACATATAGCTATGTAGATTTCGTTGATAATTCATTGAAGAAATTGTACTTCTTTTGGTTGATTTTTTAAAAAATATTTTGTAAATAATAACAAAAGTTTGTATTAAATAAATCTGAAGAAAATAGTGATGAAAATTGTTCACAATGGCTCTTGAAGTTTCCCAGATAAGCCGTTTAAACTTACGTGTTAGTCTCTACAAAGTTTGAAAATCTGTTTGATTTGACTAATTACTGGAAGAATTCTATTACTTAAAGGCATCAAATGGCTACTTGCATTCAAAATGTGCTCCTGATTACATTTCAGAATATTTCCTAGAAAGACAATGAATGCAATAGATGCTGTTGGCATCTCACCTAGCTCATCTCTACCAGGCCTGCGCACCAGGCCCCAGGGGCTCTGAGTGTGGGCTACTAAGCCGTTTCTCCAGAGAACTGTCCTCATTCGAATGGAGCCACCTCACTTGGTACTATCTGAGAGGCTGTCCTTTCCCTCTGGGGACAGGCACCAGCCAAGGACAGCCTGACAGATACAAAAACTGGACTCCCTTGCCTGTCTGGAGCCATTTACGCTCCAGAGCTCCCAGTGGGATGGTGGGAGCTAAGCTTCAGCCAAACCCACCTCTTGGCCTGGCTTTTCCTCCGCCTCCAGGCTGTTTCCCTCACTCTCTTCCACTGAGAGTGCTCTTTCCATAAATCAATTGGCCAAGAGAATCCATTGCAAGCGCTATATCTACAAAGCCCAGCCCAAGCCAATTAGGATCCCATATAGTAAGAGCTGTTCAAAGTCTGAAGCAATATTTACATAAAAAGCAAATGCAATTAGCAGCATACTACCTTGACCGGATGAAGGTTAGTTGTGGTGATAATTTTGTGCAGCGGGCCTGCCAACTTTGGGGGCAGTTTTGGCTCTTTATCCAGTCCCTGGGGTTTAGTATAATAATCCAGTCTCTCTCGAGGAAAGAAATTGTTGATTATAGTCACACAATCATGTTGACCTTTTAATTGAAAAATAGAAACATTGTATTAATAATTTTATTATTAAAAGTAAGTCATCTGGATTTTTATTAATTATGCTGCTGCTTTCTTGTGAAGTAAACATGCATCGGTATCTTTATTTTTCAGGAAAGGAGAGTAGAAGAGGAGGAGGAGAGGTAAAACATTTCAGAGAATATTTATAAATATTCCTTATAAAGTCAAGAAATAATATTTTAAAAACACAGAATCCACAATACATATAAAGAGTATGTGGATTACAAAAAAAATCACTGCTCAACTTATAATTGACTCTAAATATTTTATAAAAGTTGTTTGCCAGTTAAATGTCTCTTCTTCCACCTCTACACAAATGACGGTCATGCTTTCCTAACCACATCTGGTTGTATTTATACAAGTTTACTTGATATAAAGTATATTTATTATAATTATTATTAATATTATTAAGCTAAATACCCCCTCCCCCTGAATTTGAGAAAACATTGGCTTCTTTGTGAAATGAATAAGAGAAAAAGCTTTTGCTCTCGTAAGCTTAGAATCTACATCACGGCTTCTCTAAGACCTCTTGCATTAAAAATGCATTAAAAAGCAAAGCCTTCCCTGGCAAAGCTGGTGACCTGGAAGAGTGTTCTGTTGCCTCCCCCTCCCAGCTGCCTCTCCACTATCTCTCTGGAGCAAGGAAGTAGCCACTCTGGGCAAGTAGACAGAACCTGCAGGACATATTGGAGACTGCAGGCTCTTCCGAGATCTCCAGAAGACACACTTCCTCCTCTCTGCCTGTCAAGGGCCAGCGGACTAGTGGCAGCAAGTCCTGGGGAGAGCACCCGGACACTGTGGCTCTGGCTCCCAGAGAGCGGTCCACCCTGGGTGGCCTGCATGGCCCCAGCCCACTTGTGCATGATCCTGGGAGCATCTGCTTGAATCTGCTGACAGTAGGTGACCTGCAGGGGGATTGCACTGTGGGTCGGCTGGACCCTGGCACTCAAGGCTGGCGGAGGTTTATGCTTGTCCCTGGAAGTTCTTGGGAGAACCTGGGAGTGGAGGGGTTCCTCCTTGTGCCTCTCAGCTGGTTTGTTGACCTGGGCCTACAGGTATAAAGACATAGCCCTTTCCTCCACTACTCCACAACCCTATCAGCTTTACCTGACTGCCTGGGAGGTACACAGCAAAGATCCCAAGGAGATCCAGCACCTCCGAAGACTATGCAATGCCTCCAACCAACGGCTTCTTGGTTTGGGAGTATACTGACAACATTCACCATAACAACAATCATAACTACTACCACCACGACAGCTAACAAATTAGAACGCTTAAACGGATTCAATTATAGTATATAAATAGACTTTCAAGAATTGAAGAAAGATTCAAATTTTGAAATGAATAGACAACTGAAAGAGGTAATCCTGGTCATTACCAAGAACTAAATTAGTAATGCAGAAGATCAAGTGGATGAAATATCTCAAAACAGAGAAAAAAATCAGAGTCAGGAATCATTATGGCAGAGATAAAATTTGAAGAACAAATCCAGGAAATCTAATAATAAAAAATAATAAAAGTTCCAAAGAGATAAAAAGACATGGATGGAGAATTAAACAAATGATAGAAGAAAACTTCCCTGATGTGAAAAGAGAATTTAGTAGTGATCACAGCATCACTTTTGGTACTCCGTATTATTGTTAAGTACCAAAATCTTCTTTTTTAGGGGAGGGGGGAGGTATTTCTTTCCTCCTTCCTTTTCTTACTTCCTTCCTTTCCTTTTTTTCTTTATCAGAAGCTCTATTACAGACATCTTGAGGAGAAGTCAAACAGTAGCAGTCGATATTAAAAATGTGAAACAAGCCAAGGTGCCTTATTTAGACAATGACCATCTCTTCCTCCAGAATCTTCAATTAGAGGGAAAAATGACCTTCAACCACAAAAATGTCCCAAAGTAAGTGGGTTATGAACATAACAACATCAAAACCAACACAGGTAACTATGTGTGGGAATTTATAACTGCACATGAGGAAATAAGAGAAGATGAAGACAAACTGTATGGGCTTAAAACACTATCTATATACAGCTTCAATAAAAAGATAGATGTTCCTATTAAAACAAAAAGTTGTTCCAAAACATCTCATCAAAAGTATCAAATGAGATATAGACAGATTTGAAGATAATGGGATCAGAGAAAAATATGGAATTGTCTTATAACCTTATCTTCTCATCAGTCCCGCAACTGGTATAATCAGAAGTAGCAATAGTTGGAAATATTTGTATTACTATATAAAAATATCTGCTACATAACAATGATACTGTCACAGGACTAAGAATTTCTTAATTATACCTTTTTGAAAAGAAAAAATAATATTACTTTTCTTCAGATTAATCTTTTTCATTTTAGGTAGTTCTTAGATTATTTTGATTTTTTTCCTTCTTTTTTAGTTTTTTATTTTATTATTTCTTTTTTTTTTAAATTTCAGAGTATTACAGGGTTACAAATGCTTTGGTTACATAAATTGCCTTCGCACTGCCCAAGTCAAGGCTACAAGTGTGCCCATCCCCCAGACAGCAAGCACCGCATCCGTTAAGTATGGATTTACCCATCCCCTCCGCTTCTCCCACCTGCCCGGCACTCCATGAATGTTACTTCCACGTGTGCCTATAAGTGTTGATCGATTAGGACCAATTTAGTGGTGAGTACATGTGGTGTTTGTTTTTCCATTCTTGTGATACTTCACTTAGAAGAATGTTATTTTCTTTTAATCTGCTAAAAATTTTTATTTGAATAATGTGTATGTTTAGAGCTTATCTTTGTGAATATAATTTTTAACTTGAAAATTTATGTTTAAATTTTTGAAATTGAAATTATTATTTAGTTTTACTGGCTTTTAATTTATGAATTCTGAATACCACAAATAAAACAGTACTAGTCATACAGAAAATAAATGCTGTGGAGGGAGAAGCAAGTATGTCATTTTGCTCCAGTGTTACAATCACTAGATTTGCGTCTTCTAGACCTAAAGGGCTCACGGAGTCCTAGGCAGGATTAATGGCAATGGACACACACACACAACTAGACACAGCCTAGTAAAGTTTCTTACTTTTAAGGATAAACGGAACATCAAACAGTGTTCCAGACTGAGAAATGAAAAGTTCATAATGGAAAACAAACTGAACTCTGATTTGCCAAATCAGAGTTTGGCAAATAGTAGAGTAACTTCTATACACAACTGAGAGAAAAGGACTGATACAAATCATAAAACTAGCCAAGATACGACTCACATTTCAGAGAGAAAGAGAGTTTTGTTATGATGGGCTTCAACGAATATATATACAACCTTCACAACCCATCTGAGAAGTCCCTGTAACTAAAACCTCAGTGAGAACAGAGATCTCAAGACCGAAATGGGAAAAGGGAAAGGGAGTGGAGAGCACCAGAGGGAGTTAATCTGAATGGGAGAAGATACTGGACCCCGCAGATCACACAGGGTTACCGAAAGGGAAGCAACACCCTGTCAATGACACTCCGATAACAACTGCTGCTAAAAATACTAAACTCTCTCAGCTGAGTCCACAGCTAAAAAAGTATGATTGGCACAGGCTCTGAGGAAGTAGGGGAGGAGGCAGAAAGGAAAGGCGTATGGTCTGACAAGGCAAAAACAGAGACTGTGGAGCAATAATTGAGTTGTGAGGGTTGCATCTTGTCAGGGGTTGCTAAATGGGCAAATACAGGGCCTTGGGATCAGGGGATGAGGCACTGTATGGTTTTAACCAAGAGCACCACTTTAAGGAAACACACAGGTGTGCATACACATACACACAAGCAAAAACAATGACCAAGTAAAATAAAGAGAAAAAATAAGGTAAAAGAGGAGGAATTCAATCAAATATATCAGTAATCATAATAAATATGCATAAGCTGAATAGCTATTAGAAGAGAGACTATTTTGAGTTATTAAACAGAACCCACCTATTTGTCTGTAAGTTACACTACTGAAATGAAATGATAAAGATTGAAAATAAAGAGATAGGCAAAAAGATTATCAACAAATACAAAAAAACAAAAATAAAAAAAGGAATCAGGAATGGCTATAATAGCAGAAAAAGTTGAACTAAAATAACTCAATAAGAAAAAGAGGGACATTATGCAATGATAAAACCAATAACAATATCATATTAAAAGTAAAAAGCTAAAAACGCTTTCACCAAAAACAGGAAAAAGACATGCCAATTATCACTGTTGTTATTTCTTCTTACTTTGAAGCCTGAAGCTAATTCAAATAGAAAACAAAATGAAATTTAATGCTAGAAAACCCAGGAAACTCTAATAAAAATGATAAGAAAATAGCATAGAAATCAATAGCTTTTCTCTTTATTACTCATAACCAGCTAGAAATGACAGAGTGTGGAGGTGGTGGTAGGAATTCTCCTTACAATATGGACAATAACTACAAATTACTAAAAAATAAATTTTAAAAGAAAGGACCTACTAAATATTATGGAAAGACCAAAAATAAGTCCAAAAAATATATAAAGGCATACCATTTAATTGGGTAAGAAATCCTAACATCACACAGAAGTTAATTCTCTGCAAATAATTATATAACCACTTAGTAAAAGAGAATTTAACTTGCCACAAAGGTGGTATTTCAATTCAGTGGGAAATGTTGGGTGGTTTAATAAATGGTGCCATTGCAATTAGCCATATATACAGGGGAAAATGAACTGTAAATAGATAAATTCTAGAAGTATCAAAAAAAAAAAAAAAGGGGGCCGGGCGCGGTGGCTCACACCTGTAATCCTAGCACTCTGAAAGGCCGAGGCAGGTGTATCGTTTGAGCTCAGGAGTTGGAGACCAGCCTGAGCAAGAGCGAGACCCCATCTCTACTAAAAATAGAAAGAAATTATATGGACAACTAAAAATATATAGAGAAAAAATTAGCCAGGCATGGTGGTGCATGCCTGTAGTCCCAGCTCCTCGGGAGGCTGAGGTAGGAGGATCGCTTGAGCCCAGGAGTTTGAGGTTGCTGTGAGCGAGGCTGATGCCACGGCACTCTAGCCTGGGCAACACAGTGAGACTATCTCAAAAAAAAAAAAAAAAAAGAAAAGAAAAAAAAAGGAATCATAAAAAAAAATTTCAAGAACATTTAGGAGAATACTTGTGTAACTCCTGATCCAGAAGACCTCTTTTAGCAAGACAAGAAATATGGAAGCTATAAAAGAAAAAAATACAACTACTTAAAAATAAATTTTCTCTGGCAAAAGTCCCCATAAAGTCAAAAGAAAAACAAGACTGGCATAAAATATTTGAAACACATTTGTTAGATAAACGGTTAGCATCCATAATATATATAAAGCTCTCTAGGCAGTAAGAAGACTAAGAAGATGACAACTCAAAAGAAAAATGAATAATGAGTATGAGCAGGCAATACACAGAAGAGAAAATACAAATGACCAACAATAAAAGAAGCTTAATTTCATGAATAATGAGGGGAAAGAATTCACAAGATATCATCTTTTCAACTATCTGATTGGCAAAAATGAAAGAATGTTAGTATTCAGTTCTGATGAGGATACTAATGTGAATTACTATGCCCTTTTAGAAAGCAATCTAGACTTATATTAATACTATATACCTTTGTCTCAGCAATTTTACTTCTAGGAAATAAGTTACATATTAAAAACATATAAATATTAAAGTATAATCTGAAAAAAAATAAGATCTAGGATGATTATTACATTATTTGTAGTAAAGTTGTTAAAAAATTATAAAATCTGTCCCATAAGGGAGGGTCAAACGAACTGTGGAACATCTGTCTCATGGGATATTATGTAGCTGTTGAAATAACTGAATTCACTTATACCACTGAGATGGGAGGGACTCCATGATGTACTGGTAAGTATAGAAAACAAGTATTTATTGCATGATTGATCACATGTTTTAAAAATGACAAAAATCTTGTATATGGGTGTACACATGTATATACACTGATCCACTTGAAGGAAACAAAAAGGGCAAAATGTATTTTTTAAAAGGCTAATTATATGGAAAATATAATATCAACTGGAAGGCTATAATGTAATTTTCTGTTTGTGAAATTAGTCTGAATAGATTAAAATGGAATGAAAACATTACTCTTATTTTAGGGTGAGATTGTGAAAAATTTTTATGTTAGGTTTTTGTTAATATTATAGTGTTAAGAAAAAATAGAAAGCACTGCATTAATGGTTGAAAGAACAGACTCTTCCATTTCCAGCCCTGTGTCTTGGGAAAGTTACTTAACCTCTATCTGAGCTCCATTTTGTTACATTCTGAACATAACAAAAACTTGTAGAGTTACAGAGAACTTTACTGATCATCTAGTGCCCCTGCTTCATTGCATACAGACCAGAAAATTGAGGCCAACAGAGATGAAGGGATTTGCCAATGATCCTGTAACTAATTATCATCAGCAGACAGGAGCTAAAATACAAGTCTCCAGATTTAGTGTTCTTTTTCCACTGCACTGATATCCTCAAAATTAGCTTAGAAGTGAGTTGGAAGAAACCTGGGGCCCCTTAACTGTGGGAGATAAACTATTTCTCTGAAGTTTGCACAAGGCCACACCCTTCTCAAATCCTCTTGAAGCTGAATTAAAATAAAATAAGAATATCTGTTCTAACAAAGCCATCATATAAAATAACTGAGTGAGCATCTGGCTTAATTAGCAGGAGCTACTATTTTTTAAGTTGTCCCTTGGAATTTATTTTCACTGTCATTGCTATTAGCCTCTAAGTGCCATGAAAGCACGAACAGCCTCTGTCTTGTTCAGCACTGTAACCAAGGCACCCAGAGTGACGCTTGGTGTACAGGTTGTGAACATTAAGTATTTGTTTAATGAATTATGAGTCCCCACAGGGCCACTTATTGAACTCCCAATAAATCAGATGTTTCTCTCTTTCCTTTTCTATCAATGGACTCTCTTAACTGCCAATTCAATAGGGGCAAACTACCAATGTATTCACTCCTACTCTCCCCTAGAACCCTATAAAATGTCAGGTAACAGAATTAACATGCCAAGAATTATTGGTCACACAAAATAAATGTTTGTGGTTGATTAGGATGATAATGAAGCCACTGTGTATTATAAACACTCATTCCTAAGAAAGAATTACATCGTTGTAATAATTAGTAACAACAGTAACTGATATCATTTATTTAGTGCTACATGTAAAGTTAAATCTATCATTTCGTTTAATTTTTATAATAACCCTGTGACCATTTTGCCGAGAGGAAACCAAAGGTTAGAACCACTAAGTACCTTGTTACTAAGTGGCACAGCCAAAATTTCAACTCAGGATTATTAACTTCACATTTCATATTCTTAAACATCAGGTTTAACTGCTTCCATTAGAGAAGTAAAATATAGTTGCTCGAAGCATTTGGCTGCAATAAAAATGGCTCCACCACTGTTTGTATCTTACGAAGTGGAAATTCAAAATAGCTGTTCATTTTCTCCTAAGAGTCATTAGATGTTTCACTGAGTTAAAATGGACTGTAAATACTTTGTTTTTTAAAAAACAAACATGACAGTATTTGCTCCCTGGAAGCAAAGTGGTATTTTCTCCACAAAGGAAATTTTCAGCATAATATAATGTAAAACTGCGGCAAAAACCCACCCACCCTGCCCTTTAAAAAACCAAACCAAACCCAAACAAAAAAACTCACCTACAAAGGCTGCCATCTGAGCTGCTGTTCTTCCCACAGAGTTGACAACATCTGTCTCAGCACCAGCTTCCAACACTACCCATGTGATGTCTTTATTACCTACAGTTAAAAAGGAATATATGTGTCAATATTAGGCGTGCACAATTTAAACACTTGGTTTTTGGTTTCTGTCATGTGGATATTTTCATTCTTTTTCCAAAATATGAATCATAACTACAGTAAAAAGTAAAAGGTTACACAAAAGACTTAGAAATTAAACTTATTTTTTGGAAAATAAATCAAGCAGTAAAAAAAGGATATGAAATTGAAAATCACTTTTTTAAACAAAATGAAACATGTTTTCCTAAGGATAATGCTTAGTATAAAATCAAAACACACAAATAAGAAATATCAAAAACAAAGACAGAAAAGATAAAATGAATAGAAGTCCCTGTTTAATGTCTACTAACCCATTCCATCCCTCACACTTATAGGCTCTGGAATAACTATTAACCATTGGGGATCTTTCTTTTTTTTTTTTTTCTATCTAAACATCCATAGTTACTGTACTCACATTCTTCCCCTAATGAAATCATTATGGACATTTTGCTATTATAAACTCCACTCAGTGAACAGTATTTTCCATTCTTTTTTGTAAGTTTGAACAATGATTTTCTTAGAAACTGTTCCTGGGAAACATTGATGGATCAAAAGTTATGCATATTTTAAAAGTATTTTGCCAAGCTGCCATCAACAAGGTTGGACTGATATTCACTCCCCATAACAGTACAAAGAAATACCTGGACATTATCACTCTTTCTTAACCTTTGCCAATATAATGTTGATCAGCCAGTAATATTTCTTTTGTTCTCTGTCTATTGCAATATTTATCTTTTTCTTATTTATGTATTTATTTGTTTGTTTGTTTTTAGAGATGGGGTCTTGCTATGTTGTCCAGGCTTGTCTTAAACTCCCAGCCTCAAGTGATCCTCCTGCCTCTCGAGTAGCTTGGATTCTAGGCATGAGCCACTGTGCCTGGCTTTTCCAATTGATTTATAAGAGATCTTTATATGTAACCATATGACCCTTTAAGATATGTGGTAAGTATTTTCCTTCCTTTTTCATTTGTATTTTAACTCTATTTATGATATAATCTATATGTGAAAATGTTAAAATTTTATGTAATCAACTGGTCAATGTCATCCTATTTGGATTCTATATTTTACATAACGCTTAAAATGCTTTTGTGGGCTGGGCGTGGTGGCTCACGCCTGTAATCCTAGCACTCTGGGAGGCTGAGGCGGGCGGATCGTTTAAGCTCAGGAGTTCGAGACCAGCCTGAGCAAGAGCAAGACCTCGTCTCTACTAAAAATAGAAAGCAATTACCCAAACAACTAAAATACGTACAAAGAAAAAAATTAGCCGGGCATGGTGGTGCATGCCTGTAGTCCCACCTACTCGGGAGGCTGAGGCAGAAGGATCACCTGAGCCCAGGAGTTTGAGGTTGCTGTGAGCTAGGCTGACGCCACGGCACTCTAGCCCGGGGAACAGAGTGAAACTCTGTCTCAAAAAATAAATAAATAAATAAATAAATGCTTTTGTGTTCTAGGATTATGAAAATACAGATTACAGTTTTCAAAATATAAGAATACTATATTACTCCTGCATTTTCTTAAAGAACTGCAATAATTACAGGTAACTCTACTTGATTTCAGATATTTCTCAATGGTGCTTATTCAGCAAATAATAAACAACATGAATCAAGGTAAGTTTCTAAATGAATCATCATATTTAGTATATAAATGCCAGCGAGGCAAATAAAGCTCTATCACAGCAGCTATTTGATCAGAACAAAGATGTTTTCATATTGCTTCAAAATCTAAAGATAGAGAATATCAAAGGAACTAACTTGAAAGAACAATATATCCAGTTTCTCAATTCTACCAAAATATTGTCAACATAAATAATCAATTTATTTAAATAACTTAAGAAACAGACCACCAAATTAACTATAACTTATTTCATACATTATAGCTTTTCAAAGACCAATTCCCACTATTCCTTTGTATACAACTCAATCTTAAAATTACTAAAATGAAAATACATTTAATATTTTAACATATATGTACTTATAACAAATTTGTACAGGTAATTGATATTAATAAATAAACGCTGAAACATCACCAGAAAGTGCAGCAAACATGAGGGCTGTGTATCCATGTTCATGCTGATGACAATTTACGTCAGCTCCATGTCGCAGAAGGAGTTTGCACATATCAAGTTTTCCTTTATATGCTGCATGCATTAGAGGAGTCATTCCATTCTTTAATAGAAAGGAAAAAAGTGCATTAATTGTACTTATTTACCTTTTCCCTACCTATGAACAATTGCTGCAATTAAATTAAAAACATAAACATGAATTAATGAAACCATCTTTATAATCTGTAAAGTAGTTTTATATTTACTTTCCCACTTGGATCTTCCATTAACTTCAGAGGAAAAGAGATGGTTTTATTACCTGAGGTTTTTTTTTTACAGATTAGCAAACAGATTCAGAGAGGACTTGCTCAACCTCACATGACTAGGAAATGGCTAGGCCAGGGATTAGAACCCAGATTTTCCACATTTACCAAACATACTTAGTTCCTGGGAAAACAAATGAACAAACGGATATACACACATAAAAAAAAAAAAAAAGCTTGAAGAAAAATCTCAAAACAAACAGAACACCTATCAAGGGGATATTTAACTCAGGATTATTAACTTCACATTTCATATTCTTAAACATCAGGTTTAACTACTTCCATTAGAGAAGTAAAATATACTTGCTCAAAGCATTTGGCTGCAATAAAAATGGCTCCACCACTGTTTTTATCTTACAAAGTGGAAATTCAAAATAGCTGTTCATTTTCTCCTAAGAGTCATTAGATGTTTCACTAAGTTAAAATTGACTGTAAATACTTTGTTTTCTAAAAAGCAAACATGACAGTATTTGCTCCCTAAGAAGCAAAGTGCTCTTTTCTCCACAAAGGAAATTTTCAGTATATCCACAACATGGGATATTATAAAGCTATTAAATAAATGATTTCATCTGTATTTATTGAACTGGAAAAATTTCCACAAATTATTATCAATGAGAAAAACAGGTATGTGAAATGTACATTATAGAGCTATTATTTTTAAAACAATGATCCAAGAAACATATATTATAGTAGTATCATTTTTTAAAACAATGATCCTTAAAATCACATATATATTTTGATCATATATATGATTTGATCATATATGACTGTATAAATATGAAGAAATGGCGGTACTTGCTCTAGGCTACATTGTTTGGTCTCCATATGTTTTGTGCATATTTAATGAAACATCTAACCTTACGTGTGCTAAGTACCTAATACTATTTGGTAGATAAATGAATGAGCTATTTCCTGTAAGTGAATTTTCTCAGTAACCCAGGCTAAATTCTGTAAGTGCTAGAATATCAAAGTTGTTTTAGATGAAAACCTCTCTAAAACATATAACACCTTACCTTAGTATGCTAACATAATTTGAATTGTTCTTGATGCTTCCAGACTATTATTATGAACACAAGCCGTCATACTGTTAGCACAGTACCACACTATTCTCAGAGGGTTGCAGACACAAGAATTATAGGGAGTCTGGGATTTTCATTTTCAGGTGGATGCACAAGAGGCAATTTAGTGGAAGTAATCAACATTTCTTGAGAGTAAGAATGGAAAAATGACAGGGAGATTGTAAACTTAAGACTCCATGCCTGAGCATGGTGGCTCATGCCTGTAGCCCCAGTACTTTCAGAGGCCAAGGCTCACTTGAGGTTAGGAGTTCAAAACCAACCTGGGTAACATAGTGAGACTCCATCTCTACAAAGAATAAAAAAAATTAGCCAGCCATGGTGGCATGTATCTGTAGTCTCAGCTTGGGAGGCTGAGGTGGGAGGACTGTTTGAGTCCAGGAGTTCAAGGCTGCAGTGCTCTGTGATTGCACCACTGCACCCCAGCCTGGATGACAGAGCGAGACCCTGTCTCAAAAAAAAAAAAAGACTCCTTTAGTCGGATGTTTCTACAGGGATGGAATATTTACATGTTGGGGGTGGATAGGTTAATGGGTGTGGGTAAATAGAATCTCATTGTACAGACAATGAATGGAGTGCTTTAAGAAAGTAGGAAAGGACTACATTCATTAGTTTTTGAATGAAGCAAAAATGTATTGCAGAACTAGGGGATCTCCTAATGAATGGTATAACCTGTATATAAGAGGCTAGTATATGGCCTGGAGGAAAAGGAAGGACCCTATACTGTCAGAAGGGCCCCCATAAAGAAGCACACAGCTATTTCTTTCACAAATTTTTAGGACCCAGACTTCAGCCAGGGAGTTCAGCATTTTCTGTTCACCCAGAACAGGTGGGCAGTCAATCATCCAGCACTTCAATCCTACAACTAGAGGTTATCTAGCTCTGAGAATGATTAATCCCAAGACTGCAGAACTGTCCTATAGTTAAAAAACCCCCAAAAACCTTTCAACACAATGTGGTAATCTGCTTAAAAGCAAAGGAGATATGAAAAGCTTTTGGATCCTACATTGCAAACTGTCCTCATTTTCTTGTCTGTGTTTTAACTGTCATTTATGTCAATCACTTCTGTCCATTTATCTCTCTGTCTCCCTCTGTTTCCTACTACTCCCTTTTCCCTCATTTTAAAATTTTACCTCTCTTTTTTCTCTCTTGTTCTTTCTTGTTTACCAGCTGTCATCTTAGCAGGAATTGGTTTTTAGAGCAAACCTATGGCAGCTTTTTTCCCAAAAGGTAAAGAGATATCCCAATCATATAATTTGCTGTGCAGTCTCTGAACCTGCTGTTTTGTCATGTTTATAATGCAGTGTGTGTTTTTACCAAAAAACAAATTTTACCAATTGGAGATTTTTACTAAATTTCAGTGAGGTGCTGGATAGTCTCAGGAATTATAAAATAAACTTGTGGTAAGTGACAAATTCATACTAGCTTTCCAAATAATTGGATATCACATGTACTCTCCTATCTTTTAATCTAATTTTGTGTTTAAGAATGTAGAATTGTGCAAAGGAAATTATAAATTTTGAATGCAATGATCACTATGCATTATCTTAGTTCTAATACCACCCATTATTTATAAAACTATTTCCATGGGCAAAGAAAAATAGAAATGATATTAATAAATTTTAATACTATAAATTTTCTAATCATTCTAGTATTTTTGTGGTATTTCAGCGTAAACATCAAGAAAAGGAAAAAGGAAATGAATAATTCAAAACAATACTGTTAACCTATTAAGAATAGAAGAGAATATTCCCACATCTAAAATAAATTAAGTAAATTAAATTTAAAATGTTTTATTCCAGTTATAAATATGGAATAACTTAGTATTAGACAGAAAACTAAAATACTGATTATCCATCTCTGCTCAAATTAGAAAGGTAGTAATAAGTTTCATAAAATATTATCATAGTGTTATATGTAATTCACCAATTCTAAGAAGAATTTCATTTTCATACTTAACATTTGTGAAACTGAGCTTCAGTTTACAAGTACTAGAATCTTAAAAATTACCATCAGTTTCCACTCCCCTCATTTTTTAGTATCTCTGAAATCTAGATGAGTCTTTAAAACTATGGCATCTTAGATTCAGTGAAACACAAAAGTAAAAATTCTCACCTCCTTGTGATTTCCCAAAGACAACCTTCAAAGAAGTGTGCCTAACTGAATTGTATAGAAAAGTGCTTCTATAATTCTTTAGATATAATGACCTTCAAAATAATTAAAGTTTCTCTCCCATAATTCTTAAATCAAAGAATTCATCCATATTAAGCTATTATATTGCAACTCTGTATCATCAAATACGGCACTCATTCATTCAGCAACTATTTATTGAGTGCCTAATATGTGTCAGACATAGATCTGTACATGTGGGTAGCAATAAACAAACTCTACGCTCCTACAGTCAAAATCCCTGGCACTTAAATTTAGTAGGGGAACAAGAGCTAGTGGAAAATAACATAAGAGTAAGGGCACAAGGTAGTGCCAGAAGGAAGGAGAAGATTATTATTTTAAAAAGGACACAGAGGGAATGTCCCTCTGACAAGCTGGCATTTGAACAGGGCCCAGAAGAGACTTAGGGAGCAAGAAATGCAAATAACTGGAGGAAGAATGGTCCAGGTAGACGAAATGCAAGTGCAAAACTGAGAGAGAGGAACATCTGCATTGTGTTCAAGGATCATGAAAGAGGCCAAGTCTATCTGCAGCCCACTCACAAAATCTCTAGAAAACTCCAGGAATCTCCCTATCTTGACCCTGGTGCTTCTAATATTTTAAGTGTGATGCCAATGTTTGTGGAAGATTTCTGCAAACCTTTATCAAGTTTTAGAAGAGTCATTTGTTACAAGCTTTTACCATCAACTGTTAAATTTGGTCAAATATATTACAGCATCTGTTGAGATGATCATATTTGTTTTTCTTTTATTCTGTAATATAGTGAATTATATTGAAAGATTTTTGAAAACTGAACCATCTCAACAGTTTTAGAAAAACCTTACTTGGCTGTGATGTCTTATTAGGCTTAGGATATATTGCTGGATTAACCTGCTAATATTTTATTTAGTATTTTAGCATCTGTATTTATAAAGTGAATTGGGTCCATAGTTTTTCGGGGGCTTCTTATTTGGCATCAGCATCTGAATTGGGTATTTTTTTATCTTTTTCTAAACTAATGTTATAATTTTTGTAAAGTGAGAATTAGCTGGTGCTTAAAGTTTCATAAAGTTTAATCGGATTTGTAGCTTCGGAAGGTGGTAGACATTTTAAAACATTTACACCCATCTTCCTTAATTATTCCAGTTTTTTTCTCTACTTCTATATCAGATGAATATGTAAATTTTTATTTTTCTACAGAGTTCATGTGGGCTTTCAAATGTACTGGCTTAAACAAAAAAGTTATAACAATCTCCTTTATAATTGCTGTCCTTCCTTTTTTTCCTCTTTCCCTCCCTACCTCCTTTCCTTCTCTCTTTATTATTATTATCCTTATATATTATTTTCTTGCTTGTACTTCCCAAGTTGTATCTATTTTTTCATTTTAAATTAATAATATTTATCAATTTAAAAACATTTTCATCACCTCCAAAAGATACCACATACCTATTAGCAGTCATTCCCCACCTCCCTCTACCCCTTCCCCAGCCCAAATCATCCACTAGTTTACTTTCTGTCCCTATGGATTTGCCTATTTTGGACATTCATATAAATGGAATTATATAATTTGCAGGCTACTGTGACTGGTTTCTTTCACTTAGCAGGTTTTCATTCATATTATAGCAGGTGTCAGTATTGCTTGTGTCTTTATGATTAACACTCTATTGTATGAATATACTACATTTTATGGATCCATTTATCAGTAAACATTTGGGTTGTCTCTACCTTTGCCTAGTATGAATAATGCTGTTATAAACATGTCTATGCAAATTTTTATGGGAACATATGTTTTCATTTCTCTTGAGTATATACCTAGGATTGGTGAGTCATGTGCTAACTCTATGTTTAATCATTTGAGGAACTGGCTATTTTCCAAAACAGCTACACCATTTTACATTTCTGCCAGCAATGTATGAGGGCTCTAATTTCTTCACATCCTCACTAATACTAATTATTGTCTACCTTTTTGATTCTAGCCATCCTAGTAGGAGAGTGAAACTAAAGTAGTGTCTCACTGTGCTTTGGGTTTGCATTTCCCTGGTGGCTAATGAGGTTACACATTTTTTCATGTAAGTATTGAGCATCTGTATATCTTCTCTGGAGCAATGTCTACTCAGATCTCGTACCCATTTTTAAATTGGGTTATAAGTCTTTTTATTACTGAGTAGTAGGAGTTCTTAGTATGTTCTCGTTACAAGTCCCTTATCAGATGTGATTTGTAAAATTTTTCTCCCATTCAGTGGGTTGTCCTTGCACTTTCTTGGTGCTGTGCTTTGAAGCATACAAGTTTTTAGTTTTGATGATTTCCAATTTATTTTTTATTTTGTTGCTCATGTTTGCTTTTTAAAATTTTTATTTTTATTTTAGTTTTCCTAAACCATTTCTTTTACTTTTTTTAGTATACTTTACTTTTCAAAATAATTTCATGAGTTGAAAGTTCAGAACACCACAAAGATTGAAAGCACAATGATAAACATCACAAAAATTCTTCTGAATATTGCTTTATACACCTAATACAGCTTTTGATAAATAGTAGCTTTTGATAAATGTTGTATTTTCAGTTCTAAACAGTAGATTATTTCTATTTCTATTTTTCTACTAACCTAAGAATTATGCAGAGTTAAAAAAAACAAATTCCAAGAAATGTACTTCTTCATTATTTGGATTACATTATTACTTATTTTCAAATGTATTATACTATATTTGGTGTTGTTTGAAATTAGCTAAAATTGTTTCAAATAAGCTACAATGAAGTTGTTTGAAATTACCTAAAATTTCTTTTATAAAATAGTATGTAACATATGGATTAATTTTTATCAGTGTTCCATGTAAAAAAGGAGATACACTATCAAAGTTCAGTCAAATTTCTTGCACTAGAACTATGCCATATAATATACTAGCCACTAGACGCTCATAGGTATTTAAATTATCTTTTACTTGCTTAAAATTAAATAAAATTAAAAATCCGTACTTCCAGCCAAGATATAGTAACAGGAACTAGAGTTACGTTCTTCTTAGAATAACAACAGCAGCAACAGAAAAAATCATTCAAAATATATGAAGTAACACTTTGCAAGACACTGTCCATCAGGCAATGAAGGACATGATCCCTGAGAGATGGAAAGCAATTGAGCTGAGACTTACAACTGCCTACCTTACCACATTAAGAGAGTTTCTAGGTTATAGTCCAGAGAGGGGTAATCCAGACTGAGCCTGGCATACTGTCTGTATTGAGGGGATGGAGTTGAACATCCAGGGATACCAAGGTAGTTTGAATCCCCAGGACAGAATAACAGAGAAAAGAGAGTTGCACAGAAAGAGAATTCTAAAGATTTGCAGAGGGTTCCCCTAGGGTATTTATTCAACTGAATACTGATCAACACAGGCATGTGAGGAAACTGGCTAAGCCTGGGAAAAGAACTAGCTGAGAACACTGGAGGAAACAGCATCCAGTACTCATACAGGGCCAGGAAGAGTGGCAGATCCCACCAGCCAGCCTAGAAACACAGCAAGCATCAGAGAGCAATGCACAAAAGACAAGGAAGTGTCTTGCTTCAGCACTGGGGGAAAAAACTCTTGACTGAGCATTATGCTGGTCTCAGCTAACAAATGTTGAAAACTAGAACTGAAAGACTCAAACTGCCTCCAAGTAACTTAACTGTTCATGAAAAAAAGCTCATGAGTCTTTATCAGAATGCAAAATCATACAGCACCCAACAAGGTAAAATTCCCAATTTTATGCCACCCAGTAAAAAATAATCAGACATGCACAGAAGCAAGAAAAAACAACTCACAATGAAGAGATACATCATTCAAAAGAAATAAAGGCATATGTCCATACCAAGATTTGTACATAAATGTTTATAGAAGCTTTATTTGTAATAGCCCCCAAATTGGAAACAACCCAAAATTCCATCAACTTTTTAATGCATAAAAAGACTGTGGTGTATACATACAATGAAAATTACTCAGTAATAAAAAGAAGTAATATATGCTACAACATGGGTGAATTTTTACGCTGAGTAAATGAAGCTACACAAAAGAGAGTACATACTGTATGATTTCATTTATATAAGATTAGAAATGCAAACTAATGTATTGTGACTCAAAGCAAATTAGTAGTTATCTGCAGGAGTAGGGTGGGGAAGGGCAGGAAGGAGAGATTACAGAGTATAAGGAAACATTTAAGGTGATGGATATCTTTATTATCTTGATGGTGATGGTTTCACAGGTATATACATATGTCAAAGCTTAACAAATTTTACACTTTAAATATGTATAGTTTATTGTGTATTAATTATACCTCAATAAAACTGTTAATAAATGATAGAAAACTAAAAATCCAGTTACTCAAACATTCATTCCTTCATTCATTCATTTATTTTTTATAGACAAAGTTTCACTTTGTTGCCCACATGAGGGCAGTGGCTTGATCATAGCTCACTGCAGCCTCAAACTCCTGGGCTCAAGTGATCCTCCCGCCTCAGCCTCCTGAGTAGCTGGGACTATAGGCATGCACCACCATGTCCGGCTAATTTTTTTATTTTTTGTAGAGCTGAGGTCTTGTCCATGCTGGTCTTGAACTTCTGGTCTCAAGTGATCCTCCTACCTTGGCCTTCCAAAGTGCTAGGATTATAGGCGTGAGTCATCACACCTGGCCAAACTTTCCACATTTGAAGTGTTTAATGGCCACACATGGCTAATGGCTACCATACTGAATAGTTCAGATGTTATCACCAACTCAAAAAGTTTATTTAGGTAGCAACAGTTCTAGAAAGTTGAGTTTAAGTTCAGTTAACTTTCCCTAGAAATGGAATTGCTGGATCAAAGAATACGTACTTTAAAATTGATACTTCAAAATTTTCTTCAGAATGTTATGCCAATTTACACTTAATCCATTAGTATATAAAAGTTCATATTTCCCACATTTGACAAAAAATAATGTGATTTTGGTTTAATTTACACTTATTTGATTACTAATAAGATTAAACATGTTTTTACATGCTTATTTGTCTTTTGTGACCTGTCTGCTTACATTGGGTTTAAAGATTATTAGTATAACTTGAGCATAAATGCTAAAAACAACTTCTATTAACAGATTGTGATTTTACATATTATCTATTCTCATATGAATAAAACATTTTATTAAACTTTTAAAATTTTACCTCATCCAAACAGTTGACACGAACATTCTTGCTGGATAATAATGTTCCAGCTTCTTGAACAGTACCTTAAAAAAATGAAAAGGAATTTTATTTATCACTAGAATAGGAAAAAAAAATCAAACATCAAGGAAATATACTTTAAAGAGTTACCTGTAAAACTAAGACTAGTCAGACTGGGTTGCTGAGAAATAAGCATCCAATCATATACTATTTATCTCACAAAGTAATTGTCCAGAGGAATAGATTTACAGAAACTAAAATAGTTCCATCTTATTTTTACTTTCACTAACCTTAAAGTAAATTAAATTGGCCACATTTTCCTTTTGGCAGTAATACAATAACCACAAAGCATAAGACCTAATACTGAAACCAATCTAGAGGGCATCTAATTCAAATTACCATGTAAAGGTTCAATTCCAGTCACTATATTACTTGGAATTCAAAATGCAGTCAATATTTATATAATGTGTCAACACTAGGTCTTGTGAATTGATGGCATGATTATGATAGCATGCTTGGTTTGGAAATGCTTAGGTGAAACATATCTTTAAAGCCTGGTACTATATAAAAGTGTTTTATGATCAGTATTTACCATGCTCAAAGTCATCGAATGTAACTTGAAGGTCAGTCCTCTGTAAATTTGGAAATAAGCTGTACCTGGGCCACAACTGTCAGTTTTTCCAGTCTTCTGTAAGGCATAGTGACACAAGCGTACTTGCAGGAGAGAATGTTACTATTATCATTAATACAAGCCAGCCACAAGCTCTGCCAAGAAATTTCTGGTTTAACTGGGCAGAGAACAATTAAATTGAATGTTCTCAGAAAGGATGAGATAAGCCTCTCCTCTAAATGAACATAAAAGAATAAGTGCATCCCCCAACCAGGTTATTTCTTCTCTGTAAATTTAGAATTATAACGTGAGAATGTAATAAACCCTGCTAGTCTTCCAGAGTTAAAGGTGGAAGGCAGCATAAAGATAAGCATGCTTCCTTCTCCCTGACCCACTTCTTAGGCAAGTCACCTGAGTGCCCTTCACCAACAGAAGAGAAAGACTGAGTGTCTCCTAGACAGGCAGAGAAATAGCTCTGTTGGGAAAACGTCAAGTGAATGATCTACACATCCCCAGAGTACGACAGCAGCTGTTTTTGTCAATAGTGCATTTTTCTGACCCTGTCCTGCCTCTGAAGGCAGTTAGTGTCATTGGCGAAATGGCTATAAAATGAGAGGGCAAAGCTTTCAAGTGCACAAGCAAGTTCTACGTGAAACCGTATCCATACTTGTGGCTTCACATCAGAGACTTTCTCAAACACCTTGAGAGAGGAATTGAAGCAGGATGAAAACTCCTGCACCCCAGTTTCACCTGAGCAAATACTTCAGCCGAATCCCATTCTCCACTGAGAAACACCAGAAGTTGTTTTCTATGTGGCCAGGAGATGTTTGTGCAGGAAAGGGAAAATACTATAGGGACTGAGAGCATGTCAGAGCCTGCCACGTTTGAAGGCCAGGACGGGGAATAAAATCATAGACGTGTGGCTCTCCTTAGAGAACAGGATGATAATTCTCTAAAATGTATGCCCAATGGCCAGCATTCAAAGTTAATCTGTCCTGTCAGGGAACAATTTATTTTAAATAAAGATGAGGCATGTATAATGCAGGAGAAAACAAAGTGACTATTTTCTCCTACTACACTCTTATTTCAGAGTCTCAGTCCTTCACTTCTGATACCAGACGCATAGGGGTTTTCTCCACACACCAAGTAATCCTCCATCAGAGAGTGTCTTACCATTTAACTCAGTTCTGACACTACCTAAAGTGAGAGTCAGATCTCACAGGTTAAGGGCTCAGTCCCACAAGACTGTCCCCACTTCAGACGCCAATCCCAGGTTGTGACTTGTGCTTCTGAATGACCGGTTCTACATCAGGGCTCCCATGACCTCCTCTTCGGGTTCCATAATTTGCTGGGACAGCTCACAGAACTCAGGGAAACACTACTTACATCTACCCGTCAATTATAAAAACTATTACAAAGGATACGGATGGGCAGCCAGATGAAAGAGAGGCATGAGGCAAGGTATATGGGAGGGGCTTGGAGCTTCCATGCCTTCTCCAGGCTCTCCTTCCTCCAAGGACCTCCATGTGCTCAGCAATCTGGAAGCTCTCAGACAGAAACCTATGCTTCTGGGATATTTACGGAAGCTTTGTCACATAAGGCATGGTCATTTATTAACTCAATCTCCAGCTCCTTTCCCTTTCCTGAAGGAAGGGGTGGGATGGAGTTGAAAGTTTCAAGCTTCTAATCATGGCTTGGTCTTTCTGATGAGCAGTCTCCATCCTGAAGCTATCCAAGAGTTCACCAAGAATCACCTCCTTAGAACAAAAGATGCTCCTATCGCCCAGGAAATTCCAAGGGATTAGTGTCAGGAACCAGGGTCAAACACCAAATATCAGAACAAAAGAAGTACCTAGCACCTCTACAGCTCAGAGATTACAAGGGTTTTAGGAGCTCTGTGTCAGGAACCAGGGGCAGAGACCAATATATACTTCTAATTATATCACATATGTGCGTGTGTGCAGGCACACACACGCGCGCGCGCGCGCACACACACACACACACACACACACACACACACACACACACACACACACACACACACACACCACTCAACAGGTTAAGGTTAGCTGTTTGAAATGCAGGGACCAGGATGAGAATAATTATCCGAAACAAATTGGGGTTCTGGAGAATGAAAACAGATTTTGGAACATACATGAGCAAAATACCCCAAGAGGAAAAACTGTGATGATTTCTAATTTGGTGTTCCTAATTTAATGACATTAGTAGGAAATTATAGAAGGTCCAGAATAGCACAGAAATGTGAAACACATGGCTCACACAGAAGGATTTTTACTTTTTGTCATTCCTTACTGTCCCACTCCATTCCTTTGAGTAGACTCTCAAATAATATTTGGCAACTAAGCTTAAAAGATTAATTGCTTTACTTTGAGAAGGAAATGTGTTAGATCTGATTTAACAAACTGCTATGGGGGGAAGATATATCACTATAAGAAGGGATGTGTAATGAGCCAACATTTACCTTTATTGAAGATTAAAAAAAAAATAACAGACCTAAACCAATGAACATTTGTTTAATGATTTGTTTTCCTTTTAAGAATTTCTTCCAGTTGTTCAAACCAAAGAAAACACAATATAAACCACCTCATTAGAATGAGATTGATCAACTTATCTGGATGAACAAGCATTTTAGCAGAGAAGAGATGATGCAAAGAATGATATTCTCACTGTTATTGCCCTCTTTTCTACCATACTACAGCCCTTTCAGGACCACTATAAAATGGAACAAGACCTGCAAAACCCTCAGTTTCCTCATCTATGAAACAAAGATAGTATTAATAGTATCCATCCCGTAGAATTGTGAGGACTAGGCTTGTCCTAACGTAGGACACATAGTAAACCGGCAGTGCATATTAGATGCTCCTGTTATTTTATATTCAGAGCCGCACAATATAATTCACTGTTATATTTCTAATATCTAGATTGGGACCATAAGTCTCTACTGGAGACAAACTGATGTAGCCAGAACAAAAAGGGAGAAACAAACTTATGATATTCTATTTCCAGCAATTCCTCAAATAACCATGAGATTCAGACATGTATGGATTTCAATCATCTAGTGGAATCCCACAAAAATGGATATTTTAAGGAATCTATATCCAAGTTAAGGGTCTAAAAAACTATTTGACTTGTTTGTTGCTATAATGTTTATATATAAGTAAAATCATATAAAAATTTTTAAAATGTTTTAATTTTAAAAGAATAATATATGATATAGATTTCAATATAACCATAAATATACAGCTATAAACACATCTAAATAGTGGAGACTTCTATTATAACATGTATTTTGAAATAGAGAATTTGTGTGATATTTCTAAGTTTTCCCACTCATATCTATTTTTAGATTTTGTAACAAAATGGCCTTAAATTAGGATGAATCACTGTATAAAATTTAGAGTGTCTAAAAGAGCTGCTGTTGTGTAAATGAAGATAATGAAGCCCACTGAGGTTGCATAACCTGCCCAATCATATAGCTAATGACAATGTTATCTTTTAAGTTAAATTTTTCTTTGAAGTCTGTACTATAATTGATTATCATTAGACTTGAATCTTTCTAAACCATAAATACACTAGCAGGTTGGGCACAGTGGCTCATGTCTATAATCCTAGAACTTTGGGAGGCTGAGGCTGGAGGATTGCTTGAGGCCAAGAGTTTGAGACGAGCCTGGGCAACACAGCAAGACCCCTGTCTCTCTATTTAAAAAAAAAAAAAGACACTAGCAGTGACATTATTAACTACACAGGACCTCAGAACAAGATCTTATTTTAACAGTCCAAAATTGGAAACAACTTAAATGTCCATAAATGTGAATGGATGAACAAATAATGGTACATCCAATAGAAATAAAAGAAAATAAGAAACAGACTATTAGTACACACAACACAAATGAACCTCAAAATCATAATGCTGAGTGAAAGAAGACAGGTGAAGAAAAGAATACTTACTGGATGTTCCACTTATATAAAATTCAAGAATAGAGAAATCTAATCAATAGAGATAGAAACATATCTGTGGTTGCCTGGAGATGGGTGTGGAGGGAGTGACAGATACAAAGTGGCATAAAGAACTTTTGGGAGTGATGGAGCCATTCATTATCATGATTGTAGTGATGGTTTCGTGGATATATGCTTAAGTTAAAACTGATAAAAAGTATACACTTTAAATATGTGCTATCTATTGTACTTTAATTGTACCCAATAAAGTTGCTAGAAAAAAATCTTATTGTCCAAATCTATTTCAGAGTTCCTTTTGCCCAAATATGAAAAAAACATTAGAAAGTGTATTACTTTCTTATTAAGTCAGCAACAGTGATCCTAGGAATTTCAGGTACTAAACAAGAGAAGTAATGGGAAGATGTTCTGGCTTACACCTTTAAAAAGGTTTAATTTATTTTGAAATAGTGCTGTCTTGGTGCTTAATAAAAAAAGGCATCAAAGCTTAGAAGAATGGGTCACTGTACAAATAATATAAGCCAGTTAAATATAGTTCAGTGATTTCAATTTTCTCTTAAATGTTATGAAATGGATGCTATCATTAACTATGATTTAAATGGATATGTTGGAAACAGCTTTTCATTTTCATTTGGAACTTGTTGGCAGTCTAACAAATATACAATCTGTAGAATATTTATTATGCAAACTCACTCAGAAAACAAAATTGTTCTAAAAGTGTCCAAAAGTGATACATGGCATTCTTCTCCGAACTCTTAAGTTCCATTTACAGTCTGTCTGCTAGTTTCTGGAGGGAGTGACTAGCAGATAAGAAGGCATTTAAACATTTGCTGAGTTTATCTCAGACTGGCCAAGATGCCAGGTTAGACTTTGCTGAAAATTTATTGTTAGTTCAAAGTACTAGAACTGTCTAGTTGAGTGCTTTTCAAAGTTGAGAAATGTATGGAAAAAAAAAAAAACTTTTACCTAGCCGTTTAAAAAAATGCTTCATATGGGTAAAAATATAAAACTTTGGTACTTTGCCTGTGACCTTTATTCAACTATAAAATAAAAATTTACTTTACAAATTAAATGTACACAAAACTATAAAATCAGTAACATTTAAAATTACAATTAACTTCACAGATGATGTTTTGCTGAAATTAAATGGCCTCTCAAAGTGAATATGGTATGGACTGCTCTGGTGCTGGTTTCATTTTTTGTTTAGTTTATTTTTTGTTTTTAAGTACAGCCTATTTATTGGACTACAGGCCATAAGATACCTTAGCTCTGCCAATTAGCTGTTTGACACTCAGCAGGTTGTCTAACTTCCCAGTTCCTCAGTTTCCCAATCAACAAAGTGTAGATTACCATATTTATCATAACGACAGCTAACACAAGTAATGTTTTAAATGCTTTAACCATACTAACTCATTTCATCACTACAACAATGTTGTGAGATGGAAACTATTATTGTTTCCATTTTTCACATAGAGAACTTGAAGCTCAGGAAAAGTAACTTGCCCAAGGCCACATCACCAGCAAATGATAGAGGTAGGTAGGATTCCAAGCTAGACCTGCCAGGGTAACCACCATCCCATGCTGGCTCTTGTGCTATTATAGCTTAAAAATAATTCCTAGCTCAAGATTAAATGCATTAATACATGTAAATTACTTAGAATTACAACAACAGTCAATAAATGTTGGCTATGGTTGTTTGCTCATATATCCCATAACTTTTCTTTGAGAGTGCAGTGACATCCCACAGCCCTTCACTTGACGAGACTGCATCACATACTAAGTCCACCTCAGTTCTGTTCTCATTGGCCTGGGCCAATTGAAGTGATGAAAGATAGCATCTGTGCATTCATGCAACTTGGTATAAGATGTGGGTCCACAAATATCACAAATCTAACCAGAATAAATGTACATTAATTCTATTTTATATAATCTTCAGAATAAAAACTGGTGGCCGGGCGCGGTGGCTCACGCCTGTAATCCTAGCACTCTGGGAGGCCGAGGCGGGTGGATTGCTCGAAGTGAGGAGTTTGAGACCAGCCTGAGCAAGAGCGAGACCCCGTCTCTACAAAAAATAGAAAGAAATTATCTGGCCAACTAAAATATATATATATAGAAAAAATTAGCCGGGCATGGTGGCGCATGCCTGTAGTCCCAGCTACTCGGGAGGCTGAGGCAGTAGGATCGCTGAAGCCCAGGAGTTTGAGGTTGCTGTGAGCTAGGCTGACGCCACGGCACTCACTCTAGCCCGGGCAACAAAGTGACACTCTGTTTCAAAAAAAAAAAAAAAAAAGAATAAAAACTGGTGGACACCTGAGAATACATCCAAGGACGCTTCTATCCCCTTGCGGAGACCCAGTTTATGAAACTCCTTATCAGTTTTCACTTTTAAGAGAACACGTCATAACCCTGGCCTGTTTAAAATCAGAATTTTTGTCCCTGATGGAATGTAAGTCGATCCTTTGTCTCCTTTTTGCCCAACACAGTACCTGGCACACAGCTGGGACTCACATGTTTGCTAAATTGAATCCTGGAGCCACCAAGGGCAGGGAGAAATTACCCAAGAGACAGGCAGAACAGAAAGACTGCAATAGATCAGCAAGAATCATGCAGTGCAAACAATAAAAATACCAATCTGAAGTCCCACAATTCCGGGCAAAGAACACTTATTGATAAATATAGCTGTGATTGACTTAGGAAGGTTGAGCTTAGATGGCGTGGGCTCAACTCATCAGCACCTGTTGAGTTCAAACCCAATTTTTTTCTCCTTTACGTTTAGACTTTCCTTGTCATTCTGATGAATAAATTTGCCTTGTTCTCTGGAGTTCCAGATTTGAGTCTGGCTAGACTTAGAAGATTGGAAACTGGGAAGTCTTATGCTGCAATGACTGGCCTCTCTGCCATCCGAGGGCAGACGTGGCTATCTTCTTCTTGAGTTTAAAACAACTATGTTAATTATGCCCGCAGACCCACGCATCTCCAGGCCCGAGCCGCGGTGACCGTGCAGGGGAAGCATACAGTCACGCTGATGTCATCTGCCAGGTAACGGGACTCGCCAGGGAGCCTCTGGGACGTCCACCCGGGGCCTGCGGTGAAAATACGGCTCCGGACTCGTCCCCGGGGCTCCCTGCCAGTGACCCGGGCAGCGGAAGTGGGACTCGTGATGGGAGAGAGTGGAAGAGACAGCGCGGAGAAGCGCGATTAGAAGATCGCTGAGGTGCAACGTGGGCCGAGGGGCGGGTGTGGACGCCTGGCCAATTTCCTCGCCTCCCTGTGGGTTCCTGCGACTACCGGGGCCTCTGGAAGGAAGCCAGGGAGGCCCTGGATGCGGAAGTCCCAATGCGGCAAATTACAGACCTAGTTCTGTGCCCTTATAAAGAACCCCTCTCACTACGAGCTGCCTCCAATGCCAAGCGGGGGCAGGGACCGCCAAGGGATCCAGATCACTAGGCCTCCGGAAGTCAAAACGGCCCTTTAGATACCGGCTTAAGACCCTGACACTACCAGGCCACTGTCGCCGGGACACACCGTGGTCAAAATCCCCTGAGGAATTCTGAAAAATGTACGCTGGGGCCCACACCCCGGGGACGCTCCTTATAATCCGAGGTGGGGTGTGGAAATCTGCACGTTTCCAAAAGCTGTTTCAGAGGACGAGCCTCTGCAACTACCTCTCTTGTCCCAGAAGGCCTTCTCCCTCCCACCTCTCTGTCCCCGCAACCGGTCCCAGGCCAAAGGAGAAACGCTTTTTCCCCGTCCAGCCTCGCAGAACCGCAGCCAAAAGTCACCCGGGCCGGGGGCGACCCCCGGGCTCCGCCACGCCCCCCGGCCGGGCCAGTGGCGCCCGTACCTTTCCCGATGACTTCCAGCAGCTCCTTCTCCTCCTGGGTCAGCTCGCCTTTCTTTATGTGAACCATTGCCGCCGCCAGCTTGAAGGTTATTCCGTTGCTCTGGAAGTATTAAACAAGAAACGATGCGTCTGCGTTAGGGGCGCCAGCCGCAGCGAGGCAGGGGGAGCCGGGACCCAGGGCCCGCAATCGCGGAAGCGCCGCACCTCTCTCCGCTCCCGGGGCCGGCGGGAGGCGGCGAGCTCGGGCGAGCCGGGCGGGCGGGCGGTCGCTGCAGGCCCCGCCGCGGTCACCACCCCCGCCCGTCATTGGCCGGCCAGGAGGAGGAGCTGCGGGCGGCGGCAGCGGGAGACTCCAGTTGGAGCAGCCTCGGAGGGAACGACCAAATGGAGAGCCCCGGAGGGGGAACGAGCTTGCTCTGACATGTTCCCCGCCCCTGTCTTGCCCAGTTTATATATTCGGAGACACGCAATATTTAAAATCTCCTAGCAGGAAGTTCTGTGATTGGTGATGGCCTCTAGGGGAGCGCAGAGGCCCCCGGGTCTCGCTACGCCCCCACTGCGTCCCCGCCGGTGGCGCGGTCCGGGCGGGGGGCGGCCCGGGAGGCGGGGGCGGGGCGGGAGGCGGGGCCGCGCTGGGTTCCGTGTGTCTATGTCAATGTGTCCGTCCTTCACTCCTCCATTGTCTGCCGCCGCCGCCGCCGCCGCCGCTGCCGCCGCCGCACGAGTCGCCGCAGCCCCCAGCCTTGCGCGTCGTCGCTTCCTCCTCTGACAGGTGAGAAGCAGCCCGGGTGGGGTACGGGGTGCCGGGAGGGTGGCGGGAGCCGCGACCGCCGCCCCGCCGGGGGCTTCCACCCGGGGCAGAGCTGGCGGGGAGGAAGCATGTGCCTCCTGGGGTGGCTTCCTGCCTCGGGTCGGAGAAGCCCCCGTTCTGCCGCCTCATCCCCACACGGACGGTGCCTCCGTGCCCGAGACGAAGACCGCCGGCTCACCGCGTTCGGCCGCCCCGGGAGGCTCGGGGACCGCGCGCGGGCGGGGGCCGGCCACGCGGTGGGAAGTGGCGGTGCGCATGGTCTCGTGCGTGGCACCTCCAGATGCGGCTCCCAGGGAGGCCGGGGCAGTGGCTCCCGGACAGGGGTGGCAAGGAGAGCTCCCCGTTACGAGCGAGGCGAGCGCACGGGGAGAACAGACTGGGGAGAAGGTAGTCTTGGCAAGCCTCGCCCTCCGCACTACTTGTCATCTCTTCTTTGGGCTTCGTGCAAGCTGTGGGAGAAAGCCGGACCTAGTCGCCCTATGGTGCCTGTTGAGGATGTTTGGAAACAATTTACACTTGCACTACTTCGTTTGTGAGAGACAGCCTGGGGGAGGGGGAAGGAAGGGCCTCTTCGCTCTGCTAGAGTTCTCAGTCCCTTTGTAACTCACATCTTGAGATTTATGGAAATAGGCAGTGGAGGGTAGAGAGGGTGGAGAAGGCAGAGATTAAATTGGTGTTGCTGTCTATATATAGTCTTAGATTAGCCTCTTAATCCAATCTTCATTCAACTGTAATACGTAGCCTGGAGCTACGCCCATAGGTGGTTCAGGGGGTAGATAGAAGTATGTACCCTACTGTGGCTCAGAAACAGGACTTGCTTGCTAAAATATGGACTCAGTCATTTCTCCAGGGTGCACATCTATAACATATACAGCATCCATGAAAGTTTCTTTAGGTATTGTTGTTTACGGTTTACTGTTTGTTTCTTTACAGACTGGTATTGATGTTTCTCTCCAGATCCTTCTGTGTCAAAGAGAAATATTTGAGTAATTATGTAGATGGTTTTTGTTAAGCATCCCCTGGACCAGTCTTTCTTCCTACAGTGCCATATATAAAGTGAAATGCATTTTCCTCTGGCCGTATGCCTTCATTTTGCTGGAAGCATTCACTAACACTTCTGAAATCCCACGGAATATGTTTATCATTATTTCCTGCCTTTAGCAAAAATCTCTTCGAAACTCCAGCTGTCCCCCTCCTCCCCCCACAAGGCTTCAGCTTTAGAGGCTGGGACAGATATGAGCCAGAACATCTTACATGAAAATAGTTTGAAATTATTTATCTCAATGTATAACAAAGAAACTTTTTGTTTGGTGCTTTAATAATGATGTGGCTGTTCAAACAAGTAGTAAGGCTTTTGAGAGTGACCAGTCTTTTGTAACGCCGTTACTGTCACAGTTAGAAATGATTTATAACATAGTATCAGGCAGAAAGGACCCATAAACCTAAGAAAATGCTTGAGGAGTAACCTCCAGGAACATGTGATCTAGCATCTTACCAGCAGATACATAGACAGAATTGGGCACTTCATTGCTAGTATTTCCATTTCTTGTGCCAAATCTGGGCCATGGTTACTTGAAGGTCACACCTGTTTGTCTCACTGGGGTTGTAAGTTCCTCCAGGATAGCAACTTTTTTATGTGTGTGTGTGTGTGTATATGTATTGGCTGCCTTATGACACCTGGTTGGTATTTAGTCCTCTGTGAATATGTGACTTAAGCAAATTTAGAGACAATGACATTTAGAGACAAAGAAAAACCAAAATCTACCTAGAAATATAGATAAATCAAATATTCACTTTGAATTCCTAGAAACAGATATGTAATGAATAGTGTTCATTGGATGGATTACATTAATAGTTTTGTGCAGTGTAAATATTAAATGTAGGAATAAGATTAGCTAGTGAGTATATTAAAATGTATTCATATCAAGGAAGTTTTATTGATAATAAAGTAGCTACTATACATTGAGTATTCAGTCTGTGCCAGATATTCTACCTATTTGCATAGGATTGTTTGCCAGTATTATCTCCGTTTCTGCAAAGAAGAGGACAGAAACTAAGGGAAGTAATTAATTTGTCCACAACCCCACAGTTAGGAAATGGCAGAACCTAGGTTGATCTGTCTCTAATACCTTTTCTCTTTTTCCTATTCTCTGCCTATGTACCTGGCAGTAAGGGGGAAATTATATATTTTGACTAGCTAATGGATAATACATCCATGTTCAGCATGCCAAAGATACAAAGTCTCCCTCCCACCTCTTTCCCCAGTCCTTTCTCCATGCCCCACAACTGATGATATCTATTTTTTTCATATCCTTCCTAAGATATTTTGTTTATAGCTTATATGTATATTTCCACTATTTTTTATAGAAACAGGAGCATGCTAAAACACTGTTGTGTAGTAGAATTTGTGTGATGCTCTTTTCTGTTTCTTTCTTCACCTTTTTAGGAATAATGATTTCTGAAATGTCTGAAATAATGTGTCCTCTCATCTCTTTTTCTACTGCTCCCACCCTAGTTCTATTGCAGTGAGTTCTGAGTAGCCTGCTTCTCACTCACTTCTCTCCACCCAGCTAATTCAAGGAACTCCCAGTTCAATAAACATTGAGCACCCATCATCCTGTGCATGGTTCTGCACTGGCCACAGCACAGAGGTCTAGGTCTGGCCTAGAAGGCTCCCGTCCATCTTGTGGTCCCAGCAGGCATTTCCAGGCAGCCAACTCCTCCCATTCGCTGGCCGCTAAGGTCACCATTCTGCTGATTCCCTAATCTATCACTCATTTCCACCCTTTTGTTCCTGCTCTTCTGTTCCTGGAATGACCTTCCTTCCCTCTTCACTGAGTCTCCTCCCCAGATCTGATGAACTGCTCAACTTTCCAGACACTTTAAATAAAACCTCTTATCTTCAGTTTTCATGTTCACCTCTCCCACCCTATCCAGTGAGGGGAGTATAGACACTAATAAGCACATTCATTCATGTCTTTCAGCAAGAGAGATAAGTAAAATCTTCCCACTGGATGGTATTGATATGCAACATGGTTGCTGGTGACATTTTTGGTGCCCTTTGATTCTTATCTTATGGGTCTTAGCCATCCCTGTCTTCCCTCCCTCCAAATTTACATCATTGCTTCTTCATGTGAATCTCCATGAAAATACCTAAAGCAAACACCCTTCTCATCACATTCTGTTATAATTATTATTATTATTAATCTGGCCCTTCTCATTCTAGTTTATTAACTAAATCAAATTTACCTTGGTTTCTCAAGATTTAACCCCGTGTCTTGCACCTAGTATATGCTCAGTACATGCTGAGTTGAATTCAGTTTGATCTCTAAGTTATTTTAGGTGGATTTGTTTTCCTACTTGACTAATCCTTCCTGGCAATGTGAGGTGATGGCACTAAGCACACATAACCATAAACAGAGGCAGAAAGTCTTTAAATGTTTGGCACCTCAAGCTTCTTGACATTCTGATGAATGCTATCAACTAAGAAAAAAATAGTTCATATGCCCATGGGACAAATTTTATTTCCCCATGAAAGCCCCTGATCTCCAGCCCTCTGCATGGAGAAAATGCTGTTTCCTTTTTATTGAAGGGGAATAGTTCATTGTTGGGTATTATATCTTTCAGGGTACTATTTTCCTTGACCTTCGACTTTCTTTTCTTAGACTTGGGTATATTCCTTGACTGACTGGATATTTGATGATATTAAGGAAGTTTAATTTTTTTTAGGTTTGAAGTGATATTATGGGTATATTTTTACAAAATCCCTTATCTTTTAGAGATACGTACTGAATTATTTAAGGAGGCAGTGATATGACATCTGAGATTTGCCTTAATATAATTCTGTGACAGGGGAACAGGGACTGACTGAGAATATAAATGAGATAAAATTGACTATTGTTAATGGTTGAAGCTGGGTGATGAGTACATTGGCTTGATTATACTGTTCTCTCTACTTTTGGATATATTTGAAATTTTCCATAATGAAGTATTTAAAAAGAAAGTTTGGAAGTATTGCAGCCTCTAAGAAATTGTTGTTGTTGTTGTTGTTGTTGTTTTTAACACAACATAAGAAAGTAATGAATACAAATGTTCTTTTCTCTATGCTTGGAGTTTAGCTTATGCAATTATTCATTTAAGTGTTAAAATAGTTACACCTAAATCTACAAAGGGCTGTCTTGTGAACAATGCATTTCCATAAACACTGCACATCAGATTTTAACTTCTCCACAAAACTATAAGGTAGGTGGCATTACTCAGTGCTTGTGGCACAGACTTATGAATATCTTACTGGCAGTTAATCTTCATCTTTTTTGAAAACTGACAAAGTAATTTGCGGACAAATCTGAAGAAGGGGTGCAAATATATTTAGTTTAACTGAGAAATCAAGATGTGAATGAAGTGGAGATACTGATTTTCTGAGTACCAAAACTGTCGTGAGCCCTAGTAGCATTGTAACACAAAGTCTATTGATACAGGAAAATCAGGGTCGGGCTCAGCACAGGGTGAGCCTGCTAGGTTCTTACTCAGGGTTTGCTTAACTGAATGCTTATTTTGATACCAACTTTCTGATTAGTTCAATTTTATAACTTATGTTTCTTGATTTCTAAATTTCTTTTATTACATTTTAGACATACTAAACATCATTTGTAACATGTTGTCCTAGAATTTATTTAAGGGGTTTTTAAAGAATATTTAATTAATATAAAGTCTACCAATATTAACAGGTCATACACAAGAGTACTTTTCAGTCCTAGCTCACTCTGATGTCTGTGTTTTGAGGGCATGGGTCTCTTTAGCAAGTATCTTTTGGGCAGTTAGGTACCAAATGGAATGATTTGGCCTGTTCTAACTTGGCAGGTGTTGAGTGAAGGGTGCCAAAAATGTTTAGATAGTCATATTTGTAAACTATCTGCTTTGAAAATAAAGGTTTAGGTAACTCACTGAATAAGCAATTCTTTGTCAAATGCCAAAGAGACAATGTTCTCATTATTCTTTCTTGATTTTTAGCATTAGGTGTTTCCTTTGATTTTTTTTTTAAGTTTATGTCAAAAAAGAAAGAAAAAAGTGTAATGATAATATGTATATAAGAAAGAATAATGCCCCTTATTAATATTAAAGATATTACAATCCTATGGCTGTCTTTAATTATCTTAACTCTGGAAACCCTAATATTTTAGTAGGAAAACAATAATAACAAATTTGTATGAGATGTGGACTTATATTTTTGCTTTTCATATCTCAACTTATTTTTATAAGATGTACTGTTATTTTTGAGGACTTGAAAATAAATCTCAAGAAAAGCCCCAGAGCAGAAGTGAGTGGTGATATGGGATAAAAACCTTTGGCAATGCAGAGAACATATCATAAGCTACTGTTGGGTTGTGTAGTTTTATGATATTCTACTGTCATCTTTTTCTTTCTGTAGTCACATGGAGGACTTTAATACTTTTCAAACTAACCTGAACAGCTTCCTGGATTTATGGTCATTTCTAAGGAAAAAAAAAAGAGTATGACATATGTTTTCTGTGTGCAAGGTTATAGAATGGGGCTATTATAAACAGGAAAGAGAACCCCAAGTTGATGGTGCAGAGGAAACTGCTAGCTAGAGGAAAAGGATGTAGTGCTGGTGTTTGGGAGTGTGAAGATTGTGTTTTTGTTAGAGTTGAGCCTCTGGGGGAAGCAATTTAAAAACCATGATCCTATAGTGCTAGAGGTCATGGTGCCATAAATTTTCTAATATTTGAATGTCCCTAAATGGCAGTATTTGTGTTAAATTCTCTCTCTAAAGGTATTTTTTTTTTCTCTTAGAACTCTACGGAGAACTGTTTGGCATTTTGGAGGTAACATATGCTAATTCAATTTATCCAAATGCTGAACTCGACTCTAAATTAATATTTATGCTCCACTCTATCTAATTCTAAACTATAAAATCTATGAGGCAAATAATGAAAAAGCTGCCTTCGAGAATCATATAAATAACTATCCAAGACATTGCAACAGCTTTGGTTGCCTCTCTGGAAAGTGCACTGAGTAGAGACAGTGGATCTGATCCTGGCCCTGACTCATCCTTGCATGTAAGCTCCAGATGGGCAGGGATCTTTGATCTCCACTGTATCACCAGTGCTAAAATGGAATGCATGACCTCAGCCAAGTGGTTTGACATGTCAGAACCTTATGTGAGGGTTAGCTGAGGGCCCGGGTTTAGATTCAGGGTTTTCAAAGTGTTCCATTGCTCATGGATGTCAACTGTAAGTTAATAAGTAAAGAAACACATTTCGCTATTAAAACATTAATAAACACAGCTCAAATGCATCATATGATGTATTTGAACATACTGGAGACTACCAATGCTTGTTAGTTTGCACTGCCAAATTGTGCAATGCTTGGAACAAAGCTCCATCTTCTAAAAAGTGAGCAGCATGAAACTTGTCTGATTTGGTCCCCCTTGCATCCCTGTTGACTAGTATGAGACGTGGCATATTTAGTAAACAAATAAATGAATGATTCCCTGTATGTTTAAACCTTTTTAAAAAGTACAAATGAGAGAGTTTGTAGCTCTGTACTGGTGCTTTTATTTTTATTTTTTCTACTTTAACTTTGTGTGGTCTACCAGTATAAAATTGTGTTGAGTACAGTCCCATATCATCAGCGAGCTGTGCCTCTTTAAACCCTAGGCTAGGCTTTGACTTTCTTTCCAACCTGTGCTCTCATTGTGGTATAGGCATTTGTGTGGACAGTGACTTTGGTGTTTGTGTGTGTGCAGCCCTTCAAATAAAGCTTCACCTGCTAGACAGGCTTGGGCAGATCCCTTTCTGGGAAGATGCGAGCAGAGGTTTCTTGGTTGAGAGAACTAATAAGTGAGCAAATGTTTGGACTCCTGCCCACCACCACCTTTGAGCTTCCCGAAGGTCCATTACCATGTTTTTAAGCAATTGCTCCAATAAAACTACCCCACTGGTTACTAGTGTAGGACATTGTTTTGTTTTGTTTTTCCAGTACATTCTGTTTTCCCCTCCTTGATTAAAATCCTCTGAAGAGAGGAACACACTTGAATACCTCTTACCATAATAACTTATTTTCTGACTTCCCATTTGAACTAATGGTCACAAACACTCGCATCAGGTTTTGTGTCTGTCAGGCCTTATTAAACTGACGTGTTCTGTGGCATTTAACACTCCACTCCTTGCTGATTTTCATCTCCTGGTTTTTCCTGGTCTTCGTTAGGGAAGTTGTTGTGTATGCTGTCCATAAGCTGCATACCTCTGGGTGGAAAGTAAATCTAATATAAAAGTCATCTTTCTTCTTTACTATGTAAGGCTCAACATCTGTTGAGCTATTTTCCAATGAAAAAGCACTTTTCTGGAGGTAAGATTATTGGAGATGAGACTTTTTAATAAATATTAGCTTTGTCTTTCATTCAGTATAGGTAAAAATCGCAAATGCATAGACGTTTTCTAATAGGTTACATAAGACAATATTAAAGGGTTTAAATTATTGTTTCCATTGAGCAGGGCAAGGACATGAGGTCAGGAGTGAAAGGTTGGGAAATGGAATTTACTTTTTACTTTATACTCTTCTATACTTTTAGGTATTTTTTTTGCCACCAATCTATTTATAGTTTTAAAGATTCTAATTAAAATAAAAATATAGAGACTATCTTGTTTTATTCCAAGCTTAAACCACAATACGATTAACAAATTTCAAGGACATTTCCCTCTCTAAGTAATGTTTCTACTTTTCCTAACGTGATGCATTGTAATACATGGCTTTTAAAAGAAAGATCATAGAGATTATCATTGAATCAAATCATATAACTTCAAGTCCTAATGCAAATAATTTGTTTAAGTTGCACTTTAGTGTGGTACTAGGAAAGATGGTAGAATTGGATTTTAAATGTTTTCTGTATGTGTGTACTCTCCAAAAGTATTGCGTTTGGATGCCATATATGAAAATCAGGCATAGTGCTATATAGTACAATTAGTACTCAGTTTGATCACCTACTTTTTTGTTTCTTTTCCATATTTTTTAATAAAAATATTATGCATAAGTCCTCCAAAAGAATGGAGGATTATACAGTTATAATTACATAACTGTATACAGATATACAGTTCTATGTTTAAATGTGAACAGTGATCATTACTGAAAGATTTATAGATACTCTTCCCAAATTTTCCCTACATATTCTGTAATGTAAGTGGTGAGCTGACTTTATAGTCAGAGTCGGTTTTTAAAAGAATTTTTTTCTTTACAACAGGTATTAATTTTTTCACACCTTTATGAAATAATTAAGTGGTATGCATTATAATATATATAAGTGAATGACCATATATTAATGAGATAAACAAACATAATGGATAACATAAAACCAAATCTTGGAAGATACAGACCTTCCAAATCATCACCTTGTGAGAAGATATATTTATTTCCTCAGTTGATATTTCAATTAATCCATTTTTTAAATTGTTCATTGCAAAGTATTGCCTTTGGAGGCCACATGTGAAAATCTGACACATTGCTTTATAGTGCTCTCATTACTCAGCTTGATCACCTACTTTTTTTTTTTCTTTTCAGTATTTTGTTATCAAAATATCCTGCATAAAAGGAGTATGTGTGTTGGGGGATGTGATATGGTTGGACACACCAGCTAGCTTCGAAATGGCCACCTACTTGTTTTCAGCAGATTATACTCTGAAATATCTCTGATTTTTACAGTTAAATCCTCCATCAAACAATGAAATTTCTCGTCTTTGAGAGTAATCAAAAGAATGTCCTGGAGACTCTGGGGAAAACTCTAAAAAAAGAGGTTCATAAATCTATGAATTAAAAAGAGTTGATTAATGATAGCACTATTTGTTTAGTTTATCATTTTCCTTTATTGAAGGAGGAAATTACTTTGCTGGGTAAATTCTGGAATATATGTTTTTTAATTGGTTAAGTTACTACATAACGCACGTTTATTGCTTGGATAGATGTATTTCAAATACTAAATGTAGAAAAAATAAGGAGTTTTTAAATAGATTTTTTACGAGAGTTATTTTATTTTTAATTGACACAATAATTATACATATTTAGGGTACAGTGTGATGTTTTGATATATATGCATTGTGTGATGATTAAATCAGGGTAATTAGCATACTCATTGCCGCAAACACTTGTTGTTTCTTTATGGTGAGAACACTCAAACCTTTCTTCTAGCTCTTTTAAAGTATGCAATACAGTTTTGTTGACTGTAGTCCTAGTGTGCAATAGAACACCAGAATTTATTCCTCTTTGTACATGGTCCCCAGTCCCCTGGCCGTGGACATGTACTGGTCCATGGCCTGTTAGGAACCAGGCTGCACAGCAGGAGGGGAGCGGCGGACTAGCGAGTGAAGCTTCATCTGTATTTATGGCTGCTCCCCACTGCGTGCATCACTGCATAAGCTCCGCCTCCTGTCAGATCACCTGCAGCATTAGATTCTCATAGGAGCACAAAACCTACTGTGAACTGTGCATGAGAGGGATCTAGGTTGTGCGCTCCTTATGAGAATCTAATGCCTAATAATATGAGGTGGAGATGAGGCAGTGATGCTAGCACTGGGGAGTGGCTGCAAATACAGATTATCACTAGCAGAGAGATTTGACTGCACAGTAAGTGTAATGCACTTGAATCATCCCAGAACCATCCTCCCACACTCCTCTCCATGCAAAAATTTTCTTCCATGAAACCAGTCCCTGGTGCCAAAAGGATTGGGGACTGCTGTCCTATGTACCTGTAAAATTTTGTACATGTTGGCCAGCCTCTTCCCTCTTCCCATGTTTCCCTCTCTCTTATTCTCCCCAGCCTCTGGTAACCACTGTTCTACTTGTATGAGATAAACTTTCTTTAGATACTACATATGGGTGAGATAATGTACTATGTGCTCTTCTGTGCTCAATTTATTTCACTTAACATAATGTCCTCTCGGTTCATTGATGGTGTCACAAATGACAGGATTTCATTCTTTTTTATGGCTGAATAGTATTCCATTGTGTATATATGCCGCAATTTGTTTGTTCATCCAACAATGGACACTTAGGTTGATTCCATATCTTAACTATTATGAATAGTGCTGCAATAAATATGGGATTGCAGATACCTCATTTCCTTTGCATATATACCCAATAATGAGATTGTTGGATTATATGGCAGTTCTATTTTTAATTTTTTGAGGAACCTCCGTACTGTTGGTACATACTATTAGTACAGCCTCTATTATAGCCGTTCTTATTTACATTTCCACCCACAGTGTGTAAGAGTTCCCCTTTCTCTACATCCTTGCCAGCACTTGGTATTTTGTATGTTTTGTTTTTGATAATAGTCATTCTAATGGGGATGAGGTGATATTTCATTATGGTTTTGGTTTGCATTTCAATAATGGGTTGTTTTATTAAAACTTTAAAACCCTTTTCTGTTCAGGAATCATAGCTTTTCCTTTAGGAATTTGTTTTGAATTAGTAGGAGGAGTTATTTCTTTTTTAAAAAAAAAACCTCACATCCTATTTTATACATGCACACCTTTTTTTTTTTTTTTGCTGTTGACTCTATTCTTTTCATCATGGTGATCTTTAATAACATTCAGTTTCATTTTATATACTTCTGCATCTCTCCTCAAGACAGTAATGTAGAAAAATATTTCCACGGCAGGACTAATAAAGGTAACACACAGTGTGGTTAAGTGGTTCATAGGTTATGCGTGGATTTTTTCTAGTCTAAGTATGCAGCCCTTATTGGGGGATCAAAAACCCCCTATTCTGACATAGCAATAAGGGCGTTTTTAAAAATAACTTCTTGCTGAGCAGGGTGGCTCATGCTTATAATCCTAACACTCTGGGAGGCCGAGGCAGGAGGATTGCTTGAGGTCAGAAGTTTAAGACTAAACTGAGCAAGATGGAGGCCCCATCCCTACCAAAAATAGAAAAAATCAGGTGGGTGTGGTGGTGTATGCCTGCAGTCCCAGCTACTCAGGCAGGTGAGGCAGGAGGATTGCGTGAGTCCAGGAGTTTGAGATCGCAGTGAGCTATGATGATACCACTGCACTCTACCCAGATTGACAGAGCAAGACTCTGTCAAATAAATAAATAAATAAATAAATAAATAAAATAACTTCTTGTACACAGGACAGCCAAATATAAGGATATATTTACCAGCATAAGATATTTATTGTAAGCACCTTCAAATTAAGAGTTAATTTTTCTTTAATCTGGAAAAGCTCTTTAGTCTTTGTTTTTAAAAGATGTTTATGTTTCTGAGGAATGTACCATTTGTTTTGGAGAACATCCTTACATATGTGTTTATCTCTTGTGATTAGATTCAGGTCATGCATTTTTGTGAGGAATACCATGTGAACGACATCATCTTCTTTTCAGTGTAAAACATCTGGAGATATGCAATTGTCCGTTGTCCCTTTGTTAAGGTGTTTCTCTAAGGTGTAGTTACTATTTGTCATTTTGTAATTTTTGTGAAGATGATTTGAGAGTATGTAGGTATCCTGTTGATCATCAAGCAGCCCTCCACACACATACACACAGACACACATACACACACAGACACACACACACACACACACACACACACGTCCATATAGATTTAGCATGCATTGATGATTTTTGCATGAATCAATTTTTAGTGTGATGGTTGCAAAATGGTGATCTATTCCATGTTTCCTTCTCTATTAGATGGCATTCTACTGAAAGAAAATCTTTCCCTTCTCTTTCCCAACTACTTCCCTTTCCTTGTGTAATGAAAAATTTGTTTTCTTTAAAATGAGCATAAATTTATAAGCACAGACCTGTGGATTTTCATTTTATTCAGTGTGATATTGCTATCCTTAATTATTTTGGTGCTCAAATTGTCCAAGGTTAGGCCAGTGGCATTGTCTACAAGACGGTGTCTATGTTGTTTTGATTTTTTGGAAAACACTTTTGTATTTGCTGACACAAGATGACCCAGGGTCATAGTGATTCTTCCCTGCTCCAATCTTGGAATCAGCCATTTGTCCAAGGAACCTTGGTTTCTTTTAGTAGAGAATGATATTTAGATCTTGTGTCACTTTATTATGCACAAATATTATTGCTTCTGACTTTTTTGAAATTGGTTCAAACATCAAAAGAGGTTAAAGTTTTTTCACTTGAATATATACAATTTTCTAATGATAAAAGTTATAAGTACTTAAATTTATTTTATAGAAAATATATACAAGTATAGATAAGAGAAATAAAATGTCTCCTACACCACTCATGTTGACCACTGTTGAGTGCTAGTGTATTCTATGTAGCTAAGAACATCATGTCTGTAGAATTTGGCATTTTGTAGTATCTACGTAGCATATGGTTTTTCTCTAAGTCATAAAAATTAGACAATTTCTTTTTCAGTCATATGTTGCTTTTTAAAATTCTTCTTTTCTTTGTCTTTTTTTCTCCCATTATTGCAATATCCTAAAGTAGGAAAAGTTAGTCTGCTGGTGGTCAGCTTCTTTTTCTTCCTGTCTCCTTAAAACCCATGATCTTGCCTATCCTCCACCACTCCCTAAATATCAGAGGATATAAAAGTGTGGAAATAAATGTTAGTATCAAAGACTATGGAAAACATTTATTTTGTACAGTCTAATTTTGGGTTTTTTTGGTTTATTTGTTTGTTTGTTTTGGGGACAGGGTCTTGCTTTCTTGCTCAGGCTAGAATGCAGTGGCATCACCATAGCTCACTGCAGCCTCAAACTCCTGGGCTCAAGTGATTCTCTTGTCTTAGCCTCCTGAAATGTATGCTTAGTTGCTGCTTGTGTGTTTAGCCCTGTGTACAAAATTTTCAACCTTTGAGAGCTGGGACCGTCTCTGGCTTTGCTCACCATTGTTTCCTCCCTAGTGTAGGGTTTTTCAGCCTCAGCACTATTGAAATTTCAAGCCAAATAATATTTTGTTGTGGGGAGCTCTCCTGTGCATTGTACGTTGTTTAGGAGCACTCCGGCCTCTACCCTACTAGATGCTAGTAGTACTCTCCCTACCATAGACTCCTACCCCCATCTCATGACAATCAAAAATGTCTCCAGACATTGCCAAATACCCCCCTGGGGGAGCAAAATTACCAATCATTCCTGGGTGAGCCCACCATGCTAGTACAATGCCTGACACATGATAGGTACCCCCCAAAATACATAATACATAAATAAATATATTTAAACCACAGCTGGACATTTAATCATTGGATATTATCTTGTTTTTGTACCACCAATTCCTCCCAATTCTCAGAATTTACAAGTTCAATATTGGAAGTATACAATTGTCACAATCATGCTGTCTTGTAGACATAGGTTGTGAGTTTTAACTTATCTAGAGCAGAGGATTTGGGGAAGTTAGTTATTGAGACACCCTGAAACATTGTATTTGAGGAATGGGTTTTCTAAAAGCCAAAGTATGCTACAATGTGGGTAGTGTATGTCAGCAGTCCCCAACCATTTTGGCACCAGGGACTGGTTTCATAGAAGACAATTTTTCCACAGACAGGGGAGGAGGGATGGTTTCAGGATGATTCAAGCACCCTATATTTATTGTACACTTTATTTCTGTTATTATTACATTATAATATATAATAAAATATTTCTATATCTCACCATAATGCAGAATCTAATGCCGCTGCTGATCTGATAGGAGGCAGAGCTCAGGCGGTGATGCGGACAATGGGGAGCTGCTATAAATACAGACGAAGCTCTGCTCTTTCACCCACTGGCTCACCTCCTGCTCACTTCCTGTTGTGTGGGCCTGTTTCCTAATTGGCCGTGGGCTGGTACTGGTACATGGCCCCGGGGTTGGGGCCTACAGGTGTATGTGTTTGAGTCTTTCAAAGTGTTCAGAGACATAAGAATGACATCAGCAAGACAGCAAGATTAGACCATCAGGAAGGCTCGATGAGGATGGCCACTTGTTGGGAGAAGGAAAGGTTCTGGGACAGAGTCCATCTGGGGAAAATGTTAGGGCCCACGGAAGGGAAGACACAAGCCCTAAGGGTATTCTCAGGGGTTGTGTTAAATAGAGGCCATAAATTGATTAGTAGAGTGGAAGTACTTTATACTTGAAATTTTTTGAAAATAACTTCATTGAAATAAAGTGACACTATGGGCCGACCGCAGTGGCTCACACCTGTAATCCTAGTACTCTGGGAGGCCGAGGCGGGTGAATCGCTCGAGGTCAGGAGTTCGAGACCAACCTGAGCAAGAGTGAGACCCCGTCTCTGCTAAAAAATAGAAAGAGATGATCTGGCCAACTAAAAATATACATAGAAAAAATTAGCTGGGCATGGTGGCGCATGCCTGTAGTCCCAGCTACTTGGGAGGATGAGGCAGTAGGATCGCTTAAGCCCAGGAGTTTGAGGTTGCTGTGAGCTAGGCTAACGCCATGGCACTCACTCTAGCCAGGGCAACAGAGTGAGACTCTGTCTCAGAAAAATAAAAAATAAATAAATAAATAAAGTGACACTATGTAATTACCTTAATTTGTTGCTATAAAGAGATTGTATTAATACATGGATACTTAAAATATAATTTTTGGAATATTTAAAAGGAAACAGAAAATCAGCATTCAGAACTTAGGTAGGAATATGAAGTTTAAGGTGTAAAATAGTTTTGAAACATTAAAATGAAAACTATTAATATATCATGGTACCTTTAAGTTTTCTTAAGGGAGATTGGGATTAATATGTTAGCTTTAGTGTTCTTTCTTTCACAACACAATTTCTTTGGGCTTTGATAATTCTTTCCTTATAATGTAGTTACTTAGCACAATTAAAGATTTCACCATTAATGTTCCTCACTGGAAAATATGTTTATAACTTTTTGAGGAGGGGACTATTATGTTTCATGCTTTTTAAGAAAGATATTTTTGTTCTGTAATATTAAGGATAAAAATGAAGGGGATGTGAGTATATAGCAATATTTTTATATTAAAGAAAGGAATATTTAATTTTATTTAGAAATGCTTTTATAAGTAGATTATCTGATATTTTAAATTTTAATTTTTTTCGATTACTATAAATAGTACAATGTTCATAGAATTTGTTAGGAAATAAAATAATTAAGCTTTTTATAGAGGCTGAGTGATTTTGAGTATGAAGAAGCTGTTAGTTTCTAAAACCATGATAAGGGTAGTAAACGAGCTAATGTTATTCTGGGCAACAAATTTTATAGTGTTATTACAGACATATATTTAGTTTATTGCTTTAGAGTGTTAATTGTTTAAACTTTTATAGCCGATTTAATTATTCTTGTTTCTTTTGAGAGAATAATGCCACAACGTTATTAACCCAAAAGATTCCTAGATCAGACACTTTCTGTAAAGGATTTTATTATGCCTTTTTTTTTTTTATTTTCAGTTTTAGCTTTTATGGAAATGAGACTAGTTTATAATTGTAGGTAATTTTTAGTTTCTTTTAGTGGTACATGATTACACTCACTTAGAATATGGGATAAAATGTAATTCTTGAAACTTGCAACTAAGCACAAAGTACTTCATGGGAACATTGCAATGAAGTGGCTCAATTTTATTGAGTTTTGTGTATTGTTATTATATCTTTAGGAAACACTTTATACTTTGGGGGTGATATTGTTGCCCTGTAATCTTTAAACTTTAACGTCTTTTTCCCTTAATGTCTTAAGCAATATTGATTGCCCACAGAAAGCTTTAAAGTGTGGTACTTTTTCTTTTCTTTCCACTATAACCACACAGCTTGGAAATTTGTGCAAAATGCTCCTCAGAGCTATCTTATTTGAAAAATATTAATTTAAAATTTCTATTTAGATGTGTTTTGACCTTTTTATCAAAGTTAAGTGTTTTGATCCATAAGGATCACTTTAAAACTGCATTGCCCAACATGTAGTCATTAGCAACACTGGCTATTTAAGTTTAAATTTTAATTAGTAAAATGAAATAAAAGTAAACATTTAGTTCTTCAATCACACTAGCCACACTTCCAGGACTCAGTAGTAGCTACCGTATTAGATGGTGCAGATATAGAACATTTCCATCATTGCAGTTCTATTGGATACACTGCTCTAGATTAAGAGTTCACAAACTACCACCTGAGGGCTCAATCTGGCCCACCAATTGTTTTGTTAATAAAGTGTTATTGGAATACAGCCATGACCATTTGTTTGCATATGGTTCATGGCTGCTTTCCGACTGTAACAGCAGAATTCGGTAGTCGAACAGAAACCTTATAGCTTACAGAGACTAAAATATTTTCCTTTTATATTTTACAGAAAAATGTGACCTCTGCTTTAGAGTATATATATTCATAAAGTTAAGGTTGTTCGAACACCAGAGTTATTATGTGCATGGTATATATTACTTGTATAGCATGTTCTACAAGGCTCGTTATCATAGTTCAAAGATGGGCCAAACTAGAACAGTCAAAAATGGAGTATAAGACCAAACCTAGATTGCTAGGCAAGAACAGTCCTTCCCTTGTAGGGACAACTAGAAAATAAGTCCTCTGGTAGATCAGATCCTTTCCCAAATGATGAGAGAGAACTAAAGAAAGAAGAGTATCAGCCAAGACTGAACAGTGAGCATACAAGGTGCCAGTCCACTTAAGGTGGGCTGGACAACTGGGCAGCTTAGTGCCCAGGTGCCAAGAGATCCATCCGTGCTGGTGGCCCATTGTTGCACCTGGGCCATCTGGTTGGGAGTTATGGGATGGAATCTACAAAAGGGACACTAGAAGATTAATAAAGTAAGGTGGGGTGAAATATAACTAATATGTTAGATGGAATGACCTTTCTTTTTTTTTTTTTTTTTTTTTTTGAGACAGAGTCTCGCTCTGTTGCCCGGGCTAGAGTGAGTGCCATGGCATCAGCCCAGCTCACAGCAACCTCAAACTCCTGGGCTTAAGCAATCCTTCTGCCTCAGCCTCCCGAGTAGCTGGGACTACAGGCATGCGCCACCATGCCCGGCTAATCTTTTCTATATATTTTTAGTTGTCCAGATAATTTCTTTCTATTTTTTAGTAGAGATGGGGATCTCGCTCTTGCTCATGCTGGTCTCGAACTCCTGATCTCAAACGATCCACCTGCCTCAGCCTCACAGAATGCTAGGATTACAGGCATGAGCCGCTGTGCCCAGTCAATGTAATGACCTTTCAATGTAGACTTAACTAGGAATTTATTCAAAAATGTTTGATTCATTAATAGAGTATCAGCCTTCTACATTTTGATTGATTAGATCATTTTAGTATTTTTATAGTCCTCTTTTATCTTCTGGAGTATCTAAGAAGTGTTGGTCTCTCAGATGACATGTGAAATACTTTCAATCTATTCTGTTTACTAATTTACCTACAATTTTTAATACTATTTTAAACCTTGGAACTGTTCCATTTTGGTGGCACATGTGCTAATTTTCTGTGTTTGGCTTATCGTTTTTTTAATAGCAGCCAAATTGTCATGATGCATAGGTTGTGCCCCAGACCAATTTGTCTTTGAGGACTCCGTTTTATTTTTTAACTTATGTATTTTTCGTTAGTTGATTTTAAATTGTAAATTGTAGTGCAATGTACTAAAAGTTAGCTTTTGACAGTGGCCTAGTAGAACCGTCTTTGCTACTCTTTGTTATTTTCCCATGTTTAAGCTAGCAAAGTTTCTTATTCCAAGTGCCCTTGCTTCTCTTAGGACAGGACTTTTATAAGGGCTCAGGGAGTACCTTATAAAGGCTAACCCTCACTGCAGCAGATTATACTGTAGCGTGAAGAGCTAAATTTAGAGGAAAGCCAAGCCTCTGCCCCAAATAGTAACAGCTAAAGGATAGATACTCTCTGTAAGCAGAATATCTTCATTTAGTCTTTCACTACCAGTGGGTGAGTTTTTGCTTTGTTTTTGTTTGTTTCAATTTTTGGTGTTATTTATATCAAAATCTTTGAGTACCTTTTTATGTTTGCATGTTATTATGTTATCTTCTACATGGAATATATCAAGGGTGTGAAAAATAAGTGCACATAACTGGGCTACGAAGAAACAAACTTCTGTGCTTAGAAGTAAACTAAGTATAAAAGCTAAAGGTTTTGAAAATAGAGTAATTCTTTCATATGCTGTGTTTGGTGGTAATTCTTCATTAACAGAAAAAATAGAACAAAGTGTAAAGATAGAGTTAATTAGGGAATTCCAAGAGTTTGTATTCTAAACCTCAAAATAAAACTTTTAGAGGGACTCACACTTAAAATTTTTTTTAATTTACAAAATAAAAACATCTTTAGCTGGGGTGTGGTGGTGTGCAACTATAGCCCCAGCTACTCAGGAGGCTGAGGCAGGAGTATCACTTTAGCCCAGGAGTTCAAGGACAGCCTGGGCAACATAATGAGACCATGGTCTCTAAAAAACAAGCAAATAAAAACATCTTTGGCAGAGAGTAACTCCTTGCTTACATGTTCACCTGCTGGAGAAGTTTCAGGCTAGCTGAGCTCTATTTTTATTATTGCATCATGGTACAGGACCCAAGTTCTTGACAGATATTTTTCTTTGCCAACATACGAATACATTTTGTGTAATTATTGTACTGCGGAGGTGGGGAGACAATGAGGGAAACATCCCTATGTCATCATGACTTTTGCACCAATACAGTATTTGCTGATCCTGAGTGAGTATTGAAAATGCCAATAGGGAAATTTCTGAAGAAAAGAGTTTTGCAGTGTATTACAAATAATGTGTTAGAAGCTCAACTTCCAACACCCATCCAATGAAATGGAATTTCATGGATTAAGTTTATAGCATTTGTAACAATTTCTGTATGTGGCCATTGCACTATGCACATAGAGCCATCAGTTACTTTCTCTCCCCTCCTAGTCTGTGCTTCTGTTTCAACTATGACATTGTATTGCAAATCTTTGGGTTTTATCCCTCCCACTGGGTTCCTTGAGGGCATGGCTTCTGGCTTAATGATCTTTGTATCTCAAAGCATGATGTATTAAGTTCATTTTACTTTATAGGACTGATAAAAAAATTGTCTACTGAAACCATGTAATAAATTACTTTTTGTACTTTATTTTTAATTAGTTTCACTTTTAAAATTAAACAATAATCAATTTGAAATTTTCAATGATAAACAGATTTTTTTTATGTGAAGCTATAAGTTTCTCTTCTTTCATGGGGGGAAGTAAGATTTGATACATAAATAATAATTTTTCCATGTTCTTAAGTATTTTTAAAGAACCTTTGGGAAGTAATTAAATAATGTACTTAAATACTATAAATTTTCTTGATTGCTTGATGGTGTGAGTAATTGGCAAAATCTAGACATTTTCAAATCAATTTCTAAAAGCTTTGAAAAGTAATAACATCCTTGAATAATGCACATTATCTGAAATGTTTGGCCTTCATAATTTAAGCAATGTAGATGTATTTTTAGTTTATAATATTTATACCAGCAAGCTTATTTATTCTAAAGAGTTCTTATGGAGCAGATTTTACAGTTTTTAAAAAAGATAATTTACTATATTTTTAATTGTATATTAAATCCAGTAGAAGAATATAGAGTACCCAAATCCCCATCCACTGCAGCAAACAAAAAATTAAAAACTTGTCAACAGTTTCTTGTATCCTTCTTAAATTTTTCTTGCATAGAAAATCATATATTATATACATCCCCTTTTTAACCAAGTACTTAACATTCTTTTATTCAACTTGCATTTTCCCCGTTAACAATATGCCTTGAACATCTTTCTGTATCAGTGCCGCAGCACTGACAAGTATTTATTAAATGCTTAAACTTTGCTCAGTATTTAGGTGCTAACGGTATAGCATTCAGTAAAACCTACAAGGCCCCTACCCTTTCGGAGGTTACTCCTTCATGGGGGAAATAGGCCACAAACAGATAATAATAAAATGTCAGGTACTGCTAAAGCCTCTGAAGAGAAATAAAGCTAGGTCAGGAGAGAGGGTGACAAGTGGGAGAAGTTGTCATGGGGATGGTCAGGGAAGGCCTCTCTGCAAAGGAGGCATTTGAATGAATGCAGGAAGTAAGGCGTGTGGGCAGAGCCTCACCAAATGGTTCCCAAAAGTATCGCATGGAGTTTAACCTTTACCCCAAGTGGATGTCTGGTTGTTTTCCCTATGTCCTTTGCCAACATTGAATATTGGTAAACTTAAAAATTTTTGCTAGTCTGATAGTTTAAATTAGATCTCATTTTAAAATTATATTCAGTTATGGGTGAGATTGAACATGTATTTATTAGCCATATATTTTTCATATGAACTGCTTGTTTGAAATACATGATCTTTTTTTATTTTGTTTTCAGAAATTTTATGAATAAGCATCAGAAGCCAGTGCTAACAGGCCAGCGGTTCAAAACTCGGAAAAGGGGTAGGTTGTATTTTGTGTTTGTGGGTGTGTGGCTATCAGTGTGGGAGGGTGGTGTGTGTGTTTAAATTTCTAATCAAAATATAAAATTGGAGGAGAAGAATTTAAATGATTCCTGTTTTCACCTACCCTCACTAATTCTACTAACTGGAGGTCTGAATGTAGAATCTGAAGTTCTGCATTGGAGCCCTCGAATTGCCGGTTACTTAGGTGTTTCATGTTGAACAAGACATTTAACTTGCCTGAGCTATGTGTCTATTTACAAAGTAGGGATAATTATACCTGTTTACATTGTCTTACTCTGGTGAAGTTACAAAGGCAATTGATAAACTTTACTGGTTTTGACATCAGCATTTGTATTTGGTTTTTGCTTTCTTTGTTGTTTTGAGAAAATGTTGATGGCAAAGATGGTAAAACTAAGAGAAAAGTAAATTAAGGAGTTAGATATTGAAGATTTTTTTACTGTTTGAGAAATTAGTAGGTGAAATCTATTGCCCTAAATACCCTTAAAACTCATGATATTTTCAAGTGTCTTTTATTGTGGAGAGAGTAGTAATAGACCCAGTGTGATGAATGATAAAATTTCTATTTGTGTGACTTCTCTTTTTTATATAATGTTCATCTTACTGTCCTTTCTGTCTAAAGAACATTTTAAACATGGTTTTATATTTATCAGTTTTGCATAATGATATAGAGTTTCTCTTAGATAAAAGACTAGTTGAACTGAAACTCAATAGGGAAACTTTCAAAGAGGAAACATGGTAATAAAGTAAGTTAAATAACTTTGAAATGAGTGACTGAGAAATATTTAAAGAAGCATCATGTGTAAAATGAATGATGTTGAAGCATCATCCCATGTAATGATCTTTGAGTACTAAATAGTTTGATTGATAAATCACTTTTGTATGCCTTTGGCATTGCCGGTGCTCAGGCAGCATGTATAGCCTATGTTCTCTTGCAATGCTGTGTCCACTTAAGTAACAAGTCGTGTAGAAAGAAAAACAGTCTCTATACAAGGATACAACACATCATTTGGATCATAAGAGTTTGCAAGAGTCACCAGATAGACTGAATTTAACTGTGTGCTGCCTGCTGGAAAGATTTAAGTTCACATATACACACACACACACACACACACACACACACACACAAACAAAAATAAAAAAATTTAAAAGTAACCAGAATATTGTTATTTTGTCTAGTATGCAAAATACTGTCTGTCTTGCACTCTCCTTTTTCTATTTTCTTCATTCCTGGCTCATCCCCATAAGGTGAATAAGTACAAATATAGCCCGAGCCACCTCCCTCTATTTCGTCCTCATCTTAGTCTTACAAATTGCGTCCCTACTCCAGTTCCCCATTGAAATCTGAAAGCAGATATCAAACAAAAGGTGCTAACCAGAATGCTTTCATTGTCCCATTGTTTAAAGCAGTGTTGAAGGGAAAATGACGTGGATGATTTCAAAAGGACTTATCAGTAACGAACAATATAGTTCAGAAACCTATTTACAGTTAAGGCATTGTGGGACCTAGTAATGTGATAATAGTTAATATGTGCCCAACTGTGAGGCGCAGAAAGGTTTTCCACTGCCTGCCCACTGAGGGAACGTGTTAATCTCAGACCTGGATCTCCAGCTCAAGTGGCTTTGTTAGTGTGACGCTGATTCACTGTAACTGAGCTGAGAGCAAGAAAGGGCCCAAGAATGTGTTGCACAACAGCAGATGTGATTCAACAAATAAACTGGCCCTTACCGTCTGTCTTCAGTTTAGAACAGGAAAAGTTTTCTCTCGTGAACAGGTTTGCCTCTGATTCATGCGGTGGTCAAGATAGCACCGCTGGAGTACGCAGGGAGAGCTACCGAGAAATATATATTATTTGTCAGTTGATCTGGATTTATATAACTCAGGTCTGTCGGGAATTTAAGCAATACTTGAGCCATTTTGTGCCAAACTGCTGATTGGGGAGAGAAAAAAACTGAGTCAACCTCATTTTCTGCTCTTCATAGTAGGGAATTGCCTCCTGACAATTTATCATGCCATGGCTTTTCTTTGCCCTTATTAAGGGGCTGACTTCAAATAATTGGTTCGCAGTTTTGTAGAGCTGAGAAAAAAAACTACTGAGGATATTTCAAGGTCATTTTGATAGGCTGTTTTCTGAGATCTGTCATCACTTTGAAACTGTTCCCTCGCAAAGCTAATGCTCTTGCATGCCAAGTTAGTATAACGATGTATTTCTTATTGCTTAACATTAAGTATAAACATTATGATAGGACACACTATAGAGAACTCCATTCAGGCCCTAGTTTCCTTTATGAAATACTCCCATCTTGTTTATGGCATGTGCTCCAAAGTTGTTAAGTTTTCCAGTGTGGCTTGCGAGAGTCTGAAAGGACGAAAATTTCTCCTGCAAGCCATTGTTATGCTTTGCTAAATGAAATATTTGTTGATTGAACTGGCCTTTCTGTATGGGTTTTTATAGAAATTGGATTAAAATTAGTGACAATAGGAGAGCAAGAATGGCCAAATTGCAGGCATCTGGAGTGAACATGTACTCAGGTTTGTGCCTCACACTTTTGCCCTGTGCTACTGGTTTTAAATCACTCTTAGATTCATGGTAAGTGGTGATAGTAATGAGTTAAGTGAACCTTTACATCTTGAAATATATGTGAATGTGTGTATGTGTGTAGTTAGAAAATATATGATATTTTTAATTCATTTACTATATAACCTCAGTGACATTTATAAAGGAATGTAGGTTATGTTATAATTTATCACTTCATTAACAGGTGGGAAAAATGCTATATAAAGCAGTTACTGTAGTTCCATAGTAAGCAAGTTAGGTGAGGTAGAGGCACATTTAAGTGTCAGTAATAAGCCTGTTTCTCTAGGTCAGCACAAAGGCCTTTATTACTAACTCTTCAGTGTCACCCTTGCGATTCACCACACAGTATAAATTTGAGACCCTAATAATATACAATCCCATTTCAAGAGAGGTTGGAATTGCCAAATAGAAATTCAAGGAGGCAATGTCATATTTTCATTAGAATTTTGTTAGTATATTTGCTAGATTAACCTCAAATAAAATACAAGCTGCATGTGCTGTTTTTTCAGATTAATAGGAATCTTTAGATAAATTGTTGTCTTGTTTCCCAAACCTCCATTAGTGTTCTTGCCATTTTCTTGTACAGGAATTTTCTATTCCTCTTGATGGGCTCTTAGTCTCAGCAGGTAGGAGCTTTTTTCACTCCGTGAAAGAATTATCATGCCACTATAACTGTTTAACATTCCCAAGCTATAAGTGGTCATTTCGATCTAACAGTTTATTGCTGTCTGTTGAAATATCTTTGGCCATAATATGCTATCTTCCTTTTTCTGTTTCTTGGCAATTCTTTTGGAAAATTATAATGAGAGGATAAAGGCCTTTTTACAAACAAGTTTTTAAGTTGTCTCTTAAATTCAAAACAAAGTCCTCTGCTTGGATTCTTGGCATAGTCTGGGATTTTCCTTATTTACCAACTTGTATTTCCCAATGTCTCCATTTGTATTTTCGAAATCGTCAAAATCTGTTCTACCACCTGAGTCAACATCCAAGCATGTTGTAGTGCCCTTGTGAGGATGGCCCCAGTTGATTTTGGAAGCTGGTCACAAGACTTAATAAACAGCTTGTGGTCTTTTTACTTTTATTCTCATATTATAGGAAAGAAAATTCTCCAAGGGGGAAGGAGAATTAAAGGAGAATTCCCCTTTAGCTAGAGATCCTAAGTAGGAGGTGAGGTTTTCCTTGCTGGCCAGTGGGTTCCTCTTGTGTAGAGACACAGTTATCCCCTCCTCCAGCTCCACATAATATATTCCTCTAGAGTTCTCATCCATTTTCCTCCCCCTCTACAAAACAAGACCCTAATTATATTTCTTCTGCAGTCAACATTTGCATGTTCTTGGCTGCATAATGTTTTGCTTAAAACATCAAAAGGACTTTTTATCTCTTGTTCATGATGAATATTGTTCCAGTTAATTTATGTGTGTCTTTATGGTATGCTGCATGACTCTGACTGGTACTGGGCATGCCATTCTTCTCTGGTTCTGACGCTGATGTCATCGGTGTTAACCACTTATAACCCATCGCTTTTGTTAGGCGACTAGGAGTAGTCAGTCTGTACAAAGTAAGCCATTGCTGCGTGGTTTTTAAATAATAGTTTTTAATTTTATCAAAGTTGTGCAGGCACATGGTGTGGCTATTTCTTGGTTTTTCTATTGGAAGTATTAAGCATGCACTTACTATTGTGGAAGGTGAGGATTCAGCTCTTTTTCACTGCCCTCCCTACCTGCATACCTCCTGTCCTTCTTCTCTATTCCCTCATTCTATCATAATTTCAGCTAGGCCAGTGTCTAGGGTTTATATTATTGTCACTTTATACATGCTATTCACAGACAAACTGTTATTTGATTGCTTTTCTTTTTCTGAACGTCATTTTGTTATCTCTGAATTTAATAAATGTTGTAATTTTTCTTTTTTGTCCCCCCCTAGTTTTTTGTGCCTTAGAACTATCCAATCCTAACCTTTCCCTTTGTGGGTATATAAATCTCTAAATACAAAACATGCCGGGCGTGGTGGCTCACGCCTGTAATCCTAGCTCTGGGAGGCCGAGGCGGGTGGATCGCTCGAGGTCAGGAGTTCGAGACCAGCCTGAGCAAGAGTGAGACCCCGTCTCTACTAAAAATAGAAAGAAATTATCTGGCCAACTAAAAAATATATATACAAAAAAAAAAAAAAAAAATTAGCCGGGCATGGTGGCTCATGCCTGTAGTCCCAGCTACTAGGGAGGCTGAGGCAGTAGGATCGCTTAAGCCCAGGAGTCTGAGGTTGCTGTGAGCTAGGCTGATGCCATGGCACTCACTCTAGCCCGGGCAACAAAGTGACACTCTGTCTCAAAAAAAAAATAAATAAATAAATACAAAACATTTCAGGAGTTATGGCAATGATAGTATTAAAGGAATTCTTATATCATATCATATTATATTATTATATTGAACAACTCTCTCCTGGTCGGGTTGCTGTCTAGGCCAGTTGTAAAGCTGTCAACCTGAAATGCTTGAAATGTCCTTTCACCATTATCCACAAAAGTACTATTGCCTATCTCATATTTTTCCCCTTTTTTCCTGGGATCTCATAACTTACTCCTTAGTTATTCGCTATTTTTGAGGCCTTAAATATTTCAATGTACGTATCATCTGTTCATTCTGCTCTTACCCTTGATTAAAAGTTGGGCTACCTTGAATTCTAGGTTGGAAATTGTTTTCCTTCAGAATTCTGAAGAATTTCTTCTAGCTTCTGGGATTTCTGTTGAGCAATTCAATGTCTGTTTCTTAATACTTATATATCACTTGGTTTTTTTGCCCCAGAAACCTTAGATAGTTGCTATGTTCCCAGAATTCTGAAATTTCACCATAATGAATGTACTTTGTGTGGATCTACTTTCAATCATCGTGCTGGGTGCCCAGACAGCCAGTTGTTTGGAAACTCACATCCTTCAAATCTCTAAAACTTTACTGAAATTTTTAAAATAATATCTTTTACTTTGTTTTTTCATTCTGTCTTTTGATTATAATTATAACGTTTGTATATTTGACTAATCTGCCCTTTTTCTTTTTTTCTTTTCTTTTCTTTCTTCTTTTTTTTTTTTTTGCTACTATTTTAAAGCCTTTGGCCTTTTTTTCTAGTTTCTAAGAGATATCTCAACTTTTTCTTTTAATTCCTCCACTGAGTTTTTCACTTTTCTATTTTTTATTCCCAAGAACTCTTTTTTTATTTATAAAATGTTTTTATAGTATTCTCTTTCCTCTTTCCTTCCCCTTCCTCCTTCTCTTCTTCTAGTGGCAGTATCTTCACTTAGCTCTCTAAAGATATTTATGATACAGTTTTTTTCTTTTGAAATTGGGGTTCATTATTTACTCCTCTCTCCCAACTTACAGACTTATTCTCCATGGGTGGGGGCCAAGGTGGGGGAAGGTGATGTTCTTAGAATTGAATCTTCGATCCTTTACCTTTAGTATATTCATTTTGTTCTTCCTAGTCTGACCTCTGGTTTGTCATCTTCACTTCTTTTCAACATTATATGATCCCTGCTTTGTTCAAGACCTGATTCTAACCCGACCATCCACAAGAAGTCTTGCTAGAGCCGAGACTGTAACTCCTTCCAAATCCTGACCTCAGCACATCATACTGCTTCTCCTCCACACTCATGTGTGCGGTTCACCATTGCAGTTCCTTTGTGCCTTTGATGTACGCCTTTCTATATCGGTCTTATCAATGTTAATGAATACACATTCTAAAATCATCTGTTTTAATTCTAGTAAAACAAGTATCCATAGATATACCCTCCATAAACAAAAAAGCTCTTTGGAATCCTCAGTACTTTTTAAGAGTATCAAGGGGTCATAAGACCAAAAAGTTTAGAACATCTGCTCTGAAGCTATAAATATACATATGTAGCTCATGGCATTTATTAAATATTTAAGTATTCTGGAATAAATTATCTTTTAAAAGAGACATCCCTCCTTATTTCCCCTCTCCCAATCTTTATTTGTTGTTTATGTCTACATATTTTTCTGTATTCTTTGGTGATTCTCTGTGGATCGTTTTCTATCTCAGTTGAAATAAAAATTTAAATTTTGATTGTTATACTCTTTATTTTTTTATCTAATTAGGGTTAGTAGATTACCTATAAGTAATCCTATCCTATAAGTGACAAACATGGACAATCATAAATTATATTATGTATTAGAGTTAAATATTTTTGTGGCCATATTAAACAAATAAATTATTCGAGTAAATGGTTAAACAAGGAGTTTCAGAGCATGGAAATCTGATAGAAAAATTTAAATTGCCTTCAACTTTTAAACAATCACATTATCAAATACAGACCTGTGAATGAAGGAAATATACAGTTAGTCTCTTTGGAGAATATCATACATACACAAAGGAATAATTTTATGAATTTTTTATTTTAGATGAAAAAGAGAAATTTGAACCCACAGTTTTCAGGGATACACTCGTCCAGGGGCTTAACGAAGCTGGTGATGACCTTGAAGCTGTAGCCAAGTTCCTGGACTCTACAGGCTCAAGATTAGATTATCGTCGCTATGCGGACACACTCTTCGATATTTTGGTGGCTGGCAGTATGCTTGGTAAGCCATGCATTATCACATCTTTTTGTAGTGCATATATATATTGCCAATTCTACTAAAGTATTTCCTTATAAGATAGAATCTTTATAAGCTTATATTTACTATAGTTGATATAAAACACAAATGAGAATCCACAATTTTTTGCCTAACTTACAGTTTGGGATGGTATTGATATGGGTGATTATTGGTTAACAAGGCATAGAACCAAGGATTATTGTTGACATTTGATCACAGGTGGCCACTTTGGTTTTGCTGAAAGCTAACCTTCCCAGTGTCCCTGATCTTTGAATGGTTTTTGAGGGACCATAAAAAGAGTAATTTCTACAGAAGCGTATAATTTAGTGTATGTCCTCTAGATCCTTCTCATATAATGAACTCAAATGCCATATAGCAGCTTTTCTTTTGAACCTTGCTGCTCCTTTTTTTTTTTTTTTTTTTAAAGACATAGTCTCTGTGTTGTTGTCCAGGCTGGAGTACAGTGGCGGGATCATAGCTCATAACTCACTGCAGCCTCAATCTCCTGGGCTCAAGTGATCCTCCTGCCTCAGCCACCCGAGTAGCTGGGTCTACAGCTACACACCACCATGCCTGGCTAATTTTTTAACTTATTTTGTATGGAGACAAGGTCTCACTATAGTGCCCAGGCTGGTCTTGAACTCCTGCCCTGAAGTGATCCTCCTGCCGTGGCCTCCCAAAGTGCTGGGATTACTTACAGGTGTGAACCACCTTGCGTAGTCCAAACCTAGTTTTTTAAAAAATCCTTTTAATTATGAGTATATAGTTAGGAGAATTAAAGATAGAAGACTAGAAATTATTAAAGTAAGTAAAAGTAAAATAATAGCTACGTCTTATGGAGCAGAGGCATTGTTAGGTAAGAAGGCTTCAGATTACTATGTAAGTGTCTGTCTTAAATCATTGGTCCAAATATTTGTTAGGTATCGTAACCACCCATTTTTCCCTTTCGTAGTTATTCTTGTAGATCTTATTTCTTGTAATTAGTACCTGTGGTAGCTATGAATTACTGGAAGTGGTCAAATCTCCTAGGACAGTGATTTTCCATTTGCAAACATGTAGAAGTGTTTTGGTTGTTACAAAGACTTCAGAGTGGGGGCCAGGTATGCAGCCTACCCTTCCATACAAGGGACATACCATGCAATGCAGGACTGCCCTGCCCAAAATGCCATCAGTGCCTTTTCTTAAGAAACACTGCTTGAGGCAACCTTCTTTGGCTTTGAGACAGAGTGTGTACATTCCTCCATTTTGAGGTGGAGCCACCCTTAAATTCCTTTTTCTCTGGGCTCTTATTTCAAGCTATCTGTTTTGGTAAATGGCCCCATAACAAGGCCCCCTGTAGTTCAGCATTGCTGGTTTCTACCACATATCACTGTAGGTAATTTAAGTCTAAGTATAACAGCTATATATGGTGTGTTCAAATGCCAATACACAGAGATAATCATTGTTAATATTTTGGTTAATTCCCTTCTAGAAATCTCTTTACCTCATAAACTTTTGAAAATGGGGTGATCTTATACAAATATGGTACTTGCTAATTTATATTCATTCAGTAATATGTTGTTACCTTTCACACTCACGAGTGTTACGCTGGATGACTCTAAAAAGAATTAAAGCCAAACTGATGTTAAAGAATATTTAAGTTGATTCCATTTTTTGCTGTTATAAGCAACAATGTCATCAGTGTCTGTGTATACTTATCTTTGTGGTCTTATATTTATCTACTTAGCGAAGGATTAATGGATTAAAGGATAGAGATATTTATATCTGTGTCTATCTATATCTACCTATCCAAGAAAACCAGCTTTTTAAAGGAATGTTCTAGTTAACATTTTGTCAAAAAACTCGAGTCCTTTAGCCATGTTAGGTACTTAATTCTCTCAGTTTTTTACATCTTTGTGGATTAGGTTAGTGATAAATATTTACATTTAAAATTTTTAAGGTAATAGTGGAATTGAACATTTCCTGATTTGATTATTGGCTTTTTGTATTTCATTAACTATGGCATATTTTTATCAACACACTGGTAAACTCTATGCAAGAATAATTTTCAATGACTTTTGGTTTTTCTTCAAATTACACATAAATACCTTAGTCTGTCCGATGGTCCCTTTTCAGTCCTGAGTGACCTGCAGGCAGCACTGTTGATGCTTCTGTCATTCCTGAACTACTTTATTTTCTTCCCTTACATGAGACCACCTAGACCCCCTCCCATGTCTCTGGATGCCACTCCTTACGTGACTCCCCCATATTGAATTATGTGTACACTCTGCAGTGATTATCTCAAAGCTTCATTTACCATGATCAGCATATTTCTCTCTACAGCCCAGATTTCACTTCTTCGCTCTATGTCCATATATTCAAGAAGAAGGTAGAATAAAGCTTTTGGTGTGACTTACTTAGCATAGGCTGTACAACCCTAGATGTCTCCTGAGATCAGACGTATGATATAATGAATGAAGCCAGCCAGATAGCCAGATGCATTCTTTTTTTTGTTTTTTTGTTTTTTTTTTTGAGACAGAGTCTCTCTCTGTTGCCCTGGCTAGAGTGCTATGGTGTCAGCTCAGCTCACAGCAACCTCAAACTCCTGGGCTCAAGCAATCCTCAGCCTCCGGAGTAGCTGGGACTACAGGTGCATGCCATCATGCCTGGCTAATTTTTCTATTTTTATTAGAGACGGGGTCTCACTCTTGCTCAGGCTGGTTTTGAACTCCTGACCTCAAGTGATCTACCCACCTCGGCCTTCCAGAGTGCTAGGATTACAGGTGTGAGCCACGTGCCCGGCCGAGATGCATTCTTTTTTATATGAACACTTTGTTTAATTATTAAGTATGTAGGAATTTTCTTCACACAAACACACACACACACACACAAATTTACTTTCTCTCATAGTTCTTAAAACAACAGCCATCTTGGTCTTTCAGTTTTACCCTTTCTATAGTACCTACAAGAAATATTTCACTTTTGCTTATACCTTGAGGAAAATGGCAAGCACTCCAAAAACGTTAGAAATGGCAGCTAATAGTTGGTCCCAATATCAGGAAAAAAATTTGTAATGCAAGCTGTAGCAATATTATTAATGTGCAACAAGTTTTCTGTGTAGGAATGTAACTTTTAAAACTAGCTATTAAGAGAAAAGTCTACAGTTTCAAAACCAGACTTTTCAGTTATGTAATTTCTATCAAGTAGGAATAATTAGCCCAGAGTTTTTAAAGCCTGTCATCTTAATAAAATTTTGTTCCAGGTGGCTGTGTTCATGTAAAAGGGCTAATTAAATCTCATGCATAAATTAATTCAGTGAAAATAGACTCCTGAAGGAGCTGATTTCTCCAAAAACTAATTTACTTAGAAAACTGTGTGCTGGAATCTGAAGCTCATAGAGGAAGTGATAGGCTAAGGAGAATATAACTCAATTGAATTCCATTTGTCTATGTCTACTAACAAAGGTGGCTGTGTGTGTCCACTTTCATCCAGAGGTCTGAAATCACAAGTTAAATCAAGGCAGTTATACACTAAAACACAAACAACAGGAGTGGCTGATGAATGGAAGATAGTCTTTGTCTTTTCAACTCACTTGGCCTGCTCAAACTTTCTACCTTAATTACAGTGAAGTCAAATCAGAAAACAGAAATACCATTGTATTCTGATTCCATTCTCCTAATCAACCGATGCTGGTAACAGTTGAAACTTACAGCAGGAGCCTTTGAATATGGAAAGCTGAATTGGAGAAAAAAGGCATTCTTTTGTTCTAGTCCATTTAGTCCATGGGGGAAAAAGACGGGAGAGAATAAAATACTCTCCTGGCCAACGTGCCTGCTGAGCAATCAAATACAAATGGTAAGGAATCAGTGCAGACTGCTCAACCACACATGGGTAGCTGGGTTAGTGAAGGAGGGAGCAATGTTAATGGCCACCCAAGTAGAAGCCAAAAAGATCTGTAAGAATCAATTCTGGTCCATTCTATACTTGATGAACTAGACTCCAGCAAGACATTATCAAGTCTGAAAAGAGAGCCATGTCCTGAAGTGGAAAACATCTTGAATTGTATTAGGAATAATGGAATTAATTTCATTGATTAAAGGTTATTATTTTAGCTTTCATGGCTAAGGTTAGAGATTTAAACTGCCTTTTGCAAATCAACAAAGAGGTACAAAGCAAGAATTGTGGTAAGGGCATAAAACTCAGCGAAAGCACAGACCTAACAAAAAGTAATGATAATAATCAGGCACTGTCCCCCTATTTGCTTCTCTATAATTACTGCTCTCGAGTCACATAGCTGGTGGTCATAAAGACTCTTAACTTTCTCCATAGATAACATCACCTTTTCGAAGCCTAAAGGTAGTTTGTGAGATATCTTCCAGGCCCTGAATTCCAGTAGCAGGGCTGACCCATGCAGACCAGTGGCCCATACCAAGGAACTGACTCAACTGGTGGCATTACACGACCTCCCCCCAAGAACCTGCTCAACGAAAGACAATTTCCACACCCCTATGGTTCCACCCTGAAACCAGCCAATTAACAGACCCGATTGCCTAATCTTTGGCCCACCAAACTATCTTTAAAAACCCTTTCTCCCAAATACTCAGGGTGGCGGAGATGAGAAATTCCTCCCCTTTTCCCGCTCAGTGCTCTGCAGAATTAAAACCTTTCTCCATTGCAAGGGCAGTCCCCTGACTGCCTCAGTGTATTAGCTCTTCTCCTTGCAGTGGACAGTACAACCCAGTTAAACGACAATAAAGTGAGGGCTAGTATATTAATACATGAGAAAAAAACAGACTTACAAGGTCTGGTGAAGGCAAGGATATAGAACAAGAATGTTAGAGTATGAAATGGAACAACCAATGCATATTATAAATATAAACAAATATACAGCAACATCTATACATCCACATATGCATATTATTCTTTGACATTTTATGTGATTCTTAGGTTATACATCTACTTTCATTGTTTTATTTGATGTGTCAGAATTGATCTGCTCTGCAAAGACTATTCTCAATTTTTACTATTATCCTAACTGTGATTATCTTTCTCTTTTCAGCCCCTGGAGGAACACGCATAGATGATGGTGACAAGACCAAGAAGACCAACCACTGTGTGTTTTCAGCAAATGAAGATCATGAAACCATCCGAAACTATGCTCAGGTAGAGACTGTCATTGACAGATTACCATTGTGTTAGAAGCGGAAGCATTTGAACAGTATTAGGGAAAACATTTAGGTTCAGAATCTCTACAGCCCACTTTTTAAATAGGAATGTAAATGTATGAAAAGATACTCAGTGACACTCTTAATAAGACAATGGGCATTAAAACTATAAGAAGATGTCTTTTTTGTTTTTATTTACTTATTTATTTATTTTTACCTCTCATGGGGAACCACATGCTCACAGCAGTTTCTGGTGGGAGTATAAATTGGTCCTACCTCTATGGACAGCAGTTTTGTACTGTCTCTCAAAACTAAAACTACACATTCCCTTTAACTCAGTAATTTCACTTACAGGACTTCATCCTGCCCATGTGTGAAACAACACATAGAGTGGTAATCATTGTTGTATTGCCTGTGATTATATCAAAGAATGAAAACAATATAAAATCCACAAAGGACTGGTTAAATAAAGTTTGGTAGTTGGTATTAATAGACTACTATGTAGCTATTAAAAAGAAAGAGGCAAGAAGATGTTTACAATGCTTAAAACCTGTAATAGATTCATATCTAAATTAAATGGAAAACTGTAAGTCAATAAAAAAAAGACACACAACCTATTAGGAAAAGACATATACAGGCATTTCATAGAAGAAGAAATACAAATCCCAAAAAAACATATGGGAGACATGTTTCTTCAAACTCATTAGTCATTAGGTAAATGTAAATTAACATCATGAGATGTAATTTTGCATGCATTAGAGAAAAAGTAAGTCTTTAGCCATAGTAAAGGTCAGGAAGTGAGGGGAGTGTAAAATGGAACAACTTATTAGACATTACTTTATGCAACTGACCATATGCATCATGACTAGTCAGCTTAAGGTTGGCATGTTTCTATTCTGATTCTATTACTGACTCTTCCTAGAAGTCAGTGGTTATTGCCAACTCAACTAATTAGGGCAAGTCCTAGGACAATAGGACTTGTTATACACATTTCAGTATATTAGATGAAAGGGGCCCAGGAATTAACTATGGGTAAGTGATGGCATTTCAGATGATAGAAACCATGTCTTTATTAAAATGTATGAGACATGCTAAGTCAAATAATTGGAAATATGTGGCCATTAGGGATTTAAACTCTTAAAAATGATTTTTAATTACATATTATTTTTAGCAAAGGTATTCCTCTCCTTTTTTATATTTAAGAAATGTATAACAAATAAGCACAAAGAAAATACTTTTTAAACAGAGCAAAAGGTTAAGCAGCTGAGATTGAGTAGGCCAGGTTCTAACCTGTTCCTCTAAATATCTTTGCTTCTACTATGTATGGAATGACTTTAAACACCTTGAGAAGGTGTATACTGGAGTAAATATTCTCAATTCAAAACTGATCCTTTAAAATATTCCACTCACGTTTTCATATATTAGATAAGGACAGTTCACTAGGGATCACAATTTCTAACTTCTTATTCCTGCTTTAATGCTTAATAGCAGTTGCCAGGTCTGCAAATAATGATAACATCTGCCTTACCTTCCCCACCAATTTTTTTTTTAAGATCAAATTAACACAAATACAAGATGTATTATTATTTATATTCCAAGGGAAAGAAAAATAAGAAGGCCTGGAAGAAAAGTCAGTACAGCTGGTCCCATAAACAAAAAGATACGGAATTTGCTTCTTTGTTATATCTAAATAGCATAGTTTCCTGTTACAAATGATTTTATTTTTCATATGCAATATGGATATTAGATGAATGACCCTTTGATATGTTATTGCATTTAACTTTTAAAATTATTGCATACTTACAGACTAACAGAAAATCTTAGTCAATGGGGCGATCAGGCAGAGAGAGAAGTTAGATGGAAAAGGATATTTGAGTGGAGATTAATTTTATAAACTGTTACCTCATTAGACAATGCTTTTGTAGTTTGACTTTTGCTTTTCTATGTGGACATTTACCTGTGGGAATTTAGATAGTTATTCTTGGATAAGGAGAATTCTTTTTTCTGTTAATTATCGTATTAAGCAATATGTGAATATTAGCATTAAGTTGGAAATAAAATTTATAGGGTTTTAATACAATTTATTTCTTCTTATTATTGCATATTAATTCTCTGCCTAGGTCATCACTCCAAAAGTTGTAAGTGAGAGTAGAGCATGTGGATGGAAGAGAAAAGAAACAGATTAAGAAATCATTCCCACAGTTATTAAAATAACCAACATTTACAAAATCGCCATTTAACTAATGACACAATTCCACTTACAAAGCAGTCTAGAATCCCACTGATGTGATTGCAAACTCTGCTTCGGAGTTCTAACTGGATTGTGGGGGCCAGTAATCCTTTATTGCCAGGAAGTTATAACATTTTTTGCTTATCTGCTGAAAACATGATTGTTGCCCACCTGGAGCGTAATCGCCTCTGCGCTGTGCTTTCCTCCCCATCTTGTCATTATCTAAGTGATTATGTCCTTCACTCCTTCAGTTATTTTCAATCTGCATCTCGTCATTTAGAAATTACATTCATTTTATTTTCATCAAAGTTGTTTTTTGTTTTTCTACCTGTTATATTCTTGAATGAGTTTGTTTTATCCTATGTGTGCATTTTGAGCCTGTTTTTGTCCCTAGGTCATAGTAATTGAACTTGTAGTTCTCATACCACAGTATGAGCTCATTTATGCATTTTTATTATTATAGATCTATGGTGTAGTTATGGTGAGTTTCTATACCTTTTTTCTATGCCTTTTTAAATTGTTTGCACAGTATTTAATGGTTCTGTTTTATATTTAGGTCTTCAATAAACTCATCAGGAGATATAAGTATTTGGAAAAGGCATTTGAGGATGAAATGAAAAAGGTAAAACTCGAATATAATGCCTATCTATTTAAAGGGGGAGAGGGCAAAAATTTTACATATATAGTGATAGTTCCAAAGTGCCATGTACGTAGTAAGTTTTTAATAAATGTTTGTTATAATAAATAAGTGAATGAGTGTGATAGGACATTAGCTAATAGCTATAGGAGGAAATATGTGACTGTGGAGGACTTTTCCCATTAATATTTAATGTGACATAGTTTGCTTTCTTCAATCGGAATAGTCTTACAGAATATGATCTCTGGCCTCACAGAAGTTAAAATGAAAACTAGAGATTTTGAGATACAAAGATAAATATATCAAGGCAAGAATCAAGATAAAGTTGATTTAATTAGTCAAAGCCCATGAAAGAGCATAACACAGCAGCTAATGCTCAATGAAATTCTTTAGTTTAGAAGATACAATTTAGCAAAAGGGATAAAAGCACATATTTGTAGATAAACCATATGAGTATAAATCTCAGTGCTTTTTCCATGGGTGAAATAGCTATAATAAGCGTATATACCTTATGTTTATTGTGGGAATAAATGACATAACATGTTAGGTGGGTAGCATGGTAAATGGCCTCTGACAAGAAAGCCAAATGAACAGTAGCATCTTCTTAAAATAGTCCTCTTTTTACTAATTTGTAACTCTGTATTTATATATAGCACTCACTGTATTAACTTGTTACAGATTTATATGTTGCTTTATCATTGTTTTGAATTTTAGACATCAGCCTAAAGTATAAACCACATGAAGAAAGTAACCATAACATCTACTTGCAATTTACCTACTTCCCCCTGTTCAAAATGATTCTGTATATAATACTGAAGAACAATTTGGCAGTAAAGTCATTTAAAAAAATTTCCATAATCCACGATCCAGCTGTCCCATTTATAAGACTCCTTTAGCATGAATATATAAAGCTATATGTATAAAGATGACATCACATTTTGAAATACCATAATTTAACTAACCAGTTTCCTACTAATGGAGACTGGTTAAATTATGGTTTCTCCATAACAGTAGAATACTATGCAGTCTTTTAAAGAATGAGGCATAACTACATGAATTGATAAGGGAAAATGTCCATAACAAATTAAGTGAAAAGGCAAGGTACAGAACAAATACTTGGTAGTAGTTTGACCTTGGGCAAGTTATATATAAGTGTATTAAAAAATCTGGAAGGACATCACATCAAACTGGTAATGTTAATTCTTAGGGGGTAGAATTAGAGAGAGTATTTTTTTTACATGTTTGTATTATTTGACATTGTTTGATTTTGTTCAAAAACTATGTGTTAAATATGAAAGAATTTTAAATGGCAAAAAATAGTTCTAATGGACTGCCAGGCCCTCAGAAAATAATAAGAGCTTGATTAAATAAAGAAATGGAAATGTTGAGAAAATATGATACAAAGTTCAAATCAATTAAGCATTGCTTTGTCTATTAATATCAATCATGTTTTTACTCCTCACAGTTCATCTAAACCTTGAAAACTTTAACTCTTTCATTCGTATGGTGAATATACTCTCAAGAAGTATTTTTTTCATAGTATTTCCATCTTTAAAGGCCAGCTCTGTTGTAAAACATGCATCCCAATTTAATGTTGACCAATAAAATAGAGCAATGTGATTATTATTTTTAGAAGAAAGATTAATTTTTATCTTATTTCATTATGATCAAGTATGTTTTCTGTGAATATGAGTTATGAATGTGCTTAAAGAAGTAATGTTAAAACTTAATTTTAGAGGCTATTTTTTATTGTTCACTTTTATCTGTTCTTCATTTTTATAATGGGGGAAGAGGCCAGAATGATAAGAATTGTCTGTTTGTGTTAGTTTACTGTACCCCATTCCTAGTGCTTCCTGGATTTTTAGCCTTCGATACCCTCATTCTCTCACTCCCTGACACATAGACAGTGACGTCTTTTTAATTTGTTGAGAATTTAATAAGCATAAATTAGAAATCAAATGGGCTGGTTTGGTTCCAGTATGTAAATATTTGGAGAGTCACATAACCTCTCTGTAACATAATAATCCTTCACTTGTTGGGTGGTAGTAAATTAATATTGTCCTACCCACCTCACAAAGTTAGTGGAAGAATCATATCATTAGGCTGTGGGCGCTTCAGTTTATATCAGTGCCAATGACTTTTCATCAGTACAAAGTAATGGAAAATCAGCAAGGTCCCTGTGGTAATAGTGGCCCCTGGGGCATCTCAGTGGCATGCCTAACAACTGGAGAAATAGAGAACATAGCAGAGTATAGTCAAAGCACAAAACAGAGGAGAGCAGCTACAAGAGTGACTACTTTCACAATTCAAGATAAGAAGTGGGCTATCATCTCCTTTGCTTTGGCTTGCATTGGAACTTTCTGGGGTTGCTACTTTTTCAGTTCTCCTCCTCTTAGGGCAAGAGAATTGGAGCACTGGGACCCAAGAACCATCTTCACTCATTCATTACCCCTCCAAAATTCTCTTTCCCACTCACATCAGAGAACTTTCTACAGCTTGTTTAGGAACTTCCTTTACTTCATGTCTTTCATTGCCCCATCACCAAAGCTGGAGGTAAAACTGTATGATTCAAGAAATACCAGGTTGGAAAATCTAAACTTTTTAAAAAGAGCATCAAGAACTTAGAAAAACCCTCTCGAATACTCTTATATGCCGTGAGCTCAGAAAAGTGTATATCAGATATCAAAAGGTTAACGTTGACTCTTTCTGGTTTTTTTTTTTTTTTTTTTTGCCATAAAAATTCTAATTTTCAAAGAAAAGGGATACATATATCAAAATAGATGGGGTCACCCAAGGAAGTAAAAAAAAAAATCAAAGACAATATATTTCAGAAAACATTATGTCCATTGTGTATATTTATCATTTTTCATGTGTATAGTCAAATGTAAATTATTTATCTATTCACATGTTCTCCAAATGTCTCTTTTCCTTCCCATGAATGTTAGCTACAGCCCTGTATAAGTGAGCTTAGAAGAAAGAAACTATGCCTGAAAAAGTCATTTTCCATAGCAACCAATTTATAATTGAACATATCTGTTTCCAGTGAACAGCTGAGCTTTGCATATTCCCTACTGCGTGTGTGCCACGGAGCCATGGCTGTACGTGCTGTTTGTCATCTTCCTACTTTAGTCCTTTGCATTATAGACATGGTTTCTTTTGTTTGACCCACAGCTTCTCCTCTTCCTTAAAGCCTTTTCCGAAACAGAGCAGACAAAGTTGGCAATGCTGTCGGGGATACTGCTGGGCAACGGCACCCTGCCTGCCACCATCCTCACCAGTCTCTTCACCGACAGCTTAGTTAAAGAAGGTAATGATGCTGCCATCTTCCCACCTGGTACATGTCCAGAGAAAAGTAAAGCCACAGAGAGTTAGAAAAATTCCAGTGGCTCTTTTTAGTGTCGTCTACTACCCATCCTTCACATAAGAGAATGTTTATGTGTGTATATATTCCTTCAAATAATAAAAGGAGTGTACGTGTTAATTGTAGGAAATTAGAAGAAAAAATATGCACACTTGTACAAAGACATATAAAGAAAGACTGTCAGCAAATTGAAATCTGAGCTATAAAACTCAATACCTAGGTCAAATACCCTGAAATGGATCTGGTAAAAACTATTTCTTTCAGCTTAGGTGCTCTTAGCATATTTTATAGGGGCAGTGCTTCGTTGTGCAGGACTGCATTGTGCTTTGTGGGACATTTAATCTTTTGGCCCTCAGACACAAAAGGCCAGGCTGTAACTCCCACCCCCATTTATTGTAATGACCAAAAATGCCCCTTCACATTTAAAAATGTCCCCCAAATAGGACCGTTCTTCTAAACTCTTTCCCGTCAAGGTATGGGGAAACTGATGATTAGATGTTCATTTTGATCACATAATTAAGATACTCATAGTCTCAGTTTTAGAAAAAAAGTTAAGACTGTTGCATTAGAAAGAGGCTTGTTTCAATTTTAAGGCATTAAAAGAGTTTGACAGGCATGCAGACCATGATATGGTTGTAGGATGAAACAAAAGGGGGCTGTTTCCTTGTAGGAGGGTAATGACATTCAAATAATAATCCAACACAAAACACAGTTATTTTTCCTTAAAAATAAATTAAAAGAGCTTTTGTGAGAACATCTGTTTCTTCTGAGAACTTAAAAAGTTTTCCTCCTACATATATGAAGTCCCAGCCTCATTCATGCCTGTAGTGAAAGGGGTTATAGTTTTCTTGTAGCTAAGAAAAGAATAGTGCATCAAGAGTCAAATGGTATTATTCAGAGATTCTCGATAGTTTTTGGCTTAAAATAGCTCAGATTTATCACAGTACAGGCTCTGTGAGTGTTGATGGTATATTATTAATATTATGACATTTTAAAGTGTTTTCCTGAAGAGAATTCAATATGTCACACATCTTATTTATGCTATTAGCCATTTTACACACAAAATATAGGTAGAATATAAACATTAAACATTAATTATATTATCCTAGCCACCATAACATAAAATAATGGCCTTTCTAGTTGTATTAAAAACCTAAGTGATGTCTGCAGCTTCCTTTGAATGTGTCCAAAAATTACACTATTGGATAGATACATGGTAGGTATGGGATAAAGAGAATATAGCAAAATATCAACAGTTATAGAAACTAGATGGTGGGTATATGAATGTAACTTTTCTTTATGTTTGAAAATTTTTATAGTAAGATGCCGGGGTTGGGGGAGAGGAGAAAAATGCCTTTGCTATGAAAATAACACACTGCCTGTGTCATATAGATTTTCCTCAAACTCCACCATCTTTAGAAACTAGAGGTTTAAACACTTGCTTCCTAATGAGAAAAAGGGAGTTATACCGTTCCCCAATGCCCATGTAACAATTGGCCAAGGGAGAATGGGTCCATCCTACCCAGGGGAAGAGTGACTACAAAGAAATTTCCCCAACTTTCCACCAAGAGCCACTTTTAATACAAAGTGATAGGTTTAAATCAGGATTTCAGACTCTTAGCTTTGAGCATACTCTATTTTCTTTACTTACAACACAGACTAAGGCCTAGCATTAATTTGATTTGGGCTTAATTACATAAATTTACATTAAATTTGATACTCATTTTATGAGCTGATGATAATGTTAAAAATTCATATTAAAACAAATTAAACAGTTGTTAACATATAGTTCCCCAGCATATTAGAGTAGGACAGACTTCAGGGTGAATAGCAATCTCATTTAGGACTCATGTATTTTTTCCTATTATCATGCCAACTTCATGCCAAGGATGGTGCCCCCTCATCAATATAAGATGTCTGGTGGTACAGTTACGGTATATGTCTCCTGGTTCTGGTTCAGTGAAAGATCACTCCCCCTGAATACAGGAAAATTTATCTTCCCTTCAGTTGATTGGCTGGCACAGGCCACATGACTAATGCAGGTTTAGTAGCAAATGCCAAGGAAGTGCCATGGACAGATGAGCTTGAGCTGAAATTGCTAAAACTGATAGGCAGACAGAGGTGGTGCCAGGACTTAGATTAATCAAAATTCACTTGGCCTGGAAAAAATGGGAATTCTCTTAGGAAAGGAAATAAGGAAAATAAAGTAGCTGCTTAGGCCACATACAATAGTGAGAACTTAAGAAAAATCAGTTAAATATTTCAGGTACACCTTAACTCTTCATTAAATTAATGCAACATAAATTTAGAAATTTGAAATGTTCACAGAAAAAATCTATTTCCTAGTTATCTGATTATTTCTATTTGGAGATAAGTCATAACGTAATTGTGGACATGTGATTGAGTGGTTTTCTGATTACCATAACTAGCTTAATAACCATTATTTAAAATCCAGAAGAGTTTAACTTGAAACAGCCTTGATAGTTTTATAGCTTAACTCAAGATATTTTTAAACACTTTTTACAAAAAGTAAAACTGTAAAGTAGATGATACATGTTCATCTATACCTATACTTACATCTGTCACTATTAGTTCTTTTACTGGCCCCCTTTATCAGCAACTTAGTTGACTTAGTTATTTACCTATTTCAGGAAACCTAGGAAGAAACGATGCTTTTCGCATCATCACCAGGGGTTTTGCCTATAGAAGGAATGTAATTCTCCATTGTGTTTTAACAGGCATTGCGGCCTCATTTGCTGTCAAGCTTTTTAAAGCATGGATGGCAGAAAAAGATGCCAACTCTGTTACCTCGTCTTTGAGAAAAGCCAACTTAGACAAGAGGCTGCTTGTAAGTGTTTTCTGGTCAAAGGGTTGTATGCTCAATGCTTCTGTTGGAGCTCTGGCAATGTCTACAATGGGCAGTACATGACTAAGGTGGCTGGGTCTGTGTGGAATTGGAGCAGTGTTCCTTTTATTTCTATATAATTGGTAGATAGAAGTAAATTCCACTTTAATCTTTATTGTGCCAACAAATGGCATAATAAAATTAAAGTATCATAGGGAATAGAGATTTTCGCATTTGGAAGTTTGTTGACATGGTGTTAACATTTTATTAGAGTTTAGAATTTTCTTTTATAACTGATAACTTTCTAGAAATTTAAAGTTTTAATATGATAACAATCTCCTGAATCCCACCTAATTAGATACTTTTGATATCTTGGGTGGGAATACACTGGTCTCAAATACGTGTTAAATAGTTTACTAACAAAACAAGAGTTTAAATAAGATTCTTGTGGAAATATTTAAACTGTTGAAGAAAGCAAACAACTTGATTGTATCATAGTTCCTTGATTATATTTTTATTTCTCCATCTTTGCATTTTTCAAAGAAAAATCAAGAAAAAAATATTTTGTTCTTATAATTTCTATCTGCTCCCTATAATTTCTTTGTGCTACAAGCAGCAGCTGTAAAATGGCAAAATATTTCTCTAAGTAGAATTGCCTTTACAATTTTAGTCTAAAATTAAAACGTATCCTGCCATCTTCTTTCTTTTCACCTACTGTCTTCTCGGTTTCTCTCTTCCTGTGTTTTCCAGTATGCAAGGCTCCCAATCCTATGGGATAATTTTCAAACTATCTCTTTTCCTCAAGAAAACCTGCAAATAATTTTAAATATAAATCTTTGTATTTTTAATCCCTTAAAATTCTTTGTCTCTTAAAGTTTGCCGTAAAATATCCCTATTTGTATCCTTAAAGTCTTTAGATTATGATAAGAAAGAAAAATTAGGAAGACTAGATTCTGGTTCATTTCTGCTAATGATAGTATAATAATTTTCATTCACCATACATTTACTAAGTTCTTGCTCTGTGCTAGGCATGGTCCCACAAGCTGCAGAGCCAGTAGAGAATGGGGTAGAAAAGTTCCCTGCCCTTATGGAACTTTCTAGTGGACTTAGGGCAGATCCCTTTAAAAAGAAGCAAGAAGCAAAAGTCATAAAAGATGAGTGTAGGTTGCTGAGGAAGGAGGAAGTTCATATGAAGGGACCAAATCTTTTGTCCATGAGCCTCTGGGTGGTCTGTAAATTTGACATGTCTTGGTGAGGGCTGGCTCGGTTCCACACGCCTTTTCATTATGGGACCCAGGCTGAAGGGGTAGCCGCCATCTGGGTCATTCCTGTCCCGATGACAGAAACACAGAGACTGAACTGAACCCCTCAAGTACCTTAAAAATTCACCTTCAGTTGGCCAAAAGAAATTACTGAGATGCCTGGCAATAGGATGGGAAAGTTCAGTCTACTAACAGGCTGCTTCTCCACAGCCTGTTATCTACAGATAGACTTGGCAAGGAGGATGTTCTATTACGCTTTTGAAAGAGACGAGGTCTGTGATTGGGAACAAAGATAAACTCTATCACAACTTGCCACCAAAAACTCAGTTAAGAAGCAGTGGTTTAAGATATCAATAATCCTAGCCTTAGGATCAATTTAATTAGATAATTTAATTAGATCATTTATAAAATTCGTTTCTTTTTTGAAACCACATGTTATTTAACTCTTCTTACTAGATTATATGTTCATATATATACTGGGAATGAGAAGCGTAAGTGGTGGTTTCTGCCATGAACACCGTAAGCTGGGCGAGGGCAGGGTAGTTTTCTGTTGTATTGTGCCTGCCGGACATTTGTTTATTCAAGTGAATGAGGAAGCAGAGGGTTAGTTCCACTCTCAAGGAGCATATTTTGTTTCGTGAACACATCCAACAAAATTCTCTTTAACTCCAAGCTATTCCATTTTAGATAAATAGCATTATTTTTGGACTTTAGTGATCACCCACTACTATAATACAGAAGAAAGAAAAATGTATAGCAATTCAAAGAAGAGAGAGGATGGGAAAAGCCAACCCTTATTACTGGAAAAGGGAACAGTGATTAAGAAATTGAAGACATTGCTTTCTTTCTTTATTTATTAAATAAATATTTATTGGTTGTATCATTTGCCAGATACTTTTGCAGAAGCTGGGGATATTGAAAGGAACCGAACTAACAGACCCTTTCCTTTATGGGGCCTACATTCTATTGAAGGGGAGTGGGCAAAAAACTAAATAAGTAAAACATGTATTATAATAAAGGTAAAAAGTGTTATGGAGAAAAAATCAAGTAGGGAAGAGCTAGGGAGCATCAGAATGTGGGATGCAGTTTTCAGTGGTCAGGGAAGGCCTCTGGGATACGGTGAGATTTGTGTAGAGACCTGAAGGAGGTGAGGGAGTGAGCCGTAGAGGTATCTCAAGGAAGAGTATTCCAGGCAAAGGGAACAGAAAATGCAAAGGTCTTGAGGCATGGCATGTTGGGGACAGCAAGGAGAGAGTGGGTAAGAGCTAGAGTGTGGAGAAGATCAGGACCTTGGCATTTATTACGAGTGAGATGGAAAGGTCTGGGAAAATTCTCTGCAGAATTGTGCATATAGTATGATTTTAAGTCTCAGTAGCATCAGTCTAGCTGTTACTCTCGGAATGGACCCAGGAGCAAGGACAAAAGCAGGGAGACCTTATTCTGGGGATGTGATGATGGAGGTTTGTACCAGGGTAGGGTTTCTCTAACTAATACAAACCATGTTCCAAGCCAGAGAATGACATGGTATGATTTAGACTGGCTTTACCTCATTTTAACCTGAATAATAATTTTCAATATATTACATATCATTCATAAGAACTTTGGATATAGTTCGTAAGTGAACTGCTGGTAATATATTTGATGGCATATTGCTCTGAACATAACTTTAAATCAAACTTTGCAATCACATTCTCCCTAAATAGAATATTGAGTGCCAGCACAAAGTAATGACATAAGTATTGACTTTGGGGCCCCACAGCTTGTTCTTAAATATTTCTGACTGCATAAAGTGGGTTAGGCTACTTAACCTCGTTGGAACTTAGTTTATTATCTAGAAAAATTTCTACTTTGCACAAATATTTTGAGGAAAGTGCCAGCACATCTTGATTCATAGGAAAAACTCAATAAAATTAAATGAGTTCCCTGTCCCACAAGTTTGATAGATCTTGAATGACAGCAGAAATGTCAGTGATGCAATTTAAGTGTAGTATGAAATGTTTGCTTTAAGATGAATCCATGTTTGATAGCTGCTACCATCAACTCTGTTCTGACATTTTGAAACATATGACTCAACAGGGGAAATTATAGGATGATAGATAACATGGAGAACACTGAAATGTGAGTCCTGACATAGGCTATGTTGTTCTGATCTGTGGTGGCAAACCCTTTACAGATCCTTCTACTGAGACTTTTACTGCAGCCACACAGCCATTAGCCACATATATACAAATCTAACCAATGCAGAAAGTTAGGATCTATTTTTTTAAACTCTGCAGCAATCTGAAAAATGTGAGAACTTTGAAAATTGTCTTCATTTCATAGTTGGGTGTTGAACTCACACAGGATTAGATCATGACTAAGTGTTACTGAGACTCCGCCAAGCTGTGTAGGGTAATATGGAAATGAGGTGAAAATATGAGAGCAGCTACAGTGTATTCTCTTTTTTTTAATTTCCACCCGAATTATGTAATAAGGAAAAGAGTTGGTAGGGTGGGTGTCTTAGTCCGTTTCTATTGCTTATCACAGAATACCTGAAACCGAGTCATGTATAAAGAAAAGGACTTTATTTCTTACAGTTATGGAGGCTGGGAAGTCCAAGGTTGAGGGTCTGCATCTGATGGGGGCCTCCTTGTGGGGGGGACTCTCCAGAGTCCCAAGGAGGCTCTGGTGATCACATGACAAGGGGGCTGGGTGTGCTATCTCAAGTCTCTTCTTTGAAGCCACCAATTCCCCTCCCAAGATAACCCATTGATCTATGAATAGATAAACAGTGTCATTATCTAATCGTTTCAGGTTTTTTCTTCTCAGTTTAAAACGATCCAAACATTACTCAAAGTTATTTTATTTGCATTTAATTTGGTAAATTTAATTCATATTTATACATGCTATACTTGATTAAAATAAATGAAAAATGAAGTGATGGTTCAAAATGATTGGAGCTAGTTTATCTAAGCTGCTTAGTATTTTTCAAACTGCCTTTGCAAAACTGGCTGATTTTAGAAGGTGTTTGACTCAATAAATATGCCAGAGATTTATTGTTTTGAAAATCAGTCCTTCTTCTTTTCTTCCAAAAGAAATATTCTAAGTGAAATGAAGATTTTGCTCTTTATGCTTGCTGAAATTTGAATCGCTTGCTGTAGTTGTATAACCGTCTTTTTTCCTTTTTCCTTCAGGAACTCTTTCCAGTTAACAGACAGAGTGTGGATCATTTTGCTAAATACTTCACTGACGCAGGTCTGAAGGAGCTTTCCGACTTCCTCCGAGTCCAGCAGTCCCTGGGTACCAGGAAGGAACTGCAGAAGGAGCTCCAAGAGCGTCTTTCTCAGGAATGCCCGATCAAGGAGGTAGGAGACGACCACCAGACATCACTGCAAAATACACGGATGAGAGGAATTATGTAGACTGTGTAACACAAGCTTGGCCTCTCTTGAGGAGACAGGCTTTATGTGTATTCCTATAAACTTTATGCACTTGTTTCTACCATTTAAATTAATTCAGTTTCAAAGTATGGATTCAGAATACTACCTTTTATCACACTCTAGGATGTTCCAGAAATTAATAATTATTTCCACACAAATGAATTATTCTATCAGGCTGCTCAAATTATCAAAATATTTTGCCTGTCAAATAGATTTGACTATCCACCATCAGTATAACAGAGTATCATAATAAGGTGCTTTTAATTTTGTTGCAGATTATCTAAACTGTGTAAGCATTTGGTTAGTGTTTGGAATCTACACTGGATTTTTGTGCATTATTGTATATGAATATGTAGGCTTTTTATTTGAAAAAGAAAAATTTGAATTCATATCATGGGAAGAGACCAGTTGGATCAGTGGGTTGTTTGAGCCTACACACACTCACAATCGCTGTATATCCGCATAACGTAAAAACTACATTTTTAATAACCATGTATATACATAGTTTGTGTATACATGCTATAATTCTGCAGTCCCCAAACCCTGGGCTGCAGACCAGTACTGGTCCGTGGCCTGTGGAACTGGGTCACACAGCAGGAGGTTAGCAGCAGGTGAGCCAGCGAAGTTTCATCTGTATTAACAGCCGCTCCCCGTTGCTCGAATCACCACATAAGCTCCACCTCCTGTCAGATCAGCATGGCATTAGATTCTCATAGGAGCTCAAACCCTACTGTAAACTGCACATGTGAGGGATCCAGGTTGCGCGCTCCTTATGAGAATCTAATGCTTGATGATCTGAGGTGGAGCTGAGACAATAATGCTAGCACTAGAGAGTGGCTGCAAATACAGATTATGATTGGCAGAGAGGTTTGATTGCACAGTAAATGTAATGCTCCTGAATCATCCTGAAACCAGTTCCCCCTCTGCTCCCTTCTTCTGGTCTATGGAAAAATTGTCTTCCATGAAACCAGCCCCTGGTAACAAAAAGAGTTGGGAACCAATGCTGTTGTTCATAAAGCTATGACTGTATCTTTTTTTATTTGTTTGTTTGTTTTTAATGTGCCTGGAGAAAACTTCCTATTTGAACCTTAAAAAAAAAAAAAAAAAAAAAACTTTCTCCATGACACTCTAAAAATTAAATTGAAGAGAGTCCTTTCCTTTTCCCACTTGCACTCAAAGCCCTGACCCTCACCGCCTTCTACCACACTCTAAAGCCCTGCAAGGCACCTCACACAGCTGAAGGCTGGAGAATTCCAGGCTGACACTATCCAGCAGATGGAGATGTTGGAGCAACACACATTCTTAAGTCTCATGTCATTAAACTTAGCAATATATTCAATAATATTTCTCCAAGTAAGAATTTTTTTTTCTTTTTTTTTAATATGGAACGCTTCACGAATTTGCGTGTCATCCTTGCGCAGGGGCCATGCTAATCTTCTGTGTATCGTTCCAATTTTAGTATATGTGCTGCCGAAGCGAGCACTCCAAGTAAGAATTTATATATGATTTTCCATGGGAAAAAAAGCAAAACAAAAACCACTGTGGTACTTTTAGATGCAGGGATGTCACCCTTCTTTGTAGCTTCCTCCAGCCAGCTTAGGAGGGACTTCCCAGCTCCTTCCACTCTCAAAAGCTACTCAACCCCTTGCGGACATTTCTGCAATGCAGGCCCCAAGGGAAAAAAGCAACATGTTTTCACTAAAAAAAGAAAAGGAAAAAAAGTTGCACTATTACTCACAAAGTAGTATACTTGAAATATATTATGGTTTTTAATCACTTCTGAGGCCCTAACCTCTATTTGTGATTTTATTTTAAAAGGAAAAATCATTCTTAAATAAACTTGATATAAAATATGTTAAGTTTGACAGACCTATATTCCATACTATCAGGGCTAAGAATAAATTTGCATATTTACATATAATTCCAAGGGGACAATAATTGACTGGGCATTGCTGAATTGATATGGATCAAATTAAAAACTTGCCTTTGCACTGAACAGTTTATTTACAAACTCACTTTTCACTGAGCTGGATCATGAGGGTCATCAGAAGTAATAATTGAAGAACAAATTGTGGAGAATGGACTTGTACAAACCCATAAAGAGGGTTTCTAAGTTGAGGGATGAAAGTAAAAATTCACAGCTCTATTTTTCCCTTCTTCAAATCCCAATAAAGTCAGACTGGCTCAGGTATCCCTGCTGTACTAGACCCAAAGGCGTTCCACTATATAAGGGAATAACTTGGCTGAGCGCGGTGGCTCACACCTGTAATCCTGGCACGCTGGGTGGCTGAGGTGGGAGGATCAGTTAGGAGTTCGAGAGCAGCCTGAACAAGAATGAGATGCTGTCTCTATAAAAAATAGAAAAATTAGGCTGGTGTGGTGGTGCACGCCTATGATCCCAGCTACTCAGGAGGCTGAGTCAGGAGGATCACTTGATCCCAGGAGTTTGAGGTTGCTGTGAGCTATGATGATAGCACTGCACTCTAGCTGGGGCAACAGAGTAAGACTCTGTCTCAAAAAAAAAAAAAAAAAAATTAAAGGAAGCATAACTCCCAGGAAACAAAGATTCTCTTATTCCATGCTATCCAGCAGCTCCTGGCCAAAGCTAAGCCTATTAATTTTTGGACTAAAAATAAATCTGCTTCGAGAACAAATTATTATATTTTCCCTCCCTCTTCTAATCTGAGTATACATACCAGGAAAGAGGGAGCTGAGCAGATTATTTCTTATCTGCCCTGAACCTTCTATTGACCGGGCAGTGAGGAAGGATCTTTCCATCTGCCTCTTCCTTTCTGATACCTTTTCCATGAAATGTAGGTGGTGCTTTATGTCAAAGAAGAAATGAAGAGGAATGATCTTCCAGAAACAGCAGTTATTGGACTTCTGTGGACCTGTATAATGAACGCCGTTGAATGGAACAAGAAGGAGGAACTCGTTGCAGAGCAGGCTCTCAAGCACCTGAAGGTAAAGGGTCTTAGCAAGGAACTGGCCCAGCTGCAGCCCAGCTGCAGCTCTGAAGAGTATGACAAATGGGTTCCAACTGCATTTCCCCCAGACTCAGACTAAACATATACTTGATAATATTTTCTTTTCAAACTTGCCACTGCCTGAAAAGTTTCAGATGTAAGAGCCTATAAAATATCTAAGGGTAAGTTCTTATTTAAAACAATATTAGAAAATCTACAGAATCATCACATACAGCCTTAAAAAGAAATACGGTCTAACTCTTGGCTTTCTTTCTGTTCTACATGACAAAAACTCTTATCGAATATTTTTGTTTAAGTGAGCCACGTTAGAATTTGGAAAGTATCTGAGTGGTGGAAGATATCAGCTGATTATGCAAACTATATATTTTTGTGCCTCAATACATGTGGTTTTGCTTTTATTAATTGTCTTCTCCCTGTAAAACTATGTTAAGACAAGTGGAAGACTTAGATGGTGCCTTCAGAATTTGCACTTGAGTTGGAAAGTCAAAGGGGGACATATACTGGGTAGAATATAAGTTAGAGATGAATTTCAGTATTCGGGAGAACATAGCACTGAGTAAACTGTGTTAATTTGATCAGGGAAGTCTCGTTGGTAGAGATAAGTGCTGAATTGCGTGGGTGGTAGAGAAAACAGTGGCTATCCTTCAGGGACTGAAAGCCATGGACATTTGGGGTAAAGGGAACAGTAGGAACAAAGCGGTACAGTTGACCTGTGAGGGGTCTGGGACATCTGGAGGAGAACCCCACTCTTCCAATGGCAGAGCCACACTCCATTGACACAGCGGATATTGTGTGAGGATATGACCTCATTTTCACAATATCCATCAGCCATAGTAGACACAGCAGTTATCATTAATAGAGGCAGATTCTCATATTTGGTCTCTTAGTAGATACAGCGGGGAAAATCTGATAAGATGCTGGGATAAAAAGCATTCATTTTGATTGGGCACAATATAAGATATTAATCCTAAAAGTGAATGTTTTCTAAGCAAACCTCCGGATTATGATGATGATTCCAGCAGCGTCAGCTCTGTGCCTCCCACGCAAGTGACGGTTTTTTCTCTCCACTTCTGTTCCAGCAATATGCGCCCCTGCTGGCCGTGTTCAGCTCCCAAGGCCAGTCCGAGCTGATCCTCCTCCAGAAGGTTCAGGAATACTGTTACGACAACATCCACTTCATGAAAGCCTTTCAGAAGATCGTGGTTCTCTTTTATAAAGGTATCCATCCATGCGGTCCCGCCACTCTGTTTCTGTGTTTGATCGACACTCTTGGAGGGGCAGAGCAGGGCATGAGGCAGAGGAGGTCTTGGGGTCCCTGTTTGGCACAGGGGATGGCAAGATGCTAATTTGTCTAAGTTTTAGTGAGAAAACCATATTAGGTAGTGAGAGAAGGCACACCGCCATATGTGTATGCATCGCCTCAGGAACCATCCAAATTAGGCCCCTGGGCACTTCTTACTGTTCGAAGTTGAGACTGGTGGTGAACTGGTTATTGTTTCTTGGGGATGGTGAAAAAATGTGATTATATAAAATCGACTCTGTTTTTGAATGGTAAGGATTAGCTCTAATAACAATGATTATCAAAATTCTGTATATATTATGTTCAGATCCTTTTAGGTGCCATAAAGCTGACTTTAAAATTACTGACATAATTAGCCCTTTTTACTTTGTATTTTAGTTATTTGGCCCAGCCATTCTCCTATTTCCCAAGGAAATGGCTATTTTTAGGTTTTCACATTTACTGTCTTTTCATTGTATTTATAAGGATTAGGTTGCCATGACAACTGGCACTAAAAAATGAATGCTAAAGGTTTCAACTGATCTCAATCTTTATACCCACAGCATATAAAAATGATCTTGGACTATTTTTTGTCTAGACTTATATAGTTTTATGAGGGAGATAAAGGAGCATTTAAGAAAGTGATATATTTTGAACATTAGAAAATGCTTATTCTAAACATTATTTTATTAATAATGGCATAATATTCATAAAATATTAAAAAGTGTAAATTAATGCCAGCCAAATGTTTATTTTCCCTTTGATGTGTTCTTAAACGTATCTGTTTTGAATGATAACTTGGAAATTTGGAATATACAAATTTTATAATATTAATAACTATTTTTACAATGTTTAATAGCATTTAGAGTGAATTTTAATTGGCCATATATATTATTCAAATGCATGCATCTTGCCCACAAGTGTTTGGGTGATATCTTACTTTTTCAGAACACTAAGATATTCCACAATGATTATTATATCAGTAGGAGAATATGATGGTTGCCAATTCCCATTTGAAGTTCATTAATTGGTGTTTTCTCTGGCCAGATCTGAGTTAGGTCTTTTTGGATGTGGTCATGAGATAATAGCATTCTAAAATTAGGCCTCACCAAATTATACCCAAAGTGATCCATTAGAACCAAACCCTCAGGCCATATTGCCAATCCACATGTGGTACCCAGCAGCCAAGAATGAAAAAGCAGGGTCCACCCAGCCAGTAGCCATTCTGTCCACATTTGCCACAGCTGGCTGCATTTGTAAGACTGGTAGAAAAACCTACGGATAGGTTCCACATTTGCTTTGAGGATGGTTACCATTTTGCACTACAGGAAAGCAAACTGTTCATAAACGTTACCTGAACACAATTTGCCTTCTCATTTAACAGCTGAAGGCAACGAGTGTTTCTTACCAGATTTTTTTTTTTAAACTGAGACGTAGTTGTTTGGGCCTCATCTACAGGATGACTGCATTTTATTATTGTACTTAATTCACAAAAGAATCAACAAACCATTTGCTATTGGTAATGGCATTTGGGTCGCATATGAACTGTTAAAATCTTTCTTCAGATTTCTCATTGTAACCATGAATGCCAACATTTCTCTTCATTATACTCTTTATAACAACTACTGATAGGTAGTAAAACTGGCTACTTATTCTTCAGCCCCAAATGCCATGGGATAGTGACCTGAAATTATAAAATAACCCAAGAAGTGGGCACAGGAAGTAAAAAGAAAGAGGCATTAGCTCTTCCTTAGGCCATTCATTAAATAGGTAATCAGCTTCTAAATATTAATAACACAAAGTTAGTAAGATCTCTGGCAAGTATGAGCAGGCCCACGGGAACACAGGAAGGGGGTAAGTGTCAACCTCAATTTTATTGTGGCTTAGTTGGTTTTAGAAATGAAATCAGGAGACCCTTTTAAAAATGGAAACCTAAAATATATCATTGAGATATTTTCAATATCATTTTCTAGGTAATTTTCTAATTTTCCACAAAATCATACCTACAGTATGTTTTCCTGGATGAAATAATTACATGTTTGCTCTTGAGAACGTGAAATCCCTGAAGAATGATTGTCCCACACCTCTGTTAAGAGCATTAGTATGTTTACGTTGTCTCTTTTGCCAGTTTTTTACTTTGACCTTATTTTGTCCACCAAACGCTTGTGCAGCAGAGACATATATTTGATTTGCTTCTATAAGGATTTGGATGCTCTTGTTCTGTATTTTATCTGCCTAGAGAGGCTTGATCAACAGTGAGTTTAAAGCACTGCTTTCCCCTCTCTAGTGTGCATAGGTAAGAATCACCTGGAAAGCTTGTTAGAAGAGAGACACCCCAGGGATCTGATTTATTAAGTCCAGGATTGGGTCTGAGAATATGAATTTTAACAAGCTTCCAGGTGATGCTGTGACTGTTATACCAGGGCCTAAAGGGCATGGCATTCGAGAAGCGACTAGTTTTACAAACTAAAATAACATGTTCAAGAATATACTTATCGTGGATTCCATGTATATATGCATATTTTACAAACATTGAATAGTGTTTTACCTGCTTCTTTTATCTAGTGATGTGGATTCTTTTTATTACAAGGAACATTTTGTTTTAAAGCAGGCTTTTAAAAATGTAGTGGAAACCCTTGTTCCTTTTTCATTTTTCTCTCTCTTATACACACAACACATGTATGTACACACCCCTTCCCCAATATTCCCAGAACTTGAGGTTAACAAAAACATAGGGATTTGATTCCCCTGCTCCTTTGGTAAACCTGATTACTTAACTGAATGTCGTTTTTGAAAGAATTTTAAATCTTTTATATAAATTGGAATAAAAGTGAGTAAACTATATATAATGCTTTTCAGCAAAGAAAAAAGTGGTGATTGGTTATTTTGCATTTCTGTATTAAAATCTAGATTTTTACATTTCTGAGACAATAAGAAGTAGTAAATCCATTGCTAACTTTCAGACATCACGTTATTGACTTTTTAAAATAATTTCTCTTCCTTCCTAAAGATAAGTGTCATAGAATCTGCTAAAAAATATAAAACTACCTTCTCAGTTACTATTATTATCTCTATCATGGGTTTTCTTGTTTACAGAATTTTTTAGGTTAAATTCTGTCCCTCATGCAAATTTTTCTAAAAGGAGTTTCTTAATTCTTGTTCTAAAAAAAGGTGAGTGCCCTTCTCAGCATATATTCCCAGCATTCTTAGAGTAAATTATTTTTGACTTGTGTCCCTGTCTGACATCCTTAATAAAAAAATCCCGAATTTCCTAAGTTCCAAGTGACATAGTTTTAGACTTAACTATCCAAATAACTAACATTATGTAAAGCTTAACAATTCTCAAACTACCTTTACAGTATTGTCTCTTTGATCCTCATGAACTCCCAAATTTTAAACTAGAGCTCTACAAATTGAGAAATATTTAATTTTTCTCATCAAGTTAATAAATTTGTTCATTATACACGTGTTGAATGCATCCTATATGGCAGGTCTTACATTAAATGCTGGAAATGAGATGAACAAAATAGTCCCTGACTTCCTGATTATAGTCACCATGTCAGTTGCTAAAATAAACCTTATAGAGAGGGTGTCAGAAGGGGTAGGACAACAGAAAAAGGTCACCTAACTTATGAGAATGCAACTTTTCAATGGGCAATGCATTTGATAGGTTTTACCTGTCGTTTAGTACCCTTTTCACAAGCACTGCCATTGACAAGCATTTTAGCAGTTGCATGGCCTCTTTTAGCCTCTGTGGGGCAATAAAACACAGGAATGAGCTCTTGACCTTCAAAAGGAAGCCTCAAACAAATAATGTCACTAAACTATACAGTCTAAATCAGCTTTCTGGCATGTACTTTATATCATCCTCAGTTCATTACGGTGCGGAGAGAAAAATGATATTCTCCTTTATATGTTTGTTCCATTTTTAAATTCTATTTTTTTGTTTTATAACATTAAGAAGATGAAGAAAAGTTTAATAGTACATGCATATAATTTATAAACTCAAAAATATACATGTTGGGTGTCCATACTCAAAATTGTCCTACTGATAAGGAAGCATGATCAAAACACTGATAATTACTGATCTAAGTCTTGAGCATCTTAAAGATAATTTATAAATTATATAAAAGGGACTTTTAAAATCCCTGTTAATGTTCTAGAAAAATCTCTCTAAGGCAGTCTTGCACAATAACAGGTCACTTCCTCAGGCCACAACTGTCTGCCCCTCACCTCTGTGAAAATTAGGCTTTGATGGCTAGTGGAAATTTCTCTCATGAGTGGGGAGTGGAGAGCTAAGAACAGAAGGAGCTAAAAAGCTAGAAGATAAGAACAGTCCTATAGGACTGCTGATTATAACTCTCATGTCTAGTGCTTATAAATCAATAAATCCAGACCTTTTCCTTCCTTTGCAAAATGTAGTATATTTGATGATAAAAACAAACAAAATACTTAAATTTTCTAAAACCAATCATATTCATTTGTAGTCAGTTTAATTTCTTCAATTTAATTCAAGAGCCTTTTCCAAGAATTATTAATTTTTTTAAAAAGGATGGGGAAAAACTTAATTGTTTTAGTTAGGAAAAGGTCGGTGCTGCTTTAAGTGAAAAAAATGTTAAATGATTTCTGTCATTTTCGTAGGTCAAAATTATATCTTAACTGAAAATACATTATGCATCCAACCTTACATGGATTTGTCAGCATTTGTAATGGATGGGACACACACACTGGGAATAATAATAAATGCTTTTTATTTACTATCTCATTTCCCACTCCAGAATCCTAAAAGACAACCCATTAGAACATTGGCATAGTGTGTAGGCTGTTATTTTCCTTTTCTTAACTTTATTCTCAATCAATGGTAACTTGAGGGTATCCAGGCACACTTGTGGAATTTAGATTTTTAGGTAATGGTTAGCATTTTTTACTAGAAACCTGTAGGAACTCTATGTCTCTGTTTTTCTCTAAATGTAGTAGTAGAAAAATATTACTTTTGTAATTTAGGATATTATGCTTTAGGAAAATAAATTAGGTGTTTAGTGATGGAATAAGTGTAGAACTTTGGCTTATGAATATATTGATTCCATGACATACCCCAGGAGCTCATCTTTATATCTGATGTTACCATCATTATTGCATACTGGCCTATATTTTCCTCCCTTTGCCATTTTCTCCTAAAAAAGAAAATTCTCTTAAAAGACCAGTCATTTGAGGTTGCTTCTTGATCAAGATATGGTTGAACCTGGCAGGACATAGACTAATCTGAAATGCTGGAATTGCTGATTCATTAGCAAAATCATAAAATAACTCTGCTTTCTACCAGGAAATTAGCACTGTAGGAGATTTCCAAGTTTCAGCAGTGTGCCCTATAGGCTTGCATTGTATCATGCCTGATGATGCATGTCATCATCATCATCATCACTAAAGCCTTTCTTAAGCTCACTGTCAAAATATGGCATTGTGCCATATGCAAATGAGCTTGGTTCCTTTCTTTTGATAAGTTTCAGATAGGATTTCTTTTATCATGGAGTGTTTAATATTAAAAAAGATTACTTTGTATTAAACTATAAAACATGAAGTTGTTTTAAAACATGACATTTGTATAGTAACTTGAAATCTTTGCTTTGAAATTGCAGCTGATGTTCTAAGTGAAGAAGCAATATTGAAATGGTATAAAGAAGCACATGTTGCTAAAGGCAAAAGTGTTTTTCTTGACCAGATGAAGAAATTTGTTGAGTGGTTACAAAATGCAGAAGAAGGTACGATCCCATTTAACAGCTTTGATGGTCATTAAACAATACTTTCTCATTATACTTCAAAATATTTGCTTCTTAGCAAGATTTTTCTTGCTGTCTTAAGTTCTTGAGGTATCTTTCATATCAAACATTTTGCCTACATCTTAGCCCTCCTTTCTAAAATCAAGGCAATAAACATTTCTACATGGTTTTAAAATAAAAAACTTACATTATCCACCCTAATGGAGAACAACGAGGAAGCAATAATCAGCAGATGTGAAAAGAAAAAAATACATTTGGCTTCATCACACATTATGGGACACTATAGGTTTTTATATCACCTTCACCAGTTGGCTGGCATTTAAACTGGGAACACAAGGTGGAAGAAGAATAGTGGGTGAGAGTGAATCCAGCTAAGAATAAAAAGTTTATCTTAGGTGATCCGAAGAAGAAAAAATGTTATATTGTCCAATGATATATACAAGCATGTTGTGTTTTTAGAAAGGCAGATTTCACTGGAAAGCATAAAGGAGCAAGAGTTTGCTATCTGCCCTCACATATAAACTATATATAATAAATGGGTGCACAGGGTAAAAGAGTCCTGGGGTGATGGCGGGGTTGTGTGTTTAGGGGGGAAGGGGTTGACTGGAATCTCTCGACCTTGTGTAAAGGAATCTGGGGGGAAATACCTGACTTTTTTCTTTCTGCTGTTCTAGAATCTGAATCGGAAGGTGAAGAAAATTAAATGGCTCACCAAGCACAATACCTAGGTTGCCACACAACACTTCTTGATTGAGAATGCTGAAAACCATTTCGGGAGAGAAACTTGGCTTCTGTTTTCACAAAGGAAAAAAAAAAAATAGGATAGGCTTCCCTTCTTCAGAGGGGGAAATGGTTTTTGTTTTTGTTTTGTTTTTAAATGGAGCCCTGAGGCATCAGCTATTATACTTGGGACTCTACCTCTCACTCACGATATGCTAACTTAAAGCCATTCAACAAGGAGTCAAGTAGGAATCTGAAATTAAATACTCAACAGACTCCTCTTTTTTAGCTGTATTTTTCAGGTACTATGTGGTGAACGCCCCACTGGTGTCTATTACAGGGCCACTTTGGTAGTTGTGTATCTGCTCGTGTATGTGATTTGACAAACCAGTTTTTTAAAATAAATGGCTTTTTAAAAATCTGGGCTTATATCTTCAGAGCTTTTATTTCTTTACTGTACACGACTTCTTACACAGATGGCGTTTCAGTGTTATGTTTTTCCCCCATCCCAAATGTTGGATGGTTATATTTTGTCATCTATAAAAACTATTCTGTTTCTTTCATCATCATAAGTAATACATTTCAGTTATCCTCACAGTGAAGTAGAAATGAACCCCAAAATCCATGCACATAGCATTATACCGGGAGGTTATATTATTAATAATTGGACATGTAAGTATATGTTCCACATTCCTTATGTTTTCCTCAGCACTATTTCCTCCCTACTTAGAGGAGAGCTGAAAGATTTATATATATAAATAGATGTTTGTTTATTTTCATTTGTAACTAAGTGATTTTATTCTTTAAATTATTCTGTTCTCAATAGTAACAATGTCAAACATCTGACCTTTTGGGAAAACTTAACAGTTTTATTACAAAAATTCTTGAAGAACTGAAGGTACTGCCCTATTGCTGATAGTAACCTCAAAGAAAGCGAACATTTTATCTGAATCAGAGTTGAAACAAAAATAGGAGACATTGGTAAGCAATAAACTCATTAAGGCAAATATAAGAAAAACTTTATAATTGTTGGGTCATCATCCTGTATCAAAAGATGGTTTTCTAGTTTCCTGTTTGTCTTCAGGAAGAAAAAATACATATATTTTTCCTATGACTTCACCATGTACCTAAATCTGTAACATGATGGATCCCTCCCATCTTTTAGATGCTAACCTTTTGATAAATGGCCTTCTTGCCATGTAGTTAGAACACTATCAAGTTCTTTGTCCCAACAAGAGACAGAGAAATATCAATTTGAATAGATCTTTCTGAAAAAACATCCATATGTGAAAATGTTATTTTCATTATACAGGAAATAATGACAGGACAACTGTGGCCGAAGATGACTGAAAGTCAGAGAATAAAGAGCTTTACAGCACAGCCCTGGGGGGACATAGACATTCTTTCCAAAATTGGCCTACTTGATAATGTCCGTCTTTCATATGCTGGTGCTGTTTTCCTTCCCAGTCTTCCTTCCTTTCACAATTGCCCTTCTCCTCTTTTATAAAAGAAAGTAATAACTCATCCGTCCCAAAATGGTACACTGCCCTAGGGATGAAAAACATATGGTACTAAACAAAGGGACGATTCTAGAATGTGTTGCTCTCATAGGCTAGTCCCTTGGGAGAAAAGCTGCAAACTGAAGTGAGAGGCCTGATTTCTTCCAGGCCACTGATTCATGGGAAGTCTCTATTATCTATCTACCCTTTCATCTATCAAAAATTAGAATTATGAATTTAAATGCAAGTCACGTCATAGAATGTATATTAATGTGTTTATCTGAACTGAAAAAAAATGAAAATTTTAATTGAAAAGTAAGTTTGGCCAGCAAACTGGACAATTGCTGACTGCCAGGAGACACAGAGGGCACATTCCATAAATGAAGTTAAATCTGCAACTCTAATATATTGATAAAAGTTAATTAAAGGTAAAATATTGAAAATTACATTCAACTTAAGAATTTTGTTGACTTTTATATGTCTTATTTTATATTTAAATTTCTTTCTTTCTTTTTTTTTTTTTTTAAACAGTCTTGCTCTATTTCCTAGGCTAGAGTGCAGTGGCATCTTCATAGCTCACTGCAAGCTCAAACTCCTGGGCTCAAGCAATATATTTAATTTTATATATCAGTATGTAAGAGAGGTATCACGTCACTTTAGGTAAACATGAATAAAAAGTATGAGAGTCACTATGTTAGAACATACTTGACTTTGTTTTCTCCATGATTTTTAGGGCAACCAGACTGAGACCCAGAAAAGCACAAAGTTGTCCAAGTTCTCAGTGACAAAGATGGAACTAGAAAGTTCCATGTTCAGGGACCAATACCTATGCTATTTTCTAATCTGTAACTGTAACAATTATGATCTACTTAACATTTTCCAGCAGAGTATTTTTCCCAAACAGAACTTGAGATAGTGACTTCAGGTTAAGCGAGCACGGGGACAATGCTCAAACAGCATGGACTTAACAAATCCTCAAGCCCAAAGCCCTCTCTTTCTCTGAAAGACAAGTTCCTCTGTTGTTGTTTAATAAAGCCTGTTCCAGTTATAGAAGTAGTTAAACTAGTTACCTATTGCTGTGGAACAAATTATCCCAACATTTAGCAGCTTTGAAACATAAACATTTATTATGTCACAATTTCTGTGGGTCAGGAATCTGGGAGCAGCTTAGCTGGGTGGTTCTAGCTCAGGGCATCTCATGAGGTTACAGCCAAGCAGTTGATTAGAGCTACAGTCATCTGAAGGTTGTAAGATCTGCTTCCAAGCTGACTCACAAGGTTGTTGGCAGATCTCAGTTCCCTACTAACGTTTAGCCAGAGCTTTCAGTTAGGCTGCCTGAATGTCCTCAGGGAATAATAGCTGGCTTCCTCCAGACTGAGTTATTTGAGAGGAGGAGCCCAAGAAGGAAGCTATCTTTTAGTAACCTAATAATGGAAGTGACATCGCATCACTTCTGCCATATGCTATTGGCGACATGGATGAACCCTATACAAGGGAACCGCATGAGAGTGTAAATACCAGGACATAGGGATAACTGAGGGCCAACTTGGAGACTAGCTACCACAGTAGTACATATATACATACAAAAATAATTTCTGGATAAATAAATATTTTCACCTAGCATTAAAGCAATGAAAGCACTAAAAGAAAATATAGGAAATATCTTTATAACTGGCACAAGGAAAGCACGACACAAAAGCAAAAAAAAAAAATTTATAAAAAGTTAAAAAAATTTCCACTCTGAAAGATACATGAATGATAAACAACCAATAATATGTGGGATCAGTAGAGCTTCAACAGGTTGATAAAAATAACAAGGATTTAATAATACATAAAAAGAGCTTCTATAAATTTATAGGAAAAAATAAGCAATTCAATTGAAAAATGCAGAAAGAATATGAAGAGTCAATTCACATGGGCAATTAACATGAAAAGATCCTCAATCTTAATGTTAATTGGAGATGTGCAAATTGAAACAATAAAATAAAATGCTTTACTTACTAGGCTGGCAAAAATTACCAAAATCAGTAACCAATGGTGTTGGTATGGAAAAATCGGTTCTATTCACATGTGGCCTTTAGAGTTAAAATTTGGCAATAAATGTCCAAAATTTTGAAATACATATCCATTGACCCAGCATTGCCATTTGTAGAGATCACTCCATAGGTGTACCCAAAGAGCTATGTGCAATGATCACTATATTAGTCACAGAACTGGTAAATGTAAAATGTCTATGAGAAGGAGACTAGTTAAATAAATTATGATAAATCCACATCAGGGAATGAAGTAAACTCAAAAAGATGTCATAATATATTATTAAGGGAAAAATGCAACTTAAAAAGAATTTTTTTCCACTAAAAAAAGCTATGTGTGTGTATATAATATACCTTTATAAATACATTAAAAAGAAATAATATTCTCTAATTATTGTGGTAAATAACTTATTTCTGTATATATCTTGGGCAGTGATAGGAAAAAAAGAGAAGGAGTTTTTTCTTTTTACTCTTTATACTTATTTGAATTTCTTTGGAAAGAGCATCCAATAGCTTCATAATTTAAAAATGTTTATTTTGGGAAATATTAAAAAGCTATTGGAAGAAACTAAACATAGTTGAAACATAGTATTCAACCTCAGAGATGAGGACTCCTAACTTTCTTGTACTTTTAAATATAGTATAACAGCATATAGTTTTGCTTAATTCCTTAAAAATTAAGTCCAGTATGTATCAGTGTTATATCCTGCTCTTTATTTAATAGTGTTCTGTAAAATTTTATCATATCAATCACCATTATTCAAAAACATGATTTTTAAATGTATAATTGTTCTTGGTGTGGATGGGGCATAATTTATTATTCCATTGTTCTATATAAGATATTCTACAAATTTTTGCTTTTAAAAATTACCATTTAAAACTTATTTTATAAATTTTTGTTCCTCTTATGTTTATTTAGAAAAATAGGGAATTGGGGTCAAAAGATTTGAACATGTTTAACACAATGTGATCTCATTTTCTGAATTTGCATTTATACACATGAATGCATTTTTGCTGCCATTTGGGGCACAGTTCAAGGAAATATTTCAATAAGAAATAAAAACATCTGTTATCATCTAAAAATAGAAAAATTTGGAACTTCTGGAATTCAGCAGTTTCCAATTTACAAAATTTCATAGGGCTAAAGGGAAATAAAAATCTTTCTTTTTCAAGCCAAGAAACCAGCAGTCATGGGACACATCAGGTCCTGCGTGGTCATAGCATCGTCTGGTTTGAGCCAAGGTGTGTCCCGTTACTAATTATTAAATACCTCCCCAGCTGAGGCTGATTCACTGTCTCTGACCTCACCTTCCCCGAGGTAATAGCAATTATTTCCTTTCTGCTTTCTATACTTTTGAAAAACAATAGACTTCAAGGTCCCTCCTGGTAGATACCCCTACACTGCTCTGACCCTCTACGTGTGGAATAGGTGACTGTAAAATGTTTCTGCCATGAAAAACACGTTTTAGAGCTAGTCTTTGCTTATTTAAAATCTCTACATCTTGGTTTTATGTGTGTTTTGACTATTTTATTGACATACAACATATAGATGGTGCATCTAAGTCTATGGGTTGAATCGAAACAGCACACTTGTGTTACTAGCAACCAAACATTAGCCCCCTCATGCCCCTCCCACCGCAACCTCCACCCCTCAAGGGAAATCATGATTCTGAATTCTGACAGTACAGATTCACTTTGCCTGCATTTGAAATAAATGCACCTAGGCCGGGCGCGGTGGCTCATGCCTGTAATCCTAGCACTTTGGGAGGCCGAGGAGAGTGGATCGCTCGAGGTCAGGAGTTCGAGACCAGCCTGAGCAAGAGCGAGACCCCGTCTCTACTAAAAATAGAAAGAAATTATCTGGCCAACTAAAATATATACAGAAAAAATTAGCCGGGCATGGTGGCGCATGCCTGTAGTCCCAGCTACTCGGGAGGCTGAGGCAGAAGGATGGCTTGAGCCCAGGAGTTTGAGGTTGCTGTGAGCTGGGCTGACGCCATGGCACTCACTCTAGCCCAGGCAACAAAGTGACACTCTGTCTCAAAAAAAAAAAAAAGAAAGAAAGAAATGTACCTAATATTATCTTGTTACTGGCTTTCACTCTATTTTAGCTTTTTGGCTGTTAAAGCTTTTTTGTGGTTGGGTACAGTTGACCTACCAACGATAACGTCCAGCTCTTTCCGCAGAACATGTGAAACATGAGAACATTATATTTTAATGAGCCAAAATGTTGCATTATTCTCTTGGCAGAGAATAATTCCTAGGCACGTATCTGTTTGTCAGAGATAATTTTGGAGCACACGTTTTTCCTCACGCTGGTCATTACAAAAAGGGAAATTATCTTCTCTGGAAGAGTAGTCACGTTTTCTATAGAGGGTTTTTTAATGAAAACATAGATTACTCTGGCTTTAGTTGTTTGTACTTCATCCCACATTTGGCTTTTGCTGCTGTGTAAGTAGAGAAGCAGAGATATGAAATTGGAATTGGCTGGCTTGAGCTTGGAGGCAGCACTCTGCCATTTAATTAGCTGTTTAACTAATTAGCAAGTCACTTAACTCTTGGTATTTACTTTGCTTAATTGTAAAATAAGGGCCTGGAAAAAATCGGTCCTTAAACTGGGGCTGTGAACCACCCAAAGTAACATGCAAAAATCCGTTTTCATCATATTCTCAGTGGTCTGTGACCTAAGAAAAATAAAACATAATTGGAGGCCGGGCGTGGTGGCTCATGCCTATAATCCTAGCACTCTGGGAGGCTGAGGCGGGAGGATCGCTCGAGGTCAGGAGTTCGAGACCAGCCTGACCAAGAGTGAGACCCCCGTCTCTATAGGAAAAAAAAAAACATAATTGGGCTACAATGCTGATCCTCAAAACTCAGCATGCATCAGGATCACCCAAAGGGCTTGCTAAAACTGATCACTTCCCTCCTTTCGTCCCACAGTGTCTGAGTGAGTAGATCTGGACCGAGGTCTAAGGATTTGCATTTCTAACAAGTTCCCAGGTGATGCTGATCCTTCTGTGTCAGAACCAGAACTACACTTTGAGACCTGTTGGGCCAAATAGTTACTAACGTACATTCCTGTGCTGACTTAAAGAAGTCCAAGATGCCTTCGGTAAAGGAGGAAGATTATATAGTGCTCAACCCTATGTCTTCGATTGCCTTACAGGACAGCACATAGCTTGGCAGGAAGTTGGTATTCAGTAAATGTTTGAATGGATAAATGTGTGAATGTGCATTAGAAATTCATTTTTAAAGGGTTGATCATAAATTCATCCTAATATGTTTCTATACCTTCTTTAAAAAGTTCAGCATCAGGCCCACAGCCTGCTACGTATTGAGAATTTGGATTAATGCACTACATAGAAATAGATCATTATTGATTGTGTCATTCTTTGGAACAGAGCCAATAAAATGTGCACCCATAAGTGATTCATAAAATGAGACTGACACTATCCCTTATTATTGCTTTCCAAGTGAAGCAAAAATACTTTCCTGTGAGGATTGTCTAACCCAGCTCTGTAACAATGCATTTGTGGGTGTTGACCAACTGTGAGCCCCTCAGCCTACCTCCTGCATCCTAGATCAGGTCTAACAAGGGTAAAATACCACCACGTTAGGTCAGTAGTTCTTGAACTTTATTCATCAGCATCACCTGGGGGCTTATTACTTACAGGTTGCTGGCAGCAGTCCCCGAGTTTCTGACTCAGTACATGTGGGGTGGGGCATTTCTAACAAGTTGCCAGGTGATCCTGCCTCTGCCAGTTCAGTAACCACACATCGAGAACCCCTGGGCTAGATCATTTCTAATCCTTTAGTAACCGGCATGTTGCGGCAACCCAGCCCCATAGGATAGGACCTTGATTCAGACCAGTTTAAAAGCTACTGAATTTCCCTAATTTCTAACTTAGTGCTCCCAAACTCCTCTCTCTTCTGAAATCCTAAAATATTTTTAAAAGGTACAGGAGGGTTGGAAATATCTCAAATTCAAACAGCCTAGGCTTCTTACAACAGACTAAATCTTTTGAGTAAATCCTAGACCTTTTCTTAGCATTCTCTTTTCCCTTTAGCAGAAAAAGCTCATGGTTTTCTAAGTGTAGTCCCCTGACCAGCGGTATCAATATTACCAGAGAGCTAGCTAGAAATGCATGTGTCAGGACTGACTAAATCAGAAACCCTGGGGGTGGACCCAGCAGTTTATCTTAACAAGTCCTCCTGGTGAGTCTGATGCATGCTTAGGTTTACGAACCGCCGTCCTAACCCAAACTTCAGGTGTCAAAACATCTTGGAACACATTCCTACAGAGACATAAAGGTAAGTGGACAATTACAACAAAAGGCCCAGGCTTTTGGGGCATAAGATAAGGGATTAGCGGGATGGTAGATTTCACTTTTCATAAAGGCTGATTAGAGAATGAAAGATATCTCTGGTGAGATGACCTGGCATCCTTCAGTGGTTTTCACCTGAAATAAGTGGAGCGTGGATATCAGTACTCTGTCGCTATATGACTCAGATCGAGCTATGGAAATAGCTGGTAGCTAATCTGAACTCATTCTCAAGTGCATGGGAACACCTTCTGAAAAGTAATAGTTCTTCTAAAACTGGTTCTTCTCCATTTTTTTAAGTTTTCTTATTGAGCAATGAAATGAAAATGTGTTCAGGGTGTTTTTTTCCTTTCTGTTTTCCAGTATGCTCATCAACAAGCACAACGGCAGGTTGTGTAGTACCAAACAGCAGCTTTTCTAAATAGAGTGGATTCTAGGAGATGATGTTTACAACATATCTCAAACTTCTGGGGAATAGAGAGGAACACAGGCAACAGAGTAGCAAAAGATGAATTTTATAAATACATGCATGTAGGAGTCTAGAAAGGAGGGTACTAGGCTAACGAGTTGGTAACAAAAGATTTTAAAACTCTGGTGTGGCATTAATGCTGAGGATAAAATAACAAAGATATATTTGATCTTTTATTTGGCAGGGGGGTGCCAACCTTAAAGTTTTTCCATGGATTTCAGACAAGCTGTTCATTTTGTCCATATGGCCTCTAGTCTTTTGTTCAAATCAAAACATGTTTCACATCATAGCATGTACATGCTAAATGGCTTCAGAAATGCAAACAATGACAATGGCCCAAGAATTCTTTACTAGCATATTGTTTAATTTCCAGATATTTGGATTTTTCTTATATATGATTGTTATTGCTTTATAGTTTAATTTCATTGCAGTAGGAGAACATACACAATATGATTTCAATGCTTTTAACATTTATTGAGACTTGTTTTATAGCCCAGCATGTGGTCTGTCTTGGTGAGTGTACTGTATGCACTTGAAAACAATATGTATCCTGCAGTTGTTGGATGTAGTGATCTATAAATATTAATTGGGTCTTGGTGGTTGATAGTGTTGTTTAGAGATTCTGCACCTTTCATGATTTTTTTTTTGCCTAGTTGTATCAATTGCTGAGAAAGGGGTATTAAAATCTCTGGCTACGACTATAAACTGTCCATTTCTCTGTTTAATTTGGCCAATTTTTTTGCTTCATGTGTCTGGAAACTCTGTTATTAGATCCATACACTTTAGGATGACTGTGTCTTTCTCATGAATTGACCAATTTTTCATTATAAAATATCCCTTTTTACCTCTGGTAATAATCTTTTGAAGTCTGCTTTATCTGATACTAGGATAGTCACTCCACGTTTCTAGGCATTCAGTTTGCATTGGCATATCTTTCTCATGTGTTTACTTTCAAACTGTCTGTGTCTGTGTCTTTATATTTAAAGTATAACTCTTGCATATAGCACATTACTGAATCTTTAAAAAAAAATCCATTCTGATAATCTCTGTCTTTTAAATGGTACGTTTGGTCCATTATTTTTTATTTATGTATTTTTTGGAGACAGAGTCTCACTTTGTTGCCTGGGGTTGAGTGCCGTGACGTCAGCCTAGCTCACAGCAACCTCAAACTCCTAGGCTCAAATGATCCTTCTGCCTCAGCCTCCTGAGTAGCTGGGACTACAGGCATGCGCCACCATGCCCACCTAATTTTTTCTACATATATTTTAGTTGTCCAGATAATTTCTTTCTATTTTTAGTAGAGACGGGGTCTCGCTCTTGCTCAGGCTGGTCTCAAACTCCTGACCTCAAGTGATCCTCCCACCTTGGCCTCCCAGAGTGCTAGGATTACAGGCGTGAGCCACCACACCCGGCCTGGTCCATTATTGATATGGGTGGATTTAAGCTTACAATTTGACACTTTTTTCCAGTTTGTCCCCTCTGTTTTTATTCCTCTGTTCCTCTTTTCCTGCTTTCTTTTTGGATTACCTTTTAGGCTGCCATCTCTGTCAGATATTATTTACTTTGGCAGAAGCAAGGAAAACCTATTGTTTTGTTAAAATCACTACAGATCCTCCTCTTGCAAAATCAGAGGGTGAGGTATGATGGCCTCTAAGAGCACATATCTTTCTGTGTGTCTACAATTCTATAATTCTTCAAATAAGCTCTGAGACTTGGAGATAATTCAGAACTGCCTTCTGACCTCTTTGAACCTATGTTCTCAAGATACCCTAAAAAAATGATTATAATAGAAAGATTTAAAGATTTACTAATACCACAAATCACAATTTTTTTAATGCTCAATGAAATTCATAAAAGCCACTGTTAAGGTCCTCCACCATCCTATGGTTAAATATATTCATTTAAGCCAAACATGAATGCCTACTGTTGTTATAGTTAGAGACCAAAGGTTTGTTCATTTTACCCCCTTATGTTAAAAAATAAAGTTATTTTCCACATACAATGATCAACAAAGTTTGAAGCAAACAAATTAACTCCCCAGAAGCTATTATGATTTGTGCATTATTTTAGATGTGGGGAAAATATTCTTGTTCTTAAAATCGTTCTGCAATTAACAATGGATTCTAACAACAAAAGATTCCTTAACTAAAGGAATACAGTAGATGCCTTTGAAGATTAGACTGCAAAATATGCTAAAAATGTGGGCATTCAGGAAAATTACATAGAACACATGACAAAATACACCACTTCTGAGAAAAATAGTGCCTGGCTGGGGAGGGCTTGACACAGGTAACTCATGGAAATTAGTTAGAGCTGGACAGCCCGCCTACCACATGAAACGTATGTGCCATTTGCAATATCTGAGTCCCTTACTAGCGTCTCATTTTTGTCCCGGGGGCTGTTCTTCCTTCAGACATAGTCTCACAATGGGAAAAATGAAGAGCAAAGCGGAACATAAGGTATGGAGACTAGAAGAGATATGAAAAGGAAGACTGGTATTGACATAATGAAGAGCCTGCTGCAGGGGACCACTTTCTTTTGTGGTCTCAGTTTGCCGTTAGCCTTAGAACACTACAGGATGCTGTTTCTGAAGGAAAGCGACAGCCTGTTTACTAAGAAATACAGAGTAGTGTAGATATTTCAATTTATATTTTCGTTTTTAAAAACTCAGGTAATACATTTGAGTTGTCCAACACAATTGCAAATTAAGGATTATGGCTTAGTAATGTCTCTTTAGGATGCATTCGTTTTCTTCTTCCCCTTTATAAATACTGAAAATGAATCTAAAAGGTAAAAAACAAAGCTGAAGGTCTCGGTTTTGCAATTTGATTGGAATGGTTAGAGGTGACTAGCTCCCAGGATTGCAGTACCCAGAGTAAATGAAATTTAACTTCACACCTTGTCCTTTTTTTATTTGATCTCCCTCAGGTCATATTTCAGCAGGATTTTAGCAGAAAGTACCGAAGGACAAACAGCAGAACAGCCCTCAGTTTATGACTTCAGAAGGTAAATTAAGGATAGGATGAGAAAGCACGAATCAAATCCAGCCCAGAGAAATGTAGGGAGATGAAATAATATTGTTAATTCTATGTGGAAGCAGAAACAAGCCATAGACAATCTGGGCTCTGAACCAAATAGGTAAGAGGATAGTCAGAGAAAAGTTCAAAGATCAATATTTAATTAAAGAAAATAAAGGTAATACAGTTGGGAAACATTTTTTTATATCAACTTGGTCTGATGGTTCTAGACTTAATATAATAAAGATTTAGGGTGAGTTAATGCTACTCAAATTTACAGGAAACCAAAATTATATTCAGCAGTGATAAGCAGTTCAGACTTACTGATAGAGTCACTAATTGGATTTAGGTATTGCTGTTTCCTTAAATTATCCTCTACATTATCAATTTGTTAGCCTTTTTGTTAAAGTGAACAAGCTTTCTAATCTCTATCTTCATCAGTCGCCTGTAGGAGAATCCTAGCTGCTGATCATAACACAGCTTAGGCAGCACAATTCACCTGAGGCTTCCACCACCTTCCAGGTCAGTAAACAGGCACAGACTTGAGCAGCGCTGGGCTCACAAACACACACCTACCAGCAACACCACTGGCTACATGTGCAGATCCCACAAAGGGGATGAGCTACAGCTGATTAGGCCATTGCTATGTTAGTTTCCTATTGGAATTAACGAATCATCACAAATGTAATGACTTAAGGCCTCATAAATTTGTTATTTTACAGTAGGCAGAGCTGCATTCCTTCTGGATGCCTTAGGGAAGAATCTACGTCCTTTCCTTTTTTGGCTTCTAGAGGTTGCCTGCATTCCTTGGCTGGTGGCCCCATCCTCCATCGTCAAAGCAGCATAGCCTCTGCTTCTCTTGTCACAGTGCCTCCTCTGCCTCTTAGGGGACCCTTGTGATGACAGGAGACCCATCCTGACAACCCAGGATACTCTCCCCACCTCAAGATCCTTAATCACATCTGCAAAGTCCCTTTGCCATGTAAAGTAACACAGTCACAGGTTCCAGAGATTAGGATAAGGACATCTTTGGTGGCTATTATTCAACCTGCAACAATTGTCAAAGTGCTAATCAGAATATAAAGAAGCTTTATTGTAATGCCCATTCACAATGATTGAGGGAAAAGAAATTATAAACCCCACATACTTTAATTATGCCTTGATTAAATTAAATAAATAAATATCACTGGACAAAGGTTTCCAAGACACCTGGAAGGAATGAAAAGGTGTTGAAACAATTGACTGAGAATGCAAAGTACTAGGTTAGTCATTACTATGTTCTTAGAGAGATAAAGGAGAAAGATAAGAAATAGAGACTATTAATGGCTCTTATTTACCACAGAAAGTAAGTTAAATCTATATTTATTTATTTATTTAGGGATAGGATCTCTCTGTTGCCAAGGCTGGAGTACAGTGGTGTGATTATAGCTCATGGCAGCCTCCAACTCCTGGGCTCAAGTGATCCTTCTGCCTCAGCCTCTTGAGTAGCTGGGAATACAAGTGCATGTCACAACACCCATGTAATTGTTTTCAAACTTGTTGTAGAGACAGAGTCTCTCTATGTTGCCCAAGCTGGTCTTGAACTCCTGGCCTCAAGCAATCCTTCCACTTCATCCTCCCAAAGTGCTGGGATCACAGGCATGAATCATCATGCCCAGCATAAACTACATTTAGTCTGTCCCTTATCATCCTAAAATGGAATATTTTAGTCTGTTAACCAAAAGGGGAAAGAAACTTTTCTTTAATATTTCAATTTTCTACTTTTTTACATTTATATTTAATATTTGTTTTTATTAGTTATACTCTGAGGACTGTTGACTTTAGAACCGTTTCGTTTTATGGAAAACAATGTTTGTGAGGATACTTGTTTTACAGAATTATTTGTTCACTTGAAGTTGTAAACAATGTTTGCTTAGGAGGTTGAATTTCCTCACTAGCCTGGTGATCACTATTGACTATAACTTCATTGATCCTGTTGTAATCAACTCAGCCAATTATTAAAAAAAATAGTTTAGTCATTTAAGAGTGTCTCATAGCCTTCTTATTTATGAAAGTTTATTTGCGAGAAAATACTTTGTTGATTTTTAAAATAGTCAGTTTTGAAACACTGTGCAAGATTTTTCCATTCTCAGTAGAACAATATTTTTATGAGTCTTTTGATCCTTCTATCAACTCTTTTCAATAGTGTGAACTTGTATCTTACATGTGGATATCCAGTTATCCCAGCATCTGTCTTATTTTTCATAGGTTTGAAATTTTTCATAATTAAAATTGAAAAACTTTAAACCATTCTTATGACCATTCAAAAACACACATTTGAAATTATATTTAAAGAATCTAATGGCGCTTCATTTCTTTCATTGCCAAGTGTAATTTTGAAATATCTGTGATAATGCAAATGGATTTGAAATCCATACAAACTTTTAGAATATCAAATAGTTCAAAGTAATATGGAAGCTTTCATTGTAACATGGATTTTACAGCAATGACATTTCAGTAAACCTACACCCCACTAATAGTGCACACCATCAGTCATGAATGATGGGAAAACCCAAAGCATAGGCTATCTTGAAAGTCAAAGAATAAATGCTTCAAAATAAAAAAAAAATCATTTGAAAATTTAATTGTTTAAATTTATTACACTTAGGCCAGGTGCAGTGGCTCATGTCTGTAATCCTAGCATTATGGGAAGCTGAGGCAGGAGGATTGCTTGAGGTTAGGAGTTCGAGACCAACCTGAGCTGGTCTCTAATTAATAAATAAATAAATAACACTCTTAGGAAGTTTTAAGAAAGTTTGAATAATATACTTTTTTACTATGGTAAAAACATACATAACAAAATTTACCAGCTTACCCATTTCTACATGTACATACAGTTTAGTAGTGTTATGTATATTAACATTATTGTGCAACCAATCTCCTGACTTTTTTGTCTTGCAAAACTGAAACTCTGTACCCATTACAATGGACTAAATGTTTGTGTCTCCTCCAAATTTATACGCTGAAATTCCCCAATGTGAGATTTTAGGGGGTGGGGAGTTCAGAAGTTAATCTGGGAGGTCTTGAGGGTGAAGGCCCCACGAATAAGATTAGTCCTTATTAAAGAGATGCACAGAGCTCTCTAGCCCTCTTCTGTTGTTTATAAGCCACTCAGTCCATGGTATTTTGTCATAGCAGCCCAAACTAAGACACCCATTGCACGATAACTCCCTATTTCCCTCTCCCCTCAACCCCTGGCAACCACCATTCTACTTTCTGTTTCTATGAATTTGACCACTGTAGATACCTCATATGCATGGAATCACACAATATTTGTCTTTGTGTGACTGGCTTATTTCACTTAGCATGATGACCTCAAGCTTCATTCATGTTATCACATGCATCAAAATTTTCTTCCTTTTTAAAGCTGAATCGTATTCCATTGAATGTATATGCCACATTTGGTTTATCTATTTCACCTGTCAGTGGGCATTTGGGTTGCTTCTATGCCTTAGCTATTGTGAATAACGCTGCTGTGAACATGGGTGTACAAATATCTCTTTGAGACCCGGCTTTCGATTCTCTCAGATATATATCTAGTGGTGGAATTGCTGGATCACATGGTCGTACAATCTGTACAATCTTTAGTTTTTTGAGGAACCATCAGACTATTTTCTAAAGCAGTGTCACTATTTTACATCTCTATCAATGGTGCACAAGAGTTATAATTTATCTACATCAATGTCAATACTTGTTTTTCTTTTTGTTTTTTCTTTTTTTGGTAGTAGCCATCCTAATAGATGTGAGATAATATCTCGTTGTGGTTTTTGTTTGCATTTCCTTAATGATTAGTGATTTAGCATTTTTTCATATACTCCGCCAAATAATAAAGTTCTAATTTAATCTTTGTTTTGGTCAATGTCTGCCATCTTCAATGGAACTGAAAAAAATATTAAACATTAATTTTTCAAATTTCTCAAAACTAAATAAGTGCAGAGAAATTGAAATAGTCCTCATTTTGTAAGTTTCAAGCTCATTCTGTAAGTTTGTAGCATCTATACTACTGAAGATATTAAAACTTTAAACTAGGACTTTTGAGACACTGTGTATGTAAAATCAGAGATTCAGGTTTGCTGGTTGGAGATGGAGATGTACCTAAGTCCCCACTTGGCAACTGGGCTTCAAGCACACCCCTGCCTGCAAAACAGCCACACTTGGAACTAGTGGACTTGCTCCTTGGACACCAGGAACACAACTCCTCCAACTTATCCCTGAGCTCCTTGTCTATGGGGGGGCAGCGTCACCCCCTGAAGTTGTCCTGTAGTACATGTCCAGGTATAGACCACACACCATCAAGGTGTCTAAGAGGAGTGACGGGTGCCCGTGTTGCTCATTTTGCTCATTGTTTTAGGAGACCACGACATGCCCTTCAACTCCTCTCCCTTCAGGAGTCTGCAAAGCAGCTGCCCAGAGCTGGAGTTCACCACCCTGGGGACTCCAGCACCCTCAGAGCCTGCCTGGTTGCCAAGGAGCTGCAGATGTCCAGTTGTGCTAGTTAATTGAGTCTTCTTTCTTTGGCTGTGGTTATCACTTAGCTCTTAAAAATCTGTTTATATTATCAGCCTAATTGTTCTCCTGTGAGCTGGTAAAACTTACAGAGTTTCAAATTTCTCTGGACATTTCAGTGATTATTCAAAATACTTTCAGCATCTTTTTGGTTTTTGATCTCATTGGAGACTGCATTAGCTGGCAGCGTTTACCACACGCTAATGAATACAAACCCAAAGAAGTAAAGTCATAATAGTATTTTGAATTTACCCTGAGTTACTATATATAGATTTGCCAGTGGGCCCAGATCTGTAAAATGTTACTTGCTAGTTCTTTCTAAATCATTTGAATACCCTGAGTGGTACATAAATAATTGAGTAGTGACTTTTAATTAAGGCTCTGTAGTGAAAGCTGCTTAATGCAAAATTAAATGCTTTTTAATAGCTAATTTTGAAATCACTTTTTAACACTGGAAGTATCATACCAGGAAACTGACCAAATTGCTAATTTGAATTGGCAGTGTTTTCAGATGACACATAGGATTCAGTTCCTTTTTGTAAATGAATGTTCCTTACAGAATTTTATTTCAATATTACCAGTACTTCTCACAGAAGAAAGTTATCAAGTGAAAAAGCGTAGACCATGTAATATATTAAATAACATTTCATAATATGAAAAAATAATACAGCCTATGAACACTTGAGAGCTAAATAATGCTTCATACCCTTATATAAAGTTTTATAGATATTAAAGCTAACTAGGTGTTATGGGTTGAATTGTGTCTCGCCCAGATTCATATGTTGGTGTCCTAACCCTCAATACCTTAGAATGTAAATTTATTTGGAAATAGGATCATTGGCGTCCTAACCCTCAATACCTTAAAATGTAAATTTATTTGGAAATAGGGTCATTGGAAATAGATAATTAGTTAAGATGAAGTCATAATGGAGTAGGGTGGGCTCCTACTACAATACAACTGATGTCCTTCTAAAAAGTAACAATTTGGACACAGGCATGCACAGAGAACAACACGTGCTAATGGGGATAGAGCTGGGATAATACAGCAGAAGCCAAGGAACACCAAAGGGGGCCAGAAAACCACCAGAAGCTGGGAGAGTTGCATGGCCTGGAGTCTCCCATGGAGCCCTCAGCAGGAACCAATCCTGCTAACACGCTGGTTGCAGATTTCCAGCCTCTGTAACTGTGAGACAATACATTTCTATTGTTTAAGTCACTGTCTGTGGTACTCTGTCCCAGCAGCCCTAGGCAAATGTTCTGAACTGAACATTTGTGTCCATCCCACCACCAAATTTATATGTGGAAGCCCTAACTCCCAATGTGATGATACCTGCAGGTGGGGCCTTTGGAAGGTGATTAAGTTTAGATGAGGTCATGATGTTGGAGCTCTGTAGTGACTGCTTATAATTTTACGTTGCTTCAGCATCCATTTTGACATAAGCTGGACTTTCCCATACCAGAAGCAGGGATCAGTCACCCTTGGCTAAGCTGATAGGGAAACTGCAAGAGTTTTATTCACAGCAGGCCCTCAAGTTGGATTTAGTGTCCTTATAAGAAGAGATACCAGAGAGATTGTTCTCTCTCCGCCATGTGAGGACATAGGGAGAAGGCTGCCCTTGCAAGCCAGGAAGCGGGCCCTCACTGAGCACCAACCATGCTGACATCCTGATCTTGGACTTCCCAGCCTCCAGAACTGTGAGAAATAAATATCTGTTGCTTAAGCCCCTCAGTCTAAGGTATTTTGTTACAGTAGCCAGAGCTAAGGCAACAATTAATACAATAGGTATCCCACAGAGAACTCCAAATTGAACATGAAGCACAAACAGCTCTGCTGGTTATCTGAAGGCAAGTTTACATAAACATATCTTTTAAAGTACTTGAGATAATTATGATAAAATGACAAATAAGTGAGCATCCTAAAATTAATCACATTACTTTTAGAGACAGATGAATATAACAAATACTATTAAATATGCAGTATAATATACTATATTCTAAATTGCTTCAGTATTGGGAATCTTGCTACTAAGTCCTAATTTAAGCATTTGCCAAATTAAATTAAGTAGTAATCAAATAAATACATAGGCTTCTGTAAATGTGACTAGGCAAACATAATTGTCCTTTCGGTAGTTATTTTTAATTCTCTATGGCTAAAAATTAATTTTCTTTTTATCTTCAAAACAATCCCATAGGGTAGAGCTATTATTATTCTGACTTTGCAGCTGATGAACCAGCTTAACGAAGATGAATAACTCATCCAGATTTTTACAGATAAAAAGTCGTGGAAGTCTGATTTCCAGGCATGAGTACTTAAGTATGCTCTCTACTACCCTTAAAGAAAATGCATAACTTTTGAAATACAAATTCTATTAGTAAGTTTGTTTTGCAAGCCTATCATCATTTTAATAAAAAACTTAAAAATGGAAATTATCCTTAGAATTTACCATTGCTGAAGGCTAAGCCTGGCTCTTTGAAATATGTGATTATATTGAAATATACTTAAATACATTATCTCTGGGATTTTGATTTTCTTAAGCAGAGAACTAAAAGAAATTTTTAAACTCATTGTTGGTGGAGGTCTTATTTCTCATGGATTCTTTTTTTTTTTTGAGACAGAGTCTCACTCTGTTGCCTGGGCTAGAGTGCCATGGTATCAGCCTAGCTCACAGCAACCTGAAACTCCTGGGCTCAAGCAATCCTCCTGCCTCAGCCTCCCAAGTAGCTGGGACTACAGGCATACCCCACCATGCCTGGATAATTTATTTATATATATATATATATATATATTTTTTTTAGCTGTCTATATAATTTCTTTCTATTTTTAGTAGAGACAGGGTCTCACTCTTGCTCAGGCTGGTCTCGAACTCCTGAGCTCAAACAATCCGCCCACCTCGGCCTCCCAGAGTGCTAGGATTACAGGCATGAGCCACCACACCTGGCCTCTCATGGATTCTTAAACAGATTCTGTTATTTAGGATTTGTTTCTTAATTTTCTCATCTAGCATTTTGAGAACTAAATAGAATGAAGCTAAAATATGTTTGCAAGTATAAATGGCTGTTTATTATTACTGAGACAATAGGATATTAGGGTCATTTTAATGTATTCATAGAAATCTCTAATCTTACATCCTGCTTAAGATATGTTGTCTTTCCTTACCAATTGCATTGAAACAAACTCTCTGCTTTTATTTATCTAGGGCTTTACCACCGTTGTTACTTTTCCACAAATTTCCCAAAGCCTCTTTTCATTAATATTATTATAGCCTTTATTGTAAAAGTTAATGAACCTCTTACAGGGTTGCTGATATAGCTGAATGAGATGATGAAAGCCATTTTCTAATAGTAGTTATCTCACATGCAAGATTATGCGAGTTACATAGTGCTATGGTTTTAATTTGTGAAGTCTCCAAAATTCATGTTGAAACTTAATTCCCAATGCAACAGTATTAAGAGATAGGGCCTTTAGGTGGTGATTAAGCCATAAGGGCTCTGCTCTCATGAATAGATTAGTGGCTTATAAAAGGGATTGACGGGGTGAGTTTGCCCCTTCTATCTCTTCTGCCAAGTGAGGACATACCGTTTGTCCCCTCCAGAGGATGCAGCAACAAGACACCATCTTGAAAGCAGAGAGCACTGGATGCTGAACCTACCAGTGTCTTGATCTTGGACTTCTCAGCCTCCAGAAGTGTGAGAAATAAATTTCTGTTCTTTATAATTACCCAGTCTCAGTTATTTTGTCATAGCAGAACAAATGGACTAAGTCACTAAGTCTCTCACGAAATTGTAGTCGCAATTATATAAGAGAATGCACATAATATGCTTAGCACATTGCCAGGCACATAGTAAGCACTCACTATGTATTAATTGTTAATAATAATAAGATGATATTCTTTTAGTAATGAATAAAGAGATTTATGCTGTAATAATGGGCCGTTTATCATGTATACACCGATAATAGTTTAAAAAGACAGTGGCTTTAAAAATGGAAAATCTCCTTTTACCCACACTCAGTAAAAAAAGGTAAATAATTTTTCCTTTGTCTTTATACCTGCATACCTTTTTATCCCTACTTGTTCATCTGGAGGGATACCTCAGAAAGTTAAGCCAAGACATGTAGGTTGCTCCTGGTGCTATAGTTTGGATGTTTGTCCCCTCCAGATCTCATGTGGAAATTTGATCCCCAGTGTTGAAGGTGGGGCCTACTCGGAGGTGTTTGGGTCATGGGGGCAGATGCTTCATGAACAGATTAATCTTCTCCCTGGGAGGGGGGTTGAGTGAATTCTCACACTATTAGTTCCTGTGAGAGCTGGTTGTTAAAAAGAGATTGGCACTTCTCCCCATCCCTTGCTTCCTTTCTTGCCATGTGATCTCTGCACACACCATCTCCCCTACCCCTTCTGCCACGAGTGGAAGCAGCCTGAGGCCTTCATCAGATGCCGATGCTAGCACCATGCTTCCTGTACAGCCTGGAGAACCAAATAAACCTCTATTCTTTAAAAATTACCCAGACTCAGGTATTTCTTTACAGAAACATGGAATGGACTGAGACACGTGGGGACCTATGGGGAACAACGGTACCTGAACTACTGTTAGACTTGGAGCCCTCAGGAACTTCCTGACCTGAGTCTCATTCTCTAGGGATCCCTAGGACCAGAAACTTGTCTCTAAACTGGATGACCCTATTGGTTGATTCCCTTGAGATTTCTTCCTGTGTAATATTTACTGACTGGAGATGCTAAATAACCTGAAATGTGCAGCTTCTTGTGAAGATGACTGAGTTTATGATATCAGATGTCTGGAAAGATGGGAATTATGAGTACTTCTGCTGGATGATTGTCTTGGAAGTCCCCGGAAATTTCCTTGGTGAAATCTAGAGCCTAGCTATGTCAATGCCAAAATGCTGACAGTTTCCAAGGATATAGGAAATTGTGTTTGTGCTGTCTTCTTTTATAGTTCTGAGTGCTGTGATCTAACTTTTTTTATTGATTGCCATCAAAAGTAGATTGGTTTTTGGCTGATGATTAGAGCATTGGATGATTCAAAAAAAAAAAAAAGAGTAGATTGCTCTATTGCTCTTTGATGATTTTAATAGTTGGCACATATCCTTGGGCCAAAGTAAGACTAGCTGAAGCATTTTAGATTTATGTGAGTAGCCTCTGGCACAGAAATGATTCAACTAAATAGAAATAGAAACTTAAATTAAATAGAAATTTAATTAAATACCTAATGTAATATTGGAGGAACTTTAGAAATGTCCATGTGGGTAAAAGGTAAAGATGATTCTGGACTGTACAGCTTCCCAAGAGGAGAGTTTTTTTTATATTACTGGACCAGGGGATGGAATTGCTGAGGTACATTAGTGATTGGAAGTCTTAGTGTCAGCGGGTGACTCAGGTGCTACTCTAAGCTGTCATGTCTGTCACATCACTCATGCCCCAAGATCTGCATCACTTCCTACATGCCAAATCTCTGCTTTAGAATAACACTGCCACAGCAATCAACCAGGACTCCTTGGGCAAAGAAGTACAGTCTCTCGCTAAGGAAGACAATCTATCTATCAAATGTAGATTGTGTAAAAAGGCACAGTTTAACAGGAAACCTCAATGCTATAATTTCCCTGTTAGGATTCTATCCAAAGTGCCTTGTAATCGTGATTTTTCTCATCCTTAGCTCCTCCCTAATGAGAGGAGAAAAACTGAAAATTATGAATGCACATTAATCTTCCAGAATTAGGTGAATCCCATGGATATTGATACCATGGAAATAAGAAGTTCCCATTTTCATCATTTGTTCAACAAATATTTACTGCTTGACTGCTAAGAGATCTATACTATGCTTGAAGGTAGACATTTAGCACTATCAGGACAGACCCAATCTGTGACCTCATGGAGACTATATTCTACTGGGAAATACAAGTACATAAATACAGAGATAAATATTTCATCATAATTGTTGGGAATGCTTTGAAGGAAAAAATACAGAGTGTTAGAGCACTTCTTAAGTGGATCTAATTTAAAACGAAGGTAACAGTTAACTTGAGAACTAAAGGGTAAATGGAATTTAGTGGGGCCAAACTGACAGGAAAGCAGTGTGGGGATCTGGGGGTTGGGGTGGGAGAGGAAGGATGTGAGAGTGGACGGGTCAGGCAGAATGAACAATGAGCCTGCATGAAAGTGCTTCAGGAGACCAGAGATTTCAGGAGGCCTAAGAACAAAAAAAGGAAAGGAGGTCAGTGAAGAGATGGAATCAGGGCAAGTGAAGGGTGTGCAGAAGTGGGTCAAGTTAAACAATTTGGATTTTATCCTTAGAACAAAGGAAAGATACTGAAAGCTCTTCAGCAAGAGTGTGTTCTAAGCAAATTTTGTGCGGAGAATGGATTGTGGACAATAAGAGGGAAAGAAGGGAAACTGGTCAGAGACGATCCAGGTCCCCCAGGGTAAGTATGAGAGGTGATTGGAGCACCATGAAGGCGGTGGAGATACAGATAGTCGACAGACTGGAGATAAGTTTCTTGAAAGTAAAAGCCACAGGCCTTGATGACTGAATGTGCGTGTGGAGTGAGGGACAGGGCTGTGTCAGGAAGTATTTAACACGAGTCTGGTGATGATGTTGACTTGCAGTGACGGGGATACCTTTGAGGAAAGGGAGGATATTGAAAAAGAATGAAGTTAGATTTTTGGGAAGTCGGTGTGAAAATGAAGAGTTAAGTTCGAAGTGAAACCACACATGACATTATACATGTGTAAGTCAGAAGAAAACTGTGGTCATGTAGATAGTATGTAACACAACAGGAGACTAACAAAACACGCAGGGCAGAGGTCCTCAATCCTGGATGATCATTAAAATTACCTGGAGAGAGGAGTGTGTATGAGGGGAATGGGGTGGTTTTGTGTGTGTGTGTGGGGGGGGGGGTTAATATGCATATCTAGGACCCACTCTGAAACAATTAAATCAAAATCTTTGGAGATGAGGCTGTTGATGGAAAAGAAGCCAAACTCTGTAAAATAATTTAAAGTGGTTTATTCTGAGACAAGTATGTGGACCATGGCCTGGAGCCATGCCCAAGAAGCCTTGAGCCAGCAGACTCGCCACAGTTGGTTACAGTTTGATTTTATGCATTTTAGGGAGATAGGAATTATACATATAGTCATAAATCAATACATGGAAGGTGTACATTGGTTTGACCCAAAAAGGCAGGACATCTTAAAGCAGGGGCTTACAGGTTATAGGTGGGTTTAAAAATTCTTTGATTTGTATTTGGTTAAAGAAATGAAGATTTGTTTAAAGGCTTTGAATGTTTTAACTTCAGATAAGGAAGTCTATTAGTCAGAGACAAGCCAGGGCCATAGACTCACGAGATCTGTTGGGTAAATTGAGGACCTGCAGGTGTGGTTCAAGCTTTATCTTGCATTGATTGCCTTAGGCCTGTTAATGAGTTACAAAGGGTATCTCAAGAAGAGAGTGGGGCATGATGAAGCCTGTCTGACCTCTCTTCTCATGGCCAGCAACTCAGCTTTAGGGTGTTTCTGAGGTCCCCTTGGCCAAGAGAGTGTACATTCAGTCAACTGGGGGGCCTAAGATTTCATATTAATTCACAAGACCAAGAAACCAGTATTTTAAGAAACTTCCTTAGGTTATTCTAATAAGTAACCAAGATTAAGAACCACTGGTTAAGGTGAGGAAAACACTAAAAGTACATTGTTGCTTTTCACTCTAACTTCAAGTTTTCTCTTGTTCTCATGAATCTTAATGCTAATTGCACTTAACTAATGATTAATATCACTTCCTCACAGCCCATTCCTTTTGTCTATTTTATCCCTATACCCAGATTCTTGCTATTCCTTATTGCCTAGATAAAATCATCTGGAGTCAGATAAGAACAAAAATTTATAATAAAAAAAATTCAAAGGGGAGACATCATCAAAGGAACAATGTGACAGTTTAGGTGTCTTCTGAATAATTAATATTCAGAGGCCTCCTTAAGCAATGAATGGCTGTGAATGACATTACCAGAACAAAAAGAATCATGTGAAAAAGAACAATGTTACTGTAATGCTGTATAACATCTCTTTTCAAATGCAAACATATCAATCGCTGGGGTGTCTTTTACTCATTCTAAAGAAAGGGTTGACAGCCGCTGATGTCATTAGTAGGACTTCACCCCATCACCTCATTTTCCATTGTCACTTCAGCCAAAAGAATAATGCCCCTCTTGGTTAACTGCTATGGCCAGGTCTTTCAGAGGCTTCCTTTAAAAATTTAAGCATAAATAACTAGGGGAAAGTCTTTAATCAGCTAATTAGCATTTCAAAGATATACCGTAATAGTCCTCTTGAAGTCTCTCTCATCTCTATAAAGCTATCCTTAGGCTAATAGCTCAGATACTCTTGGTCTCTCTTTTTTCTGTCTTTTTCTCTTCTGTGGATTTGTTTTCTCTCTCATTTTCTCCCCTTAACTTTCTCTCTCTCCCTCATCTCTACTTTTAGGAATATACTGCTTGTTTCTTTTCCTTGGTGATTGTTCTGTGATTGTCTTTTTCCATTTTCTGTGCCCATCCAGCTGTCCTTCCTTCTCTCCCTCTCATTAAGCAAATATTTATTGAGCTTCTACTTTGTATTAGACTGTGTGCTAAATTCTGGATATTTAACAGAAAACAAATATAATCCATGCTTTCATATGTATATATCATGCTTGCTTCTCCCCTTTCTGTCAGTCTGTCTGCTTTGTCTTTCTCTTTTTTCTTTCTACTCTTCCATTTCCATTAACCGGGTATAATATAGAATTACATTTTTTAAAATACCGCTTATATATATTGAATCTAATTGTCTGCATCCCACCCCACACTTTATTGCTTTTGTCCCTTCCAAAATCAAAGTAAAACAATAACTGAAGCCAACTAAGCAGTGATAACTTAAATAATAAGTGACTGGAAACAAGAGTCACACTCAGTTGAGGTTTATTAAGCCAAGTCTGGGGATGAGCCTGGGAAAAGCACAAACCACAGAAGCTTCTGGCCTCTCTGCAGAGGGATTTGGGAATTCAATATTTAAGAGAAGAGGGCATACAAAAAAAAAAAGGAGGGGATGTGAGCAGTAAGGCAAATGGTTACATTCTTGTGAAGCTTTAATTAGTGCTCAGTAAGTCTACAGTTTATATAAGATAAGGTGAACATTCAAAAAGGGAGTAGAGAAAATAGTCAATTATTTAGTCTTCTCAGGGTGGGCAGAAGAGTGATTGATCTTACCTTGTCCTTGGTCTATATCTGTGGGGATAAGGTCATAATCAATATTGTTAGTGTGAAACTTAACAGAACTCAGGTTTGAGAATGTACTTAGGCTGCAGGTTATAATTGGCATGCCCCTGTTTTATAGGGTGCTATATATCTTGAAAGGTTTCGGGCTAAAGGAAATCAGAAATATTTTACCCCCAAATACATTTTTTGACATATTCTGAGGTGGCTGCCATGATTCTCACAGATAGAGGGAACACTGCAATGGTGTCTTCTGTGGGGGGAAATTCCCAGGCTCAGTTCTCCCTTTGGCATAATGAGTTTTGGGGGCCTGAGATTTTATTTTTCTTCACAGCAGGATCTGGGGTATTGCCTAGTATTCAAGCACATTAAAAATTCTCAGCAAAATATATTAAGATCATTCCCTTACTAAATAAAGATTATACTTACCCTTATGTCATTTTAGGTCAAATTTTGCAACAAAACAATCTCAGCACTAGACTTATGAAAATTTTTATAGTTTTCAAAGCTTGGTATTTTAGAATAAGGACAGACTTTTTGACTTGCCATGCACATACCTGACAGATAGTAGGCAATCTTAGAAGTACTTGTTAGATGAAGTTCCACCTAATTTATTATCTTGAACACCTAGAGCCAAATCAAAATATATGCATCATGTAAGGACAAATACACAGTAGAGATAAGGCTTAAAGCTCCCTGTTGAAAAGAGGAGGAAATTTCTCTCTTCTCCTTTTTTCTTTGAACATTTACTTTAGAAAACTTATAATTGGAGATACTTTCTTCTCTTTTTGAAACTTATATAAATCCTTTTGAAGACTATTAATAGATTGGCATTTTTCCAGCTTTATGAGGTCAAATTATTCCTGTTTGCTAATGATATGATCTTGTATCTAGAAAACCCTAATGACTCCACCAAAAGACTCCTGGAATGGATAAATAAATTCAGCAAAGTCTCAAGTTACAAAATCAACATACAAAAATCAGTAGCATTTCTAAATACTAATAATAGTCAAATTAAGGACTCAATACCATTCACAGTAGCTACAAAGAAAACTAAATACATAGGAATATACTTAACAAAGTAGGTAAAAGATCTCTACTAGAAGAACTACAAAAGACTGATGAAAGAAATCACAGATGACACAAACAAATCGAAAAACATCCCCTGTTCATGGATTGGTAGAATCAACATCATTAAAATGTCCATATTGCCCAAAGTGATTTACAGATTCAATGCAATCCCCATCAAAATACCAGCATCATATTTCACAGATCTAGAAAAAATAATTCTCATTTTATTTGTAACCAAAAAAAGAGCCCAAACAGCCAAAGTAATCTTAAGTAAAAATAAAAAATCTGCAGGCATCACATTACCTGATTTGAAATTATACTACAAGGCTATAGTAATCAAAATAGCCTGGTACTGGTATATAAATAGAAACATGGACCAATGGAACAGAACAGAGAAATAAATAAAACCGTCTACCTACAACCAACTGATCTTTGACAAAACAGACAACAACATACACTGGAGAAAGGATGACCTATTCAATAAATGGTGGTAGGAAAACTGGATAGTCACATGTAGAAGAATGAAACATGATCCCTAGCTCTTGCCATAATCAAAAATTAATTCAAGTTGGATTAAAGACTTAAATGTAAGGCATGATACCATAAAATTTCTAGAAGAAAAATGTAGGAAAAACTCTTTTAGACATCAGCCTAAGCAAAGAATTTAGGACTAAGACCTCGAAGACAAATATAGCAACAACATAAACAAATAAATGTGACTTAATTAAGTTAAAAGCTTCTGCACAGCAAAGGAAATAATCAACAGAGTGAATAGACAACCTGCATAATGGGTGATCATATTTGCAAACTCTACATCTGACAAAGGACTGATATCCAGAATCTATAAAAAAACTCAAACAAATTGCAAGGAAAAAAGCAAACAACCCCATCAAAAAATGGATAAATGTCATCAACGGAAGCTTTTCAAAAGAAGATAGACAGCCAAAAACGTATGAGAAAATGCTCAACATCACTAACCATCAGGGAAATGCAAATTAAAACTGCAATGAGATACCACTTTACCCCTATCAGAATGGCCATTATTAAAAAGTCAAAAAACAGTGGATGCTGGCATTGATGCAAAGAGAAAGGAATGCTTATACATTGTTGGTGTGACTGCAAATTAATGTAACCTCTGTGGAAAACAGTATGGAGATTCCTCAGAGAAATAATTGTAGACCTACCATTTGAGTCAGCAACTCCACTGCTGGGTATCTACCCAAAGAAAATGAAGTAATTTAATAAAAAAGATACCTGTACTCCTGTACTCGAATGTATATCACAGCACAATTCACAATTGCAAAGATGTGGAATCAACCTAAGTGCCCTTCAATTCATGAGCAAATAAAGAAAATGTGTGTGTGTGTGTGTGTGTGTGTGTGTGTGTGTGTAAACACACCACAGAGTACTATTCAACCATAAAAAGGAATGAAATAATGTCATTTGCAGCAATGTGGAGTGAACTAGAGACCATTATCTAAGTGAAGGATCTCAAGTATGAAAAACCAGTGGGAGCTAATAGATGGGTACACATGAGCACAAAGTGATTCAAAGGACATGAGAAACCAAGAAGGAGGGAGGGATTGGGGGTGGGTGTGAGATAAAAATATGCCTATTGGGTACAGTGAACACTATTCTGGTGATGAGCACACTATAAGCCCCGACTTAAGCATTATACAAGATATCCATGTAACAAAACACTTGTACCCCTTTAATTAATATTTTGAAATAAAAAACAAGGAATAAAATAAAATGTATAGGTTTCCCTTCAAACCTGCTGAATATGTATGACTCTATTGTGTAATAGAGATCCTGTGTGGCATACAACCCAACCTGCCCTTTCTCTCTTCAAAGAAAGAGCACCTTTGTCCAGACAGGAGACTATGTGTTCCTGGTTTCCAAACTGATATTGCCAATAAAGCTCTCCTTTGTAGTATTTGGCCATCCTTGTGGTCTTTTACATGACACGACATAATTAAGCCTCCATAAAAACCCAAAAGGCAGGGTTTGGAGTGCTTCCAGATAGCTGAACACGTGGAGGCTAGGAAGGTGAATAAGAACTCATCCACGTGCTGGGAGAGTGGTGCACATCAGCTCCACATGGATAGAAGCTCCTGTGCTCAGGCCCCTTCCAGACCTCATCCTATGTATTTGTTCATCTGGCTGTTTATTTGTATCCTTTAAAATACCCTTTGTAATAAACTGAGTTCTTTGAGCCACTTTAGCAGATTATGAACCTAAAGAGAGGGTCATGAGAACTCCAATTTGAAGGCTGGTAGTCAGAAGCTCTGGACGTCTGCATTTGTGACTGGTGGGGAGAAAGGGAAGTCTTGGGGACTGAGCCCTCAACCTCTGGGATCTGAGGTTATCTCCAGGTAGATAGCATCAGAATTGAATTGAATTAGAGGACACCCAGCTGGTGTCTACTGCTTGGTGTGTGGGGAAAACCTCCACACATTTGTTCACAGAAGTCTTCTGTGTTGATGATTGTTGTGGTGTGAGAGCAGAGGAAAACACAGTGTGTTTTTTCCACTCGCAGATGGTCACCCCATTTCCTAGGTAAAGGTAGGATGACCTATGTGAAAAATGATGCTGTCAGTCCTCTTACTTGAGCATTAGTTATTGTTTATCTTGAAAATATGCATGCAGGGGTTTGTATTGGTTTGGCTATATGAGGAGGTAAAATTTCTTTCTGTCTTTGAAGTCTCTTAGCAGATTGCCTATGATGCACATCACATTCTTGTTTAATGCTTATTTAGTAATATAAGTGTTTTCTTTTTCCACTTTTCCACTGAGTTTGAGGAATTATTTTAGGTAATAGCTTTCATCACATCGATTTTAACTCGTTTCAGATCACAAACACATGTCTTTGGCTGCACATAAGAAATTGCCTGACTCAACACCTTATGAAGACATATGTTGACTTAGATGCAAATTTAGAGGAAGGACAGGGTCTTATGATTGGCTTAGACCCAAAGCTTAGACTTCATTTCTCTTTTTCTCCATTGGCTGTGGCTTCTCTGCATTGGTCATTCTTAGGCTGGTTTTTCTTATGATAGCATATTCCCTACTTTACATCTGCCTACCACGGAAGGAAATTTTGCCCCAATACTTCAGGAAAGACTTGCAAGGCTCACCTTGATCATACCACTTAGTTTACATGTGTCTCCCTGAATCAAAGCCCGTGGCCAAGGGCAGGCCACTAAGTCACCTCAGACCCATCCTTGTAGATAGGGTGGGATCAGCTTCCTCTGAGTTACAAGTGCTGCTTTGGAAAATGGTGTGTACTTTCAGCAAGGGAGAAGGTAGCAGAAGTACATGAATATTGGGTAGGCACCCAACACATTAGATGCAATAAGGGCCAACACATGTCTGTTACATAAAGTTGTACAACACATAATCTCCTATGGCATACATAAATCTGTTCTATTAGGTGCTAGAGAAGACTCAGGGTGTGCCTGCTTCATATATCTTCTCATGCTGGTATTATCGTACCAGTGCTGAGTCACTAGCATGTGACATGCTCTGGTGGAGATGAACAGTGCTCACTATATTTGGTCCTCTGGAAGACTCACAGTCCTTTGCAGTAATTACTTCAGAAAATGAGCTGTAAGGAATGACTGGGACATTTAAAAGCAGGTGCAAGTTTTCCATGCTCTGTCGTCCTGTGACATGATGACCTTAGAAACCTCATATTGAGGTGCTCACACCACTAGAGGGTAGAGCCTTCATTAACCCTGAACCAGGTGACAACATAGAGCATAAGGCTCTGCCTTCCCTGATGAAACAGCGTAAGCAAGAAATAATTTTGGTTTTGTTAACCCATGAGATTTCAGGTTAACATTACCACATCTTAACCTGGCTTATCTTGATTAGATTATTACATCACATTATTATAGCACATCTGGGATTATTTGGGCACCATTGTAAGTTTCAAGTGCTTTCATCTAATAAAGTAATATTCAGACTGGAAGAGGATTGACTGCTGATTTATTGAAAAGTTTTCTTTCCATTTTTTGAAATGGAGTCTCACTCTGTTGCCCAGGCTGGAGTGGGAGTGCAGTGGCACGATTGTAGCTCACTGTGGCCTTGAACCCCTGGACTGAAGCGATTATCCTACTTTAGCCTCCCAAGTAGCTAGAACCACAGGCACATCATACCATGCCTGGCTATTTTAATAATTTTTTGTAGAGACAGGGTCTTACTATGTTGCACAGGCTGTTCTCGAACTCCTGTCCTCAAGCAGTCTTCCTGTCTTGGCCTCCCAAAGTGCTGAGATTACAGGTGTGAGCCACTGTGCCTGGCTAAGTTTTCTCTTTATGGTCCAATTTTGTTCTCTTTTAAGGCTATAAATGGATATATAAAACATGCCTTTCCTTACCCAGCCCTGCTACTGGGCCTGAAGGTTAACAACATAAGTTTACATCACTTTTTTGAGTATAAAACTGTTAGGCTCTTAAGTCTCATAGCTAAATATTCATTTAACTATTATAAAAAGGTTCACATAAAAGCAGAGTTTCTTAAGAACACAATGAGTTACTTTAAAAATATAGCTTTGTTTCCACTAAGTTGAGAATTTATATTAATATTTTATATTCAGGTATGGCTTTACTGTTTCTAGATTCTTTCCATATGTTTCATCCGTTTTCCTTCTCATTCTGACTTAATGAAGTATTAAAAAAGAGATTATCATTGCAGGTTATAGATGAGGTGAGCAAACTGAGGCTCAGACTTACCCAAAGCCTAACCCATGGCTAAGACACAGATTTATTGGCTCCCAAATCAGATTTGCATTATGCCACATGTCAAAACCACTTCTCTGGATAATCATAATAGATCTCCCCACTAAAATTAAGCCATGTTTCCTTTTCTTTCTTGCAAAGATGAAACTATAATCGGTATTACTTTTAATAGTGTAAACTAATTTATTGGTTTTGCCTTCAGATAATTAGTCAGAGCTCGGTATTTACTTGATACTTGCCAAGAAACATAAGGATGATTTATAACTTTCTTATTTATGTCATTTAGTGAGTTCTTTTAACAATTCCAACTCTTACACTGTGTATCCTGGGAAATAGCATGGGAATGTTTTATTATAAAGAAGTTAATTATAAAAAACATTTATTTTCCAACTGAAAAATCTAAGATTACAATAACGTACTTCAGAAACTGGTATATTAGAGATTATGCTTCGGGTCTCCAAGTTCACCCTCAGGCTTGCTGATTCACTAGAAGGACTCGCAGGACTCAGGAAAACTGTTTTGTGCATAGTGACGGTTTATTACAGCAAAAGGATACAGATGAAAATTAGGAAAGGGAAAAGGTGCCTGGGGAAAGGTTCAGGAATAACTTTGTGCAGGTGTCCAGGTATTCCTTTTCCGTGCGCTCATATGCGTTGCTTAATTCTCTCAGCAGTGATGTGTGACAACACATGCAGAATGTTGCAAACCATGAAAGCTTACCCTATCTTTGATGTTCAGGTTTTTTATTGGGGGTCAGTCAAGTAGCCTGGCTGAGCTAGTGTGATTGACCACAGCTGCTCAGACTCCAGCCCCTGCCCCCCAAGCCCCACCAGAGCAAAACAGGCATTGACCATAAATATATGTGGTCCAAGACCTCAGACATACAAAAACACTCAGCCCTCATTCAGGTAGAAGAGTACAAGAGCTCGGGGTTTACCTCCTGGGAACTGGCGAGAGATTGGCCTTTCTTTGCAATGTGCAGGGTTTAAGCAACCCAGGCCTGCTGAATTAACCCTTTTATGCCCAAATGTAGAATAGAATCTAGAATTAGAACAGAGCAACTCTGCTGTATGGCTGATAACAAATTCGTTGTGATTCCTAAGCCTCAACTTCATGATCTTTAAAATGGAGTTAATAACATAAGACACCATAGTTATCTCACAAGAGTATAATAAAAACAAGTGAAGAAATATAGGTAAATGAGTTTAATAATGTATTCAGATGACTATAGAAAGTTGGGATTAGGAACTTTGTAATAAACATTTTTAAAAATTTATTTATTTATTTAATATTTCAATAGATTTGGGGGATACAAGTGTTTTTTGACACATGGATGAATTGTATAATGCTAAAGTCAAGGCTTTTAGTGTACCATCACCAGAATAGTGTATATTGTTAGATAGTTAGATTTTTTTATCCCTTACTCCCCTCCCACTCTTCCCACTTCTTAGTTTCCAATATCCATTACACCACTATATGACCATATATACTCTTCATTTAGCTCCCACTTGTAAGTGAGAACATATGCTGTTTGTTTTTCTATTCCTGGGATACTTCACTTAGGATAATGGGCTTCAGTTCCATCCAAATTGCTTCAAAAGGCATTATTTCATTCCTTTTAGTGGCTGAGTAGTACTCCATGGCATGTATATATCACATTTTCTTTATCCACTCATTCATTGATGAGCACCTATGTTGGTTCCATCTTTGCAATTATGAATTGCTCTGTGATAAACATTGAAGTGCAGTTGTGTTTCTTATAAAATGACTTCTTTTCCTTAGAATAGATACCCAGTAGCGGGATTGTTGGATCAAACGGTAGCTCTAGTTTTACTTCTTTTAGGACTCTCCACACTGTTTTCCATAGAGGTTGCACTGGTTTATGTTCTCACCAACAGGGTATAAACATTCCTTTTTCACTACACTGTGCCAACATCTATTGTTTTTTGACTTTTTAATAATGGCCATTCTGAAAGAGGTGAGATGGTATCTCACTGTGGTTTTAATTTGCATTTCCCTCATGATTAGTGATTTTGAACATATTTTCATGTTTCTTGGCCATTTGTCTATCTTCTGAAAAAAAATTATTTTGGATATCAGTCCTCTGTTGGATGTATAGTTTAGGAATATTTTCTCTCATTCTGTAGGTTGTCTATGTTGCCTATTTACTTTGTTGATTATTGCCTTTACTGTGAAGAAACTTTTTAGTTTAATTAAGTCCCATTTATTTATTTTTACGGTTGCTGTATTTGTTTTAGGGATCTTAATCATAAATTCTTTGCCTACGCCAATGTCCAAAGGAGTTTTTCCTACATTTTCTTCTAGAATTTTTATGGTTTCAGGTCTCACATTTATCTTTAATCCATCTTGACTTAATTTTTGTATATGGTGTGATATAGCGATCCAGTTTCATTCTTCTGCACGTGGCTATCCAACTTTCTGATCACCATTTATTGAATAGGGCATCTTTTCCCCAGTGTATGTTTTTGTCTGCTTTGTCAAAAATTGGTTGTAGTTATATGGCTTTATTTCTGGATTCTCTATTCTGTTCCATTGGCCTATGTGTCTATCTTTATATGGGTACCATGCTGGTTTTTTTTTTTTAAATTTTAAAATATTAAGAGGGTACACATGTATTTTCTGCAGTTTTTAGGTAGAATGTTGTGTAAATGTCTTTTAGGTCCATTTGTTCTAGAGTCCTGTTTAAGTCTAGTGTTTCTTTGTTGATTTTCTGCCTTAATGATCTGTGTAGTTTGTCAGTAGAGTGTTGAAGTCCCTGGCTATTATGATGTCACTTTTTATTTCATTATTTAGTTCTAGTATAATTTGTTTTATGAATTTGGGAGCTCCTGTGTTAGTTGCATATACATTTAAGATTGTTATATTTTCTTGAATTGATCCCTTTATTGTTACATAATGACCATTTCTGTCTTTTTTATAACCATTGTTGATTTAAAGTCTATTTTATCATATATGAGAATAGCTATTATGTGGAATATTTCTTTCACCCCTTTACCTTGAGTCCATGAGAATTTTTGTGAGTTAAATGAGTTGCTTGAAGACAGCATATATTTAGGTTGTGTTTTTCTATCCATTCAGTCAATCTATTTTTTAAGTGGGGCATTAAGACTGTTTACATTCAATGTAAGTACTGACATGTAAAATATTTTTCTGGTCATGACATTGATTGTTTACTAGTTGCTTTGTTCTATCCTTTGTGTTACTGTTTTATACGAGCTGTGAGTTTTAAGTTTTGGGTGTGAATTGTTCTATTCCATGTATAAAGCTTTTTTTTTTCTTTTTGAGAAAGAAAAGAGGGTTAGAGTGCCTGGGTTAGAGTGCAGTGGCATCGTCCTAGCTCACTGCATCCTCAAAGTCCTGGGCTCAAGCAATCCTCCTGCTTCAGCCTCCTGAGTAGCTGGAATTCCAGGCATGTGCCACATGCTGGCTACTGTTTTATTTTTTTATTTTTTTTATTTTTTTGTAGAGAAGGGATCTCCCTATGTTGCTCAGGCTGGTATGTATAGAGTATTTTTAAGAATTTCTTGAGTAGCAGGTTGGGTGGTGACAAATTCCATTAGTGTTTACTTGTCTGGGAAAGACTTTATTTCTCCTTCATTTACGAAACGTAGTTTTGTAGGATACAAAATTCTTGTCTGGAAGTTATTCTGTTTAAGGAGACTGAATATGAGACCCCAATCCCTTCTTGCTTGTAAGATTTCTGCTGAGTCTTCCGTAGTCTGATGGGTTTTTGTTTCGTAAGTTACTTGATGCTTTTGTCTCACAAATTGTAGGATTTTCTCCTTCACTTTGACTTTGGCCACACTGATTACTGTTTGCCTTGGTGATGTCCTATTTGTCTTGAATTTTCCAGGTGTTCAATGACTTCCTTATATTTGGATGTCTAAATCTTCAGAATAACAGGGATGTTTTCCTCCATTATTCCCTCAAATAGGTTTCCCATGCTTTTTGCTTTTTCTTCTTCTCTCTCAGGCATACCTGTGGTTCTTATATTTGTTCACTTTACATAATCCCATATTTCTCAGAGAGATTTTTCATTCTTCTTGATCCTTTTTTCTTCATTTTTGACTGACTGGGTTAATTCAAAAGCCTTGTCTTCAAGCTCTAAAATTCTTTCTTCTGCTTGGTCTAGTTTCTTGTTAAAACTTTCCACTATATCTTGAAATTCTCTAAATCACTTGTTCATTTCCAGAAATTCTGTTATATTTTTTCTTATGTTATCTATCTCTTTAGTGAGTTTTTCATTCATATCTTGAATTTTTTTTTTTTTTGGTTTCTTTTTATTGGTTTTCAACTTCCTCATCAATCCCACTGATCTTACTTGCAATCCATACCCTGAATTCCATAACTGACATTTTAACAATTTCCTTTTGGTTGGCTTCCATTGCTAGTGAGCTAGTGTGATCCCTTGGGGGTATCAAAACAGCCTGTTTTTTCATGTTGCCAGAGTTCTTATGCTGGTTCCTTCACTTCTGGTACCTCTCCTCTCAGCTAAAAATGGATAGCTTTGTGGCACACCTGTTATGCTCTGCTGGGAACTTTTTGCTCAGTGAAAAGAGGAAGACGTTCCTGGATGTCATGCTTGAGTGCTACTCTGGAAGATTGATCAGGCAGGAGAAGGGCAGGTGCACTATGAGCCTTTAACACTGCTGTTCTCCTGTGTTTCCCCTTTCTTCCATGGCTGTCATGGGTGGGGGGGTGTGGTGAGCATGTAGTGCATGGCAGTGTGGGTGTTTACTCTGCCCAGGTCTAGTGGTGGCAGTGGCAGTGGTGGTGGCATGAGTGTTTACCCCACCCAGGTCTGTCAGTGGTGGCACTACCCAGGCAGTGGTGGCAGGTACTCCGGGTCATGGGCATGTGCTCCTTGCAGGTCCTGTGGCTGGGTGGAGCCACCCAGGCAGTGACAGCAGGAACTAGGTTTGTGGGTACCTGTTCTCCCTGGGTCCCCTGGTCGTTGTGAGGGGCATGCAGCACCTCTCCACAGGGTGTGTGAGGATGCCTGCCCTCTTTGCTCCCTCCCTGGCTTGGCAGGGGTGTTATGGAGGCGGCAGCAATGGATCTGGCCCCCAGGTAGAAACAGTGCTCTGACCTCAAAATGGCACCAGCTGCAGAGCCCATGGTTTGGAAGCCAGCAGGACCCCTCTGTGCCTTCTCTCTAAAGCAATGCCACTGTACAGTCTCCAGTCAGCTCTCTGTATCAGACCAGAGGCCTGTTGTGGTGGAGGGGCCCTCCTGCAGCTGTGATTGCAATGTCCACAGAGAAATTCTGGAGTCCAGGGATCTCTCTTCTGTCCCTCCTTTATGTGTGAGCACCTTCCCTGGGTACCTCTGATCCTGCTGAGTGGGTTGCTGCATTTCCATCTCCTTCACTTTGGGAGCCTCCCATTGCCTCGCTGTTGATTCCCAATGCTCTCTCCTAGATGATCAATCTGAAGGTGAACATCTACTCGCCACATTTGATCCTCTCTGTGAAAGTGACATGTGCAGGCCACTTCTAGTCTGCCATGTTGGCCCCTCCTCCATAATAAATGGCTTCAATTTCTGATAGCTTCAATATTTTATTCATTTATTCATTCAGTAAACATTCCTGGGTGCCTCGAATTTGCTAGGTACTAAGAGATAACAAAATATTTTATGATACAAATATGCTTCCTCCTCTCATGGAGTTTATTATATATTTATTAATAAAAGGTAGAGAGATAAGTGAAAAGACCTAAGAAAAAAATATGATAAAGATGATAACAGGGTCCGTAGAAGGTGTGATGGGAGGAGCTTACTTAGATAGATGGGTAATGTGAACAGGTTAGTGGAGCTCACCAATTATTATAGCTGTTTCATTTATTCTAGTCAAGGGGCTGTGAGCAGAGTGGCATGGATCACTTCTCAGCACAGTTTTTAAGAGCATGTGTGTGTTCTTCAGGCTCTCTCCCCCTGGCGTGGTAAGATGGAATCTGCTTGGATTGCTGGGTTACTGCATGGAGGACAGCTGTTCTGACTCTCAATTTTGTATGTGCCAGGAATAAACTTTCTATTATAGCATAGTCTACCATATCTGACTAATATAGTGCCTAACCCAGACCTGGGAGTTAGGAAGGTCCAGAGTGAAAAGAATATTAGAGAATTAAAAATAGTTCAGTGTGATTAGATCAAAGGGTGCTTTGAAGGTCAGTAGGAAGAATGAGGTTGAAAGATGGATACAGTCCAGGTTTTGAAAAGCCTTGTAAACCATGTTAGGGAATTTTAAAAAAGAAAAAGAACCATTGAGGATTTTAAGCTAGAATGCAAATCAGGTTGAATTTATGTTTTAGGATGATCACTCATGTTGCAGGGTAGAGAACAGATTGAAACAAACTAAAATCTGAGGTAAGGAGACGAGCTACAGAGGCTGTAGTAGCAATCAGAAGAAAGCTATCCTGAAATGACCTAGGAACTGAAGGTGGAGGGTGGGAAGGGAGCAGAACTGTATAAATAGGTCTTTCCCAAGACCTTGGGAGAGATTTTAGCAATGTGTTCACATACTCCTATGTTTCTGCAAAATTTGCAAACATAAGATATTTTAATCACACACACTTAAGGCTGCTTGCTGACTCTCTCTCTTTCAACTTCCTTCTCTCTGACATGTGTCCTCTACTGTCAGGTGGCTTTGTAGAGGCTGTCAACATATTTGGCTTTAGTTAGGGAGTAAGTCGAGTTAGGGATATATTCAGTTTGGGTCTTGTGTTATATAGATATAGCCTGAAGTCACTTCCTTGTATGGTTAAGTTGATAGTAGTCCCATGTACAAACATACTTCCACTGTGTCAATTCATCCCACGGAACATGAAGGTGCAGTGCCAGAGATCACAAAGGAATTTGTTAGGGTGTGATAGCTGGTCTCAGAAATGACACCCAATGCCTCCTGGCACTAACATCCTTGTGTAGTCTTCTCCCCTTAAATCTTGGCTGGCCATTTTACTTGATTTTGACTAAAAAAAAATGTGGTAGAAGTGATTGTGTAACTTTTGAGACTAAGTTCTAAAACATTTTGGAGCTTCTGTCTGGATCTCTTGGAACATGTACTCTAGGGGAAGCAAGACATCATTTAAGCAGTCTAATTACCCTGAAATTGGCATGCTAGGAGGAAGCTTAAGCCAGTCACGTGGAGGCCAGCATTCCCCAGCTGTTCCAGCCATCCCAGCTGTGGCTGCAGAGATGTGATGAGGAAGCCACCTTTCATGTCCAGTCCACTAGAGCCTTCAGATGACTCTAACCCTAGGCCCCAAATGACTGTGGCAAAATGAGAAATCTCAACTGAAAAATGCTAAGCTGAGTCCACAAACCATAATAAGATGATAATAAATTATTGTTTTAAGCCTCTGTGTTTTGGGGGTTGTTAGGTAGCAGTAGGTAACTGGAATAGAATCACTGTAGTGTGATAAAGATGACCATAAAATCTTTACCACACCTCCCATTAGGATGTTGTGTCTATTTCTTCTCCCCATGAACTGAGGCTGGCCTGTGACTGCTCTGCCCAATAGAGTATGGCAGAAGTGACCCAATGCCAGTGCTGAGGCTTTCTTAAGAATACTGGAAGCTTCTATCTTGCCTCTTGGAGCAATTAACCGCTATGTAGGAAGTCCAACAACCTTGCTGGAGAGACCATATGGAGAGGGAGAACATCTCAGGTGAACCCTAGCGTGGGAGGCTGGACCCTCTAGATCAGCCTGGCTGCCACTTGAGTACCAACAAGTGATCCTGTTGACACTATAGGAAACAGAATTGGCCAGCCAAGCCCTGTTCAAATTCTTCACCTACAATATTATGAGATATAATAAAATGGTTATTGTTTTAAGCTACAAAATTTTGGGGGTAATGTATTATATAGAAATAAATGAAACAAGGAATTTCCTCAAATTTATAAAGCATTACTGATAAAGAATCGTGACTATCAGTTGTAAAACAAAAAGAAAGTTAATCTAAATTATTGATAATAAAAAATAAATTCCCATCAACCATTCCAGAGGAAAGACTGAATCTCCTTTCTATTCTCTCTCTGGAAAATATTAAAACACTATTTTCATATGAAAAAGATATCAAAAAGTGAGCAGCCAAAAAAGTAGGAAAAATGTATTATAGAGCTATTTACATATTATAAAGTAGTTAATTAATATAAATTATATGATATTTTTCACGATTTTGTGAGGGAGATTTATAGTATGTATCATTTGTTTTAAAGATTTGTGATTTATTGTGGGCTTTTTCATTTAAAATAAATATTCATTTTTGTACCTAATTTTGTTTTTTGTACTTTGGTATTCTTTTTCTTAAAGAGCTTCTGCAAATTTTAAGAACATTGCAGTCCAAGAGAAGATTCTACAAACTTCCAAAGAGAAGGGGGAAAAAAAAGCCCTAATTGTCACATACAAGGTATCAAGAATCAGAATGGCTTTGGACTTTTCACCTTCACCGGCAGATAGAATTTAATAGAGAAAGGCCTTCATAGTTCTAGCAAGAAGTAATTTCCAACATAGAATTTAATACACTGAGAAACCCTCAATCAAATGAGAGAGAAGAAGAAAAACTTTTTCTGACTGGTATATAAGGTCTCAAAATTTTTACTGTTTACCTTATTTCAGGAAAGTACTAAACAATGTGTTTATTTAAACGTGTGTAAACAGGATATGACTTAACTCTGACACACTTTTATTTCCAAAAACTATGTCTCTGACGTGGGTTGTACCTGATAGACTCTGCCAGGAATATCATGCAGACACAATTGGCACTTTGCAGCAGTAGCAGCCAATATACAAGGTCCTCTGAAGTGAAGCAACTGTCACCTTACCAGCTACATTCCCTAATAAAGTTACTATTTTAAAGAAAAATTTGTATAAGAAACAGAGCAAAAAAATGCATTTACATACAAAAACTGGCTGGTAAAAGCAAGACAAAAACTTCAAATTTAATTCGTGATTGGAAGAAAAAACATTTTCTGAAATTTTATTCTGGTTTGAAGTCCTCTGGCATGGAAGAGTGAAACATCCTGCATAGCAAAAGGGAGACTGCATATTATTGTAGGAGCAATGAATGTGTTGCATTTAATTGCTTAATGTCTGGCAAAACATCAAAAAGAATAGGATAACAGAGAAAATAGAGCAAAGGATAGACTTGGAAGGAGAGAGACTGAAGTGGATCAACTTTTTTGTCTCATTGTCAGCCAACAAGGTCGCTGCCTGTGTTTCATTCAATCCAAAGGATTGCAAATTATTACAAAGGAAAGTTTTCATAGTTCTTTCCTTTGTTTGCTTAGGAGGCAGAAGACTATCAGAGGAATGGGGGACAAAAAATATTCGTAACAAAAAATCCATTTAACTCATTAGAAATAAGTTAACTGAATCAATTTCACTTATAATCATTGACAAGTATTTTAAAAATTGGCAGTTATTTAATAATTATTAACTAATAAAATATTACACTGGAGTTTAGCTATAGCAATGTGGACTATAGCTGAAGTAATTTAAAATTTACTACGCTACTGATATTTTATGTGACCACAAATTATGTATGAACAATTTTATGTTTAATTTCATGTTCATAATTCTGAGAAGTCTAGAAAGTATTTTGGTAGGGTAGCTAACAGTGCTGTATAATAAGTTAGGGGTAATTTTGGTTTAGAATTTATTGAGGACAATCAAGTTCTGGTGTTGAATTATTAAAAAAAAATGTTGACCTTAAGCTTGAATAATAAAATAAGAATTTTAAAAATTTGAGATAATGTTAAGCTAAACCCAGACCATGGAAAAACAGTTTTTAAATAAGAATTGTTAAAACTTGAAATGGAAAAAGCTGATATTTATTGAGCCCTCACCCTGTGCCAGGCATTATGCAAAAAGTGCTTGACATACTTTTAATATCCTAATTTATAGGTGAGGAATTAAGGATACAAGATGCATTTCTATAGTAGACAAGCAATAAAGTGATAATGAATTAACTGAGGTTAATGTGTTATTCAAAGATTTTCACAGTTCTCATTTGTGAAAAAAATAAGCTTATTGAAATTCAGGACTGGAACACAAAAATAACATCTCTTGATTTTTCTTTCGCATGCATGTATTATAAAGTTTATTAGAATTTTGTAAATTCTTGTATGATAAGTGTTTCTGATCTGATACCAGTTACAATTATATTGTACCTTTACCTATTTTCTGAGAGAAACAGAGATTTTTATTCTTTCCTTTTATTCTTTCACTTATTTTCTCCTTTTCATTTCTCCCTAGTTCATTATTTCTTTTAAATCGTTCACATTTTGTATTTCCTGCCTGCCTGTCTTCATTCATACAAGGCCAGGTGCTTAATTTTAAAATCTCATTCAAAATGGTGCCACGTCATCTGCCAGGGCCAAGAATCCAGAGGTGCTGTCATATTTCTCCCTGCCAGCGTGGATCTCTTCCGAGCCCCGCCCTCTTCTCCTCACCTGCTTCCTGGGGAATGACACAGAGGCTGCTGTCACAAGCTCTGGCCTCGGGCTCCCTCCCCCACGGCCTCGCCCCCTCCCCCGCGCCCTGGGACCGCTCCGCCCCTCCCGGATCCGGGCCGGGAGAGCGCATTTATTTGCATATTTCTACCTTTGTTCCCCGCCAGCGGCCAATCAGCGCGCGGGGCGAGCCGGGAGGCTGGGCGGGGCTCGGGCTCGGGCTCCAGCTGCTGCGGCCGCAGGTTCCAGAGCGGTTCCGAGCCGCGGCGGGCGCACTGCACCCGGCAGCCCCAGGCCCGGCCCCTACCCGTGTCCGCGTTGCTGCCCCGCCTCGGCCAGGCCCTGAAGGCAAGGACAAAGCAGCTGCCCGGGAAGCTCCGCAGGAATCGAATTTACGGGCAGCTGCCGGTAATCACAGGCTCCAAGATGGTTTGCGGGGGTTTCGCGTGTTCCAAGAACTGCCTGTGCGCCCTCAACCTGCTCTACACCGTGAGTACGCCGACCCCGTTCCTACCGGCTGAGGGGCTCTGCACCTGCGTGGGCGCCCCTTGGCTTCCCTGCCTGGCCGGCGACTCGCTCGCGGCATCCGCGCCCCCTTCCCGTCTTCCCACGCTGTGCGCGCCCCGGGCCTCGGCAGCAGTCCCCTGCCGGGGACCAGGAGCCGGCGCTTGTCGCAGTCTCTTCCTTTCCTTCATTGTGAAGCAGCAGGCTTTCAGGCTCGCTGGACGCGTCCCTGCCACATTGCTCCACCCCGCCCCCTCACCCACCGCCTTGTTTTTCAGACATTTAACCAGACCTTCCCACTTCCCGATCTCTGCTGCTGCTCGTTCCTAGCTTCCCAGCCCATCTGGGGCGCGTTTGGGGGCGGGAGAGCAGCCGGGGCTTTGCGGACAGTTTTGCAGAATAGCGCGGTCTGAAACTGATGAGGCGGCACACGAATGGTCTGCTTCTGGGGTGGCTCTACGTGCTCTTGTGATTTTAATTGAGGCCACCGAATAGGTTCACAGGATATCCGCTGCTTCCGAAGTTTGTTTCGTGCTTACAATACAGGGATGTCTTTTTGCTATTGTTGTTGCCAGTTTTGCTCCTACTTGATGCTTTTTCCATGTGTCTGCTCCCTTATCAATAGCCTAACTCCATTTTAAACGAAGTCCTCCAGTAAATAAGCGAGCCTCCACCCAAGTCATTTCTTTCCCTGCTAATCAGCTGGGGCCTCTGGGTTCCACCGCTGCAGGCTATCTTTGTAATTTTTGAGGCGCAATTCTGGGTGAACAGGATGGGGAGGACCGATTGACGTTTATCGAATGCCTGCCACGTCCCCGGTTTCACATACACAATGTTCATTTTATCTGATAACCATCCGAGGGAAGGGGCATTGTCTACATTTTAAACATAAGGTAACAGACCAAAAAGGGTTTTAATAAGTTTACACAGCTAGAAGTTGGCGAGTCAGGAGGGGCACCTAGGCTGTGGAATCCAGATCTTTCCACAGGCTGCCTCTACGGGGGTGGGGGGAAGAAACTTCCTCTTCTGTCATCCCTCCATCACAGTCTTGCTCCCTTCTATAAATACACCTGGTGCTTTGCAGCACCCACCCTGAAAACAAACCCAGCACCCCTGCATTAGTGAAGAGCTAGGCCATCTGTGCAAGCTTAGGTTACATCCTTGGAATAGAGAGGCTGCCTTGTGGTCACCAACAGGAGAGAGAGCCTGGGTCGTTTTACCGTTACCGTTCCTTTGTATGTGAACACGATTGCAAAGCTTTGAGGGCAAGACAGAAACAGGCACAGAGTATGCTTTCCTGGCTAGTTAGAAGGAATTTAGTCAACACGGTCATTAATGGTACTTACGGGGCAAAAAAAATTCTAGAACATCTGGTGATACAGTTCCTTGGAGATACATGTCAACTTTCAGATCAGAATCCATCTTTGTCTTACCTGATGCATGCTTATCACATTGGCTGTTTATTCAGCAAATGCTGAGCAATTTTCCAGTTTTTATTTTAGTCAGTGTGACTGGTCTGCTTAGAACTTCAAATTTCCTATTTTGTGCCCTGACCTCTGTTTTTTTTTTTTCCTGTCAATGATTTAGTCATCTGTTTGCCAGACACTTAAAGTGTCTGCTTACACATGGTAGAATGTCTACTTTGTGTATTTACGTGACTGAAGTGTCTATATAGATTGATGTGCAATATTTTTTTAAAAGGCAAGATATATCATTTTTAGTTGTATTTACAGTGTATCAGGAAAGTAAGGTGGAAAAAAGGTGATCTAAAGGGACATATTAAGACTACTAATATCTATTCTAAATTATTGACCTTCAAAGCGTATTCTATTGATTTTAATAGCTATGCAGTAAAACTTAATGAATTGGAAATTCATAAGACTATAAAAATGGTTAGTCCTTTTAAATCATAAACTTTTTAGGCTAAGGGGCATTTCTTACAATGAATAGTGGTTACTTCTTATACATTGTGCATAAGTTCAGCAGTTTAAAGTGGAGTCAAATGGCAGGTAAAAGTTGGACCAAGTCTTAAATAGATGCTGAAAATGTGTCATAGCTGTTATTTAGATTCTTTATCTTCCCTGGTCTCTCTTTCAACATTTTAAGATGGAAAAAAATGTGAAGTGGTTGAGGGTGGGGTGGAGCTTGAGGACCTGGGAGACATTTCTTTGTAAGTCATGAATAGAAGGACCCTTTGTAGATTCTAATCTCACCCTGGCCACTGCCTATACCCAAAACTGCAGGATTAGGTCTGAGGTCATTTCTAAAGTGTTGGTAAAACCAGGATTGCTTGTGGGAATGGCAGGTGTAAAGGCCATGGCTGCCTTCAACATCATTACTGTTGTGTTGAATAATGTTCCTGAGGAACTTAGGACTCTCCCAGTTGAACTGTCTGCATGCTCAGGTAGCCCAATTATGAGTCCGAGATTTGTGCTAGATTCATGATCAGTCCAGAAACCATGTCACTAAAGCAAGTTGGAAGTCAGAAACCTGTCATGGAAATTTGGTCACTAGACAGAGGTTAAGAGTTGATTTTTGTTTTTGTTTATGGCTTAGTTGTTTTAGTTAACAGGATCTTTAGTACCGGACAGCTTTAAATTAGTGTAGTGTATGTTAACAATTTGTAAGTACAGAAGGAGGAGGGAAGCTATAGTCCCTTATTTCACCTTCATGGTGTTCTAAGAGAAGGAATGACTTCCCTCAGAGCTTCCTATGTTTAAAGAAACTGAAAGTTTCTTCCATTCAACAAATATTTTTCAGGTGCCTACTATGTGCCAAGCTCTGTTCTCCATTTGGAAATGCAACAGCGAACCAAATAGGGCCTAATAATCAATATGCTTTGATGAAGCCTTTTTAAAAAATTTACTATTAATACTTTTCTACATATGATCTCAAGAACTGTATTTAGTCAATAAGCACTTGCCTGCTGTGTGCACTCTGCTGAGAACTGTGGGAAATAATAATTAAATATAAAGGCAAACACCCTGTGAAGACAGGATCTAGTTGGGGGACATGCAATGGGAAAATTAAATAGTATATAAAGGATATATTGACTTTTTGTGCCATAAAATTTAGGACTGGGGGAGAGCTTTGGTTTAGAGAAGTTGGGGGAATAAAGAATGTGTGATTGAATTGGGGGAATGTAGAAATAGCATATGGATCTTTTTGATACCATTTAGGATATAAATAAAAATTAGCACTATTTTGGGAAAATGATTTATTTTCAATGTTATTTTTATATGAATAATTTAGGTTGAAAATATTTGACAAATAGCAAAAAAGGACTTTTGAAACTAAGTGACTTGTGGAGAATTTTGGAACTATGAAATAAATGTTATATTAAAATATATAACATTTTAAAGCTTTGTAATACATCTGCTTATGCTTCTTAACCAGAGAAGAAAGCTCTATTTTTCAAAAAAGGTATAATCTGTCATGGGATTGGTTGTTTAATATATGGTAGCTGACTTTGTTAAATAAAACCAAACTGAAAATTATGACCAAAAATGTATGTACTGGGACTTTAAGAGTTTCACTGCCAGTTTTAGGTATGTATGGATGAATGAATGGTTTTAACTTATGGTTTTAAAATCAGGAAGGAAATTTTGGAAGTTGCAGTTTTGTTTCTTTTTGTGTGTGTATGTCATTCTCCTAAAATTTTTCCAAGTTTATTTATTTTTCTTATTTTTTTATTTTGTGATTTTTTTTTTTTACACTTTTGGTTGTTTTGATAAAAATTCTCACACAGCATCAAAAATTATACTGATTTGGCCAGGTGTGGTGGCTCACAACTGTAATCCTAGCACTCTGGGAGGCTGAGGTGGGAGAAGGATCGCTTGAGGTCAGGAGTTTGAGACCAGCCTGAGCAAGAGCGAGACCCCGTCTCTACTAAAAATAGAAAAAAAATTAGCCAGTCAACTAAAAATGGAAACAAAAAAATTGGAGCCGGGCGTGGTGGCTTGCGCCTGTACTCCCAGCTACTTGGGAGGCTGAGGCAGGAGGCTCACTGGAGCCCAGGAGTTTGAGGTTGCTGTGAGCTAGGCTGACACCACGGCACTCACTCTAGGCGAGGCAACAAAGCAAGACTCTGTCTCAAAAAAAAAAAAAAATTATACTGATTTATATCAGTTCTAAGACACACTAATTTACATTTTAACATCTCAAGTTGGGATGCATTTTATACTATATAAAATGTTCCATATCTGTCAGATAGGAAAAAAAGTTCATGGGGAGAAAAATCTCCGAAAATATGAAGAAAATAGAACTTCTCCAACTCTTCTATTTGGACAAACAGCTTGCTTTAATAGAGTTTTAGTTTCTTCATTTATAAATTGGTGATGAAATTTTCCATTCTTCCCTCATGGAGTTGTAGTGAGGATAAAATGAGATAATGTGTATAAATGCTTTAGATTAGTACAGAAATAAAATTAAGTTGTTATAGCTTCAAGTGGAAAAAGTTGAATTACTTTAAATGTCTGAATTACAAACCTATGTGCTATAATGAAAAGATTTTTAAGCTGTTGGGATATTTAACATGTACAGGCTGGAGTTAAGTCACCAGGCCCCATGGGGGCAAGAGTTCATACCTTCAAAGTAAACAGAATCTTTCTGTTGTAAGAAAAAAATGACTGAGGTGTGGTAAGTGTAAATTTGGAATTGCAATTTTTAGGCTTAATTGCATGTTTTTTTTGTATCCTAATTTGGTCAATGGGGTAATTGTAATTAGAAAATTGTGATTTTGTTCAGTCTCAACCCCTAAATAAACAAAAAACACCAATATTTCAATCAAAGAAAAATCTTATTACAGTTGCTTTCAAATTATTGCATTTGCCATTTTTCAAAATTTTGATCATTTTTCAAATTATTCTAGTTTAATATTTTAATGAGTGACTAGGTTTGTAATATTCTCTCTGTCATTGTTAAAACCACTGAATGAATGTATAATATTTGGTTGCTGAATATTTGTGTTTGGAATTAAGAAAATGATTCACTATCTACAGACCCTCGAATTTTCAGAGGACATCATTATGCTGATATTTATAATCTGCTTTTGTGCCAAATATGTTCTTAAAATTTCTTAACTTTTGATTTAAAAATACCGTAGCAAAAATGTCCCTTCATGCCATTTTTCACTTGAAATGACCTTATTGATGTTCACAAACTTTACAGAATTACTAAAGGCATTTTCAAAGAAAGAAACAATTAACTTGGGGGAAAATTCAGCCCATATTGTAAAAGTGATATTTGAAGACCTCAGTGGCTTAATTTATATACAGTTTTAACAGTGGGGGTCGTCATTTCAAACACATTTGAGTTATTGGTGAAAGCAAGCTGGGTTTGATCTTTCCTTCTTATCACATTTTACCTGGGTTCATCTTCATACCATCTTACCACTATAAAAGGAATAATCCAAACCCACTTGTAATAATTTATGAAAACTCTAGGACAATAAACCCAAATTCATTAGCATGTCATTCAAGATCTTTCACTGCCCATTAACCTTCCATGTACAGTGCTTTATATATTTCAGCCATCTGGGATTCCCCACAATTTTTTGCCCTTTCCTACCTTCCTGTCTTTGCTAATCTTAAACCCTTCTCTGTCTTTGGAAAGTTACTGAATAAAGCCCCTTAGAGGCTTTATCTTTACTTTAAAATTTTCTCTTTGGTATCTTAATATTTGAGTGCCAGCCCAGACTAATTCAGTCAGAATTTGTGGGTAGGAGGGAGGACATATGATTTTTTTTTTAAGTTTCTTAGATAATTCCAAATTACTGTGGGAGCTGAGAACTGGTGTTGTAAGGCTTTGTTTTACTTTGTCTTTGCCATTAACCTTACCAGAGCTACATATTGTAGATAATTGTGAGCCTGTTTTCTTCCCCTGATAGACCATTGACTTCCTTTTGGCAGAGATCATGTATTTTTTTCTCTTCTTGCATCCTCCAGTTTGTAGTGTTTGTTTGTTTGTTTTTAACATAGAACATAATTTGTTCTCTAAATAGTTTCTGAAATGAATTTGCAGAATTGGCTGCCCCCTTTTCCAACTGTTTTTCACAGTTAAAACTTGCATAAGGAAAACTTTTGTAAAATGATACTTAGGGTTTGTTTTTTAGCCCACAGCAATCAAAATTAAATCCAGAAACACAGCTAAATATTTTAAAGCATGAAAGTTAGCATTAGGTGAAAAATTAACAATATTAAGTAGGAATTACTTTTATCTGTCCACTGTAGAATCTAATGTTTCTTGAAATGCCCTCTTTTGTTCTATTGTTGGCCAACCGTTCAAACACCTCTGTCGGTTTCCTGTAGCCTTTGCCATGAACGAATCTACTTTCTGTTAAACTGTATTGTAATTGTAGTTGTCTGGGGTTCTTTTAATATAAGTGTGCTATAAGATGCACCCAGGTCATTTTCTTTATTTTATTCATTCTAATCATAAATATTAATTGAGTACCAACAGCAGTGAACAAAACAAACCAAAATGGCATAACTTCATGGAGCCTATATTTATGGGTGCAAACAGATGCTAAACAAATAAATAAATTATAGATCACAGTAGACGGTAACCAAGTGCTATGGAGAAAGATAAAGCAGAGGAAATGGAATGAAGAGTGGTGGGTGGACGGGGGAGGATAGGTACATGGTTTCATCTATGGTGGACACAATTGGCCTGCTTGGGAAGACAACATGGGAAGAAAGGCTTGAGGAAGATGAAAAACAAATATCTGGGAAAAGTGTTTCATGTAGAGGAACAGCCTTTGAAAAGACCCTATGGAGGACTATTTCTGGCATATGCAAGGGACAAAGTGGGCAAGCAGTACAGTGGTAGGAAATGAGGGCAGAGAAGTTATGGGACCCAGATTATGATGGTCTTGAGAACACTATAAGGACTTGAGCTTTAAACCCAGTGAAATGGGGAGCCGTTGGTGGGTTTAGGCCGGAGGGGTGTCATGGTCTGATTTTTATGCAAGAGATAATCTGGCTTTTGAATTAAGAATAGATTATAGATGGCACAGGTGAAAGCAGTGAGGCTAGTTATAAGGCTATTACTGTAATTTAGACATGAGACAAAGGAATCTTGGACTAGTGTGGTAGCAAAGGAATGAAAAGAAATAGATTCTGGGCCTGTTTTGGAGGTGGGGCCAGACCCGATTTTTTGAGAGAAATGGACAAGTCACAGATTACTCGTGATTTATAGTTTATACAGCTGGCAGGATAGATTCGCCATTATCTGGGATGGGGAAGACGACAAGTGGAGCAGGCTTTGGGATGAACGTACGGGGTATTAGAGGTGATGCCAGTAGGTACTCAAGGGGAGGTGTCAAGTAGCACTCATACTAACAACACTGTGCTTCAGGGGAGAGGGTTACCAGGAGATTTAAATTTAGGGAGCCATTTAAAGAGTTGAGAGTGGATGAAATCAAGTTAGTGAGGGTAGATGGAGAAGGGCAATGGTCCATGGATTGACACTCAAACATTAAGAGGTCCAGGAGATGAGGAAGATTCAGCAAAGGAGCCTGGAAAGGAACGGCCCATCGGGTAGGAGGAAAACTGGGTAGAGGCGGGTGTCCTAGAAGCCAAGTGCAAGCCATTTCAAGGACATGGGATTAAGTATCGGTGGCAAATGCTGTTGATAAGTAAGATGAGGAACAAGACTTGATTCTTGAATTTGTCAGTAAAGAAGTCATTCAAAAGAACCTTTTATTTTTCTTATGATAAACCCCTCAACAGTAAGGACCATGTCCTCATCATTCCTGTTTTCCTGAGTGCCTGAAACAGCCCTGGCATATGGTTGGCATTTAATTGACTGAATGCTGGAGTCAGTGCAGGATTGTTCTGCCCATAATTTCATTTCTTGTTGCCCAAAAATACTCCAAAGAAGGAAAAGATAGGGTGGGGTTGAAACTTTGTTGGCAGGTATAGATGTCACCTCAAACTAGTTATCCTTGGAAAAATGACAAGTGTGGGTCCCTTATTTTCAATTTCCTTTATGTAATTTCTTTCCAGGAGATATATACTTTGTATTTTGACACCATGGAGAACCAGAAAGAAGAAAAATATGCGCAGGAGCAAGTCAGGCTTTCTGTGTCATTTGAAGAATGGAAAAATAAAGCAATCAAAGAACTGAGATTTTGCCTTCAACAGTAAACGTCTGGTTATTTAGCAAAATTTAGATTATTTATAGAATTTTCACATTTCCATCCAGATGTTTGGCATCATAGAAACACATGTTTGTGCTTCAGTTTTCCACATTAAGCAGAAGTTCAGAGGAGAGTTCAATGTTCTTGTAATTCCTCATTATAAATGTTGAAGCATATGGAGGAAGATAGTCTGGGGCTTTTGTTTTCTTTACATATCTATGGGATGCTCTATTACATTTTGGTGATAAAGTGTTTCTATATCTTATTACTATTTAATTTTTATTTGATCCCATTACTCCTTGATCTTATTACTGTTTTAAATTTGTTGCCATCCACTACCATCGTAACTCCTCTCTTGCTTTAGTGCTAACAAAACATTTTTGAATAATTTAACTACAACATCTAATCCAGTTTTTTCAAATGTTCTAAATTCCTCTTTCATCCTCAAAGCAATCCATTTACACTGGGAGAATTTTGATGCTCAAAAAAGTAGCTGTTTTAGCAATATTAAAATCTGTCTTTTCATCTTATTCATGAAACATGGTGGATATTTGAAAGAATGAAAATCTCTTTTATAGGTTATATAAACAATAATATGGAACATCATTAGACTGAATTTTCTTCCCCCCAAATATTGCATAGGTTGGTGAATAAGCATTTGCTTGTCCTTAAAGTGTAACGAGCAATATCATAAGCTCTTTCATTCCACATTTTATTTTTGAACACTTCTTCTGTACCAGGCACTTAGCCAGGTGCTAGGAATATAAGATCAACATATGCCTTGATTTTATGGCACTTAAAGTGTAGAAAGCTCATCAGAAGAATTCAAAGTATGGCTGGGGTGGGAAATAGTGGCTAATGAATTACCTCCAGAGGTAATCCAGGCCCTTCGCATCTGGGTATTTGTCAGTTAGGAGTATGGACTTTATCCTAACATCAGAAACAAAGGACAGCCAGCATAGAAATGACCCGATCTGATTTGGCTTTAAAAGGAAAAAAAAAAAGACCTTAATATTAGTTAGGAATAGAGTTCAGCTGCAGGTAATAGAAACCTACCTACCACTGCTTAAAATGGTAAAGTTTATTGTTTTCATGTAAAAAGAAGTTAAGATGTAGGTAACCCAGAACAGGGGTATAATTCAATCATGTTGTCCTGGACCCAGTCTCTGGCTGCTTTCCTGCCCAACCATCCTTGGCTGTGGCTTTCTGCCTTGTCATCAAATTACATCTGCAATTCTAGGTACCATGATTTGTTCTATGCCAGAAGTAGGAAGATGCTCTAAAATTCCTTTCCTTGTAAAGCTTTGTCTTTTTTTTTTTTTTTTGCCGAGGTGCGGGAGGGGGCAACAGATTTATTGAGGCATTATTGACATAGTAAGCTGCACATACTTCAAGTATAGCATTTGATAAGTTTTGTCATATGTGTACACCCGTGAACCTGTTACCACATTCAAGACCTGGAATATATTCATCACCCTGAAAGTCTCCTCCTCCTCCGTAATCCCTCTTTCCTGCCCCTAAAACCCCTGCTCCTAATCTGCAGGTAGCTACTAACCTGCTCAGTAGTAAAACTTAGATTGGAATTAAATTTAGGAAACCTAAAGGAGGGGTTTGCAGAAGAAAGATGGTCTAGGACGTTACCCTGGCTCATTGATTTCCTTCTTTTGATCTTAGGGAAAGAAGCTTTAGGGAGGTCTTTTCAGCTAACAGGGAGTGCTCATGTTTTTTTAAAGTTTATTGACAAGGGGAACAATTTAGATCTGGTTTTAGTAGATAGAGCAGTCATAGTGATAAAGGTAAACAGGGTTGATGCAACTTTGCAGATATTAAAAAATTTATGATGAACTCCTGCAAGATGAAGCTTGTGTTAATCAGGATTCTTTATGGTTTATTGATGATCTTTAAAGAATTTGTTGGCTCATGTAACCGGGACATCCAATAGTTGGATTATAAGGTTTTACTGGATCAAGAAGGTCAGAAAAGGTCAGAATTCTCTTACTCTTTCTGTTTACATTTCAGCTAAGCCTCTGCTTAGCTTCTTTTTTGAGGCTAGATCTTTCCATGTGCAAGAGGGCCACTGGCAGAATCAGTTTTGTCCTTATAACTTGCTATAGCAGAGGAACCCATTTTTTTTTTCTTTCAATATTCCTGTATCAGATTTCATGGGACATACTTATTGACCTTGTTGGTTTATGTATTCATCCCTTGGATCAGTCATCGTTGACAGAAGGATGAATAACTGTGATTGGTGGGCCTGAATCTCGTGTGTCTGCAGCTGCTGATGGTCAGAGGGGCCAGTGAGGCACTTTTACTAAGGGTTGTATGAGAAGTACACGTACTGGGTTGCAAGAGTGACGTATGTCTAAGACTGAGGTCATTCCTGCTCTGGGCAGCAATTTGTTTCTTCTTAATTCTAGGATATTCTAGCACTTTCTTCATCATTTGAAAGTCTTAGTGTAGAGGTTTAACATTTCAACACCCACTTATGCTAGATTATAGAGAATATTATGCACGTATCTTTCTTTGTTCTTTACTAACATTGCCTGTATCAATCCAAAAGGTGCATAAACACATGCTGATTGGTTTTAAACAATTCTGATTGCTAGAGTGATCTCAAAGATAAAGTCTCTTCAGCCCAAGTAGAATTTCTTGCTCCCCCTCTCTAGGCAACACATTGTGTGTGCTCGTGCTTGTGTGTGAATGTAGGTGTATGTAACAAAATTTCTGGGTCAGATAAAAAGAAAAATAAAAAGCACAGAATGAATAAGCGAGCATTTGGTGCTTAACTAATGGAAAGGTCATGTGAGTAGAGGGCCTTATTGTTCTTAACACGTCACTGTGCAGCCAGGTCTCATAGGGAGTATGTTAAAGAGATGCTATTCAAATACAATACATATTGATCTGGCTACACAGCATGAACTACAATTTCTTATGTATTATAATAGTGTCTTGAATATTACATCTCAGTGTTAAAAACTACTTAAATACATGGTAGACACTATGACACAGTCCCATAGAGAGAAAAAAAATGCACCGATCACAAAGTTTGCCGCAACTCTGCCACTGTGTCAGTGGGCATGTCACATTGGTCCTTTAATTTCCTCACTGATAAAATGAAAGGGATAGATTACGATCACTGTCCAGGTACCTTTGTGCATTGCTGTTCTGTGAGTTTGTGCTGTCTTGTGAGCCTTGGTTGAAAATTTCTACATCTTCACTAGCACCAGCATCCTCCTGTTTTGTCACCTTCATTACAATCTATTCGAGTATGCACTGGTAGTTTTGTCACTGTCACCTGCTCTTGGGATTTGCTTGGGGAGGCAACGCCAGTCTGGCTTTGGTGTGCTTTTTGTATTACAGCTCTTTTAACCCTTTTTCAAAGCTCCTTTTATATGATTCGTCTTTCTTTATTTTAAAGAGAAAATAGGAAAGGCTTGACACTTCCTGCTCATAAAAACATTACTAACAATGAATTAACAGATGCATAATCTGTTTTTGTCAGCGTTCTGTCTCCCAAAGGAAGGAAACTGTTTGTCATAGGCCTAAATTTACTTTCTCATACAATTAATTTAATAAGAAAACTGTTATCATTATTAAACAAAGGATTCTTTGCAGTTCCTTTGTCTACTAAGTTCTAGGGACAAACAGACTTTTTAATCATGCAGTTAGAATTAATTTTATTTGAATCAATTATTTTTAGATCACTAGTTTGGAAGACTTTCATATAATCTCATTCTCTCCCAAATTACAAACTAACCGTAACACATAATTACCATTATTCAGAAGTAAATTGTTTAATTATTATCTTTAAAAGGCTCCTGTTTAGTAAAAGTTAAAGAAACACTGATAATCAAATCTTATTAGAGGCATATTATAAATCTTTAGGTGTTATTTCTAAATTGAAAAGTTAATTATGGATATTTGGAAGATTAGAAACACCCATCACGAGAAAACACATTGTTTTCAGTTTTTAAACTAAAAAAAATCAACATATTTTTGGGAGTTTTTCAGAAAATTGATGAACTCAAATAAGTTAATTTGTACAGTTGCACTGTTGTAATAATAAATGCAAATTTTTTTGTATTGGACAGTTGAATGAATCTATGTTCTCTTTTACTTTCAAGAATGGCCCTTACAAATGAGACCGTATTTATGTGTTTATGTACCTGGGAGCTGTGTATGAGGAGGGGGTAGGGCAGTGTCTTGGTTCACACTTGAGATCATCCAAGTGTGGTGGAGCTGGAGAATTGCCTTCTGTTATAGACAGGTGGAGAATCAACAAGGTATTGCCTACTACCTTCAGATGTGTACCATCTTCATTCAAAAGCCTCCTTTTTCCAAAATGAGAACAAATTGTAGGAGAGAATGTGGACTTTACCTGAATAGGCACAGATGGGAATTAACATGAAATATTTGAGAGAGAAATGAGAATATCTTAATTTAAGCAGCCAGGTTTGGGGAATAGTGGCAACTAAGGCTGGATGAGGAAAGTTGGACTAATTTACAGAGGAAAGCAAAGCAGAAGGATTTAGAATTTGGGACTTAGTAAGAAGGAGGTTGTTAAAACTCTCAAGGCTAGTTTTAATTACGGAATATTTCATAGGCACAGAAATTAATATGGTAAACTCTTATGAATTCACTAGTTAGATTTCACAGATACCAGTGTTTTGCTTTGTTTCTCTCTCTCTTTCTCTCTCTTTTTATAAGACATGGGGTCTTACTGTGTTGCCCAGGCTGGAGTGTAGTGCCTATTCACAGTTGCAATCATAGCATACTACAGTCTTAAACTCCTGGGCTCAAGCAATCTTCCTGCCTCAGCCTCCCAAGTAGCTGGGACTGCAGGCACACACCACCACACCTGGCTAATGTCTGTTTTTAAGAAGTTAAATGTTACAGTTCAGCTAAAGGCCTACTCTACAAGCTCTTCTCCATTTTTCTCATCTCAAAAGTAGTCACTATCCTGAAATCAACATCTGTCATTTCCATGCGTGTTTGTGACAATTTCACATATTAATCATCCACAAAGAATATACACTGTTGTTTCTTGTGTTTGAAAATTTATATAAATGGGTTGTTTTCTCTATATTTATGGAAAGTGTCTGATTTATTCTTTCATATTTTTGATGTTTGTCAATTTAATAGAAATAGTTAAAAATCATTTGTTGTCTAGTGTGTCATCACACTCGAGTCTATGAATTCCCTAGTCACGATATTTGAGATTGTTTTCAATTTTTTACTGGTACAAACAAGGCTGCAGCAGAATCCTGATATAGGTGTAGTTGGGGACATGGGTGTTTCTCTTGGGGATTAACCGAGAAACAGAATTGCTGGGTTAGTAAGGGATACATATCTTTAATTTTCCTAGGTGCTGCTAATTTGTTCTGTGAAGTGGCTCAACAATTTACATTTCTACTTTGTGAGTTCTAGATTCCCCACCTCCTTGGTGTCATCAGGCTTAACTTTTGCCAATCTGGTGCATGTGAAATGGCATCTTACTGTTTTAATTTCTGTTTTCCTCAGTTTTAATGAGTTTTAACATCTTTCACATGTTGATTGACCTTCTGAATTCTTCTTCAGTGAATTGTCTCTTCTTACTTTTGACCACTTTTCAGTTTGGTTTTTGGCCTAAGTTGATTTGTAGGTGTTCTTACGTGTGTGCTGGAAATATCTTCTTGTCCTAAGCTTATCCCACATTTATCTAGTAGGTTTTTTTTTCATTGTACAGTATAGAATTTACAAAATATTTTTCCCATCACCTCAAGCATTTATTATTTCTTTCTAGAATTTTAAGTTTTTAACATGAAGTATAGTACGATCGGTGAAAACACAGAATCTGCAGCCAGGCAGCCTGGGTTCATATCCTAGCTCCACCCCTGCCTTACTAGGTAACCTTGGGTGAGTTACTTAAACATCTCTGTGTACAACTTTTCTTAACTGGCAAATGGAGGCAATAGTACTACTTATCTCTTGGGGTTGTTGTGAAGATTAAATTAGTTAATAAATGTAAAGCATTTAGAATACTTCCTTAAACACAGTAAATACCACGTCATTATTATATGGGCTTTTTTGGGCTCTTAAAGCCATTTTTCTTTAACCACAGAGTCATTAAAATGTTTTTAGTACTTTTAGGTTGTGGTTTTTGTACGTAGAGCTTCATCTGTGGTGTGAGGTAGGAACCAATACTATCCTTTTTCAAAATGGGAAAGTATTTGTCACAGGGCTACTTATGAAAGCCCACCCTTTCCCTACTGGTGTAGAATTCCATCTCTCTCAAAGACCACACTGTTGGCTTACTTAGATCTGTGTCAGTTACTTGGTTTTAATGACTGAACCATTATAATACGCTCTGATATTTGTTAGAGGATTTTTAACTTCTTTAGTTCTTTTAATTTTACTAATTAAAGAAAATGAAACATGTCCAACAAACAGAGAGTCAGGCTCAAGTTTTGCAGGGCGCAGGTGAAAACAACAACAAAAGCAGGATTCAGGACAGTTAGATTTAACCACTGACAGGGTTGATTTGCCACCAGGGGCATTTCTTCTGCCTGGTGCTGGTGACAGTGCAGCTGGGCTGAGACAAAGTATAGCAGCCGTAGGCTTTTCTCCTTAATCTTCTTAAAAATGTCCCTAGCTCTTCTGTGACATTTATTCTTCCGTATGAATTAATGGATCATTGTTTAAAGTTCCATCCGAAACCCTATTGAGGCTTTTACTAGAATTAGTTTGAATTTGTAGGTTAAATTGGGTGTGAATTAGTGCTTTATAACAATGAGTGTTTCTATCCCTGAACATGATCTATCTCTTTATTTATTTGAGGTCTTTTTCATGGTCTTCAATACATTTCATAATTTTCCTCATGAAGATCTTATACTACTTTCATTAGATTATATTGTCATGTACCTTATATTTTGAGAGCATATAACAAATTGTATCCTAAAGAAATACATTAAAATTATTTTCGGTGTATGAACATTCTGTTAACTTTTATATATTCATCCTGTCTCTAGCAAGTTTTCTGGTTCTTACCATTTTAATAATTTTTGGATTCTTTTGGATTTCCTTTGTAGATACTCCTGTTAATTTGTGATGATAGCTGTGTTTCCCTCCTCCCGTTGTTGTTCTGTATTCACTCTTATTCAATTGTCTGAAACTCCTCCACTACAGTGCAGAAAAGAAGTGGTGAAAGCTCCATACCCTTGTCTTATTCCTGAATTTTGGAGGAAATATTTCTTCTGTTTTAGCACTGAGTATGATTTTTGCTTTGAGGTTTTGATAAGTATTCTTTATCAGTTAAAACAATCTGGGAAGATTTACTCTTATTCTTTCCCTTAAAAAATAATTTGGCTGGGGGCTGTTATTTTTTTCTCTTTTACTGAAGCTTTATATATTCTCCCTAAAATAATTTCCTCTTCTTTCTCCTTTCTTTGGGTTTATTTGACGTTTTCAATTGTGTATTTTTTAAAACATGCTTTCTCCCATATTGTTTTTACTTCTCTTTTATCTTTTTATTCAGTTTAAATATATTAATTTTAGCCTCATTCAGTTAGTTCTGTTATCAAAAAGTTCTTGGGAGCTCTAATCCTTCTTTTGCTATGTTTGTTACCGCTCTCTCATGGTAAATTTTTTTTATGCATTTTGTGATTTTTGATTAGCAATGAAGTTTTTATTTTTTTCTTTGGGAATCATTTAAGGGCTGTGATTTGGAAAGTTCCCTCCTGAGTCATTTTGGATGTATTTCTGTGAGTTTTCTTCCCCCAAATGCCACCATCTCCTGTGATCAGCTTTTATCTGAATTGCTTGTCTTGAAGATTCCTGCATGTCTGAGGTAGTGTACATTTAGATTCCAAACCTGGGCATGGTAGGCTTGGTGTTTCTCTTTCTTGCAAACTTTTTGAAGAGACTGAAAAATCTTTCCGGTCTTCCTTGATGTATTACAGTTTTTCTGTAACCCTTTACGCACTAAGAATATAGCTTTTTGAAGATCCTAGCTATGCAGGGGTCCACTTCCTAATTTTGCCAGGTTTAAAACCTAAATCCCTCCCCCTTAGGGACTTTTCTGATCCAGGAACTCCTTCCTCACCCCTCATGGGACCCCATAGTGCCAGTTGTATGTTTACAGTTCTGACTTTCTGTTCCTCTTTCTTTGTTGGCCTATGGGAGTTTCCTCTAGTTTCTCTGTGCTCAGCTGTATATTTACATACAATGTTGCAATCTTTTTTAATGTTTAAAATATTTGTAGCAGGAAGGATTCTTTGGTAATTCAGTTACCTGTTCCCAGAACCCTTTGTGGTAGGCTCAATTACCACCACTTCCAAGAAATTGTCCACATCCCAATCCTTGGAATGTACAAGTATGTTACCTTATATAGCCAGGGGGACTTCGAAGATGTGATGAAATTAAGAATCTTTAAATGGGGAGATTATTCTGGATTATCCGGGTGAGCTTTATGTCATCACATGGGTTTTTATAAGAGGGAGGCAGGAGGGTCAGAGCCAGAGAAGGGATGTGCTGAGGGAAGCAGGCTGTGGTCTGAGAGGTTTACAGGTGGAATGCTGCTGGCCCTGCAAGGACTGCCAAGGAAGGTAGGTAGCCTCTAGAAGCCAGAAAAGTCAAGGAAACAGATTCTCCCTCTAGAGCTTCCAGGAGTATAGCCTGACACTGATTTTAGCCTACTAAGATCCATGTTGGACTTCTGACCTCCACACCTGTGAGACAATAAATTTATGTTGTTTTAATCCCCTATGCTTGTGGTGATTTGTTAAAGCAGCAATAGGTAACCATATTTGATGGCTTTAGAGGGTTGCCTGGTAGTAGTAATTGGAACAGAATGAAAACTGTATTAAAGGCACAGCAGAATCAAGTTGGTGAGGAATACTCTTGACGGAGAGCTATATATTAAAAGGAAGCAGCCTCTTCTTTCCCATATCTGGGGGGAAAAAATCAGAACAGAAATACTTGTGAATATTCTTGATAATGTTTTCAATAATAGCATAATGCCTATTCGGAGAACCAGACTAGTGCCTTCACCTCCCCTTTGGTTGTAGAAATTATTTTTTAAAAGGGGAATCGATTCTCATTATTAACAAGCCTTTTCATTAGCAACTGAGTGAGCATTGAAGAGTTTTCTCATTTTGCTGAAATGTTGGTGCTGTAAGTAGAGTATTTGGTTTGCTGGGTGGAAGGAGGCTGACAGGGATGCCTGAATGCCTCCCTCTAGCTCCATGGTAGGGATTCCATTGACAGTAAAATATCAGGCAGTTTCTGTGACTGTGACAGTGACAGGTTCCTGATGTCCACTTCCAAATGTGTGAATTGTTCTGTATTTGTTTTCTAGAGCTGTTGTGGAAAATTACCACAAACAGGGTGACTTAAAAATAACAGAAATTTATCCTTTCACAGTCCTGGAGACCAGACATTTGAAATCAAGGTGTCCACAGAGTTGGGCTCCCTTGGGAGGCCCTGGGGAGCAATCTGTTCCTTGCCTCTTCTATCTTCTGGTGGCTGCCGGCATTCCTTGGCTTGCGGCTGCAGCAGTCTTTGCCTCTTTTTTATGTCACCTTATCCTTTGTGTGTGTCTCTCTAATTTCTCTCTGCCTCTCTCTTATACGGATACTTGTGGTGACATTTAGGGCCCGCCCGATAATCCAGGATAAGCTCCTCCTCTTAAGATCCTTAAGTTAGTCACATCTTTTGCCATAAAAGGTAATAATCATTCTTTTGCTACATAAGGTAATACTCATGGGGTGGGGGTGGGGGTCGTGTTTCAGCCTACTTCTTGCTAGTTTACTATTTCTTTGCAGTCTTTGGTCTATTCTATTTATTTGGATTGTTTTAAATTATTCTTTGACATTGTGACCCACCTTGTAAAAATCTCAGGTGTCGCAATTATTTGTCCCATTGTAATTTTTCATTCTCTCTTACACTGACTTCTAGAGAAAGGGTCAGAAAACTACAGCTCACAGCCCAAATCCATCCCATTGCCCTTAGCCTGCCAGCTAAGAATGGTTTTACATTTTCAAATGATTAAAAAAAAATCAAAGGAAGAATAATATTTTGTGATATCTGAAGATTATATGAATTCAAATTTCAGCATCTGTGAATAGGTGTTATTGAAACACAGACTTGCTTGTTTGTTCACACATTGTGCATCTCTGCTTTTGTGTACAATGGCAGAGTTGAGTAGTTGTGGCAAAGATGTGTGACCTACAAAGCCTGATAGAAAATATCTGGCCCTTTACGGAGACAGTCTGCCAACCCCTGTCTGTAAGAATGTGTTATCTCTGCCTTTCAGCACATAGTGGGCACCAACCATTTGCTGATGAATAATTATTATTTAAGAATACATAACTGTTCATATTCTTATATTTAAGAATTTCATTAATATAGGAAGGATTTGATATGATTCCCAAAAGGATTCTTTAAGACTATAGGGTTAGAAGAATGGTATAGATGAGATGATTCATATATGACATTTTATATTTTTATATTTTTTGGCTTTAAGACTTAAAGGATGGAATATAGTCCTGCTCATGAGTGTAACTGAATTAGGAAATAAATATCACAGCCAGAACTTGATGTTAGCTAGTAGGATGGTTATTTTTATGTGTCAGCTTGGCTAGGTTGTGTGATCAAACACTAGTCTAGATGTTGCTGTGAAAGCATTTTGTAGATGTGACTAATATTTACAATTAGTTGACTTTAATTAAATCCTATTACCCTCCATCATCCCATCAACTGAAGGCCTTAAGAACAAGGATCGAGGTTTTCTGAGGAAGAAGGAATTCTGCTTGTTTCCAGCTTGCTGGCCAGTCCCACAAATTTCTGACTTGTCAGACACAACAATCATGTGAGCTGATTCTTTGACATCTGTCTCTGTCTCTCTCTTTCTATCTCATTTTCTCTCAGTAGATAGATCTAGATCTATTTCCTTTTGGTTCAGTTTCTCTGGACACAGAAATACAGCAGGCTGCTCTGAAGTGTTGCAGACGTGGCCCATCCTCAGTGTTCGGGCCCAAGCTGCAGTGAGGATACTAAGCATAGCCCTCTTGCCTGGCGTCACCCAGCCCTTCTTCCTTCTCACCTCCCTCAGGCTCTGTCTCTTACAGCTTGTGGAAGGAGATGTGTTATATTTGAATACCACAAAGTCAGAAATAAACTCACTTGTGAAGAGGCAGAGGACTTTTTCTCAGCCCAAGATTGTTTCAGGTTGTGAGAAGACTTGTGAGTGAGGACGATGAAAATGAAACAAAAGCAATGGGCCTGCTGATAAGGGGCAGTTGAGACAGTCACAGGGACTAGACAAATATCTGAGTGACAAAATTGGTGAACGTTTTTCCCTCGCCTTCTCCTTGCAAAAATGGAAGCTTGCTGTGTGGACCACCGAGTCCATAGAACCCCCTAATTGGGTGCTGTCGTGCCACAGATGGTTCCTTTTATTCCCAAGCTTGGCCTCGTTGGCAAAGATACTAAAATATTTTGGATAAAAATCCAAATAGATGCTCAATATTTTGCTTGTGTCTCTACAGGTGTAAGAAGTGTTATATACCAGCAAATGTTGAATTTGTCTGCTAAACTATTGTATTACATATGAAAAATTATACATTTGAGCAGAAAAAGATCCATTTGACTAAGTGGTGATTTATTATGTTTCTAAAAAGGCTTACCAGGCTTTAAAGGGAGCTAGAAAATATATTTTGATATTTTGATTCTTCCGAACTGGTTGTTGTACTGGCAGATTGCTCCAGGGAAATAGCTGCCCCAGGACTGAAGTGAAGATGCCATCTTCTCTTGTCCCACGACCCCTTCCCCATCCTTCCCCTGGTACTTGTTTAAGCTACATCTTCTACCAGTGAATTATTCATCTTTATGTGGCATACTCTTTATTCAAGTGTTATTTTAAAGAAGTAATTGTAACTTTGAGTTTGACAGGTCCTAACCATTAGGCCTGTGTTCTGCTTTTTCAGACGGCATTTTATAAATATATAAAAAAAATGATTGGAATATAAAATAATTTCATTTTGCTCAGAATGCTGTTTCATTATAAATAGCTAAAATCTCTTGTACTCTTTTTATCTTGCTAAGACTTTTAATGGTCTCTCTCTCTCTGTATATGGTTTCTAGTAAAATAGATAATGACATTTAAAGCAATTCATTTCAGCAACAATTCTGTGAGCAATTTTTGAGTGTTCCTCAGGGACCTGGTCCTGGGGATATAGAGAGGTGAAAAAATGTGGGTCCTTACTCTCCAATTGCTCCCAGTCTCCTGGAGAGACGACCTTGGAAACACAGTGTGTTATGAAGGGAACTATAGAATCATATTCAAGGAACAGAGATTGCCCAGAGAAGGCAGGGGTTACTTCCATCTATTTGGGACTAAGAGGGCATCACAGAGAAGGTTACAGTCCAGTTGGGCTTTGAAAGAAAGATAAGCAATTTCCATGTGAAGAGATGAATGTGTTGGGCTGAGATGTATCAGCATCTGGAAGTTTTACATACACTATTACTTCAAAAGCTTATGTAGCATGCATTTAGGCTTAGTAAACCAGATGACCTCTGCAGATAATTTTATATGTTATTGTTAGACTTTATTTTGAAAGCATGACTGAGGATTAATGTGATTTTTTAAAACAATACCACCCACTGAGATCTTGTATGTATTCTAGTATTGAGTATTAGCACTTAATTGTAAGATACTAAGCAGGAGCCAGAGCAATGTTCCTGATGTTTAATAAACTGACATTTTCCTTATGTCTCTCCCTCTCCCTCTCTTCCCTACCTTCCTCCATCCCTCCGCCGTTGTTCTTGCAGTTGGTTAGTCTGTTGCTGATTGGAATTGCTGCGTGGGGCATTGGCTTCGGGCTGATTTCCAGTCTCCGGGTGGTCGGCGTGGTCATTGCAGTGGGCATCTTCTTGTTCCTGATTGCATTGGTGGGGCTGATTGGAGCAGTGAAACACCACCAGGTGTTGCTATTTTTTGTATCCTTTTTTAAAGGTGATATTTTTACCCCAATTGGGTTGAGTTCTTACTATTGATTACTAGTTTGATAGCTACAACTAATTTAATGTTATTAGGAAATGAATTGCCAGAAAGCAGCTCCTAGCAAGTGTTATGCATATTTGTTCAAGCACTATTAAGGATATATCTTAGGGTAACGTTACTGTATATTTCCATATTCCCACTCTGCCTCCTCACATCATGAAGAATGTAGTCTGCAAATTTAGTATAGTCCTATTTCTGTAGTGCAAATTCAGAGTTAAGTTGAATTGAGACCGCTAGGCCCTTTCTAAACACATTAATACTTGCTTGAGAATTTCACAGTCTTTTTAAATTTAATATTAAGAAAGCTTACATATATTTATCCTTATTTCCTATTTTATATATGTAAGAATTTTTATTTTATTCTGAATGAAATTCTAATAGATATGTTTTAATTATATAATTACCATTATTAGTATTTTTCTGTATGAACTTCTAGCTACAGTGTGTTATCAAAATAATGTACATCCTCTTTGTACTTTCTTTAAGTGCCATCTGTTCAGTTTTCTGGATGGATTGCTTCTAGTGCATTCTAAAGTTGTCAGTACCTCTATTTTATGCTATTTTAAGAGTATTTAAAATTATCCTTAACTTTTAACTCTCAGTATATGATTATTCTCTTACTTGTATTTATTGTTCAGTTTTCTGTATCTTGTGCTTGTTTAGCCCTGAACCAGGACCAACAGGTAAGCAAAGACTTTTTTCTTCTACTTTGTTATAGAACATATTATAGCATGAGTATGGAAAAAGGGAGAGAAATGATTAGAATAGAAAATCATTTCTTCTTGCTCAGAATGCTATTTCACTCTGAATAGCTAAACTCTGTTATTCCTAATTGCATTAGTGGAGCTGATGGCAGCCTAAGACACCATCAGGTGTTGCTATTTTTTGTATCTTTTAAATAGAAATTTGTTCTCACTGGGTAAAAAGAGCTACTGCTAAAAGATGTTCCCCCAGTCTTTACCCGCCGTTATGCAATGAAACATTTGCTCCAGAATATTTGCAGTTCCCTTCTAGCAATCATTCTTTTCAAACTCTAATTTGTAGAGGAATACAGGTTTCTGTCTTGGGGCAACAGAAGGTTTGTCTTGTTACACTCCTAGAATTAAGCCTTTGAACCAAGTGCTTCTTTTAAATTGCATGTACAAATTAAGACTTTTTCATTCTTGGGATAGAAATAGTGCCTTAATTTTTGGTGCAGATTGAGAGATAAGCCTTTGAAAAGTTTTATAATTTTAAATATAATGGTTTTATAAGGAACATTTAGGTACTCTGAGTACTAAAAATTATAGGCTCTAGCTTTATACATTTTATGCAGGGATGACACCTTTTAATGCATATATTAAATACATTTTCTAGGGTCAGCTTCTGGAGGTTGGTTGGAACAATACAGCAAGTGCTCGAAATGACATCCAGAGAAATTTAAATTGCTGTGGGTTCCGAAATTTTAACCCAAATGACACCTGTCTGGCTGTAAGTACAAAGTATAAACTATTCATTTGAAAGTGTATCACATATGGATGAATGATGATTAACGTGGAAGAAATGGTCTTTTTGACGCCAGATTGTTTCAAAATTGTTTTACATGTATTATATTTACATATTCACTATTGTATCATTTGCCTGTTCTCCAAAATCCACTCTCCAGAGTACTGTGTATTTCAGGCTTTGGTTTATTATTATTATACAGAAGCTTTTGGTTTACTGTCCCTGATTTCTTCCCATTCTACTCCTCCTAGAACAAGTTGGGAAAGAGAAATGACAGTAGCTCAGATTATGTGTGTTTAGATTTTGGGGAAACTCCTATTACCACCTCCCTGAGCTGGACAGCCCCCGGCAAGGAGGCCTTTTTTGTGGGATTATCTCCTTGCAGGGATCTGCATTACTTTTCTATCACTGTGTAACACATTATCACAAATTTAGTGGCTCAAAACAACACTCATTTGTTATCTTAGTTTCCATGGGTCAGGAGTCTGGACATAGCTTAGCTGGGTCCTCTGCTCAGCATTTCACCTGAGTGAAATCAAGGTGTTTGTTAGCTGAGGTTGCAATCTCACCTGAGACTCGGGAGCCTCTTTCAAGCTCAGTGGTGGTTGGCGGAATTCAATTCCTCATGGTTGTAGGACCAAAGCCCCTGTTCTCTTACTGCCTGTTGGCGGGAAGTCTTTCTCAGCAACCAGAAGCTGCTCTCAGGTCCTGACCATGCTACCCTTTTACAACATGGCAGCATCAAAGTCACCATGAGAATCTCTCCATTCTGTTGAGATGCAATCCTGTGTAATGCAACATAAACATGGGAGTGACTATCCCATCCCATTCACAGGTTCTACCCACTCTCAAGAGGAGGGATTCTGCAGGGCATCGATACCAGGGGATGGAAAGTCGTGGGGCGGTCTTAGAAATTTGCACTCTAAAAAAAACAAGGACTCAGACTGTATACAGTATCCCCAGATATTGTGTGCAGTTTTATGTGCTCTTTATAAATATACGTTGGAGTAAAAGTTCTTTTCTTTAATTGATACAGAGCTGTATTAAAAGTGGCCACCCATGCGCACCGTGTGCTCCAATAATAGGAGAATATGCTGGAGAGGTTTTGAGATTTGTTGGTGGCATTGGTCTCTTCTTCAGTTTTACAGAGGTATGTGCAGATCGCTCAGTATTTTTCCTCCTTTGTCACAGGGATTCCTGTTTTGTATGGCAAAAGGGCATGGCATTTTACCTTAATTTTTGGAATGTTTCAATGGATATTTTCATTGAGAATTAGCATTGTGAAAGGAAGAACTCTGGCTTGGCATCTGAAGATGCACAAATCTAAAGCTAACCTTAGGACAGGGTGAAATGCTTGATCTGTTTCCTCTTACCTAAAATTTAATGAACTAATGAAATGAGAGTAGACTGTATTATCTCAAGAGTCTTCTATTTATAGAGTTGCATGATAAATTACAATTTCAAATTTAATTTTGGAAGAGGTAGGATGTTCAGACTGTTTAACATATATTAATAGATTTGCTTTGAGAAATTGCCTTCCAGTACCATCCCCATTCCCTTCTGTTCCTAGCCTTCTGAAACCTACAGGTAACCACTATTATCAATTTCTTATATATATAAAATATACATTTACACTGTGCTAATATATTTATACTAATTAATATTTTTATATAGTATATATATCTGTAAGCAAAGCCACCACACACATATTATTTGATAATTTTTAAGGAATGCTCATTTGTCTTTATTAAACGCTTAATATCTGTAAACATTTTTTGATGGTTCTGAGTTCGCAATGTGTATCAAGATTAAATTTTTTTCTTTAACTCACAAATTCCACTGACGTTATTTTATTTCATTGGAGATAATTGTATAATTATGTAAAATGAACACACAAGAATGTTTATTGTTTATTCAGCAAACCTTTGGGCCGGCTTGTGTTCCTCAACCATGCACTGGTTGAGGTATAGCACACAGGAGCACGTGGTTAAGGAAGTGCCTTGAGAGCTGGGCTGTTTGGGTTTTGCTGCTTATTACTCATGTGACCTTGGCAAGTTACTTAACCTTTCTGTACTTCTGTTTCCTCATCTTTAAAAATGGGGTCATGATAAACAGCCCTACTTCCTATGGTTGTTGTAATGATTAAAGGGGTTAGTGCACGTGCAGCTTTTAATACTTAGAATAGTACCTGGTACATGGTGGGTGCTGTGTAAGTGTTAGCTGTCATTTTGTAGCCATTAATAGATTATTGATACATGTAACCATATTATGCCCCATTAAAAAAAAGATGAGGGGACCCCTGTTATTATCGCTGTCAGATGCCTACGTCACACTCCTATTTAAAACAGATAACAGAGTAACATATATAGAATAATTTTTTAAAGTAAGATTGCATATATAGCTATAGGAATATATGGTAGGCTATTTGTATGAGTGAGCTTGAGGCTGGGCGCGGTGGCTCATGCCTGTGATCACAGCACTTTGGGAGGCTGATGCAGGAGAACTGCTTGAGGTCAGGCATATGAGACCAGCCTGGGCAACACAGCCAGACCTTGTCTCTTTAAAAAATAAATTTATAAGTAAATAAAATGAGTTAGGCATGGTGGGGTGCACCTATTGTCCTAGCTACTCAGGAGGCTGAGGCAGTGGGATTGCTTGAGCTCATAAGTTTGAGGCTTTAGTGAGCTATGTGCTTCAGCCTGCTTGACAGAGTGAGACTATGTCTCAAAAAAAAAAAAAAAAAAAAAAGAATGAGCATGTATCTTTATGGTTGGAGTTTACTGTGTTTATTTAATCTGTTAGACATGTAATTTTCCCTTCAATATGTCACCATAATACATAGTCCCATAATCAACTTCCTTGTATATAATTTTTTTTATCTGTATTCTCTAGGTTTTTTTCCTTAGAATACATTTCTTTCTCTCTTTTTTAAAAGACCATCACAGGGTGATAGAATACATTTCTCGAAGTCACATAAGACATAGTTTGTGGACATTTTAAGATTTTGATAAATATTATCTAATTGCTTTCTGGGGGAACTTGTATCAACTTCTGATTGAAGCACTAACTCTAGACATTTTTATCATTAAAAAAATTGAAAAAAAGTTATAAAAAATGTTTTATAGGTAAAAATAGTATTAAAATTCCATGTGCTGTTTTGAAAAAGTGGCTGGTGAATTTGACCATGTATTCATATGGGTTTTTTGACCATTTATATTTTTTCTTTTGTGCATTACTTATTTGCTTTTGCCTTAGCCCAGGCCCTTTGGATTGCATGGGACAGACTCAGAACAGCATATACCGAACAGGGAATTTTTTACAAGGCTACGCGAGTAGGTCTCCAGGGGCTGGGCTGGGTGTGGGCCTTAGGACGGGTGGCCTTGGAAAGCCAGACTCTGCCCCCTGCATCTCCCATGGCTTCCCTGTGTCCTCTAATTCTTCTCTCTCCTCTACTTTTTTCTGTGTTCTTTGCTTTATTCTGCTTTCAAGTTTCTTTGGCATTTACTTTTCATGTAGTCAAATCGATCACTTTTCCCCCTATGGTTTATCGCTTTGATTTTATGCTTAGGAAGGCTTTTGCATTTGGATATGTTATGTGTGTGTAAAATATATGTGTAACATATGAATTGCATCTGTGGATATAGTGTATAATGTTCATATGTATATAATATACGATTATATAGTATATTATATGTCTATATATTTATCATTTATTTTATTCTAATTTAATTTCTTCTTTCCACTCAAGAATGAAAAATTCACATTTAGTTGTCATTAACAGAGTGACAAAAAGAAAAAAAAAAAGACCAAGCTTAAATATTCATTTTTTTAAAACTGTCCTTGACATTTCTTCCTTACTCTGACCATTTTTTTCATTTCACTTTTTCTCACAAAAGAGCTGTCTGACTTGTGAGTTGGTTATGACATTAATTCAAGAAAATTTATATACAGCTTGAAAAGAATTCTATGTATTTTTTCCTTTTTTTCCTTTAAAGAACATGGATTTTTGTTATGAAAACTTAAAAATATAGGTGTAGAAAAAGAATTAGGAATCTCTATACATACATTGGCCAGATTCAGCAATTACCAGAATTTTGCCACATGGTTTCTTTTTTATATCTAGAGTTTATTTTGAGAATTTAGTTCTTTCGGGCAGCTCTGTTTTCTTGTCATCAGATCACACTGCCTTCAGTTATGCTCCTTTTTAAAATACCAATTCTTTAAAAATAGAAAACTGAGCCGCAGATTTTGTAAAGTGCTCTTTCATTGAATCCTGCTCCATATTTTACATAACATCTCCTTTTGAAACCTGGCTAGAGATTTTAATAACTCATGTAACCTGACATTTTCTGGAGAGTGAATACTTAGCAGATTTTTCTCACTTTTTAAGTTTGTATTTTTTTCAGTGTTTCACAGAATCACAGTTTTTCAGAATTTGCAGAGATCAGGCTAATGAGTAGCTGGTGAGTTCTTATCATAGGTGAAACAGAAAGATTTGATTTGAACTATTTCTAATACCTTCAAATAAATTTAAGCCATCAGAGAAACATTGATTTAAAATCTGAAAAAAATTATGGTGATTAATACATGTTCTTTATAGAATCTAAAGAAAATACAAAAAAATGAAGACAAAAAATTAAACATATCTACTAACTAAAATTGCCTGCTCAGAAATAATTGTTTGTATTTTGGCATATTTCCTTCTGTCTCTCTATATTTAATGACATGAGTACAAACTTACTGCATAGTCTGAATATCTTTCTACATAGACATTTTTATATTACAAGCTATATTTTGGTGACCTACGGCATACTGGGCACAGGTTGTAGAGTCAGCAGAGTTGATGATCAGGTCTAGTCAAAGTTACCTTTGCCAATCTCTAAGTCATGAGCACCTTTGTAAGCTTGAAATCCAGTAATTATCTAATGTTGCTCTGTTTGCATTTTGGGTGTGGCCTCCCTTTCCATCCCTCTCCCTGGGAGTGAGGGAGGAGGTGGTGGTTCAGCAGTGGGGTAAAGTTCTCCTCTTGTCATTTAGAGCCGAGTTGGGGGAATTAAATCCTGCTAAAATGTGGCTCCAGATTATGGTATTTAGTTACCAGATTACTTTGCTTCCCCAAGGCCTGTGATTGACACTCTTGGCATATATCCAGGGGTTATAATAAAACATTTAACACAACCTCAAAAATTCTGACCAGAAGCTTCCTGTGTGCCAAAATTTCTAAGGTGGAGAGCAAGTGAAATGATGGTTGGGCAGGTTGAGGGGGAATCTCAGACAAGCTGTTGTTTAACAACAGGTATAAAGTATTTCAGTGTAGTAACAACTGGTGTGGCTGAAAGTGGAATGTTAGCCTGAAAACAGCCAGTAACACACCAGATTGATGCATAAAAGCTACAAACATGGGGAAGGGCCTGGATTCCAGATTTGAACACTGACTCCACCACTGGGGACTGGTGTGACGATTAGCTAGTTATTTACCTTCTCCATGCCTCAGTTTCCTCACTGGTAAAATGACAATATTATTAGTTCCTATTTTGTGAAGGTTGTTGAGAGAACTATATGAATTTATAAAGTTTGAAGAATAATACCTTTCACTAATACTCTGTGTGCTTGTTAAATAAATTTCCTACCCCTCCACCCTGCCGCCCATCATGCAGATGCCAAAGGAGACTTTCTACTTCCTCAAATTAGGCTTTCTTTTCCTTGATTCAACCGGCAAATCATAGCTCCAGCAGCCCGTACGTGTTGTAGCTATAAACATTGCCAGTTATGAATTTTACAGTAACTTATGGATTATTGTGGTCAGTGGAGGTAATGGGGGACTTACACAATTTTCTATTCATAGTTTAAAGGGCTAATGGATAGCTATGAAGTGAAACAAAATTTAAATTAAAAGTTGGCACACCTGGAAAGTGAGAAATATAGTTTGGAATCCCATTACAATTTTGTATCTTTTTCCGTTCAAGAAATTAGAATTTTTGATTATTTAAAATAGATCAACTTTGAAATAGCAGAAACAGAGCAAATTTTTTTAATTTCGAGAAAGCTATGTTGGCTAACAATTTACTGAACTTGGTATGGGAAGTGGTGCAATAACAACTTAATCATTTTTCTAGAATTATAGGCTTCCCTTCCCCTTCACGAGGAAGAAATTGCAACATTTTTAAAGACCTGCGTTGGAAGATGATTGTCATATTTTTGCTATTGCTTAATTTTTACTGAACCCAGTTTGTTCCTGAATTATCAACATATGTGATATTTTAGCTATTTAGACTGCCTAGTGTTTGTATTAATTAGTTTCCTGTATTGGTGCTCTAACAAGTTACAATAAACTTAATTGCTTAAAACAACGCAAATTTATTGTCTTACAGTTCTGCAGATCAAAAGTTTAAAACAAAGACACCTTCCAGAGGCCTGGCTCGTAGCCTGCTTTTCCATCCGCAAAGCCAAGTGTAGTGTCTTCTCTTTCTGACTTGGCTTCCCTTTGTTTCTGTCCTCATGTTGTCTTCTCTTGGTATCTTTGTCCTTCCTGCCTCCCTCTTATAAAAACCCCTGTGATTATGTCGTTGAACCCACCCAGATAATCTCTTTATTCCAAGATCTTTAACTTGGTCGCACCTGCAAATTCCCTGTTACCCTGGGAAGTGACATATTCCCAGGTTCTGGGGATTAGGATGTGGACATCCTTTGGGGGCAATCATTCAGTTCACCACAGTGTTCATAATAATTTTTCTTAGGGCCTCTCATTTGGTTTACTTCTTTAAAAAAAAAAAAAAGAAAGAAAGACAGAAATCTCTCCCCTTTGAACAAAAGAAGTGCGGTGACTCAGAAGCTCCAGAGTTATTTTATTGATGTACTGAATAAATATATGCACATGTTATTTTCTTTTTCATCTTTTTTTTTTTTTCCCCCTTTCCAGATCCTGGGTGTTTGGCTGACCTACAGATACAGGAACCAGAAAGATCCTCGCGCTAATCCTAGTGCATTCCTTTGATGAGAAAACAAGGAAAATCTTTCATATTCTGATCTTGTTCACCTTCTCTCGTTTTAACTTAAGCTGATTTGTCCATTTAAGGAAGGGAACAATAGCTGGAAAATTATATTATTGACAGTGGAATTATATATTTTTACTCTCATGTTTCTCTAAATGTTTTTCTTTTTCCATTGCTGAAAAAAAAAAATTGAAACTGTGGTGTCCTCTGAAGCTCAGTGGTAGCTGTAATCTACTGTACTCACAGGGTCTGGCACTGTCCATGTGGCCTTTCTTAGCGTTTTTATCTGCAGAAGAACTTTGTATGGCACTCTTGTGTCGGTCATATGGTTAATCTAAATATACATCTCACTGGAATAATTGTACGTAGCGCTGTGCTGTGTAGATAGTTCCTACTGAAAAAAAAAGTTGAGGTTTATTAAAGCCAGAAAGTATGAGATTCTATTATGTTAAGCTCAATAAGGGAAATCCAAACTCCCAATATTTTTTTGTCTTTTTAGAAAGATGTGTTGTGGTAAAATGTGTTAATATAAAAGTGGTCATTTACTCCTGGTAGTCTTTTATGATTACACCAGTGTGTTCTAGAAATAGCGATGTCTTTAGGAAATTGTGATTTCACTTTTGACTTTTCCAGGTAAGTGCAAAGGAGAAGTGTCTCATGAAATGTATAACATTTACCTTCAGCCTTCAGAATGGAATGAGTTTGAATCATTCAGGAAGTCAGTCTATATAATCCTGATATTGTTTTATAATAATTTGAAGTAAAAAAGACTGTGTTTTTAAACAAGTTACTCTTAATGTGTTGGCCCATGTAGCAAAAAGACATTTGTTTATCTTAAAAATCGTTAAATACCCTTTTCATGAAATTTCTCAGTATTGTAACAGCAACTTGTCAAACCCAAGCATATTTGATTGTGATCTCTCAATTTGAAATTGAAGTAGTATTGTGGTTCTGTATATTATGTTAAAAAATTAAAGGATAGAAGAAACCTTTCTTTGTGTATGCATGTTTGGATTAAAAGAAAACAATGGAAGAATTGATAAATTAAGCGAGGTGGAATTCTGTTTTTTCTGCTTTAGGTGCTCTTTGCCAGACTTAGAGCTAGGCATTGCTGTTTTAATGTATAATTAAGCCATGGACATAAAGATCCAGCACTAATATTTACTGGTAGTCATCCTCAAATCCTTTCTTAAAATGTTTCAGTGGTTGATACGATCTCCATGGTGAGAAAAGCCTTTTTTAAAAAAGAAGCCATTTATATTTATTTTGGAAACATATGTAAGTTCTTTCCCAATAACAAAAATTGGTCATTTTTTCATCTTGCATTCTAGGTAGCATGTGGTATTTATTGGTAATTGTCTTAGTAGATTATAGACCAAGAAAGAGGGTAGATGGTTGATCTGTAGAATTTTAGAGCCTTTCATAGGTTTTTCACTTCCATGACTCTGCAACACTAGCTAGTCTTCCAAGAAAACAGGATTGAATTATTCCCACAATGTCATTTTGAGCTCTGGGGCAGCTCTGACAGTGTTCCCACATATAAGATAAGATTATAAGTGACACATGAAGGGAGATTTTTGAATTCTCTCTTCCTTTAAGGCATTCTGTATTTTCCCTGTTTGTTTTATTCCATTTTGAAATTTCTAGAAGGTTCTGGACTCTCCTAAGGTAATACTTTGCTTGGCGGAAAGGGCTATTCCAGAGAGAACCAGCCTGTACCTTTGTTTGTGTTCTTATTGCAGTGGCCTATTTGGGTCAACCCAGTTTGCTTTATGCATCATCTGGTAAGTTAAGTGATGCATCCTGGAAATTCTAACACAGAGAACTCTCTCTTCTGTTCAAATATAGCTTGACTGATGTCACCCTGCCTCAAGTGTATTACTTAAAAAACAGAGTGCAAAGAGAACAGCTGTCAGGGTGAGAAGTCTAAACACATTTCTGAAAAGTAGCTTGGTGCTGACAAAATGTATTTAATCAAGCTCAAACTTTATTAAACTGAGTTCATTAATTAGGATTTTAAATCATTATGAGTAAGAAAAAATATTATTTGTATCTAAGCTGTTGAATAAAACAAAGATGAAATTATCTAAGATGATGTTAAGATTTTAATAAAATGAGTTAATGAAAAAGAAAGTCAGAGTGTGGGCAGGATGAATCTTTAGGACTACTAAACTACAGGATTAGAGTGGGTAATAATGATGATTAGCCACTCCAGAAGTGTACATTTTTAAGCACCAAGGGCAGCCCTGTCAAATGAACCTGGGCTTTTCATTCTCTCAGGCAGATCTGAAGGTGATAGATTATCCAACCCCTTCTATGACATTACCTGTGATCTTTGTGTTTGGGTGCAGGCTACCGAAAAGGCCCCTGAACAGGTCCATCCTGAATCCCAAGTGGCCCTACTATGAGCTTGCAGAGGTCAGGCTCATCCCAGGATTACAGGAAGCCCACCCTCTGTGTGCACAGAAATGCTGCCATAAACACACAGTATCAGAGGAGGGTGAGTTTCAGTTCAAGGTCTGTCCTCAAATTACAATAAATGGCTGTAAGGCAAACCCAAGACCCTAGATAACCTTTCTTCCAAACCTAGCGTTTCTTTAAACAGGAACTACACTACTTAAAAAAAAAAAAAAATCTCTTATTCTCTTTTTACATATCCCATGTAGAGGAATGTTTCTTAGAACATTTGCCCAGTCAGCCTTGATGTTAAAGGTGAAATTTTAGCTAGAGAATTTAATGCTAATACAAAAGAAAAAGGGTTCAGCTATAATTTCTAAAATCTGAGCTTATTGTGGCTCAAATTCATCTCAGATACCCTGTTATCTAAGCAACAATGTGTTTGGTATGAAAACCAGTTTTGCATGTTCACCCTGAGTAATATGCTGCTGAATGGAACCTTTCAGAGAGGGAAAGGAAACCAGAAGTGTGGCTTTTAGTTCTTAGCTTCCTTGAGCCCAAACCACCTCCTACAATTTCTCTAAATATTGGTTTAACTCTTAAAGTTTATTCATTCCTTTAAAAATAATCTACATGAAACTATTTCACTTTCAGCTGGTACTAAAAAGGTTAGAATCACATTTTTACATAGTATTTCATAGGAGAAAAATACTTTGAGACACCATGATTGTACAGACATGATCATTCACGTGTGAATTGTTTTATGAGAGATGATGATAAAGACTAACTTTTCCAGGTTTCTGGATAAGTGAGGGGATTTTTGTAAAGTTTTCTGTACTTGGCACAGTTGGGGCTAACAGATAATTTTTATACCAGGCTCTCTGTGCCAACTGAAAGTACAATATGTGTTGGTGAATGTGTTCTAAACAATTTTAAGGGCACAAGCAGCCCTTCACCCCCCACCTCCACTCAACAAACAAGAGAGAGAGGTACCAGGGCTTGTCATGTTGATATTTTTCTTAAATGTCATATCATAACTGAGCAATTGTAGTCATTGAACTACCTCTTAGACAATGGCAAAGGGGAAAATCCGACTCACCTACCATGTGCAGGGCTACTTATCATTCTCCTTAGGAAAACTAGCTTTTGGAATTCATTTTCAAGCCAGGGCCTGAGGGAGTTGCCTGTACATTAAAATATATGTCAAAGAATGGACTTTGACATCACTTGGATGGTGAGACCATTTTTTTTTTGCTTACTGTTAGGATCTTTCTTTTTACAGGTAGTCGAGGTCATAACTTGACAAGTGGCCTTTTCCTAAGTTAAGCTGACTTGACTTGGACTTTGAAGTTCAGCTCCTAGAACTGAAGAAAGTTCTATTCTTGCCTTAGAGCTTTTACTCATTTCCCCTGGCTCTTGTTCCTACCAGTGATCGTTACATACAAGGTCTTCAGTAGCTGCTTAGGATGACTGAATGCAAGGAAAAAAAAATACAAAACAGAGGAAGATAGTCATAGATGATCATTTGAAGAAGACTATAGCTCTAAAATCAGACATGTTGACCATTCGTGTAAATGAATTTTATAGATGATTTATATAAGCAACATTTTTTATAGATAATTCTTTTTTTCTCCTAAGCAGTTGGATCTTAGATAAAACTAAGAAAAAAATTTTTGTTGTAGTAAAATATGTATAGCATAAAATTTATTATTTTAACCATTTTTAAGTGTACAATACAGTAGTATTAAGTGTATTCATATTGTTGTGTAACCACCACCACCATTCTTTTTTTTTTTTTTTTTTTTTTTGAGACAGAGTCTCACTTAATTGCCCAGGCTAGAGTGCCGTGGCGTCATCATAGCTCACAGCAACCTCAAACTCCTGGGCTCAAGCAATCCTCCTGCCTCAGACTCCTGAGTAGCTGGGATTACAGGCACCACATGGCTAATTTTTCTATTTTTTGTAGAGTTGTGGTTCTTTCTATGTTGCTCAGGCTGGTCTCGAACTCCTGGCCTCAAGCGATTCTCCCGCCTTGACCTTCCAGAGTGCTGGGATTACAGATATGAGCCACTGCACCTGGCCTACCACCATTGTTTCCAGAACATTTATCTTCCCAAACTGAAATTCTGCATCCATTAAATAGTAACTCCTCACTCCCCCTTCCCCTAGCCCCTGGCAACCACCACTCCACTTTCTATGAAAACTACTCTAGGTACCTCATGTAAGTGGAATCATACCATATTTGTCCTTTTGTGATTGACTGGCTTATTTCACTTAGCATAATATCCTCAAGTTTCATCCATGTTGTAGCATATGCCAAGATTTCCTTCCTTTTTAAGGCTAAATAATATTCCATTGTATTTATATACCACGTTTTGTTTATCCATTCATCCATTGATGGACACTTGAGTTGCTTTCGCCTTGTAGCTATTGTGAATAATGCTTTGAGGATGGGCATACACGTATCTGTTCCCCACTTTTATTTTTTGTAAGTATGTACTCATAAGTGGAATTACTGGATTGTGTGGTAATTCTGTGTTTAATTTTTAAATTCATTTTCCACAGTGGCTGCACCAATTTACATTCAGAGCATGTTACCAAGATTTTTTTCAACTCTTTGAAATCACACTCTCTAGTCTTATAGTAGTCTTCTTCTCTGTCGTCAAATAGTGAAGCTGTGCTTTTGCTTGAAATTTATTTAAGCACAAATAAAAGATTGTGAGATGACAGTAGAGGAATTTGGTATAAAAACAGGTATTTCTAATATAATGAGCTTAGAGAACAATTTTTTTCATGTTTGTAGCTTCAATTCCATTTTTAACCTTGTATGTATACATTTCCTATAGTTGCAGTTAGTATAGAAATTCTTAAATTCTTTTTCACTTAGGCCTTTTCTGTTTTTCCAGTATGTTTATTACTTTTATAGATGACAATGTGGTATATTCTGTAACTACGTAACCCTTATTGCTATTTTTTAGTATGTTTAAATAATGTTGCCCTTGGCATTTTCAAAAAAGCCTGTTTCTCTTGAATGATTTCCTTAGGATAAATTCTTAGAAGTAGAGGAGACTTAGGCAAAGTCAATCAGTATTTTTTATGACTCTTGCTCTGTGTTTCTTTAATGCTTTTTTTCTAAGGAGGGCACATTTTCCCTATAACTTTGACATTTCATGTCCTAAAGATTTATTTATATTTCAAAAACTTATGTGTTACAGTAACATTTTGTCATTCAATAAATTTTAAAAGGACCTAATAATCTTATTTCACATCAGCCCAATGAAAATATAAACATTATTTTGCTGTACTGTAGAAGAAACTTGAATCACTTAGAAGTTGTTATTCAAAATATTTTATAGAAGTGTAGCTTCTTTCCCTCCCAACTCCCATTAGCCCTCAGAGAACTTTCTAAATGGGATGTTTTACCTTTCTTAGCACATGTAAGTGAACTACTTGTGAGAAGGGAATTGATTCCCTCAAGATATTTTTGCTGAAGATTTTTATGTCATTAAATCAATAATCTATGCTGAGCAACTACTAGTGAATAGTTACTATGAGAGATAGAAAAGCATTGAAAATATATTTTTCCTACCCTGGAAAAATCAATAATGCCAAAGGATTTGTTCAGAAAAGGATCTATCAAAAAAAGTTAAGCAATAGATAATCAATATGCAAACATTATATAGACCACCACAGTCCAAGAGCCAAAGAAGTCAGTGGGGCTGGGTAATAGAGGGATTGCATATAATAATGTGAGATTAAGTATGTAGTAAAGAAACAAACACATAGTTCTAATTTCTGTTAGGCAGAATGTTCCCCTACCTGATGCCTCACCCTTTCACAACTTTTTCCAAACATTAGTGACTTCTGATCTCTACCCCATTAACAGGATACCACTGCCCTTTGCTCTTCTCCCACTCAGTCACATGTTGGTGAAGAAGGTGGGAGCAATGCAAACTGAATTATTCTAGTTCACTGCTCTGGAACCGTAAGAGACCAGATCTATTCCAGGGCCAATTCTTAGGATTTCCTTAGGGTGTGTTCAGGGCTGCAGAAGGTTTTTGGATAACCTTTCCACAAAATTAGGCTTCTGAAGGAGAAAGCTACCTGCCAGAGACCTTCCCTGAGAGCATTAAGTTGGGAAAAATCTGACTAAAATTGAATTATTAAAGTGTGTACATAAGAGTTTCCGACCAGGGTGGGGAGGGTTGTCTCTTAGGAGTGACCCGATTTTCTTGGGCTGTCTTTCAAGATGTTCTTTCATGCTAAATCACATGCTGTTTGAGACTTCTGTTTATTAACCTTATGCCTACATCTCGTCACCCAGTGGGAACCTGTAGTGCAGTGAAATGGGCCTTTGATTGTCTTTGGTCTTCATCATTTGAACTAGTTTTGTTTTGTCCCTTCCTTGAGCAGTTTGGGTGTGTCCAGGAATCCTATTTGATGAACAAACCAGTTGGCTTTTCTGTGAAAGACCAAGTTGGGAGGACAAAAACTCCAAAATTTTAGTTAGAACACCCCCAAAAGGATTTATTTTTTAGAAAATCATGGCTCACTATGGTAGTATAGAATATTGTTTTTATACATGAATACTTGAAACCAAATTTTTTTTAAAAAAATAGGTGTAACATCACACCATAATCTAATCAGTGTGTCCAACAGTGCTTCTGCATTCTCCAGTCTTCTCAGATCTCTTCTGGTTTCAAGTCTCAAGGTCTAACACAGAGGGAAAAGCTTGCAGATTTTGTATTTGCTTTACAATTCAGTCTTCAGCAACTTGAGAGCTTTCCTCATGTTGTCAAGCACTAATGGGGGATAAAATTAGGAGAGTCAAGATGTCATCAAAAATTACATGAATAGATAGAAGAAACCCCAAACTTGGGTTGTCTGTTCATTGTTTAATGGGGTACTGTTTAATCATAGAGTAAATAGTTGCTAATCTTACTGTAAATTTTTTCTAAAATTATATGAAATGGCTTTTGTGACATAATCGAGTTCTCTAGTGTATTCATTTCTTCTCGTATCTTCCTTCTCCAATCCCCACTTGCAAGAGAATCCCTTTATACATTCCATCAGTAGGAAATAATCTTGGCTAATTTAGAAGTAAATTGTATATCATGTGTATAAGAAATATCTATTAGTAGGTGTGTGCAGCTCCTGAAAATTGCTTCAGAAGTAGGTGGAATATAAATTATAAGTAATGGCAAACCAAATGCTTTACATGCATGAATTGCTTTAATCCCTACAAAAACTCTATTAGAACTTTATTTTTATGTAATGAAACAGGCACAGAGAGGCTGAGTAGCTTACTCAAGGTCACACAGCTAACCAGTGATGAAGCTACTGCTCCAGAGCCCAAACTCTAGAACACTGTTCCTTCAGCAGCAGTTCATGAAAGTGAGGTTTGTGATCTACTAAAATAAGATGTCCATGTAATAGGCACTCAGCAGCTGCTTATTCACTCTTTCTACAGTTACTTATTAAATGCCTGTTCCACAAGGCACTATGATATTACTTGTGTAAGATACCTGCCTTTAAGGAGTTTTGTCGCATTAAGGTATATGATATTGTCCAAAATGGCCAATACTACTTGGAATGTGCTTTCCCCGGTCCTCCCAGCACCCACTGGAAACACTGCTAGTGGGCTGTGAGGATCTTTCCTGCTGCCCAGACAACCTCACACTCCTCCCCAACATGACGTTCTAAGTCAGTGTGGACCAATAGAAATTTCTGAGATGATACTCAGTGTCTGGGCATTGAGCACTTGGAATGTGGCTGGTGTGACTAAAGAACTGAATTTTCAATTTTAATTTTAAATTGGTAACATGTGGCCAATGGGCAGTGTAGTTGTGGGCAGCCACTACTAATTGACCAGAATTATTGGTTCCTAGGATAAAAGCCAATTTTCTAATCAGATGTCACAGCTAAGTATAGCCTTCCAGTTAGGTACCTCATCTGCCTGAAGTCAGTCCCCCGCCTGCAGCAACCACAGCAACCACAGGGAAAGTGAGTATCTTGGTAACTATTTGGATCATCTTTCCTCCTGATCTTTAAATTGAGCCTGAATTTAACTTCAAGCTGGACTAAATTATTTCACTTTTGTTATTTGGAAAAAAAAACCCATGCAGATTATGACAACGATTGCACTCAAATCTGTGATGGAAGGAGTGTGTGTTAGTATGCCTAACAGAAAACCTGAAAAGCAGGTAATGTGGTCATAGAATCCTCTGAGAGAAAAAGATACCTAATCTAAATAATTCATCTTCAATTGAGATTAAAAAGCAAACAAACCCACAAACCTGAGATGGAAAGAAAGTATGATTTGCCTGAGGACACACGGCCAGTTAGGGTCAAACTGAGTCTCTGGCTTCCCTAAGCAGAGCTCTCTGTCACCTCACCATGCTGCCCCTTGTCCCATCACTATCGCAATAGAGATGGTCAACACTTAGACACTATCCAAGTTGGAGGTAACACTTACGTAGAGGTATATCTGAAGGTTCGTAAGCATAGAGACGATTTGAATATCTTCCAGTGATGTCGGCTCTAACTGTCAGGGATGGGTCTGCAAAGATAAAGCAAAAGGGAATGGAATGCTTTGTTTTCAAATAACCTCTATTTATTGCCTGACATAGCCAAAGCCTACATAGCTGTGTCCTGTGAAGGAACACACACAGTGTGTGTCCCCACTGGATCAAGCTCTGTTCCGTCCACTCTGCTACCCAGCCTCTGGCAGTTAAGCCGGGAACATTCAACAGCTGCGCAGTGCTATTTGTGGCAAAGGTTATGAACCCTGCCATCCTATCTATAGCAACATGAAAACAGAATAATATATATTTTGAGAGTAGTGTGATGTTTTTCTGGTGAAAACTGTAACATTCTTTAGTGCAAAATTATTTTAAAACTTTGAAATGACTACCTTGTAGTTGACATGTTTACCAAGAGCAGCCTAAATAATTAGAAACCCATATCCAATGTCAATTTTCAAAATGAAAGGGTTTTTTTTTTTGTAATGAATAAAAGAACACAAGCCCTTAAGAAGAGCAAAGGTCGAATAAGTATATAGTGCCCTATTTTTTTTTTTTTACTTTACTGTTCATTAGGTGCATTTTAAAAATAGGGATTTAAGTCTTCTCTTATGTATACTTATATTCCTCTAAATTAAAATCCATTTTGTCATGTTTTATATTTAACTTGACTTTATCTAATTAATGAGAAAAAAGGGGTATTTTAAAATTAAGGTGCATCCAAAAGGGAGGTTGTAGGATAGAGAAGTTTGGAAACCTTGCCTTGAGAGAAGTGATTGAAAGAACCTAAGACGTGTGTCCTGAAAATGAGATGAAGAGAACACCTGAGAACCATCTGCACATTTGCAGTCTGTCACCGGTACTGGGGTGGACAATCTCCGTCATTTCAGAATGCTGGACCAGTTCCAACAGACATAAATTACAAGAAGCAGAGGTTCATTTATTCACCAGAATTAAGACTGACTATACTTCTGCTTGGTGCAGAAGAAACAAAGACAATGTTTGTATTACAAATCTTTGTAACAAATCAACATAAGAATGGCTTTTTAAATACCCAACCCATGGCTCATACATTGCAATCACCTGGAGAACTGTAACAACTTTGATGCCTGCTGACACCCAGAGATTCTGACTTAATTGGTTTGAGGTGTGGCCCGGAGGGCTTGATTGTTAAAATCCTCCAGGTGATTCTAATGGGCAGCCAGAGTGGAGAATGAGCTGGAAAGCCGCCTTGACGTTGGTTCTTACGACTGAAGGAACTGAACGTGTTAAAATGCCCTTCAATAGAGATACCGTGACAAGGATTCCTGCACAAGGTATGACTGAACAACCTATGAATATCCTTTCAATGTTAGGATTCCAAATATTCTAAATTCTGACAGAATCAAATCTATCAAATTAGTGCTCTAAGGTCAGCCTTCCTCCTTTTTTCCCCCACCACTTGTTTTTCTTTCCTCTGTTTTATACATTTAATGGAAACGTTAATGAATTACATAGGTGAACCACTCAGCGTGAGCTCTGCTACATGATGGATTTAATCATGGATTATCCTTAAATCAGTAGGACTTTGAAGAATGCCAAACTCAATGGGTTCATTCAATAATTCAACGGATATTTATTGAGAACCTGCCACAGGTGCCTGCTGAGAACATGATGGTGAGAAGAAATAGGTACAGTCCCTGCCCCATGGGGCTTATAGTTCTGTGGGGGAAATATTTATTACAGAATCACCCAACAAATACTAAATTATGATTGAGGAAAGGGTGATCAATAATCATGCCACAAGAGCACATAGTGAAGATTTCACCAGGTCAGTGAATGGCAGTGACGACTGTGGAGTTAAGGAGGTGACCTTGGGGGACAGAGAGGAAGCAGGAAAAGCTGCCAGCAGAGGGAAAAGCATATGCAAAGTCCTGTGTTAGGAGGGAGTGTGGCTCCTCTCATTTTTTTTCCCCCAACCCCTATTCCTAACTTCCCTAAAAATAATGATCAGAAATGCGAAAAAGAAAAATCCGACACACAAATGGAAAGTTTGCCTGATTAAAAAATAAATATTGGCAGGCTTGATGTATTCAGGAAAATTATCAGTATATTTAAACAGCCAACAAGGTGTTTCTTCCCAGATGTATTGTGGCAGAAGATCAAAAGTTAAAAGTAGCAGATGAGAAAGAAAGTCTTCTGTGGAAATAGGTAGAAGCTCACATTTTCTAATGAAAAATATGTCGTGGGGCTTCAAGGAATGTTCTACCCCTTGCCAGAGCTCAGTAATGACATTGGCCATGGTGAAGTGGCAGGTGAGGTGGGAGGACAGGGGAAGGGGTATAGCAGCACCTGTTACCTTCAGACTGTGTCATCTCATCACTTACCAACAAACATTATCCTGGGGACATACTGGCCATCGGGAGAAAGATGCTTGTCAGTTGTTTCATACTAAGATTTAAAAAAAGAAAGCAGCTTTTAGTTTACTCTTCAGTTATTTTCAAACTTGTTAACACAAGGGTGTGTCCACGACTGGGCGAGGCACCTTAAGAAATCACAGGGCACACGTATTCCACAAGGAGTTTGATAATGTAGATGGGGAGACAAGTTACAGGCATGAAATAATAAGTAGAGCAGCATGTGATGTGGAAAACGAGGTAAAATGCAGAATGGATGTGATAAACAGCAAAGAAGTTTGAAAAGGGAGAATTTGGAAGGAGTTGTTGTGTTTGGGGAAGACATCTTGGATGAGGTGGGAGGATACTGATTAATGAAAAAAGCAGAAGTCATTTCTGGAGAAATTACAAACACAGGATTTTCTTGAATATTCATTATCCATTTAGCAATTTTGATTTAGAATTTTATTTATTTAGCAAGGCGCAATGTTTATCCTTAATGAATGCACTGTCTATTGAGAGATAACAGGTAGGAAAATGAATATTGAGGATTCAGAGGGTGAAATGTTACGATGGAGGATGTGCAGGTGGAATGGGTGCTCAGCGCAAAACACTAGCCCAGGATTCAGGTTCCACTAGGACTTTCTAAAGTGGGTGAGGAGGAATCCTAAAAAATGAACAGGAGCCAGTTACGTGGAAAAGAAGGCCACTCCACGCAGGGTAAAGAGCATGTGTAAAGGTATGGAGAGCAAAGGCATAGCACTTTCTCTTCTGACCAAGCGCTTGGGAAGGACTGAAATGCATGAGGGCAGTGGTGAGAGAAGGTGCTAGAGCTACTTCCGGAGCCAGCTTGTGGATGCCTGTGCACACCGTGCCACAGTGTTTTTGTTTGTTTAGAAATAGTTAAGAACCATTGGAAGGATGTTACAGGAGGCACCGTGACCTCAGTTTGGTCTTTAAAATAATTACCCTGACAGCCATCTGGGATTAGACAGGGTTTATCTTGTAGGCAGGAAGCTATTTAGTAATACTACAGTAAGGTAGGCAAAGTGAAAAAGGCTTACCCTAAAATAGTGGTACTGAGTTTATAGAGAAGTGACTAATAGCATGAATATTTAGACTTTAGAAGGGCAGAGCTTCTTGAATGCTTATAGCTGAGGAGAGTCCAATCTAGAATAGTACCACTTTAAATGAAATAGTGGATAGAGCAAGAAGAGCTATTTGAAAAGCTTGAACCAAGGTGATTACTTCAGGGTAGAACATATTGGGTTCAAGCTAATTATGAGATGTCTGGAATATGGTTGGATAGACGAGTTGGAAGTTGTTGCATGTTTGGGTCAGATATAGAAATTATCTGTGTGTAGGAATTGATTAGAGGCAGGTGGAGATGATGTTGTCCACAGAGAATATAAACTATGAAAAGAGAAGTGGGTCAAGTAGAGATTCATCAAGTCACTAACGTTTAGTGGTGGAAAGAGGGTGAGGAGCCCATGGCAGGGAGGCAAGGAAGAACTGCTGGTGTGGATCGATCTATAAAGAAGCCATGCTGTGTTTGGGGTGGGGGGATCATGGGGACATATGATTAGATAGCATCATTTTTGTTTGTTTGCATTCAGAAGGAAAATGGAACCCATTTGTGTGCAGTAGAAATAGGGGTGGTGATGGTGAAGTAAGATGAGAATGCATGAAGCTAAAGCACAAGAGGCCACGACTGGACTGGGAAAGCCAGACAGCTATCTCCTCCGGAGAGAGAACAGACGGGGATTAAAAATGAGTGCAGAGAAGCCAGGAGTGTAGGGGAATGGCAGAGAGAGTAATTTGCAAAATACAAAAACCTTCCAGTTATTATAGCAACAGAGAAAATACTGACCACAGAAGAGTATTTTTCAGGCAACCTAAGATTATTAATTACTACGTAAAAACAGATATGTCAGATGGATTATAAATAAAATGAAATATCTTTTTTTCTCTCCAATCTATGAGATGGGATATCTGGAAGAGATCCCAGTTAATGCGGTATGACTAAGACGTATAGGATAAATGAATCATCCATTGCAGATAATGAGCCAAGGGGGAATGTTAATGGTGATGAAAAGTCAACTTACCACTAGATTGAGGAGGACAAACTGTTCTGCTAATTTCTGGATATCTTTACTTTCAGCAAACACTTTCTTTAAAGCTGTAATACATAGAAAAATCATTAACCATCCATATTAGCATTGGTTAAAACCATTGTTCTCTGTTATATTTTATGTTGAATTGCATTTTAAATACAATATTCTACTTTGTCAGCAAATGATTAGTGAAGTTAATATGTACAGCATTGACTACCTCTGCTTTTTGCATTCACTCATCCATTTATTTCTTTCCAGCTTACGATTATTGAATGGTTACTATGTGGTCAGCACTGTATTATGCACTAGGCATAGTGCCGTGGGGGAAAAAAGCATGTGCTTTGTTCATAGAGCTCAAATGCTTGGGTAGGAGACCTGTCATAAACAAATAAGCAAATAAATAGATAATTTCAGGTGTAGATATGTGCTTTGAAGAAAACTAAAGCAAGCAAGGGGTTTAAGAACTATGGGGTGGTCAGGGTAGATGTCTCTGAGAAGGTAACACTGACATGAAGGAGTGATCCATTTTGAGGGAACTGCAAGGGCAATATCTTTGAGGTGGGAATGAGCTCAGATGTTTGAGGAAGAGCATGAAGGCCAGGCTAGAGAGAATGGAGAATGCAAGAGAAGAGTGGTAGGAAAGGAAAGATAGGTATTAGGTCATGTCCAGCCGTATAGGTCAAGGTCAGGAATTTGGATTTAATTTTACCACTTGAACACATGAATGATATGATCTGACTTATGTTTAACAGCCTCACTCTGGCTTCTGTGTGGAAAACTGGCTATAGGGTGAGCAGTTAGGTACCTGTTATATTAGTTTAGGCAAGACCTGATCTTGGCTTGGACCAGGAAGGCAATAGGAAGTGGATGGGTTTGGCGAGACCAGCTACGTAATACATTAGGCCCAATGCAAAATGAAAATGTAGAGCCCCTTGTTCAAGAATTATTAAGAATTTTAAGACAGTGACAGGAGAGCATTAAACCAGGTTCTGGGCCCTGTGTGACCACACTGGTTGCATGCCCGTAAAGCTGGTGCTAGTTTTAGGATATATTTTGAAGGTAAAGACAGTGTTTACTGATGTAGTGGATGTGGGATATAAGAGAAATGAAGATGTTGAGGATAAATCCTGGAGGTTGTTTTTTAAAATATGCACAAACATGGAAATATTTGAAGTTACCTTGATATATGTTTTTATTACACAAAATACTCTTTCTTATTCAACTGTGCTAGGTTCTACGGATACAAAGATGAGTGATCTGAACCCTGGACCTAAAGCTAAAAGGCTGTAACAAGTCATATTTAGAAGAATACATTACCTTGACTGTGTGGGCATTCATCCAAGTGATGAATAATCATCAAGGGTTTGTTGCTTTAAGAGACAGAGATTGGATAAATTTTAATGAGATTTCATGTATATCTAGGTGTCACTAGATGGTGCTCTTGAGAGCTTTGAGAGAGCTCCGTGTAGCCCTCATCCTTACCTTGTCTTGGATTGGTATAAAGCTTCCTCATATGTCTGAGTCCAGAAGAGTTGATCACCCCAACCTAAAACAAAATGAACCAGTATATTTTAAGCTTTTATAATTTCAGACCCAAAGCTGTTGAAAAGCAATGATAAAGACTGGGATAAATATATTCTTGATACTAAAGAAGAAGAAAAACCTCAAGGAAAGTAGAAATAATCTAGAAGGAACACATACCAAAATATGTCCAACACACAAGTTTCAGCACTAAGAGTTAGGAAACCTTTCCCAATTAAGTAGCAGTTGGAAGCTGATAAGAAGCTGACTCTTACCTCTGGAGAGGGTCTGGGGCAGTTTGGGTTGAGAGTCCTTTTTAGCTCCAGGTTTGACTGTGGTATCTTTGGCCAGAGTGTAGGAGAGGGCCACCAGGAGCAAGAATGCTGACACTGAAATTTTTTCCATGGCTAATCTGATATGGAAAACAAACAAAAAGTCAAAAAAAAAAAAAAACCCAAAAGGAATTAGCGATCTTTAAGATTTGCAGATTGCATCAAAAGGGTGGAATACAACAGGAACTGAGGCTCTGTTGAGTTTGGACACGTGAGATTGGAGTAAATGGCCATCTTTCCTGAGTGCAGCACAGTAAGATGTTTTGAGAGAGAGACCACATTCATATTACTTTCATTACAGTATATTATAATTGTTCTATTTTTTATTATAAATATCTTATTGTGCTTAATTTATAAATTAAACTTTATCATAGGTATGTATGTATAGAAAAAAACCACAGTACATATAGAGTTTAATACTATCTGCACTTTCAGGCATCTACTAGGGGTCTTGCAATGTATCCCCCATGGATAAGGGGGGACCGATGTAATACACCTGACCAGCCGAACAGCGTAGTAGCCCAGCCTACCTTAAACCTGTTCAGAACACTTACATTAGCCTACAGTTATGCAAAATCATCTAACACAAAGCCTATTTTATAATAAAGTATTGAATATCTCATGTAATGTATTGAATACTGAGAGTTAAAAACAGAGGAGTATGGGTAAATTGAAGTACAGTTTCTACTGAGTACACACCATCATAAAGTCACAAAATTGTTAAGCTGAAACATAAGTTGGGGACTGTCTGTATATAGTATATGTATCTGTCGACATTGATATAGATACAAAGATGTAGATCTCTACAGATGTGGAATTATGTACATAGATATACATCTATATATAAATAGATAAATATAGCTATACTTTAAGGAAGTAGATAGCTAAATAGATGTATATACTCTTATAGCTAAGGAAATTTACATTTAAATTTCATATTTAAAAAATATTGCCGGATGCGGTGGCGCGTGCCTGTAGTCCCAGCTACCCAGGAGGCTGAGGCCGGAGGATCACTTGAATCCAGGAGTTCTGGGCCGTAGTGCATTATGCCAATGGGGTGTCCGTACTAAGTTTGGCATCAGTATGGTGACCTCCTGGGAGTGGGGGGCCACGAGGTTGCCTAAGGAGGGGGTGAACTGGCCCAGATCTGAAACAGAGCAGGTCAAAAAATATAGTACTGGAAGGTGTCTTAGGAATCATCTCCTCTTTTTCCACCTCCTCATTGCCTTGTTGTATAGATAAAGAATCTGAAGTTAAGAAAGATGAAAAGATTTATGAGATGGGCCCAAAAGAAAGGCTTCTGGATTTTGCTATTTTGCAGTGCTGGCTCCCATCTTCCCTCCTGGAAACGATTACCCTAAACATACACACTTCTTTAACCTTCCCTTAAAATGGAGACATTGCCATTGAAGAATGAGATAGGAATAAAATTATTCTTTATTTCATTTAGAACCTGCCATCTTTGTCACTTAACTGAAGACTTGCACCCACACAACTCACTCCCTAGTGTAACATTTACTCAAACTCTAAATTAGCTCTGAATTAACTCTATATTAGCCCTAAGACATATCGATGCCAAGTTTCTTCCAGTGAAACATTCTTTGACTCTGTGTGGGCCTGTATAGATAGGTGGTGGTGGGCACGAGCAAAAGTGCACAGAAGTATTCAGTGAGATTCCTGACACAGAGAAATAAACCCCATGATTATCTCTTTGTCAAATTCTTTTTTCCTTTTTGGTACTCCACGGTTGATTCCTAGGAAAAGTGGAAGCCAATGCTTATCAACAGGAAAGTGAATGGTAAGATAAGTTCCATGAGGGAGGAGAGAAGGAGGGACGGAGCTAGCAATCAAAGTGAGTTGCACTCACAAATCACAAAGGTTATCCAGGGCCATAACATGGAAAGCTAGAGACTTGGGATTCTGGTAAAGCCAAATACTGAAATTGCTTAAAAGGAAATATGAAACTACAGCATCTAATTCTAATATTGGTGTAGGTTTTGAATTAAGTCAAACTCTTAGGATGTGGGATGGACTCTCATTGCTTAATGTTTTTAAGAGGGGAGTTTTTCACTATCTGATAGCTTGGGTGGGAACGTTTGCTAAGCATTAGTTGATTTTAAAAAAAGGTGTTACTAAGTTGCCAAATCCAAATGATGCCTTGTATTAAACTGACCACTTACTTCCAAGTCATAGTATGTAGCCACAAAATATCTTACTCAGAAATGATATAAGCAAAAAGCAGGAATGTACTTTATTTTCTACACCCATAAAGATGTGGAAATGCCTGTGTCAATTTTTGTCTTCTAGAGTTCCGCGAAAACAACTCAAGTGTACTATGAGCCAATAATACTCAGCCCTAAAAAATCAAGAACTTTTATATGAGAATAATTATACTTTTGGAATATTAGCTGGTTCAGAAATATATCATGGCAAATAACTACTAATTTGTCAACAAACATCTGATTCTGTATTTTATTTATCATAGCATCTATGTGTATTTGAAAAAATAACGTAAATCAGTGGTGAAACATTTTACATATTTAGTCCATTGGCAATTGTACAGTAACTATTAGGACCCCTTGCTACAGCTCCACAGATTACAGGTTGAAACTATTGATACATTATTGTTTGTGTTTTATGGCAGGATGACTCAAGGAAGGCTAATATGACTCCTGCTGTACAAACATCCTGCGCTGGGGTGACTTTCTGAGATTCACTCTACTGAGTTTTCAAAATATGAATAGACCCTGCTATGCACACTTCCTGCATAAATCACCTCAAAATACAATGCTAACCGTGGAAGATGTTGATAATATGGAGACACACGCACATGCACACACATACACATACTGTGAAACCAGGACTTTTTACTGGTCACTATATCCTGGTCTTGTCTTTAGCAAGGAATGAACTTGCAGGACGTTTCATTGTCCGTGTATGTTTCAGGAAGGCAACCAACTCTTTAACAGTCTATCCCATGAATTTAAAGACTGAAGAGGCAACAACAGTATCTTTACACCAGACAGAGAGAGAAAATTGTTTCCTGATTTGCAATAAGATATTCCAAGTGGCAATCTGAGCTGTGGTGTCACAGTTGAGGAGCCCACGGGCCTTTGCTTTAGCCAGGGGGACAGAAGCCAGGGCATTAGATGGCAACTGGGACAGAAATCCCTGGGCCCAGTCCCAGGCTTAAAAACTCCTACAGTTCACCTACTCTTAAACGTCTTGTTTCCTGAAGGAGAAAGCATTACTTTGAACCAGCTCAGGAACATAACACTCTGACAGTTCTGGCAAAAGAAAGGCCCCAGTAAGCCTTTGGTGGAAATTCCATTATTCCCTCTCCAAATCCCACTTCCTTGCCCTTGGAAACTTGCACATCTCTGTTGGTTGCCTGCAACGTTACAGAGCAGAGTCCAATACTCATTCTAGCAAGCACAGGTTCACAGCTATTATCAGGAGCCTTACCTGTACTTCCCCACCCACCTGCCTTGTGTGAGTCAGCCGGCCAGGATGTGGTCCAAGCTTCTGAGTGTGCCGGGGCAGCGCCAGCTTCTATTTATGCACAGAGGCGCACCTCAATCCCACCCACTAATCCTGTATTTACATGTTGCTAACTCGGAAACGAACCTTCATTTTCCCAAGAGATTGTCTTCCCTGGGTTAAAGAGTTCCTTGTTTTTAAAAATAACGTTGCAAAGGTATGCTTTTCAGTAGGTATGTTTTTAACTGCTTGTGAAAATACATTGTTAAGTAGTTTGGAAACTGTGGGCAGAGTGCCAAGTCCAGGTAAGCTTGAAATGAAGACTTTTGATTTGCCTGAAGACTGATTTGTCTTTACGTGATTGGATGGAGTATGTGGGTTGTAGATTTTTTTTTTTCTCTCCCTTGGGCAGATTGCCTTTATTTAGTTGAGAACACACAGAGATGATTCACAATTCTAACCCCTTTAGTCATATAACCTGCCAAACTCCATTATGATACAAATTATTTTCCATGATACACTTCCCTCCTCCTGTCAAAAAAATATATACACCTTAACTGCAGGTATGAAGAAAATACAAATCAATACAATATTTCAAAGCTGAGGAAGTTATTGAAAACAGACAGCCTACTGCTATGAGCTGGTAATAATTATCTTGCCGTTGAAGATATGCGGTCACTTCCCTCCAAAGAGTTCAAAGGTATTTCATAGATATTCTCTTATTTAAAGGCAAACTTTCCTCCTAGGTGTGCAGGTAATCATTTACTCCATTTTTCAGACCCAGAAACTAAGGTCTGCAACTATTTTTTTTTTCACTCAAGATTATTCAATTATTCACTGAGGATTTTTAAGACTGGAACTTAAGCTTTTTGTCAGAAAATGTTAATCCTGTATTTTGTTCATGAAGCTATGTGCAGTCTTTAAAAGCTCAGAATAAAGAGATCTTTAACAACAGAAATGGAATGCAAGCCCTATAAAAATAACTTCTTAAAATTTTTTGAGTCACGATCAAAATATTTCAAGAACATTTTCAAGTGTATATACTTTCTCAATAAAGCCTTGAATTGTGTGGGCAAAATAGTAATTCTCAAAATATTGAAATTTCTTCCAACTCTAAATGAGTTTACAGAGATAATTTCTTTAGGAGTTTGCCTGAAAACAATGATTTGAGCTAAACTTTTAACACTAGAAAGGCTCTTACGTAGATACCTAATCTGTTCAGTCATTGGAATACTCAGTTCAACGCCTTCATTTTGCAAGTGAAGAAATGAAGATGTCAAAAAAATTAATGATTTTCTGAAGGTACCACAAGCTTCAGAAAGGTTTAGGGCAAAGCTGGGACCAAAGCCCAGGTGTCCTCTAGTCCCTTATCTACTGAAACTGCAAAGTGGATGGGATTTGGAGTGACAGGTTTCAGTCTGGGTCCTGCTTCCTGGTGCGCACTCACTGATAATTTCAGAGATGTCATTTAACATCTCTGAAACTTCAGTTTCCCTGTCTATAAAATGGGAATACTATTGCTTATGGGATTGTTTTAAATATTACATGAGTGAAGGAATGAGAAAATATCTGGTGTATTAGTCTGCTAGGGTTGCCATAATAAAATATCACAGACGGGGATGCTTAAACAACAGAAATTTCTTTTCTTACAATTCTGGAGGCTAAAAGTCCACGATCTAAGTGTTGGCAGAGCTAGTTTCTTCTGAGGCCTCCTCTCCTTGGCCTGCAGATGGTCATCTTCTCCCTGTGTCTTCACATGGGCGTCTCTCTGTACCTGTCTGTGCCATAATTTACGTTTTTTAAAAAAATAAGGACACCAGTCATATGGGATTAGGAGCAAGCAAAGGACCTATTTTAACTTATTTACCTCTTTAAAGACTCTATCTCCATATACAGTCACATTCTGAGGTACTGGGGATTAGGACTTTAACGTCTGAAATTTGAGGGAACACGAGTGAACCCATAACACTTGGTAATTGAAAACATCTCTGATTTGTTATAATTAATTATAATGACATAACAATTATTCTGTAATACTTCTGTGCCTAATCTACTGTCAGTATAAGCCAGTGTTTGCCGTAGTGGCTAAGATATGGCAAGGAAGAGGTAATTATTAGAGCATGTCCTGCACATGTGGTGGCTGCAGAATCTTTGTCATATTAGTCTTGGTGTGAAGCAACCAGGGTTTTGCAGATGGTACAAGTATGCTCTGAGACAGGCAGATGAGGGGTTTTTCTTACATGCTATTAAACTTCACTACTTTTAACAGTCACATGATCGATCTTTTGGATTTGCCTGATATTTTAAAAATACGTTGTTGGATAATATCTGAGTAGGATTTCTCTGAGTAGAATTTGATAATTTGATATACAGGTATAACGTGTGGTAAGTAAAACTGAGCTCAGTACCAGTGACCCTAACAATGATCATAATGAAGTGAATATTAGACCTTTGTGTTTTCAATGTTTGTGTCATCATAACATTAAAGGTTCTCATTTGAACATATTTTAAAGTGAGGTTTTTCCTATTTTGAATAAAATCTGGAGGCCTATGAATAATAACTAGCAATTATTGAGTATCCAGTATGCATTGTATAGTAGACTCCATTGTTTCATTTATTCACTCGTTCATTTCTTTGCCAAATATTTATCAACTCTATTTATGTGGCAAATATTATGCCAGGCATTAAAAATACAAAAATGCAAAAGACATGGTCAGTTACTGAGGTAGCCAGACACATACATGGATACTTGCGATTCAGGGTGATAAGCCACGCCATGGGGAAAACACATGGAAGTTTACAACATCGTCCCTGTTCTAAGGTTACTTGTAAACTAATTGAAAAATGAAGACAGAACCACACTAAATACTAACCATCCACATGAGAATAGCATATAAAAAGGGACATGCTAGATATCAGGTGTTATTATTTTTCAGAGGAGGTAGAGATTGTTATCCACGAGAATGCTCAAATTGATGGTAGAAAGCAAGGTTTCCAAATGGATGCAGTGATACAGAATTTGCAAAATATGTTTATGGGATATTTAAGGACCAGCCTAGCTGAAATGAGAGTCATCTGGGTAGCTCATAGACAATAGGGTTGGAAAGGTGTTTGGGGGCTATTTGCCTGGGACTTTTAATGCCATTCTGAGTTTAGACTTTACCCTGTAGAGGAACTGTGGCGGGGTTAAGAGGGCAAACGATAGATTCAGATTGGTTTGAGTGTGACATTAGCTTTATGACTATTAGACACTTTACTAACCCAGGCAAATTCCTTAACCTTTCTGTACTTTAGACACTTATAAAGTGGGGAAGGTAAGACCTACTTTGGAGAATCTGTGGAAAATTATATAATAGACATAAAGTGCTTAGAATGGTACGTAGCACATAGTAAGCACTCAAAAACATTAGTTATAAACACAGAATGTATCACTTTCTTCTCTTACTACAATCATTTAGATCTCAGTCTATTAACTCCACGACAGCAGAATCTTTGATTACTCTTTAATTATAGCCGATCATAAGGCTTAAACTTTTAAGGCATATTTATTGAAAATTAATTTGTCATCGTAAGAACCTCACCAGACTTCATTATTTTCCTTTAAAAAATAAAGGAATAGGCTCAGATGAGTGGACATAATTAGTCTAAAGCCACAAAGCTGATGAGAAAAGGCCTAAAATTTCCCATAGTTGCTGATAATTAATGCAATATTTCTGTCGGTCCATCAGGCTGCCTTCTGATGGCAGGAAGCAATGAGATAAACCTGAGCTGCATGCTAATTCCACAAAACTGTATTATGATGAGCCTTGTGCAGAGAGGAGTGCACATGACTTCTTATACTCAAGGGGTCTGCCTCAAAGGAGACTTACCAAAACCATGTATCTAACTGCAGACCAAGTTACTGAATAAATAAGCTCTCTCTAAACTCGACCTTAGAGAAATAGACACATAAAAATTTGTGTTTTGGCATATAGGAAGCATTGGTTGTCATTTGACTTTATCTTAAGGATAAACTGTCTGAAGGAGGCTTTTGTACCCAGAAATAATTGTTTCCAACTTCTTTTTAATTGGTATTCTGTGTATTGAAGCTGAAAAACTTTAGAACCTAGTTTTTTCTAAATCTACAAGTTAAAGTTTAAATTATGTAAATTGTGTATACTTGTATAAAGTATACAAAATATATTTTACTTATGAAAACAGTAAATTGGTAGAAAAATAAGGCACCTGTTTTACTTGTTTCTTAGTGACTCAGCTCAATTTTAATTGATTAAATTCACCTAAAATAACTAGATTTAATTTCAATGGATTAAAGTCAATAAATTAAAAAATAAATTCAATAGAATAAATTCAATTTTATAAACGTCATTAATGAAATTTCTTTAACTAGTTTAAACTACAATTTTAATACCAGCGTATCTAATTCTCTTAAGCTTTCTAAATGCCCAACAGATTTGCAAACATAATTAGCAAAACCTTTCTAAGCAGTTTAGCAGCTCTTATAAATATCATAAATAAAAAATTACTACATAGTAAATCAAGTTTTATTAATTATTTTCATATGGCTTCACAATAAATTATTATTATTTTTAACAACTGGTAATCAACTTATTAAGATAGTTGACTTAAGCATCTGCAATGGTGACTTCAACTTCAACTCCTGGCTCAATACCAATGGAAGTAATTGTTTAACAATCTCAGAAGGACTGTGCAAGTCAATGCGCCGCTTGTGGATTCTCATCTGGAATGGATCACATGTCTTAGAACCTTCACAAGGAATTTTTTCTTGTAGTGATTCTCATAGTCTTGGTAGGCATGTGAACTGGTCCTTTTACACTGAGATTTGTTTCCTTTGCACCTGTGATCAAGTCGGCACACACCTTCTCCAGGGATTTTATGTTGCAGCTGGTTAGAGTAATTCTAATTTGGTAAATTGCCACCTCTGGCTCCACGGGTGTTATTTCCAGTATCTGTAGAATTCACAGCTACAGTATGGCTCCCTGACAAACTTGTTCCTTGGTGGGAGCGATCAGGGGTGAATCAGGGGCAGGAGTGAGCGGACCACTGCTCCTGCAGCCGGAACTGTGTCTTCCTTCAAAAGATAATTCACAATAAATTATTTTGTATGTTTCAATTAAAGTTCTAATTCTAGGCATATCTTTACAACTCAAGACTAATATTCGAATTGTCTAAAATATAAGCTTCTTTTATAATCTTACAAACACTTAAATGACAAATACAGGTTATTCCCGTATTTTCCAAAATTTAACAAAAAGCCTTAATACTATGGGTTTGAGTAACTTCATCGACTCTATTCTTCTTTCTGTTCTTTTCCAAGGACTAGTGAGGGAGGAGCAGGTTTACTCCTCAGGGGGACAAAGGTTCCTAGTTCTAAAGTTTGGGACCATGATATGGGGTAAAGGCTGAGAACCAGCCATTGATATGTTATATTAATGTCATGCAATTAGATGTGTTTCTTGTGGGAAAGTGTAGAGCAGGAGACTCAGCATCCAGCTCTGGTAATAAGCATCCATTTAGGAGGGTGAGGAAAAGAGGTACTTGGAAAGCACAAAAAGTAGAGAGACAGTATGACGAGGACATCCAGGACGGTGCCATGACATTAAATGCAAGTTTAGTGGGAACTGCAACCCCAAAAGGCAGCAACCAGTGTCAAATGCAGGTGAGACTTGTAGTCAGATACTTGAAGGATACACCTTGTATAAAAATCAGTTGTCTTAAACCAAAATTCAAGAATAGTGCTTGTGTTAAATAATAAAAAGCCTAATCCTTTGGTGCAATAGGGTATTCCCATCTGGGATCATGAATAAGGGTGGTAAATACTTCCCAGTTTGCCCAGAAGAGCTTCAGTTTAAGCCTGTTGCTGGGCAAAATAATTCAGAATGTCTCCTTTTAGTCTCAAAAATATTATGATTTGGACAATAAATAACATGGTCTATATGATGAACTCTACTGACTTTCTCTGTAGCAAAAATGTATATATATGTGAACACATAATTTTACAGTTATTTCAGAGGGTTTACTTATATACTGAATTCAAATGCAAAGATCTCTTTGAGGGATCCATAAAGCCCAGTTTGAAACCTTTTGCTCTAGTGTTCTAGTTTCTATGCTTAGCCATTCTCAAGGAGCCCACGGCTTTAGAATTTGGCATGTAGCTCTCCAGACTTGTTTTATAGCATAATCTAATATTTCTTCCTGGCTAGCAGAAATTTTATACCTTGTACTAAGCTGGAAGGAATCTAGTCTCACAACCATTCAAGCATCTTGTTTTCCCTGAATAAAGGCACACAGCTGGAAATCCTTTTAGATCATGGTAGAGGTACACTTTGTAGGGAAGGAGGAATAAAAAGTAATTTAAAATATATGAACCTCCAAAGTGATTAAGTGATTTCCCCATGAACTCTAATCTTTTTGAAGATGGACATTTAGAAAGGAGACATTAACATCATTCTTTTGGAATTTGAAGTGAATAATCTCAGTATATACTTTGAATTTCCCATATCAAAGTGATATACTACTAAGGAAGTTGAATAGGCTGGAAATAGGGGTCATTTAAAAAAAAAATCTGAATTTAGTAACTTATTCAGCCATGTATGAAGGTGAGATTTCAACTAAGGCGACGTGTCCTTAGCAGTTGGAGTCTGACCCTAGAGTCAATATTGTTAGATGGCAAATATACTCCTTAGGGTGGAGCACTGAATAAGCAGAGATGCAGTCAGAAGTTGTCATCTCTCCTGAAGCATTAAAGTGACTTTTTACAAAAGCCTAAATTTACCTTGGAGGATAGCTTTGCTTTGACTTAGGTCCTATGAAATTTCTGATTCTTTTTTTTCCACCTTACTCCTTTGAAAGCTATTATGTTATTATTATGCTATCCAATGTAAACAGTTGTCTTATGGTCACAACCAGAGTTTTCTATCTTATTATCTAACCATCTATATACTGAAATGGCAGGTGTTTTGTAAGGAACAGTAGTAGTAAATGAATACCAATGTAATATGGAAATAAAAAGTATATTACATATCAATATTATCTTGGTAAATATAATCCATGGTATATTATATCATGTAATACTTCAGTTTGTGAAGTTTTCTTTAACAAGCAAAATCCCATAGATTTTAATATTTTGAATCCACAGCAGGAAACACTCTTTACTATTAAACAAATAGACTCAAAGGAAAAGTATTATTATTATAATTTTTCATCTGTTAAGTAGTAATAAATTTCTAAAGCCTCATTTTTGTGCATATAACTGAATATATTTCTTAGAAGATCAAAATAATTGTTATCTATGATACCAAATCTGTCTCCAGTCAGTATGTTTCTGTGGATCTTTTATTCCAATTGATTTTGTTGTACTGTTTCTTGAAATGAATGAATTGGTTTCAAAAATCAGAGTTTGAGTAACTTAGGGGATTTCAAAAAAACTGCTGTGATTGTTACTTAAAAAAAAACAAAACAGAACCACTTATTGCTTTCACAAACTGACCATTTTGGGATGCTTTGCACTGTCTAGTTCTTGTGTTTTATCCTTAAAGTTAAGTACCAATGAGAGAATAACACATACTATGTTCTCAGTATTCTTCTGTTTTCGTGTGTTTTCCATATGACTCATTCTGTGATAACTTTATTCTCATAGTTCTTAGCAGTAGATCAGCCCAGAAAGCAAACAGAGAAGGAACTTGTCCCATTTACTTTCTTCCTGATTTCTGTAAGACCTCGTCATCATTTCAAGACTAAATTTTGCAATGTTCACAGCATTGCATTTTTTTCTAATCTGTGATTTTAGGAAAAGATCCCATTTGTTTATTATTTATAGGCTCTTAGGCTCTGCACAATGGGGGAAAATGTGTTTCAATTTAGCAGATATTTAGGATGTAATTTTAGAAGAATATTTTAATTACAGTTAAACCAGTTTTCTATTATTCCCATTTTATGTTGGGTTGCCAAATGAAAGGCTCTCTCAGCACAAGTAATTCAGCCAACTAATTACTATAAACATTAAACTATTTGATGAATGTGATGAATTTCCTGAGGCTGCCAGTATGGTTTGAGGGATATCTGAATGTATTTGGGGCATGAAATGTAAATATTCTATAAGGAGATTTCCATATGGAATCATTAAGATTGCTTTGCTTAAAATGCTAGACTTAACAATAAGATAAACACCAAGCTATGGATAGACAAATAGCTTTTAAAATTTTTCAAGTGAATACATGGACATTTTGTTTATGACTTAAAGATTAGTCTCATTTGGTTCATTTTTACTAGGCTAGCTCAAGCTCATTTTATATGGCCCTTAAATGAAAATCTTTATTTCCTCAAAGTGCTTTCATATGACTTCTATGTGACATGTCCAAACCATATCATTTACAGCTTATATTAGTTTAGAAAACTGAGATTAATTACTTCCTGAAGACGGAAAGGAAATAAATCAGAAAAAGCTGTGAAACTGTCATAAAAATTTCTGAAAGCACATCTTAGTGTATATCTTCAATTGTTAGTATCTATAGCTATGGTTTCTGAAGCTTTATGATGGTGCTCATATATTAAGCATGATATTATCAAAATGTAATTGGTCAGTCATCTGATGTTTTACGTTCTTTTTATTCTTTGTAGTAAATTGGTTGCCATGGTTACACCACTTTCCTTTCAGCACTATTTGTCAACTTTTTATCATAAGCTTTTCCTACATAGTTTTGCCTATTAGAGTCATTTAGATAGTTTAGTATTACTGGATTATGGAAAAATTGATAAAAGGATCTAAAATGATTGCTTTGAGATTACTAAGGCATGTATTTTAAAAAAGAATTTTTCTACAATATTACTCTTATAAGTAAAAATGAAATTTATGTTTTTATGGTTTATGGGTGTTACCTTTGTAACCATTTGAACAGTATGCACTACTGAATTTTGGCAAAACTGCCTTCCTTTATTGACTGACTACATGTTCTGAGCTAGAGTAAACCACAGACCATGTATAAAATAATATAATATTTATTCTGGCATATGTGATTCAAGAAAGATTAAAATTAAAAAAAAAACTAATCCCCAAAGCTTATCATACCAGAAACAATACTACATCCTGTGACATCTTGTCATTTGGAAACACCACAGGTTTCAGTGGAACTAACGATCGACACTAGTACCGAATTTTTCCAAATGATAGCTCTCATGAAGGAGCTTTGCACACCATTCTGAGGTTCAGAGTTTGTGGCCATTTTCTCTTTTGCAAGGCACTCTGGGGTGGGGGGGCATTTCAGGTTAGGCAATAACCCAACAAAGCTTTATTAAGCTCAGAAGAAGGAAGTTGCCAATGCAAAAGCAGTGTCCAGGGGGCCAGTTTATGCTAGCTAATTGGCAGAATTCTGGGGTGCTGACTAAATACAAAGAGTTTTATATTTCATTTCCAACCACAGGCCAGCATCAAGGATATGACCACAGAAATGCATTGTTTGCGCTGTCTTGTTATCTAAAGTCTGAGAAAGAAGCAGTTCTAGAGTCATACCTGTACTCAGTGCTCAATGCAAAAGGAGAAGACACAGGACAGTGCCTCCTCCACTGAACAATATGACCTGGAGGATCCCTTGGAGCTCTTTACACCCTCAGCATCTGTCCCAGTGGCCAGCCTTTCTGTCCTCAAAGCTGCTCTTCCAAGGGTGCCTGTGCATTCAGTAGGCAGAGTGCTGTGTTATGGCAAGTTGTGTGAACCAGAGCTGTTAGCATGATGCCACTGGGGATCTAGAGAGAAGTATTGAGCCTTCTCATTGCTAGAATTGGGGCAGAGTGCTGTCCTTTTGACATCTCCAGGTTTCCCTTTTATAGAATGCAAATGGAATCACATCAAGTCCTCCCACAGAGTATCTGGTTTTATTTTTCATTTCTAGAAGTTTTATTGGGTTCTTTCCCAGTCTACCTGTTTATTTTTATAGCATTCTACCTTTATTGTTTCTTTCCTTTTAAATATTTCTTTAATAAGTTAAACATATTTAAAATGGAAGTGCTAAACAAACCTATTTGTTCTACTTGTTGAAAAATGTCCCTTGAGGGGACATTTTTCTTGCATTGGTCTATACTTTTTGTAAACTCATCTTCCATGGGGATTATTTTTCTGTTAGAGTCCAGTGTGCTGGGTTGTAGACAGTTTTCTAAAGAACCTTTTTGAGTTTATGTCTGGCAGATGCCTGAGTGGTATCTTTGGTCCATGGTCATTTTTTTTTTAATTGCTCTCCTTTAGAAGATTCTAGAACAATGAGGATAGCATAAACTTTTTTCTCACACCCACACATAGGACAGACTTATAATTTTGCTTTTTCACGAGAGCATGTTTTGTTTTATTTTGATTTTCTTTATACGTCTCTCTGCAAAAGATAAGTTTCTTTCCTGGGTTTCCTGGTTATTGAGTTGTTTTTCTAGCCCCTTTTCCCCAGGGTCCATAGTTTCAGTAGAGCTCTCAGTTTTAGCTTTCTTCTTTACACCAAAATCATGTTTCCTGAACCCACTTGATGTTTCTGAATGTTTTCTAGAACTATCAGTTGGAAAGCAGTTGGGAATAAAAGCAACCAGTCTCCTGCAGCATCCAGGTCTGAACTGATTTGTGTTAATGCAAGCTCTCTCTCGGGATTACTTTTTCCTGAGTATTTGCTCCCTGAAAAAGAGGATCCAGAGAGACAGCGTAAAGAGTGTTGTCTGAGGAGTGATTATTGGCATGGTGATGTGGGAGTGGCTTTACTTAAAGTTTTGGTGGAGATAGCCCTGGGCTTTACTCGTATTGACTGGTGAGTGGGAGGCTGAGGAAGGCAAGGGGGTGAGGAGGGGCTGGCGCAAGCCTGGGCTGAGTCAGGTGGTGATTGCGGAGCTGCTGAGCAGCAGATGGGTGCCTGATGCAGGGTGGGTAGAATGGCAATAGCCCCTAATGCTTCCTGTAGAAGTGGAAGAAAGCCTCTATTTCCTGCTTTTATATATTTGTCTATGGAATGAGATATGATAGCATTCAGGATATGTGTGCCCTAGTGTAAATAAATGAGAACATAAGCTGATGGGATAGAGGGAAAGTGAGGAGATTTCCCAAGATGTGCCATCTTTATTCCAAGAAAACTCAGTGTTTAATACTAGCCATGTTTTTAATGTGTGTAATATACTATCCAGCAGTGTGTGTGTGCGCACATAACCAGCATCTTTGGTGGTGATGAATAATTAGTAAAGGTGAAGAAAGCTTCATTCAATCAAAAAGTAATTAGGAAGTGCCCACTATTTCCAGGTACTTTCTAAGCATATAGATTCAACAGTGAATAAAACAGAGTGAAATTCTCAGCTTCATGGAATTTACATTCTTGTGCAAAGAGGCAGACAATAAACAAAATAAGCTGGTAAAACATATGGAGTGTTAGATGGAGGTCACCAGGATGGAGGAAAATGAATCAAGTCGGGACATGGAGCTTTGGCAGAGGGTGTCTAATTTTAAACACTGTGCTTAGGGAAGGCCTGATGGAGAAGCAGGTGAAGGAGCCAGTCAGGCAGAGGAAAGAGCCAGGGCAGAGTCCTGCCCCGGGGGGGTGGAAGAGGCCATTTGGCTAAAGCCATGTGAGTTGGGGCCGGCAGCATAGGAAATGCAGCCAGAGAAACACTGCAGGATGGTGTAGGTTTCCTGGTGCAGAGACAGCATGAAGTGCAATCTCCATGGAACTGAGAAGACTGGGCAGAAGCTCTGGAGTTATTTGGGTAAACTGATTCTTTGGTTTTAAGGGTAGAGCTGGATTAGGGGTGGGTATGGGAGAGGGCATATTTTGTTCCCAGGGTCAGCCCTAGGAAAAGCGGACCCCACATAGCTGCTCCCTGACACCCACCTCACCTGCTCCAGTAGGCTCTGCCAGTCTACCTTTCAGCAGCATCCTGTGCTTGGCTGGGGTCCTCCTAAGTCACCTGATAAAGTCATCCCTGCCCAGGGCCTGGCTGATACTGACTTAAGGTCGTCATCCACTTTGCATCTTTAGGATACTTGAAGATGAACTCCTTTTAAAGGTCAAAGATATTTTAATTTGACTCCTTGCACACAGAAAGTTACTTTTGTACTTAGTTGTGTGTATGGCCTCGTGCTAGGTGCCTCAGAGAGATGCAAAGAGGAGGGAGATATGGCACCTGCTCCCAGGGAACTTAATGTATAAGTCAGGGATAGGGAGGAAAGGGCCTTGTGCAAAGAACCATAAAATTCTACTAATGATAGAATGTCAGACATGGTTACCAACAGTATAGGAGATATTTTTCAGGATGAAGAACTTACTGGTAATTTTTGAAATATAGGGATATAGGCAACCGCAAAAGCTGGCTTTGTGTTTAGCTGTGATCATCAGTGCCCTGTTTTAGCCTGGGAAGTCTGCAGCACTCCTAGGTGGTGTGATGCAGGGTTGAGGGCCTGGGTCACAAAGATTGTGCCTAGTGTGACCCAGGCTACTAGCTGAGGGACCTTAGGAAGTTTCTTAATCTCTCTGTAGCTCAGTTTTCTCATGGATAAGTGAGGAATAAGATAGTAGCTATTGCACAGGGTGTTTTAAAAGAACAAATGAGTTAATATCTGCTGTGTATTAAGAACAGTGCCTGGAACACAGTAAGGCCTCTGCAAAGGTTATGTATTATCCCCAGCATGAAACTCACTCCTTCTTCATCTTTTCTAGCCATCACTTCTCTCTGGTTACTCCATCTTTATGGACAATTGTTGATTGCATAAACAAATAACACAACTTCTTCCTCCGTTAAGAACAAGCTGGAGACTTTGAAGAGATAAATATATGGGGAGGGGGAGAGCCTGTAATCCTGGGGGGAAAAATGCTTACACCTCAAAATTGTTCAGTGCTACAGAAGTTTCTGGATAACTGAGCTTCTAGAGTTAAACCTTTATGAATGTTTCTTAATAGTCTTTCAATCTATCTTTCTTTATAGTAGGTATCTTAGTAAATAGAAGATAATTAAAAGCAAGAATATATATGTGTATATAAATGAAGAGTGACTTCTGTGCCTTTTAACTGTGTGTCATTTAAATTAAAACTTAGAATTTTTATCTCTCTCACCTGCATCTGTATAGAATTTTTAAAGAGTCTTTTTAAGATCTTAGCTTCATAATACACAACATATGAGGAAGCTAAAAGTGTTCCATTTGTTCAGAAGCTATTGTAGGATTGGCCACTGACACTTCACATCTGTAATCTGAGAATTTACTAAGCTACTTGCTTATGAATAAGCTGACTCACAGCACACCCGATTCATGCTTGACTTTGTTAAAAAAAAAACAAAACAAAACCAAGTCTTTTGTAGTGGCACAGCTGTCACCAAATAAAAGTTGGCCCAGAGTTTGCATAAAGGAGCATATGATTGAGGGAGGACAAAATGCAAAAAGCAGTTGGCAAAAATTGGGGAAAGTTTGAGAAGTGTGTGTGTTTCAAAGCATAGCATATGAAAATCAAGGGTGCCTAAAGTGTTTTGCAGAATCTCTGAAGCATCCCGTGGAAGAAAAAACTAAGCAGCCCCCATTCTCATTCAGAACAACTCTCATATTTTGTTTTACACAGTGGACTTCTGAGCAAAAACTTCTTTTGAACAAAGTATTTTAGAGAAAAAATATTTGAAAACCACCGGTATAGACCAAGCCCTTCAACGCTGCTCTATTTTGCCCACCACCAAATGGCCGGTATCTAATATGATGCCTGGCACACAGAGGGAAGTCAGTAAATATGCACTGGGTGAATAAAGGGAGATAGAAAAATGCACACCAGCCCTTTGGTTGGAGCATAGAGGATATTTAGGGGAGGAGTGGGAGCCAAGACTCCAAACAGGGCAGCTGTGATCAAAACATGAGGAGACATGGATTGCCATGTAAGGGGTTTGTATTTGATTTGGTCGGTAATGGAAATTGCTTGTTAAATTATTAATAAATATGTAGGAAGAATTAGCCTGAGTCTGTTTTTGTACTTTGAGTTCCTACATAACAAACTGCAACCTAACTTTGTACATAAACAAGCCAAAACCTAAGTTAGGAGCATGTTTTTTGAAACAAATAGCCAGGTTTCAGCCAATTATAGGAGCTAACTAATTGCACCATGCCCAAATAAGGCAATTGCCTTATCACACTATTCTCAAATAAGGCAGCTGCCTAGCTGTAGCCAATCAGGTGATTGTTCTACTTTGCTTCTGTGTTCGGCCTATAAAAGCTCACTGCTTACCCTGCTGGGTGGAGCTCTCTGAACCTCTTCTGGTTTTGAGTGATGCCTAATTCATGAATTGTTCTTTGCTCAAATAAACTCTGTTAAATTTAATTTGTCTAAAGTTTTTCTTTTAACATACTGATGATTTTATTTTATTTTATTTTATTTATTTTATTTTTTTTTTGAGACAGAGTCTCACTTTGTTGCCCGGGCTAGAGTGAGTGCCGTGGCATCAGCCTAGCTCACAGCAACCTCAGACTCCTGGGCTTAAGCGATCCTACTGCCTCAGCCTCCCGAGTAGCTGGGACTACAGGCATGAGCCACCATGCCCGGCTAATTTTTTTTGTATATATATTTTTAGTTGGCCAGATAATTTCTTTCTATTTTTAGTAGAGACAGGGTCTCGCTCTTGCTCAGGCTGGTCTCGAACTCCTGACCTCGAGCGATCCACCCGCCTCGGCCTCCCAGAGCTAGGATTACAGGCGTGAGCCACCGCGCCCGGCCTATACTGATGATTTTAAAGGAGACTCATATGATTGGAGCTGGGCTTTTAATCAAGAAAAAAAAATCTGTTATATTGTCTTGAATGGGGAGAAAAGGTAGTATACAAGACTGTTTGGAATTCTAGATGACACTTTAATGATAGACTAAATTGGGTTGTAGCCGTGGGAATGAAAATGAGGAACAGAGGAGGTAGAAGAGACTGAATTGGCAATCAGTTTGATGAAAAATGGAGGAAATGTATTTTACTTCGAGATTTTTAGCCTAAAAGGTGTCTAGTGACTGGGTGAAAGAGAATAAATGTGGGATGGACATATTGTATCTGAAGGGCCTTGGACGATGAAGACTGAAAACAGATCATGAGAGACAGTAACAAGGAGACCTTTGATTTAATCTTTGAAAAAACAGTTTATTTTTAATCTGAACTTTCCTAGTATTCACTCTCTGCCACTCAAAAGCTGAACCTCAGGAGCTCAGGCCCAACAAGTTCCTCTAGTTTTGGTAAATGGTTTTCTGTGTTATTTCATATGACTGAGTCTTCATTTTGGTCCTTGGGCCTAAGTTTCACCTCCTTCCTTGGTCCTTCTGACATACAGTCCCGTCCTTACTCTTCCAGAAACCTCCCTGGAACTGGAATTCAGTAACTGGGACTCTGCTATCTGGTCACAGAATTCCCTCGTGCTGCAAACTGAAAACTCTGAGTGTTGCCTGTTTCTGGGTATTTCCATGCTGTTTTACTTGTTGGAGTTCCCTAGTTCTCCAAGTTGGACCTCTCTTCTGGAATTGTTGGACTGAACTTAACTGCCACTTCTAGATAAGGTTTTCTGCCTGCCTGACTGGATTTTTCTACTGAAATTCACATCAACGTCTGAGCATTCAGTGGTTACCAGACTCCAGTAGGTTGCTTTCCAGGGTCCTTGATTCTTTCCTTTATGCCCTACCTGCCTACTTGAACTGGATCATTCCTCAATAGCACCAAGTGCTTTCGTGCCTCAGGTCTTTGTAGATCTGATCACTCTATTCTGAAGGGTTATTCTACTTTATTCTTAGGACAACTGTCTATTTTGGCCACCATTTCAGAAAAGCCTCCCTGACCACTGTACTCAAGTAAGTAGGCTTCCCTTACTGTCATCTATTGTCTTATGTGTTCATTTTCTTCATGAGGTACCTCATGTAAGTATCTTTTAATCTGTTCAGCGGTTTCTTAGCTGTATTCCCCACTAGCTTGCAGGCTTTCAGTCACTATTGTATCCCCAACTCTAAGGATAGAATGTGCTCCAAAAGTCTTTGCTGAATGAATAAATATGTCCTTTTATATGATGTGAAAGTAGATGATTGAGAGAAAAAGCCAGTTTTTAGGGTTTTAAGATGTGATTGGGTAGAGAATAATTTGTGGAAAACTAAATACCAGTAACCCAAGAAATTGCGAGAGAGAAAGGATTATAGTTTGAGGCAGTAGCAGAGTTGATAAAGGTTTATTTTAAAGTAGAGGCCATCCAAGCTTGTTAGAGATAATAACAGCAAAAGGATCTCAAAAGGACTGCAGGAACTGAAGAGAAGAAAGGAGCCATAGTGAAGCAGGGGAAAAACTTTTGTGGAAGGGTTTTCCTTGACAAAAAAGTAGAATATATCTCTTCTTCAGAAGCAAGTAACAATTGGAGGAGAGGGAAGGGAAGTTGATGGAACTCAGTGTGGTTGGCTTTAATCTCCCTTGCAAATAAGAGATGGTTTTGTTTACTTAAGCAAAGTTGGATATTGGAGGAGGAAAAGATTTGGAACAGCAGTTATGAGTGGGATAAGAATCAATAAAGGTGTATAAAATAGTTGTCGGACAATAAGGGCCCAGCTGAGATCAGACAGCATGACTTTAAGTGTCCACAGATAGCCAGGGTTTATGATCTTTCTTCAGGAAAACATTTTTTTTTTAAATTAGGGAAGTCATATAGAGGAGACTGTATGCAATTCACTTAATGACTATTTCTATTTGTTTTTTTTTTTTTTTTTTTTTGAGACAGGGTCTCTCTGTCACCCAGGCTAGAGTGCCATGGCTCAGCCTAGCTCACAGCAACCTCAAATTCCTGGGCTCAAGCGATTCTCCTGCCTCAGCCTATCAATAGCTGGGTCTACAGGCACGCACCACCACGCCCAGCTAATTTTTTCTCTTTTTAGTAGAGATGGGGTCTCACTCTTGTTCATGCTGGTCTCAAACTCCTGACCTCAACCGATCCTCCCGCCTTGGCCTTCCAGGATTACAGGTGTGAGCCATGGTGCCTGGCCTCCATTTGTTTTTAACCTAAGGTTTTGAGTTGCCTGGGTTCATTGGTTGGTTGGTTTTTCATTTTTGCAATTTCATATTCGTATGAGATAAACTGACAGCATATTTTGTAGGTAATTGAGCAGATAGTTGGGATAAGGGGAAAAGGATATTGAATAGGGAGAGAAAGGAGAATTTCTTTCATATTAAATAGCATAGTAATATTTTTTATTGTGTGGTACTGGGTACATATCCTATCTGGGCCTTTTTTTTTCCTGCTAGAATTAAATCTTTGTATGATAAATTATACTTAGGGGATAAAACTTTTTAAAAAGTTAAAAATGTTATTCAACTTGATGACTTCTCACTTGACTTTAAATAAGTGAATATAACATTGGTGGTTACATTTGATAAACTGTGTATGCATTGGGAGCTCAGCTTCTCCATTTTTAAAAAGAACATGATAGTGATGATGTAGGTTAGGTTGCTAGGAGGAAAATAAACAGTGATATTATAAAGGCTTAGCTAAATATTAAATGCTTTGCAAATACCTTTGGTACTGCTATACAGGAAGGGCTCATGAACATTTAGATAAAGTTATTAAATTTCTGAGAGACAAACATGAATGAAAAACAAAGCAGGCATTGCCACTGGAAATCAGTCCCCTGTCACAGTACTGATAAGTAGGCTGGTTTCCAGTTATACTTTGTTTTTGAGGAAATGCAAACACTTTAGTAACATGATCTTACAAATAGTCCTAGTCTCATAAAACAGGGGGCCATTTTTACAAAGAAAGGAAGCTTGATCAAAAAATATACATGATTTGCTAAGAATCAGCCAGATGGCAGATGAGGGGAAAGTTACATTCCACCTCTGGTTCTGTTGGTAATGAGGCACATGCCCATGATTCAACTGGGCTTACACCAAGAACAGCTCCTGGTGCCTACTAAGTGTTCAATAACTGTTGGTTGTGTCAATGAATATTGTTTCTAAAATCTCCTGTTGTATAACCACCAGTCTGTTAATCAGTCTGAAAGATGCTCTGGTTTCTGCAGCAACAACAAATTCATGACTCTGGGTTTCACATGGGTTTTAGGATTAGGACTGTCATTTTGAGGTTATATCCCACAAATAGAATAAAAGTGATCTCAGTGGAGTGACAATCAGTCTCTTTCCTGAGTGTTACACATTATTGTTTGCAGGGCATTTTTATATTTATTTTCTCTGCTAATGTAACTAGGTATGAAGGGTAGGTATGTATTCCACTTTTCCAAAGAATGAACTGAAATTTCAAGAGATCACTTCCATGCCTAATGTGTTACGATGAGTATTAATACTTTGCAGAGATAGGACTAGAAATGAGGTTTTCTAGTTCATAGCCCCATATTATTTTCTTTCCTAAAAAAGAAATAAAACAAAGCAAAATAAACAAATACATAAATAAAATCTGAAGATCAGTCCTTTAATAGAACTTTGGGTTAAAGTAGCAAGACCCTGTGTTAAATAAGAATAAATTGCCAGAAGAAGTCTATCATAAATATTCCTTATGGAATATTATATCATATAAGCTAGAAATAATAGGAATAGCAAATACTGTTGCCAGACGCTCTCATAAGTGCTTAATTAACTTAATCCTCATAACAACTCTGTGATGTCGGTACCACACTATCAAATCTATTTCATTATTGAGTTTGGGTAGCAAAATTGGAAAATGACAATATCATACTATCCAAATCAATTTGGTTCCTGAAGATAGCAAGTAGTGGGAGTTTGAATAGCAAGAGATTTATTCAAATAAGTTCAATTCCTAAATTTAGCTATTTAGTTTATACAGGAGGAAACCGAGGCCAAGGGATGTACCCAAGGCCACACATCTAGTAAATTGTGGGTGTTGGACTTAGAGTTTCAATCTGGAGAGTCCAGCTCTTGAGTAAGCTCTTATTAACTGTACTGTTCTGTCCTTCCCTAGAACCCCCAGCTATGTACCAGAAAGTTTAGGGCATTAAGTTTTCAATAGAAAAGAAAAGGAAATAGTCAAAACATGAAATATATGAGAAGAGAGAACAGCTCTGTGGTGAAGTGGGTAGGCGAATTTGGACCAAATGACATCCACTTACCTATGATTTTACTTTAAAACCTGGGAATCAAAAGATGTGTTATCTCCAAAATATCTGCTGTCTAGAAGCCCTATTTATTTTAACATAATTAGAAAAGTGATTGACCCAGCTGGAAATACTGCTATGTTGCCTTCTTCCTATGCCTCTGTCTGGAATTCTAGCTCTGGGGTACATGCTGAATAGATTCTTCTTCATTCAGCACGTTATACAAGAGAAAGCAATTTATTAGTTCTGTGTTTCCTAAATGATAGTTGCTGGGCATTATTCCTAAGGGATGTTCCCTGGGAAAATAGTTTTATGGTCACATAAGCTTGGAAATCACTAAAGTGTACAGTGCCCATGGATAATTGCTCATTAGCATAATAAAGACTTTATGAAGTTCTGCAGGAAAGAAATCTATTTAACTTGGCTTAACCAAATCTTTTTTCGGATTATTTGATCAAAAAAATTTTGGAAGGGGTTTCACTGTTGTTCTTATTGCTAGAAAGTCTATTAGCATTCCATGGAACAGATTTCAGGAAATCTTGAATTAGTGTAAAAAAAAAAAGTTTAACCAAAATTTATACTTTACAGACTCAGATCACAGCTTAGCAGACATGTCTCCTTGACGCCATCATACCTCGGAGGGATACGGCATTATCACCAGGTGGTGGTGGATGTCCTGGTTCTCCACTTGGCCTTTGCTGACAAAGGTAGTAGTGAAGCCACAACTTTTTCCATGGTGTTTGGGTGGAGTAAAGTAGTTATTGTCCATAAGTTTTCTGTCTTGCTGGGCTGTGCCTTTCTTGTTCCCTTGGATAGAAAGAGCAGGCTTTTCTTGGAGCTTATTTTCTCTGTGTTCATTGGTGGTGTCAGGTTGCCAGATTCTTCATCTCCAGTGTAGGATATTTGAGGCAAAAAGAAAACCCAGAGAGCTCGTCACTCTGTCATTCCTCCAGTCCCAAGGTCTCTGACTTGCCATCTTTTCTCTCTGCCTCCTTCTTCTCTATCTTTGAGAATCTTCTTATATTTGTTTTACGTATATGATATCCATGGTTTTTAGCTGTACTTAGCAGGAGGAACAGTTTATAACACAAAGAACTTTAATAATATTTTTCCCATCTATTGAGAGTCAACCATGTGCCAGAAATATACAATCATTTGTTTCTAATCCTAACAATAACATTATAACACAGTTATTATTCTAATTTTGTAGATGAGGTAAATAAATTTGTAGAGGTTAGTAATTTGTCCAAGATTTCAAAACTACTAAAATGTTGAAGCCAGGAATCAAACCCCTGCCTTATGCTAAAGACTGAGGTTTTAATTCATATACCAAAATAGAAAGATGGTGGGGGCATGGAGGTCATGCCTGCAGATGGAAAGGAGAGTGGGTGCCTCCAAGTTTCAAGCTATTAGCACGAGGATATACATGTGACAATATAAATATTCTAAGAAGCACTCACATACAGACAGTGTGTGCTGGACTATATGTTCAAGTTGGCAGAAAATATTCCTACCAGTGGTAAATGGATACAATATTCCTTTTTACACTTGGATTGTTGCAGTAAAGAGCTCAAAATACATGCAGGTTAAGATGGGATTTGATTGCATTTATTTGACTCATGATTCTTTGCAGCCCATAACGGTAATATTAGATATTCATTGAATGAATAATTACCATTTACCAAACACTTGTTAGACCCTAAGCTGGGTGTTCTGCTATATTATTAAAGCTGGGTTCTTGGACACGACGCCCTGTCAAGGAGAGCTGAGAGAAATTGAATGAAGCCTGACTGCAGAGGTGCAACAAGCCAAACAACGAGCAGAAGAATTCCTGGAAATAGTACTTTATTGACGCCAGGAATCAGATTATGTTGTTAATTAACACCTATCAGTTGGAGCCCCCTAGGAAGGTACTTCAATCTGCCCTTTCGGAAAGCGTGGTGGTTTGTCTTGATGCTAAGATCCAGTGAAATTTGCCCTGAATTTATCTTGCTTTGATACTTCTGTCTGGAAAACTCTGCACTGCTGTGTAACTCCTGAGGAGAGGGCACTATTATTATACACCATTATTTTTTTTCTGGTCCATTTTTGTTCTGTTAATCTAAACCTTTGCCTTTGATGAGTCTGAGCATCTAGGTCCAGCAGAGGGAAAAGAAAGTTAACTTGAGGTTGAACACTTTTAATATTGCAACTGCATAATGGTAAGTATCACTTTGGAACAGTGTCTTTTGTGTTGCTCTGAAGTCATACTGTCAACTATCATTAATTTGGATTTTATGATAACATATATCTGGCTAGTTTGACGTTAAATTTTGATATCCCTCTGGAAAAGTGAGTCTATGCCAAAAATTGGTATAAATAAGATTTCATTTAGAAACATTTACTATTTAAGACAATAAACTAATTAAAAACTTGAGCAGTTGTAAAACTAAATATCAGTAGGTTGAGATAAATGTGTCTCATGCAGTTTATCTTATATATTAAAAACAGACCATTTTTATCCATTCACTGAAGTCTTTAATAGCAGTTGGATAAGCTAAATCCAGTTACTGTCTAAACTGGAAGATAAACTATATTTCTTAACTAGTTTATTTCATATTATTTCCTACAGTAAGAATGAGGCCTTGACTTCATTATGTAATTATGTCCATGTAACAAAATTACACTTGTGCACTATAAATTTATGCAAGTAAAAAGAAATCAAGAATAGTATTAAATTTTGTCTTTTACAACCATATTTCTTCTATGATGCCCATTTTTCAACATTATGCCAATTCTTAAATAAGAATGCCTTTTACAATTGGTCAGGTGTCATAGTTGAATCGGCAACATTTTTAGTGTTATATATAAAATAATGGTCTTTCTTACAATAGATTCTTTCTTATTTTGGTAAAATGCACATATCTTACAATTTCAACCTATCGGATTCTGGATGTACACTATTGTTAAAACAATAGTATACATACGTAAGAAAATGACAACTCAAGAGCCTTTGTCAATGGTTGCTGCAACACTAAACTAAATAGTCAGAAGAATGTCAAAGATCTAGGAGGCTCTAAAATAAGACCAGCATTAGCATCCATTATTGCCTTGCAAATACATGTATGAAATTCCATTTCACTCAGGTAAGTATCTTTACATATCGAGACTTGGTAATCAATATTTAACTAAGTCTCTGCTGGAATGAGGTTTTATAGGACACAGCTAGAACCCAGTGAAATATTTGGGGGAAGCTGCTGGTGCTGTCAGTCCACTCTTTCGCACGTAAAGGCAGCTTTTGCATCAGAGATCTGTTATTGTATTTTATCCTGGCATTTCTCTTGTAAAATTTATTTTCTCTAAATTGATTATCATAAATTTAGCTTTTTCCAAAATATCACAGCACATTTGTAAGCTTTTATATTAATTTGTAGTTTTTTAAAGCATTTGTAGCGGAGAATGTGCTAATCGTTGCTGATTCTTGTTTTCATTCACAGTATTTAATTTTTGAAGTTTAGTCATGCTCCTAAAGGCTTAACTTAGCGATTTCACATCCCACAACAGGCCAGTCTAAGTTCTTGATATTCATGAAAGGAAGAGCTAGAATTCTTTTAGACAGTGCTTCTGAAAGGAAGGCATCGAACTGACTAGGTAGTAAAACAACTGCATCTACTGAAACCAGTAGATGATCCCTGACTTGATAGCTCTAAATCTGCTAGTTTATATTCCTTCAAAAACTCTTATATCAGAATTTCTTGTCTGCTGAGAAAGCAATGTTTCAAGAGATTGATTCCTTTTATACTCCTCCGAGAATTTCCTTTTGTGTCAAAGGGAAAAATAGCAAGTAACTATTTTTAGATTAAATAAAGATCTTTTTCAGTTTATAATAAATGAATTGTCGTAGTTAAAGGTGGAATGAACTTCTAAGTAGTTATATTGTATGTGATGAAATCCCACAGAGATGTAGTGATTTCTAAGGCCATATGGTTAGATGGTTGGTTGTATGCAACTGTCATGGCTTTTCAAGCAGGCCACAGCAGAAGAGGCAGTGTTCAGAGTTAAGATCAGAACAAAAGGGACCAGACATTTGAAGAGCTGCTAGAGAAGAGTGTTTCAGGCAGAGGAAGCGAGTGCAAACAATATGAAGTTGGAAAGAGCTTGTTGGCATGATAGAACAATATAAGCAAGCCAGTGTTGCTGGACATGGTGGAGCAAGAGGGAGATTGATACAAGCCTGTTGGTGAGAAGACCAAGGGAGCAGAATGGATCATCAGCACCCCACAGACTATGAATCACTGATTATTGCTAGTTGCCTCCCTAACTTCCACATTCCCCTTTTTGGTTTTTCCGCTTTTCTGAGTCTTACCCTCCTTCATGTGTTTGTCCTGTACTTCAAGGGGAAGCTGACTTCTTTTCAGCTCTGTAATTGGGTTCTGGCTGGTTTAGGCCTGTCAGCATATTTCAATCCCATGATCAAGTCATTGTTTCAGGGGTGAGCTGTGACCCAGGAGAGCCAATTAGGGGAAACCACAGCACCGTGGCTCCCTCCTTGCAGACATGAAAACAAGAAAGTCTATTATCCTGATGGTGTCCTGTAGACATCTTATAAGCTGTCAGTAGGAGAAATTCAACACAGTGGATGGCAGCAGAAAGCAGAAAATGGTACTTTGATGACAATTTTGAGCCCTTCTGTTTCAGGATTTTTTTTTTATGAGTCCATAAATCACCTTCATTGTTTAAGCCAATTTGATTTGGGTTTTCTTATTTCAGCATGTATAGTCACAGTCCACTAAAAAGCCATTAAGTGGTTTTATGCGAGGGAGTGGCATTGTCCTTGTTCCATTTTTTAAAAATGTTATTATAGTTTCAGTAATAAAGGTATTTACTGACTCACAAAAGGAAAAACCAGATGTAATTTTAGTAATGCATGTAGGAGAATATAGTGACTATGCCTAGGCTGGTGACTTTGGAGTTAGAGAAAAATACATGCAGAAAGAAATTTATTTTGGTACTAGAATCATCAGGACTTGTTAAAGGGTTGGTGTGGGGAACAAGGAATAGGGATAATCATGAATGACCTCAAAACCATGGGAAGGTTTAGCCCTGAAAAAGTAAGCTGATGCCATTTACCCCAGTGAGGGAGCAGCTGGGTTGGGGATAGGTAGAAAGCAAGGGTTTCAGTTTTCAATATGTTAAAGTGTGAAATAACTTTTTCTTTAATGAGGACATGTCAAGTATACAGCTTTATATATGAGTTTGTCACTTGGTAGAGAAACCAGGGCTGGAGGTAAAGTTTGCGACTCATCAGCATGTAAGTGGATTTTCAGTAAGTGGAATTAGATGAGGTAATCCATGGAAAGGTTGTAAGTAAAGAATAAAGGAGAACCTAGGATAGAGCCCTAGTATTTTCAAAGTTTGGAGGTTGATTAGAAGAGCTTGGAAAGTTATTAGGGAGGATTGGCTGGAAATGCAGATGGGAAATGGAGCATGGAGAGTTATAGTAACAAAAAGAGGAAGTGTTTCAGGAGAAGCATTAACTTTGTGGAGTCCTTCTGAGAGTTTGAATGGGGAGAGAGAGAGATACAAATAATTAAAGAAGAACTTAATTATGTTTTACATTTATTTAAGACAGATATATTCTAATATCTGTGCTTTGAAGATAATATTTCATAAATGTTGAATTATAATTAAGCAGAATATTTGACCAAAGCAATGATTCTGACTCAAATAACTCTCAGGCCCTATATGGCTCCATCCAACAAAAAGAATTTTAAAATATTCTCATTTTTACTTGCATTTTTCAAAGAACATTAATGGAGATTCATGTCATAATTTATAGCCTCTCTTCTTGTAAGTTATTTTTTTCTTCTCTAATTCTTCCCAACTTGTAGAAGGAGGGGACTGGGGAGAGAATGAATGTGTTTGTATGTGTCTGTTTCTCCCTAATATTTTCCCCAATCTCTCCCAGATACCCATCTTTGACTTTCTCTATTATTCTACCTTCCCCCATGTTTTATCACACTGCCTTCTCCCAGTGGTTGCTGAGATTTTTGGTCCTAGTACCAGCCATCTGAAGCCGTTCTTGGAGGACTAAAAGACCCAAATATTGCATCTCTGGACCTTCCTCCTAGACCATCTGGAAATGTACAAATCCCCTTGGAAACTGTATTCTTCTCTCACTCTGACTACTTTTTCCTTGTAGAGAATCAAATAATGAATCAAATTATCTTCCCTCCTAAATCTAATATCCAGCCACATGGGATGAGAGAGTGTAGGGTTGAAACTACTTCCCTTTTGAGGAAATACTCATTTTAAATACATTTTCCTACTCATTACTTCAAAAAGTCAAAATGTCAAATTTTAGAGGACTTAAAACATTTACTAAATTTATGAAATAGATTTTTATTACAGTGGCTGAATCTTGCTTTTCTTTTGTTTCTGCCTTGTAGGAGCTTAATGCATTTTCCATACTTCATCCTCCCCATTGAAATCCTCTCATAGCTCTGCAGTGGGGCAGCTCTTTCAAGTTTGGTAGGGAAGCCCTACCAAATACTAATATTCAGCTCTTCAACAAGTATATGAAAAACAAAACCAAAAAGCTCATGCAGAAGAGACAGAGCAGATACCATTGCTCTAAAGGTGTAATGTGAAATTAATATTCTGTTAAACCTGTTGAACATTTACTCAAATTCCTTTATAAGTGCATTCACATCTAGGTAAAAGATGACCACTGTCACACTGTGGAAAGAAACAACATAATTACTAGAAAAAGGAAAGTACATGGGCTACATTTTCTGGCTTAAGCTGTGAACTTCACTTGAGTTCTTTTATTAGAGCTAAAATATGCTTATATTGTACATTTTTAAGAATGGTTTGAATGAGAGAAACATAGTAATTCCCAAATACATCTCACTATGCCTATACCTTCTTCCAAACATTTTCTTTTATTTGCTAGGGAAGATTTTCAGTAGAAGAAAAAGGAAAGAGGACTCGTGGCTCATGTACTTACTTCCTACAATAGTTTTAATGCTGAGGTGTCCTAAAACTTCCGATATTCTTTGCAAGCTAAGCTGAGGAATTTTTTTTTGTATGTATTCTGGTTCCAGTGCAAATATTTGTCTATTGGGAAATACAAAGCACGTTAGAATCATAAACCCACCATCTGCTTAAAATGAGCCAACACCCACCTGTAAGGAGACGGATATGGGCTGGCATCCTGTTCCTCCAGCTATGTGAAGGCTGACGCTGTGGGGCTCTGGTTTGTTTGAGCTGCCCCATGCTAAGATTACCTGATAAAATTCCAAAAGGGTGTGCACACTTCTTGCAACCCATAAAGATTACTTTCAGGTTCTCTTAGAGAAATCTTCTTACAGTAATGGTGTCAGAAAGAGGCTAATGCATTCAGCTTTGGGTACGTGGGAGCATTTGAGGGTTTTCCTCTCTGATGTTCTAGGGCAAATAATGAAATAAATGAATATACCATTTGCACTCTGCAATTATGTCAACAGGTAAGACTGCTCACATTCACTGAACAAGAAAGAGATCTTCCTTGCTCTGCTCCTAGAAAGTGCTAAGAGGATGGTAGAAAAAAAGGACACCACTCATAGTAGCTTATCCTTTAAAAGACTGTAAGTCCCCATTTTAAACTGACAATGACATTTGGATGGTACTTACCCTTAGAGTTTTCCCTGAAATGTTTTCTCCTGCTGCTTAACAGTAAGCTTACAGAATCTGGAAAATGAATTTGTCGTGGAGAGTTCTTTCTTGAAGTAGCTATTATTGCTTTTGAAAGAAGTCCTCCAGTGGACATAAACTTCAGGTTAATCATGTCACATAAAGTGTCCCCTTGAAGGGCTTGTCTCTGAGATCATTGTTCTTTGGAAAACCCCTAATACAACATGAAGACAGAAAATTGACTAGTTATTGTATTTTAGAATTTGAAAGTTTTGAAACAAATGACCAAGGAATTTTTACCAAGTTTCCAGACTGGTATCAACATGTCTGAACCATGAAATATGATAGTCTAAGACACCTGAGGTGATTTGTAAAAGTTTATATATGTTATTTGCCAAATTCAGATATGAAAGTAAATCCGGCTCATTTGGTGCATATTGCTTTACTCTACAATTTTTCTTAGGATACCAAAAAGTTATATGATTAGTGTTAATAAGATTCTTAAGTGTCCCATAGGTTTGATAAAATCAGAAGTGTATCACTTCAGTATGGCACCAGATTCAGGTTTTAGGTAGGTAGCATAGGTGGTTTTAAGGGACAGTTGAAAGTCCCACCGTTTCATCATTTACTGTTGGCCCCTGGAACTTCCCAAGCTTTTATTTCCCCAGCTTTCCACTGTTACACGTGGAAATACAAGGGAAGTATCATCAATCACAAATACCCTGCAAAAGATTAATCTACTGAGCTACTTTAAACATAAACTTTCTGAAGGGGATCCAGACAAAGCGCTGACAAGGTTTTGAAAGAGATTAGAAAAAGGAAAAGAGATTGAGCAGAGCAAAGGTTCCCTGAAGTAGGAGTTTACCTGGAGCAGGTATGGTAGGCGGTGCTCTGGGTAGTACGTAATGATAAGAGAGCAATGTATGACTCCAGAAGAAAGTTAAGACTGATAAAGGTCATGTGTCTTCTTTAAAGTTTTCCTATGGGTAACAGGGCATAGCATTATAAAGTGAGAACACTGGGTCATTTAGATCAGTGATTTTTTTTAATGAGGGTGTCTGTGCATGTATGGGATATTGAAATAATACTATCTGTCCGTCCTCTCCTGGTCCCTGAGGTTTTCAGGGTGAGCATGACAGTTACACTGAGTCACCAAAGGCTGATAGAACCTTGCCCTTTGTTTTGTGGGGGGCAGAATGGAAGCTCAAGGCTGAAAAAGGAGGGATTGCCTAAGATTTTTCTATAAAACATAATTGAAATCAATGTTAATTGCTGTTCTTTAATAAAGGGCATATTCTACATATTTTCAGTTGTTGCACAGCATCAGTTTTGATTAACTCTTTTTTTTTACAACATATGAATCCAAAGCAGAATATTCTCAATTACACGTTATTTCAGTACTCAGAGTTTTATATCATTGGTTGAATTAATCAAGTTTATGAAATATGTAAATTCAATGCTGTGGTTTTAATTCAAAAGCAAAAGTCATTCCCAGAGAAAACCAATATTATATTTAGTATGTTTAATTATTATTAAAGCAAACATATATCAAAGCATTTCTGAGCTCCTGTCACTGTGGTCTCATCTTTACATGGATTATTTCATTAATACCTCACTATCAATCTGAAATACTGTATCCCCATTTTACTTAAGAGTTGAACATGGACTGAAGATGTTCCATAACTTGGTAAAAAGATCACACAGCCACTGATGGAGCCAGGACTCAAACCTAACAAGTTTGGCTCCTGAGTCCATATTAACTATGAAATACCCAATTTCCTTACGTACTAAGTTTGACAGTTGATATCTCTAACATTCACATTGACACTTCTTGTTTTATTTTTATTGTGAAGGTACATCTTCAGTCTTGCAAATGCATGTTTTGGCTTGTGATTCTCTTTCAAAAATTTTTTGAGCAATTTTTGTGAAACAATGGATAAGTAAAAAATTTGTGTTATTTTCAGAGTTCCTTTTTTTTTTTTTTTTATCAGAGATGGGGTCTCACTCTTGCTCAGACTGGTCTTGAACTCCTGAGCTCAAGCAATCCACCCACCTCAGTCTTCCAGAGTGCTAGGATTACAGGCGTGAGGCCTCGTGTTATTTTCAGATATGAGTTTTGTCCTGGAACCAGTGCAGCACAGACAGCTCAAAATATCAATGAAGTGTTTGGGGAGAGTGTAGCTAATGAAAGCACAGTATGTTGATGGTTTGAGAAGTTCCATTCTGGTGATTTTAATCTTGAAAATGAGCCATGTGGGCAACCTGAGACCAAGGTGGATAATGACAGCTGAAAGCTGTAGTGGAAGCAAATCCATTTCAACCTATGTGGGAATTAGCAGTAAGGTTTGACGTTACTATTCCAACAATGTTGGACCATTTGAAACAAATCATCAAGTTAAAGAAGCTGGATAGATGGGTTCTGCATGAATTAAATGAGTGTCAGAAGAGAAATTGTCTCGAAGCTTACCTTTCTTTGCTGTCACAACATAAAGGCGAACCATTTCTACACCTTATTGTTATGTGTGATGAAAAATGTATTGTTTTTGACAATTGCAAGTGTTTGGCACAATGGTTGGAGAAAGATGAAGCAAGTGCCGAAACACAGTCCAAAACCAAATATTCATCAAAAAAGCTAATGGTGTCTGTTTGGTGGTCCAGTGCTGGTATTATCAACTATATCTTCACGAAACCTGGTCAGTCCATTACAGCAGATGTCTACTGCAGCCAGTTGGACAGAATGATGAGGATGCTTCTGATTAAGTAGCTGAGAGTGGTCAATATAGATAGGCCAATCTTCTTGCAAGACAAGGCTCGATCACATGTCGCACAAACAATGCTGCTCAGTTTACAGAAGCTGGATTTGGAAACTCTGTCATCCACTGTGTTCACCAGACCTTGAATTACCTGACAACCACTTCTTCCAGGATTTGAACCACTTCTTGCAAGGAAAAGTATTCAATTCTCAACAAGCTATGGAAAACGCCTTTGGTGATTTCATGACCACTCACTCTCTAGGCTTCTTCGCTGCTGGCATAAACAACCTACTGTTAAGATGGTAAAACTGTGTAGATAGTTTAGGCACATGTTTTGATTAATTGTACTGTTTTCTTGTTTGAGATATCTACAACTTTTGATTCAAAATTGGACATTTCATACTTAATAACCTAAATAACATGTAACTGTGCAGAAATGTCTTTGGAGGATAAAACTAGAACTTGACAAACTTACTGTGGGACATGATTCTTCCATTCTGCCAGGGTTTCTTTTTAAGTGTGTGATAGGAAGTTTGGGTGTTTTCTCACCCGTGCTGGGAATTATTCAAATTGGAGATGAGAGAGGAAAGCATATCTGTTTTGCTTTGCTAGGGCTGTCATAACAAAGTACCACCACGAGGTGGCTTAAATAACAGAAATTTATTGTATCATAGTTCTGGAATCTAGAGGTCTGAGATCAAGGTGTTGGCAGTGTTTGTTCCTTCTGAGGGCTACAAGGGAGAATCTCTTCCGTGCCTGTTGCCCAATATGTTTGCTGGTCACCTTTAGCATTCCTTGGCTTGTGTTGTGTGGCCTCAATCTCTGCCTTCATGTTCACAAGGTGTTCTCTCTGTATGCATGTCTCTGTGTCCAAATTTCCCCTTTTTATAGTGACACCAGTCATATTGGATCAGGGGCCTACTCTACTCCTGGATTACCTCCTCTTAACTGATCACATATTCAATGACCTTATTTCCAAATAAGGTCACATTCTGAGGTACTGAGGGTTAGGACTTCAACCTATGAATTTTGCAGAAAACATAATTCAACCTGTAACAGTATCCTATTCTAGCAAATAACTGTAATATACTTCCAGAAATTGCAGTATTCAATACTCAGTAAAAATCCAGTTGTATTCTAGTGGATTCACTCCAGAAAAGATGTTAATAAACTGAATCACTACCAACACCAGGAGAGCCACGTGTTTAATGGCCTCCTCTTATGGGTACTCTCCACAATCCTGCCCCCATCACAAACACAATTTATTTTGTGTGTGTGTGTGTGAGAGAGAGAGGGAGAGAGAGAGAGAGCAGGGGTTGCTAAGTGAGATTTTTCTGCCTTTTTGCCCCCAAGGGCTTGACATTTAGTGAAAAAGACAAGAGATAATTTCTTGTTACACAAGAAAAAAATTTAGAAAGCAGAAAAAATGCTTGCCTTTCTTTACTCAGAAAGGATGTTCATGAATTAGATACATAATTACATTTTAATAAGTACTACTTGTAAACTCTTAAGTTAATCTCAATGAATCTTTATGTGTGTATGTAAATCAGTGTGTTAAAAAAGTAAGTTTGCCTGAAGCTTGGCACACTCTCATTAACTCCAATCTAAAATTATGAAAGACCCTACCAGGAAAACTGCATACTTACGTAGTTCAGGATTAAACCAATGAACAAGAATTTCTTTAGCCTCTATAATTTTATACTTATTTTCCATTTCATCATATTGACTTCCATAATGATGTAATACATTCTCATATCACTCAGGATTCATGGGTGCTGCGTCTTGTGTGAAGCCTGACAGTCCTGCTAGAAGGCCGGGCCATCTCTCCACTGATCCCACACCATCCTATGGCATTGTTTAATGTGTTATTCCCCATCAGTGATATATCTTACCACTAGACTGCGAATTCCTCAGGAATAAAATGTGGAAATTAAGCAGGTATTTATATCACAGACATTGCATATCTATCTCACATAAAAGTGCACGTTTATATATCAAAACAATTCCAATTTTGTTAAATACAATCAAGTCCCATAGGTTAGGAAAATTTCTGCCCATCTAAAACATTTTCTACCTTCTAATAATTACTCTCAGCTGATTATGGGATTTCTATTAGCAGGAATTTTGTTATTATTTAAAGGAATAAAAGACATAGTATTGACTGTCTGGAAGCTTACTGTGAAGAACTGAGTTGGTGGTTAAATATTTGATAATTTCAGGATAGATATAATCTTTTCCTGCTAGTTAATTGGAGAAATTCTTCAATCTTCCTGAGGTGCTTACACTTTTCCTAAAATTATTAAAAGCTTTGAGATATCTGCCCAATAATTAAGGAAAACATGTACTTGAATTTTTAAAATATGGTTTTAATTTATTGTAATTGTTTTAAATGTCTATCTTAATTTAAAAGAGGAAAAGAAGTAAGTGGTTAATGCTGAAATATGCCACTAAAAGTTCAAATGGGAAGTGGATTGAGATGAGCCACTTGGTTTGGTAACATGAAGATCATTTATGACTTACATTAGCAAGTTGCATATAGTGGAGGGGGCAGAATTAAAATGGTGGAGTGAGTGAGAGGCGAGGAAATAGAAACAACCAGTGTAGACGCCTCTTATTTATGTCCTCCTGTCTCCACCACCATAATTCCTGGCTCATGACAAACTTTCTTTGCTACTGATGCAGGCAGAAATCAAACCATATGGTCATTCTCAGGTTTTGGCAAAGTTTATTGAAATTTCATTTTACCTTCATAAGAATATTACAAACACATTTAAAAATCTAAATAGTAATGTTGTGAAATACATATACTTGCACATTTAGTATTTGTCAGTAAGCCAGAGGTTTACTTCATGACATTTGATCTCTTAGAAGCAAAGGCATTTTTCTATTATCCCTTATAACTCTGATTGAATCAATCTTAGTGCTTTCTTCATGTTTTCGATCACTGAAATAAGAGTAAATATATTATGCTATTAGTAAATGAAAGTATCAAATGTTATAACCTGTTAATTCTAGAATCTGAAATTGGCCCATTTTTAATAGCTTTGAAAACATGGGAATGCATCTGTGACATTAAAGAACATTGTCCTAAAGATATACATGTAAATTTAGGGCTTAGACTATTGAGATTTGGTTGATCAACTTTCTTTATGTTAAAACAATTTTATCAGAGGGGTTTTGAAGGAGTACCTATTTTTTTTAACTGATAATTTTATAACAGTATTGCTGGATCTAACAGGCACAGCTGTCTTATTAAATATAGTTAATAGTAAATGTAAAGAATAAATGAAAAGACTTGATTATTATCATTTGAGGAAATCACATGTAATCTTTGATACCAGGAGAATGGACTATCTCTCCTAAGTTTATGTCATTTTAATGTGTAATATATTCTTCTTAGTGGTCTCCAAATTTAGTAATCATAAGAACCTTTAGGCATAGCTGTTAAAATGGAGATTCTGAGGTGCCCCAGAAATTCCAATTTTGGTGGGAGCTAGCAGTTTGCATTTTTAAGCACTGTGACCAGCCCCAGTGATTCTAATTTGTAGATGGCACTATTTTTGAAGAAGCACTGATGGTAGGAATCATTCGCCCTTTTAATGGTCAGGGATCAGTTATGATCACTGTTCAAGATAATTTATGAATACTTACATACTGGTAAATCCTGAGGCTCATATGTATACAATCTATTAGAGTATCTTCCAGTTATATCAGCTCTGACTGTTAAAGAAGGGTCTGCCAAGAAAAAGAAAAATAATTCACTGAAGTATTATTTAACATGTTCTCAAATCATTTTTGCCTCTTACTCTAAAACCAATGTTAAACAAGTTTGTAAGCAAAATTACTTTTCATACATGTGAATTCATGATGAATTAACCTGAATTTTCCTTTTAGTGTGTCTTAGCTGTCAATCCAGTTTGAGAAACCATACTGAAAGTATTAATAGTGGCTCACGCCTGTAATCCTAGCACTCTGGGAGGCCGAGGCGGGTGGATTGCTCGAGGTCTGGAGTTCAAGACCAGCCTGAGCAAGAGCGAGACCCCATCTCTACTAAAAATAGAAAGAAATTATATGGCCAACTAAAAATCTACATAGAAAAAATTAGCCGGGCATAGTGGCGCATGCCTGTAGTCCCAGCTACTCGGGAGGCTGAGGCAGTAGGATCGCTTAAGCCGAATCTGAGGTTGCTGTGAGCTAGGCTAACGCCACGGCACTCATTCTAGCCTGGGCAACAAAGCGAGACTCTATCTCAAAAAAAAAAAAAAAAAAAAATAACCAAAACAAAAAAAACACCAAAAAACAAAAACAAAAACAAACAAACAAAAAAAAAACCAACCAACCAACCAAACAAACAAACAAAAAGTATTAATACATTGGGATATTGATTTAATAGCATAAGTTGCTTTTAAAAATATTTAAAATTTACAAATTATAGATATAATGAATTTTGATTGTAGAAATAACAAGAACTGTTATTGATTGGGTTAGAAATGACTTCCTATTAAAAAGAATAGTACTTGAACTAGCACTTAAAAGCAAGAATACTAAGATTTCTATGAATTTTTAAAATCTGATGAAATGAGATCACACACATACCCACAAACATGATTCTAGGTACGTATTGCCCATCAGGTGATAAATTCTTATCAGTAGTCTCATGCTAGCAGGAGAAGGGGAAAACAATGAACATTACTAGATTGGATTATTTTTGATAGTTAATTTCAAAAATATTTTATGTGAACTAGACTTTCAGTAAATTGTATATTTTGGCCTTTTACAATTTTATATAACTTTCCATATCAACCAACACTTAGCTCTTATGTTTTAAAAATAGAAAAAAATATTCAAATATTTAATTAATTTATGATATTAAGAAACCATTGTAGAGGTCATGTACCATAAGATTCAGCATGATGAAATTATTCTGAGCCATTTCTTGTATTTCTTCATTTTGGGCAAATACTTTTTTTAGTGCTATAGGGGAAAAACAAAATGCCAGTTAGTTTTAAGGACCAAGATATTTTCAACATAACATAGCAAAATAAAGCTACTGTTTTTCATTTGTTTGCATCTATAACTTGGATGTAAATAGTTCATTGGCCTGTTGCCACTATGTCCCTCATTGAGAAGCAATGAGGGACAGTCTGTCCATGGAGACATCGAGGGATAGTCATATCAGTGAAGACACTAGTTTTATAATTTCACATAATTCATTGGCTCATTGGTTAAAACAACTTCTTCCTTAAGCAAGTTTTCCCACTCACTTCCTCTACATTTTTGTGGGAAGAACAGGGATGTCAAATTCCAAAGAACACATAATAAAAATATATTCAATAAATCATTAACAATCATTGTAGTCTTTAAGCACTTTAGTAAAATGATGGTACTCTCGGCAGTTGTCCTTTTTTTCAAATGGGATTTTTTTATTATTCTCACTATTCTTAATAGGTCACTTTTTCTACTTCATACTGGAAATATAATAAAATCTCAGGAGCTAAAATTACCTTGGCAGTATTGACAATTCTCCAAGTGATGAATAACCATCAATGGCTTTTTACTAAACAAAGAAAGTATGGAATTAAGTCAAGTGATTAACTTTCAGTCAAAACATACGGTGGAATTAGACTTAAATCCTAAATGACCCTGAAACATATATAGATAGAAAACTCTCACTTAGGTTGTTCATACATTGTAGGTTGGCACAAGAATGAAAGGATGTGAAAATAGTCAAATATTAATAGCTTTTTTGTAAAAACTTTCTAAAAAACTAAATAAAAATCTTTGACTCTTTTGAAATCTTATACCAAGTATCCTTTGGAAATGAATATTTTGTTCACAATGTCCCTTCATCTCTGGAGACAGAATTGATTTTTATATATCTAATTGCACTGTGGTGTACAAAAGAATCACTGATAAGCTTGTTATACTACAGATTTCTGAACCCCACCCCCAGAGATTCTTATTGAATGGCCCTGGGATGGAGCTTTTGAATTTATTTTTCTAATAAACTACCTCGTGACAGTGATGCTGTCAGTTCTGGGGCTGTATATTGAATAATACTGCTATAGAACCACAAAAGAGCCCCAATAGCCAAAGCAATCTTAAACAAAAAGAACAAATCTGGGGGCATCATGTTAGTAGCTTTCAAAGTACACTACAAGGCTGTAGTAACCAAAGCAGCATGGTATTGGCTGAACAATAGAGACATAAACCAATGGAACAGAACAGAGAACCCAAATATAAAATCATCCACATACAGCCAACTGAACTTTGACAAAGCAGACAACAATATACACTCAGGATAAAAAGACCTATTCAATAAATGGTGCTGGGAAAATTGGATAGCCACATGTAGCAGAATGAAACAGGATCCATATCTCTCACCACTCACAAAAGTTAATTCAAGGTGGATAAAAGACTTAAATGTAAGGCATGAAACCATCAGAATTCTAGAAGAAAATGTAGAAAAACTCTTCTAGATATCAGCATAGGCAAAGAATTTATAACTAAGATCTCAATGGCAATTACAGCAACAACAAAAATAAATGGGATTTGATTAAACTAAAAAACTTCTGTACAGCTATGACAATAATCAACAGAGCAAATAGACAACCTACAGAATGAGAGAATATATCCATAAGGTATACATCCAGCAAAGGGCTAATATCCAGAATCTACAAAGAATTTTGGTAGAGATTGCATTAAATCTATAGATTGGACATTTTGGCAATATTCTTCTATAAACATGTAACCTCTTTCCATTTATTTTGATGTTCTTCAATTTCTTTCATCAATGTTTTATAGCTTTCACTATAGATATCTTTAACCTCCTTGGTTAGATTTATTCCTAAGTATTTTATTTTATTTGTAATCATTGTAAACGAGATTGTTTTCTTGGTTTCTTTTTCTGACGGTTTGTTAATGTATACAAATACTACTGATTTTTACATGTTGATTTGTATCTTAAATCTTTGCTGAATTCATTTATTATTTCTAACAGATTTTGTTGAAATATTTGGGGTTTTCTATGAATAAGATCATGTTGTCTAAAAATAGACAATTTAACATCTTCTTTTCAAATTTATTTCTCTTGCTTAATTGCTCTGGCTAGGACTTCAAGTACTATGATGAACAAAAGTGGTGAGAGTAACCATCCTTGTCTTCTTTCTGATTTTAGAGGAAAAAATTTCAATTTCTCAGTGTTGAACATCTTGCTAGCTATGCGGTTATCATATGTGGCCTTTATTGTGTTGAGGTAGATTCCTTCTATATCTAATTTCTTGAGGTTTTTATCATGAATGAATGTTAAATTTTTTCAAATGCCTTTTCTGTTATCTATTGAGATGGTCATATGGATTTTGTTTTTTATTCTGTTAATGTGGTGTATCTCATTTATTGATTTGTGTATGTTGAACCATCTTTGCATCTCCAGAATAAATTCCATTTAATCATGGTGAAGGATCTTTTTAATGTATGGTTTAATTTAATTTACTAACAATTTGTTAAGAATTTTTACATCTAGGTTCATCAGGAATATTGGCCTATAATTTTCTTTTCTTGTTGTATCTTTGGCTTTGGTAACAGCATAATACTGGCCTCATAAAATGAATTTGAAAATATTCTCTCTTCTTTAATTTTTGGAAGAGATTGAGAAAGATTGATATTAGTTCTAAGTATTTGGTAGAATTCAGCAGTGAAGCTATCAGGTCCTGAGCTTTTCTTTGAATAGAGACTTTTTATTACTGATTTAGTTTCCTTAATCATTATTGGTTTGTTCAAATTTTGTATTCTCTGTGATTTAGTCTTGGTGCATTGTATATGTCTAGGAATTTATTCATTTCTTCTAGGTTATCTTATTTTTGGCATATAATTGTTCATGGCTTTCACTTGTGATTTTTTATATTTCTGTGATATCAATTGTAATGTTTTCTCTTTCATTTCTGATTTTATTTATTTGAATCTTCTCTCTTTTCTTAGCTAATCTAGCTAAAGTTTAGTCAATTTTGTCTTTTTTAAAAAACTCATTTTAGTTTTGTTAATCTTTTCTATTATTTTTCTAGCCTTTATTTTATTTATTTCTCCTTGCTTTTTATTATGTCTCTCCTCCTACTAACTTTAGGCTTAGTTTGTTCTTCTTTTTCTAGTTCTGTCATGTGCAATGTTAAATAGGATCATGCTTCTTTTTTGATGTAGGCATTTATTGCTATAAACTTCTCCCTTAGAACTATTTTTGATATATCCCATAAATTTGTTCTATTTGCATTTGTCTCAAGATGTTTTTAAATTTATCTTTAATATCTCCTTTAACCTATTGGTTGATTAGAAGTGTGTTATTTATTTTCCACATATTTGTAAATTTTCCAAATTTTCTCCTATTATTGATTTCTAGTTTCATTTCATTGTGATCAGAAATGATACTTGATATGAGTTCAGTCTTTTTAAATTTGTTAAGACATGTTTTGTGGCCTAACATGTGATCTCTTCTGGAGAATGTTCACTGTGTCCTTGAGAAGAATATATGTTCTGTTGCTGTTAGATAGAATATTCTGTATATGTCTGTGAGGTCCATTTGTTCTAAAATGTAGTTCAAGTCCAAGGTTGGTGACTCATGTCTGTAATCCTAGCACTCTGGGAGACCAAGGCAAGGGAATCACTTGAGGTCAGCAATTCAAGACCAGCCTGAGCAAGAGTGAGATCCTATCTCCACAAAAAATAGAAAAATTAGCCATGCATGGTGATGTATGCCTGTAGTCCCAGTGACTTGGGAGGCTGAGGCAGGAGGATCACTTAAGCCCAGGAGTGTGAGGATGCAGTGAACTATGATCACTGCTGCCTGTACTCTATCCCAGGCAGCAGAGTGAGAGCCTGTCTTAAAAAAAAAAAAAAAAAAGGGAGAAAAGAAAAGAAAAAGAAAGTGGGATATTGAAACCCCCTACTATTGTTGTATTGTAGTTGATTACTCTTTTCAGATCTATTAACATTTGCTTAATGTATTTAGGTGCTATTAAGCTGGGTGCTTATATATTTATAGTTGTATCTTTTTGGTAAACTGATCTCTTTGTTATTATATAATGACCTTCTTTGTCTCCTTTTACAGGTTTTGGCTTAAAGTCTATTTTATCTGAGAGAAATATAGCTACCCCTATTTTCCTTTGAATTTCCATCTACATGTGTCCTTAAAGGTAAAGTGAATTTCTTGTAGGCAGCACATAGTTGGACCTTGTGAGTTTTTTTTTTTTTTTTGGTGGGGAAGGACATATTTTTTAATCCATTGAGTCACTCTATGTCTTCTAATTGGAGATTATAATCCATTTATATCCAAAGGTTTTACTTCTATACTTACCATTCTATTCTATTTATATACTAGTAATATAACTGTTTTATATAGCTTTGTAAAATGTTTAATACTAATTAAAGCCTAATCCTCAATGATTTCTTTTCAGAATGTTCCTAACTATCCATGTATATTTTTTCATTTCAATTTTAGAATCATCTTTAAAAATTTTTATAGCAGTTTATTGTGATTGTCTTAAAATTATGTAAGCGTAGAGAGAATTTACATTTTTATGATAGTAAGTCTTTCTATCCAAGAACACAATACGTCTTCTCATTGGTTTGTAATTTTTTTTCCCTTAGTGGTGCCTTTGGGTTCATATAGGTTTTGTACATTTTCTGTGAAGTTTATTTTGGGATATTTTGTTGTCATTTTAAATTAGGTGTTTTAAGTTCCTTTAGATATATTTTTCTGTATATAAATGCTATTGATTTTATATATTAATTTATTCTCATCTAATTTAACTGAATTTTCATTGTTCTGAATATTTTTTATTGATTCTTTTTAGTTTTTCATGTATATAGTCATCGTTTGCAAATAGGATATTTTTACTTCCTCCTTTCCAAGTTTTGTACTTTTAATTTTTCTCATATAATTGCATTGGTTAGTACCTTCAGAACAATATTAGTAATTGTCACTATAGACACACTTGTTTTATCCAGACTTTAATGGGATACTTCTATTTGTTTTCCCAATAAGCACAATGTTGGATTTTTTTTTTTTGCTAGAATGGCTATTTCCCTGTTAGGATCAATTTAAATAAATTAATATTGTTAAATACAAGTTGCTTTAAAAAATTCTAACATGGATGGGAACATTTATGGAGACAGGAGATACTTGTATGGATAATTAAATTATTTTAATTAGGAGATTTCTTAATCTTGACTCATCCTAGCATTCCAAGGCTAAACCTCACTTTATCAGGGTATGTTCTTTAACTGTTCTGCTGACTACTCTTTACTAATATGCTCTTTGTTTGTTACATTCATATTTGAGGCAACCGTGATAACCCTACACTAGGGAAACAACTTACATTCATATTTGGAAATGAGATTATTATTCTATAGACTTCTTTCTTTTGTAATATTTGTCCAGTATTGAGACAGTATTGCACTCATTTCTCATTTAATTTGAAATCTTTCTTCTTCTTTAAAGAGTATTGCAATTGAATGTTACTTAGATATTTCATAAATTTGGGGAGCTTTGAAAAATACAAGTTTCTCAGCTCCATACTCAAAGATTTAGTAGGTCTTTAAGGATAAAAGTTGTGCCACATTTGGCCATTGAGCCTTGAGTAGTGTCTGGCTCACAGCAGTGGACACTCACTAAGTACTTGACTGATTAACTATGGATATGGATTTTTTTAAAAAGTTCCCCAAATTGTCCTGATGATCAGACAGGCTTATGAATTGCTGCTCTAAACCAATTTTCTATTTAGGCTTGTACAATGTCTAATGAATGATACAGTTTTTTAATACAACTTATATTCAAAAGCTTAATTGGGTAATAAAGAAATTAATACAAAGATATTTAGAGCTGTTGTTTATGAAAATAAAACCATTCTAATAGCAACTATTAGCCCAAGTAGAATACAGTAGCAGAGCAGATACTTGTGGCATCCCTTCAAAAGCTAACATGCCAGTTTTTTATTCTTCTATGAGGTACCCATATGATCAGTTAAAATTGAGCGTACAGGGCACAAAAATCAACATACAAAAGTCAGTAGCATTTCTATACAACAATAAAAAACTAGCTGCAATCAAAATCAAGAAATCAGTTCCATTCATAATATCTACAAAAATACTTAGGAATACATTTGATCAAGGAGCAGAAAGACCTCTACAACAAAAACTACAAAATACTGACAAAAGAAGTTGAAGAGGACATAAAAAATGGAAAGATAGGCTAATGGATTGGAAGAATTAAGTTTGTTAAAATGACCATACTACCAAACAATATATAGATTCAATGCAATCCCTATCAAAATACCGATGACATTCTTCACAGAAATAGAAACAGTCCTGAAATTTATATGGGACCATAAAAGACCCGGAATAGCCAAAGCAATACTGAATTAAAAGAGCAAAGCTACAGGCATCATATTACGGGACTTCAATGTATACTACAAAGCCATAGTAACCAAAACTGCATGCATGACATGGGTATAAAAACAGACACATAGACTAAAGATAACCCAGAAATAAATCCACATATTTACAGCCAATTGATTTTCAACAAAGGCACCAAGAACATATATTGGGGAAAATACACATTGTTCAATAAATGGTGCTGGGAAACCTGGATATACATATGTAGAAGAATAAAACTAGGCTCTTATCTCTCACCACATACAGAAATCAATTCAAAATAGATTAAAGACTTAAATGTAAGACCCCAAATTATAAAACTACTCAAAGAAAACATAGGGGAAACACTTTGGAACATTGGTCCAGGCAAAAATTTTATGGGTAAGACTTCAGAAGCACAGGCAACAAAAACAAAAACAGACTAATGAGACTATATCAAACTAAAAAGCTCTTGCACAGCAAAGGAAACAAGAGTGAGGAAGCAAGCTATAGAATGGGAGAAAATATTTATAAACTATTCATTAGACAAGGGACTAATATCCACAATATACAAGGAACTCATAAACTCGACAGCGAAACAACAAATAATGCAATTTAAATGGGCAAAAGATCTGAATAGACGTTTCTCAAAAGAAGATATACACATGGCCAATAAGTATATGAAGAAATGCTCGACGTCACTAATCATCAGGGAAGGGCAGATCAGAACCACAATGAGACATTATCTTACCCCAGTTAGAATGGCTGGGACTAAAAAAGGACAAAAAAATAACAAATGTTGGTGAGGATGTGGAGAAAAGGGAATTCTGATACACTGTTGGTGGGAATTTAAGTTAGCACAGCCCTTATGGAAAACAGTATGGAGGTTTCTAAAAAAATTAAAAATGGAACTATCATATGATCTAGGATTCCTGGGTATTTATAAGGAAAAGAAATCAGTATATCAAAGAGATATCTGCATTCCCATGTTGACTGAATCACTGTTCACAATAGCCAAGATATGGAATCAACCTAAAGGTTGATGAATGGATCAAGAATATGTGGTATATATACACACAATGGAATACTATTCAGCTATAAAAAATAATGAATTCCTGCCATTCACAGCAACATGGATGAGGCTGGAGGATGTGTCAAGTGAAATAAGTCAGACACAGACAGATAAATACCTCATGTTTTCACTCTTGTGGGAGCTAAAAAAAAAAAAAGTTGAGCTCATAGAAGCAGAGAGTAGTATTGTGGTTATTAGAGGCTAGAAAGGGTGGGAGGAAGGGAGGAGAGAGACGTTGCAACTAAATAGGAAGAATAAGTTCTAATGTCCTATAGCACTGTAGGGTGAATATTGTCAACAATAATTTATTGTATATTTTTAAAAAGCTAGAAGAGAGGATTTTGAATGTTCCTACCACAAAGAAATGATAAATATTTGAGGTGATGAATATGCTAATTACCCTGATTTGATCATTTATACATTGTTGAAAGTGAAATCTGATCAGGTGTGCCAAACTTAGCCTGCCCTTGCTTTTGGCTGCTTGCTTTTTGTTATTGTTATTTTTTATTTTTTCCCATTAAACTGAAGGCCTCAGGAGTGGAACACTCTGCTGCTGAATGCTGAAATTTAACCTTCACTAGCTACCTTATAGATAATATTTATAAGTCATCAAGGTAACAGTCGTGTCAGTTCTTTTACAGGAATTTGAGGCAGCCCTTGTCCAGTTCAAACTGATTGAGACCACTGACCCTTCAAATGGGCTTGTGTAAGTGCCTTTTTGATGTCAGAGAGCCAAAAGTCCACCCTCAGATCATATTAATGCTACCATTTTCTGTACATATGTCCTATGAAATGCCATGAATCCTGACTCTGCTTGTGCAGAACAAATCTGTTATTTCATTTTTCCCCACTGCCAATCACCTTCCCCCAGGCCTTAGACCATCCTACTTCCCTAACCTGCAAACATCTCCAAGCCTTATCTTTGCGGAGGTGGACTTGAGAGTTGCTCTGCCCTCTCCTCACTTTATGGCCTTGCAAATAAATCTTTTCTCTTTTGCAAAATCCTTGTCGCAGTGATTGATTTACTGCGTGTAGGCAGAACAGACCTAGCCCTGGATATATGTATCAAGATATCACTCTGTATCCCATAAATATGTACAAGTATTATGTGTCAACTAAAAATAAAGAGAAAAAATTAACTGAGAGGCATTTTACCTTTTTTGGGCATGGAAAAGACCTTCTTCATAAGTTTGTACCCAAGTGATGTCATCTCCCCATCCTAAAATAAAAGAAAGAAATCAGTACGTGAACCCAGGATTACAGAGGGGCTCAGATATAGGTATTTAATAAGCAGATATCTACCTCCAGATATTGAACTCTAAGCCACCAAGCTGTTGGCTGACGTATGGTACAGAGGATATACAATTTTAACTAGATGTGATGAGGTAGTATCCTTTCAGATTGTAGTACTGAGGTTATGGGACTATGTTTCAAACCTAAAGGCCCATGGCTTTGAACTGGTAAATGATTAATAAATGCTGTTATGATTAGAGATGATTAAAAGGATATCTCTAGACAATGCAAAAGTTCTGGGTTTCAGGCTGTTCAGAAAAGAACAATTAATCTTTGCATACTTTCTAAAACTATCAGAAATACTTTGGACTGTACTCCAGAGTGCCTTTGTATCTTGAGTCCCAAGAGATGATGACATTTTCTAAGTCAGTATATTCGTGAAAAAAAGGGAATTACAAATTTTGCTTTGAGTTCTGACATGGCCAAAATTCTAGTGTGGGAATTTCATGGTTGAGAGACATAATAAAACACATGTGATTTGGAAACATCTAGAAGAGTGAAAGAGAGCAAAACAGAAAGCAATGGATAGAGAGAGAGCCCTTCAGCCTTTGAGAAGTGGTATGAGTAGTTGGAAATGTGTATTAGACATTAAAGAACAAGATCATCAGGAAGAATGCACAAAACATCCAGAAATACTGCAGAGTACTTTCAAGGAATGTCTCAGTTTATGGATGAGAAATATTAGATTCATGTGAACATATTAATAGAAATATTTGGAGGCTAGTTTGGATTCAGATTTTCTTGCATGTTTCGAATGTCATCAGACTGTAGTTTTTGGCTTTGATATTATGGATAAATAATATCAAGGAATTATGAAGCAGAATTGTGAAGCAAGATATATGTGATTTTTGCTTATTTATTTGTTTGGGGATAGCAACTTTATTGAAATATAATTCACACACCAATACAACTCACCCATTGAAAGTGTGCATGTTTTTTAGTATCACAGAGTTGGGCAACTGTCACCACAATCAGTTTTAGAATATTTTCATAACCTCAAAAAGAAACCCTAGCTATCACCTCCTGCCCAGTCCCTCTATCTCCCGCAGTCCTAAGATACCCCTGATCTACTTTCTGTCTCTATAGTTTTGCTTATTGTAGACATTTCATATAAATAGAATCATACAACATGTGGTCTTTTGTGATTCTTAGCATAACGTTTTCAAGGTTGTGGCATGTATTAATATTTAATTACTTTTTTATGGTTGAATATTATTCCATTGCAGGGATATACCATATTTTATTTATCCATTATCAGTTGATGGACTTTGAATTATTTTCACTTTTTGGCTTTTATGAATAATACTGCTAGGAATATATGTATACAAGTTTTTGAGTGGGTATGTTTTCATTTATCTTGGGTAAATACCTAAAAGTGGAATTGCTGAGATAAATGGTAACTCTGTATTTAACTTTTTGAGGAAGTACCAGATTGTTTTCCAAAGTGGCTAAACAATTTTACATTCTCATCAGCAGTGTTGCTGGATTGTTTTTGCCTGATTTAAAATCTTAACATTGGAAGATGTCTTTTGTTAGTTTAATGTTCCACCTTAGCAGGAACTCTTCCTCTCTGTAATAATCCTGAAAGAGTCTTTTTCCAACTTTGCTTGAACACATGCAGTATCTTCATACCATATTTTTGCATTAAATAAAAGTTATTCTAGAAACAGCAAGTGAGAATAGGCCCCTGCTTAATTTTCTCTTTTCTGTTGCAAATGTCATTCAATGCTAGAGCTTTAGCAATGGGAAAAATTCCTAATCTCTGCTCCTATTTAATTTAGTTCCCCAAACATTAAAGGAATATTTGCTATATGTCTTACTCTACTAAGCAGTGGGAATACAAAGGTAAAACAATATAATCCCTACTCTATAAAAATCATTCATAGCCCTGTAGGGGAGCCAAATTACATTATAATTATTTTTATACACTCATCCCAGTAGGCCAAAGCTGGTACCGCCTTTAAACTCTCTTCATAGCCTCTATTCATTACCATAATTCTATCACTAGTTCTGGCTGTGCTTTCTTGTTTTCTGAAATTTCATTCATTCATCTAATATGCATGTTTTGAGTATCTACTATACGCTAGACACTGGACTGGGTACTGGGCAGTTCTTTTCATTCAAAGGAAGTTAGGATTTTTTTTTTGATCACTCTGTGGTGTGTGTGTGTGTGTGTATGTGTGTGTGTTCTTGAGCCATATATTACCTTTTTTCAATTAATCTTCCCTTTTCTCCTTACTACCCTCTCTACTTAACTGTTTGGTGCTACCCTCTGCTCTAAGGGGCTGCATATGCTACTCTTCAGTAGCTACTCTAGGTGCTAGTGCACCTAAACTCCTGCCTCTCACCCCTACCTTTGATCCTCATTCATTCTGAGCTTCATTCTCTTTGAGTTGTTTCCTACATAACAATAGATGGTAAAAGACTTGACCAAATATAAACCAATTCTCAATGATGGGGTTCTCAGCCATTATCAATAACCTTTCCTATTAAAATAGTTCCTTAATAATTAAAATAGCAGGCCCATTAAGTGGTTTAAAATATGCCATACATATTAAATATATTTTTCAAAAAATTCACCAAAAGGTTTAAATAGACATTTAAAAGTGAGCACACAGAATGTTGATGCCTTGTGGTGTAGTTATAGCAGTGCTGCTTAATTCATTCCTGGGAGGTCTTTAAGGGCAATGATTAGTTTAGTCTTTGGCACTTTATGGCTACTCTGTTCATTGTTTTATAACTGTTATGCTTATATAGGAAGATATATAATATATTTAAGAAAATATTTATCCCTTTTATTTTTTCTGTAAAAACTTACTTTCTAGATATATAGTTTGTGTGATTGTTAAACTGAAGCAGAATTAATGAACTTAGGTAAACATTGGTGGGCACTTGGCTGGCACGCAATACACCTGTTAAGAAATAAATGAACTTGGAAAGCAAGTCAATGTTTTCAAGTTTTAAATGATACTGTGATTGGTCTCTGTTGACTCCATTCACATTACCCTGATGAGTAGTGGCCAAGTGCTTTGTGGTTATATTGCTAGTTTTGAATAACCATGTGGGGACAAGTGATTCTGTTCCTATTTCTGTTATCTGAGAATTTTTTTCTTTATAAAATATTTATTTACAGATGAAGATATATTTGTTTCTTAGGCCAAAGCAAAACAATAAGTACAAAAATAGAAATATTTTCTAAACATGCCGCCAATGACAGTTCTAGATTATGATGTCTAAAACCACTGTGTCTGTCTTCCAAAGTCAGTGTGGCAAACACTTGGTTAGCCAAAATTCTCAGGGGTTGGGATACAGTATAATTTTCTGGATGTCCTTGTTTAAAATCATTCCAAATTATGTTCTTGCCTTACTAAATAGAATACTGGGAATTTGAGCAAATCTTGAGGAATCCTAAATTGTTTTTAGGACACCAATATGACATAGAAATCAATCATTGTCTTCTAGGCCTCCGGTTATGAAATTTGTAGACAGCAAACCAATTCTCCACTATTTCTGCGAAAGAGGCAGCAAATTGTTGTTATTGTTTGGCAATGGGTTTGATTCACTGCCCAAAATCAACTTATCCCTTCTTTTTTTGGTAAAATCTATTTTGAAGCCATACACAACAAAAATCTTCCAGCTGAGTTTGCTTTATAACTGGACTACGAGTGAAGATACCAGGTGTTTTAAAAACAAACCAAATGACTGAGTTTAGAAAATAAAGTGAGATCGCAGCACCTCTTGAGAGTGTCTGAGGTCTCTTTCCCTTTTTGATCGCGATGGCAAGGTTGGGAGAAACTGTGGCGAGTAAGAGGCAGAGATCCAAAGTTGAATATAGCATCACGTCTTCTAGAGAATCTCTCAGAAGAAGCTGGATGACAGAAAATAATTCTTAGAGTCTAATGGGTTGCTTCAGGCAATTCAGACATTTGCTAAGAGTTGCACCAAACTTGCGCTGACATATTGCTCGGGTTCTTTGATTTGACATGGTATAACCACCTAGAACTTACATTCACATTTTATTTTAAAAATATTTTAAAAATGTAATCAACTCAATAAGTGGTCAGTTGGTGAAAAGTCACATTCTGGGCATCCTGAGCATAGTGCAATGTAGTTGAAAGAGGGCTGAATCAGGGTACATAGAGCCTGCTTCTGAACCGCACTGTACTGCTCACAGCACCATGACGAAACTCAAATAAGATCATGTTTTTGAATGGCCTCTAAAGTGCAATACAAAGGTGACTTTTGGCATACAGAGGTATTCTTTGCCTTTTGATTCTTCTGGACCTAATGGGTTAAAACAATGTCTTAAGTCTATATCAAGATAAAATTAGGCTTGAACAAATATTGCTTAAAATAGAAATCAGAGGAAAAACAGAACACGAAGGATTATTCTTCTTCAATTTCTCTATAGTCACTTATCTTTCTCATCCTTTCAAGTTATTTAGCCTTTTGCCCTTCAGTTGATAAATAGCTCTTTTTAAAACTCAAGTACTGTCACAGTGCTATAAATTAAACATATATATAAAGAGGAGTAGCCTTGCTATGATTACATTCTCTCTGTTAGGTAGAATTCATGTTGATTCTAAATTTAATGTTGCTATCCCTTATACTTTACATGTTAAGATATAAACAAAAGTCCAGAGCTGGGCCTGGTCTGATTTTAAACCACTTGATAAATATATTGTTAGGAGTGTTTTATATTTGTGAGATGTTTTTACTATAGCATTCTTGGCATATAAAACCCATTTGAAAATGGTTGACACATGTAGTTTTGAAATTTCGCCTCAAAATATGAAATAAATGTACAGATATCCTTCACATTTATTTAAAATTCCTTTAAAACATTTTTCCTGTTAATTTACATTACGTAGTAGTGAATTTCTCACCAAAACAGTGAAATTCCTTAGCCAAAATGATTAGTGAATGACAGACTGTATAGTGATTCTGTTCAAACAAGGAAGTTGTTAGATTTAACTGTGCTAGGCATTGTGGGAAATGGAACAATTAGTAAAACACAATGTTTTGGCATTGGTAAAACACTGGCGATTGTAATAATTATAATTGTCTAGTTATGTAAAATAGCAACCATATTCATGGAGAACAACAACTTGGTGGTGGTGAAGTTTATAGACTCGTTTCTCCAGACATTTCTTCATTCCTCTCATTCTAGTATTTTTCCCTTCCCAGGGGTATATCTCTCCTGTCCCTTCTCTGGATTGAAAATGGTTGCCACTTCAGGTTAGCCTTTTAAAAATTATTTCCCTCTGTAATCTGCAAAAGACCCATTTGTTATTTTCTTCATATTCAGGCATTAAAAACCCTTGTTAAATAATAACCATGGCTCCTGATAAGGATCTCAATTGCAGTTTCCATAACTCATTAAACCATAAAGCATTTCAGAATGTCATCTTGTACCTAAAACACTGCAACAAAGAAAGGGTGGGTTTTAGACAGGTTGGAGGTTGCAGTGAGGAACTGAAGCAGCCATCTAGAACGGAGTCTTAACCTGGATCCCTTGGGCTTCTAAAAGGTCTACGGGTGAGCTACAGAAGGCTCAAAAACACCGTGAAATTGTATATAAAATCATATGTGCCTTTGTTCATTTCACTTGGGAAGAGGGTCCAAAATTACATTAAGATTCTTCTAGCTATCTTGGATATAAAGGAGAGTTAAGAAAAATCAATCTGGAGGAAGCATTATAAAGGTTTTCTGTGACAGGGACAGAGATAGGCAGGTAGAATCTACCTTTAAAAAAAGAGGAAGTATAATTTCACCATTTTTGCTATTTTAAAGCCTCCAAGTTTAGAGTTGAGTGGAAACATTTTTCAAATTTCAAGTATTTAGGGACTATTGTCAAATATTTTCTACTTAAAAAAGTTAAAATCTAGGTTTTCTGTTTTACATTGTTTGATAAATTATAAAATAGATATTGAATATATTCTATGACAAAGCAATACAACTTGTACATTGTTGTTTTTGGATAAACAAGGCTTTCCTTGGTAAAATAGAATGTAAATTGCTGAGAGTCCTTTAGTACCCATTATAAGGTTAAGTTGGAAGAACACAGATGAATATGACATAGTTATATCCGTACAGTAGTTTATGGTGCACTTAGGAGGCACATAAGCAAATTACTAGGTTTTATAAACACTGACCAGTTAGCATTTTCTGACACTAGTACTTTACCTTTCAAAAGTAATTTAACACAACTAATTTACTTAGATATTATGTTAAAAGTTTCTATATTTTAAAATACAACAAAATTTAAAATACTACAAGGAAGAATCATTGTTACTTGTAGAATAATTTTTGAAGAGTCACTTTTGGTCAATGCCAATTTCTTCTAATATCATTACTATCAATAGAGAATAAAACTATGAAACCAACAAAGGAAATCCTGTTCAGTAAAAGAAGAAAAATACAATTTCATTTCACTTTCCCCACTTTTTACTGAAAGATTTAGTTTAAAAACAGAAAAATTGATCATTTAAATATGGCAGAGCTTTACCACTGATTAAATAATCTGGAAATTTGCTTGCTTACCTGAACTGCCCAGTGAACTTGTTGGAAGTGTATTCTGGATGTTTCTGGTTAAAAATGGGTGTGGATTTATAAACACACACACACCTGACCTGCAACCCCGCCTGCATAGAAACAAGAGCATAGTAACCTGCAAACTTACTTACAAAAACAGGTTTGTCTGAAAAACTCTGTACTTCTTTCCAGTTCTCATGCTTCTCACACTAAAAAAGCTCTTCTCTCTCTCTCTAAATTAAGATTGAATGTCCTCATAAAAGGAGCCCAAATACCATCTCTGGGCTTTTTTCTCTTGAACCTTTTATTTCCCAAGGTAATTTAATGTTTGGCTGGAGGTCAATGCCAAAAAAAAAAAAAAAAAAAAGAATAAGAAAAGAAAAGGGAGAGAAGAAAGAACCAGAATGAATGTAGGAACTGTGTGTGTGCCATTGTCCCTGATGAGAGTTCCGGGAGGCTTGCAGATTAGGCTACCAAGCAAATAAAAATTCCTAAGGGTTATTCTGTTTGCGGGGATATAATTAACAGCTAGGGAAATCAAATCCTTTCTTTTTTTTTTTTTTTTTTTTTGAGAGGTAGAGTGAGAGAGAAGGAAATAAAAATGTTTTAAATTCAACATTTTCATAATTTGCTTATTCTTTACAATTTTTCCATAAAATCTTTATTATACCCCAAAATAGAAAAACAAGCAATTAGGTACATTTGTTCATGTTTACCACAACAGATACTGTTTAATGAGCAGTATTAATCAGATTAATTAATGAAATTAATTCAATCAACTAATTTAATTACTGTTGAGATGACATAAGGTGGTGGTCACCAAATCTGATCCATCTGTTTATGTACAGCTCAGGAGCTAAGAATGGTTTTTACATTTTCAAATAGTTAGAAAAAATCAAAAGAAGAATCATAGTTTGTGACATGAAAGTTCTGTGAAATTCAGATTTCGGTAGATGGAGGGCAGCCACACCCATTCACTTGCATACTCTCTATGGCTGCTTCCACACTGCAACAGCAAAGTCCAGAGTACAATCCACGATCCCCATGGATACTGGATACTACAATCCGTGCACAGACAAGTCCTGCAGTTGGCCCTGCAACCTGCAGATACCGACATTCCTTCCTTGTCATATGTAGGTTTCACATCCTGTCTGTAGTGCAGTGGCGTGATCATAGCCCACTGCAGCCTCCAACTCCAGGTTCAAGCAATCCTCCTGCCTTAGCCTCCCAAGGAGCTGGGACTACAGATGCGTGCCACCATACCCAGTTAAGTTTTTTTATTTTTTATTTTTCTAGAGCTGGGGTCTCACTGTGTTGTTTAAGCTAGTCTCTGACTCCTGACCTCAAGTGATTCTCCCTCCTCAGTCTCCCCAGTAACTGGGCTTACATGCGTGAGCCACCGTGCCTGGCAAGTACTATATTTTTGATCAGTATTTGGTGATCTGCCCACAGGAGGGTTGACTGTTTTTACTGAAAAAAATTCACGTGGACCCACACAGTACAAATCCGTGTTGTTCAGGGTCACTGTACTTGAGACCGGGACTTTATGGCCTGCAAAGCCTCAAATATTTACCAACTGGCCTTATAGAGAAAATGTTTGCTGATCCCTAATCCAGGATTTTGTTCATATATTGGTCCTTGCATCCTTCCTTCTCTCCCTCTCTCCCTTCTTTCCTTTTTCTTTCTTCCTTTTTTGTCTAATTGCTCTGAATATAGCTAAAGAGTGAGAGTGATTACCTTGCTTCTGATGTTAAAGGGAGTATGCTTCTAGTGTTTTAACTTCAGATGTAGTGCTGTATTTGTCCTACCATGTTAAGAAAGTAGCCAGTATTTTTATATTACGGCTCTTAAAAGTGGGAAATTTTTTTTCTTTTTTTTGAGACAGAGTCTTGATCTGTCACCCTGGGTAGACTGCAGTGGCATCATTATAGCTCACAGCAACCTCAAACTCCTAGGCTCAAGCGATACTCTTGCCTCAGCTTACCAAGTAGCTGGGATTATAGGCATGTGCCACCTCACCTGGCTAATTTTTGTATTTTTTGTAAAGACGGGGATCTCACTTTTGCTCAGGCTAGTCTCGAACTCCTGAGTTCAAGCAATTCTCCTACCTTGGTCTCCCAGAGTGCCAGGATTACGGGCATGAGCCACCATACCTGGCCTGAGATTCATCCATGTTATTCCATGTATCAGTCATTCACTGCTTGTTATTGCTGGGTATTAGTCCATCATACAGATATACCTCAATTTGTTAACATGCTCCCTATTGTTGAATGTTTGAGTTGTTTCTAACTTTGGGATATTATAAATAAAGCTCCTATGAGTGTTCAAATACCAGGCTTTGTATGGATATATGTTTTCATTTCTCTTGGGTAAACACCTGCAAGTGGAATTGTGGGGTCATATGGTAAGTGTATGTTTAAATCAGTAAGAAAATACTAAACTGTTTTCCAAAATGGTTGTACTAATTTACATTGCCATCAGTTGTTCCACATACTGACCAACATTTGGTATGATCAGTCTTTTTAACGTTAACCATTCTGTGGATGCGTAATAGTGTCTCATTATAGTTTCAATTTGCATTTCTCTAAAGACTAATGATGTGGAATATCTTTTCATGTGCTTATTGGCCATTCATATATCATCTTTGGTGTAGGTCTATTAAAATATTTTCTCTATATTTAAAAAATTAGGTTGTTTTGGCTGGATGCGGTGGCTCACGCCTGTAATCCTAGCACTCTGGGAGGCCGAGGCAGGTGGATCGCTCGAGGTCAGGAGTTCAAGACCAGCCTGAGCAAGAGTGAGACCCCATCTCTACTAAAAATAGAAAGAAATTATCTGGCCAACTAAAATATATACATAGAAAAAATTAGCTGGGCATGGTGGCACATGCCTGTAGTCCCAGCTACTTGGGAGGCTGAGGCAGTAGGATCGCTTGACCCGGGAGTTTGAGGTTGCTGTGAGCTAGGCTGATGCCACGGCACTCACTCTAGCCCGGGCAACAAAGTGAGACTCTGTCTCAAAAAAAAAAAAAAAATTAGGTTGTTTTGTTCTTATTATTAGTTATATTCAGTAGTTTTGGGGGAAAATGTTCTGTAAATGTCTGTTAGGTCCATTTGTTCTACAGTCCCGTTTAAGTCCAGTCTTTATTTATTTTCTGCTTGGACGATATCTCCAGTTCTGTCAGTGAGGTGTTGAAGTCCCTGGCAATTATGATGCTGCTGTTTATCTCTTTGCTTAGATCTAATAGGGTTTGATTTATGAATCTGGATGCACCTGTGTTACATGCATAAATATTTAGGGTTGTTATTTCTTCTTATTCAATTGCTCACTTTACCCATTATATAATGACCATCTTTGTTTTTCTTTACTATTATAGATTTAAGGTCAATTTTATTTGATATAAGAATTGCTACACCTGCTTTCTTTTGGTTTCTGTTTGCATGGAATATTTTTCCATCACTTCACCTTGAGTGTATATGAGTCCTTGTGGGTAGATGTGTTTCCTGGAGACTACAGATACTTCAGATTTATTTTTTCATCCATTCAGCCATCCTTTGTCTCTTGAATGGGGCATTCAGACCATTTGTGTTCATTGACATGTGGGAAGCTATTCTGTTCATCCTGTTGGGTAGTACCTTATTGCTTTGCTGCACCTCTTGAGCAATTGTTTTATATGAGCTCTGAGCTTTAGCTTTTGGGAGGTTTTACTCTAGTGGGTGTCTACTGTGTGATCCACGTATGATGTGGTTCTGAGTACTTTGTACATGGCAGGTCTGGTCTTGTAAAATTCCCTCAGTGTTTGTCTGGAAAAGTCTTTATTTCTCCTTCATTTATGAAACTTAGTTTTCCAGGATACAGAATTCCAGGCTGGCAGTTGTGTTGAAGGATACTAAAGATGGGGCCCTAATCATTTCTAGCTTGTAAGATCTCAGTTGAGAAGTATGCAGTTAGCCTGATGGATTTTCCTTTGTAAGTTACTTGATGTTTTTACTTCATGGCTCACAGGTGTTCCTCCTTAATGTTGACTGTGGCCAGTTTGATGACTGTGTTTTGCTGATTGCCTCTTTGCAATGAATCTCTCATGTGCTTGTCGAGCTTCTTGTACCTGCATGACTAAATCTCTAGCAAGATCAGGGAAGTTTTCCTCAATCATTCCCTCAAGTAGGTTTTCCAGCCCTTGTGTATTTTCTTTTTCACCTTCAGGGATGCCTATGATTCTTATATTTGGCTGTTATAAAAAAACTCCCATATTTCTTGTAGGCTTTGTTCATTCCTATTAATTCTCTATTCTTTATTTTTGAATAATTGGGTTAATAATTCAAAAGAATTGTCTTCAAGCTTTGAGATTCTTTCTTCTGCATGGTCTAGTCTATTCTTAAAATGTTCCACTGTGTTTTGTATTTCCTTAGATAAATTTTTCATTTCTAGAAGTTCCATTTGTTTTTTTTTTTCAGTATGTAGATCTCTTTAAGGAATTTTTCATCCATTTCCTGAATTGGTTTTCTGGTTTCTTTGACTTGGTTTTCCATTTTCTCTTAGATTTATTGAGCTTCCTTACAATCTATATTTGGAATTCTTTATCTGTCATTTCAATATTTTCATTTTGGTTGGTATCCGTTTCTAGAGAGCTGGTGTTTCCTTTTGCAGGTGTCCTTTTGTTCTGACTTTTTATACTTCTGGAGTTTTTTTACTGATCTTTTCTCATCTAGGGCAGCTATCACTTGTTATTTTTGGATTTTCTTTGTTTAGGTGGTTTTTTTTTTTCTTCTCCTGTACTCCTAAGGGAGTGCTGGTAGCATATGTTGGGTAATAACCTTTGGCTTTGCTTGTGGGTGCTTTGATTTAAGTCTAGATTCTGGATGGATGCCTCGGTTATAGATATCCCTAGTGTGGTGGTTTTGGTTTTCTCAGTGACTAGTTGTTTATAGGCCATTGTGGTTGTATGCTCTGTGTGTGGCAGATTCCCTTTCTCTCTTTGATGAGGAAGGATGGAGGTCTTTGAGATCTCTTCTCTTTTTCCAGCCCTGTGGCCTTCTTAACAGTGTGAATTGGATTGTCACATCCAGTTTAATCTCTGAGACAGTAGGTGGTGCTTGTGGTAAGAATCAAACACACCCTGTATGATTGAGTCAGTAAATGCTATAAAGGGCTATGCAAATTGACCTCCCTGTCAGTAGGTGGTGCTTGCCAGAAGGAACCAGCTGCAGTGTTGTTTTTGGGACCTGTGACCAGCTCTAGCCCCTCATGAAAAGCACTCAAATGCCCCCAGAAGTGGGAGGAGATCTGGAGCTCCCAGGTGACTCCTTATTCTCCACCACAGCAGAGTTGGGTGGGGCAGTGTGGCTGGGCAGGACTGGGTTGGGTGACCCTGCCCTCAGCTTCCACAAAAGCTGGGAAAGTAGCTATTTCAGCAGGGGCCAAAGGTCCACACCCAGGCTTCAGGGGAAAGCCACCAAGGAGGGGCTGAGGTGGCCCCACCCAGCTAGAAAGTCTTCTTGTGGAGGCAGGGGACATCTGAGGTCCACAGTCTAGCTGCCAGGAGTGGGTTTTGCTCTTCTCCCCACTCCCCTGCTCTGCAGTCTCTTTCAGCATCTGCTGACAGATAGGAGTTCAGACTAGCAGAACTTCTCAGCAGTGGCACTGCAGGCTGGGAGCTTCCCTTCCCAGGATCCTGCCCTGGGCTGAGAGTGTGTCCTTCCTGTGGGGAGAGGACTGCTCTGTGAGTGCACTGCATCTGGGACTCACACTGCCCTCTCTTTTTATTTCTGCCCATGCAGGCTCCCTTAGCTCCCTGAATTAGTTCACAAATCTCCCCTCCATGCCCCTGAGCAATGTGATCGAGTCCTGGGGGTACAGGATATGGCCTGCAGGCCTGTTCCTGGGTCCCTGAAGATCAGTTCATGACAGTGCTAGGGTGAAGCATGCTGGTCCCAAGTTGCCCATGGGGTGCTCAAGCAGGTTTAATGTCCCTCTGCTTTGGGTTGCCCTGCTCTGATGGAGCAGCCAGGCAAGCAGCACTGGGGAGGACCAGTGAGCAGGGAACTCACAGTCTGAGCACCCTTGGTCCTCTGCAGATCTTTAAGAGGAAAAGTTTGAACCCCACTCTATAATGTCCCAACAGAGGGGAAGCATCAGTTCCTGTTAGCCCTGGCTCAAGCATCTCTCTTGGCAGCCATGGGAAAGGAGAGGAAAAGAGTCTGAATGGAGGAAATCTAGCATTCTGGTCAGCTCCGTCCCTCTCTCTGGTAGGCAGCCGGCCTGGAATGTCCAGGCTCTCGGATCACGTATATCTCTTGGGATGCCCCCGGACCCCCTGTGGGTCCCACAGTCTGGGCTGGAGTTGGGAAATGTTTTTATGGGAATGAGGAAGACAAAAACCAAAGGGCTGAAGCCCTGTGGGGAGTACAAAGGCACATGGTGGAGAAGCAATATGGTGCCTGCTGTCTTGGCTCGGGTCTGCGGTTATGGGATGCACCTGCTTACACCAGGGTTTACTGGAAGGGACAAGGGTTGCATAGTTGTTTCCCATGGTATAGATGTGGACTCTACTGGAAGGTGCTAAGGTTCTCTGCAACTTTCTCAAGACCAGTGAGAAAGAGCACTTGCAAACAAGTCAGGCAAAGCCAATTTATTCCTCACCGATAGGCAGCAAAAACACGTAGCCTATGATCTGTGGTGAGCCAGTTTCCCAGGACTCAGGAAAGCTGCCTTGGGTGGACAAAATCTCGTCTGAGCATGTCCCACATTGTCCTGTAGCTGAGGGACCCCAGATGCCCTTGATCCTGGATTTATACCTTAAATATCACTTGGTCACTGAGCTCAAGTGTTGCAGAATATCTTGTTCTAGAAGAAACAATAACATAGCTGTGGCTGTTCTGGCCAATTTCTCCTTTTCTCAGGATAATGCATTCTCCAGAAATTCTACAGTTATTCTAAGAACTTCGAGTGGGAGAGGGGAGAGCTGGCTTGACTAAGGCCACCAGGGGAACTGTCCTCCTACAGCAAGGTCATTTGTATCCAAAGAGAGTTGCCCATAGGGGAGCTGCAACGTGGTGGGAGAAAAGGCCCAATACTTAAGGATCAAGAAAGGAGTTGCAAGTGACCACCCAGCATGGAGAAGGATCTGCCTGAGTCAAGGGAGCCTTAGGAGACAAATCCCCATGATGGACCTCTGTGAAGAGCCTACCAAGGTGTCCCCACACTAGCAAGTCAGCCCTAACTTCTGCCAGACCCTGAGAGCTGCAAGCTGGCTTAAAATGATACAGTTCATATGAGGTATTTCCCACCCACTTTCCATACTTTGCTCCTTCTCATCCTGTGCCCAGCCCCCCACTCCATTCAGGAGGAAGAAGTAAGTGGAAACAGGGAGGAAGAGAGGAGGGAGAAAAGTACAAGTGGGAGAAATACCAAAGAATCCATCTGTGCCTCTTTTTTCTATTGCAGGCTAAGCCTGAAGCCAGCCTGAGCCAGGAATAGGAAGGTTTGGCGGTTTAATCAAAGCAGGAGTTTAGATTCATACTTTGGGCTGAAAGTTTTAATTTTTGATATTAGTCTGTTGGCAACGCTGTTCCAATGCATGTAGAACTGTGTATTACATAGGAATGAGCAGAGAAAACACGGGACCTGCTGTTTATCCAGGGGCCAAGAAGGATTACTCCCACCGAGTATCTTTTAAAGGGTGACAGGAGGCGAAAAAGAACGTTGTGCTTTGCATACATCATGAGCCGTGCTTAGTCAGTGTCCCAGAAATAGTATCAAAGGGAAGAAAACTGATGGACCGTGTTGCTAGGGGTGGGGAAGGCGGTGTGAGGAATGAGCAGATGAGAAGCTACGCTTTTGTGCACCAGGCCCTCTTGGGGTAGCTTTTGTCCTCATGCTCCTTCCCTTGTGACTTGTGGGATCTGTCATGCATAGGAAGGCCTCCCCGTCCTGGGAAAGCCTGAGAGAGGTTTCTCTCATCTTGGCTCTGTCCTGATTTGCTGCTGAAAAAGTGATATGTCAGGTGTGGCTTCGAACAAAGGGAGTCACTGGTGTTTGAATTATGCCAGAGAAACAACCAAGAAAAATGACACGGTCTAGTCCAGCTCATGAGGGTATATGCTAAGTGCCTGCGAATAAAATCGTATTCAATTATTAAAACAGTATTCACATGTCTGAAGTGCCCCTTTTTCTCCTGAAAGGTGGTGACATTAAATTACTGAACAGGAATATGGAGCGCTGGGTTCTGAAGAGTCCTCAATTTATGTTTACTTCAGAGATGGCCAACCAATTTTTAGAGAGAAGGAAAAACTCTCATATTTGTGTTTAATTTTCTTTTAAACCAGATAACTTTTGCAAATCATTGCATAGGATTTGTCTATTAGAAAGATTTAGAATGAATGAATACTCTGCCTTACGTACTTTTCCTTTAACTTTTGCATTACATATCTTAATTTTTTACTCAGAATAGTGTCACAACAGGCAAACTACTATCTGATCAAGTAAAGGTCAAACTTCAAGTATGCAAATAACGTACTTCTTTCTCTCTTCTTTGTTGCTAGACAGACTGTCTCATTAGTTTGGCTTCCTTTTTTTCACACAGTCAATGGGGTTTGCATCATTCCTGTGTTGCCTTTCATTCTGAGTGTTGTTCGAGGTCTTTGTCCTAAATGGTTTGATTTAATGGGATATCACCTTTCATGCTTAACTTCTCCCAAACAGAAATAAGGTCAAATTTCTTATAAGCTTTGAATGAATTCTGAATACAACTAGCATTTGGGAATTAAATGAATGAAGCTTTCTAAATGGCTTGAATTAAGTTCATCTGCATCTTCAGTGGTTTAAGATTACCTAACTAGGCATTCACCTAGTAAACCTGTCTTTGAAATGTCTTTTCCAAAATGCTGGGAGTCTTATAGTACTGTGGCAGTGTGGGTGACATGGGTCGATGTGGTCAAGGACATGGGCTTTGGAGGGAGTCAGACCTTGTGTCGGATCCTGGTTCTGCCTCTTACACAGATGTGTAGCTTGGGCAAAGAACATCACTTACCTATGTTTCAATTTTGTCATTTGTAAAATAGAAATAATATCCTTTAAAATTGTAAGGATTAAGTAAAAAGCTGTATACGAGGATGCGGTAAAGTGCCTCCCTGTAGAGAATACCCAATCCATGTTAGTTAACATTAATAGTCACAAACTTACTGTTTTAAAAACTGTTTCTGTGAGGGAATTGAATTAAATTTTTTAGGATTTCAGAACTTCAAAGGTATTCCAAATAATTCCAAGAATAGTGAAATTTATTCCAAGCATGAAATTGATTTTTATAAATGAATTATTACAAATTTCCTATATAATGAAGGGATTAAAGAAAATGGCCATTGTCATCTTTTTGATTTCAGAGCTATGTTGGCAGCGCCATCTGCTGATTGAAAAACGAAACACTTCTGGAATATTTGAGAAGCAAGAAATACAATTAAGTGTTCTTTTGTATCGTTTTCAGCAAAGCTGGGCCAATTTGTCATTTTCTTTGCTTGGGAAATTTAATTTTATTGAAGAGCTAGATGACATATACCTATAACATTCTTCTGAAGCCTCAGTCACCATCTTTAAAGAAATGATTCCCTAATGGTATTGTCATTAACTTAATCCACTTAGAGACTGGCCCTTGTTATCAAGGGATTAATTTCTTTATTTTAAAGTATTTTGATCTCATATTAAAATTGTAAAATAAAAGGCCCACATGAGCCTAAATCTAGAATATTGTTTCTCACCTACTCAGAGGCTAACCCAGGATCAGATTAATTAGGTCACAGGCCATTGATTGGCTTTTTAATCCATTTTACAAAACCATCTATAAGTTTTAGACCCACGTGAAAGGAGTTCTGGGTCTGACTCAGAGAGATCACGGAGAGACATCTGTGTATTATACACCTTAGACTGGACCCTCGATAGCAGAGGACTAACTCGAGCCCCAAGGCCACTTGGAGCCAGAGCATGTTTTGGGGTATCTGCTAACATAACCATATGTTGAAATGGTTATATAATAAATTATCTATCTACCTATCCATAATGTGGTGAATAAAGGAAATGTCACATTAAATACATTTCCCATGATCTCTTTCATTGTGGTAAAATTCACATAGCATAATCTTCGCTATTTTAAATATTCTAAAATATACAATTCAGTAGAATTTGGTACATCACAATTTCATGCAACCATCACTACTATCTAGTTCCAGAACATTTTCATTTTTCAAAAATAGAATCTGTATCTATCACTCCTCATGTCCCTCCACCCCCTGGAAACCACTAATCTGTTTCCTGTCTCTATGAATCTACCTATTATGGATATTTCATACAAATAGAATCATACAGTATGTGGACTTTTGTATCTGGTTTCTTTCACATAGTGTAATGTTTTCTAGGTTCACTCATGTTGTAGCACATATCAATTCTTCATTCCTTTTTATGGACAAATAATATTGCATGGTATGTATATACCAAAAATTGTTTATTCATCTATTCATGGATGTTTTTGTTGTTTCCAGCTTTTGGCTATGGTGAATAGTGCCACCATGAATATTTGTGGACAAGTTTTTGTTTGAGCATCTGTTATTTAATACTTTTGGGTATATACCTAGGAATGAATTTGCTGGGTCACGTGGTATTCTATGTTTAAATTGCTGAGGGACCACCACACTGTTTTCTGCAGTGTCTACATTTTGCATTCCCACCAACAATGTGTGAGGGTTTCAACTTTGCCACATCTTCACCAAAGCTGTTTTGAGTGTAGCCATCCCAATGGATATAAAATAGTCTCTCAGGGTAGCTTTGATTTGTATTTCCTTAGTGACATTGAGCATCTTTGCATGAGCTTCTTGGCCATTTGTATATCTTCTTTGGAGAAATGTCTATTCAAATCCTTTGCCCTAATGATTTTTGAAGATATGATTAAAAGGATGAGTACCAGAGTGGAAAGAATCGTGATTAGGGTCTGTAAAAGTTGTAAAGAACAAAACCTACTTAGGTCACCTCAGCTGGGGGAGTGGTTATTGTAAGGCTATGTGAGGAAATGAGGAGACGCAAGAACCAGACTCGGCAGCTATGCAGAAGGGTCTCATGAAGAGCTGGAATGCAGTTTACCATTGTTCATCTCTTCCACAGTTATTTAAGGGCTCCTGTGTGGGGCCCTGGTAGGTGCTGGAGCCACAGAGAAGTATGGCGGCCTGGTCTCCAGAAGTTGGTGTTCTTCCTCCCTCTTCTCCTGACTCCATTCTATTGATTTCTTAGCTTTTTCTCCATCTTCCCTTTCTGTTTTTATACTCCTGTTCTTTTCCTTGTATGATACTTCCATTGCCCTCTGGATGTCTTACACTCACACGTTTCTGGGAGAGGATCTGATTCCTTTGGTTGGTCACTGTCCTTCATGGAGTGTCTCCGGGGAAGACTCGTTGCAGCAGGCAACATTGCCTCGCAGCCTGGGGCCTCCTGTTCGTGTAGCTCCAGGTGGCCCAGTCAGATGTAGCCAGGCCAATGACAGCCTATCTGTGAGGAACTGTCTGACCACTGTGCTCACAGAGCAGTGGCGGGTGAGGCAGACACTGGGAGTGTTTCATGGGCTCCTAACTGTAACACTTCAAACTTTTCATCGCTTTACAAAGGGTGTCTTGTTTTCGTTTTCTTGTTGCTGCTAGAATAAGCATTTGCCACACACTTAGTGGCTAAAAACAACACACATTTCTTGTCTTGCAGTTCTGGAGGGGGGAAGCCTGAAATGAATCTTACAGGGTTAAACTCAAGGTGTTGGAAGGTCTGGTTCCTTCTGGAGGCTCCAGGGTAGAACCTGTTCTTTGGCTCTTCCAGCTTCTAGAGCCTGCTGTGTTCCCTGGATTGTGGCTGCATCACCCTAGTCTCTGCCTCCATTGTCACGTTGTCTTCTCCTCTGCCTGACCTTCCCGTGTTCCTCTTATAATACGCTTGGACTGCACTGGCTCTGCCTGGATAATCCAGGACAATCTCCCTGTCACAGGATCCTTAATTTATCTACATCAGCAGAGTACCTATTGCCATGTAAGATAACACTCCCATGGTTCGGGCATTGAGAATGTAGACATCTTTGGGGGGAATTATTATTCGGTCTACCCAGGGTCACAGTAAAGAAAAACTAGACAGCTTAGACCAAGGGGGTTTTAGTCTTTAAAGCATTAAGCAGAACAATTCCTAAAGTGAATGTCATTGAAAGTTTCTGGTGTTTCTTTTAGCGTTTTATTGGCCAGACTGTGGTTTGTAAACAATGTTGTCTCCTTAATGTTAGCATTTTGGAAATGAGCCCTGAAAGGTCGAACACAAAGTAAGTATTGCTTGGTAAAATTAATGAAGTGGATTACTCACAGGGATTAAGCAGTTCTAAAAGCAATTAAGGCACCCCAGGGGTTCTTTACAGCTTGTGGATTCATTAATATTTAACAAATCATGCTGCAGGAGGCACAGTGTCTTGCTCTAGATCGGCATACAAAGGGAAGACCCTCTCTTCCTGCAAGAGCTATGCAATACTGGATCTCAGAAATTATCATCAACTGACGGTTCATCTCTTAAGCAAATCATTTCCCATGTGATCTGCCTTTGCAGCAGACAGGCCAAGTCCCTAAACCATGAAGAAATGGTGTCAAATTGTACAATGGCCTAAGGTGTTCCACTGGTTAGACCTTTTCTAGAGCCAACCTGCCTTGGAGAAATGGGGTGGGGTGTTAGCTGTACAAGGGAGATTGAAACACCTCATTTTTTTTTCTTTCTGTTTGTTTCAAATATTTGTCTAAGGAGTAGGCAGGAAATGTGTTTTACTTGAGATGTCTTATAAGTTCAATGTGTTTCTCTAGTGAAGCACTAATTTTTATCTCTGCTTATACACAACCTCACCCCCATTTCCAGGAACTGCAGGATGTCTAGCCAAATGTAAATGTTTTTTTTTAAACATACACACACATAGACACACACACTTTCCTTTCAGATGGGTCACATTTGTCCCCACGACACCTCCACCTACTTAATCCTGAACCTGTGCATGTAGAACTGTTCTTTCTACTTGCTTTAATCGGAGAATTGATTAGGACTTGGTTTGGTCCCTAATCTGAGTCTATGATAGCAAATGGGGCCTGGTGGTCTTGGCCTGCTAGTAGTTTGTGAATGTGTTGTTGTAAAATCAGCCTTTTTTTCTCTTTCCCTTGGCTATTTCACTGAGCAACACCACTCACCCTTTGAGCACTTTCAACCCATCTGGAATGTCACCCTAAACTGTCTTAGCTAGTTTTTCACAGAATACAGTATGGCAGTGTGGGTCCGTTCCAAATCTAAGTTGAAATTTCCATTCCTGGTGAATAAGTTTTTTAGTTTCTACCCTTGCTACTTTCTCTTTTCAGGGATTAAAGATATTGAGTCAAAGTCCAAGGTGCTTTCATTTTCTGCATGATAAGCATGGGTGCTAACAGAGCTCAGTCTGACTCCCGCCATGCTTCCCCATCCATCGCAGCTGATGGGAGGCAGTGGCAGGGTGACAGTATTGCCAAAAGTTTTACCAGAAATAGGCCTAGAGGGGAATCTCCAAAGACTGGCTCCCTCCAGTTAACATAAGCTTCATCTTTCCCATAGTTTGGGATCCAACCTTCTGCTCTGATGTGTCAGAAATTTGGCGTTACCCTTGGAGCCTTGAGGGGACTGGTTCACAAACAAAACTCATGAAAGACAAATATGTAAAACCAGTCCACCAGTTCATTACTTTACCATGGAAGAAAAAGTAAAACTATTTTCCAATAAGGCAGGTTAAAGGAATGACCTTTGGAATCAGACCAGTGGTGCCTCGGAAGATGATAACAACTTCTCTAGGCGTTGGTGTAGTCAAATGGGAAACATTGTAATACCTGCATGATAGGGTCATATGCAGCATGATTGGGAGAATGTGAGCGAAGCGTTTGGTTGGCATAAAGGAGGTCACTGTTATCACGGCCATTTATATCGTTTTACAATTGAGGAAAATGAGGAAGAGAGTAATTGATTACTTCCAAGTGGCAGAATCGAGCTGGAACCAGGTTTTCTGACCCTGTATTTTTGCAGGAGCTATACGGCCATGGATCTCAGCAGTTCGCTTTAAACCGAGGGTTCTTTCCTCTGTCCAGAGCTGCCTGTGCTCACCCACCACCCTTTGCCTCACAGCAAACTGCAGATCTGCCTCTCGGACCTGCCTGCTCACCATGTTTGAAGAAGTAGTTCTAGAATTTCAATCTCTTTTGAATTCTTTTGCCACTAAATATAAATCTTCAGGCAATTTGTCTTTTTATAGACCAACATATTTTTCTTAGTTCAATATTTGGAAATAAAGTGACGTGTGGTCATTGAAGTCTTAAGTTCACTGACGCAGTTTCAGAAATCCCCACTTCTCCCTTCTTTATCACCTTCCATTGCACTATCCTTCACAGATGTTTTTTTCTTTAGAGTATTGACTTTAGAGTATTGATTTCTGTGCATATAATGCCTTTTTTTTTTTTTTGCTCCTTCTGATTACATGCAAACAAAAACCATCATGTAGATAATGTGCTTTTCTGGGCCCACTTTTTCTTTGGAGGAATTTCATCCATTTATCTTTTTCTGTTTCTTTAGAGTCCTGTAGCTACTTCAGCTTTGATTCTCATAGGAGGTGACTTTTAGAACATAGAAAGTGGCAGTAGAGAATAGGAGGAGGGAAACCTGGATTAGAATTGAGGGGAGCTCTGGCTCTGCTGGACCTTGGGCAAATCGTTTTCTCCCTTTAATGCCAGTTCTTTTACTTGTCAGTTAGGAATGACATTTGTTTCATCCATCTGGGAGAGATAAATGAAACACTATAGTGTTTTGAAATCTGTAAAGTCAACGCAAATCGTTGCAGAGTGAAGCAAGCCTGGCGTGGTTCTAGTCCACAGCTTTCAGCCATTAACAAATCAATTCTCTCTGAGAGAATTATCACGGTCTCCTTAACTCTAATGGGGTGATGCATCATTCTACATCACAGCATTTTTGTAAGGTGCAAATGAAGGGGACTGAAGGACCTGAAAGCATTCTGTAAATTTCAAAATACCACATGAATGCAAAGGTGGCATCAGAGGACTCTGCCACTCCTTGGTCTATGTCCTCAGGCAAATTGGGCACCTGTCAGGCTTCCAATTCCTTATGCAGGGCCTTATGAAACTCTTAATCACTGTTTAGACATCTGTTTATACTGACATAGGTATATATTTTTTCTTAATAGTAGTAATTCTCCAGACTCTTAAATACCATGCAAGCACATTGTGGCATGCTTTCTTCTACTTTAACGGCATTTGTTGCTAATTGCTTCATGAAATCCTAATCCTTTCTTTATTACTTACAGAAATGATTTCCAGACAACATTCTTTGACCCTAAAATAAGTTAAAATTCCTAAAATATTGAATAAATCCTGACCAACTTCAATTTGGTTTAATTTTGCTTGCTAAAATGGGAGTAAGGCATGAATTAAAAGTGGAGGGCTAGGGCTTGAGGCTCCTGAAGACATTCTTTGAAGTATTGCTTTCAGATCAACTCTCTTTATCTAAGGCTGCCCAGTAGCCCCTCTTCCTCCCCACAGCGTACATTCTGCATGTGTAACCAGAGCAGACAACGATGATGTAGTATTATCCTTCGAGTCTCATCTTCTCCAGGGCAGATGCTACATTTCCTAGTGTTCTTCTCAACCTAGTTTTTGGATAGCTTAAAAAAAATTAGGCAAATTGTCAATGTGAAAAATCTTTAAACCTTATATTTGTACACATATGGGATGAGAAATAGAATAGAGGCAATTCATCTCCGTTGAAGTTGCTCAATAAAGCTGGGGTGACCACAGGAGCACATAGCAATTTATTTCTACAGCTGTGTGAAATGGGGCCAGCCTTCCACAGTGCCGAGAAAGAGATGCTCCAAAATTTTGGGATCATTTTAAGTTTCCTTATATCAATGCACCCACTTGTGATAATATAGTGAATGCATCCAACAGCACTCTGTAGTGCCACCTTTGGGATTTCAGCAATTTTTTGTTTTTTGGTTAAATTTAGGGGAAGTTTAACAAATGGATTCTCTGAGTCATTGACTTCATCTCTCAAAGGTATGCTTAAAAATTGATGCTCTCTATCTAAACAGTTGTCAAGTCTTTGGGTTGGAACCATGCAATCAAGTGACATCTTGGGAGACATGTAGGAGCTGCACAGGCCGCTTGGTGGTGCTCGTGACAGAGAAACTCCTCCAAAGGACACAAATCGTCACAGCTGTGACATTTTAGTTCTGCTTTACTGAACAGAAAGCACTGTAGTTCCAAATTTGATCCTAAATGCAAAACCGCAGTGTGCTATAAAACATGAACATTCCTGCAAAAACAGATTGACGTGGAATTTGTTCGTACTGTTCCAGAATAGTCTTCTGTCAACAGCCTCTTTTCACAAACAGAGAATCATAAATATAATGTGTGGCTACAAGGTATTTTCACATGTCAAGTCCAAGCAAACCATAACTAGCACTCTAATGACCTTCTGTAGTTAGAGAAATGATAAAAAAAAATTATAGAATGAAGTTCGCAGGGGAAAAGGAATATAGTCCCTTCCCCACTCAGCAACAGGATTCAGAAATCCTAGGTAACGTAGGCAGAATATCCCTCTTGTATGCGGTCTGTTTAACAAAACAAAATGAGCACAGCAGGGAAGGTTTTCTAAAAACAATTTTGCTTTTATTTATAAGTAAATCTTGGACACTAGGATTCATATATTATGTATGATGTATACATACCCGGAGGCTATTTATTGTATTTTATCTGCCTTTATGTTGCAAAGTTAAAAAAAAAAATGTGAGCCATAAAAATGCTCCAATAACACATTTTCTGTCATCTGGGAAAATATAATTTCTTTACCACATAGAAGTGAAAGTGATATTCTTTAAAAGGAAAAGCAGATAATGCCCTGAATAAATGTTTTCCCAATAGCTTATAAAAAGAAATCCAAACTCCCTATCAGGCTGACATGACATGGCTTCTACCTATTTCTCCTTCCTTGTCTCTCATGACACTTCTCTTCATTCCTTAGGCACCAGGGTCCCTGATGTGGGGGCAACCTTCCCCTTCACCCAAGAAGGTTTTCTGAAAGATCAATTCACAATAAGGCAGATTAATTAGAGAAAGAGATTTGTTTACCATGCACACAGATAGAATCACAGAGTGATTATCCAATATCCCAATGGCGTCCAGAAATTTATATACCCTCATTTTAGAGGGAAAGGGGAGATGAAGATTATAGGTAATGCTATTTAGGGGCAATAAATGATTACTCGGAAGGATAAATAGATGCTTGGGAGAATGAATGGATGGGTGGAAACAGATTGACTTGTAAATTACTCTCTTTGGAAATTAAATTAACCTGAGAGGCAGATATTATATTTAACATGATTTAGGCCAAGTCTGGTTGCATTCTTGATCTTCTTTCCAGTAATATATTGAGATAACAGAGAGGGAAAGGGAAGTCATTTGTTCTTTTTGATGAGTCCGTCTGGTTTTATGCAGATATAGGGAAAGCGCTTTACAAGGCTTTTTGATCTCTAAGGGCCTTTAATTCAAAATACTCTTTATACCAAGGAGTCATATTTTGGGTGAAACTTCTTGAGCTCCTTCATTTGCTTCCTCAAGTTCCTGCAGTTTGCCTGGCTCCTTCTGGCTGCAGGATGTAGCCTCAGAGAGGTCTTCGCTGTTGGCTTCATTATAAGTGGATCCCCTGTTATTTCCAGGCCTTTGTTTGTTTTATTCACAGCATTTATCCACTTACCAAAGTTTGTGATTTTGTTGTTATTGTTTATTTACTTTTAAAAGGAATTTTGTCTTTGCTTGGGTTCAAAATGTTGCTGTACATATTATGAATTATGGACCTTGAATAATAATGTGACTTCTTTTTAGCTCAGTTTCCTCATTTATAAAGTGAGTTTAATATTTATCTCATAGGGTTGTCATGAAGCATGAACACATGAATACATGCAAAATGCAGAGAGCACTGTCTGCCACATAGCAAAACCTTAATACATCTTAATTACTATTAGTACTATTTTAATCAACACCTGCGTGGTGGAACATTTCTTCCCTTGCTCATTGCACCTTTCTCTCTTTTCCTTCCTTTGAGAAGGGCTTCCCTGGCTGTCTTCCAGGAATTCATGCCAATTCCCTAGGATTCCACTCCCTGTCCCATTTCCCTGCTTCATCTATCTCCACAGGACTTTAAATTTATTATATTTACCTTTTAATTGATGATATCTCTTTCTCACTATAACTTAACCTCCTTGAAATCAAGCAGTTTGTTTTGTTCACTGCTATATTTCAAGGTTCCAGTAGAGGCAGATATTAGGCACTCAATGAATATCTGTTGCATGAGTAAATAATTGAGATATCATTATCATTATCATCCTCATCATGTCTCCATCTCTAAAATGTAAGCATCAATTGTATGTGTCTTGCTTATGTGTATGTCCCTACCACAAATTATAGTTCCCAGCCAAGACCGCTCTGTCAACACTTGTTAGGGGAATAAATTTTAATATGTGAAAAAATGTGTTTTGTGATTTTGCAAAATCATAGACATAGGCAATCTTAGCAATAAATATATTCATGATTATCACTCTTTAATTTATTTGTGGTAATTATGATTTTTGTGGCCAAATCAGTTTTGTAAAGGACTAGTTCGATTTTTGAAATCTTGTCACTTAAATTTTATTTTGTTACATACCCTTTCAGTCCAATTTGTATCCATAAAGAGGCATTCCCTATCTTTTTTACACACTTGGGGTAAGAGATGACACTATACATACAGTGATCCAGTCAGATTAAGTTTACAAAGAACTTGGTGCAATGTACATACCTTTGCCCTTATTTAATTTTTTCCCTTAGTTTTTCAAATCTTTCAACTGGATTCAGTCTAAGTAGTAAGTTCAGTCACTGGACATCTGTTGAACACAAGCATTTTCTTTACAAGTAAATATCTTTACAAGTAAAGTATAATTCTCTCCATTAACATTTTAAGGGCTACCGCTAGCACCAAACCGATACCATTTCCTTGTATGCTACAAAAGGCTGATGGCAGAATAGAAGACCCATTCTTTGCCCCCTAGAATCTCCATATCTATTGGTGGGAGTTCAGACCCCTGAACAAAGAGAGTTCAACACGGTGAGCAGAACACTTAAGGGGCTAAAGAGTTGAAAGAGGAAGTACATGCTGGATGGTTCAGAAAAGGAAGCAGTCCACCAATTCTACTGACCACAGTCTGCCATCCTCAAACATGGTTGCCAACATCTGGTGTTTGTATTTTGTTGTCTGACTCCACAAGTTCCAGAACTTCTTTTACAAATGAGATACAGGCTTCCCTCAGAGATATTGCAGGTTTGGTTTCAGACCACTGCAATAAAGAAATGTCACAATAAAATGAGTCACACAAATTTTTGTTTTCCCAGTACATATAAAAGTTATATTTACACTATACTGCAGTTTATTAAGTGTGTATTATGTCTAAAAAAACCTGCGTATAAACCTTAGTTTAAAAATACTTTATTGCTAAAAAACATTAATGATCATCTGAGCCTTTAGTGAATCATAATCTTTCTGCTGGGGTAAGTTCTCCCCTCAAGGTTGATGGCTGCTGGTTGTTCAGGGTGGTGGTTGCTGAAGGCTGGGGTGACAGTGGCAATTTCTTAAAATAAGACAGCAATGAAGTTTGCCACATTGATGGACTCTTCCTTTCACGAAACAGTGCTTTGTAGCACGCAATGCTATTTGATAGCATTTGACTCACAGTAGAACTTCTTTCAAAATTGGAGTCATTCTTCTCAAACCTGGCTGTTGCTTTATCAACTAAGTTTATGTAATATTCTAAAGCCTTTGTTGTCATTTAAACAATGTTCGCAGCATCTTCATTGGGAATAGATTCCATCTCAAGAAACCACTTTCGTTGCTCATCCATAAAAAGCAAATCCTCATCTATTCAAGTTTTATTATCAGACTACAGCAACTCAGTCACATATTCAGGCTCCACTTCTAATCCTAGTTCTGTTGCTATTTCCACCACATTTCAGTGACTTCCTCCACTGGAGTCTTGAACCTCTCAAAGTCATCCATGAGGGTTGGAATCAACTTCTTCCAAACTCCTGTTAATGTTAATTTTGACCTCCTCCCATGAATCCCCAAGTGTTCTTAATGACGTCTAGAATGGTGAATCCTTTCCAGAAGTTTTTTTGATTTACTTTGACAGATCCATCAGAAGAATCACTATCTATGGCAGCTATTGACTTACAAAATGTATTTTTTAAATAATCAGGCTTGAAAATTGAAATTACTCCTTGATCCATGGGCTGCAGAATGGATATTGTGTTAGCGGGCATGAAAGCAACATTAATCTCCTTGTACATCTCCATCAGAGCTCTTGGATGACCAGGTGCATTGTTAATCAGCAGTAATAGTTTGAAAGGAATCTTTTGTCTGAGCAGGAAGTCTCATCAGTGGGCTTAAAATAGTCAGTAAACCATGCTGTAAACAGATATACTGTCATTCAGGCTTTGTGGTACCATTTAGAGAGCACAAGCAGAGTAGATTTAACATAATTCTTAAGGGCCTTAGGATTTTCAGAACAGTAAATGAGCATTGGCTTCAACTTAATTCACTAGCTGTATTAGCCCCTAACAAGAGAGTCAGCCTGTTCTTTGAAACTTTCAAGCCAGGCATTGACTACTCCTCTCTAGCTATGAAACTCCTAGATGGTATTTTCTTCTAATAGAAGGCTGTTTTGCCTACAGGGAAAATCTGTTGTATAGCGTAGCTACCTTCATCATTAACTTAGCTAGATCTTCTGGATAACTTGCTGCAGCTTCTCCATCAGCACATGCTGCTTTGCCTTGCACTTTTATGTTATGGAGATGGCTTCTTTCCTTCAACCTCATGAACCAACCTCTGCCAGCTTCCAACTTTTCAGCATCTTCCTCACCTCTCTCAGCCTTCATAGAATTCAACAGAGTTAGGGTCTTCCTCTGGATTAGGCTCTGGCTTAAGGAAATGTTGAGGCTGGTTTGAACTTTCTGACCACTAAAACTTTCTCTGTATCAACAATAAGGCTGTTTCACTTTCTTATTATTTCTGTGTTTACTGGGGTAGCACTTTTAATTTCCTTCAAGAACTTTTCCTTTGCATTCACTACTTGGCTAGTTTTTTGGCATAAGAGGACTAGCTTTTGGCTTATCTTGGCTTTCATCATTCCTTCTTCACTAAGCTTCATCATTTCTAGCTTTATATTAAAAGTGAGAGTCATGAGACTCTTCCTTTCACTTGAACACTTAGAGGCTATTGTAGAGTTATTAGTTGGCCTAATTTCAATATTGTTGTGTCTCAGGGAATAGGGAGGCCAACAAGGGAGAGAGATAGGGGAACAGCTCGTCGGTAGAACAGAGAACACACACATTTATCGATTAAGTTTGCCATTTTACATGGGTGCAGTTTGTGGTGCCCCAAAATAACTACAATAGTAACATCAAAGATTACAGATCATCATAAAAGATATAATAATAATGAAAAAGCTTGAAATATTGTGAGAATTACCAAAATGTGACACAGAGACACAAAGTCAGCACATGCTGCTAGAAAAATCGTGCTGATAGACTTGTTCAACTCAAGGTTGCCACAAACTTTCAATTTGTTAACAAAACAAAACAAAACAAACCGTAGTATTTGCAAAGCACAATGAAGTGAAGAGCCATAAAACGAGTTATGCCGGTAATATTACTTTCCTAACCTATGCTTTAAATCCTTTGAAGAATTAATGCTTTTACTACCTTTGCTGCTTATGGCATTTTGATTATCTAGGCTAGTTTGAGATGTTATTTCTGAAATCTCTATCCTCTCTTTCCCAGCATGGTGTCCCTCTTTGATTCTCATTATTAGACATAGCTGTCATAGAAGCTTCTTTCCAGTGATTTCTTATTACCCAGCTCTTCTGCACTTTCACTCCAAGCCCTCTCTTGTAGTTCTAAATATGCATTTACTTCTGCTTTTCTTATTGGACTATCTTATTCCAAATCCCATCCTGTAGTTTCTCCTAAAGGCCTTGATTGGCATAACTCATTTTACTCTTACTAGAAAGAAACATCACAGGGAAACAATTCAACCATTTTTCCATTAAACCCTGGAACTGTCAGGTTTCAGTGTGAAATTGTCGGTTCTCAGCACACTCATGGCCAAAGAATGACTAGACACACCAAAGTTAGGCAAGCATGGAAATGAAGTTTACTGAGGAGAGAAAGATAGGATTACAGAGCAAGATACAGGTTTACAAAGCGTGATACATATGCCACAGATGACGACCAGACCGATTGTTGCAGCAAAGGGAGAGCAAAAGGAAGGGCACAAAAAGGGACTGGCTATGGTCTGCATCTTGTTCTATAGTGCCCGGATAGGCACCTACCTAGTGGCTCAGACATCACCACAGAACCACTTTGATTGGACAGTTGGGAGTCACATGACCTGAGCTAGGGTTGTTCTAGGTCACTTTCCGCACTCTATGGTACCTACGCTGCTTGGCCTGTGCAGAGTCCTCTGCATTCTTTTGCAGCTGACGTGCTAAATTATGACTGGCATATTTGTAGGGTTTTCCCTCCTCCTCGAGGTGTGGAGAGGTTTAGGGTGGGGCTATTGCACTGAGGCAAAATGCCCACTTTCATCCCTGGGAGACTCAGAATCCCTATCTTCCTAACATAACTAGTAAGAAAGACAAAATTGACACCCTCATGGAAGTGGAAGCATGAAGAAGAAGGAAAAAAGATTTTGGAGTTTATTCTACCAACACCAAAAAATCTTCAATTCGTTTAGAAATCTCAGTTTTAATAATCTTTGCTTTCTGGCTATGACCTTATTTTCCAGATTCTTTATGTTTGCCATACATAGGATTTAGACTTTAAAAAAAAAAAGATATTCAGTGATAGGAAAGAAGTAAACAAATTAAAATATTTTCTAAAGTTTACTTAACATGTATATTTAAGATTTAAATAATAGTTTTAGATATAAGTTGAGATAGCAAATGCCCTAGTTTTCTTCTTTAGTTGAGTATACTTTTTAGCAACAGAAATGGTAAGCATTTCTGGGTTTATAAGTTGGTTATGATTATAAGTGCTTGACACACAATCAAGTATATAATTTCTTTTTTATTTAAGTAGCACCACTCAGTACAGACTGCTTTGAGCGGTTTAGGCACGTTTTCCTTTCATAGAGAGCTTTGCTGCTGGTATTCTTCCCATCTGCCTCACTTTTACTAGTGGAAGTGTATTTTCTTACATGATTACTGAGCTGAACTGATTGAATACCTTGAAAGCAAGAGGACTGCCATTGTTGTCAGCTTGTGAAGATTGTCCTATGGGACCATGATCTATCCTGAGGGAGGAGGGTAGCAGCACAGGATCTGCTGTGGGTTAATTTTTACCCTGTAACTTTTTATTTATTTCTGCCAAATTCTAATATCTTAGAAACAGGAATAAAAAATAAAGAATTTATTTCTTCTTGACTTGTCTCAGGAGGAAGGTGGCTTGTATTTCTCAAAGAGCACAGGATGAGTTGATTTCTTTCTAAGCCCAAATATAAAAACAATAAAGAGGCACGGCTTCTACCTTAGATGAACAACAGAAACAACTGTCAATAAAATCCTCACTGAATTAAAGCCTTGTAAAGCCATACTAATTAGTTTTCTTAAAATTAACTGAAAGTGAGGATGGTGAGACCAAATGAGAAATGACTTCTCAGTACTAGGAGTAATGGGGGTTTTTGTATCCTTTTTGCTGTCCTCATGTTGGTTTCTGTTGGTTCTCAACTTCAAATGCCATTGTGATGAGATTGGACCAAGTATCCCAACCACATCCTCATAGTCTCAAGTGTTTTTGCTTTGTTCCTGACAACAGTAAAATGGAACAACAACAACAAAAATGCCTGACATAGTGTACATCAGGGCTCTTGTAGGTTTTCATCTGAGCCAGAAAACAATCGTCAAACGAGGGGACATTTTCATGGTGCCATTTTTCTCAGGTGGAAAATCAAAAGGGCAAACAGCAGCTCTTTCAGATGGTGTGGGACAGAGCATGGAAATGACTGCACTTTTTAGCCTCTGCACCTTAAAACACCTCCACCTCTGCTGGACGCATATTTCCTCCTGTCTTAGTGGTTGTGGGTTTAGGGCCAGCAGAGCCACTTCCTCTGCTCCACTGCCTCTGCCCACACCCTTTTAATTCCTTCCCAGCTGCTTCCTTTTTTGCTATCCAGCTTCCTCTTTCTTCTGGCTTCTCTCCCCAACTATAAGTCCTCCCTTCCCCCATCCATAATGGGTGTGACTGTACGCTGGCAACATACTCATACTTTATTAACATTTGACAATATTACTTTTCTTTCATCAGAATCCATACCCATTAATGAGGGATTCCACTGCTTTTAAGAGAACACTTAAGTTATTTGTAAAGCTGTTGTTGGCATACTAAGGTGCCCCATCACTTATATTAGATTCTACCTTAAAATAACCTATCACTTTTGCCGAAGACTTTCTGGAGCATGGGCGGTAATAGGATGCACCACACACTTGGCTGTGATGGTGGTGCTGTGTGTTGTTTATGCATGTTTACATGTCAACAGTCATAAGTCTTCATCAAAACAAACCTCTGTTCTGCCCTTTAAGGAAGAAAATCAACATTCCCATCTAAATAAAAAATGCAGATGTTTACTGTCCTTTGGAGTATTTTCTTACCCTTGTTTATGGCTAATTAATTCTCCTTATGGATGTACACTTACTGTCTTTAACTACCCATTCTCCTTCTAGAAAATGTTAGTAAGATGTGTGAGGAGTGCAGGAAACTTCACCCAAAAATATAGCTCCCTGGTATAATGCATATTTGAATTAAAGGCTCTTAGAGATCAGCAGATGTTAGAAGAGACTTTTCCCAATCTACATAAAGAACAAACCCAACCACCAAGGAGAACAATGCCTGCCCCCCATCCTCTCTCTTTCAAAGGACAGGACATTGTTCTCTGCAGTTCCCTTATCTGCCTAAAGTCCAGACCTATCACGGAAGAAAACAATTACCTCTGATCCCCTCCCTGAGTTTTCGTTAACCAAACCCAACCTGTATCTCAGAAGACTAAAGTCTGTCTACAAACCTGGATAAGCTTTTGTCACAAACCTCTCTGTGGGCCCAACAGACTTTGTTCCAGACCATTGTACATTATTCAAGCCCATTGAATTCCCCTAAAAATCATTTATTATCCCTCTAATATGATCCACACTTCCTCATCTCCTTTTCCTTCAAGAAATATAGTGTATAAACACTTGTACCTCATTGGGATATTGGACAATCACTCTTATTCTCCAATGCACACAGTAGTAATAAATTTGTAGGCCTTTTCTGTTACTATTTTTTTATTTTTGAGACAGAATCTTGCTCTGTTGCCCTGGGTAGAGTGCAGTGGCATCACTGTAGCTCACTGCAACCTCAAACTCCTGGACTCAAGCCATCCTACTGCCTCAGCCTCCTGAGTAGCTTGGACTACAAGTGGGTACCAGGAAGACTGACTAATTTTTCTATTTTTAGTAGAGACGGGGTCTCACTCTTGGTCAGGCTGGTCTTGAACTCCTGAGCTCATGCAGTCCTTCCACCTTGGCCTCCCAGAGTGCTAGGATTACAGACATGAACCACCATGCCGGGCCGCTTTTCTCTTATTAATTTCCCTCTTTGTGAGTTGATTTTTCAGCAAACCCTCTGAGAGTGAAGGGGAAGCTTTGCCTTCACCCCCACAATGCTAAGCCACCTGGCAATCAGGGAAGAATGGATTTTACTTTTTTTTTTTTGGTAGTTTATCCTAAGGTAAAATGGAAACAGTGGGTTCCTAATTAAGAAATTGCCAATGGTAGTGTGAAATTGCCAAAACTTTTTCCCATTCTTCTTCAGACTTACCCTTGACAACACTTGGATCCAACCCGTACTTCATCCCGTGGGCTTCTTCAAGTTACACCCCACACTGGCAACTCCACTCAAAGAGCCTAAGGGCACTCAGTCCGCCAAGGTGTGCAGCTGTCGCTGACACTCCCTCTGCATTTGACAATAAAATGCAGGCCCTTCCTCCCAATGTCCTCTCCCCCAACACATGGGTTGCTCGAGGCATTTCTTTTGCATCTCCTGTAGTACTTAATTATGTACAAAGACTCAAGAACCAATGTGTCACCATGGGGATCATATTACAGTACAGATGCCTGGGAGGCCCATTTTTAATAGGCTGGGTTTGGAGCAAAGCCCAGAACACTACTTTATGTACCCAGCACCCCTGAGTGTTTGACTCACAGACCACACTTTGTGAAGCCATGAGTTAATGGCGGAAAAAAAAAATATTAAAAAATAGAAAAATCCATCAGATTTCCCAGGGACTAAAGAGGAAGCAAAACAATAAAGACAAACATTGAGGACTAAAATGTACTATGGAAATATCTTGTATACGTAAGTGCTTATAAAAATCAAGTAATGAATTTATATTCTAAGTTACAACAATTCCAAACAGTGCTATGTAACTGATGCATGCCATTGGAAGTACTCACAACATGGTCAAAATCAGGAGCAGTGCCCCCATCCCCCAGCTGGCTCTGGTTTTTGTAACTTCCTCATAAAGTTCAGCTTTGCCAGGCTGTGGTGATGTAAATGTTACCTGTGCCAAGATTCTGATTCTCCCAGGTTCCAGGGTCATGCCAGCAGGTAAGCACATGTTTAGGCCACATTTACCTGTGCTTTAGTGTTTTGAGAGGCAGGGAGCAGGAAGAAAATGCTCTTGTTAGATAGATAAAGATAAGAGGATAAAGAATTACTCACCTGCAGGCAATGAGACAGTCAAAGAATATATGGCAATTGAAGAGGCTAAGCATTGAAGAGGTGATATTTTCCTTTTTTTTCTACTGAGGATGTCTGATGTTATTGCTATGGTTTTTTACATCCTCCATATTTTGCCTATAGGTGCGTTGTAAAAACTGGAAACAAGTTTACTTATGTTATTTTTAGTGGGAGATTTTGCTTACTGGTAATCCACATGTCCACTACTGTCTGATTCCTGCATTCCCTGCCTTCCTCTCTCTCCTGTCATTGTGTTCACAGAATGCAGCAAAAAAAAAAAAAAAAGTTTCTGGTTCTAAAATGTAAGATTCCCAAGGTGAGTACCTCTGCCCTAGATTAAAACCCTCCCCATCCTGGTATGTGAAGGGATTCCTCACCCACACATTTACTACCTGAGGGCCCAAGCAAAGCCAGCCAGCCACAAGTCCTGCTCAGGTACATAGATTTCTACATAAAGAAAAGAGCTAGAGATAAAATATAAATGCTTATATTTGTACACCCAAGTGAAGGAGGCTAACGTCTATCATGTAGAGGAAGCCTACCAGCTACTGAGACAATATTATACAACCCAGGCCCTCATGATCAACTTGGAACACATCCAAGATATGTGAAGAAAACTGAAAGCATGAAAGAGAGAAACCACGTAAAAGAAATAGAGTCAATTCCAATAGAAATGGAGATAATTCAGGAAAGAGAGGAAAATATAAACCCCACTCAAAAAAAAAAAAAATCAAGAACCTATGAGAAATTAGAGAACAGGAACAAACTTTCAGACATTAAACAAGCCTTTGCTAAAGTAAAATCTTCCATAGAAAAGTTTGAAGATAACACTGAGGAAATTGCCTAGAAACTAAAGCAACAACAAAAGTACAGGAAGCTTAAAAGGAAAGATAAAACAAAGAAAAGTTAATTTAAGAGTTACAACATAGGGCATCTAGAAATGGAAAACAAAGAAAAGTGGGGGCTGGGGTGGAAAGTTTCAGAGAAATATGAGAAAGGCATTTCCCACAACTGAAGAGAGAGAACTGAGGCTTCAGAGTGGAAGGACTAGACCTAACAAGAGGAAATAAAGAAGCGACATACCTGGATTCACATGGGTGCAATTTCCTGCACTAAGGAGAAAGAGAAGGTTTTACATGTTTCTAGAGAGTCAGGGGGGACATGCTACCCACATATTAGGAATAACCAGAACCGCATGGGAATCCTGGTCACCAGAAAACAACAGATCAATGCCATAAAAGGTCTGAGGAAAAAATGATTTGAACCTAGAATTTTATACTCAAACTACTGATAAGTGGGAAAGCAAACTAATATGACTCAGAAACACAGGGTCTTAGAAAATCAAGTTTTCATGTACCTTTATTTGGAAGAATTTCCTTGAAGATATGTGCTAAGGAAAAAAGAAAGAAAAGAAAGAACGAAAAAAGAAAAGAAAGATGAATTCAAAGAATACAATAAATAGTGGCACTATTCCAGGAGTTGGGTTTGCGCTAATCCTAATATTAAAAGTTGTATTAGGAGATCTAAAAAATGATAGTTCCAAAGATTAGGTTGGATCATTTTAAGGAAGAAAATTGAATGGGATATGATTAACATGCTAGGTGATTAAAGACACAGTGACAAAAGCAAATGTTAGGTTTTCCTCAATAAGAAAATAGAAAGTTCAATTCCATGAAAAAGCTGTGGCTCAAGTGCAAAGCAACCATGAACAGAGCATGACTTTGAGCAAGTGACGCAGGACAAGAGAATGTTTTCTTCTGCGTGGCATAGAGGTAATGCCATTGGACCTATGAGGAAGGAATGTACTTCTAGCACATTATTTGGCTCTTCTGTGAATGAAATATTCATGAGCGTGTACCAGTCAGGTTTCAACGTGGAAAAAAACCCTGAAAAGTCTCTTAAGGAGAATGGATCTTAAGGCAGGGGACAAAGTGCTTACAGAATCATTGAAAGGGCTGAAGGATGAAAATTAAGACACCACCGGTAGAAACTTTGTTCTCATCTTTGCAAGTTGGACCTAGAGGTTTGGAAGCTGCATCTACCCCCGAAGGAAGAAAGCTGCAGGAAATCCTCAGAGAAGTCACAAGGCACCCTGCTGGCCCCAGGGCAGGGGGACGCAGTATCTAGCTGGCTGCTGCAAACACTCACGTGACTGTAGGCCAGGGTGCCAGCCACCGCCACCTCTGCCAGAAAAGAACAGCTTCTCCTCCCTTCTAGCTTCCAACATTGCTCCAAGTGCATCTCATTGGATGACTCTTAAATTGATTCTAGAACCATGTAGCTACAATATTATAATCAACACGTTAGTGACTGGAACACTTTCATTTTATGAGAGAAATACACTGAGCTATCAAGGGAGGACATATTTTGCTCAATGCAGAAAAACATGTAAAACATGCAGATTTTAGGGTAGTAGGTCAACTTGCAAATAGCAAAGCCAAGTACAGTACAGTAATAGGGACACCATTTTGGATGGTTCCAGAAGTGATTCAGGAAATTGGGTACAACTGTGTGGCAGACATCTGGTTGCTGGTAATAACTGCCATAGAAATGGCTGAAGGAAAGCCCCTGCATGCTTTGGTGAGGAAAGTCAGGGAAATGTGGTTTGAGGCGACCCACGGCTGCAACAGTAGGCAGAACTTAGAACTGATTGGGGGTATATGTGGATTACCCGTAAGCAAAATCCCCCACTAAAGATAATGTAAGTCAACTTGTTTCCAGTTTTTACAATGTACCTATAGGCAAAATATGGAAGGTGTAAAAAAAAAATAGCTACAGTATAGAATATAAATATTAACAATGTTTAAAGTAAATGCAATAGCAGAATATTTAAATATACTATTAGCAGATACAAATGTAACTAATGAACTAAGACAAAAACAACAAAAGAGAACATTTTTGTTTCTTAGAGCAGAAGCAAATAGATAACATCTTAAGTACTTAAATCAAGAAATTGTGCCATTTGCTTATTATTTTGACTAGAAGAGGGAACCACCACAAGAAATAAAAACAGAAACAGAAGTAGGAAGTGGTATCTGAGAGTCGGGGGGTAGGGGTTGGGCTCAAAATTATTGCTTTTAATTTTAAGATCCTTTTATAATCCTTAATTTTTATTCTGTTTTTTTAATTTTGTTTTTTTTTTTACCATGTATACATATTGTTTTAATTAAAAATGGAAATTTAAAAAGGCGGGTCTTTCATTTTATTATTATATAATCTTCAAATAAAGATACTGCTCAAAAGTTAAAAAAATTCAAGATGATTTAAACTTTTAATGATATTCATATTCTGATGGATTATTGAAATTATTTTGCTCTATTTGGAGCCAAGTTGTTAGGATTTTGTTTTTCATTAGTATTGAAAATGATTCCAATCAGTTGCTCTGTCTACCTTTTGGAACACTCTGTGTGGCCCCTCACCTGCTGCAGGTGAGTCACTAATAGTGATGTGCCGTTGCTGAGCTCTTCTCCTGCCCTTTGTTTTCAGGAAGGCATGCATGAATAAGACTCACATTTGTATTTCAAACAAAACAGGTAGCACCAAGATTCCAACATGTCCAATTATATCAGATATCTGAAGGTATCTGGGGAAGGGAGTTTAACAGGAAATGATTAGTGGAAATATTTGTACCTGAATTGTTTTATAGCCGGCATGTATTAATTTATAAAAATAGTTAACAAATAATAATGCAGAAAAAAATAACAAGATGAATGCATGTGCCCAAATCTGTGCTAATGTGATATACTTAATTTTGTTTTCCTTTTAAATAAGACAAGTTTTGTCAATTTCTGCTTTCTCTGTTCCAACCATCGATAAAGCTACTGGGATCCATAAAAACCAAGCGAAATAGAAGAGTCAATTATCTTTCTCAAAATGTACAACAAAGAAGAGTTCCAAGTTCAAATATGTTTAATAAATGCTGGTTAAACATACCTATTAATAAATAGGCTTCTTTATTGCAGGCTTTCTCAGGGGTCAAATCTAACCTGCACTGTGAATATCTAAGACAAAACCCGTGTCATTCCCAATCCTTATGTCACCAAGTATCTCATAGGACTAAGACTCTGAAATATATTTTAGAAATTTGTGAGTTTAAATTGTGCAATAATGAGAAAAAAGTAGAATGGATAAAGAAGGGTCTCATAACATTTAGGCAGAGGAGGTGGTATTTTAAGGAAATAACTGAAGAAGAAAAAGTAGGTTTTAGTTAAACTGGATTTAGTTATGTTGTGCAGGAAGGATATAAAATGCAGGGAGGGGTGAAGGCAATCAACCCAGTGGTAAGAAGACCACTGTAGCTATCCCTGGTGAGATGCTAAGACCTGGTATATTTCAGTGCAATAGATATGAGCTATGTTGCACAGAAAACATAACAGGGCATGAATTTGAATGGAAAAGTAGAGGGAGCGTTGAGGGTTTCACAACTTTGGGAACAGTGCCAGAGCACCCGCATGATCAGAAGAGAAGAGCAGCTACCCAAGCAACACTAATTCACAGGCAGATGCTTTTTCTTCAGGACAAAAACAAGTAATCTAATCCTGAAAGTATCTAATTTTGAATTATGTACAATGGAAACACTTCCCTTAATGTAAGATATCACCTATTATATTATTTGGGCTGAAATTTATATGTATTTTACAAAAGGAAAATATACATTCTCATTAAAAACCTTTAATTAAAATATTAAATGAAATATACATGCAATACATATATTTTAGGCATATACAGAAACATGTGAATATACATATTTTGTGCATGAAAGTTTATTTCTCCCCTTTGAATAAAAAAAGGGGACAAACATTATTTTTCCAGTATGTTAAATCTAACACGTTTTTCCTAATGGTATGGGGGAAAGTAATACCTACTCTGGACAGGTGAGTTTCAGTTTACACTACTCTGAGCCTTATGGAAATTTATAATCATGCTTTATTTAGAAATTTGTTTATATTGACACATGTATTTTCTTTCCCAACAATAACAATACTTCAGGTTCTTACAATGCAAGTACTTTATGTCATATCTTTTTTTATCAATTTTGATGTGTTTTTGTTTTTAGTTGCTTCATGAAATCTTAATCTATTAGTTATTACCTACAAAAATGATTGTCAGACAGCTCCTTGATATGTAGAAAATAAACCACTGTACTAGAGAAAGACTTTATATAACAATTTACTTGATCTGAAAAAATTAAATATTATGTAAGATATTCTAAGATTGTTGGGAAGTAGTTCATTCTCTTGATCTATCTATCGATCTATCAACATCATCATTTTTTTTTAGCATACTGACAGTTGAGGACAGATTCTAGAGTGACTCAAAACATGTGATTCAGTTAACTAAATGCAATTTTGGAAATCAACTTTCCAAGTCAAAATTTTTTGATTAAAATAAAAAGTAGCCATTGGTAGTAACACTAATTATTCTAGAGCTGCTTTCCTTGAGCACTGATTTCAGGAACAGGAATGTTCCTTTAACATTGAAGAACTGTAACACTGTAGTTGGACTTTAAGCAAATATATCTACAACATTAATAAGAGATAACAAAGAAGTGTTATCTTTTAGACAAGCACACCCTGATGTTATCCAGTCTAGACAGGACTTCCTTTTAGTTAATTGGAAGCTTTGTGACAGGAACTCAGGAGCAAGGCCTGGGAAAGAAAGAATAAGAACACATAATCGAAATATGAAAGTAAGAGCCCCATCACAATATGTAGTAATAGCTTTGTTCTCTTCTCAGTAGCAGCATTTTTATCTGACAAATTCCTCACAGAATGGAGAGCTTTCTTTAATATTTGGAGCACAATTTTAAAGAAAAGACCTAGGCTAGACTAGGCTAATACTAGAGTATTTCAGCAGACGAGGCTGCATTGGTGGCTCGATATTGTGTCAGCAATAGGTGTTGGAAACAGGCTTGTAACAGATGTTTTGATGTTAGACACAAGTTTACTAATGAATACTTTGAGTCCTTGAATGCCCTAGTTATGCTGAAGTTTCTATTAGAAATATATTGTAAGAGCAAAGGTGACTCCATGACAGGCTAGGCTTCCTGGAATAGGCCTAAGTTTCTGTTTCCCTGGTGGGGGCCCTCCCCTTCCCCGAAATGACGCCCATGACCACCGCAGGATCCCGAGACTTGGAGCCGACCAATCAGGAGTTAACACGACCATGGAACCGACCAATGAGGAGCCGACACGGTCAGCCAGTCTTGAAGGAACAAATGAACTGAGGGAGGGAGGGGGGATGGTGTGCACAGCGTATGTAGCCCACTGGAAAGTATAAAAGCTTAGTTTTACCCCAGGGCGGGGTCCTAGTTCATGGAGAGGCCACTGTGTTAGTGCTCTGGGACCTGGACCCTAGCTCGAGCTAGCCAGTAAACTCCTTTGCCTTTTGCAGCCTCGGTGACTCTGCCTCTCTGTTCCTGGGGCCTAGGGAAACCGGTTTTAACAACATATGACTTTTTATTGAATTTCTCCCAAAGTAATTGTAGATAAGATTATTATCGGGGAAAAATTGGTTTAGTATGACTTAATCTTATTTTAGCTTATCGTTTCAAGTTTTATTCTAAAAAAAAAATACATTTTCCAGGAGTGCTAAAATTAATGCTATGAAGCTTTTCTACATTTTTTCTTTAATGATTCCTTTACCTTTTGTTATTTTTTATTTCACAAGAAATCCATGATGTTTTGTTGGCTATCACAGAAAATATAGAACAATCAAATAAATGAGAAGAGAACATAAAATTTTAGATTTACACTATTATCATTACTATCCAGGTGGAAAAGTCAATATTTTAATCTTTTGGTGTCTTAATGCCTGAGTTTTATTTATTTCTAAATAAACTCACATGGCAAACTCATATTTGGTAATTATTTTCTGCTTTATTCTCTGCCAAAGGAATCTGGAAGATACGTAAAGAACTCTTTCTTGCGCATCTTATGAAAGTAGCCAAATGTTGTGCTCCAAGATTCCTTTTTTGTGACTTTTGTGTTGACTAACCAAAATAAAGGTTGCCAGGTACTCAGATCATCCTCATCTATGGTTCTGTTTTTTGGAAAAACCTAGGCTGAGAAAGACAAAAACAAATGATTCTTACAGTTTTTATTTTTTTTTGTTGTTGTTGTTGTTTTGTTTTGTTTTTCCTGGGATGGGTCATGGGTTATAGGGCAGATTATGAAGGATGGTGATCCTGCAGATTGCCAAGCCAAGAGCTGTGGCCTCAGGAGATCAATGAAGAATCCCCAGGTGACAGATTGGCAAGGAAGTGGTAGCGTTAGGAGCATTTTAGTGAGGGCCCAGGGGAACCTGGGCAGTGAGTGTGTCAGTGATGTCTAGCATGGACTGAGGGGAACCTGGGCAGTCAATGTGTCAGTGGTGTGTAGTGTGGACTGAGGAGAAAGGCCTCTCTCCAGGTATTCTAAGTTGTGTTAAACACTTGTGATCCTTCCAAAACACCCCCGTGGAAGGTTCCTTCCCCAACCACATATGACTTTGAATTTCTGGACAGCCAACTAGATGAGATTTAGGGTAGATCTGTCTATTTTATATAGACAAAGATGACCAACATGGCCTTAATGTTCTCCTCAGTTTGACTAAACTTTCTTTTAGAAAACTTGCAAATTGTAAATTCCTGCCCTTTGGAGATGTAAATCTTCTACAATCTAGGAATGTCTTTGTCAAGGACCTAGAACCCATCTCTTTGAAATGTAATCATCAGGAAAGACAAGGCCCCTCTCTCCTGGGCTCTATGGGAAGGTAAGAGTCTAACTTTGATAAGTACCAATTAACAAACACAGATGGTGTGATCACATGACCAGCCTTCCCTCCAACTTCCTCTAGGTCACCCTAGGCCTTAAAAACTCTCCTGAGTTGAGTTTCATCTCTCTTTCCTATTGAAATAGTCTGGACCCCTATTGCAATAGGCTTTTGAAGTCTTCCTTGTCATTTTTAACAAGCATCTGGTGCAATTTTTCTCTTTAATAACAAAATGTGATATTACCATAACACATTATGATTATATTCAGAATATTGCAGAATATAATCTCCCCTCACTACCCTCCTTCATTGCTCCCTCTGGATAATTTGCTGAGACATTAGTTCTAGCTTTGTTTTCCTGCTGTAAGAGACGTGAAAGATTATTCCCTTCCTTACATCTGGAGGAACAGCCAGGACTTTGTTCCAGGCTTCCCTTACCTGAAGTGAACTGACTATTTTCAGTGTTTCTGAAGCCTCCCTGATATGGCTCCCCACGAAGGCTTTTGTGTAGGGATTCTGGGAAACTTTGAGAAGGAAGGCAAAAGCAGCCAGCATTGGGCTGGGAAAAGTCTGTTGTTCAGGGAAAGGGCCTGATAGGCCAGGAACTTGAACGGGGTTCTGGGTTTTAGGTGTGAAAGCTGCTGGGCGCGGTGGCTCACGCCTGTAATCCTAGCACTCTGAGAGGCCGAGGCGGGTGAATCCTTTGAGCTCAGGAGTTCGAGACCAGCCTGAGCAAGAGCGAGACCCTCATCTCTACCAAAAAAATAGAAAGCAATTAGCTGGACAACTAAAAATATATAGAGAAAATTAGCCAGGCATGGTGGTGCATGCCTGTAGTCCCAGCTATTTGGGAAGCTGAGGCAGAAGGATTACTTGAGCCCAGGAGTTTGACGTTGCTGTGAGCTAGGCTGACGCCATGGCACTCTAGCCCAGGCAACAGAGTGACAATCTGTCTCAAAAAAAAAAAAAAAAAGAGAAAATAGAGAAAAAGAGGTGTGAAAGCCACAGAGAAGAGTCCCACACTCAGGTCTGGCAGACAAGGAATGAAGCTATTGAATTCTGGGTTGAGGGTTTGGCCTACAGGTGGGGGGTATAGATTATTAGAGGCCCTTTCCTACTTGTCTTTATTTTATTAACCCATTTTGTTGCATATAAAAAAAAAAGTTACATAAAATAGCTCATTTCTCCCATCCAAGTACTAACTAGGCCCAACCCTGCTTAGCTTCCAAGATCAAACAAGACTGGGTGCGTTCAGGGTGGTATGGCCATAGATAAAATATCTCCTTTCTCTAAATATACAGGACACAATTTTTTTAAAGACCCGTACTGTATTGCAACTAGGTTACTAATTCAGACTAATAATCAAAAATCCTAAAGTTAAGTTGTGAGATAACTTAATACATGCATCAGAACGGTAGTAATTAATATTTAGGAGAATATAGTGAAATCACGACATATTTGTGAATGTCTAGTGGAAAAACTGACAGTGTGTGACCTCCTTGTTAATGTCAGGCAGGTTACTTAGGCTCCCTAAATTCCCACTTCCTTATCTGTAAAATGGGAAAAAATGTGTGTACTCCCATAGTGGTTTTGCTTTATTATTATTAAATGAGATCCACATAAATCAGTAAAATAGTGGCTATTATATAGAAACATTAACCAATAGCTCTAATAATATTACTTTAAATTATTTTAATCTTCAAGCAAAAGTGATGAGAAAAGTCTGCATCCAAAATAGATGTGTTTATCTGCGTGAACTTGGTGAGTCTCAATCTCTCTGAGACTTAGTTTTGCTTATCTATAAATAATGCTATATACATTTGCATTTCTCACATGGTAAGGATTGTTCTTTTAGAATAGTAAGTAAAATAATATATGTGAGTAGCAATTTTTCAAGGGGATGATGTTATTATTGTCATTGCCATTCTTCACCATTTTACTGCTTATTAAAACCTCCATTTAAAAATGGAAAAGGAAAAGAAAATAGACAAAGTTCCAAAAAATTAGTTGAAAAGAAAAAGTAAATTCATAAATGCTTTGTAATAATCTAATCTGGTATAGAAAAGATTAAGAATTGAGATATTTTGCCAATATAAAAAAGTGAATGAAATAAATACTTTTGAAAAGAAAAAATTTAATTGCCTGAATTGTTTCAAGAAGAAATAAATAAACCTAAAGGGACCTATATTTATGGAATAAGAATGGAAGAAGTATATATAAGAGGACTTCTGCTAAGTCTTTAAGAAATAGATAATTCACAAGCTACTTAAGCTGTTCCAGAGAAGAACAAAAAGTCAATGTCACAGATTTTATCAAAGTCACATATCATTATACAAAAGTATAATTATCAATACCTACCAAAAAATACCTCCACTTTATTTCCCCTCTGCAAAGAAAATCACAGACCACTTTTTCTTATTAATAACTTATAAAAAATTCTTAATAAAATGCTAGCAAACTGAAGTCCTCAGTAAATTAACATGACAATTGATTCAATCCAAGATCTTAGTTGCAACAACAGAATTCACTCTCACTTTAGCAGAAATGAAATTACTAAATGCAGCTCAGAGGAACTTACCAGGGCTGAAGCTCTGTAACTGGGGCTGATGCCTGCATCCTGCCATGGGGTTGCTCCAGGGAAGATTCCCTGGCTCTGCAGCAGGGCACGGACTCTAGGGTTATGCTGTTAATGTGGTGGATGTGAGAGCCCTGCTGCTTTCAAAAACTGGTCTTCCCGGCAACTATGCTTGCCAGATTGGAGTTTATGCAGCAACTGCTTCTCCATGACATTTACTTTGAAATTTGCTTATTTCATGTTTATATCTGATTGGATGATCCTAGATTATGTGTTGGTATTTATCTATAAGGGAGCCTGAAGAAATGAGTTTCTGGCTTCTAACTTGAGGATTCACAGATTCATTAGTGTAAACTTCCCCAAACATACAACGGTTGCTCAAAAGCTATTACCAGATGAACCGACTAGTGCAAAGTCCATTGAGTCAAGGATAATTTAATATTAGAAGAATGTGAAAAAAATTGGTCATATTAAAAGTTCACATAAGAAAAAGAATAATTATCTCACTAGATAGTGAATATAACATTTGATTATATTTAACATTAAGTCTGGATGAAAATCTTAGTAAATTAGAACTAGGAAGAGAGTTTCTTGATGTAATATGGAATATTTTAGCTTAAAATGACAATAACATACATAGTAGTGAAGCATCAACGGCACTATTTTTACTATACTGTCATTTAATGTCATTTAAAAAATTCTAGTTAATGTAATAACTATGTCTTATAAAAATGGATCCAGAAGACAAAAAGTATTAATATTTATACTTATGGTTTTTTCATTTGAAAAACCAAGAAAATCAACTTAAACTATTAATAACAAACTTAAAATAGGTAAAAAAATTATAAGTTTGTTGGTTAGTAAGACAATAATCAGGAATGGAAAACTCTTCAATTTACAATAAGCAATATATGAAAAATATTGTGAGTTTAATAACTTATTCAAAATATAAAGTGATTGAATAAACTTAAGTTTATGTTACAAAGCTTCATGGAGGAGAATAAAAGATTACAATAAGTGGAGATACATTCAATTTACTTGGATTAGACTTAATTTTATTCAAATATCAATTCTAGATTTTTTCAGTTAAGACAATAATTTTTGTAAACTGAATAATTATAAACTTCACTTGAATGAAGAACTTTCTGTGCTACAACTGAATATGCAATTAATACTTTAATACTAGGAATATATTTATGGCTTGCCTTATATTTTGTATGGCATTATTTTTCTCAGATTTTCGAGTGTTACTAAAAATTCATTCTGAAGGTATATCATCATTATTCATTCATTTAAAGATAAGTTAATTTGGATAAAGAAAACATGTTTTTAAAACCTACTTTTTGAGATACTATCACTGTTCTGAAATTTTTTGCTTAGAAGAATTTTAAAATATGGATTTTACCTACTCCGGGAATGATGATTATTACATAGTGGATTCTAAATAATCTCATCAAAATATAAAAGAGCATTATAAAAAAAAAGTCATCTTGCACATCTTGCAAATACGAGTACCTTCTCATGCACTATGATTCCTAGAATTTGTTATTTGGAATGATCTGGTAGATAACAGCTGTCATAAATGCATCAAAAAATATTTGAACTTGTACATCATCATGGAGTGTATGCATCAGGCATTGTAAGAAATGACAACAAAATAGTCATGGGCCTGTCTAAAGGAGGTTATATTTTCAAAAGCTTTTGTCATTTTTAGGGTGAATTTGATGGTGCCTGACATAGATTTATAATAAACATAATAGTAGATTGCAGTCTTTGATGATCAGACACTTTAGTTTTATTATGATAGTAAATTGTTAGGGTTTTTTTTTAAATGACATTTAGACTTTCTTTTTTTCTTTTCTTTTCTTTTTTTTTTTTAGAGACAGGGTCTCGCTCTGTCACTAGGGCTAGAGTGCAGTGGCATTATCATAGCTCAATGCAACCTCAAACTCCTGGGCTCAAGTGATCCTCCCACCTCAGCCTCCCAAGTAGCTGGGACTACAGACATGTGCCACCACACCCAGCTAATTTTTCTATTTTTTGTAGAGATGGGGTCTCACTCTTGCTCAGTCTTGAACACCTGGCCTCAAGCAATCCTCCCACCTTGGCCTCCCAAAGTACTAGGATTATAGGTGTGAGTCACTGCACCTGGCCTAGACTTTACTTTCTTATGTGAATTGTAATATACATGAGAAATCAATACACTATTTAAAAATAGGTCAGTTATACAGACATGTTCTTTTAAAATAGCCTACAAAGATAAAAAGAATATACATAGTTGAAAAAAAGCTAGTCTTTATCTTTCCTAAATCTGAGGCTTGATTTATTGGTACATCTAACCTGGGTCTAGTTAATAAATTAATTTTTTTCAGTCTTCCTGTTTATGTAGCTTTAGTTTCTTAGCTAAGATTAGGTAAAGCGAAATCCCTAGCATTCTAAACATATTAACTTGTATATAAACAGGAAGATTAGAAGGAGCTGGACCAAGAGCTAGATCTGCTAATGAATTATAGTCTTAGATTGTAAAGGAAAACATTGTTAGCTTTGGTGCGTTTGCCAGAAAAATCTCTATGGTTTAATTTTTCTTATTTATTCTCTTATGACCACTCAAGAAGATAAAAACTGAACAATGTTGGAAACTGAACATCATTGGAAAACATCCTCTTTAAGACAGGTGTAGAGAATTGAATACGTGCCTGCAGACCAAGCAAGAAGTCAAAATGTCACTTTCACTCTGCTAAAGAAAACAGCTATTTAAAAAATTTCCTGCAGGGACAGAAACAAGACAATGAAAAATTCACAGGGTTGTTTAGCTGGGGCGAACATATTCCAGAAGATTTTTTAAACATGTAGCTTTAAATTTAAAGCTGTAAGGGGTAAGAGCTATATAACTATAGTGATTGTTAATTGCTCATTGATGTTACTGACTTAAGATGGTTTGGTCATTGTGAAGGATTATCACAAATTTCATTTCAGTCATATGAAAGATAATTTTTCTAGATACTATTTACTTGGATAAAATGAACAGCATTCTTGTACTCAATTTCAACATCATTGGATAAAATCAGAGATACTGATTATGGCTCAATAACAAATATTTTCTCAATAAAGAGAGCAATGGGTAAACTCAACATTATGCCTGTGACTTTGCATGCCAGTGCATATTATTTTAACCCACTCATGTAGCTATGCATGCGTTTCTCATGAAGTTATGGAAGGCATTTAGATTACTCTTCTTTTATCCTAGGGAGCCTTTCCGATGTGTTTCCTAAGCATACTCATTATACTCTGTGTTTCATGAAATGGAATACATATGTGGAGAGAGGATGATGGTTCCAATGGACAGCTTGATTGTCTAGCTCAGTGTGACCTCTGTTAAATTTAGGTTGTAGAAGTTCTATTTATCTCCTGCTTTCTCCGGCTGCTCCTATTTCATGAATACTCACTTCTAGCTAAGTAAACAAAACTTTAGACGATTTCCTCTAGCGGGAGTAGAAACCGTTTCTATAATGGCAGCAACCCAAAGACTAAATAGATTGCCACTCACCCTCATATTCTCCATTCTGAAGTACCAATGGCAGGTAAAATTCTGTGCACTAAGCTTAAAACAGAAATTCATTCCTTATCCTTGTATATTTCAGCAGTAATATGAATTATTCTGTGTACAGTTTTTGGCTAAATTAGACATAGGATTTAATCGTCTAGCTTGGCCAACTCCTAAGGCAAAATCTACTTCATTCCATTCTGTTTTTCAGACAGGTATATCTTCCTGATGGCATGATGTGACAGCCCGAAAAACCCTTCAGCCAACATTTGGAACTTTTCTCAGGTATGGTACTTTGGCAGTGTCATCCTCATCAGTGTTAAAAATTTTACCCTTGACATGTGGGAGATTTAACACTATGTAAAACCTGTAAAATGCCAGGTTTTTGCTTAGCTGGCCTGAGGACAGTGATGCATAGCAAAACTTTCATTGCCCTTGAAACTTGGCTCTCGAATGGGAATATGAAACAAACAGTTGGGTGCACAATAAGAAGCTGTGATTTGAAAAGGCATCTTCATGAATGGAGTAATTGAAAATATATGACTTCATTTCATACATTTAGGGTAATACACTGAGGCTGCACAGTGAATACACTGAGATGGCCATAAGCCTTTCAGATGTGGTCACAGATCCTTGAATGCAGAGACTGGTTCATTTTTGCATATTGAGAAAATAATGGTTGTATGTGTATATGTATGTATGCATGTGTGTTAAAATGAAAAGTCTATAAAAATAAATTGTAGTTAAGATTCTGAATCAGAAATAGTGATAGCCCTTAAGATTTGTCTTTTTAATTTCCTGTAAGAATGATAAAAATGCACAAAGGAAACAATTGTAAGACATAAGAGATTCCAAAAGGGGATAAGTGTCTTGTTCAGTGCTCTATGTGTTCCTGTAATGGGAAATTAAGACTCTTTTCATCTGTTCTTTCTTTCATTTCAAAATCAGGCAGAGGAGGGAGGAATAGTGACCCGGGTCAGGGGCAAGATGGATTGCTCAGAGCCATCACAGGCCAGCAGCACTAGGTGCAGGCATTTTGATGTAAAAATGGAAACGGTTACAAGTGTGTTTATACATGGCTTATTAATTAGATTCTGTCTTTCTGAAGTTATGGCCTGTGTTGTGATTAGCTTTTACTTGGGATTCAACTTCCCATTTTTCTCCTGTGTAGCTGGAGAGAACTCAAGGCCTTGTTCCCTTTTGGGAGGAGCAGCTCACGTCGCCCGCCACACTCTCGGCACCCACAGCTAGCCCAGGGAGCTCATGGAAAGCCCAGCAGAAAGAGACCTGGGTTGAATAGTTTATACTACTGCTCATGGCCAGATGGAAAAATGCCCTCTTTCCTCAGCATGCTTTTGCTTAAGTGTGTGTTTCTGGGTCTTTCTCTCTTTCAGAGTGCTACAATCTAGGGGTCAAGGTTAGGATGGGGCCAAGGGAGCCACTCAGCCTCTTTCTGGGAGAGAAGGGAGCTGGACTTAGGCCTACCTTTAGCCTAAAGGAGAAATGTACTTCCTCAATCTGGCAAACTTGCCATGGATAGGAGCTTCATATGTATTTGGGTCCAAGTCTCTACTTTGGATTTTGGGTGTCCTTTTCCTCTTTGTGTACAGGCATGTGCACAAACACATGCACAAACACAAACAATTAGAAGACATGAGATGCGCACTGTCTAGGGGATGGACACATTTGAAGCTCTGACTCAGGGGGCTGGGGGGGAAAGGGCAATATATGTAACCTAAATTTTTGTACCCCCACAATATGCTGAAATAAGAATAAAAAAAAAAAAAAGAAGACGTGAGAGACCCACTGGAGTGGATCAGTCTGTGACAGGCAGCCAGGCCAGCAGTAGACTCAGGAATCCTGGCCATCTCTCTCCATCTTGGATGTAATATTCATATCATATAACTTTCTCACATAGAGTTTTGTCTATGGCACTTAACATTTCCTTTCTTGTTTTAGTTTTGCACATATTCAAGCTTTACCTTCTTATTAGGCTAAAAGCTCTTTGGAGACTGGATTTATGTCTAATTCACATTTAATTCTCCATAGCGCTTATATATAACAGCAACTCAGACATTCATGATTGATTAACTGATGCTTCCATAGCAACATTTAGACAAGCGCTAAGGAATTATTTATGGTAAATTGACAACTGGTTCTTTGAGCAACTTTGATTGGATATCCATAAAGATAGAGATTATAGTTGACATCCTAGTAACTACTTGCATTTTTGAAAAAACATTGCTGAAAATTACACGCAAAATTATGTTAAAAAGCATAATGAGCCTGATTAACTCATCACCCGGCTTTAACAATTACCCTTCCATGAACAATCCTATTTTATCTCTACTCAGTCTCCCCAAATGCAACCAGTTTATTTTGAAGCAAATCTAAGATATCATTTCATTTTAGCTGTAGATATTTCAGTGTGCAAAATGCATTTTAAGTGCTATGCTGCATATATTTTGCGGTTCACTGTGTAATATTATCCTGAAGTGATAAATTATGTCATAATTTGCACTTCAGTGTTAATGGGGTTAATTGGGTGAGTTTTATAAAGTTGACTTAGGGACATTCACAAGCTTACTCTGAATCTTTTGGTGAGGCAATTAAAACTTTGATGATTTAGCTGTACAAGATGACATGATAGAAGAGCTTAAAATACAAAAAGGGATGTCCTATGTGTTCCTTGTCACTCTGATTTGAGTGCCAACATTTAAGAGTGGAATCAATTCTTCCAGACCAAGCTCAAGTTTAGTAATAAATTGTGATCATAAACATACCAAGTGACACCTATTCTTGTGTCTGCCACAGGCACCACTTCCAACATCTGGAATGGTTAAAGAGTGAAAATCCAAGTGGAGACAGAATCACAAACTCCACAAACCCATGTGTCCTTATGTATACCAATCTGCCAACCAACCACAGCAGCCCCCTGTGACTCAACTTGGTGAATCATGACAATTTCTAAACAATTCCTGAATATTCTGCTAAAAATCCTTTTGAAGACATTATGTTTGCATCTCCACAGTGTTTAGCAGAGTGCCTATAGGTGCATAAGAGGTACTTAATATCTATTTTCTGAATTCAATTTTGAGCAGAAATTAGATGGTACCTAGCAGTCAGAGCAGCAATAGGTACATTGATGCATATCATGAAATACTGCTTAACTGTTAATTTTTAGAAAATACTATCAGAAACAGGGATGTATTTTTGACATGTAGCAAATAGCAAAAAATACAGATGACTTTTAATATTACATGGTCAAAAATATGTATATGTTCTGGATAGACTTATATAAAACAGGTACATTCAGATGTGTAATGGGTGCATAGTGGGAGTATGCCTGACTCCTAAGCAAGGAAATTGAGTCAATGGATTCCTTCCAACAGAGGCACTAATATAAATAGATTCCCACTGGGATTTTTTTTTTTTTTTTGGTTGTGAGTATCCAGAGATCACAATACCATTCATAATATTGTACCGGGAGGGAACGGGGAAAGAGTTTGATTCAGATTTGTGGTATAGAAAAGTTCTCTGTAAAACTGCTGTCCCCAATTAATTGGGGACAAGAATCTAAAATCTAAATGATCCTCATAGATTTTTCAAATATTTTTCAAAGTTAATGGAATTATTGTGGCATTGTTAGGGATGCAGGCAGAGAGCGTTGAAACAGTTGATGAATATACATGAATCCTGCCTCATCAATTGCTTTTCTTCCACATGGGTGAGAATGGCTATTAAATGACCACATCGTTAATAGCTTCAAAAACACCCATTATTGCAAAATAGAGTTCTGGTCAAAGGCCAAGTTAGAGTATATGACTTAGACTAGAGGCTTGAGTTAAGCTTCCTCCCCTGTCCACCTCCTCTTACCCACTTCTAAAACTCGAGACTAGTGTGTTTTGGTGTGCTTATGCACAGAGAGGGCTAGACGGTCCTAGAAGAGGCTGTATAGAGTCTGTGAGCATCCTCCAAGGAGGTATTCCCACTCCCTCCACTAATTCTGCTACAAGGAGGGAAAGAGCAGTCTTAGAGGGGGATGACTCCCAGGTCCATGCCTTGTAGAGTGTAGGGACTCTCCCCAAGAGTAACCGTGACCAATAAATATCTCTACTTCTGACCATTAGCAACTCTTTCTATTTTGTGGAGGGGACATGATAAGATGACATGGTAGAATGTCATTAAAATATGAAAGGAGGGAGGTGGTCAGAGACATGAAGTGTGAATATATGAATGTAGCTTCCCCTTTGTTATTTATTAGTAGTTAATAGTTATGCCACATAAAGCATTGACTGTAACTAATATTTCTCCAGGCTCCTTAACCTATTAGCACAAATAAGGTCACAGAACAGTATACTTAAATTTTGTTTATTAAGTACTTTGTATACCTGATAAGACAAAAACTCCATTCCCCTGAACATTGTCTCAAAGTATTTTTGGAAGCAGCTAAAATCACATGTGCAGCACTCCTGTAGTCTCTAGGTAGTCTCTGTTGCTGCTCAGCAAGGCATTTCATCAGCTTTTTCTACTTCTTTCCCGGGCACAGTCCCCTTTTGGTGTCTGCTTGTTTTCTAAAGGTGTCAAAATTTCCTGGTGGTTTGCAGTGGAGTGAGGAAGAGAGGCTCTTTCCTGTTAGAGTTGCACTACCCTAGGGACCCGTGTCAAAGCTGCCTGGACACCAGTGGTTCATAGAACTAGTCTCTATGTTCTTATATAAAACTCTTCTTTTAAACTAGGACCCAAATATGTGTCATCATAGGTAATGGTTTAAGGAACAGCCATCATTTGGTACTCAGAATGATTTTACCTCTTTGACACTAAGCTTTTGTCCCTGGATAAAGGTTACTACCTGCCTGCTGCTTTTCTTTTTGGAAAAAAATTTTCTGAAATGGGTTTCATTTGCCTTCCTGAAGACAGATTTCTGTTGGGTCACATCAATTTGAAGCCCCGTAATAGCCAAAGCTTCAGTTCATTCCCTTCTTGAGTCTTCCCCGGCTCACTGCAAACGGCCTCATGATGGTCTCTCCTGTCTGGTGAGCCCAGATTCTCAGTCCCAAATTAGACTCAGTTAGGACACTACTGTAGGAGACTACTGAGCCTTCCCTTTCTCAGACCCATCACTCAAGCATCCAACACACCTGACTTTGACCCTCAGATTTATTGGGGCTCCACTCATACACACAGTTCAGCAGACGGGGTCTGCTGACGCGGTGTTAACTGCTCCAGGATTTAGGATTTGGAGGAAATCTTATCCTTAATTTCATTTTAAATTTGGTAATAGTGTTCCTGTGTGTCTCGTTTTCTGTCTTCCTGTCTTTTTCTGCTTGATCTCTTATAAAATTATGAGATGATTATAATTATAATAACATTGGCCTCTTTTTTTCAGGACTATCTGAAATATTAGCAAGTTTTGTAAGTCATCAATTTATGCACTCTAAAATGTATTTAGAAGTAATTATAATGTTTTATCATATGCCTATCATATGCATAAAATGATTAATTATATAAAAATTTTTTTCTACTTATTTTGGTATTTCTCAATTTTCAAATAATACGTGTATACTTATTATATATTATGCCTATATTTTTATATTATTTACTGATTTATCACATATATTTAATTATTTAGTGTTTCTTTTGGGGTTATAAAATCTGCATCTACTGAAAGAGGCTGATGAACTGAATCATCCCTAGCTCCTTTTGTATCCTAAAAATTCTCTTTATTTTCTTAGAAGCTTGCCCCTAGTTTCTCCTTGCTCTTGTTTCTAAGCTAAAAAGATAAGATTAAGGCCAGAAACTCTTAGCTCAGTTGTAAAATTTTGACTACTGGATGTTTTTAAATTGCAAAAATATATACTTTCATATTAATATAAGAATAAAAGCATTTGGAGTCTTTTAAACTGAATATTAACCATGTAATTAAGAGTGCAAGCCTTAACACTTTTATAAAATTGCATGCTTTTTATTTTAAACAGTAAGAATCGTGATTCTAGCCATATGTTCCATTTGGCATGGGGGGGAGGTTTGGAGCATCTTAAATTTAAGGAATATATTCCTATAGGGAATAAAAAGACTTGGAAAAATTGATTCTTAAAAATCCCACAACTGCAGTGCAGAAAGAATATTTTGAAGAAGTGCTACTATGTGGGGGAAAAAGTGTTGTAGGCGGTACTTTGAAGAAGTGAAATGTAAGCAGTTGTTTCTGCCTTTTTGCAAACATTTGTTTCACTCTGGAGATATCGCTCAGGGAGGCGTGTGCATCGGCCCTTAAGAAACAGATGACTATCTTAATAGCTATCCTGGGGATGGGCTGGATTTAGGACATATGAAAGCTGCAGAGAGGGGCCTGGCAGAGATCTATTTTGGGTCTACAAAGTAAATGCTAAACTATGCAGTGAATCACAGGCTTTTGGATGGCCAATAAAGGCAGCTGAAATCATAGACTTGGAATAAGCAAGAACCAGTGGATGGAAGAGAGGATAGCTAGGGTCTATTTTTTCTTTTTCTGGAACAATAAGAATTTAATGGAATAGCTGAGTCTTATTATTCCTTTCTGGAACAATGAGGTTTTAATATGTGAATTCCTAAGTTTGTCCATCCAAAATATTTGGATTAAATGCTTCCTGTAATATAAAGACATTCTAGAGAATTAAAGTAATGTGAACAGGATAAAATGCCAGAATTATAGAGCTAGAGAACATTAGAGATTCTAGTCTAAATATCTCCATCCAACTGAGGCCACAAATATCCAAGTCATTCTGCATATGGCAGAGCTAGGGCTAAAGCTCAAGTTCTTCTCTCTGTTAAATCACACTGTTTCTTTTGAAAAAAGGGGAAAAGATGACCAGAAAGATATGAAACATCTATTATCATGTATTGATATAGAAACAAGGGCTGGTTGCAAATTTGTGGCCAATTTTCTGAAGTTAGTGAATGTACTTTGATAAATAATTTCCTTCAGTGAACAGCTATAATGGACAATCAAGAAATCAAGAGACTATGAAGACAGCATATTTGTCCTGGATACCATATAATAATTGATATCTGGGAATGTATCAGAGTGAAGAGGGTAAGGAACTTTGGAACTTTATCAATCTCCTTGGGCTCAAGACCTGGCTCTGTCACTTTCTAGCCTGGCTGGCTTTGGCAACTTTCTTAACCTTTTCTTTCTGAATAAAATGAGCATAATAAAGACACTTATCCCATTTGTTAACCATTACATGAGTAAATGTATATAATGTGTCTGGTGTGGTGTTACTAGCACACTTTAAGTGCTCAAAAATGCTAGTTATCATTAATTATGTTCTTAATTAAAAAAAACCCATAAAGGAGGCAAAATCAATCAATCAAGGAACCAAAAAAATAAGAGCAATTCAGATGTCGTGTGATACATGCCATGGTAGAGAATCAGGAAATCACAGAGAAGAGACATTTTAACTCAGGCTTGAACAAGGAATTCAAAACTCAGTTCATGGTCTCTCCACATATTCCAGTTGATTGCTCTTCTGATATTCATCTTGCCACACCCATTCCTATGGCCCTAAATCTTGAACTCCAGTGTTTTTTTTTTTTATCTCAGTGGTCACTTCAGTCAGAAATGTAAGGCTTACTTTAGACATACTGCATTTCTTATCTTCAGAATTAAAATTTTTTATCAGGGGCTAATAGTCTCTGGGCAGGGGCCAAACTCCTTATTCAAGTAATCACAGCCTGTCTATTACCACAGTTTTAATTTTCACTACTCTCCATATATGTTGTCTTAAGTCCAGTCATTTAAGTCCTTTGCTGTTTCTTGGATTTACCTTGATCAATTTATAATCTTTCAGCAAGCCATGTTTTGTAGGCTGGACTTCCTGAAGCATACTTGTTCTTCCTGCTTCTTCTCTTACTCTTTCATAGCTACTCTTTTATGTTTTATCTTTCCTCATCAGAGAATTCCTGCAGAGAAAAAAGTGAGTGTTTTGGGGTAGTATTAGAAGGAAACCAGACTACTCTTCAAAAAATAATCCCCGCCCCTTTCCTCTATTGGAGGATCTGTTCACTAAGGAGGAATAAAGACTAGTTTGTGCACTATAACTACATTGCTAATTGTATCATGAAATCATGCAGAGAAATATATTTTAGCCTTTGGAGGGAAAGAATTGGTACAAATGAATTAGAGGCTTAGCAGCAGGGTGAAAGAGTTGAGAAATGGCAAAGGGTCACTAGGAGTGGGGTATTTGCAGAAATTTATCTCAACAATTCTCTAAGATGTGCTACCAAAGAAAATTCTTGTACGAGATAGATTCAAAATAAAATTCGATAGAATAAAATAAAATGTTGGCTTTCCAACTTGTTTCTCTACCTTTAATCCTTACTATATTTAAGAATTAGAACTAGAACATCTTCTGTTTTCTTCCAAGTATATGAAAATGATTATCAAATCACTTATTGATTATAGTACTTATGAGTAGTATTATCAGTTTCTAAGATAATATTAAATATAAAAAACTGCTTAAGCTATAATCTGGAGAATCTAAAATACGTGATGGTGATCCATTCCTATGAAGAAAAGCATGTTGTTATAATCAAAATATGTGTGCTATGACATCAGCTACATCATCCCTCAATCTGCATCACAGGAGAGCCAGCTCTATAAAATTCTGAAAGAATCAGTCAAATCAAAGCCAAAAAATTAATGGAACCACTCGTTTTGCATGTTGTAGATAAGAAACCAAAATGGTTGACCAAAATCTGATTTTCCAAATGGTGGTGTAAGTGATGTTAGAGTCACTGCATCTTGGCCCTGGGTCATGACACGGCTGCAGCGTCCCCTGGACACCTCCCACTAGAGGGCGTGGCTAGTGCTGGAGGTTCCCAGGGTCTATATTTTAACCCACCACCTGTTGCCACTTACGTGTTCTGATTTTCTCTGATCTTGAGCTCTTCCTCCTTTTCTTTCGATTTGTCCCTTCAATGTAGCAATTACTTACTGTTACTCTTCCAGAACTGAGCCTCATTGTCTTCTGAGTCAGAATCTGTACTTGTCCCTTGAGATTCTGTAATTGCAATTAGGTTAGGCTGGAGCCCTATAACCATGTTGGGGTGCCAGTATGTGCCTGCTACTAGAATTCCTGATTGTTTCACACTTTGTATAATATAAGCTATTCACTGCCCATTCTCATTTAGGTTTCTCCTATACTCCTACAGTGTACCTTGCACACTGGCACTGATAACTTAAACACACACACACACACACACACACACACACACACACACACGAGTCTCCTCTCCCATAGCACAGCATATGTATCTCTATTATCATATTTTTGAAAGGCTGCTTTGTAATATTTTACTGTTTGTGTCATAGCTGTAAGTGTTTCTTTCCATGACTAAGTTATGACTCTAAAGGGCTGAAGCTATGTCATTCATTTTTATGTCCCTGTAGAAACTAACAATGCCTTGCAGGCAACTATCATTCAGAAAATATCTGTGGAACAGGGAACACTATAGTATAGTAGAAACAGGGAACAAAATATGACTAACCAATCAAATTTGATGGTTGATGTAAATAGATATTTTTTAGTCAGTGAACAGTGGATGCATGGATAGGTACGGGTGGCTATTTTGAAACAATATTTTAGAATATTGGTTTCAAATGTTCTTAGGGGAGTATAGAACAGACAACTAGACGTATTATGGCTTATAATCCAGGCACATAGTTTTAAAATTTAATAACCTCCTTTCTTTTTCTCCCAGTATTATGAGTTTGAAAAGATTTCAAATTCCAACCAAATAGTCTTTTCTCATCAGTTTTCAAACACAAACTTATTGACAGAAAACATAATCCTTGCATTTTTTATTCTTTAATATTAACATTCATAATATGTCACTTGAGTACAACTTAACATCTTAGAGCACTTTAAAACTTTGAAACTGGAAATCATTTCCCAAGGGAAAAGTAAAATGGTATTCTTTGTGATTGCTTCAAAATCTAGAGCCCAGTGAGTTAGCAGATTCTAAACTTGGCAAGCCAATGTCTACTATTCCTAGTGGGAAGTATTTTGGTTTTAACTTCCTTTGGAAAATCTCCCAAGCTCAAGGGGAAATAAACATACTCCAAGAATCAAGGCTCCTTTTAGAAATTCAATTTAAAATATTCGGGGATCCTGGCTCTGTCTCTTTTAGAATTATTTTCTCTTTTAATCAACATTTCATCCTTTTTTTGACAGCTGCCAAAACCATCCTTTTCCTGGGCTTCTAGGGATTTGAAACATTTGGCAGGCTAAAGAAGAAAATGGGTGGGAGAAACTTACAAAGAGAGTAAATGAGAAATGATGTTTCCACTTCCCAATATTCTTGGCTGGATCGGTTTTCTGTGTGGGGGCAGAAAATTCTGGAATCATTTCAAGTACTCTGCTGAGATTCATAGACCTGGACTCGTAGGGTTGGACTCATTAAATCAACAAATATTTAGCATGTGCTGGGAGCTTTAGTTCTTACAGAACTTTAAAAACTCAGCCCATACTCTTAAAAAGCTTAGATTTAGTTGGGGAGATAAAATGCTTGTGATGTTTAATGGCAATATAGCAAATAAAAATACCTCAAAAAATACATGCTCAGCTGCCAGATGTATGATAAAGACAATAAAAGAAGATTTCAGAGAATGAGGGGATCTTTGTAGACCTCATAGTAACATGAGGGTGGATGATCTGAATTTCTGGAGTCCTTGGAGAAAAAATCGAAGTGTAAGAATGTATCATAGAAAATGGATATTTGACTGGGTTTTGGAGGATTATGAATAGCAACTATTATTATGTCTACCTACTATGTGTCCAACACTGTTGTGTGCTTTTCATATATTCCTTCTAGTCTTAATACTGCATAATGTGGGTATTACATGATTTTATTAATATTTATCTTTTCATTGGCCTGGAAGTTCCATGAGGACAAGGATGGATTTATCAGCTTTTGTTCACCTTCGTAACCTTAGTCCTTATATGGTATCTGGCAAATGCAAAGTATCTGGTAATTATTTGTGGACTACCAATAACAGAACTGAGGTTCTGAGGTTAAGTAATTTGTCCGAGGTTACAGTGCCAGTAAGTGGCAAAGCTGGCATTTGCACCTGTTCCTGTGACTGCAAAGCCTAAGATCTCTTGTGGTGTAGTGCTCTGAAGTGATGAGTATGACTTAAATAGCTGGAGAAAAATGAGAAGGGCACATCAAGTTGGAGAATAAGCATGACAAAGATTATAGAGGTATAACTACAAAAACAGGCCAGCTTAGCTATGAAAGTTATAGGAAAACTGGAAAAACAGGTTGGAGTTGGAGTATGTAAAACCTTATACATAGGGCTCAGAATGTTTCATTTTTCTTTCAGTTAGTGGAAAATAATAAAAAAATTTTAAATAAGAGAAACATATGATCAAAACAATGTTTTAAGAAAACTCATTCAGCAGCTGTGTCAAGGAGGCTCTGGAGGGAGGTGTGGCTGAAAGCTGAGGACAATGAGCCTGTTCTTAGAGTCTCAGCAGGAATTTGTAGTTCCATGATCAAGGCTAAAGGGCTCTCTATATGGATATGGGTCCTTCAGGCCAGTGGAAATGGAAATAATGGGGGTATGAAAGAGATAAGTTAAAGGAAAAGTCTTCAGGTATTCTTGAGAAAGCATGGGCACTTTTAAAAAGGGAAACTATAAAGACAACTGGATTGTTGTGAGCCTGTATAATTGGGCAAATGATAGTACCATTGGGAAGGTGGAATAATAATTTTTCTAGCAGAATTTAGTTTTAAACCTGTTACAACTGGGATCACGAATGACATGACCAATGGGAAGGAATTTAAATATTCAGGACTGGCACTATAATTACTGGTCAGAAATAGGATAGAGTTATGGAACCAAGACACAGAAAAAAATAACTAAAACCATGATAGTGGATGAGGAAAAGCAAGAATTGATATTAAAGAGAAGCTCCATTTAAAAAAAAACTTGAATTGCTTCTCATTGGTAAATGTTTGCATTGAACTATAACATGGCAAGATATGTAAATTTTCAATGAATTTTTACAAATTTCATTAAGTGAAATTTTACAAAATGATACACCTATGCAACAAAAATTATGATCTAGAATATCACCAACATCCTAAAGGCCTCTTCATGATAATCCCCCTGCAAAGGTAGCCATTATTCTGGTCTTTATCCCCAGAAGTGTCTGGAACCCTACGTAATAGAAATCACATAGTACGTGCTCCTTTGTGTCTGGCTTCTTTTGCTCAGTGTTTTGATTGGGAGATGAATCTTTTCTAATTTGACCCGTGGATTGTTCAGAATGTGTTGCTTAATTTTAACAAATTTGGAAGTTTTCTAATTTTCTTTCTGTTATTGGTCTTAACTTAATCCCACTGAAACCAGAAAACATTCTTGGTATTGTTTCAATCCTTTGAAATTTGTTAAGACTTTCTTTATGGCCTAGCATGTTTTCTATTTTGGCAAATGTTCCGTTGCATTGGAAAAGAATACATATTCTGGAATGTTGGGTACAGTGTTCTATAAATGTCAGTTGGGTCAAGTTTGGTCAACACAGTATTCAGACCTTCTACAATGCTTCTTCAACGCTTTTTTGTTTGCTTGTTCTGTCGGTTACTGAGAGAAGGATGGTACATTTTCCCATTATCATCATGAATTTGTTTAGTTCTTCTGTTAGTTCTCTCTCTCTTTTTTTTAGATTTTGAAGCTTTCTTATAAGGTGCAGATGAATTTAGGTTTGTTATATCCTTCTGTTAAAATGAGATTTTTCCACTATAAGATATATCTATTTACTTTTAGTCTTATTTCTTGTCTAATGTTTATTTTGTCTAGTACCATTATGGCTATGCAATTTTCTTTTGGTTAGTATTTTGTGGTAAAGCTTTTTTGTTTCCTTCTATCTACTTATACCTAAGGATATCTATTGAACCTTAATTATAGTTAGTCACAGTTGGGTATTAGGCCAAAACTTAAGGAGGAGGAGCATGCAGAGCAAGGAAAGAGACAGAGAAGTATGAGGAGAATAAGGGTAGCGAGGAATTAGTGAAACTATGAAAGAAGAATTTCAAGCAGGATGGAAAATTAAACCTGCTCTGTTTTAGCAGAGGCACATGTCAAGTGCTATGAAGACACTAGGGCAAATAGCCATTAATTAAAGATCATTAGGTTCAGAAGTCATGCACTTATTAATGATTTTTTGAGTTATAGTAAATAATACAAAGCAGGTTTAAAGCAATAGTGGCCAAAAATAGAAGCAGCAGATTTAGACTTATTATTTACGAAATGTAGTGTGGAGAAAGCAATACCATGCTTACATTTTCTGTAGAAAACACTCTACAAGGTTTAAGCTTAGTCTGGTCACATTTTTTGGCCTTTCTGTAATAAGTTATTCAAGCATCCACCCGCCTTTTAAGTGGGCACTTTGGTTCTTCCTTTCCAAGCCATCACCCTCCTCTTCAATTATACAGGACTCCCACGGGTTTACACGATCCAATGCAGGGGGTCAGTCTACTTGCACCCTAAGCAGGGTGAACTCCGCTCTCTCCAGCCAACACGGTGGAAGCTGAGTCCTGCACAGTGCGACTCCAGAGCAGGTGCGCTACTGCCATGGTACTTTGCTGGTTCATTCCTGTTTCCCTTTGTCTCCCCTCCTACCCCCCAGGATAAAACCATCTTCTGTTTTGCTTCAGGACACAAAGTTTATGGTTAAATAAATTATGATCCAGTCATCCAAAGGAATTGTTTGCATCTGCAAAGAAAAAGAAGCCAAATGAACAAGCTGACTACTGACCCAGAAAGACCTCCAAGGCATAATTGGTACTAAAAAAAGTAAGGTGTAGACGAATGGGTATAAAATGCCACACTCTCCTGGATAGGGCGATTACTTGCCCAGCTTTCTAAAGGAGGTTACACTCGGTGACCTCATATGTCTCTTCCTTCCCTTCCGAGGGGGATTCCCAAAGTGATTCTGAGATATGCACATATTTCTGGTGAGGAGAAGTCACCAGACTTCAGTCATTTCAACTTGATGTTCTGATACCTCTTTTGACAGAGAAGAGAGAAATATAAATCGTATCTTGTGATTTATCCTTTTGCTAGGTGACTACAATCTGCAATTATTTTCAAATTGAGGTCAGCTTGTGCCTACTTGAGTGCAGATGAGATGTATGGAAGGCATACAAAATGCTGGAAGGATAATTTGATAGGTAGTTAGAAGAAGTTAGGGGTGTTAGTTTTGGAAAGGAGGAGAAACTCCTCTTTATCCAAAACAGAAAGCAGAGAACTCACTTAGATGAAATACAGCAGGTGCTTGAATAACATTGTTTCATTCAATGTTGTTTCATTATAATATGGATGAGGAAAAAAAAAATCGCTTCCTGGCCTGCTGGGTGTGTGGAGTTTGCAAGTTCTTTCCATGTTTGGAAAGAACATGGTTTGTTCCATGTCCTCCAGTTTCCTTCCACATCTCAAAGTTGAGCCTGGCAGGTGAGCTGGTGTGTCTACATGGTTGGTCTGAGTGAGTGGGTGTGTGAGTGAGCTCCTGCCATGGATGGTATCCTGTGTAGGGCCCATTCCCACCTGGGCCCTGAGCTGCCTGGATAAGCTCTGGCCATCCACAATCCTGAACTGGATTAAGCTGGCTGGAAAATGAATGAATACAAATTCAGAGTTGATGGTCTTGATCTTCTTAATAGGTCACTATCAAAGCATTTAATTGTAATTTCTATCTTGAAACTAGCATAGACAAATGTAAGTGATATGACTAAGTCTAGCCAGTAACTTAGTACTGTCTTACACACAAACATTAGAACTCACCCCCAAATTTCTTTTTAAGTTTTTATTATGTAAAAATTTTAGAAAAATGTAAGAATAGAGTGATCAACCTTCACTCATTCATCATTCAGCTTAAGCAATTATACACACAAAGCCCAGCATGGGTCATCTATACTCTACCTGCTTTTGGGGGGATTATTTTGCTAGTAATCCCAGATATCATATTATTTTATTCATAACTAATTTGATATGGGGTAAACAAAAGCTTCAAACAATACAAGGGAATACATTCAACTATATAGCCACAAATTAAAAATCTGAATTTAACAGATGATTCCTATCAAAATACAAATTATCAGAAATTGATCCAAGAATATAACAGAAAACTCAAATAAAACAATTACCATAGAAGATGTAGAAATATCATTAAAAACTTCACCAAGACCAGATGGTCTTACCACTGAATTTTATCTGCAAAGTTAAAAAAATTTTAAATTGTATATTTTTCATGTTACTTAAAATCTCCCAGATCATAGGAAAAAATAGAAGTTTCCCTAATTAATTTAAGACATTTTTGACAAAAATAAGAAATAATTGATATAAGCATGGAAAAGAAACATAAAATTTTCTTATTGTTGATAATAAAAATCTAAGATATTATATTTGAAAACTTCAGAGTTAATACAAAAATTTGATAAGGTGCATGGCACAATATAAACATACAAAAATCAATAGGCTTTCTTTCTAGCAATAAGCACTTATAAATAGAATATAAAAATATTCCATTAAAATATATGAATACTAAATATTTATAATATATTTAGCAAGAAAGGCACAGGATATAGATGAAGAAAACTATTACATGTTACTGACTTAGAAAAGACATAAAGGAAGATCTGAACAAATACAAAGACACCATAGTCTTGAAAGAAAAGTCTTGAACATCATAAACAGCAACAATGACAATTAGAGAAAAACACAATCCAATAGAATAAAAAGGCAAAAAATATTAAGAGAAATTTAACAGATAAGTAAACTCAATCATTGGAATGTCGAGAATGGGTACGCTCATAGATGTCTGGCAGATGTGTGAATTGTTACAACATTTGAAGCAATATATCTGACAGAAACTCTTAACTTTACACACACACATGCCCTTCATGTTTGTAGTTCCACTCCTGTGAATTTAGCCTATAGAAATAGAAAATAAAAAGATTAGTACATATGATATGGGAACAAGGTATTTGTAGTGTGGTGGTTGCTTAAAATGGCAAATAACTGGAAGAAAACCCAGTGCCCAGGAATAGAATGTGTCAGTGTGTGAGTATTAAGTGTATATATGACGTCCCATTTTGGTAAAAACAGTAATGTGTATATATTTAATTGCATATAATGAATCACCACAAAGAAAAATAAGAATTGTTAAAGAAAAATACATTGTTAAAATAGGATAGCTAGTTGCAAGAAGATGAGATGATGTAGCTATGGCACAAAGAAAAAGGGGAAACTCTGAAAAAAAATTGTTTAAAGACTACATTATAAACTCTACCAGTATGAACCGCCCGGCTAGCTCAGTCGGTAGAGCATGAGACTCTTAAACTCTACCAGTATGTATAATAGCTTATTTATGCATTTATCTAAGAATAAATTTTATACACATATACATACACACATACATAAACGTAATTTTTCAAAATTAAACGCATAAAACAAGTTTCCTGCTTTTAAGTAACTTGGAGTCTAGGATTCAGATTATAAAATAAAGTAGAAATGGAACGAACTGAATAAACTTGTCTATTCATTTCACTGTACAAGTCACCTTCTCATTTAATCATCAGAAATTCTCATTAATAATTATTTTTGAGAACATGCATTTTCTGAGTAGGCTATTGCTCAGGGGTTTGGTTTGCCATGGACATTTTCTTCCTTAGAGTTTTCATAAAGATAAGTACACAAGCCAATAGCCAGGAGCTATTACTTGGGGCTAAGACTGAAGGCCATCCAATGACGAGCTTTTTGGTAAAAGAGAATGTGGCTTAGGTTTGTGGTTAAAATGAGGTTAAAGTTCCCCCTACACTGCAAATCTAAATCTTAGAATGAAAATGCTGAGAGCTTCTTGTTGGAGAAGTGGGTTAAGATCACATAGGCAGAGCAGACTGCAGGATCCAGTTGCCCACCCTGCTGTATGGAAGTCCACGGGCCAGTCTCACAACTACTCCTGGACAGTAGAAGGAAGGTGAATGGCATCCTCCTCCCAGTCTGGGGGAGAGCACAGTGCACATTTGCTAACAGCTTGAAACAGGAAGGACAGAGGAAGGGGGAAGCCACATCTCACCTAAGGGTAAGAAGAGAAAGAGGAAGTGCCTGCACTAATTCTTGCTTTCGAGCTGCTGCAAGCCTCCACTAGTGAAACAGGGTCCATGAATATCAAGCTCTGGATAATCAGATTAGTCATTCTTCCTCTCTTCTGGAGGAGCAAAAACGGGGATCAGAGAGAGGAGCCAGAGGCATTCCCTCTAACACTCCTCAAAGTGAAGATCAAGGGAGGATGCCCCTTCCTCTGCAGGTTACCTGCAATTGAAAAGTTGCCCCTGACACTGTCAGTGACATTACATAAGAATGATAAGATCTCATTTCATACAAAGGATAACCATTGGGTGATAGTCTTCAAGCAATTTTCAAAATGCTCATAGGTAAAAAGGAAAATGCATTTTCCACCTTTTTTGGGTCATCTATTACCTAAAATGCTTGATTTCATTTATGTCAAAGAAATGAGCAAGAACCTCAAGAACTGTTCTGGAATACTGCCAACGGTCTTAACTTGAAAGTCGAGTTTGATTATCTTGTGGACATAAGATTCTCTTTAGGTTCATGCAGGAATTATAAGGCAAAAGCTTTGCCATTATTATTGTTTAAATTGTATAATTAGGAAAAATGGTTGTACTGTGTTAATAGTTTGCATGAACAACTTGGAAGTAGTTTAAAAGTGACTAGGGTTGTTGTTTGATTGGAAATAGCATTCAAGCAGCCTGAGGATTGAGTCTTGCAATCCTCAAAGCTTTCAAAATTGTGCGGTAATATGTATGAGGGTGCAGATTGATAAATACGTGTAATCACATTTGAACACTTTCAGGTTTGCTTTAATTGTTATTGTTTCTCTCAGTGTAGAAATGCAAATATATATGTAAATATTTACCTAGTACTTATGCTTCTAGGATAATTATCAGCTCTGGAGATTGATAAGTTAGTAAGTCTCTATTGTTGATACTTCTAAGAAATAAGTGCATGGCTTAATACAATCCACTTGTCCTGATTGTGGAAGAAAGAAACACGACTAGTGGCTCTATACATTCCAGTATTGTTATAGCATCTAAGCCAGAGATTTGGGAGTTTCCACATGTTTCCCCTGACGCTGTCCCCTCCTTTCTGCATCTACTGACAGCATCTAGGTCACATCTTCACCCTCTCTTGCTTAGACTTTTGCAGTAGAATACACTCTGGTTTTTCATCCCCAGTTTTGTCTCCCTCGCTATCTCCACTGCTCCTTTGCCTGCCCGTCTGACACCGTCACTTGCCCCAATATAACTTCTCAATGAGTTAATGTCCAACTGCAATCCAAGAGACATTTATAACTCCAGAATCTGAGTTCTTGAGGACTATGGCACACTGTCTCCCAATAAAAACCACGATCTTCTGTACTCACTTCCAAAATCCTATCAAGTCCACTTGGTTGCGTCTTCTTAATTCCCTTTACATCTCTTCCTCTTTCCCCACTTTAGTTGGCTGTTTCGGGCTCTCAATAATCCTAATTGGATTGTGATTAACAGTCTCCTGCTTCTAGCCCTGTCCATTCCATTCCATTTAACCAACATCTGGTAGCACGGGCTTATGAAACACAAATTTGATCAAGTTGCTGCCTTCAAAGAGAAACAACAGCAGCAACCATCGCCACCGTACAGTGCTTGTCCGTGGCTTTCAGGCTGCTCCGCCATCGCCCAGCTGCAGCCGATGCCATTGAATTTACCTGTGAGTTTCACCAGAACGTTTTCCTGCTTCCCTGCACCTCTCTGCACAGGATTTTGCTCTCTGGTTAGAATCCCTATCCTCTTTCTCTCCTCACAGTTTTTTGCTGAATAACTTTTAGTTATCTTTTAAAACTTGTCTTGCTTTTTCCCAGAAACCTTTCCCAGTGCTAATTGCCTATTTATGAGAAGATTGCATCTTATTTATTATATTTGCATCTTCAAGAGGCAGCAAGTTGCCCAGCAGAGGCAGCCCCACCTGAGGGCAGTCTTCCTGATGTGAGTGAGAATCTCCAGCAGACTCCTCGTACGGTTTTGCTGAAGAGCTAGTTTTGGTTTCTTTATATCTTATTATTTTTTGAGACTAAAAAAAAAAAGAAGTTGAAGATTAAGGGGTAGGATCAACTTGTTCCCTAAATATTGGAATGTGTCATAAATTAATTTTACTTAGAGGTATAGATTATTTAATTCTACTATAGTATTTTGGTTGCAAAGTAATCAGAGATATTTTCATCTAGGTGATGCTGAATTCCTTAAAAATAGGATCTGTAATATTTTCACTGACTTTTCTCATAATCACGAGTGCCATAATGTTGATGATAATTTTTTCATCGACAAGTAGAATTATCTGAGAATAGGCTCATCTTTGTTTTAAAAAATAGTTTCATATTTTGCTAAAAATATTTTTTGATTAAGCAACTAATTTTTTAGACTTTGCTAGATGGTTTTTCGGGCCCATAATTAATGTAAACTTGGGGAAACTTGTTTTGTTTTGTTTTGTTTTTAATGCTCCAAATTTAAGTTGCTTTTAGTCACAGGATTTCTGTAAATACAAACTTATGTCAGAAGAGGCCTTTTATTTACTTTTTGATTCAATTCAGCATGTTTATTTAATCTGCAATGATTCAGCTTACTGGCTGCTTTAGAAATTTGGAGTGTGTGTTCTCATGATGGCTGAGTACATTGATGGCTTTGATCTGAACTGTAAAGGCTCAGAAAGAGGGCATTTTTTCCGTCGCAAATTTGCCTTTGGGATTTCTCTTTCTTTTGTTAGGAAAGTCTTATTGTTTGACTGGAGGGCCACTCTTGTTTAGTTTAGAATTGCCATACTTGCAGAATTAGAGGTTTTATTTTTTTTTTTTTCCATTTTGGAATGCTTTTTGGTGCTTTCTAATGGAAAAGACAGGGTCATTCCAGACCCTTACAGAAATCTGTATTGTTGATTTTGCCTCCCTCTAGGAAATTTCAAAGAAAATACAATAGAAGGTATTGGTATTAATCTATTAGGGAGGTCACAAAAAAACAATGTATAACTAAATGAGTCTATATTAATTTTTCAGAAGCCCAAACAAGAGAAGGATGACCAGAATATATTCCTTTTTTAGACAAGATTGACTTGCACAGTCTGTCCCCTGAGTCATCAGCCTCCCCACCTCAATAAGTCTGCAATTGCTCATTTTCCTACTCTGACATTTCTTAGTAGTAACCAGCTTCTGTCTGCTCTCCCTTTGCTTCGGATGGTCACCTGAATTTTTTGTGATCATTTCTCAGATGGCTCTTGTATCAATTGGCACTCACTGGTGCCACCTATGCTCTTGAATCACCTGAATTCCTAGGTGCTGGGTGAACCTGTCCCTAAGGTGAAGAGAGCTTGCCATTACACTCTCAGACCATGCCTGACCTACAGGGACTGCTTCCTTTTGCTCTTTTGAAATATGATTTCTTAGAACCATGGCTTTCAAGTATGTTCTCTGAAAACAAATGTGTGGAGCCATTCTGTATTCCTCATCCCTTCTAATGTGAATAAATGGTTAGGATTTTAATAAGTAAGATCTTTTCAGATTCTGACACCTTCATCAGGGACTTCCATAATGAACTGAGAGTTTCATGGTCTGCTTTCATGGAGATCAGATGCTTTATAAGTATAAACCCAAATTATATTTAGCATTTGAAAATTTAATGAACTGAGTATCATAGAACTTCAGTGTTGGGAGGGACCAGAAGGTAATTTAATCCTTCTATGTACAAATGTTCTCTGCTTGCAAATCTGTTGAGATGGGGAACTCACTACCTTACGGGGCAGCTCATGTTGCATTTAGACAGATCTGACAGAAATTTCTTCTTCCTATTGAATCGATATTTGTCTTCCTTGGATTTTTATCCTGTGGTTCTAATTCTGCTTCTGAGTTCACCAATCCAAACCTTCCCTTTTGAATGTCTGTAGAAAGTTATCGTATATTTCTCAGTCTTCTTTTTAGGCTTCTTGTTTTCAGTTCTTTCCTCTCTTCTCCTTCTGATATGATCTTAAGTCCTCTCACTGTCTGGCTGTTCAATTCGTTCTTTAGTTTGTCTCTAATTCTACTAAAATATGTTATTCAGACCCAAAGATGAGGTCTCATCACCTCCCTCTCTGTTGTTGCTTTTGATAGTGCAACCTAAAAAGGAATTCAATTTTGAATGTGCAGGGATATCTCATAATATTAGCTCACACTGAAACTGTAACATAAAATCTTAAATTTTTAAATAGACACTGCCACATCACTGTCTTAGTTTGCATTGCTATAAAGGAGATACTTAAGGCTGGGTAACTTATTATAAAAAAGGTTTATTTGGCTCACGGTTCTGCAGACTGTACAGGAAGCGTGGTATCAGCATCTGCTTCTGGTGAGGGCTTCAGGGAGCTTCCAATCAAGGTGGAAAGTGAAGGAGGAGCAAGAGGATCACATGGCTAGAGAAGGAGCATGAGGGAGGGGGTAGGTGCAACACTCTTTAGACAACCAGTTCTCATATAATTGAATAGAGCAAGAACTCACTCATTAAGACAGGGAGGATACCAAGCCATTCATGAGGGACCCACCCTGATACCCCAAACACCTCCCACTTGGCCCCACCTTCAACATTGGAGGTTGAACTTCAACATGAGGTTTGGAGGGAAAAAAACATCTAAACTACATCAGTCACTTTCTGCCCCATTTTATATCGATACGGCAGGTGTTCTGGACCTGTATTTTATCTTCTTCTAGAGAGCCCTTTATTTTAAAAGTTTTGATTCAGAACCTGCAGTCTAATGTACTCATTGTTCCTTTTGACCTCAGATTACCTCTCTGCTTTGTAAATGCATCTTCTGTAGCTTCATCACAGGACACGATGAAAATGGTCAACAGGACCTAAAAGAAACCCCTGCAGATTGTCACTAGACATCTCCCTTCAGTTTGAGGCCCATTCTTTAATTGGAAACATTCATAGTTGTCCAACCAGTTATAAATTTACCTAGTTGCCTGAGCACTCAGCCCATTTTTCCTGCCTTAAGGAATATTATGAAACACTTCAGCAAGCCCTTGCTGGAAAATCCACAGACTGCTTTTTCTTATCAAAGAAGAAAATAAAGATAATTCTATGTAACTGTTTTTTAGGAAATCTGTGATGCGTCCTAGTCATAACTCTTTCCTTGTCGGTTGTGTAGAAACCAACTTTTATTTATTTATTTTATTTATTTATTTTTTTTTGAGACAGAGTCTCACTCTCTTGCCCAGGCTAGAGTGCTGTGGTGTCAGCCTAGCTCACAGCAACCTCAAACTCCTGGGCTCAAGGAATCCTCCTGCCTCAGCCTCCCGAGTAGCTGGGACTACAGGCATGCGCCACCATGCCTGGCTAATTTTATATATATATATACACACACACACACACACACACACATATATATTAGTTGTCCAGCTAATTTCTTTCTATTTTTTTAGTAGAGGGACGGGGTCTCGTTCTTGCTCAGGCTGGTCTCAAACTCCTGAGCGCAAACGATTCGCCAGCCTCGGCCTCCCAGAGAGCTAGGATTACAGGCATGAGCCACTCTGCCCAGCCTAGAAACCAACTTTTAAATAATCTGTCCTGGAACCCTGCCACACAAACCTACCATTTCTAAAATAGCTCCTCTTTTTGAAAAACTGTAATGATTTTCCTCATATCCAACTTTTCTGTATTTTCTGCATTTCATGATTATTCAATTGTCATCACATTTTATTTTCAAACTCTTTCTTACCCTGGCTGAACTTTCCCTGCTAGGCAATTTAATTAATATGAAGTCATTAGGTGATTGTATAAGGGCAGGGACTGCATCCCCCAGGGCCTAGCTGAGTCCTGCCACATACTGCTCTTAATATATTGAGCAAATGACTCTCTGTCCTTAACTTGACCTACCAAAGTTGGTTCAACATTTTTTTACTTGTTAAAATTGGCTCTAAATAACAGAAAACACAAAATCACAGTGCCTTCAAAATAGAGGTAAAAGGGGTCCCACTGAGTAGTGATCCGGCTCCTTCTTGCTGCTCTGTCATTCTAGCACTTGGTTTTCAGCCTCCAGGTCCAAAGTGGGCTGGAGCTCCGTGCGTCACCTCCATCTTCTAGGCAGCTGGAAGTAGAAGACACAAGTCATCTTACCACTGAGCCAGCTTTCTGTAAGTGCCCTGCTTTTCCTCTTTTGCCTGAACTTTGTCAAATGGCCACAGACAGCTATAAGGAAGCTTAAAAATGTAATCTTTGACCGGGTGCATTGCAACCCCAGTGAAAATGGGTTCCTCTTACTTAGAAGCTGAGAATAGCTATTGGGTAGCAATGAGCCATCTCTGCTAGAACTCAAAGAGAAAACAGGCTTAGTCCAGGAGTTCTTTCCTTATGTCCTTCAAAAACATATTTGTCTTAAGAAGTCTACTGGTTTTGAACATCTTTGTGCTTCAAACATCAGTAATAAATCCATTCTCTTGGCTACAAAAGTATATAGACATTGTTTAAATTTTGAAATGTAGCCTTCTTACCATGCTTTTCTATCTGTTTCTTGTCACTGTTTCTGTGTATCCATGCTGGATTCTTTAGCTTCCTCCTCTCTTTCCTTCTCTTTTGAGATTTGTAGTTACTCAACCAGAATGGCATTTTTGTTGGCTCTCCAACCATGTTGAGTCACATTCACTTCCAGTTTCTTAAGTCATAAAGTTAGGAATTTTTTTATTTTTGAAAACCCTCTTATGTAAGTTTTCAAGAGGGAGTATCTGACTAGTAAGCGTTTTGCTGCCAGTTTCTTGCCCCATTTTCCATCAATGTGACTTGGCTGGAGCTTCCACCCACTTCTACAAGAGTTGGGCATATGACCCTGGTCTAGTTAGTTTGTTCTGCTTTCCTGTTCATCAATTGCTTCAGGGGCGAGCAAGTGACTCAACCAGAGTCTATTACTGAAACCACTGCAAGAGGCACTGCCTTTCTTTCTGCGATTGTAAGGGACCATCTCTAATTCCACAAGGAGAGAGAGAAAGACCTATCTTAGAATGAGACCAACAAAGAGGAAGGCAAGGCTGATGGAGGTATTAAGCAAGCTTTCTGGGGACATCTTTTTAGAACCTGAATCTCATCTGCCTAATGCTAGTATCACTCCTGGACTTTTGTGTTACATAAGCCAATAAAGGTCCTTTTTCCCCTTTAAGCCAGTTTAAGTTGGATTTATGCAACTTACATTTAAATGAGTCCTCATGCATTCAATTTGGTAACTTCTTTTGAGCTCTTCATTGCATTAGCTAACCACTTTTTCCTTATTTGTTAAAATGTACCAGTTTTATTAGATACACATGACCCTACATGTGCTAGTTGAGTTACATAAAGTGAGTATGAAATAATTCTGTAGTAAAACCTACCAGGGACTGTTTAATGGTGCCACTGAGAAATGATAAGGTTCTGTGTTTGTATGAAAGAAAGAGATTGGTTTCCACTTAATCTCGCCAGTTTCTCTGTGATCACTCTTTATCTTAGCACATAAAGGACACAGAGGCGACCAACCTGAATGTGCCTGTACACCAGACAGAGGGAAATGTAGAATGAGGCACAAATAAATGCATTTCAGAGAACAACTGGGAACAGGCAGATTTCGGAACACTCTGAAGGAATAAAATCTCTTTAGAAATCAGTTAATCACACGTCTGTGTTCCAGAGAACTTGACCTTTGAGCAATCATAGAAAGCAACAAGGAGTTCTTCAAGATTAATAAGTACACTCATATAATTAATTTATGGTTAATTATTCAATCTAAACTGGCAAGAGACAGAGGGGAAGGGAAGCAAAACTAACATGTGCTGAGGGCCATTTATGTACTAGGTATGGTCCCTGTTCCTTTCATGTAGAATCTGGTACTGAAGAAAGAAGACAGGCATTTTCAAAGCTATAGCTGTTTAAGGAATATGGAAATATAAAGGAAAGAGGAATATAGTACCTGATACATAGGAAATATTCAATAAATAATAGCAAATATGGTTAATGATGATGATGATATGCAAATATGTTGATAAGATAAACTCTCCCAGAACACTGAGGTTGAGGTTCTAGGACCTGAACAGAGAGGCCAGGTACACAGTGGCTCTTGTGTTCTAACTGAGCAAAATAAAATACCTTGCACCATTGTCCTCTACCGGTAAATATTAAAATTCAGATTCTTAAATCTACAGTACTAGTGACTCGGAATCCTGAAACGTGGAGCTAAGGTCATCTGTGTTTTTAACAAGCTCTCTAGGAGGCTTTTGATGGCCTCAGGCGTGACACTGTGGGGGGGGGGCGTTGTATTTTACTAATCCTTAAGTTACCTTTGAAAACCGCTTGAATTAATTTAACATCACCAGACGACAATTTCAGAACAGATTCAATAGCAATAATATTGTTTTTTAATCTTTCAAGTCTGACAACCATTTTTTGCAATAAAAGCACAATCTCAGTTTACTAAACAATCACAGCTATGTGGCACACATACTTATTTTTAATGTGTGCCAAAGCCCGGGGGTTAAAGATTATACGTGCCAATTTAACTTATTCATTTACTTTCTTCTCTTTTTCCTTTTCTTTTCCTTCCCCTCCCCTTTTTCCTTTCCTTCTTCCCTCCTTTTCTTTCTTCCTCCTTCCCTTCCATGTTTTTTCCTCAACATGCAGTGTTTCAGTATTACCAGAAGAGGGCACTATGCTGCAGCAAGTCTGGACATCAGCTAAAAGATAAATTGTTGATTGAATTCAAAGATAGATTTAAATAAGCTCATAAATGTTGCATACACGAATGCTTACTGCATTTTAATTGTGGTGATTTACACGGACCTGTCACGATCACATAGTTCATAAAACAAAATCCGTTTTAATAGCTGCGTTTGACGGTGTACCTTTTCCTTTATGAGAATTTAATTCTCTCTTTTGGACCCAGAACTCCTGAACATATTACTCTTTTAGAATAAGACAAACTCTACTCAAACCAGTGGCCAAGGGATCTGCGGCTCTCCCTAAAACCCTTGTTTTATTGGTCTGTTCTACTGTGTAATTGTTTAGTTTAACTTGGTAAACATGTCAGTTTTCCCAGGATAATTAGGTGGATAAACAAAATGTTCAAAAAGAAATGGAGCCAATTAGACTTTTTATCAGAGACATACACAAAAAAAAACTCTTTACAAATGGATGGGCTTTTCCTTAGAGATTTGAACTTAAATTAGAGTTCCTGGAATTTACAAGAAACCAAGGAGACAGCTTTCCTAAATATAAAGAAATCTCAATTATTTGGAGAGAAAAGCAGATAAATGAGACAAATTCTCACATGCTTCAAAATTGTACTTGAACTGGAAATGCAGAGTGGCATGAGTTCAGTAAGAGAATAATTTTATCCCCACCTGCTCACAACTGCTGTTAAACAGGTTGGGTGACTGGAAGAAAATGCTCTGTGGATATGGGTACTTTTCTTGGAGCTAGCTGAAAGTAGATAGGTACCCAACATTTTTTTTAATGCTGTTGAATATATTGCCATGCATGTTGTAGACAGTCATGTATTTTGTAGATGGAGAGTTCAACAATTGTTTATACTGAAATTAACAGTCTATTATATATTGGGAACTCTTTTGTAGAACTTAAAGATATTTTGAAAAGTAAATAGCATCGTATCATTTTATTCTGTTTCTTAATTTTGATCACTGAAAACAGACATATTTGGAGTATCATATATGGTATGACTTCTCTGTCTAGATTTTATCTCATGTTTTCTGCTTCTTCTCTATAGTTTAGTCCTTAATTAAGTGATGATTCATGTTGGTGTGATTCAAGACTGTTAGTTCTGTTAGTACAGAATCAATATGTTCATTTCTCTTCAAAATCTTCATAATGTAATCCAATGAATAAAATATACACTAGTATTTTTTCTTCATCATTTCTTACCATAGTTTTATGTTTTTCCTAATTATTATTCCTTTTGAATTATGAAAAGCTACTCAAAATGAAAAATCTCTAGAATTAACAAAATATATTTCTAAATTTAAGGATTTTTCCCCTGGATCCATGATTATATAGTACTGTTATACAGATACTGCCACTTCTCACTTCAAGCTTGTATACATTCTCTAAATTTCTCTCTCTCTCTCTCTTTTTTTTTTTTTTTTATGAGCTTCATTTGGAGTGGCAATAAAATACCTTCCAGGAGAAAAAAAGCCCTTACATTCCATAATAATAGTGGCTGTTTTTTGTACACTTCTCTCAGGGTTTCTTTACCTTGCTCCCAGGCTTGTCTAGATTTCTACACTGCTTTTTCTACTGGTTGTCTCAAAGTCTCAGTAGAATACTGAAGTCTTTTCTATTTGTTACAATACCTATTACCACTGACAACCTCAGAAATCTTTGCCTTTTGGGTGCTGTAGCTTTGGGCTTGACACTGCTACCGAACCTCTTGTGAGATTAATTCACCAGGAAGTCGGGATGTTAAACTGTTGTGTGACAGGTAGAGATTCATAGGTGGGTAGTGTACAAAGCCTTTTGTTTCAATTTACAGAGGGAACTTTAAGGGAAAAAAATAAAATCTAGGGACGTGGTCTAGGTTCTGTATAAAGAATATCGCTTTAAGTAAGTTGTGGTTTGCTGCCTGAGAGCCCTCACGTTTGGGACTGGCATGAGCCAGAGTATACTGATAATCTGCAGAGAGGGTGGCTGCTTCTCTCAAAATGGTTTTATATTTTAGTTTTGTCTTTCTAGACACCCAAACCTACCTTCAATATTGCAGTCCTGAGCTAGTGATTTGGGGACACATTTTCCAAAGAGTCCCTTAATATTTTGACATCTTTATAAGGATTTTTTTTAAAAATTTACCTTTTTTGTTGCTTTTCTTTTAAAAACAAATGGCTGTATTTTGAATAGAAATTTGAAAACAGTAAGATTATCAAGAACTAAATAAGTCACCCTAAATAACAAAACCAAAGAAAACCCAAAACTCTACGTAAGAAACATTAGGAAGCTTGAAGATGTAAAAATATATACGTATTACCCAAATCCTACCATCTTGAATCCCACTATCAGTAGCATTAACTTTAGGTAAAAATCATTCTAGACATTTCTTTTTCTGTGTGCATATATAGCTGGGTAGGGAGATAGGCAGAAACATTGTTATAAAATTGTAATCATACTATAATGTTATTTTAAAATAATGAGTTTACATTTAATTTTATTACAATGTAACAAGAAAAAGATGAAGTGAAACTGAAAAAAAATGCTGCACTTCAGACAAGTTTTTTTTACTATAAAAGGCACAAAGCTCTGAAGAATCTCAGGATTTTTTTCTAATACATTTTAAGAAATCTATAAAAGAAACTCAAATCAGGTTGGTAATTTATTTATTCTAAACTCTGAGCTTGATAAGTTGATGGTAAGTTTTTCTTTTATCCCATGCCCTTAGAATGAATTTGTAATTAGATATGGGTTAATATGAGCCTTTCCTTTTGCAAGAGAGAGTGCTAGTTCCATCACTTAGGACAAGGAAGACAGACCTTTCTAGCATTATGAACAAGTATGCAGGTCTGAGTAACATTACAGAATCCATATGAGATAAGGGGAAAAAGACTGATTCGTTCTTTTCTCTCGCAGTTGCCTCTCAAGGTAGTAGTAGGCACTCAGTAAGGGCTAAAATGAGCTAAAGCCAGAGAGGAGTGATATCTGAATTTTTCTTCTCGTATGCCTTATATTTGACTTTTATCTGGTCTATGGCTGAATTCAGGAAGGACCCAAGAAGTTGTGGTTTTCCTCACTGGACAGTGGTCGTAGAGTCATCCTATTGACTTCTCATCGGAGGGTTAAAGACAATCATGAACTAAATATCGGCAAACAAGAATGTGATTCCATCCTAAGGCATGTTCTCATCTGTGTGGCCCCTCAGGGAGGGGCCAAGCCATTACCATCAGTGAGAGGGCAGGGAAAGAAGCATCCAACCACATATTATTCAGCAAGCCCTGAAATCTTGCAGGCAGCTACCTCCCAGGCAATCTTTCAAAATAAAATCTGCCAACGGAGAAGTCAGCAGTCACTCTCTGGCCATAGCAGCCGGGTTCAGAAACCAAAGAACAGCAGCCATGTTGTTATAGGATCTTGTATCCTTCCAAGTTTGTTTGAGATGGAAAGTATTAACAAGGTAGCCTTGTGCCATCCAGGTTTTTTGGAGGAACTTAAGCTACTTTATCACAACAGCTGGGAAATCCTGAGTGAAATCACAACTTTTGTTTTGTTTTCCAGATAAGACTATGGGATCCTCCAATTCAAAAATAAAATAAAATAAAAATCTCTTTGCAGCAAAAGGCTTATGAGACCAACCTTAGAGGATTAACTTTCAATTCCGATAGTAACATTATGCAGTTTATTAAATTCGTAGTTTCATTAACAGCAAATTGAGCTGTGAACAAATGTCATGAGAGGAAAGATCAACAGCTTGGTCTCTGGGAGGCGCAATGCCTTAATTATATTATATGGTTAATTGCATAACAACGATGCAGTAATGCTACTGAACAATGGGTACACTGTCTGTTCAAAACGAGGAAGTAAACAGTTTTCAGTGTTGCCATCACAAGTTCCCCAAACTCTTATTGAACTTACAGGACAGTAGGTTTTATAATTTTATCCAGAGAGTTGGATTCATCTGCAGCTAAATGGACAAATAAAAACAAAAAAAAAAAAAACAAAAAAAACCAAAAAAAAAACCAAAAAAACAACCAAAAACAAGATAGAAGAGAAAGTAGAAACTGAATGATATGCCTTATTACACTTCTGTGATTTTCTCACTGAGGCCTCCTTTGTACTTGTATATAACTGGGGAATCAGAGGTTGAAACTGGCACAAAGTCAAAATCGCTATTCAGTTTTTAAGTTACTTAATGAATATTTATTGAGGGAACAGATGGTTCTCAAAGACAATCCTCCCCAAAGAGAGGAAATAAATGATTTCAATCTCATAGATTTTCAGTGTTTTTTGGTGGGATTAGAACAGCTTTTAGTTTAGGACTAATTTTTCCCACTCAATTTGAGGAAGTTTTTCTACTCTGGGGGAAATTCAATCTATTCCTATCCCCATGTGATCGATCTCTGAGGGTTGATCCCTCAGGGGGTCCTTTTGCCAGATTTATGTAGTTTCTCCCGGGTCCTGTGCTGATCAGAATTCAGCTGAGGACTCAAAAGGGACCCTCTGCACATCCTCCTGGGCAGCTCTCGTCTCCTGGAAATGGGCCTATGAACTCTAGCTGTGTTGCCTCCTAGCTCTGTTTTCTCCACTCTGGGACTCTGCCAGGCTCCCCCTGGGTTCCTGCTCCCTGAGCTTTGGCCTGGAAACTCTCTCCAGGTAGTAAGCGGGGTCAACTGCAGGGATCACTCTTTTACTTTCCCATCTCTTAGATCACCGTGCTGTGCTGCTAGATGTCCAGTGTCTAAAAATCATTGTTTCATATATTTTGTCCATTTTTTTAGTTGTTTCATGGGGAACGATAAATCCAGGCCCTGTGATTCTGTCTTGGCTGGAAATAACCATGTAGATTTAAATTAGAAAATATTTGTCATTGCTGTCTCCATTAAAAATTGTTCATGACTCCAAACACATGTTATATTTTACGCTGGTGAGTTGGTTTACCATCTTCAGCACTGGGGGAGGGCACTGTGAAGATAAGTGTCATAGGGTGTTGGCAAGACTCCTTATGGAACTACACGTCTCTGCAGAATTGGCTACAGGTTAATCACTATGATGGAGAGCTCTGGTGTTGAACTTGATTTCTTATATAAATAAGATAAATTCTAATTTGCAGATAGAATGTACAGACTCCATTCTATCTTTCTAAGTTTTCTCTTCTCTTTTTTAATAGTTGCATCTTTGGGGCACTTAGTGGGGTTACCTTTAAGATATACAACCATTAGCAGATTCGTGAATATAAATGCAGGACACTTTATTCTAGCTTTGTATTTTGCTTTACTAAGTCTTAGAAGTTAAGTTCTGGTTCATATGCCACAGACCTAAAAGAAATTAGAATAGTATCTTTATAGATAGATGCTGAGAAAATAAAGTTGAATATACTTTCTGCTGTCTTTAATTTCTCTGTTTAATTTCCATTGAAGGCTCTTCCCAGATATATTAAGCTTATTTGTGGCAAGTGAATACTGTGTGTGAATGTGTGTGTGTGTTTAATGTGATGAAAATGCAAACATGAGTGTCTCAGATAACATGGATAGGAACCAGCAAATTAGGTGAACTCTCAAGAATTTTAGAAGAAAAGAACTCTTCCTTACAAACAAGACACGAAACTGCCCTTAGTGAGGTTGGGAGGTTATGTGTTGGTTTCTATAAAAGTTATAAGAAAATGGAAAAATGATGTATTATTGCTATGTGTTTTATGTAAAGGTATTTTGGGCATATTTTTTATAAATTTATTTTTTGTTGTATAAGTTTAAGGTGTACAACACTAAGCCTTTTAAACGAGGCTTAAACAAGGCTATCATTTGGGAAACAGAAAATGCAAATATAAAGAAATAGTAGGTAAAAAATAGTTTTTTATGAAGTTAGGAGTCTGGGGACCATATGCAAAAAGTCACTTAACATGTGGTAATCTTGCTATAATCTCCCTACTAATTCAGCAAAGTATCTCTTAATAAGCATTTGTTTTTAATTTAATGTCTTCAATTACTAAGGAGAATCAGATCATATTTTGGTTAACTTTGGTGTTAACTATGATAAAGCTATTCGGTGCTTATTTTATATCTGGAAGAAAATAAAAAAATAAATAAAATAATAAAAATAAAATAAAATAACATAATTACTTTTTAAAAAACTACCTCTCCTCTTTATAAGTCAATATATTATTTCTTTTTTCTTACTGTTAACCTGAAGTTTATTCTGTTTTATAAACCTATGCCAAATAACTCCACTAATAATGATAGGTTATTTTTTGCAAATTCTCGATATTATCCAATATTTGACTGGATACTGCCTTGCTAGTTGTTGTGTATGTTAAGTACTTAAGTTTTGTCAAGTCATTTACAAAGTTCTTGAATACAGGGTCATCATATCCTCCTTTTATGTTTCTTCCTCTTTCTCTTAGCCCACTGCTAAATTGAGAGTAGATGCTTGATGCTTGGTTATCTTAAAAGCATCATAAGAATTTAAAACTGGATATAACCCCTTTCCTGCCCACTATTATCATTATACTCCCTTCAATAGTTCAGAAAAATAAGACAGGAAATAATTGCTTGTGAAGGGCCACACAAGAAGTTAGGTATGAAACTACAGTTGGACCTCAGAGTTTCAAACTCTCATAATCCTAAATGCAAAACAAAAGGCCACACAGCCTCCATCTATATAATTAGATTAAGAAAGCATTCAGAAAAGCAAAGCTGCTCTTGTCCCGAAGGAAAGTTTGTGACTGTATACTCTTTGTAGAAAGTAAAGACTATGGATCTCATTAAAATGCCCCATCCACAGCACGCTGAAGATACCATCAGTATAAACATTCTTGAAGGGGAACATACTTCTGGGTCTGGGAGAGAAATCCCGTCTGGTCTACCTTGGGGAGATGGCTCTGTTACTCTGCAGTGGCTGGTTGTTTTGTTGTGTGTGGACAGCTGAGAGTCATTTCCTCATCTTTATTACAAATGAAGCTGGACACTCCCTTTTCATTTCTGAAAAGTAATCTGTGTGAGAAGAAAGCATGTTTACCCAGTGGGCCTGGAGCCAGTCAAAGGCCGCCTACTTTTCTTGGTCCTTCCCCTCTCTGTTTCTCAATCTCCCCTGCTCTAAGATGGCCAGATATGAAAAGTTGCCAATCGGGATGCCAGAACTTCAAAGGGATCTGTCACGAGTACACACAAAGTCTCGTTTGTTCAGCACTTGGATGGAGACTCCAGTGGCTACCAAGCAAACAGAGAATCGAAGGTTTGTCTTCACTTGACTTCTCACCTTCGACATCTGGCTGATGGAGGATCCTTTCTCTTCTCCCTGTGGCTTTACCCAAGTGACAATGACTGTGAATAGAAGTCTTTATAGCCTCCATTTTTAAAGGGACAAATAAGAGCATCTCTGCTTCTGAAAGTTATTAAACAATAGGATTTCTCAGAAAAACATTTCTATTTGCCATTGATAATCCTGATGTATTGGACCATAGATTTTAGGGATAGGCATTGAACTAGCAATATGGAGTGTTCTGATTTTTATGTGTCATGAAGATACTTTGTCAATATCCCTCCCAAACAGAAATCCTCCCTCAGATATTCCACATGGAACATAACATTCTAGTTACAATACTTAAGATTCTACACTTAGCCTTTCTTCCTCTGGCAAAACCTTTCTGAATTCAAACAGTCCTGGGGAGATAGTCTTAAGGTGTTGGCAGTTATTTGATGCTGGAGTGAATATGTTTCAGATTTGTTTCAGAATGTAGATTTTGAGGACAAATGTGGTGGAATCAGAAAGGGTTAGGGCGCTTGTGGATGAGGAGCAAATCAGTTTGAAGGCAGAAAAGCTACTGGATTTGAAGACTTCTAAGCAGGGCCGGAATTAAGTGAGGCTCCCAGAGTGCGTGTGCCTGTGTGTGTGTGTGTGTGTGTGTATAATTTTATTGTGGTAAAACTTAGCATGAGATCTACCATTTTAATAATTTTAAAGTGTATAATACAATATTGTTAACTATAGGCATAATGTTGTACAGCAGAACTCTAGAACTTACTCATCTTGTATAACTGAAATTTCATATCTGTTGAACAACTCCTTTTTCCCCTAGCCCCCAGCCCCTGGGAACCACTGTTCTACTATCTGAGTTTGACTGTTTTAAATACTTCATATGAATGAAACTATGCAGCACTTGTTTTTTTGTGGCTGGTTTATTTCACTCAGCGTAGTGTCCTAGGGCATAATACTTAAGGGGGCATTAATTCTCAGGCTCATGCAAGTGCAGATTGAGCACCTGAGACTGAATGCCTCCTTAAAGTTTGCATCTTGAGAGTCACAATTGCTAGTCACACATCCTAGTCCTGGGACCTGCTTCTAAGACAAATAGCCACTTCCTACAGCTTTCACCAAAACCATTTCTGCTTCTACAGAAGCAACTGTGGGTGGGGCAATATCTGCTGGACGAGGGTGAGAAGTGATGCTTTCATAAGTTGTGTGATTTTAGGTGACTCTGAGTACTTCTCTGAGCGTCATTTTTCACCCTGGAAACAGAACTAATATTTACCGTCTATTTTATATGTCAAGAAATGTGAAGGATCTGAGATTTTTGCCCTAATAATTTGCCCTAAGCTAACAGATTAGCCTGTCATAGTTTCATGGATGCCAGAGGAAGACGTGTAGCTCCTGGGTCAGAACCAGGAGGCTTCGTTGCTCATGGCAACAGCAGTAGCCAGGTGTCAGGCTTTGCACTGGTTCCTTGAACTCTGATTCCCACAGGGTGACATGAGGAGGGCCAGAAGATACAGGCAGTGAATTGCATTACAGGAGATAAACCCTAGAGTTAAGGAATCAAAATATTTTATAACAGGAAAATAAGAATGGCTGCCCTTGCTACGGAGAAATATTATCTTTAGTATACTAGACAGTAAGCATGTTTATTCTTTGCTCCAGAGGGGTCTCTAGCATAGTTGCCTTCAGAATTTTTTTTTTTTTTAAGAAAAAAAAAAACTCTATCTTGTTTAAGACTCTGTTCTATTGGGGTGTTTTATTTATGCACAGTCAATCTGAATCGTAACGAATAGATGGTTGGTGTCTGAAAGTAGTGCACAACTACAGCACTTAACAAAACATGGCCTTGCTTACCGGTGAGGAGCTGTTTGGGTAGTGAGGACTCAGATATTGCAGGCTGGATGACTAACAACTCTCATTATGGGATAGGAAAATATCTGGTCACATTGTCAGCCATTGTCCTTTAGAAGACAAACCACGTATGAATTGGAGCTAAGGCCCTAGGGCAAATGGTAGGAAAACATCAGAATGTTGGTATGTGTTGGGTACTTCTTTCTATTTTCAGCAAAGTCCTGTAGGAGTGAGAGAGGCGCTCAGACCACAGTAGGCCAGACTTTAAAAAGGGAGACAGGAAACACCTCTTTTCTTAGTTTCTCTCTGGGAGCAGCATGTAGCTTAAATTGCCTATGAGTCTTGTAATTTGAAGTATTGAAGGTCTGAAAAAGCCCCCTTTTCCTATAGCTCAAGTTAGAGCACTCGTAGGTGATGGAAACAAAGTGGCAGTCCTTAGTAGGAGGCAATGCAATGCCAGAGACCTTATAGCAAGAATTCTCTGCAGACAACAGGAGCGAGATTGAAAGTAATTAGCTTAGTGTTCTCATTTTCCCATCTAAACCCATTTTTTTCAAATGGTGTCCTAGTGGCTCCCACTCATTTGAGGGAGAGGGTAAGAGATAAAGAAGACAGTGAATAAAAGATGAGTTGCCAGGCTGAAAAACTAAGAACACACAAGATTTTGGTTATTTGTATGGGGAACTAACTGGATACAAATAGATCAGAAGCCAACTAAGATTTGAGGAGTGATATTGGCAAAGAGACCCCAAACTAGGTCTACAGTACCCTGTGACAGTGAAGCCCCTTAAGTGAACCTTGGGTCCCAGTTGGAAGGGGGCTGTAAAAGCTGCGCAGGGCTTTTGACCAAAGGTCAAAGCCAGGGTATGACCAAAAGGTCATACCAGGTATCCTCCAGTAGCTAGTTCAGTATGACAGTGGACAGCGCTAAGCCTCTGGGAGAAAAGGCCAAAGGTCATGGAAAATGGGTGATGGTGTTTTCCCAGAAAGTAGAACCAGAGGTACTAGAGGGGCCAACTGAGGAACTCGCTTCACTTGCTGGGCCTGGGCATCTTTTTAACTCCGTGCAGCTGGATTTTAAAATTGCTTTTGCCAATGAGTGTGGCGTGTTTGCCATTTTCCCATTTCCATATGGGAGATTTTATTACAGTTGCATTGTTCCTTTTCTACCAGTGTATCAAGTGTGTTGGAGGCAGGATTTTCTTAGTTTGCAGGTCACCAGACAATGAGGAACAACATCTTGACCTGATAGAATCATACATCACCCAGAGATCCTGGACTTTGAGCTAGACGCAACAACTGGGGAAGACTCTGGGCTGTCTCCACTGAATAGAAAGTGTGTTCTTTTTGTAGGAAAGGAGTTGAATGTCCAAAAGTGCAAAGACTGCTGAATCTCCAGAAAATCTGTTTTTCTTCTCCTTTTCAATTATAAAACCCCAAATTCATTTTAAGGATTTATCCATTCAGTTAAAGGATTATGTTTCCTAGCCTCCCTTACAGCCTCCCTTACAGCCTCAGGACAAGGTTCTGTAAATAAGCTATAAGAAGTAGTATCGCATTATACTTGTTTTGCTGTTTGTTTTTTAGAGATGAGGTCTCATTTTATCATCCAGGCTGGAGTGCAGTGGCGTAATGCAATCATAGCTTATAGCTGACTGCAGCCTCTGACTCCTGCCTCAGCCTCTGGAATAGCTAGGACTACAGGCATCTGCCATCATGGCCAGCTAATTTTTAAATATTTTCTAGAAAAGGGGCTCTCGCTATGTTGCCCAGGCTGGTCTCAAACTCCTGGCCTCAAGCTATCCTCCTGCCTCGGCCTCCCAAAGTGCTGGAATTACAGGTGTGAGCCACCACACCTGGCCTACATTATACCCTTTTAAAAGAGAGAATTCACTGCTGCTGCATGGCCCCAGCGGCCACCTTCCCTAAAAGAGAGGATTCAGATGCTTCTTTTTTTCTGCCTCAGTCCTGGTTCCTGGAACACGAATGTAATGGCTGGCACTCTAGTCGCCATTTTGGATGGTGAGGATGAGGCCTCCTGCTGTAGGGTTACTGCAATGAAAGACCATAGAAGGTAAAGCACTGATGAATTCATGAAACTGCCAAATCAGCCTTGGATTGCTGTCCTTCATACACCTTTTATATGGCAGAATAATGCCTTTTGTGTTTAAGATATTGTTAATTTGGGTTTTCTTTGATATGCTGCTGAACCTAATTTTGATAATTGTAAAATTCTATACAAATATGAGGATATTGTTAACATTATGAGTTAGGAAATCTATCAGAAAGAATGAATGCATTAGTCTTTCTAACAGAAACAAAGTAAAAATTATTTTATTCATTTCAAAAAAATCTTGACAATGGGGTTAGAGAGTATTTTTATTCTGATATGAACTATGCCACATTCCTATGATTCTAAAATCTTAAATCCATTAGGGCACAGTACCATACTTGCAGGGACCTATAAGGTAACTGTTGCATCCAGGATCTTGCTGAAGGGGCAGTAGTAGGCTGAATTATTTGTCCCATACTCCACATACTGGACCACAATTAATTAGACCAAAGGTGGGAAACTAACCAGTGCAGTCCACACAGAGGCTGGTTAGTGACCTGTGATTGACATGCTCTGGTATGAAAAGAGGATCTAGGTCAATCAGCATCTCTCTGTCAGCAATTTGAAGTAGGAAATCAAGATAGGTATCAGATAGCAGTGGAAGCTAAAGCTAAAGTCAGCAGGAATGGTCAGAGTCAGACTGCGATGACCATGTGTACGCCAAGAGGTGAGGGTGGCGGAACCCAGGAGTGAACAGAAGCTTAGGCGAATAGAGGACATGGGGTAGAAGATGAGGACGCTGCTGAAAATAGCATGACAAGAGAGGGGACCCACAAAAAGTAGACATGGAGAGAGTAGCTGTGTTTTGCCAATGGCAGAGATATTTGAGCTTTTGTTGCTGAGGTCCCTGCAGCTGCTGAGCAACTATTCTTGTTTCTATATGGCAAGGAAAGACTGAGTTCTTGGGTTTTCTGCTTCCTTTATTTCTTGCACCCTCACTCCCAATATATCCTTAAAATAACACATTACCCAAATCGCTTTCTCTCATCTAGAAGAGCCTAATTAGAACAATTGGAGTATAAATAAATATTTATGTATCTCATTGCCCAAACTATAAGATTTTTCTATCACTAGGAACTAATAATATACCTCATTTGAATTTATTCAAATCTTATTTAATTTTTAAAAAGGGCTGAATCGAGGCAATGTATCATATTAAAACCAATGTCATGGAAAACATTTAAAATAAGGATGGATGGAAGAGAAAGATAGTTATAGCAAGAACCTAAAAGGAGATAAGAATTTTACTGATGAAAATAACAGTCCGTATTGAGCACTTTCAAGCTGGTGGTATTAATACTTTATGTGTATTATTATGATTATAATCATTATCACATTTACAACAGACTCATCAGTCAGTTGTTTTTCTTAGCCCCACTTCACAGGTGAGAATGCTGAGGCTGAGAGGGTTAAGTATTTGCCATGGGTTGGGGATTTGATCTGGGCTGTCTGACCCTAAATCTACATTCCTAACCACTATACCATAGTGACTCTGTTTACCTTGAAGCTTTCCAGCCACTCTCCCCAAGTGATAAGTAGCTCCAAGCTGTGGCAGAGGACAGCATCCGCAGGCCTGTTGTCCATGAAGTTGGTGGCCCAAGACCAAGTCAGAGGGGAGCCCAGGACACATCATCATTCTGGACTTAAGAGGCCAATAGAAGGGATTCTTAGGAAGTTCTGTAAGATAGATGCAAATAGGCCTCTTCAGAGAAATAATAAGAAAATTCTCATTCCACACTCCCTTAGCACCCAGTAACTTAAAGTAGTACTGAAACCATTGTTGACATGACAGGCTAGTCCTAGCTACTGACATGGACTCTGGACCCAGGCTGTGCCGCCCACTGTAAGTCTGACTTTAGGCGAGTTACTTACGCTGTCCGCCTCTGTTGCTTCATCTGGAAAAGGGGATTTCATTCAAAAAGGATTTCATGCATATTTCAGAAGACTGTTATAAGGATAAAATAATTTGATACAAGTAAAGCCCTCGAGAGAGTACCTGGCAGATAGGAAGAGCTCAATATTACAGTTCTCTTCCCTGTCACTACCTCCAGCTGTCAGGTCCGGGGGACAGAAAGTTTGAGTGCAGGAGGGAATATAATATGGCGGCCTAGGAGCGATGAGCCTCATTTTTACTCCTTTAGATTCGAATGATTGATACTATTAATGAAGCTTGGCCTGTCTCGCCCTGGCTTAAGTTCTTTGCCTCAATCTTCAATAACAACAGCAACTAGCATCTCCTAAATATTTAGTAAATGCCAAGCACTTTACTAAACACTTCACATAAATCAGGACGTTTACAACAACCTGACGAAGTAGGTTCTATGGGTGTCACCACTTCATAGGTAAGAAAAAATTAGGACTGTTTTAAAGTTATGGCATTGAAAAAAAAGAGACACCTGCTCCGTTAGACTGTTTCTGAGTGTCTATGAAAGTACTCAAGAAAGTTCTGCTCTTTATTTTTTCTTTTCTTTTCTTTTTTAAAAATTAGCTGAGAAGAGAACTGTCCATACTGATTTATGTCACAAGAATATCAAAGAATGAAAAGATGTATGAAAGTACACACACTGGCACATCAGGCCCAATTACCATGGAAACACGTGGACAGTTCCTTTACTCCTCAACCTCTGCCTCATTTGGGCCTTTATTCACCTACACAACCACAAACGTCTACTCAGCTTGAGAAGTAGGGGGATTCCTAGAGGTGAACGTGACCTAACTAGGCAATGCAAATGCATACAGTGTTTCCTCTTACTCACACCTCACTAGAGATGAAGTAGACTTGGTCACCATGCCTCCACCACATCTCTTTTAGTTGAAGACCATTACTGCTTCATTCCATAGATGTTGTGTAAGTGATCTATTGCCACAATAATGCTTCCTAGCAAATAGTCCTTAAATTCAGTGGCTTAAAACAATGAGCATTGATTTAGTTCTAGGCTGTGGGCAATCAGTTTAAGCTGGGATTGGTGTGCTCAGTCACATTTCTTGAGACTAGCTGCCTGTCAACCACTCTGGGCAGGCTTTCTCTGGGGGGACTGGGGAGCTGTGGCTCTGCTCTGTGGATCTCTGATGCTTTATAGACTAACCCTCATGCATGTGCTATGGCAGAGGTGCAGGGGAGAGGGCAAGACCAATCATGCAAGCACTTTTCAAGACTCTGCTTTTGTTACATCCGGTAACATTCCATTTGCCAGTTAGTCACATGGCCAACTTATATTTAAGGGGCTGGGAAAAAGATTAAATTTAACTTTTTAGTGAGTGAAACCTCCTGGATAGAGGAAAGGGTGATGAATTAGAATCATCATTGCAATCTCCCCACGTGTCTTTTTCTTTTTCTTTTTTTTTTTTCTTTCTTTTTTTAAGCAACGAGGCTTCATTTGAGCGCTCCCGGGTGAGGGTAATGGATCCCAAGAGAGGGGCCCGAGAAGTCGCGCCCACAGGTGTCTTTTTCTTAAGGGAAACTATACTCTCAAAACCATTTTTAAAATTCAGTTTTTATTTTAATTAAAATTATATATGTACATGAAAGAGTCAAATGGTTTAATAAGACTTATACAGTCCCCTAACAATTCCAGCTCTTTCAGCTGTTTCTTCTGTCGTTAACCTCCATAACTCTTAAAAATGCTTGCATTGCTACTTCTTGACTTTTCAATTTTAGGTATTGTCAACTTCTTACTATGGAAGATAAAAATCTACCTCTCTTTCACTGTCTTCTCCACCTCCCACCAGACACAAGCACTCTTCCCGTGCTCCTACCTTTTCTACATTGTTTTATAATTTTGTTTAGATTATTTTTTAGTATTTAGATTATTGAGACTTTCTATTCATAGTTGATCCATATATAGTAAACTATGATTATTTTCCCTTTCTTGAACACTTTTTGTTGTTCCTGAAGTTATTGTCTCATTTTTCCTTGCCTCTCTATTACTTATTGCTAATTTAGATTCAGTTTTTAAAAATTGTGTAAATAATCTCTCAATATGTTCAAACACCCTGGGAAGTCTCTCAGTTCCAGCTTCCTACAGAGATCTCTCCCAGAGCTGTTGACCTGCCCTAACTGGTGTGACTCCATGGCTGGTGTCATTCTGACGTCTCCCTTTATCATAATTCTGAATATCAAGTATTTCTTGAACCCATATCTTCCTAATGTTTGGATGATTTCCTCAGTTAATTGAATGCATCCTTCTAACCTTCCTGAAAGAGTGGGTAGGAAGTATATTTTTATCTTAAATATTTTACTGTACACTATTGTGAGTATATAAAACAGATTAATCTTAGAAACATAAACACAAATTCAGAGAGGTAAGTGCTAAAGATTAACAAAAGTAGAAATTTGTAAAATTATTTTTTGTTATACGATTAAGTTTTTGTACACTCTCAAAAATGAACTCTCCTTGGACTTGTTAGTGATACATTTTTCCTCAACATTTACTACAAAATTGTTCAAATATGAAAATTTGGACAAATAGTAAAATGAATAGTTGCCTATATCTACCTACATTCCATACACACACACACATATTTTCACACCTTTTTTTTTCTGTGCCATTTGAAGCTAAGTGGTAGACTTTGTGAAATTTACACCAAAACATCTCAACATACCTCTCCTGAAAATGAGAATCATTTACAGCAAAAACATAGTACCCTTCACACACCTAAGAAAATCTAGTGTCAGGTCAATATTCAAATTTTCTCAATTGTCACCAAATACCTTTTATACCTATTTTGCTAAAAAGAAAAACAACAACAATGTCCAATCTAGGTTCATGTATTGTATAATTATGTAATTTAGGTTCTTTTAATCTAGAAAATTTCCCTATTAAAATATTTTTATTAATAATTTACCCAACCCTCCCCATAGGGGGAGCCAAGAAATTTCAGTATATCAGATGTAGTAAGTTCACTGTTAGTTGAACACAGAATCCCTACTTTTGTATTGCAAATACCATAATGCTATCAATAAATGTTGAACAGATGCATAAATGACTGGGATGTTCTTTTTTCACCTACTTTAAGTGACTTAGTATGTGGAGAAGTACCTGTAGGGCAGGGTCAGTGAGACTGGCTACTGGCACCACTTTAGAGGCACCCAGTGTCAATCAAATCAACTGCCACGTTTGGGAGCACAGTCTCAGAGAAGTTACCCAAGACCAATGTCCCGAAACTAAAAAAAGGGAAAAAATACTTCTCAAAAATTATGCCAACGAAAATTATTTCATAATCCATTTTTTGCAGATGTCAGAGTGAATGGGGTAAGCAAATAGGAATAGAGGCAGCGCGTGCTTTGTTCTAGCATTGTCAAAATTAGACCAGAGTCTGGGATAAAATTGTTAGCAACAGGCATGAATTTTTCACATGGCACCTTTCTGCTTGCTTAAAAGGGTACATAAAACCATTTTTCTCCCATCAGCATAGTCCACATCCTCTCTCTGTTCCCCACCTCCACTGTCTTAGTGACCACTGACCATGACCTTGACCATTTTAAAATAGAGGATAGTTACAAAAAGGAAACAGAATATATGAAATTAAGGGGAGAGGATACAACTAGGAAAAACATGCTTGTAACACCAGTCTTGTTTACAGTAAATCTCAACAGTTTTAATAGACGTAACATAAGAGAACTTAAATTGCATCTGTTAAAAACACTTTCATTTTATTAAAGAGAATAAACTATTCTACAAAGAGCAGCTACTGAATTTTCGGATAACACCCTTCTTTGTAACAGAAATAATGTTGAAAACCTCAGTGATAAAATTTTACACATTGAATTACTTGTGATTTATCTTATTTTATGTTAAACTTTTTGCATAAAATTTTCTTTTGCTTTTTAAAAAATTTCTATGTGGCCAAGAGAGAATAATCAGTAAAACTGAGACTAGAGAAAAATGAATTTCAGCTTTCACTATAGTTTGCTTTTACAAGCAATAAAAGCCACTGTTTTTTCCTCCAATAAGGGAAATGAGTTTGGCTAAGGATGGGAAAGATTTGTGGGTGGGGGAGGGCAAGGGAAAGGGCACAAGGAACAATTTTTATTTTGTTTTTGAGGATGGAAACAGGGCAGATGCACAAGCATCATCAGTAATATGGTTTCCTGAGCTTTGAGGACTGACACAGAGACTTCCCAGATGCCCAAACAGCTATGGAATTGAGCTGCAGGCACACTTCCTGTTCTTCTGGTCTACCCATTTGCACAGGAGGGGCAAAGTGACTGATGTTTCCCCTCTCTAGAATCTTGCTGTCTGCATCCCCAATATCTTCTCCTCTGCTCTTTAATACCCCAGCTTCAAGGGAAGGGGAAAAGATTGCTTTCAAGGTTAAATAGGATTTCACCTTATGTGCAAGAATGAAATGAGGAATGAGGGGTGGAACAGGGAAGGGTAGAACAAGATGTTTGCCTGCCAAGGCCACTGGGTAGATCAGGTTTGGTACAATGGAATTTGCAAGAGAACAAAGGATGGATTAAGATTATCAAGTGAGAACACAGAAAAGATTTTGTAAAGTGTAGCTACTTTTAGTGGCAACAATCTCTCAGGAATCATTTCTACATACAAGTTTGTAGTTGTTTCATATAGTGTGAAAGCTTTACATAAGTGTCGATATTAAGGTATTAGCAAGACTGTTTGAGACCGTGGAGATATGGTGGAATATTTAAAATGTGCTGGTTTCTCTTGAGCTGCATGCTTCACACTGTTTATAAACTAACACATAAGATTGATTTACTTTTTTAAATCCTCTTTTCAGATTTCTGGTATCCATAAAAATGTAGCAACCCTGGTTACTGTTTATTAGTCAACCATAGTGCCTGTTAAAAGTCTGGAGTTATTTTTTGTTGCCTGTCTGTCTTCTTCATCTGCTCATTTTTTAAAATCTAAAATATTCTTTAGCTACTTCTTCCTCCTGTATTTTTAGCAATCATCCTATTTCACTCATCATTGCATTACCCCTAAACTACTCCACTAGTTCTTCAGTTTCTCTCTCTTTAGCATTTTGTCTCCAAGTCTTTATTTCTTAAAACTACTCAAAAAGTACAGTACTCTTTTCATGATTCGAACTAAGTTAAAAAGGCCAGCTGTGCAGCTGAAGTAATAAGGTAGGAAATAGAGGAAGTATGACTTTTTAAAAGAACAAGGCAACATTATCCTTAAATGAAGATAGTATGATTGTACTCTAAAAATTTAACTGAAGTATTATTAGCATTATTAAGAATATGTTAAAGTGGCCAGATAAAAAATAAATATGCAAAAATCCATGATCTTCTTGCCGTTCAGGCCTTGTGCAACATCCTGGTCTTGAACAATTTTGAAGGAGCAGAATCAATTCTGAGGCTGCCCACAAGGCCAGCCTAGAGCAGGGACAAAGTGATCTGGTTGACTAAAGGAGACAGAGTGTAAAAGAGAGGCAATTATTCATAGTTGCTTTGAGTGCTTTCATAAAATTGTCTTTTAAGAAAGGAAACTTCACTCTTCAAAATGAAGAGTGTGTCATTTTTCAAAAGCACGTAGAAAAATGTCCAACTACTGATTGCCTTGTAAGTCTGACACTTGAGCGGATGCCCTAGGGAAAGAACACAATCTCATTTTCACCCCACAGTATCCATGAGAATCAGAGGGAAAAATTTAGTGCTCTGTCAGATGGCCTTTGAAATGAGTGCTTAAGTGACAGGTGAATAGTCAGAGAATCCTGAACAATTCCAAAGTGTGAAAAATTGTATCATTAGAATTCATAGCTCACATAGCTGATCTACAGCTACTATTCTTTGAAATGAATACAGGTTATATGTTATCATGGTTTTCAACACATTCTTTTAAAACATTATCAACCTTTTACACATAGATAACAACATTATTAAGTAAAGTCTATATATAGTACAATAGATACAATGTAATAGGTATAGCTAATTCTTCCAACAGCTAATTGGCAAACAATACCAATCATTATTAAGAGTAATGGGATATAGCTTTGACTAAGGTCACAATGAGAGATTGCCAGATCAGTCAATCAATTTTCCTCAGGTTAAACTTCTACGAATCTCACTTTTGCCAACTCTGTTAAATGTAAGAACTGAATCAACATATCGTAAAAATCTCTCACTTTATTGGGCTACTTTTATATGTGAAGAAAATAATTTTCACATGAATAAGATTTCTAATCTGGGCAAGATCTCAGTGTAAGTTAAGTGTTTCAAACATAAATCTTTATTTTTTATAAAAGTTCCACATGTCGAAAAGTTTGATAGAGTTAAACAAAGTTCAAAGGATATGCTGATAATAAAAGAAAGAAAAACAATTAAATTTAATAAAATTAAATGGAAAAATTAATTTAACCTGATGATAACATGATGACGGCTTTTCTCAATATACCAATAAATATATGTAGTTCGTATATATAAGGATTTTTTTAATGCTGTACTTAGGATATTGTGGTAAATGTAAGGATCTTTCTAGGGATTGGCTGAGGGAAATTGAGGCAGTTGTTTTGTAGACTAACTTATACACACCTAGAGAGGTGGAGAGTATCCCTTGTTGAAAAACCCAATGAATTTTATTGCACTATTTAGGAAATGGTCCAAATTTAGTATGGCTTTGACCTATATTTTTAAAACAGTCAATATTGAAATGTGTTCATATTTTAGTTTTGATGAATTAATTTAAAACAAGTTAGAGATGCTGATATTCCCTTGGTTCTTCTGAGAATTGTATTCCCTCTGTTTATGAATCAGTTACTTTAAAAAAAGCAATGCATTTAAAAATCAGTACTAATAAATGGCACTGGAGTCATGCTGTCTGGCAAAAATAAAAAAGAGCAACGTTTTGGAAACTGACATTTTGTGGTTTAGGCTGTCTTTTATGTCTCGCCGGAAGTTAATTAAACTGAGCTGGGTTTTTTTTTCTTTTAAAGTTTATTTTATCATCTCTGAGTTTACTTACTTAGTGGCAGATGCCATAAAATTCCTCAATCCATGTTACTAATTGAAAAACAACTCTTCAATCTGGGCGGAGAGCTCAGACATTCCAAATATCTCTTTTTAGTTGGATTAAAGGGTGTGCAATCTAAATGTCTTGATTTAGAAGAAATGTGAGGAATTTCAGCATTTCCAACCTTAAAACTGTGAACAAGAGGGTTGGCCCTGCCAAGCTTATTTCTCCAAGTTCTTTTGGGGCTCCGAAGGTGTGGTCTAGACTAGGATGCCCGTGGGCGATATCTGGGAGTTATATGTACGTAATCTGAGTGTATCTCATTTTTAAAACATGTATATTAGTTCATATCCTGATTCCTTTAGGGAACTTCAGTTTGCTATGATCAGGAAGTCGCAGGGTCTATGACAGTTTCCCTGGCTAGCCAACCACGTAAGCCTCTGCCCTTCAAATACAGCACTCCTGGTGGCGATTACTATCTCTGTGTGCGGGTAGATTGCCAGCAGTTATTGCACATCGTGCACCTTGAGTGTTTGTTTTGATGTGGCTGCAGATGATATTTGCAGTTGTCATTTTCGTCTCAAGGTTAGCCTAGACTTTTCTCAAAACAGAACAGCCTTTGTGTTGTAGCAATTTACCCACTGCCTACAAGCAGAGCAAATTCGAGATATCTCTAATGCTCCTTTGAAGAGGTTTCTTTCTCCTTTCCTTTTGGCATCTAGTAGTCCCTGTCACATCACAGGGTGCGTAATTGGGTGATAACATTGGTAATACACTGAGGATGCCTCTGAGCAGTGCTCAATCTAGCAAAGCACCAATTTTGTTTTCCCCATAAGGCACAGTGGAGTGGACCACTGAATTTTTATTCCAACTTCAGTGGCCTTAGGCTGGCAGACAGAATAGAGCAAGGAGGGAGAGGGGGAAGGCTGGGCCCCTGGGGAATGTTCTAGGTTGAAGGAGAATCAACAGAAGTCAGAGAAGAAGGTAGGGAGTTTTTTAAGGAAGACCAGAGTAAAAACATGCTGGTCCAACTTCAAAAACTCAGGGAAAGAATTTCAAGCAGGGGGTGGTCAAGCCAAATATATTGCTTAAGAAAGTTAAAAAAAAAATCATTGTAATGTGGAAACGGATTCCAGAATAAAAATCATTTTGTGAACACTTGATTGAGATTTCTGAATTTAATCATTTTCAGCTGCAACAACAAATGTTCAAACCACATAAAAAGCTTGGGCTTTCCATGTTTTAACAGATTTTTTTTTTCTCTTACACATTAGTTTGTTATTTTTTAACTCTCATTTAGTGATGCATCATAACCATGTTTCCAATTCACCTTCCATTTAGCTGTTGGCATAATCGTGGATTACAGTGTGGTAAAGGAAAGCGTTTAGGTTTCTGATTAATACCTGAGTTTCATTCCCTGCTTTTTACAATCACTAACTGTGTGATCTTGGACAAACTGTGTTAACTCTCTGAGTCTCAGTTTCTTTGTCTGTAAACTGGGATGATATCTACAAAACAACTACTACATGTTTTCTGCAACATGGGAGGCAGGAGAAATTCTAGCTGTTTTATCACCATGATTACTTTTGAAGGTTAGGCTAAGTGGATATAAAAAAGTATTTAGTGAAATTTTCTAATAGATTAAAAGGAATGAAATAAAATCTAAGGGCCAATGTGAAGCAAAGGTGTACTACTTAAAATAAAATCAGCCCAGTACTTGAATTTTACATATGTAACTCATATTATGCTATATATTTTCACACTCAAGCTCATCTGTGTTCTAGTGAATTAAATAATGAATCTCTTTGGAGTGTGAATGAAGATTTCCAGAAGTTATTAATTTAAAAGTAATTAATATGGAGATAAATTATGTGCTCTACTCCTTTATTATTAGCTGGGAGATCATCTGAGCCTTTTAGTTTTTCCTGGTTTCTGTAGGGTGTATGTGTGTGTGTGTGGGTGTGTGTGTGTGTTCCTGTCTACCTGGTACCTGGTGGTAATGGGGAGGAAGATTGGTCCTTTTGTATAAAATTATACTAGGGCATTAATGAAGAAGCGTGTATGGCTTTAAAACACTTCTATAAATATATTCTTATAAAAGTTCCTCACTGGTTGGAGAAGTAGAGTTATATTTCTTACTTCTGAGTATATATCCAAAATAATTGAAATCAAAATCTTAAAGAGATGTTCATTACAGCATTATTCACAATAGCCAAAATATGGAAACAACCCACATGTCCATTAAAAGATAAATTAATAAAGAAAATGCATATACATACAGTGTGATATTATTCAACTTTAAGAAGGAAGGAAATCCTGTTTATTTATTAATATATGCAAGTGGATGAACCTGGAGGACTTATGCTAAGTGAAATAAGCCGCTTACTGAAGGACAAATACTGGATGATTCCAGTTATACAAGAGATTTTTATTGTCAAACTCACAGAGGCAGAGAATGCAATAATGGTTGCCAGGGGCTGGGGGTTGGGGGACGTGCGAGGTGGTTGTTCAGAGGATATAATGTTTCAGCTATGCTAGATGAATATATTCTAGAGATCTGCTGTACAACATAGTGCCTATAGTTTACAGTATTGTACACTTCAAAATTTGTTGAGAGGGTAGATCTCATGGTAAGTGTTCTTACCACAAAAATAAACAAAAATCACAAAACAAGACACAAGGAAACTTTGGGAGGTACTGGATGTGTCCATTACCTGGATTATGGTGATGGTAACAATAGTGTTTGGCTATGTTTAAAGTCATCAAATTGTACACTTTAAATATGTGCAGTTCTTTATACATCAATTACACTTCAATAAAGCTGTTTAAAAGTTTTGATTTATTTAAATTTGTATAAACCAATCACTTTGTGAGGGTCATTTTACTTTTATACAAAGTCATTGCAACCTATATACTTCATTCTTTTGTACTGTTTTGAAATAAGCATGCACTTGCCGACACATGTTTCCACCACATTCTTTTCTTCCCCAATAGACAAGTTCAGACTTAGAAGGCAAAAGTCCAGTGGAAAGTACCAGAACTGAGGGAAGAATATTTGCCTACCCACCCACACTGCACTGAATGCTTTCTTGGAATCTCCTGTGTGTTTAAGATGATATCCTACCCACACACATGTAACCTTTGCCTTTTTGCAAACCAAATGTGATTCTACAAGGAAATTACAAAAACAAAAATATTGTTCTCTCAAGTTATACCAGATTTGTTTTCCAAAAAAAAAAAAAAAAAATTATCAGGCTAGTTTTAAAATCATAAACTGTCCCACATCAGGCATCTAACCATCCACAGAATTTGGATTTGCAATCTCAGTCTTTAGTGAAGGTAGTGAAACCTTTATTTGTAAGAAAAAAAAAACCTAAGGGTGATTAAGAACTGTAGAAATAAAACTCATTTTTTGTTGTTATTGTTGTTGTTTTATAATGTTTATGAAACTTTCTTTCTTTTCATTTCTCAGTAGCTTTTCTGACTCTATTCTGAACTGAATCTTCTTTTGCTGAAGTTATCATTGACCTGTGACTTGACCAAGTACATTAGACTTGATCAGTCTATGACATTTGACCCAATTAACCATTTTCTCCATGGAAATTGCTGCCATTGGTTCCCATGACACCATTCTTGTGTCCCTCTTCTGGTCTTACAACTTTTTTTCAGTCTTCATTACTCCCTCTTTTTCTTTTGCTTATTTTTTGATTATTTGTTTTTCTCTAGGGTTCCATTCTTAATTCTCTTCTCTTTTGTTTCTACATATATTCCCCAGAGAACTTCACTAAGCCATGAATAAAAGTATCAAGTGGACACTTACTTACAAATCCAAAATTTCAGTCTCTAACCATACCTGCCGGCCCTGGACAACTAAACCAATGTTTTGCAAACATTTTAAACTTGAAGTGTCCAAAATAGAACACATGTTCTTACTTTCTTCCTCTACCGTCCTTAGACTTGCTTCTCTTCCTGTATTTTCTATCTCATTGTACCACCATTTATCATGGAATCCACAGAAATCCTTTTTAAGTTAGGCTGTGCAAGACTCCCTTCCCTCCAGAACCTTTGTCCATGTTCTTTCTCTACCTGGAACATTCTCTGCTGTCCCTTCCCTTAGTTAACTCTTATGCATCCTACATGTCTTGTGTTAGGTGCCTATTCCTCATGGAAGCTCTCCCAGATTCATTTTTCATAAGCTGTCTCAAAACTGACTTTTCCTTCATAGAACTTATTACAGCCTGAAGCCATACACACACTTGAGTGATTATTAAATAACTGACTGTTTCTCATTTCTCCACTGTTTTCCAAAATCATAGCAGCTCTATTTATTTTGGTTGCCATTTTGTCCTTGGCAATAAGCATAGTGTCTGGCATATGGAATGCTCTCAATAAATCCTGTTAGATGTTGAGTAAATGACTTCTTCTTGGCATCTCCCAATGCCCTCCAACTTGAACCAGTCACCATATCCTTTTCCTTCTATCAAATCATATCCCTTTCAAATCTCCTTCATCATAATCCCCTTGGGGGAGGTCCTCAGCATCCTTGCCAACCATCAGCTTTGACTGCACCTGCCAAACTGGCAGTATTGTTACTTTTTAGACACAGATATGATAGACAAACTCTCCTGTTCTTAATCATTAATGGCTCTCAAATTTCTCTAGTAACAAATCCAAATGCCTTAGCCCAGCCTACAGGGTTCTCAACAAACTGACTCCAACCTCTCTTTCCAATATCATCTTTTCACTTTATTCATTCTGTGATTCAGTAACTGCAAAAGTTTCAGGTGCCCTGAGCACACTATAGTCTTTTCTTTTCTGTGTTGGTTCCCTTTGCTGTTTTAACTCCTCTGTCATCTGTGTCTCAACCTCTATCATTTATGTGGATCTCATACTTTTAAATTATAAAATCCTTACTTTGGCAGGTTATTATCCATTAACCTTTGGATACAATTGGTGAATCATGAATTAGAGGCACAACATGGTGGTGAGATCACTCTCTCTGACTTCAGACACCACCTTCCTTTCAGCTAAGGGGACCCTAATTCCAGTTCCCAATATATACTCACATTTTGCTCCTACTTATCTTTTATTGCCATCACTCTCTGCTGACTGTATTCGGGTCACCTTTCTTGTATCACTGCTTTGACTTTGCTGCAATCATGCTAGAGATAAATATCCTTGGTGGTAAATATCCTTTTATCACGTGTGTTGATTTTATTTGTGAGTCAGAAACCAAGGTGACCCCATTTTCTTCTCATCTGTAGCATTACTAATGGAGTGTATTTCTTGATTCCTTTTCAATATATCTCCTCACTGCTGAGAAAATTAGCACAGGTCTTTGAGAGGCTTGGTTAGAAGACAACTTATGTAGGTAGCCATTCCCCACATCCCAAATCAAGTCTTTTTGGTACTCCTAGCCAAAGTCCTCAGTCTAGGTTTGTCATTCTGAAAGTCTCACTTGAGGATTGAGGTTATGGAGGCCAGTTATGGGTTCCATCTCCTCCAAACATCATTTTCCCATGCATCTTACTGGATCCTCAGCCAAAACAGTACTCCTCTTAGACTTCCTACCTAGCCAGCCTATTAAAATGATTCATGGACTTAAGCTAGTAAACAGGAAGTCTATAAAGAAAAGGTATCTCAAAATTAATGCATAAATAATCCAATAATTATTAGCATTTGAAGTTTCAATAATGGTTTATCTGTTGATATGAGAAGTTTCAAAATTGTTTTTCTTATATGTCCTCTGATATTATTTGATAAAAAATTACTAATGGTCCCACAACATCCTACAATGACAGATGATTTCTGAGGAGATGTATGTCAGATTAATTTGACAATTGCTACTAACGAAGTAGATTCTTGATATTTTTGAAGAACTAGGAGAAGAAAACCAGGTTTTCCTGTATTCCGTGAGGCTATTTCTGCAATTAGTGGTTTGGAGTGGACTCCCTCAGCAGAGTTTACCTGGATGGAATTTGAACTCAATCATATATGGTAGGGTGAAATATTTTGATCATTTGCCATTTATTGAGATATTGGTCTATAACCTATTTAGACTTTCTTCAACTCCTTTCTAAATAGCAAAGAGGAAAATATGATCTGTAGATTCAAGGTGGTTATAAAATGAAAGAAAACCCTTTGTTCAGGAGAAGCAGAGCTTTCCTTTATGCTAAAGCCTGAGAGAAATGTTTCCTTTGCATCTTTATTACAAAAAATATATAGTATAACATAGTGGATATCTGTAGTATACATATAAAGTATATAATTAACTTTGTTCTAACAAATACAAATATAATGATATTCATGTGACTATCTTTGTAATGTTTCTAAGGTAATCTGTGAAATTCAATTGAGTAAAAGAAATTCTATAAAGAATCGGAAATACAGTCAATGTGTGTGGTTCTGATGAACTAGCGAGAAGCACTAAATTTAAAATTTCTTGATTTTCTTCACATAAGAGGTAGAAATTACCAAAGGTGTTTAGGAAATGTGTTGACATAGAGATTATATAGAAAATATACGTGCTTTGAGGATTAAATGTTTTTATAAGGCAATTTAGCAAAATGATACCTTTAATTGCATAAAGATTACAGGAGATAATAAAAATATATAAAGATGTCATGCTATTACAAAATCACAGGTGATCTGTGGGTAATTTACACTAATTTAAACCCCAGTAGAACTTTCTCTCTGCATCATATTGATTGGTTATCTATAATTGGTTATCTATATTAATCAAGTTAAACAAAGTGGCTGGGTTTGTCTTTGAAAGACCTTTTTACATTCTAACTATCCTTGAAGATCTAACTCAAGTCCCACCAGTTCCTAAATTTTCTTCCCCTTCTTTGTTTACCTGTATAGTCTATATTTTACAACATACCTAACTGTACGGTTTTATGCTTGGATTGTTTGTATCATGTGCGTAGTTCTATTGTAGTTGGAAAATTATCCTAATACAACACAATTCAATAATACAGGACTTTTAACATATGACTTGCATGGTTACATGTGGAACTTAAAGACTCACATACTCCAGCTGGAGATCTAATAATCTATTCTTTTTATGTAACTATATTATGAAATCTAGGCGCTAGAGATTTGCTCAAGACTAAATGAGCCTTACAGGGTGAGGACATGGTAGTAGAGTTTTATTGAGACGTTGAATGTTTTAGTTTCAGCCCTGCTCAAAAAGAGCTCTGCTTGAGTATATATCTATATCTCTGTGTAAAATCATGTCCACGCATATTTTTCACTATGGCAGGGATATAGGTCTTACCTAATATCATTCTATTATGGCTTTTTACTACAATGCATAACAAGAATATCATTTTGCTTACATCTGTGTTTTCTACTAATGTATATTTCATATACTTCATCAGTTATTCAAAATATTCTATATTTTAGTTGTGAGTCTTGATACTTCTTAATTTTCATATTCCAGATTCAGTGCACAGATATTTCAAGGGGACTTCACTGCTTCCATTAAGATTCTCCATCTCTGTCCTGGAATTTAGCCCATGATTGAAATTACAGTTATGTGTAATGAACAAGCTAACTGCTCGAGCATGGAAACATGAAACCTCATTTGTGATAATGGGATTTGACTTGTCTTCTTCCTCTCACTTTTAATAATATCATCAGATGTTGATGCATCTAAATGTAATTAGCATAAAGTCTTAAGAAATGCTTTACTATACCAGAAAATGTAGATTAGAATTTAAATTATTATTGTTTTTCCAGACATTGACTTTTGGGGCCAGGCCAACTGGACTTCTGGTTCTTGGACTGTGATAATCAGTATAACTGTAGGTGTATGTTTTCAAGATTAATTTTATGACCAGAATTTTTTTTTTGTCTTAATGACAAGAGCATTTGTTTCTCTCTGGTGTCTGTTCAAATGAGTGAATTATTTTCTGGGAACACTAGAGGATAAAAACTAGAAAACAAGTGAAAACAATCTCGTTTCTTCTACTTTATCTTTTTCCCCTGCTTTATTCCTTCTCCTGTAAGAGGAACAGGGCAAAAGGGAAAATCCAATTTGCCCCATTTCTTCTATTTGTAGATAGACAAAAACAAATGTTTTACTTTCCTGCTCATGAATTATTCACATGAAAAGACAAAAAATAGATAATATGGGAGATTGATCTCCAAAGAAATATTAATTCAAAAGAAGTTTAGCTGAAATATCTTAACAAATAACCAATAATTGTACTGTATTTAACCAAAGCTGTATCCTAGTTGTATAGACATAGCCTAAATGGATGATATTTTTACATGAAAGTATACTGATAATTGCTTAAGAGACAGTTACTGATAATTGTCCTCATTTGGGAGGACAGGGACCTAAAGCCTTCAGCGCCTTGGGAAACCTCTGAGATCAGTGAGTGACAGCCTATGGTTTGACTCTGATCTAGTGCTTGGGTGATTTTGACAATTACAGCTGTACTTCCTCTTCCTATGTAAGTGAGCGAAATTCCTCTCACTAGTTGTTGTTTTGGCTAAGAGAGTGAATCTGATGTTTATAGGTTGCACACATTGGGTCTGAAATTAAATCTTGAGGTTTACCACCTGCTACCTGGAGATCAGAGATCTTCAACTTGAAACTGCTGTGCATTTTGAGTAACTTGTAAATTTCTGGAGATTTTAGAGAGTGTTCAACTGGACTGATGTTTATTCCTGGATCTTATTATCCCAAATACAGCACAGAGCATTGTCTATAAATTATTGCCATATCCTTCTTTTGTAGATATGTACAATCTCATTTATAAAATTAAATACTTCATTATACACTTGTTTTTGTGGTAGGTTCTTTTTTAGAATTTAGGAACTCTTGAAGAACTATGTTTATGTATGAGTCCATGTGTGTGTTTTGTGTTATTATGAGTATTCTTATGGCAAATAAAGAAGAAAGAACAAATGAAATGTAGGTAGGTATATGGAGCAGTATGTACCTTGAAAATAAATGAAATCAAAGTAATGAATGCGTGGTTTAGAGTACATAGTACTCTGAGTTTTAACTTGTTGAATAATCTGAGCTATCATATTCATAAAACAGGCATATTATTAACAACATCATGATGATTTTAAAATTTATACCAATAATCCTCCACTAGACACATTCCTTAAATTAAGCATCTATTATAGACTGAATTTTTGGTATAGGATAAGGTGAGGAATTATTTGTAACTTACTCATATGCATAATATAATGTGTTACAGACAGATAGGATCTTAGAAACCTTGTAATCTTGGGATTGTAAATAGGTTTATATTCTTGTGTTAACTAACACTGGTGAAATGGTATTGGTTGTGTGGAACATTTTTGAAGATGCTAGGACTGTAGAAAGGTTAGGAAAAAATAGTTCTATAATTGTTTACTTATGTCTGCATGGACCCAGCATAAAGAATTTTGGTAGGTGTATTAGATAGTTCGATATCTCTAGTCTATTGCAATATCCTGAATTTACAGAAAAAAATCCCAGACATTTATATGACACTTCAGAGATTGTGCAATTTATTCATATATGCTGACACAGTTAATTTTTACAACAGTCCTGTAAAGTATGCAATATTTTGAACCCCAAGTGCAGATGAAAAACTGATGTGCAAGTTAATATCACAACTAAGACCAAAAACAAGGTTTCTGTCTCCTACTCAAGAATCCTTTCCACAATGAACAAAAGATTGTTGCTGTACCTGTTAAGCATGACTTTGTGAATAACAGAGAATCTGATTAATGAATAAGTTAAACAACTAGAGTTTCACATGATGAATTAGTTTCCTATTGCTGCTATAACAAATTACAAAAATTTACTGACTTAAAACACCACAGATTTATTGTCTTACAGTTCTAGAGGTCAAAAGTTTGAACCAGAAATCAAGCACGACACCTTCTAGAGCCTATAGGAGAGAATCCCTTTCTTTGTGTTTTCCAGCATCTGAAAGCAGCCCACATTCCTTGATTCACGACCCTTTCCTCCACCTTCAAAACCAGCAGCTTCCCATCTTTTCCTCTCTGACCTCTGCTTCCACCCTTATGTCTCTCTCTGACTCTATCCTCCTGCCTCCCTCTTATAATTACCCTTGTTCTTATATTGGCTCCACCTGGGTTACCCACAAAGTCTTCTCATCTTAAAATCATTAACTTAATCACACCTGAGAAGTTGTTTGTACCATAGAAGGTAACATATTGACAGGTTTCAGAGATTAAGACATGGGAATTTGGGGGCCATATTCAGCCTACCACACATAGGCCAATGTATTAATAGATATTCCAGAGATGGTACAGAAACTCATGCATGTACCAATTCATTTTATCAACATCTCCAGTTTCTTCTTTCTTTTCACTCTGCCATCTTTAAAGCTTTGGCATATTTTCTCATGATTGAAAGATGACTGCCATGGTAAGAGGTATATTATTTGTCTTTAAGGTAGGAAAAAAATGAAAGTGTGAAGGCAAGTCCTCTTCTTTTCATTCAGAAAGTGAAGCCCTGATCATGAAATGCTCCCTCCATCTCATAGACCAAACTACGTCATGAGGATATCCTTAACTGCAAGGAAGAATAGCAATTCAGATATTTTACTTTTTGTCTCTCTTTCTGAGAATGGCAGGGAAAAGAGGAGATTGAGAATAGATATTCAATGAGTCAACCTATCAGTCAGGATTCCTAGCTGCAAACAATAGAATTCATGGTATTTAATTTAAGCAGGAAGATTTATTGTAGAATATTAGATTATAGAATCTCTAGAAGGAGTAGAGAAATAATTTTTTTTATTACAAAGACTAAGGATATAGCTAGATAATACTCAATATGCATTAGAACTTTTCCAGCAAAATTAGCACTTCTGTTACTTGTTGGCAGTGGTCAGTTGTGGATCATGGATCTAGATTATAGAAGCTCCATGATACTATTCCCACAACATCACATGTGCAAAGATTTCCCCACTAGTGGCCACCCACTTATATTGCTTCTATATGCATCCAAATCTCAGGTGTACATGACTAGGGAAACCTGGACATGTGTCCATCCATAAATGTAAAAGAGTCTGAGAAATGTAAGCTTCTTAGACCAGGTTCTCCAGAGAACAAAGCCTGAGGCAAAGACTAACATGTTAATACTTTATTTGAAAGGTACAAATCCAGGAGCAAGGGGAGGAAAAAGCAGAGGCAAAGCAAGGAGCTATGATACATTTCTGTGTTGGTTCCCATTTGTTCAGAATATGTGTCCATTGATTGACACGTTTGTACTTCTCCAGAGCAACTAAGAAGAAGAACTGATTCAGGGTAATCCTTAGAAGGGAGAAAGAAGGAAAAATTTATCTGTGGAGCTTCCTGTCATATCCATCTCCTATTTGGCCTCATAATGGGTCAGTTCCTTCCTGCTTCCAAGTTGTGTAATTCAGGTCACTAGTGACCATTCAGGAAGACAGATCCCACTCCTGGTACTGTGGTATATCATCTAAGTCTGGAAGTCAAGGGGAAACTTAGGGTGGATTGCTTCAATATCTGAGGGATGTGGACCACGTGGCCCAGAGCTTCATCTCAGCCTCCAGCCAGCCTGTAAGTGTGGCAGCATGGTGGCACAGTTCAGAACTGTGAAGGAAGAAAGCAGTTATAAGGATCTAAGGATGCACAACAGGTTTTTACCCTATATAGTACATTTTTTTTGGTATTTACCTTAAGAAAGTTGGTTTTGTGGTGGTGAGGGAAACTTCCCCTTTGCTCCGGAAGGTATGTTGAAAGATCAACTCACAATAAGGCAGATTAATAAGAGAAAGAGATTCGTTTACCATGTGTGTGGGGAGAATCACAGAGTGATTACCCAATATCTCAGTGGGGTCCAGAAATTTATATACCCTCATTTTGAAGGGGAGGGGAAGATGAGGAATACAGATAATTCTGTTGAGGGGCAATAAATGGTTACTAGGGAGGATGAATGGATGGGGCAAACAGATTGACTTGCAAATGATTCTCTTTGGAAATTAAATTAACCTAAGAGACAGGTGCTATATTTAAAATGTTTGGGCCAGTCTGGTTGCATTCTTGATCTTCTTTCCTGCAATGTTTGTGGTAACAGAGAAGGGAAAGGAAGCTGATTGTTTCTTTGATGGGTCTGATATGGTTTATGCAGATAGAAGGAAAGCCCCTTCCCATGTCTGTTGATCTCTAAGGGCCTTTAATTCAAAATACTCTTAATACCAAGGAGTCATGTTTTGGGGTGAAATTTCCTGAGCTCCTTCAGTTTCATAACATAGAAAACTATCATAACATAGGGAAGGTGTTCAAAAGACGTTGGGCAGCAACCAATGACAGACATCCAATACCACCTGCCACAGCTGACCAGCTGCCTGAAGTATGTCTCCCATGTCACTCTCTCCACAGTTCCCTAGGTTTATTTTCCCTAGAACTTAGCACAGTTTAAGCTTCATTAAGGCAGAACTCCCTCTGTCATGACCACCATTGTATACTCAGGAACTAATACAATGATCAGTAGTGCATTTGGATAAATATTTGTTGATTGGATAAATGAATGAATGAATACCAAATAGCAAATGATAAGCTAAACAATGATATGGTGGTTATTATAGCGATTAACTTAAATAAAACAATCTTCAACCCACTGGGAAAATTTTCACAGAAGAGGTGGGATCTGGGTTAGCCTTTGGCATATGGTTTCAACAAGAAAAGCAAAAAAAACAGAGACACTCTTGGCAGAAAAGCCATAAAAGTAAAGACACAAATATGGAAATGCTTATAGATTATTCATAAGATGGACAAACCAATGCTCTATCAAATTTCTGGCAAATATATTCATACATATATTTATTTATAGATTTATGCTGATCTCTAATTATTTTCCTGAGAGGTCTATAAAATATTGTATTGGAGAGAATCAAGCCTTAATTCTATCATGTCCAAATCTCTCTTGAGAGACATTTTCCTTCAGTGAACCTTCTTAATTGGATTAGTGACATTTTGCTGTTCCAAACTGAAACAGGATCCACTAGCCTACACTAGCTAGTGCTTTATAATCTATACCATCTATTTTGTGGTCATTGTCGAAGTATTAGAGCTAACCCAGGGAGACAGGAAGTGGCATTAGAATTCTTTCTGTTTTAGCCCTGCTTAGAGATGTAGTCCAAGATAATAAAAACGGTGCAATTTTTCTATATCAGAATATGTTTTCCCTGCAGAGCTGGGGTTTGCAAAGAAAAGTCAAAAGGAACTTTCAGTCCATCAGCGTGGATATTTCCTGGGTGCTCGCTATTTTAAAGGACCTTAGATTCAACCCATTTGCCCTCAGCTATTTTCATAATGAGAAAGTGGATCCTACCAACCTTAATCCCATTTACCAAAATACTAAAGCAATCTGTACCTTATATCACATAATTATGTCTGAGGTAAGCTTAGGAAATTTAGTCATTTGTTGAGGGTTGTTTTTCCCATAACAAAGTCTCTAAATAGAATTATCAAGTCTATCAAATGTTAATTTGTCAAGAAAAACAGAATAGCTAATAAGGATAATTAGATTTATATTGTAAATAGAGTATTATCCTGAAGGCTTCCATGTCTCCAAAAGGAAGTATGACTGAAATATGACTGGTCTTAATCAACCAAATTCTAGACTCGTTTTCTCTTCAGTATTCTTACTCTGGAGCTGTGTTAGGGAGAAAGCCCTCAGAGCATTTCAGGATTTCTGTGAGATGTAAAGATAGCTAGGAAGGCAGCCCTGACTTTGGAACTCTGGTCCTCAGTTGTGACTTGCCTCCTGAAGAAAATACTCTCATTCACAAAATAGACGAGGAAAGATGGTTGCCTACCTCTCTGGTTAAGGAGAGAGATGAGAATACAGCTTCTATTCCTGCACAAGGGCAGACACCAGCAAGATTTCTAGAAATTCTGACATTTTCCACGGATGAGGCTTCCAGTGACTTTCCCTCAGAGAGTGGACCTTGATCACATTAAAGTAGAAGCTCAGAAGATCTAATGTCTTTCTTCCCTGAACTTCTAGGAATCTGAAAGCATTTTTTCCACACCTTGTATTCTGTCTCTCTCACCTCTTGTTCTCATCCACTCTCAGTGTTTCTTCTATAACATTAGTCAGGTGAATTACAGTTATGAGATGTTGATCTGAGTTACAATTTTAAATTCCTTTTGTGAAAATCAATACCTGTTATTTGCATTGTAGGTAAGTTATTTAAATTTTAGGGCAGGGGTTGCATATGTATCTCCGTCAGTATACAGTGTCCCAAAGGGGACAGGCAGAGAAGGAGGGGTTTGCTAAGAGAATGCAATTAGAGGGAAAAAACTGCTGACAGTAAGTCTTTTTCTCAGGAAAAATCAGAAGACTTCCCTCAGTCCCCTTAATTGGCCCCTAACTGGCGTGACTACCCATGGGAAGAGCAGCTGTGTCAGCCACTTCTCTTTCCTGTATTTTTCAATGGAAACGACCAAAAACCAAAAGAAGTTTACATGTGGCAACTGCCCAATCTCAATCAAATAGTGTTGAAGTTGAACTCTTGGCTATTGGAAACACAATTGAAGATGAACTACTTCCTCCTACCGCATCCTGGCTAACCCCACTTGGCCTCTCACTCTTCTCTCCAGTCCCTCTGTCGTGTCCCTATCTATGCTCCATGCTCCCCTCCTTCTTCTTCCCTGTTCTTTTTTAGCTACTCTTTGTAAAGTTATCAATGTATATTCATTTTTGAAACTATGAAACAAAATATCCGTAATCCTATTGCCCAGGGACAAGTATCTTTGACATTTTCTTTGGTATTTGCTATGTGCATATATATATATAAATGTTAGTTTTGTAAAATTGAAATTATTCTGTATATTTTATAATAGTGTATTATAAAAATTTCTCCATTACATAATAACTTTTATAATATGATTTCATATAACCATATGCTCTTCCATTGTATGAAAATCTCATTATTCAGTCTTATAATTTTGGATATTTATGTTGTTTTGAAATCTTTTGCTGTCACAAATAACACTGAAGTGCACATTTTATACTTAAAAAATATGCACATATCTTTGAGGATTTGCTTAGGATAAATTTCTGAAAGGAGAATTTTCAAATCAGAGTATAGGTATGTATAAGGCTTTAATTGCCAAAAAGTCTCCAGAAAAGTATAATTTAATGTATTTTCCCCTGCCATATGTGCGTGTACTTGTAAATAATATTGATAATATTATATCACCTCTTTTTGTTTTTATCCATTTTATAAGGAAAATGATATGACATTGAGTTAATTTTTAATTTTTTTAACTAACATTGAATTAGTTTTATTTTATTCATTGACATGTAATGTAATATAAAATATAAATATATATAATATACACTAGCCATTTGTATGGAATATCAATTTTTAATATGTATTTATTGTTATTTTATATTATTCTCTTTTAATTTTAATACACATTGATAAATTTATTATAGTCAAATTTACCAATAATTTCTTATATGGCTTTGGCCTTTTCTACCACAAGGTCAGGTAAATACTTAGCTACATTTTCTTCTGTTTTCTTATGATTTTATTTTTCACACTGAGCTACTTAATCCACTTGGAAAATATTTGGAGAATAGGTTAAGATAGAGATTTAATATTTATTCCTCAGAGAGATAAGAATTACTCTTATGTGTTAGTTGATTTTTCTTATCTTGTATGATACTCTTTTGATGGGGTAAGTAATTCACTAACCGAAATTCAGTTTCTTGTTTTCACTAAGAATAATTGGCTGCAGGGCCTAAGGATTCTGCTAGCAGTGGCAAAATTTTGAAAGACAGTAGCTAGGTAGTTGTTTCTGGTCCCACCAGAACTGTTGTAGAATTATAAAAGGAGCTATGGACTCAGGCTCTAACAGGTAAAACTTAGGTGATGGAACCTGCAATATCCAGCTCTATCAGGGCCTAAGAGAAAGCAGCTTTCATAACTGTTGCTATTATTTCAGCCAATACTCATACTCTAATGTTAGCACCTCCACCACTCAAAATTTATTGAGGTCTCATTATGTTCAAGATTGTGCTAAGTACCTTACATACAATACATACATGAAGATTACATACATTTAATTTTCACACACACAACACCCCCCTCCATTGTTCCAACTTTGTAAATTTAAATTGGTCTTAAGGAAGTTAAGTAAATTGTCCAAAGTCATTCATAATCCTTGTATGCTGCATCTTAATAATCAAAAATAAATTTGAAATAATATGCTCATGTGAAAGATGCAGCAAACACCTAATGATCAGCAAGATGACTACAATTTTAATACCCCACCCAGCTCTGTAGTACTGTCCTGATGTCCCTTGGAGGAATCTATCTGCTTTTTAACTCTACTTTTACAGTTCTGATGGGATTGAAATGTTATCTTGTCTAGTTAAACTATATACTTTTTTGGGCATAAAAAATATTTTGAGTTTTTCTTTAAGATTTTGTACCAGATTTATTATATTAATATAATTAGGCTATTGTGGGTTGCAAACTGTAGCAGTGGTCTCTATGTGGTTTTCCTGTTGTCTAAAATTAGGGTATGATAAAATATTAGCCTTAAAGTCCATTTGCCTGTTCTAACCTATATTGAGAATTTCTCCTAGTGAATATTATTAGAGAAAAAAAGGAGGATAATTGAAGGGCAGATCATAGATAAAACTTTAATCCACTGAGAGAATTGGGGCAGGACATTAAATTACGTGGATCTCAATTTCTTCATCTGTAAAACAGAGATACTAATCCTTACCTCATTAAATTGTTTGAGGATAAGATGAGATTTAAAAAATACAACATATGGGAAAATGCTTTTGAAATTCCAAAGCACTGTAGAAAACATGACAAACTAACTTAAGGTAACCAAGAGGGTAGCTGTTTATTCCTAGTGTACTAGGTTGATTCTGATTTACTCCTAGTAGAGAAGACATTAATTCATTCTTCTGGATGTGGCTATATGTTTATGCTCCTACACTTTGAATATCCCCTATGCAACAAAAAACATGAGAATATAGTGCTAAACATCAGTTTATTTTGTCTTCTAGAGGTAAAGTTTCAGCTTTTGGGGAATAGCAGAAAAAATTATATTTAAATCTGAGTCCCAATATATAAAATGAAGAGTCACATGGAGTGAATGCCAAATCCTTTTTAACTTGATCAAGTGACCCCTTAGATTAGCAGAAAGTATGTCCCCTTCATAGCATAAAAATTGTTCTTATTCTAAAATTTATATTAAAATGTCTCATTCAAAGATTCTTTGGAATGATCTTAGAAAAAGTATGATTTAATACTTAAGGTAATGGCCAAAATTTTGAAGAAAAGAGAATGATAACATATATAATAGAGCAAAAGTTGCCTAGTAACTTTAAAATTTTATAATACAAATTTATTAATGCAGTGTTTTACAAGAGGGAATTATTTTCATATGCATGTTTGATAATAAAATAGTCTTACACAAGTGGAATATTGCAACTATATAAAATTACCTCATCCTAATCCTGCTGTATAGTGGTAAACAAATGTGCCACCACTACGAACAGTAATTTTCTATTTCTAATAACGTTTACAACAGGGTTCTAGTTACCTATTTATGGAAGATTATTGATTTTCATAGGTAGTTCAAGTCTTTACCCTCCTGGTTCAGGATTTAAAATCATACACTGTGTGGAACCATTACTGTGAAATTAACTATGTTGTATGTAGTGTTGCATGTCATTAAATCATGAGAATTTTGTCTATGTTTCATGTTTTAGTCTTAGTAAATCATACTTTTTCTAAATAAACTACCTAGCAGTAGTAGGACACAGAACTGAGTAAGAAAAATTAAAGTTTAAAGTGTGAATTTCTTCTACACTTAGTGCATGTTTATTTCTCTGTGATCTCAGATTGACTATTCCTTTTCTATAAATTGCATATAGAATACACTGCTGCTTTGCATGTATTGTGTCATATTCATCATCTATTGATAAAAATTAGGACTGGAATTCATTGGATATAATTTGCTTTCTTCATTATTGTTTCTTCTTGTTCTTCTCTCTTTATATTAGTTTGTTATAAAGACAGGATGTATATTATCACTTAGTCACAATCATTAATTACCCTTTTATAATGAGGGACTCAGAATAAATTCAAGATGGAAACATCAACACAATCAATTAAAATATTGAAGCCATTGAAGAATGAGCTAATAAATATTTATCAATCTACTAATATTTCTAGGATATAGTACTCTTAGTTCTTAGGCAGCAATGTAGAACAGTGGAAGAAAATGTAGGGTCTTGCAGCCGACAAATTTGAATTTAAATGTAGGCTTGCAGTGTAACTAGTTTGGAGACAATAGGTGGGTCATAGCTCTTTTAATTATAAAAGGTGAGTAATAATACTTACCCTGCAGAACTGTCCTGAGGGGTCTAGATAATGCATATAGCTTCTAAGCAGAGTGACTGGTATATGATGATGCATTTAAACTATTCTTTCTTGAAACCAGACAGGACTCATTAAAACCATGTTTTTTCTTTTACTGTCTTTGTAACTTCAGTCAGATTATTTAATTTCTCCAAGCCTGGTGAATTTGCCTGCCATGGGAAAAAAATTATTGTCCTCACTTGAATTCCTTTTCCCCACGACTGCATTGCTAAACTCACCCATCATTTCTCTACATTGTTAATTTTTTTCCTCCTAAAAACTAAAAATATTAATATGATTTTCTAGAAAATTCTTTCAAAATTGAATTACTGCCAATACCTAGATGGGCTAAGTAGAACGGAGATGAGTTAATTGAGCTGTTCATGCTTAAAGGTAGTCAGTCAAGCCCTAGAATGGAATGCCCAAAGAGAAGGGTCAGGTGTGATTTTCAGCTGAAATCCATCTGAATTTTCAAAGCATGTACTATTTCATGTTTCTCACCTTATGTGGCAAAAATGGTAGAGGAAACACAGAAAGAAAGCAATGCAATTATTAATAAGAAAACAAAACTGAATTTATCTTTTTCCCCTAGATTTTCCAAGTGCAATGTATGGTCAGTCATTTTATTTCAGAACAATTTATAATTTTCTTTATTCTCCCTTCTAGTAATCTCAAGATGATTAACATATCCTTTAAACTTTTAGCCAGATTTATGGTTTGTATCAGTCACATGCCTTATAACTATTTAAAGAGAGATTTAAGATTCATTTATCTGGAAACAAGACAGGATGTGCTGATTAATGGTATTTAGAAAGGGAAATGTACACTGCTCTCCAAACAGAGTGGGGCATGAGGATAAATTTTCAGTGTTTTACCACAACATGAAAAAGCATTAGATTCTATTCCTATTCAACTGAACATTTGTCTTCTGTTCTTAAGCTCGTGTTTTTTCAACTGAAACTTTAGAGGAAAGGGTAAGGGAGTTACTATTTTCTGAGAGCCTGTGATGTGCAGCAATGTGGGACTTGGTCAGGTCATCTAATCTAGAACCATCACCCACCTTGTAACACAATTGACTTTACCCTGCTTGTTAGATGAGGCATGATGATTCAGAGATGTCACCAAGCTGGGTACAGTGGTGCACACCTGTAGTCCCAGCTACTCAGGAGACTGAGACAGGAGGATTGCTTGAGCCCAGAAGTTTGAGACAAGCCCAGGCAACATAGCGAGACCATGTCTCAAAAAAACAAACAAACAAACAAACAAACAAAAAAAACAACAACAACAAAAAAAGAGAAGTTACCAACATGCCAGGAGTCAATTGCTATTAGCCCACAGACCTGGGCTTTAAGCACTACTTTCTGTTCTTGCATTGTGTGCTGCTTTTTTATGTGCTATTCTTAGATATTTATTTTTTGGTAAAGTTCAAGTCCTGGTTTTAGGTGGGCCACAATAAGTAAGACCATTTCTTCAACCTATTTTCTTTAATGCTAGCCTAATCTACATATTAGTGAGCATGACGTTGTTAAATAATAAAACTTTAGGCAACCAACTCAAAGGGCATTATTAGGTAGATTAGATTCAAGATTCATGAGAAATATCCCACAGTTTGAAGGTTTCTGCACATGGAGGTAAAAATGTTGGAAGTTTCCTTTTCCTAGAGAAAGCCAAAATAGGAAATAATTCTTACTGATACATCTTGTGGTATTTCAGAAAAACAGAGTTGAGAATTGCAATGCTACATGAAGTAAGGATTGCCATTCTTAAGGTAAAACAGTCCGCAGGTATTTTGAAAATATGCCATCAAAGGAAAGCAATCTCTTTAGGAATCGAGTTGAGCAAAACTGTGTATTTTTTTCAGCAGTAACAGATTTCTCTGGAGTTATAATTAAGAGTCTTACATCAAGGAAGTGGTCATTCTGATGTGGTCCTATGGAGGTACGTGAGTGTCATAGAATGTAGCAGTTTAGATGAGGACAGAATTAAAAAGTAAGAACCAAGGACATTAGAAAGGACCACAGTGAGAGGGAGACTTCCCTCTGTCAAACCAGTTTTACTAAGTCCTTTAATGAGAAGAATTTAGAAGTTAATACCATGACTCTACACTAATCTTAATTTTTTGTATGCATATTCATGTCTAAGATAACAACACAGGAAAAATTATACAGCTTTCTCATTCTGTATTGTGTCCCCTGCCATTTTGTTGCCTTTATATATGATTCTAAATTCAAACTCCCTTCAAGCACATTCAAATATTTGGGTCAGGAGGACCTCTATTCATCATCATAGGCAAAATTTGGTTGTCCCCAGCAACCAGGTAAAAAGCAATACTCTTTTTTTTTTCATCTCTTTCTGAAGGAAGACTTGGTCTGCTTTGCTAGACTTTCCTAAATATCAGACTCTGGCTAGCTAACACCAGAAAACACTTGGATGATTAACATTTACGATCATCTGAGTTACTCAGCTGTTTAGAATAAATGATGCTTCCTGAGTCTCTGCACCTGAGAGCATTCTCTGACCACGGGAATGTGGTAGGTCCAGGAAGTTCAGGCCAGAGATGTGAGGGAATTAACACTTTAGGAGTGACCCTCAACCAGTGAAGGATGGGAGATGTTGGATAAATAATCCCAGCTTTTCTTGCCCTTGCTGGGACAGTGCTGAGGAATGTTCTGCACAGCTTCTTAGAGGATCTTAGTGAGACTGAGCCCAGATTCCCGCAGTGGTAATATGCTCACTAACAACACACGTATTAGCTCTATTGTTTTCCTTCCTTTGTTTTTCATCCTTATTCCTTCACTATTCTTTCTGGGAGCACTTCCTATAAACTACTTGCATTTGGATTCTTGTCTCAGGGTCTGCTAACCCAAACTAAGAAAACTCCACCTGTGTTGTTTCTTTCTTCCCCTCCCCCCCCCAAGACAGAGTCTCACTCTGTTGCCCTGAGTAGAGTGCCGTGGCATCAGCCTAGCTCACAGCAACCTCAAACTCCTGGGCTCAAGCGATCCTCCTGCCTCAGCCCCCCGAGTAGCTAGGACTGCAGGTATGTGCCACAATGCCCGGTTAATTTTTATATTTTAAGTAGAGATGGGGTCTCACTCTTGCTCAGGCTGATCTCGAACTCCTGAGCTCAAGGAATCCGCCTGCCTCAGACTCCAAGAGGACTAGGATTACAGGTGCGAGCTACCGCGCCAGCCCTTTTTTTTTTTTTTTTTTACCTAATATACAGAAAACCGCTTTTCCAAGTTAAAGTAGATTTTTAAGAGATTGTGTTTAAAAATGTCTTGTAATGTTTTGTTTTCCATGAGACTAGAGATTTGGGGATGATGGAATTGGGGAAAATAACTGTGAAAGATGGTGTTGATAGGACCTGAGGACAGTTGCCAGGAGAATCTAATTTCCAAGAACGGTCCCAGGTGGGCATACCTATGGCACTCACTGCATGCTGGTGCTATACCTAAACTGTGTTCTCTCTGTGTGTATAGTTGTGTGTGCGTGCACGATTTGATGTGTGTCATGTTTGGGCTATGCCTGTACAGAGCTGTTTCTGGTCCAGAAAAGCTTAGCACAATGATGCCAGGAAAGTTACATCAGGCAGCTGGTGTCAAAATGTGCCCCTTAATGTTAATATTATTCACAGTAAGCATTGAGATCATACTTTATAATTCACATTAAGGACAGAATATTTGAGACAAAAATTCATAAAGCCTTCCTCTTCTAAGATGTATATCCTTGTTTATTTTTTGTGTTCATTATCAAGAGAGACTATAATTCTTTTTAAATGACAGGGTCTGGCTCTGTTGCTCAGGCTGGAATGCAGTGGTGTGATCATAGCTCACCATAGCCTTGAACTCCTGGGCTCAAGTGGTCCTCCCACCTCAGCCACCTGAGTAGCTGGGACCATAGGTGCATGCCACCATGCCTGGCTAATTTTTTAATTTTTTGTAGAACCAGGGTCTTGCTGTGTTGCCCAGGCTGGTCTCTATCTCCTATCCTTAAGCCTCTTGCCTTGGCCTCCCAAAGTGCTGGGATTATAGGTGTGAGCCACTGCACCTGGCCAAGACCCTATAATTTTACTGAGAATAAGTATAATGATTTAACTTAAAAGGCTGGAGTAACCAGTGATTAATAGATGTTTAGGATAGTTTAAATATTTTTTGTTGTAAATTCATCTGCTTTTGTTTGTCCCAACAACTTTCTTCTTAAAGAGGGGGGGAAAAGGTATTTAGGTGGTCTGAAGACATTCTGGAAATAAATAGTTACTTTTAAAGGTTGCAACCATATTTCCAAGCAAACTATTGTAAAGTTTTGGCAATTGACCAGAGGGGTGGGGAACACCTGGTTTATTTTAACATTTCTATTTCCTGAAATTTCAAGACTTATTCATTTTTTTCCACTCCAGAAAGTAGAATGATATTTTTAAAACCATCAATAATCTAAATTACCATGAAGAGTCCCATTTTAAAAAGTCCAATTCCTTTCTCTAATCTAAGGAATCTATTTCTTCTTTTTTTCTGCATTAAGATAAATTTTGGTGATTCCATCTGATCTCTCTGGTGAAGAAATAGCATATGAAATTTGCATAATTTCACACATACTAAATTTAACAGCACTAACGTAAAAGAAATGATTGTTCTTACCTACATAAACAATTGGAGTTATATTCTTACATGATGTTGATCACAAGAGATAAGAACTAAAAAAACTAAAACTAACTGGAACAAAGGATTTGATTAGAAATGACAGTTGTTTGGGAGTTTATTTTTGTAGGACAAAGGCTAGTTTTTAATTGTTTATTTTAAGGTTAGAGAGTTTACATTATGGAGGTATTCATATCTCCATTCCTTTCATTTTGCTGTGACACACTTCCTGGATATTTCAAACCACTCTGTTTTGCAAGACTACTTTGCATTCTGAAGAGGTTTCCTGCCTAATTTAGTTCCATTGACTGATTGCCATGGAAACTCTTGATATCCTTTCCTCTTCCTGGAATGAGACATTGGCTCTATTTCAAATGGATTTTTTGGCACAGAAAATAGAGTAAGTTTCACAAAGCAAAATGTGTTGTCAATGAAAGAGTGCCCTTCGGAGTGATCCCCTTGATAGAGATCACACATATCACTGACTGAACTAGAAAGGTATTTTAACAATTAGAAACACGTAGCAGCATAGTCCAAATCAAAACAAAGTGATACCTGGCTGACTTTTTAATTTTATTGAGAAGAAGTAGTATCAATCCTTTGTTGCATGTCAGCCAAGCAAATACAAAACAAAACCACCCATGATAGAGAAACTCTAAAATTTTATAAGATTGAACCAATCTGAATTTCTCAAGGGCTTCCCAAAGCAGATTAATTTGGAGAATGTGAACAGTTGGGCTGGAAAAATAATTTGTACAATGAACTTTAACACAAAGATCTACCCATTTTTGCCATGGATTTTATCTTAAAACTATATATTTTTTCAAGCAATACTGAAAGTAGTAGATAAATTGGGCCATTCTATTAAGATTTACGCTCTGAAACTAGGATTGTATTCTGAGTTTATTCACTCATTTTTAACAGCTTTTTATATGGAATTCAGGAAGCAAGAGCCAGTTAAAATCATGAGAAAAAGAGGAAGGATTATGTTTAGTATGTGTACTATATTAATTTATGTATCTATGAGAAAAATATTTAATTGCATGACTATATACATATGTGTATATACTGCTGATGTGTCTGTATATTGCATACAGAGATATTGTATGTACAGACTAACAGAAAAAAAGTAGGCAAATATTGGGAGAAAGAGGAAAGCCCTTTCTGTTGATTCTTTGTAAATGAAAAGTATGGTAGCCTCTCTAAAGTTGGAATACTTTGTGTTATATTGTTATTTCTTATAATATTGAGATTTTGTACATCCTCTGAAAAAAAAAAAAAGTGTATTACAGTTAAATATCTCCACCCCAACTTGTAGTGAGCTCTATGTTCCTAAGACCTGAAGGTAAGAAGAGTCAAAATTTTGGTTCCTTGCAAATCTTGAATTTACCTACAGACACCTAATCGTTTCTTTTGATGGCTTGAAGTCTGTCTACACAAAATCATTGGTTATAATTTTTTTTTCTGGCTGGAGTGATAGGCACACATTATTTTCTTTTTCCACAATCTGTTTACATGTCCAGAAAATGTATCACCCTAAAAAGTTTATTTAAAATGAAAATTCACATGCGCAAAGAGCATTTTCAAAAAGGAATGCATATTTAGCAAATTTAGAAAAAATAACAAGATAATTGTATAGATTCTAATATTGAAAGTAAGAGATTTCAAAGCCCACCTTATTATTTTTTGGGTCCCCTTTGATTGTCCAAATTAGAAAAGTGTATAGTACCTTCCAATTAACTGTGGCATAAGCTGCTTGGTCAAAACTTATAGCAACTCTGTTTTATTATGTGACCTCGACAAAGCAGTAAATAGCTCTGGTCACCACTGTATGTAGTTCACTTTCAGTGTGATTTACTCTTGGCTATACTGTACATAAACAAAGCACAGTTTCACAATACCTGCTTTTTTGTTGTTGTTGTTAAAACGAATGCCTGAGTGTCAATTACATTCATATCTATTCCTGGAATAGTTTCTCCAAACACATTTCCCTTATCCTGCACTGACAATCTGAGTGCGTACCAAAGATTGCATGATGGAAATCTCTGACCTAATTTTGCAGTCATGAGAGGTTTGGAGAACAGTGATTAAGATCTAAACATCAACCTGTATATTTCAGTGAAGCGTCTTAACTTTATGAGCATCTTAACCAAAATTATGGTATCGCTTTCTTTTTTGGATCTTTGTATATACTAACATCTTTCTTTTCCTTCCTTTCTTTCTTTCTTGTTTTCTCTCTCTTTCCCCTCCTTTCCTTTCCTTCCTTCCTTTCTCTTTCTCCCCTCCCCTTCTCTCCTCTCCTCTCCTTCCTTTCCTTTCCTATCTGTTCTTCCTTTCTTTCTTTCCACCTGACTCTTCAACTTTCAACTGCTGTGAAAGTCCTGAGGAGGGTGGGGAGCTTTCGTATTACCCATTTTCATTCTTTGAATCTAACTCAACAACTTGCGCACACATTATTGTCTCTTATTTGTAAAATGTACAAACATTACCACTGTTAGGTAGATAGCCAGAGACCTCCAGCCTCTCCTGGGAAAAAAGGCAGGTGCCCAGAGCAATTTCCACACTTTGGGAAGGAGGGAATGCCCTACCATTCTGCCAATCAGAACCTAGCACACCAACTGCAAAAGAATACAGAGGTACAATAGGGTCAGGAAATTGACCTAGAACAGCCTAAGGCCAATTATCATGTCATTAGCTTAAATCTACATTTCAATTTATCCCCTGCCCAATGGGCTTTCAGAGAGGCTCATGGGAGATCCTCATGCCGAGTATGACTCAGGTTATGTAACTCCCAACTATCCATCAAAGTGGTTCCATGGTGATGTCTGAACCACAAGGAGGACCCAATCCAGACACTGTAAAACAAGACCCCAGACCATGACCAAGGCCTTTTTGGTATGACAAGAGGCCTGTTCATAGTTCCGTGGCAAATGTATCTTGTTCTTACTGTATAAACCTATGTCTTGCTCTTGCTGTATAACGCTGTCTTTCTCTCCTCAACAAACCTCACTTTGTGCTTATCTCGCTTTCAGTGTGTCTGGTCATTCTTCGGCGAAGAGCACCCCAAGAACCAACATTTCAGACTGCTGACCTGACACCATTACTTAAAAACTAGATTCATACCAATGACTTGATCCTTGTACTAGTCAGAAAGCACTTGCCTAAAATGAATATACCCTGATATGGAAGTTAAAGTTCTGTTTCTGGAGAGGACAGGATAGAACAAGTGAGTGTGAGTGGAAATTATATATTAATAGATGTAGATTTTAGCTTGAAGGAGCGCAGGAAACTTTACCCCAAAATATGACTCCTTGGTATAAAGAGTATTTTGAATTAAAGGCCCTTAGAGATCAACAGGCCTTGGAAGGGGCTTTCCCTTTTTCTTCATTAAAAAACCAGACCCATCAAAATGAACAATTGCCTTTCCTTCCCCTCCCTGTTATCTCAATATATTGTAGGAAAGAATACCCAAGAATGCAACCAGACCTGGCCCAACCCATTTTAAAGATAATACTTTTCTCTCAGGTTAATTTAATTTGTAAAGAGAACATTTACAAGTCAATCTGTTTTCCCTTCCATCCATTCATTCTCCCACGTATGTATTCATCCTCCCTAGCAACCATTTATTGCTGCTGAACAGAATTACCCATGTTACTCGTCTCCCTCTCCCCTCTAAAATGAAAGTATATAAACTTCCAGACCCCACTGGGATATTGGGTGATCACTCTGTTATTCTACCCGTGGGTGGTAAATCACTTTGTAAGATCTTTCTCTTATTAACCTGCCTTATTGTGAATTGATGTTTCTGTAAACTTTCCCAAACCTTCCAGGGGCACAGGGGACATTTTCCTTCTTGTCCACAAGCTTCATCTGAGAGACATCGTATCAATAAATAGCCATAGGATTCTTGACTCATGATGGAGAAGAGCTTCCTTTTACCTGGAGGAGTTTTGGGGGTGTCAAGAGATCATTGTGTTGCGAGTGACGTTCTTTTCTTTCTTTCTTCTGTTTGTCATCTGTTCTTCCTTTTTCTTCCCTTCCTTTTCTCCCTCCCTTCCCTTCTCTCCTCCCCTCTTTTCACTCAGTCATCACACATGTATTAAAATCCTATTGTGTGTCAGATACTTTGCTTCTTAATCTAAAAGTCTGTGATTGAGAAGTAACAGTGCTCCAGTCTTCTCCCGAGAAGAGCTTGCCTCTATTTTATTCACATCTACACTGAGAATTTTAGAGAACATTAAAGGTGAGAAAACTAGCAATGCCATTTCAAAATTCATTTATAAAAAAAAAACTAAAAGTCTTTTTCCCATTGAGTATGCATCTTAATGTGTTGTTGGAAGTAACTAGGCACCCACAGAAACAGTGAAAGATGGACAGTGAAGATTGAGAAAAGCATTTAAACATGGGCGGCCATCCCCATCAGCCCTCCATTCTTATATCCCACAAGCGTTAATGGAAATAGAACAAAAGGGCAGAGTAAGTAACTGCTTGTTTCTGTTTGTCGTGGGGACATTCAATAGGATAAGAATGGAAACATGTCGAGTTATCCCTTTGTCCTCCTTAGGTAAAGAGCCCTCTGAAGTACAGACTGCAAGTTGTCCCCCAATGACCCATCTCCCCTTTCTCCATTTCAACAGAAATTTTACACTAGAATATGACCACTGTGGGGGTAAGAGGAAACTTCACCTTCACTCTGGAAGGTTCACTGAAAGAGCAACTCACAATAAGGCAGATTAATAAGAGAAAGAGATTTATTTACCATGTGCACCATGGGGAGAATCACAGAGTGATTACCTAACATCCTAGTGGAGTCCAGAAATTTATATACCCTCATTTTAGAGATGAGGAATATAGGTAATTCTGTTGAGGGGCAATAAATGGTTACTAGGGAGGATGAATAGATACTTGGGAAAATAAATGGATGGGGGGAAAGAAATTGACTTGTAAATGATTCTCTTTGTAAATTAAATTAACCTGAGAGACAGGTATAATATTTAAAATGATGTGGACCAATTCTGGTTGTATTCTTGATCTTCTTTCCTGTAATATATTGGGATAACAGGGAGGGGAAGGGAAGTCAATTGTTCTTTTTGATGGATGTGGTTTTTAATGAAGAAAGAGGAAAAGCCTCTTCCAAGGCCTGATGATCTCTAAGGGCCTTTAATTTCAAATATTCTTCATACCAAGGAGTCATATTTTGGGGCAATATGTTTTTAGTTCCTTCACCATTCATGCCATGAATCTAAGATCTGGCCGATATAAGCTTACTATCTTATGGCAGATTTTGGGAACCTTCCTTAAGAGACAACTGGTGTGTTCCTTTTGTCCCTCCACTTTCTTGCTGCTTCTCCCTCCTGCCACCTGGAATGCGGAGGCTGCCATCTTGGACTGTGGGGACAAAGGTTCTACCCCAGCTATGGCAGAGTGTGGCTGGAAAGAGCTGGGTCCCTGGAGAGATTATGGAACAGAGCTGCCATAGTCATCCCAAATTCCTTCCTTTAGACTTGTCCTCTTTAAGCAATATTGTTTTGTTATTTTAAAAAATAATTCATAGCCAAACATAAATCCAACTATTGTAGGCACCTTATAGGAAGGCTAAAGACAGACTGTCTCCATTTCTAACTCTCAGATTTGCCATCTGTCCCTCAGCATTCCTAGTAGGGAAGGAACTAATGGTTTTTCAGAATGTTCTATAAATTACACATGTTCTACAAATTTTGCATATGTTTTTCTTGACTTAGTCCTCACAAGTGGTACCAGGCTCAAATTATGAATGAAAATAAATATGTCATCAGAGAGATCACACAGGAACTGCATTTCAAGTATGGAATTTCAACACTTCCACCTGACTCCAGATTTAAACTTTCTCTAACATTTTATATTGTGTCTCTGATATTCTGGTTTAAGATTCCTCCTCAGTTACATATATCCATGGCTGATAGATTGATTGGAATCCAGTTAGCCAGGATGCTTTGAGAGAAGACTCCAGAGTAGGTAAAGTTTCCCTTAGTATATTATAGGTAGTGAAGACTGATTTCCAATCTAAAAAATAATATCAAGTGTGACTTCTGTTTGAGAAAGATTTGAAAAGAAATGCTAGATCTGATTTTATGCATGTCTACAGATTACTGGTTTTAAACTGACAGCCCACACTGATTTCAGACTCCATAATACATTTAATTTGGCTCACTATATTAAAAAAATTAATTAGTTGCTAAACCTGAAAAGTGAAAATTTGGATTTCTGGCTTCTCTTGGAAAATGGGAAGGTCTGGTAACACTAGGGTCACCTTCCCACATGACAACAATCAGCTGATGCTGTGTACGGCTGCCTCTTATCGATGGGCCTGCCACTGTTAGTTTGCCGTAACTCCTACTCAGCCCACTAAGCACATTTTCATTACTGACCATTTCCACTTAGCCATTTGAGAAGTTTATAACCTTTGTGTGGACATTTTTCCTTGAAGATGATTAAACATAGAACCGATTGTTACCAATTGCCAGCTATGTTCAGGAAATTAATTTATCACTCAACTTCAGATTTATGTTCCTTATTTGTAAGTACATAACCACAGATGTCTACTCCTTATCTGTTAGAATAATTTGGTGATCTGCATAGTACCCTACTTACCTTTGTGGTCTCTTCAGAGCATCTATAATCTTCTTCAGGGCAACAAATAGATGAACCAAGTTATTTCTGCATTTTAAAACATGAATTGGACTGTTTCAAAGTCCTAGAAGATTTTTATACAGTTCTACCTGTCCAGTAGGCTTTTACTCCACTTGGAATATGATCCAGCAGAAAGGGAACTCTTGCAGTAGTGACATTTTTGGCAAAGTACTCCCTCTCTCTTGCAACATGATAAAAACATTTTTTCACCAAATATCATTTTCCTATGTCATTTCTAAAAGGGACAAAATATTAGCAGTAATAGAGGGGATCTAAATATAATTGTTTATAAGATGCAAGGAAAAAATAAAATGTGTTTTCTTTCTTCTATGTTCTAGGAAAGTACATCATTATACCCTTGAAAGTCCAGAGGGAAAACTTCAATAAATATTGATGATGATGACTATGAATTAAGCATTCTCTGGAATAGTCAATTAACTATAATGCAATTAGAGCAAAGCTCAAAGGCCTACTAAAGGCATGCAGCCAGCCCTTTAAAATGACTCTTGTGGAAAGAGTTATTAGCTACATGAGGACAAAGATTTGTTAGATCTCTGTGCTCCGTGACAGTGATAAACATTAGTTAATTTGCCTTCACCTATAAACAGGTAAAGCTATGAACTTCTATGCCTAACACTGATAATCAAAATCAATAGTCCTTGCAGTTTGGTTTTCTTTTATAATTGTCAAGGTCATTGCAATGCAGAACTTAAGAATGACACCTTTTACACATTTTGAGTTCAATCATATTTTTGTCAAATAAAATAGCATTTTTATACCATATTCACACTTTCTATCATTCTATTAAGACAACCACTTTCAACCTAAACTCCTAAAACTGTTGTTCACAGCTCTCCATGGTCTGGTTTTATGCACCAAGCCAGGCTTACTTTCTTGTAGAAACCTGCTGCCTCTATGACCCACAAATACATCATGGTACTTGCTCCAGACATTTTGCTCTCCGCTGAATGAAAAATTCTTCCTCTGTCCTCTTTGATATAAATCTAAGGCCTCCATGACCTGCTTCTCAGATTGACACCCCATGGATAATCCCAACTACATAAGGAAGAAAGGCAGATAATGTGTAGTTGTCAAAGCCCTAAACTTTGAAGTCAAACTTCCTGGGTTCAAATCTCATTTCAGTCACTTGCCACCCTTGTTTGGCAAGTTAACTAATCAATCTTAATTTCAGATTTTTCCCTGACAAAATGAAAAAAAGCAAACTATCAACTTCATAGGTTCCTTTGGGGAATTAAATATAACAGTGCGTGTAAAGGACCAGACATTATATTAAGCTTTCAATACATGTTAACTAGGATCATCATTATAGGACCTTTAATTATATATTGTTCTATCAGTCAAAGTTATTTATTATAAGGAAAAGAAAAGGTTCTAGCTCATTTATACAGGACTATATTGGGTAGCTCACAGAATCAACAGGGTATGTTGGTAACAAGAACTAAAATTTGGGTCAAAAGCAAGAGCCTAGACAGCAGGAAGCACAGGGAGGTTCTGCAGAAACAGTTGGGTTAAAACACCACGGCTGGGCACTGTTGTATCTGGACACTATATGCTGTCTCCATTAGTGAATTCTAAATCAATCTCTCTCTTTGGGTTTGTTCTTGTTGTTTCATGGCTATTCAATGTCAGAGTTCTGGGTGGAAGAATCCAGTGAATCTTTGCCACGCTGCCAGGGGCTAAGATGTCCTTGCCTTCTATCAAAACTCACAAAAAAAGGAGTTCCTCCCCAAAAGGGACAGGTTCAGATGTTGGGCCCCTAGAAAGTATTTCTAACAAACAATAATGTCTTCTATTGTTCTTTAACTGCTTTTCAAATTAGAATTTAAAGTCTTTGAAAGCAGAGCTTAAACATATCTCATAGATCTTATTATTTAATAGGTTCTCAATAAATATATTTTATCATATAGTTTAAAATTTGACAGATTTGTTCTCAGGATTTATTGCTTTTTGTGTTCCATTTAGAGTTTAACAAATCAATGAATTGTGAGAATTTTATTGTAGTGTAAGATTGCCAAAATGGTGATTACATTATGGTAAGAGAAAATTAGAATATCTTCTCAAGCTAAATAGACTATTTCTATTGAAATTAATATCCTACAGGTTGAAAAGCCAAATGAGAGGGTTGTGGGTTGTGGAAGAATTAAATCCTCCATTGTGTAAAGGATTTTTAGGGAAAGTTATGATAGAAAATAGGAGTAGCGGGCAGATAAGACCTATTCATGTTATTTAATAAAATTCTTATTGTAACAGTAATATATGACTATTACAGTAAATTTTTAAGATAGAGAAAAACAAAAACACAAAAGAAAAATCTTAATGTTAGTCACCACAATTATTTGGGATATATTCATATATTGGTTTAATATATGTGGATATATGGTATGTGTCTGTGTATATATATGTGTTTAGAAACACAAATTTATAGCAAACACACCCATACATAGTTTTTGTTATAAAACTGTGCTGTTATATACAGTGTTTGTTAATGTGTTATATAATTGTTTTCTTAAAAATGACTCTTGTTATAAGAGAAATAAATGTTCATTACCAAACAAAAACCCAAAAAATAAAAAAGGATGTAAAACATGCAAAATCTCAGAAAACTGGAAATAACCATTGTTAATATCTTGCTGTATGATATTTCAAAATCTTTGTACATAAACAAGTATACAGGGTTTTGCAAAATAGGTTTATCCATTTTGTAGGATATTTTATAACTTACTTTTAAAGAATAACAATAGATTATAATCATCTTTCCATGTCAATAGGTATGTTTTTGTACCATCATGATTAATGGCTTTAGAGAATTCCACTTTGAGGATATACACAATTGATTTTTGAAAATACCATAATGGACATTTAAGTTTTTTTATCCTTTTGTTTTTACAAACAGTACTTCAGTGAGCGTTCTAATGGTTACTTCTCAAACATATTCTTATTTCCTTAGGACAAATTCCCAGACATGTAGTTATTGATGCCAAGGGTATGCATATTTTTATATCTTTGGATAACCAGTTGCATGCTGATTTTGGTTTGTAGTAAGAAATAGTAGCACTGCAAAATGAAGAGTTCAAACAAATATATAACTATGCATGTTCTTCTGTGGATTAAAAGGTTATGTTTGATGTCTTTTTATTTTTAGTCTTACCAAATTATCAATGGACTTTCATTACGAATAAAATAAAATAAAATATGCACTTATTATTATTACCTATAAGTTTCTACATGATGTGTTCTCCACCTGCCTCTCTGATCCCAACTATAATATAAAACCTTCCTGTGGTCTTAACCATTGATTAACTTTGCTCCAGGGTGTCCATCCTTGTTTCTTTCCCTCTAACCCACCAAGCTTTTTCACTCCTCAGATTTTGCACTTACTTTTTGCTGATCTATTTATGACTTGCTCTCCATCATTCAGGCCTTCATTTGAACATCATTACTTCAGAGAAGCATCCCAATATAGGGCTAAGTAGACTGTGATAATCATTATTGCTCTTCACCAAAATTTCTGGTTCTCCTCCCACCAGGCACATAGTAGGACTGAATTTCTCTACCTCTTTGAAGCTAGTCATGGCCATGTGATTTGCTTTGGTCAAAGAAATGTGAGAACACATAATCTGACACTGCTGGGTGGAAGCCTTTAAAAGCTGGTGTATAATTTGCCACATGTCCTTCTCCATGTCACTGTAATTGATGATGTCCAATAGTGAAGCCTCGCCCTCATCCTGCATCCCTGAAAGAGGACATGGAACTAAGTTCCACACTGAACCATGATGGACATAGATCAGGAGGTGAATAATCAATCCTTGTTTTGATATACCATTCAGACTTTGGGGTTGTTTGTTAGTATAGCAAACCTAGCCCACCCTGATACACAGGCTGCTTTTTCCTTTAATTGATCTCATTATTTTCCTGCTTTATTTTATTCGGAGCTTTTATTATTATATAAAATCATCTTATTCAGTTATGAGTCTCTTCCCACCCCACTAAAACATAAGCTCCTTGAAGGCAGGGGCTTGGTTTGCCTTGTTCATTGTCGTATCCCATCTAGAATAGTGCCTCAAATATTTGTTGAATAAATGAAAGAAATGGGTAGAAGATTTCAACACATGCTTGTGGAATCTAGACTAAGACGGTTTATTTCCTTTGTAAAACAATTGTTCCCAGATTTCAAGATAGCCTTTGGCAAACTTAAAAAAGAGAACATTCAGTTAGGGTTCTGATGGCCAAGAGAGGTTAAATGTTTTCTCACCAAGATGTAAGAAGTCTCAACCACTTTCATCATTTGATCTTTTCTTCCCTCTAGCACTGTGAATATTTATATTCTATGTGGATGGAAAACAACCATGATTTCAATTATTTTATATTTTATAATGCTCTGCTATCACTAGAGGTTTTTTTAATGAAAAACAATTCAGCAAAGCCTTTAGTATATTTGGTGAACAGAAAAGTGTATTTTCCCTGGCCTTCCCAAGGATAAGATATGGCATTATATTTATAATGTCTAGACTCTTAAGGTGTATTCTTCCCTTTTGGCACTTGCTCATTCTTTCATTATAACTATTAATATTGTGTCTCAGCTATCTTATGGTCTGCAGATGTGTATCTGTTGCAAAGATGTTTTGAGTTAATGATTTCTAAAAAAGCTCAAAACAAGTAAAATGGATGTGTTTGTTCTTGGGTAGTTGGTCAACAGTGTTTCCCAGCAAGAGGCAATAGACTTATACCCCATTCCCTCATCTGAAAGAGGCTCAGCTCTTGAGCCAGATGACAACTATTCTTTGGTCTTAACGCACACTAATTTAGGGTAACTATTAACAGCTGTATCTGTTGGTGTCCTCTCCATTGGCCTCTTGACCAGAAATAGAAAAGCACAGATGGCATTGCTACACATTTGTATCTCCCATTTGGCTCTGAAGCTACTTGTCTTTTCACATGCCAGGCCAAAGGAAAGAATGGAAAAAGCTCTTATGTGGAACTGCAGTGTAGCCATTTGTTTGCTTGGCAACTAGAAACATATCAGCATGGATCTATGTGCCTTTAGATTATACATACACTTGGATTGCCATCCATGGCCCAAGTTCATCAGAGCTCATTTGTTATAGAAAAAAAAGTGTCTGGTCCTTTGTGTTTTGATTTTTCTTTTTATAGCATTCTGGAACTCCTTACCCTTAGATGAACTCTTCATGGTTCTCTCAAACATGCTTCATGTTTCTTTCTTTTCTCCATTGCACTTTTAATTTATTCTGGCACTTTGTTTTTATATGTTGTGCTGTATATCAAGAGTTTTTCATGTTTGTTTGATGACTAAATGGAAAACAGGGTAGCAATTGAATTTAGTGCATGAAATCATTTTCTCCCATCTTAAAATTATGTCAGCATCCAAAATAGCTCAAGTACTTTCAAGAGCATTACATAATGGATAGACCTGTATAAATTCACAGTGATGTTTTTCTAGTTCTGATATGTGATATAAAGAGGACTATATAATACCTTGGATTTAGTCCTGGCTTTGAATACCAACATATATACTGACTATGGGTTTAAGAGTGTTATTTAATCTTTAGGGGTTCTATTTCCTCATCCGTTTAAATTCAGCAAAGATATTCCCTATCTCAGAGAGTTGAGGTGAGGATTAAATCAGATAATGCAATTTAAATCCAGGGCCTGGCTCATAGTGAACACTAAACAAATGGCAACTATTATCTTACTGAGAGTAATAGCACATACCTAAAAGATTAGTGTTACAGAGATTATGATTTCACCAGAGTTATAACTAAAGTTGTGTATTATTTGTGCTGTTTTTGCAAGATTGTAATGTATAGGTAAATCAAATTTATTCTAAGGAAATGAGAAAAAAAAATCTGCCAAAAGATATTTGTTGATAATAATAGTAAAGAAACTTATATTTATTTGGTACCTTATAGTTAATAAAACATTTGTCCTTGTATGTTCTTACATCACCTTTGAAAGTCATGTATTTATTTGGGGGAAGAACATTCCATGCAGAGGGAACAGCTAGTGCCATCATCCTAAGGGAAACCCTTTCTGGCATGTTCAGTGAACAGTCAGGAGGCCCATAGGGTTAGAGCAGAGAAAGGAAGAGAAGTAGCAGATAATGGTGAGAGAAGAAACCAAGCGCGAGATTGGGTAGGTCATGGTTTAGACCTTGACTTTGTTTTGAGTGAAATGGGGGGGAGGGAACCATTGCAGGGAATGATGCACGACATGACCTTGCTTATGTTTTAGAGAGTAGCAAGGATCACCCTGACTGCTGGTTTTAAGACAGACTAAAGGGAGGCCGGAGTGGAAGCAGGGAGACCAGTTAAGAGCCAAAAAATAGCTCAGACTTTAAAGTGGTCAAATTGTGGGTCTATTTTGAAGGTGTAGGCCATAGGATTTCCTGACAGACTGGATGCAGAGTTATGAGAGAAAGCAAGAGTCAGGACGACTCAAAGGTTTTTGGCCTGAGCACTACCGAATGGAGCTGCTTATGTGATGGTGGTTACCAAGCTTTGTAATTTTTCACTTTATGCATTTTTGTGTCTCTGTGTTATATTTAACAACAAAAAGATTTAAAAAATCCTATGCATCCTTCAAGACCTACTCCTCCGTGGAATCTATTCCGATCATTCTACTCTGTTATCTTTCTTTCTCCTCTGAACATCAAGTCATTATTATCTGTACAGGTCAATTGATTGGACATTGCCTTATGACATTGCTTCAGTGGTTACCTTGAAATATTAGTTATCTGTTGTATAGTGCTTCAAACGACATTTTATTATAGATCATCCCTCCATTTAGCTCTTGAACTCCATTGCAATGATTTATACATACAATGTGCCCATTTTTTTTTCCCAATAGTAATTCAATGTTTGGTAATTAATACATAATTATAGATTGCAGGTCTAGGGAATATGTTACTCAAGTATTTGTTTTTGAAAAGTTCTAAAGGCATCATACATGAAGGGCAATATTGTGTCCTGGAAAGAATGTTACAATGGAGGTAAAGAATTCTGAGTTCTAATTCTTTCTTTGCTAAATGCTGACGTAACTAAGCCATTTCACTTTTTCAAGTATTGAGTTCTTCATGTGTTATATGTGGTATTTGGGCTAAATTCTACTTTATAGTTCTAATATTCTATGAGTCTTTGAAATACCATATTACAAATAACCCCAAAACCAAAGTTCAGAATCTCTTAAATCATGTCAAAAAGTCCAGACATTATAAGGAAAAATTTTGTAAAACAATACACCTAACATTTTTTTAGACAGGTAAAAAGAATTTTAATTGTTAGAAGGTAAAATATGTTTAAATAAAAAGACACATAGAAAATAGAGAAGAAAATTGTGATATAAGCCACATAACAACAAACCACTTTTCTTTTTCAAGAAGAAATGAGGAGATGAGTCACCCGCTGATTCTGTAACCAAAGTCATAGAGGAAATTCAGAAACAGAAGCTAGATTAGAGGAAGTGAAACAATCATCAAAGAAATAAAGATATACATATTTATTTTTCATGGGCCAGAACATTATGTATTTAATTGCCCCAATTGTGCTATTTTATTTCATTAATTTGTTTGAAGAAAAAATATAGCCTATTCAAATTTAGGTGGCAATTATTAGAGATTATTGATAAATCATATGAATAATCATGAAATCATAGTCTCTCAAGAGATAGAGGTTTTAATGGCTGTCTGTTCCTGATACCCAACCATTATACATACTTGAATCTGTTTATATACCCGCAGGGTGGTCACCTAGCCTATTCTTGAACATCTCCAGATACAGAGCTCTGAGTACCTTCTGGAGTTGCAGTTTTAGTTTTAAAGACTGTCATTGTGTTTTCACACAGAGGGCTAATTTAAATTGAGAGATTATTTTACAGCTCCCCATAAATGATATTTTTTTCTGGTTTGTTTGATTTCACCATATATGTGTCTGACTCTCCTCCATTTTATTTACTGTTACCAATGACACTTTTAAGGAATAATACTTTCTGAGGGTGTGATTACATGCTTCTATTTCAAATATTAGCATGAATCCATGATTTGGGGGACCAACACTCTATAAACCTTTTATAGTGGGCTGAAAGAAACAATTCCTATTAGTCTGATTGTCACTGGACAATTCTATTTCATTTTAGGTGACTGAATACAGTTTGACTAGGTTATGGCAAACTTACTTGACTGCTGGCTCCCCACACAAATGGACCCTTTTATATTCAAGGCCAAAATGAAGTTACATAGAGACAAAATAAAATTAAAGTATCTTAGAATAAAAGTAAAATACCATCTAAAGTATCATGTACAACACAGAATTGATTTCAATTACTTCTTCTTTCTGTTTTTTTTTTTCTTCTTCATTAGTGGAAGTTTCTCTGTAAAATTGGAAATGGGTATACTGGAAAAGATGTTACAACCTTATGTGTTCTGCTATAGGAACAAGAGCAATATTTGCTCAGATGAAATTTGGTGCCATTCTGTTTGCAAATAAGTACTTAAAGAAATGGGTATAAGTTGGGTGGTTTCTTACATAGAATGGCTAAAAACAAAAGAGAACTAGCTTATTCTATTACATTTATAGAAATGTATAGCCAAAATGGTAAGTGTAAATGCACTATGTTTTTCAGATTATGGGGGATCTGACACCCTAATCCCAGCACCACCGAGAAATCCATGCCTTAAGGCATTAAGGCTGTCCCTGCATTCAATACACTCAATGTGTTTTACTTAAGCTTTACAATAATGAAGCATTCTCAGATTTTCTTAGAGCTCTCAGTCAAATGTTAAGTGGATTCTTAGTTAAGATTCTCATAATTTGTTCATTTCTTGCGTCAATAACTTTTTTGAGAAATGTGATCTTATATTTTCTCCCAACTCAGGCTTTTGACTGTGACATCCCATTTAATGGAACAATTCATTCTATATCATGGGTAGAATGTGCACGTTTTTCTATCGTTTATTATGTTGAACATAAACTTGAGTGGAATTACTGATTGTTATATCCACAAAACCAGGCCTGCTTCTTTTGGAGAGACTGTTTGACAGCTTCCCACACGGAGGTAGCTTTTTCCTTGACTGTGGGCTGGAGTCCTCTCCTTTCAGGGGTGGTGTCAGCAACACATCTTTAAAAGCAAGCCTATCACCTTTTCACCTTTTCATTGCACAAAGAGGGCCTCTGAGGATTTGACCATTCACCTTTTTTTGGGGGGAGGGGGGGACAGAATCTTGCTCTGCACCCAGGCTGGAGTGCGGTGGCATCATCACAGCTCACTGCAACGTCAAACTCCTGAGCTCAAGTGATCCTCCTGCCTCAGCCACCCAAGTAGCTGGGACTGCAGGCATATGCCACCATGCCTGGCTAATTTTTCTATTTTTTGTAGAGATGGGGTCTTGCTATGTTGTTCAGGCTGGTCTCAGATTCCTGGCCTCAAGTGATCCTCCTGCCTCAGCCTCCCAAAGTGGTAGGATTATAGGCATGAGCCACCGTGCCCAGCCTTCATCATTTTTATTTCCTCAGTATGTAGGTCAATGAATAGAAGTACTCTGTTTCAAGCAGGAAATCCTCACAGCATGTAGTGTAGAATGTAGAAATTAGTTACTATCCGATTTTTTTATTTAGACTATCATGTAAATCAAAATACTGATAACATAAAACATAAGTCTTATTGTCTTTGTGTTGCAAAAAATTTGGGCAACTCAATATGTTAGAATTATTTTTTTTTCTGCTGCTTAATTATTTTGTTTGCTGAATATGTGTTGCCTTTATAGCTTTCTAACAGAGATAAATCACCTAATTTCAGTTTTGACTTCAAAAATTATTATAATAAATATTAAATAGAATAAATTAGGAAATTATATAGTGTGTGTGATAGGTGCAATGGAAAAAGGTAAGCAGACCAGAAAGAAAGGGCATTCTAGGGGGTGAAAAAGAATGTTGAAGTTCTTGCAAATGGAGTCATTGGGGAAGCCCAATTGTAGTTTGGCAATTAAATGCATCAAATGTTCTAATACTGAAGCATTCCAAATAAAATATTGGATGTGTGTTCTTATGCAATAGCTCTTACTCATAGACTCTGGTCATGTGCATATAAAACTTGAACTTACCTGGGAGAGTGGTTAATTTTCCTTAATAGGTAGATTTGACACAACTCTCAATTCCCTTAGAAGGTATATTAAATTCACAGTCATTCATCAATTTCATCCTAGCCAGTACAGAAGCTGAGTCAGCATTATTACATTTTAGGAAACTGAACCAATTTCGCTTTTATCATTGTAGCAGCTACCTTTCTTCTTTTGTAGATGTCAAGAGTAAGGTAAAATATATAAAATCAAATAGCACATGGAGGTTAAGAAAGTACATGATAATTTCTAGAATATTCAAGGTTTCACAATTAAGCTGTATTATTTAAAATTAATCTTTTTAAAAATATGAAGTCGGCCATGTAAAGCCCAAAGTCAATGTTTTACTTGCATATTTGAGCAAATATTCAATCATGCTGTTTTATTTTCTAGAAGATATTTTATAAACCTCATTCTTTTCATTTCTGGTAGGCAACTCAAAAAATAAAATAAAAATAAAGCCAGAAGATTACCACACTGAATCTAAAGCAATAAAATATTTCAACACATCACTTCTCACACCCATAAAAATACTCATTTTTTAAAAATCTTGGTCCCTTGAAGAGCCAACAGAAATGGGACAGTTTATGTTAAATATAAAGCAACTAATCTTTGTAACATAAACATATCAAACACATTTTGAAATTTAAGTGGATGTTTCTGGAACAGATTAGTTCACAGATGGATTTATTTAGGTCACTGTCCCTCACACTCTTTCTGAAAGCAGAGTCAGTATCCAAAGAGTAGTTTGCAAATAAAAACTCACTTTATGTGCCTTTAGTTGTTGAAAAATGATCCCTAAATTAGCTCACCTATTAAGGTGTCCAATTAACTCTACCTGAATGTGGATCTGTTTTACCTTTTTTGATTTATATTTAAGGAGAGTATAATTTGAAATTGTTTTAAAAGCCTTTAGTCTTACTGCAGCTCACTTCAGGAGTGCCTAGAAACAGAGATCTGGGGATGTAGCCCACACAGTTATTTGCTCCTTTCTCCTTAACACTAAACAGTTTGTGATCAAGTTCTGTGCAGTAAATTATGAGGAGCTTCTGTGAGTATTTTCTTGCTTTTAAAAAGGGGGCTTTCTGGCTTTTTTTTTCCTGGACACTGTCTTGTTAGGATATGATGTCTGGACCTGCTGTTACTTTAGGATGAAGCCAGCACTAAGGATGGCAGAGCCGAGAGATGGAAGGGACTAGGATTCCACAGTAGACATGTTAAGAAACATTGAAGAGCCATAGAAATGTCTGAGCAGATCTGAACACCTTACTGAGTGTTCAGTAAGTTCTCTAGGAAGTAGGGAAAGCATGGCTGCTGTGGAAAAAGAAGGGAGTGACCTGCGCCAACTCCATACATGATCCTAGCATTGAGACTAGAATTTTTTTTTTTTTCCTTACAAGATTTAGCTCCACTAGAGAGTCCACCTTCGGGCAAGGTGGTAGTCAGCATCTTAGGAATTATGTAAAGCTTCCAGACATTGGCTGAATTGTGACAGCTGGCAACCAGATCATTAAAACTTCTATAGAGAAATTAAGTTGAGAATATTTCAAATGCATAAATGTTCAATATTTTCTAATTAAATATTTCATATCATGATGTCAGGACCTGTTTGTCCATGAGTTCTCTCGTACCCTGTCTGCTCTAAGCAGTACTTTGCTGGTTAACATTTTGGCTCTAAAATGAGCCTCACTGGCACATCTGTAGAGTCCTGTATGCATTTCAGATTTTGTGTTCATGCTAACCACTAGCCAGGCAGTGTAGCACTGCGTCCGTGTGGCAGTACATCTGTGTTGATATTTGCCTTTGTCCAGATTTCATCCTTTTCCTTTTCTCTTTAAAGGTAAAAAAACTATTTGGTCATTTTCATTAAAAAAAAATCTCATGGTATTATTACTTCTAAATTTTAAAAAATTGGTCAATATTTTGCTTCTGCTCCTGAGCTATATGCTATTATGGAAATAAGTTTTATGATCATAGCAAGTCAGTAGAACTATGGTTTTGTAAAATGTTCAGTCATTAAGAAGTAAACTGGGTATTTTAAGAATGTACATTTCAATTATTTGGAAGGAAAATATGAGATTCTGAATTATGGAAAATTGATATAAACCTCAAAATTGAATGTAAAGCATACACTATAATATAGATGCTGTCAACATATTTACTTAGACATGTGCATATACATGGATTTTATCCACATATTTTCATCCAGTGACAAGTGTCTTCATGGATGCCACCCTAAAAACATAAGAAAGAATAGTTGTCTCCTGTATCAATATATTGGAGACTGTTAGTCCAGATAATGGCTGTTTGGCTAAAGACCCCTCAGGGGAAGGGACTTCTTTAGGTACTTGTTCAGGTATTCTTAAACTGTGGTCCAGACCAAAGGAATTGTATTCCAAATTTTACGTGTATGTGTTTTTGCATTTTCAGGTGAGGGCCTCGGTGAGAATTTTGGTGCTGATCTGATACCCCAGAGAAGTGAAGAATCACTGCTTTAGGGCTCCACAAGATATGCTGAGCTGTGGAGTCCTTAGTGTATTATTACTGAGCTGGATCTACTGGATTGATGATTTGAAAACAGTTTGGAGGACTTTCCTTAATATTACTTCAACCATCTTTTAAATAGAAGGGATGTGAATATTTATTATAATAGGCTGAATCAAGTCTACTTGTCACCCATTATTCCTAGGTTGTTTTTCAGCTGACTTGAGTGAATGAGACTGTGTGTGTGTGTGTGTGTGTTCACAGCAATGAGCCTCTCAATAGGCCCTTTGGTGATACCTTACAAAGTTACAAAATGAGTCCTAAGGCTCTTGGTTTTGGTAAGGAATTCTTTTGTTCATGTATCCTTAAGCATTTACAATCTGGAGTGTATATCTTTTTAACAAATTAAAGGTTAAGTTAATAGTTCTAAGATTATTTGGGTGGAGGGAATATGTTAAAAGGTTTTACAGTATTTTCAAGACCTTCGGCCCCAAATTATCACTGATTCTCAAATTAAGGATGATTTTGCTGGCAATTCTGAAAAGTACCAAAAAAGTTTAGATTCTGGCATTTTAACACCCATGTGCACACACACAAATACACACAACTACAAATAAGACAGTTTGCTGCATTTGCTATTCTTAAGGATCTACTCACTGTTGGACAAATTTATTACAGAACCAGAGAGTGTGATTCATGCTTGAATCATACTAGGTCTCTTTGATTGTTAAGATGAGGAACTACAAAATAGCCTTTCTTTGGTCGACTTCAAGGAGAAAATGATTGTCCTGAGAAGTCACCATTAGGCATTTTGTAGTGTGCAAGGGATCAAAGCAATGAAAGCTGCTAATTCAATTTTCTAAAAATGAATACTTTCACATACGGAGTCATTTCCCAAGTAACTGTCTTCTTGTGTTTGGCTTGGGGTGGAGGGTTAAATGCAAAGCTCCAGGTCTCTACCCAGAGCGGGCATGTACCTCCTCTGGGCTGCTGCTGGCTGTTTTCATTCCGCGAGTGTCTGACCCTTCCAGAGATTCTCATAATAAACTTTTTGCTGGCTCATCACAAAGGAAGAGTAGAAAACAAAGCAGGACGCTGAGGCTGAAAAGGGCGGGTTTCCTTTGGTTTGCCTTAGTCAAAACATCACATGACCTTCATACACCATTCTTATCATGTGAGCCTTCTCAAAGCATAGCAGGTTGAGGAGTCGTGAGGACCATTTTAACATAGTTAAATTTGCTTGGGATTAAGTGCAGATTGAGTATCCCTTATCTGAAGTGTTTCAGAGTTCAGATTTTTTTTGGAATTTGGAACGTTTACATTAAATTTACCGATTGAGCACTCCTAATCAAAAATCTGAAATGCAAAATTTTCAAATGAGCATTTCCTTTGAGTATCATATCGGTACTCAAAAAGTTTCAGATTTTGGAACAATTCAGATTTTGGATTTTCAGATTAGGGATATTCAACTGGTACTAAGGGACTGCACTTAAAAGCATAAGGGAAAATATAATACAATTTAGGGCATGTAGAATCTCACAGAGTTTCATGAAACAAAGTTAGGAGCCACATAATAAATGCTATGTTGAATTTATAATTTGCTTTTAAAGCAGGTTAATTACACGGAGCCTGGATTGCCTGATGCATCACCCATGTTGTATCTAGTAAGCACATTCTGCTAGGGAGCTAGCGATCAAGACACATACCACACTCTAGTAGCACTTAATCTAACTTTGAAATTTATGATATTACTATTAAGAGACTAGAACATGTTGAACGTCTGTCTGTAAAAGAGGGCTCATTATAATAAAGATATTTATTTACAAGGCACCATGGAAAGTGATCTAGGCATCCTTTATTGAGTGCCTACCGGACACAATGCGCCACAGCAACTAAATTGCTCTTCAGCAGCCTCCAAACCCAGCCAGTCGGGACGGAGGGCAGCGAAGAGGCACCCTGGCACGGGGATGGGTGCTCAAGCATTGAACCCAGATCTGCACCTGTGCAAGATGGGGCAGGTATATTTACCATGGAAGGGTGTGATAATGGGTCACGGAAAATATAGTTTGGGTCATGGGAAGTCATGGGGAGGCTTCCTTATTTTCATTTAAGGTGCAATCTCAAAACCTCTGCCCTACACTCACCCACATAGGTACCACAGTCTGTAAAGGGATAGTTTGGGTTGGGCAAAAAGAAGCAGGCATGTTACTGTATTTATTCATTTACTACAAATCTTTATTTTGTACCTACTTGTTCCAGGTCCTCCTCTATGTTCTGGGGATAGAGAAATAACAGAAAGTTCCCATAAAGCTTAAATGCTAGTGGCCTTACTACAAAGCAGTCACTCTTCTGATTCCCATAAAAATCTAACACCCATAAAATATGTGGAAGGTGCTATAATCCCCATTTTATAGTTGAGGAAACTGAGGCCCTGAGATTTAACATAACTTGTCAAAAACAGGATACACATCCATGCAGTGGTTTCTTAACCATTTTGCTATCCCACCTGTGGATTCTTGGAATGGAAAAGTATGTTTGGAAGAAATGGGGCAGGGAATTGGAAAGGCAGAAAACAATTAACATTGTCTGCTGACTGTAATAGGCACTGTGCTAGGTGCCACAAGCAGATCATCTAATTTTGTCCTGTCACATTTTAGAGATGAGGTTAAACAGTATGCTAAGGGTTATCATCAGTTAAGTGGAAGGATCAGGAATTGTTAGATTCCAAGATTTTTCCTTTATGCTACACTGCCTCAAAAGAGAAAAACAAAACCAGAAAAAAACATACATTTGAAAATCTATTTTTCAAATTTGCTTCAGAAGTTCTTGGACAATGTGTGTGTGTGTGTGTGTGTGTGTGTGTGTGTGTGTGTGTGTTCATGTTCATTCAGTTGTTTTTTACTAAAAACCATGATTACTTAACGTCTCAGACCTAGGATCAGATTTGGTGATTTAGTGAATGAAATGAATAGGTATTTCTGCTCTTAAAAAGAATTCTCATGATATGTCCAACATGTGTTTTAGCCAGGTTTTTCACATCCTTTTTTATTTTCGAGAAAAGAAGAAAAAAAGCTATTTGGCAATATCGTTTGAAAATTTTCACATCCTATTTCACAGAAATTTTTGGTCTTTGAGAATACAAGACATGAGTATTTTAAAAACCAAATTTGACTAATCCTATGACATAAAAGTATGTTTTTGCATTTTGAGTTTTTCTCCCATGCATCGTCAGCACATGGTGACAGATGCAATCACATAAATGGTAATAATCTACTTGGCCCTGTCCTTGCTTGCTGATAGATCTCAGCCCTCGAGATAAGAGTCCTTCTGATTTTCCTGGGAACTGTCCTCCCCCAGATTGCCCAACACATCCTGCAGATCAAGTCTGCTTCCCAGTCTTGACCCAGCACCTGCTGGGTACCTTGATGTCCACCAGACACCTCCAACTTTCATGGCAACTGGGGTACTGGAGGCTTTGGTGTATTAAAGCTCATCAGTTTTCTGCTTTAAATGGGGAAGACTTCTTTGATCACAGCAAAGAAGTGCTGCTCCTCTTCCAAAGTCTTGACTAAGATCTTAGTAAAGTTTCTTTTGACTTTTTCTTTGCTTTCCATGTGTCCCAGATGAGAGTACAGCAGGGCTGGAACAACAGATAAATCCAAGAGAGAGATGCCATATTTATCAGATCTCCTCTCATCTCTGGTAACCAAGGCTCTCTGTTAAGCTCATCATTCCGGGGTACCTTTTCCATGAGGCAGCCTACTGGCCTGGGTTGCTCAGTCCCATTGCAAACAGACTTCTGGAGGGTCCACCCTGCCAATTTCCTAAACATGCCCAAGCCAGTCTAAGGTACTCTTAGACTCAAATTGGGACACCCCACGACACTATATAATATCTGCTGGAAACTAATCACCACAAACATTATTGTATTTCATCTTTACAACAACTCCATGAAGAAAAAAATATTATTTCCATGAACCAGTTGAGGCTAAGAGAGGCTAAGTAACTTGTCTAAGGATGTAATGAGTAAATGACAGAGATGGAGCATTCATGGCTTCTGAATCCAAGTTCAGGTCTTTTTCCACTATCTCACAGTGTCTTCTGGTTAAGAAAAAGAAAATCCAACAAACAGATTTTATTTTTTTTCAAAAACATTATCTAGAAATTCTCATCCTTATAGGCCATTGAGTAATATTATGGCAACCTACATATTCAAGTAACCCAGAAATTCCAAATTCAGACAGAGTAGTATTCAATTAAAACCAATGGTTTTAATTTTCACTTTTGGATTGTTATCAGTAGTCACATGTGGTAGAGAAGACATCAGATTTGAAAGAAAGCATTGATTTGGTTGATTTCACCTATGAATCTGGAAAAATTCTCTCAATTTATGGAGTCATAGTTGTTCTTCTAGGTCTCTGGATTATAGTGTAATTTCCTATGTAAAAAAAAGGTTATTTACTGACAGATTTTAAGACTAAAGCTCATAAAAGATAGAAAAAAATTGAAAATATTTCCACATTCTTTTCAGTGACCAATTAAAAATAAATTTGCATAGTAGGGTTATTGAATTATATGAGCATTTATTTCTTGATGAAACAAAAATCCATAGCACATTACTGCTAAAAAAAAAACAAAGCCAAGAAAAGACTACCTGCCTCCACTGCACATTGTATACGATGTTAAATATATCTGTGTGAGTGTTCACATGCACATGCATGCCACGTGGTTTAGCAGTCAGACAAATGTTTTGTGTGGGTGGTCTAAGACTCCATAATGTAAACCACTTATTCAAATAAACCTACTGGTCTCTCTCTGAGGCTGTGCCAGGTGGACAAGCTAATAACTGTACTGAGAGTTTTTCTTTTCCTGGTGCTTGTTGCCTACACAATAAGCAATTTGAGTATTGGAAACTATTTGAGTATGGGAGAGAGTACGGTAACAATGTAAAAGCATTTGCTAACATGCTAGAGGTCAAAATCATAAACTTGATTTCAAAATAATAAAGAGCATGTTATGGATAAAAAGTCTAAAGTATACTTTTTTTTTATGTAGTGTGCCTGCTCTTTTCTCTCACTCTCTCAGCCTCTCTAAATGTATGTTCCAGATTTGATAGCAAAACTGCAAATCTACCTCCTCTTGTTCGTATTTTCCCCTATCTTACATGCTGCTTAGCCACATGTATGTACAGGATTGTTGGAGATTCTGCATAACATTTCCATTCTTTCCTGCTCTCCCCAGTTTATAGAAATTTTACACTTGGCAACATATATCTCCTCCATATAGGGTGTCTTCAATAAAATCATCCTAAAAGAGATCTTCTCTCAGAAGGATGTTTATAAGCTAGATGATTTTTGCATAAAATGCAAAGTTCATCGAAATATAATTCATTCAAGTTCTTAGTGTTAGTATTCATGTAAACCTCTTAGAGATTGAGGTTCTACTTTATATTACAAGACACGTCTTGAATTCTAGGATCCTGTTTAAAAACAGTTATAATGATGAAAATAATACCTTTACATTTGTAATGAACTTTGCAGTTTAAAAATAATTCACATGCTTTTTTTTTTTGAGACAGAGTCTTGCTTTGTTGTCCAGGCTAGAGTACAGTGGTGAAATCATAGCACATATATTTTCATATTAACAGAATTAATACATACTAATACATGGCATCTACTATGTCACATTAGTTGTTGCAAACTCCTTATTATGGGTTTTATTATCCTTATTTAATGAAAGGGCACTATTTTATTATTGTTTCGAGGTCACAGAAGGAAAAAGTGACTCTAGGTCTAGCCCTCTTCTGCACTAGATAGTTATGTAAAAAGTAAAAAAGTATATGTTAAATGTAAAATACTTGGAAATGAACAAATACCTGAAATTACATTATTACATAGTCTATCTTTCTTTTCTTTAGATAATTCTTTCATCATGGTTCATGGGTGGTTTGATAAATGTTCAACTCCAAAATCCCATTTATGGAAACAAAATTAATTCTGAGGGAGAACAAGTGATTTTCTCATTTTTCACACATAGGATAAATAGTGAAATTCAGATTGCATTCATACACCAAATGAAATGTATTCACATAGCCTCTGGACTGTAGATATATGACATAAAACGAGATAAAAATGATTGTGTGTGATGGAACAAGAGTAGGCAGATGTCTTTTCGTAGTTGCATAGACAAGCCAACTAGCCACCAAAATTCAGGACTCCCTGCCATAACAGAGGTATCCTTGGGAAGCAGCTTCTGGGTCAGGAATTATGGTTCCCTGTCTATTTACATGCGGTGTGGGAGTAGGTCTTGCCAATGGAACCATGAGCAGAAGCTTGGTCAATGGCATGTTTTCTCTAACCTTTCTACTCTTTCTGTCATCAAAGGGAACAATGAGGCCCCATGTGAAGGAATAGCCATAAGATGAAAGTCAACTATGTCTTTGAATTACCCTGAAAAGAAAAGCAGCCTACCAAGAACACCCAGAGCAGGCCACTGTATAACCGAGAAATAAACTTCTGCTGTAGCCGCTGAAATTTCGGAGCTTATGATAGCAATTAACGTTATCTAGTCAATACAAAATTTAACATATATTTCAGTAAAGAACTAATATCATTATGTGCTAGGTAAAACTACATCTTAAATAAGTTTTAAATTATGAAAGAAAAGAGTAAATTATTTTAAAATTTTTAAATATTGCATAAACTAAATGTATATTTCCCTTTTTTTCAGATATACTGGGGAAAAGGTTACTTTTCACTAGCTAATATATAATTTGTAGATGGAACTCTAGTTTACAGATATGTCACTTTTTAAAGAAATAGTATATAATTAGGATACTTTTCTGGTACCTGATATTATTTATAGACAGAACTCTCTAATTAATGGCATAGGTACTATTTTATTTTGCTCTGAAATGCACACACACAGCCTTTGACCAGAAGAATATTATTAACCAGAGAGGCGATCTTTAAGCAAATTGGAACTTGGAGAAATACCCTTGTCACATTTAAATTTATTAATTGACAAATGACAAATTATATATATTGTGTATAGTGTGATGTTCTGGTGTATGTATACATAGTGAAATTATTAGATAAAACTAATTAGCATATTCATCACCTCACATACTTATTATTTTTTGTGATAAGAACATTTAAAATCTATTCTCCCAGCAATTTTTAAGTGTACTATATATTATATTAATTACAGTCACCATGCTGTACAATAAATCTCCAGAACTTATTCCTCCTGTCTAATTAAATGAAACTTTTTGTGCCCTTTAACCAATATCTTCCCCATTCTCCATCCCACTGTCCCACTCCCAGCCCCTGGTAACCACCATTCTATTCTCTGCTTGTATGAGTTTGATATCTTTACATTCTGCATATGAGCAAGATCATGTGGTATTTGTCTTTCTGTGGCTGAATTGTTTCACTATGCATGATGCTCTCCAGGTTCATCCATGTTGTCACAGATAACAAGATTTCCTTCTTTTTAAAGGCTGAATAGTATTCCATTCTGTATATATACCAGCTTCTTTATCCATTCATCCACTGACGGACACTCAGATTGTTTCCATGTCTTGGTCATTGTGAATAACGTTGCAACCAACACGGAAGTGCAGACATCTCTTTGACACACTGGTTTTATTTCCCAGATATATACGCAGAAGTGGGATTGCTGGATCATGTGATAATTTTATTTTTAATTTTCTGAAGAACTATCATATTGTTTTTTGTAATGGCTATGCTAATTTATATTCCCACCAACAGTATACAAGGGTTTCCTTTTTTTTCACATATTTGCCAATGTTTATATTTATTTTTTTTATAAAAGCCATCCTTACAAGTGTAAGGTATATCTCATTGTGGTTTTATTTGCATTTCCCCGATGATTAATGATGTTGAAGTCCTTTCCTATATCTGTTGGCCCTTGTATGTCTTTTTTTGAAAAATGTCTGTTCAGGTCTTTTGCCCATTTTTAAGTTGGGCTCTTTTTTTTCTTGCTATAGAGTTGTTTGAATTCCTTATATATTTTAGATACTGACCCCTTATCAGATGGATGTTTTGCAAATATTTTCTCCTATAATGTGGGTTTTCTTTTCACTCTGTTGATTATTTCCTTAGCTGTGCAGAATCTTTTAGTTTGACGCAATCCTATTTGCCTATTTTTGCTTTTGTTCCTTATGCTTTTGGGGTTCCTTGCCACATTTAAGAATTGATTGTAGCATCTTTGTTCATGTATGGAGTCATGTCACTTGCATTTATGTGCACATTATTAGTCGTGGTGGCCAGGGATTCAGAGATGGAGATCTAACTAAGCTTCTTCTGTCTGTGAGATTGGGACAATTTACTTTACCTCCCTAAGTCTCAGTTTTCCCATTTGTAATACGAGAACAATAATACCTAGGCCATAAGAATTTTGTGACAGTAAAATGAGATAATACAAATGAAACTAGCTTCTAATCTGTAAGTCAAAATTCAAATGTTATTTTTTGTCATTATTTATTAGACTTTGAGCTTCGTGACAAAAAATAGAAACTAATAGGAAACTTGGATTAAATTCAGCATAAGTGCACTCTCTGTAGTAGTTCCTGAATATGTATATATTTTTAAATATTTCTGTGTTTCTCTGAACTTCTTTCTCTCTTGCAATGGGTTAAAGAAAAAGACAAATTAGTCATCTGAGGTTAACCATACAATCCACTCTTGTAGGTCAAGATGGAGACATGTTAATGGAGAAAAGATATCATTTATTTACAAACACTTCAGTTAACTGAAGAGACTCTATGCATAATCAACTGAACTCGGAGCTTCCAGAGGTCACTGTGCATAGAAAAAAAATTAAGTAATCATCAGAATTAATCATACTGACGCCTGTTTGTCTGATATTTTTTAGAATATTGTGGGAAGCTAACAGCAGTGAAATCTGGCAAGCAATTTGGAATTTGTATGTGTGTGTGTGTTTCATAAAATATGGCCTTTAGACTTGTAGTTAAGCTTTGGCCCAAACCCCATTCTGTAGAGTTCCGGGCAAACCAAGTTTTCAAATATAAGAGTTGCCAACCACCAATTTGTGAAAGGAGAGTGATGATATTCATGCATGCATGCTGTGAAATTTCAGAAACTTGTCAATTAGAGAATAACTATATTAGATGTCTCATAAAAGGTGATATTTGGTACCAGAATTTAAGTAGGAGAAACATATTTTTATATTCTCTAAGTAAATGTGTAATGTGATTTAATAATTGAACACTTAATCTATAAGAACACCAGGCAAGACACACTATCAGGTGTCTATAGAAACCAGAAAAAAGGGTTCAAGACCATATGCCATAGATTGCAACACAGAATTTCTATTTACAAAATAAAATAAAAATAAAAATAAAAATAAAAATAAAAATAAAAATAAAAATATAACCTCTTGGGAACAGGAACAAATATTAGAGCTATGGCCAGCAATGGAAATCACAAATGTTTATGTGATACAATTTTTCATTTGTACAGATATTCAAGATACAATAATGATCTAAGTCTGTTGTATGTCAATTAAGTATGAAAACAACAAAGTCTCAAACATTCCACAAATTATGACAATTACTTGGCAGCTATCTCTATAGGAGCTATAGAGTGAAGGATTAAAATCCAATAGTCCATGGAGACAATCCTTTAGAAGAAAAATTTAGGATAATAAATGTCAAAAGTCTCACAGGGACATGTATACAATATATTCCATGGCACTTAGATGATTCTTCATATTTAAAAGATCCCGTCACTTTCAAATGACCTTATTGCCTTCTTTTATGAAAATTCAGAGAACAAAAAGTGTTTATTGCTGTTATTACTAGCCAGAGTGGAGTAACAGAAGACTTGAATGGAAATCAATAGAAACAGCTTCTTAACTATATTGAGTAATTCGAACTTCATTAAGTTCTTACTTATCTCTCTTTGTCTAAATGTTTCTATTATTCTTATTATTAGATGCCATTTTTCAATCTTTTAGTCATCCTTATGGCTGCTCTCTAAACTTGCTTCAAATTCTCAAACTTTCTGGTAAATTGTGCAGCCCAGAACTAAGCAGAAATTTTTATTGGTCTTCTGTGATTAAAGGGTTTTGTTTCGTTTTTGTTTTGTTAACAGTTATGTGGGTATCCAAATAATTTGAGTATTATTTTTTCAAGTTTTTGTTGAAATCAGGAAATTATGTCATTTTAATAGTAATCTAATGCAAATATATGGAATTTTAGTATCATTTACCCTTTTGGACACAACAATTCGATATTATGTCTCCAGTTATATTAAGCAAGTGGTAGCTTGGTTTGGATAGTGACATTCAGACATAATCAAACACTATTTACTAGCCTTTTGTATGATAATAAACTGACCTTTTCTAAAAAGGTTTTTATAAGGTTAGGTTGATTAAACAATTCCTTTAGAAGTAAAAACAACCTTCAGAATTTATGAGTAGAAACAAATAGCATAGTTGTCATTTCTAATTCCGTTTGAATGAATGACTTCTATTAAAGGTATTCTTGTGAGCAATGATGCATCCTGCTGGTGTATAAAAATAGGCAATTCAGTTCTTTGGGGCATATTTTTCAAAGCTCAAAAGTATTCAATTTCTAAACTACGCTCTATGCCCACCATATATGCACAAATTTATTTCAAGGCTAGTTTAAGGTTTGTATGAAATGCTGCTGCCTTGAGGGAAAGGAAGAACAGAAATGGGTAGAGGTCAGAGATAAAGTTTAGATGTATTTTTAGAATTATTTGTCAATACTAGGCCCCCACACCTTTTTACTGTAAAAGATTATTTCCAAGAATAAAAGGTATTTCTAGAAGAATATCCCTCCATATCTTGCAATGATGTATGCTTGGAATGTACTGTTTTTCACTGTTTAAAAGACCAGCACAATCGTAGATTCTAATTAAGGGTATTCTAGTTAAAAAGATCTACCCATGTTTACTACATATGAATACAGCAAATGCATTTTTAAAACTATTAGGGAGTAGTTATAAGCACTGTGATTAAAAGCTCGATGTGTTGTTTAAACAGCTTCAGATAACTATATGGGATTTTCTGGGTTAAATGAAAGATCTGATCATTGTGAATTATACTTTCCATTTCAACGATTTTTAAGATACAATTTAAATAAGAAATTCTGTGGTTGGCATACACCAGTAATTATGTTTGGTGAGATCTGTCAGGACTATTGGAGCTCCTGATGACCAATTACAGAATAGATGTTCATTGCTACTCATTTATGATAAATAGTTTTGCCCCCTTCCAAATTTATATTTCACATCACATTTAACAGCTCTTTAAGTGAATCTGTTTCAAGCATGTCTGTTAGATCTGGTTGTTGTTAGAACAATGCCTGATAATTGCTCAGAACTATATGGAAATTATTTTTTAAAATTGTTTACACGTTCATTGACCAAGGGTATTATTTATTGATAAGGCAATAGAATACTTTGCATATTTTCATGATCAAACATTCCATCAATGCCAAAGAAAAATGACATTAATTTTTTTCAGATTTATAGCAAACTTGAGTTGATATCACTGATTCAATGTGATTTTATTGATCTGTCATGTGGCAAAAATCAGGATTCAAGATCCATTGATTTACTATTAGGTTATATTGATTACTTTTATAAGGATTTCAGATAAACATGAGATTTTCAAAACAGTGACAGTTATTATTTAATTTTGTTTTTGGAGGAAATAATTCATCTTTGTTGATTTGGATAAGGTTTATAGATACAGAAAAAAGGCAAAAATGTTAACTAGAACTTTTGTTATTAAAAAGAAAAAGCAAATTTATATATCCTTTTGTCTTCAAATGCTGTTATTTCTTCCTTTGAAATATCCCTTGAAGGGATATAGAATCCTCTCCCATTTCTGCTCCCAGATTCAGACTTTTGAAATCTCTTGTACAGTATGCCATGGTGACTTTTTGACTGTCTTTCCTCCTCCAATGCCTCCAAGTTTTGATTTTTTTAAAAATCACCAGCAAGGCCAATACCATGGAGTAACCTCAGGCAAGGAGCAGTTTCACAAGAGCAACTCTTTATTGTACAATAAAATGGTTCTGTCTTGGCTAGTAGAGAGAGACAGACCAACTCACTCACTCACTGACCCACTCACTTCCCTCTGACTTCTCCCAGTTGTTTCCTTTTATTAGCCCAGTTTGGAGGAGGGCTCTTGGGAGGGGTAGGATTGTTATCAAATGATCAACAGGTGTCCTCAAAATTCCAACCGCATATAGGAGCTCCCTCTAAGAAAGCCCACCTGGGTGGTTGAACTGAAGGACAGATTCAAGCTAATGTCATATTAATTACTCTTAGGTTACTCTGGGTCACTTTCTAAGTCTTATTATGCCTAGGCTGGGGCATAATTCCTAGATTGAAAAAGCATTCCCTCCTTCCCCAGGGATAGCAGTTGCTCAGGATAGGATTAAGGGTGGAGCAACACCGAAATGGAGTGTCCGTCCTTATCCTCCTTCCCCGGTGCAGCAATTGCTCAAAACAGCACCAAAGCAGGGAACCCTTGTCCCGAGAAGAGCCAGAGATCCTCACTATTCACCTTGGTACCACAATAGTTTCCAAACTTTGATCTCCTTCTATTCCTTTCTCTACTCTGTAGTCAGATGGATATTTACGAAAAAAAAAAAATCATGTTTCTCTACCTATTAAAAAAAAAACAATTTTCTAATGCTATCAGGCTAAAGACCAAAATGTTTAACATGGCCTGTAAGGCTTTATAAGGTCTGGTCCTCAATCTACCTCTCAGATTTCCTCTAACACCAGTTCCTTCCTCTCTCAGCCTCTGCCCCTCTATTCTTCTCTCAGACCTTTCTACTGGCTTATCCCAATTCCTTCTTGTATTAATTGCCTCTAACACGCCCTTTAAGAGAAGTCTTTTTTTTTAGGAAAGTCTTCTGTATCTTTCCAGGTTAAAATTCCCCTGCATAATTCTACAAATACATAATTCTGTTGTTCAATAGATTATGTCTCCTAACATTCATCCTGGTTGCAATTTGGTATTCACATGTGATTATTTGATTGTTTGTCCATCCCAACACCACAAATTAGTCTGTAAGCTCATGGGTAGAAAAGACCATATCTGTCTTTTGGTTTCTGTTGCTATATTTAACTTAATCAGTGGCTGACTGCCAGAGAAATAGACCCCTAACATAGGAGTGGCCCATACTGCAACTGGAAAACCATGTTGAATAACTGTGGTTTTTATGTGCTTCCTGTTATATAGTTATTATTCTTCCCATCCATCTCAAGAGCAGATACCATAATGACACTATCTCAGGAGCAAATATTTTGAAAAGTAGGACAATTCCTGCTCTTTTATCTACAGCTAGAATAGATGAGAGTGTCACTCCACCATACTGGAGGAATTCCCATCAAGAATTAATATTACAGTTCAACATGAATTTTCCCATAGCAAGAATTTAACAAATCAGCAATCAGCTTTTATCGTAGCATTTTTTCTATGGTCCATTGGGCTAAACTGAGGAGTTACCATAATTTACAACTTTTTTAGAAAAATGAAATCTGTTTTCCAAACAACTTATTTACAAACAAATTTTATAAACATACCTACTTGTTTTTAGGGATTCACTATATAAACAGAAATTGATTTATTTTTTTCCTTAATCTCCATACACCATTCCCAAGAATTCAAATGGTTTTCACCAGCCCATAACCTTCCTTCATCTCCCCTCTAAAATTTAGGACAAAAATCTAAACTTAAAATCAGAACTTCAGGGGAATATTTATTAAAAATTATACCTGAGGACTTTTTAAAATCTATTCCCATTTATTCTTCCTCTGGTAGTTCTTAAAAAATAATAGCTCCTGAATATGTCCCTTAATTATCAATGCCAGTTGAAATTCTGTATGGCAAACCTAAACTAAAAATAAATGTTTCTAAATTCTAAAACAAACAAACAGGAGCTAGCTTCTATTCCTTTTTTTTTTTCCAGCTTATTATGGGGGTACAAAAGTTCAGGTTGTGTATATTGCCCATGTACCATCCATCCCCAAGAATCAGAGCTTCAAGCGTGTCCATTCCCCAGACAGTGCACATTGCACTCATCATGTAGTTATACCCCCATCCCCTCCCCCACCCCCTATCCCCCCGAGTCAGCACATTCAAGCCTGACCATTCCCCAGACGGTGCACAACGCACTCATCATGTAGGTATACACCCATCCCCTCCCCCCACCCCCCACCTCAGTCTGATACCCAATTGGTGTCATTCCCAAATGTGCATTTAGGTGATGATCAGGGAAACCAATTTGCTGGTGAGTACATGTGGTGCTTGTTTTTCCATTCTTGGGATACTTCACTTAATAGAATGGGTTCCAACTCTCTCCAGGAGAACAAAAGGGATTCTATATCACAGTTATTTCTTATAGCTGAGTAGTACTCCATGGTATACATATACCACAATTTACTAATCCATTCATGAATTGATGGGCATTTGGGTTGCTGGATTTCCAAGATCTCTTTACTTTCACTCTGGGGCAAATTAGCATGCCTCAGCCAACTGAATGTTTTTTTCACTGGGTTGTAGAATTCCAACGATAAATTTACTTGTAGGAGTTAACAATCAAGTAACTCCTCTTAGGGCCAAAACAGATGCACCAAAGCAATCTGCTCAAAGTCTCAAATCAAGGAATATTTTTAAAATATGGATAACATAGTAGATATTATTCATGCTTTGATCTTTTCAACACCAGCTTCACAAAGATAATCATTTGTATCATCATAATCAAATAGGAAGGTATAATTTTTATATGTATAATATAACCAACACATAGTTCACCTTTTATAAGTTTTGAGGAATGTGTATGTATTTGTGAATAGAGTAAGTGTGTATGTGTGTATATATATATATGTATATCCTTCTACCTATATGTTTATGTTTACACATATGTATGTGTATACATATGCATGTGTGTATATATACATACACATACACACATGTATACCCACATACCTATCAAGAGGAATAGAATTTTATTAAAGGATAAATTAAAGATGATAAAGTAGAGTTGTAAACCCTAAGCGTAAATCATTTCATTCCCAGAACAGTAGTGTCTAAACGCTGTCCATCATCTAATCAAGAGTCATCACCCCTGACTTTTCTTGATAACTGACTATTTCAGGCACTATCCCTAGGCTTCAAGGAAGTCTGGGCTCCTTGGTAGCATCAGGGCATGAGGCATGAGTCTTGATTCCACCAAGTAAAACATGGTAATTTTATCACCTTTCTAGTGATTTGTTTAGGAGTGGAAATGTGAGATGATGAGGGGAAGTCTGCTGGGATCCCTGGGAGAAGGTTTTTCCTGAAAAAAAAAAAAAAAGATCTAATGAAAGAACATTCTCTTTGGACTCTTATATTATGTAGCTGTTATACTGAAGACAAAGGCCAACAGTAGAAGATGGCAGAATAAAATTATAGAAAGCACCTCTGTGCTTGATGATGAGATTGATTTGCTGAGTAGACCAACTCTGGAGCTATCCTACTTTCTATACTTGTCTTGTGGGACAGTAAATTACCCTATCAATGACACTACTTTGAATTGCATTTTCTCTTACTTGTAGCCTAGACCACTTAACTGATATAAGTAGGCACTCTGAAAAACTGGTTGGGTAAAAAATTGTAACTTAAGGATGAAAATGATGATGACCAAACATTTTTCCACCAAAACCAGTTTTCTTTTTCTGCTTAAAGAAAATTTAACCATATATGCAATACATATTTTATATTTTAAACATCAACTATTTTTGCGAATGTGATATAAACATGGAAAAATGTTAGGTCTAAAGAATGAGTGAGTAGTGGTGGGTGGCAATTAGATCAGGAAAGAAAGGCTTAGCTGAGTTTTTGGCAATTCTTCCAAAGCATATGAGCAAATCTTATATCTTGAAATCCATAAGGTAAATATTATTCAAATGTCTAGATTATCAAAATATATACTGTGGGCAAGAAGTTAGCTTTGTAGCTGTGTAATATTATATGGTTCCCTGAAAGGCCATATGAAACAACACCAAACCAAGAATTAAGACATTGATGTAGGAAAGAAACCAGAACAGCCAAGAAATGTTCAACGTGTCATTATAACAAGAAGTGCAGATAGCAGGCACAGGGACTGCAGGTGGGAGAAGCCAGATCTTAGAACAGTCAGGAGATTTCTCAAAGCATATTCAAAGTTTGTCTAAACTCAGGCAGCATGTGTAAGTCTGGAAATAACCTGAGAGAGTTATGTCCAAGAAATCATTTGATATTTATATTCTCAGTACTGATCAAACTAGGTAGACCCTACAAAATAATTATTTCTTTTCTTTACTAGGTTATTTCTAAAATGGGATGAAGCCTCAAAATAATTATATTCTAAAAGATTATAGATAGGGATCTATATTTTTTTTTAAAAACAGTGTTGGATGCAAAGAATTGGTGTGATATTGACTATCATATCTGCCTACAATTTATTTTATCTCCAGAAAAAATAACAACCCTATCTCAAAATTTATATAGTCAAGAGATTAAATAATTTAGTGGCCAAGATGTTAAGATTTTTTTTTTTTTTGAGTTAGAGAAGTAGATTTTCTTTTCTACGAGACCACTCACCAAAATTGTAGGAACATAAGTTCATCCTAAAAAACCAGCTCTACACAGGTTAAAAGAAATAATCCCCTAATTTAGTATTCTAAATTACTGATCCATATAATAGTAAAGATGTTAACACAGGACATAAGGGAAGATTTGTTTTAAATAATATCTGTAGCTAATCTGTAGCAAATTTCTTCCTTTTATATGAGAAAATCCTTCAACAAATGGATTTTATAGTATTCAACTTGATTCATTAGGTGACTAACATGGATAAATATTATATAGTCTGATGGCCCTAAATATATTGGATCAATTGTATGGCAATCCCATTAATTTCAATCTGTCTGATTATTTTTCAATTAATCTTCAAATAGCTCCATAGTTGATAATAGTATATCACTCTTTGGTTGTAGTTCCAAGTACTAGCAGACTCCAACTAGAACTGTAACTTTGCCCTAATGTACATTCTCATATCTACCATCTGAGTTATTTGGCCTCTATTGTCGATTAAATGGGCCAGTATTATCCACTATCTAGTGACTAAAATAGAAAAAAATTGTTTGACTGTAGTATTGATTTTATTCATATTTTCTCTATGGAAGAAATTTCAGACATAGAAATATTTTTTAAAATATCATTTAGTGATAATCGAAACTTTAGTGTCATCTTCCTTATACATGTTAAGCTGTAAAAAATTACATTTTCAAAGAGGAAATATGGAAGCAGATCATGCATGTCATTAAAAGGCATGTGTAGAAATTCTTGACACTGAAAATATTTCAGCGACTGGCAAGCATGCTCCGCTGGAAACAGCCCTGGGCTGAGTCAGATGACTCCTGCTCTGATTTCCCACCTGGAAACTTTGGATAAATGACTTAACCTCCTTAGTCTTATTTTCTCACCTGTTAAATGGGTGTGATCATATCTTCTTTACCTAATGTATGAGGTATATATTAAGGATTAAAATGATGAAGGAAAGAAAAGCTTTGTAAGAAGTGTATGGTGTTTAGACACAGCCATTTTAACATGGCAGTTTGGACTCAGTTGATGATTTTGGTATTATTTGGCTGTAGCTCTTTTAATGATATATCATTAGGATAGATTTGGATGAATAGGAGAGGGGGGAAAGCCTAAATAATGGTGAGAGAAACAGTGTATTTTTCTCTCAAAAAGCAATTTTTTTCAGACGTAGCGATCCAGGGCTGGAAGGGAGGCCCTGTGATGTCTTCAGTGGGCCTGACTTCCATCTTTCCTCTCCCTTATCTTTGTGTAGCTTCCATCCCTAACATTACCTCAGTGAGTCCTGGCCGTTGCATCTGTCTTTGCAGGAGGGAGGAGGAGGAGGTGGAGAGGTAAAAAGTCTTCCCTTTCAGCTGAGTCATCCCACTGCCAAAGCTCATTCCTGGAAGACACACACAATGACTATGCCAGGAGTCAGGAAAATGCAGTCCTTTAGCTGAGATCATCAATAGTTTACTGTGGTCTATAAGATAAAACATCAAACATTTGATTTTTTGTTACCAAAAAAACCATTAAAATCATGAAAAATAAATCTCTATCTTCTGTCCTATCTCTGCACCTCTCATGTCCCATCTTACCCACCTCAAGCCAAGAAATGGGCCAATAATGCTCAGAGATGGAATCAGAGAAGGGCTGATGCTCAAAGATACTCCAGGCATATGTACTTGGAAATAAAGAACATGTTTTAAATTTTTGATTTGGTTGCTTTGATAATTCAAAAATAGTAAAATTCTCCTTTGTTCATTATGTTTTTAGCAAACATTTATTGAGCACCTACTATGTGGTGAATATGACAGGAAATGTTCATACAGGTGGTTATTTTAGAATCCAAGTGCACTGGAGATATTAAAATAGGGAAAACTAAGCATGAATGGGTTGAGTAGAGGGTCAATATTCATATGGATGGTAGGAGGTAGACTATGGGCTGAGATTAAGAATCACTTTTTAAGGAAATTATTGCATTCCTATGATTAACCAATGCTGATTAGCAAGCCTTATAACTTACTGGACATAATTGTATGTCTTGTCTTTTTTTCTTATTTCTTTTCCATACCACAAGTAACCCCACAGGATGATAAAAGGGTTGCCAATGGTGGAATTATGAGAACCGGGTCCATATAGATATTTCCTGCTTTATTAGTTCCTACCCCACTGAACTGATTATCATTTCATCTGATACTCTGACATGATTAAACCATATTCAAACAACATTGCTAATATTGCATGAGAAACTCAGTAATACCCCCAGTAGACCTAGGCAGTAAAGGAGAATGTCAAATACAATCTTCTTCCCTGTTTTCACTTACAATGAAATAATACCATTTTGATTTTAAAATCATCTTGTTTTAGATTATGTCTGAATGCAGTTATATTTTTCACCAGCAACCATTTGCCTACTCTGAAGCTGACAATTCTCCTTTTTTAATATGAGGATTTGGATTCCATTTAAGTCTTGTTAACTAGTTGCAATAATGTAACAGTTCCATCCAACAGTAGTCAGTGGGCACAATGTGCCACATACTGTACTAGCACAAGACGAGACAAAAACTAAGTATCAGGAAAAAGGCTGCATTTCTTATACCAACTTGCCCACCTCATCATGTCATACGTATCACCATGTACTGCCTAAACCCACTGAACCAACAATAAAATTTCCATTTCAACCGAGTCTACCTTGATCTACTAACGGCTTCTTTTACAATGAGAAGAGTCTAGGTGCATTCAATTTAGATGATTATCTATGTTTGTGGAATCGATTTGGACCCATCTGTGCCAAGATGAGAGGAGTTTATTACTTGCCTTTGGGGCTCTCCGCTCTTGACTCATCTCCTTGCGTGAGCAGCCTAGGAGCCTGCCCTGTGTTTGAGAGGAAGCTCCTGGACTGGAGCACATGTGGTTTGGCAGGACCTGGTGTGAACATGTAAGTGCCAGTAACCAGTGCTGTGTTCCAACGTTGCATACTCATTATGATCACAGCCTGATCATTATCGTGTCTCTGGCAGGGCCTGCTTCAAAGGAGCCTTGCTTGTGATTTGAAGGAAAGGAGCCAATAGAAGACACATCTAGAAAAAATAGTTGGCATTGCTTTGTGTGACTCAGCCTCAGATTATTCTTATAAAGGAAGAAAGGACAGAGGAGGATGGTTTCAGACATAGCAACATCACTACAATTGGAGAATATTGGGATGTTTCTGCTTCACCCGAGGTTTTAAAGAAATACATAAGCAATTATTGCATTATTACCGTGTACAAAATGCCATGGAGAATCATGAAGACATAAAAGGCAAACATCCTGACCTTTCATGAGCTGTAGTTTCATTGGAGAGAAAAGATAAATATATATGAACGAGGACAAAAAAATGAGAGTTTATGATTAAGAGTGAAATAACTTATGTGGTTTGTACTGTAATTACAGCGAGAGTTCAGGCAAGAATTTTACGTTTTAAAAGGTTTACAGTGTATTTGCTTTATCTTTTGGATCATAGGAGAAGCACCATAGAATGTTTTCATAGGTGAATAAAGGGCAAGGCAACGTATTCATGCAATAAATAGTTGTTGATGAAAGAATGACCTAATATTCACTCAGAGATAGATTTCATAGAGGTAGAACCTATGATAAAATCTATTGTGACATATGTCACATGTTAAATGCTGGGGCTTAGTTATTCAAATTAAAATTCTTTTAGGGTTGGACAGCATGAAGTAGACTCAGGTGAGATCATGCTAAATGGTGAGGATAGAAGCTAAAGAGGCAGCCACTAACCAGCTGTAGTCCATTGTCATCAAAGATGAAGGCAGACTTAGAGTTATTTCAAGAGAAGCTAGTGGCCGGGCGCGGTGGCTCACGCCTGTAATCCTAGCTCTGGGAGGCCGAGGCGGGTGGATCGCTCGAGGTCAGGAGTTCGAGACCAGCCTGAGCAAGAGTGAGACCCCGTCTCTACTAAAAATAGAAAGAAATTATCTGGCCAACTAAAAATATATATACAAAAAAATTAGCCGGGCATGGTGGCTCATGCCTGTAGTCCCAGCTACTAGGGAGGCTGAGGCAGTAGGATCACTTAAGCCCAGGAGTTTGAGGTTGCTGTGAGCTAGGCTGATGCCACGGCACTCACTCTAGCCCGGGCAACAAAGTGACACTCTGTCTCAAAAAAAAAAAAAAAAAAAAACAAAAAAACAAGAGAAGCTAGAAACAAGAATTTCAAGGTGAAACTCCTTAATATTTAAAGCACTCTTTTGTGGGTTGGGTAGAAGTGGTGGCTGGACTTTGTAGCCCCCCATTGTGGTGTCTCCTGTTTCAGGGCATCATCCATGTGTGGCACTCTTGGCACCAGTAGCTTTCCAGCCAGCTATTCTGACAAGCACCGGATATCCAGGATGAGAGCAAAGCAAAATGCTGATCAATATGTAAAGTACCCAACTGCCCCATACTAGATGTAAAATAAGAATCATAGTATTTGAAGTGATTTTGGAAACAAACATCTAAATGCCAAATAGGAGCAATTATCTTTCTAAACATCATCCCCAATATTTTCTTCAGTTTAGGAAAAAAGCTATAGTTGTCTTTTCTTGCTGACCATGTGGCCCAGCCTTGCAACTTGCATTAAGCCTCTGTGTGTCAGGAAGGCAAGCTGGGCTTTCAACTCCCTAGTGGGGTATTGAGTGGATGTAAGTGTTCAATGACAAAACTTGATCACATTTTGTTACCTGCACCTGATTGAAACTGAAGAATTCAGGAACCTAAAGACATCAACTTTTCTTCCTTTTCTCTTTCTGTGATTTTTTTCATCCACCAAATGGGATTGAGGGCAATGCTTGGTAATGCCCTTTCTCCCCTGGCCCTTCCCACTCCAGAAGGATGGTCTGTGAAATCAGTGTCTACATCCACACAGTAGGGATATTAAATGCTAACTTCTATCAAAACTCTGAGCTGTCACTTGCTGACTAATAGTCAAATTAGCTGTCTACTCTCATTAACCTCTTTATTTAGTTCTCATAGCCAAATTATGTGAAAATAGTTTTAAACGCACATTTAGGGTGAATTCATAGTATGTTGTTATCCACAGAGTTTTAAGCTCAATTTTAATTTCTGATGATCTGTAGAAATTTCACCCTAGTAATGTATGTGTTCTGAAATGTGTCTGACTTCTCATTAAAAGGAAAAGATTTTGCAATTATTTTTTTTAACAGACCATTAAAAAACTCACTAAAAATTATTTTAGACTCACTCCTTTTCCTTTTGCAGACTCCTGAAATATTCCATCACATTATTTATAAGATATTTGCTTTTACATCTTCCTTATTTTAACTTTCAATTGTTCAAAAAGTGCTTATTTTCTACTTATATTTTCTATCCGTAATCCCTAAAATGATAAAGTGATTTTTATCTACTTTATGGCCCAGTGCATTTTCTTGAGCAAGACAGTTTATCAGGCTTGGAAAGGATAAGGCAGAAGCATATTATTACTAGTCTTGACTGCAGTTGAGTATCTTACCTAAAGTCAGCTTTAACTTACCGTGAAAAAGGGCCATAAATTATCAAACAAGTCACTGAACCTGGTGATGCTCTTTAAACTGTGTTTATTTCAGGATTCAGACATGAGGTATGACTGTGGGACAAGTCTAATTAAAATACATTTACATGAGAGTCAAGGAGTTACTCGGAGAAAAATTAATCAGTTACAAGATTTGGGATGCACGTGTTTGGCCCGAATACAATATCCCAGCATCAGAGTGATGGGTAATTTGGAGTACAGTTCAATAAATGTCTATATTTAAGATGTATCTATGTATACAACACTACTTTTGTTGTTTTCTCTTTTCTCCTATTGCCCTGAACATGTATGTCTGTGATCTGCATCCAAGTTCTCCTAGTGTATTGTTTGTAAAATAAAAGGCACTTTAAAAGTGGCATCTGCCATTTGTAGTTGAGAAATAATGTACAAAAAATCAGTGACTGAATCCCAAATAGATTTTATTAATTAAAAAAAAACCTGCTGTAAATCTAATTGAAATAGCATTAAATTAATACATTAGTTTAAAGAAATTTGAATCTTTAACGATATTAAATTTCCTGTTAAAGACGTGGTGTGTCATTCAACTTATTTGCATCTTGTTTTATGTATTTCAGTACAATATTTTTAATATAAAATGTCATTCTTATTTTAATATCTTTACTGAGGTGTACTATTGTTAATAAAAGACATACACTGTGAAGCACATCCCACCTAATAATTCTTGTGTAGCTCTGGTCATTTTAGTGGTTCTGCTGAGCTGGTACCATCTAACCTACCCAGTAGAAGCTCCCATTGCCACAGAAATCCAGAGACCCAGAATGTCAAATAAACCTGGTTCACAAAAGAAGCGTTTTGTTGGCCACCACGGTCATCCCTGACTTTCAGCAGTTCTCTCGGACTAGGCAAATGGGCAGAGAGGGACTCTTTCTCTTGATGTTATCCTAAGTGACAGCCACTCCATGTCACCAAGACTCTTTTTTTTAGACCAAATCCCCAGTTTATTAAAATTTAAATTTAAATAAAAAGTTTATTTGGGGGAAAGAACTAGAATTATAGATTAATTATATATTTATATATCTAGTCAATGGTTTATATAAGAAGTCTGCGTGGAAAGTATCCAGTCATTGTTTATATAATGAGAATGGTTTATGCAACATCCATGTAACCTGGCAGCCAAGGAGAGTGGATTGGAAACGCATGCATGAACAATGACAACGTCACTATACTAGTCAGTGGGGCGCTAGATGACGTTGAGGGAGCATGTGTACTGTGTGGCCATCACATTCAAAATGACTGAGCGAGTAGAGCAATGAATCTGCATCAAACTCTGTTCTAAGCTTGAACATTCCTCCATGGAAACGATTCGGAGGATTCAGAAGGCTTTCAGGGACAATGTAATGAGTGCAGCACAAATAAAAGTGTGGCAGAAACACTTCAAAGATGGTGGAGAATCTGTTGAAAGTGAGCCACGTTCTGGAAGGCCTGCAACAAGCAGAACACCTGAGAATGTTGAACGTGTACAGGTTAGGTTAAGAGACGCTGGGAGAACCATGTGAGGTCCCAAGGTGCCTACTTTGCAGCGGAATGAGGCATCAATGTCCTATGTACAATGTTTCTTGTGTCTTCTTCAGTAAGTGTCTCTCTTTTTCGTAACACATAGCCAGATACTTTGTAGATAGACCTCGTATAACCTCTGGGCTTATAGGAATGTCTTTTATAACTTCTACAGCTTTTATCAATATTTTTCTAGCAGCACAGGTTTTTTATTCAGCCATTTATGAGGACTTTTACACATAATTATTTTTCTTTTGAAATGCCTTCTCAGAAGAAAGATGTTAAAAATATGAGTAATTAAACAATTATACAGTGAGTCAATTTCTTGATTTCAGATTTCTGATGAGCATATATTTCTCCCCAGCTAAATTTCCAGCAAATTCTCCAAATTATTAGAATTAGGGGAATTACATTTTTATTTCTAGAACCAATATTAAGGGTAACTTATATTAAATAGATTTTTTTTCTGAGAATGAACTCACTTTGCAAAAATACCATATGTATTAAATACATATATATATTTCTCCATAAAATACTAAGAAACTCGCCTGCTATATTTCTGCATTGCTTTCAGCCAGAAGCCCCAATAATGCCCAATAGGGATAAAGCAACATCAGTTCTGAGGAGCATCATTAGTCTCAACCAGTATTTAAAGAATTTAAAGAAATGAAGGGGAAGAAACAAGAGAAGTGACTCCCCCCCAGCCTCATCCCAAGCCCATCACCTCCACTTGTTGGCATTAAAACATCCTCAGTTCCCAGTCCTGTGTTTTTAATTCATGTAAGTTAGATGATTCAGAGTCTGGTAGGATTCATAGGAGACATTTTGTTTAGCTGTGTTTTGTATCTTCAGTGTTTTGAAAATGAGTTTTTTGAGAACACACAGCTGGGTAATAGAACTGACCCAGAGTTCCTGGGTTGAAGACAGAGAAAACTGAGAAACATGCCCTGGGACCTGGATCATGTTGACCATGAGAACAAGAATGTATCCCTGGTCCCTTTCCAAAGTGTTCAGATAGTTGCTATTGTTGTCATTGTTTTTAAATGAGATTTCTATACAGATTTACTCAGAGTGACTATATCTGGATTGTTCTGTTAATAGATTGTTTAGTTCCCCTCTTACAATCTTGAGAAAAAGAAAAACAAATTTTGTCCAGGAAAACAGTAAAGTAATAGGGTATTTTTAATGTACTTTGAGAAATTCTTGATGATTTCTGAAAAGCTTAATAATGCCATTGTAGGTGGAACAGTTTCTTGTAGATCCATGAAAAGTAAAACAAAATAAAACTCAAATTTTAAGCAAACATTAGTGATGAATTTATTTAATATCACTTAATGTTATAAAAGCTAACTGCTTAAACAACCAGATCAAATTGCTCTTTTAGATTAGTTCTTAAGTATTGTTTTTGTTTTTTCTTTGCTGTCAAAGCCCATACACTATATTACATTAAATATACTGAAGAAAAGTGAAAAAATTAAGACATTTATCTAAAATTTAGACGTTGAATGTTCAGTCTGTATGAGGCTAGAAATCTTAATGTACATCATAAAACTTATTGTATCTTTTAGATTTTTATATCCATTCATCCTTTCAGCAAGTCTTTGCTGAGTACCTATAATGTGGTAGAGACTCAGCTATTGGGGACACAGAGCAATTCTTGACCTCCTAGATTTTCCACTCTAGTTTTGGGCATAATAACAAATAGTAAATTATTAATATTATTTACTAGATTGCAATAATTGTCTTGGAGAGAAAAAAATAAAGCAGAATAGAAGGATTAGCCAGTGCCTGCGGGGTGAGGAGCGTGGGGTGAGGTTTGCAATTTTAAAGTGGGTGTTCCAGGAGGGTCTCACTGCAAACGTGCCATTTGAGCAAAGACCTGAGGAAAGTAAGAAAACATGTAGAAGAATATTATTTCATTTTCACTTTCTTTTGAGAGAAGCTAAATTAAAATAATTTATGAGTATTTGAAAATGGCAATATTAGAATAATTTATTCCATTAGGTATTACATGAGAAAGATGTATACAGACCACTGTAGACCTATGATCATCTCAAAAGATGGCCCTCGAGTTCTGTAAGATTCTAAAAACTTCAATTTTGTTCAGGGCAGTTTTAGGATTCAGTGTAACTTTGTTCCATCTTTTTGAGAATTTAGGCATGTAGTCCTTGTATGTACCTATCCTTAACGACTTTTATTTAATAAACAAAAACATCCCATTCTCTGACCAGGATAATATGGCCACAAACAGTGTAAAGAGCCCTGAAGTAGAATTGAGAAGGGAGTTCTAGGCTGAGTGGCCACAAGGTAACCTTGTGACTCTGGGCAATGCATTTCATTTCTCTGGATCTCAGTTTTCTCACCTGCTAAGCAGTAAGTTTGCATATCATGGTCTTTGAAGTTTTTGTAAGTTATATATATTTATCATTTCCAAAATTCTATGGTTTTACCGCTCTTTCTGTGCTTCTTCCTGAAAATAGAGGAGAGCAGGATGGTAACTGTTTTGTGGGAAGTTCTGTGGGTGACTCAACAACCCAAACAAGAGGTCAGGAACATTCCTTTATACCTGTGCTCATGGAAATCCTCTCTTTGAATTTTCAGCTGTAGTCATTGATTGCCGAACCTGTTAGTAACCTTGCCAAAGCCCTCCTCACCCTGTTGCACAATCCACGTCATCCACATGCCAAGCTGCTTCATCTCCTGTCATTGTTTCCCAGAAGTTTACAGCTGCCAGTCATTGCTCAAAGCTGTGCTTTGAAGTGCCCCCACACTTGCGGTTGTCCTGTTTTATCTCACCGTGCCCAGATTCCGGGAATCCTACAGTAATCCTTTCTCCTCATATTGTGGCTCGGTGAAAATGTGCTGTGGTGTATCTTACTGAAGAATTAAATAAAGACTGGCTCTATTCTGGCACTGGAATGGCTTCCTTTCTCCCTTCCTTTTCCCTTTCTTCCTCTCTAGGAAAAGATATTTACTCTTTACCAGAGCTCAAAAGTTCCGAGCCTAATTTAATAGTCCACACACATACTCTTTCCCACTTCTACAAAGATTATTGAACACATCAACTCAAGTTGATCTCCTCTTCCTTCTTCTCTGAGAGGAGAAGGCAACCTTGCTGTTTGGCATCAAGAGCACAGGGATAATTTGGAGATACACAAACTGTATTTGAATTCCAACTCCACATTTTACTTGGCTGGTTATGTGGAAAAGTATTATTGCGTATTGATTGTAATAACTTTAAATATCCATATATTCCTCACTATGACCTGATAAGATTTCGTTTTCTTTAAAATTCAGATTGTAATATCTATATCATGCAAATTTATGAAAATTAATAAAAGATTATGTGTGTAAAACATTCAATCACTAAAGTGCCCAACACTTGAAGCATACTAAATTTCTCCCTTTGAATACTTTTATTCAATATCACTAGGCTAAACACAATTATTTTATAATGATTTCATGTCTAAAAATCTTGTTTCATTAATCTTGTAACAAAATTTTTGAGAAAAGAGCCATTGCCACATATTTCTGCAGAGTTCCTAGTTCAGTGTCTGAATTACTCAAGGATTTAATGAATTCATAATTTTAGACTTAGCATTTAGCACAGTGCCAGGCACATAAAACTTGCTCAATAAATATTTTATAAATGAATGGCCTTCCTCATTTATTCGCTGTTTGGATTTTGGTTTTGGTTTGTTTTTTTTTTTGTTTTTTTTTGATATAATGGATCCAGTTTACTGCCCCTAAATTAGTTTTCTTCCAATCAAAATTCTACTTGGGAAAAGCATCAATGCTTGCCTGGCTACAGTCATCTGAACCTACTGTAACTTATTTCAGAATACTTCTAATCATCGGAGACCCCAATCCCACACTTCTGGGATATTTTAGGTTCTGGTCTAGTGCTTTAAGGGAGCCAGACTGCCCAGAAAGTGACAATCATAACAAGGATGTGTTTTGGATTTAGGTAATAGTACATCAAGGCCCAAACAGGCATATGAGAGATATGTCCAGGCTTAACCTGATGCCAAATTCTGTTAAAAGTCAGCACCATTACAAATATAGCTGGCAAGTGTCCAAGAAGACTATCTGTGCTCCTTAGTTGCCTATTTCAGTTTTTTATAAATAAGAACTTTTTAAATATTTTGGAGGAAAACTTCTACTAGAACTTACATAGCCAAGAATCAAAATGAAAATAATAATTCTTGAATGGTCTGCTATTTTGGGATCTTTAAATAAAATTTGTATTCTTTGCTCTGGAAAGAAGAGAGAAAGGCCAAGTTGTCAGTTATCTAAATAAATATAGTGAGGTAAATTTGAATGTATTGAGCAAATATGAAAGAAATGTGTTTATAGTAAGAATGGATAAGAACCAGTTGAGCAATTTATTAAAAAATTACAGTCAGTCTGGGATGGAGGCCAGGAATCTGCATATTAATAGGCATCCCAAGTGGTTCTGACACTAATTGATCTCAGTAAGAGAAACTGTGTCTTAGACTGGACAGTGTAGTCACTACCTGGGGAGAGTATGTGGTTTTTACAGCCAACCAGAACTCAGATCAAATTCCAAACCTGCCACTTACTGTCTTTGTGAGTGTGGGAAATTATACAACCTCTTTGAACCCCAGTTTGCACTGTAAGGCTGAATAATTCTTACCATACAGGTAAGATAAAATGAGGTATTATGCCTAGAGCATTTTGTACATCAAAAAGTAATCCCTGGATGAGAATTATGTATTTATACATTTATAATATATATAAATGTTTCTTTACCTTTTGTGCTTTTCTAAATATAGTAGCTCACTATTAATTCTAATAGCAAAAATATTTAATATATTGTGGATGTGTTGTGAATAATGTTCTGAATAGGTTCAACTCCTTAATTCCTCTCTGGTTACTCAGGAATGGAAACCTTGAAAACCACCAGCTAGTGGGAACATGGTGTTTAAAGGCGGGGTTTACTTTTGAATCAGATCAAAGGGTTTCTTCAATGTTATGGTAGACAAAAGTTGTTGAAGGAAAGGTATAATTTTATACACTGCAGTGCCCTGAGTTATAATATAAAAAAAAACAAACCCAAAACTTCATCTATTTCTGGCTCTGTAACTCCATTTAAATTGTGATGTAATTTCAACACAAGAGTCAATTGAGGTGATTACTCAAAAACTTAATACCTGTAAATCAGTCTGCTCTGGGCCTTTCTGGAACTCCTGATGCAAATGCAGTAGAGGCTGGAGGGTTTAATAAACAGGTTGTTCCAGGTGCCGAGGTGTGCGTGCACTGCCTTGCACTCTGCAGGCCACCAAGAAGGATGCTGACGGCAACCCCAGCCCCAAGTAAGACGCTCAGAGATTTTGCTGACCTGCAGGTACACTGAGAACACCCTGTGAGAAGTTTCCTGATGCCCCAGAGGTCAGACAATGACTCACATTCTCCCCCTGCCCTTGATCTTTGCACCTCCACAGCCTTCTGTTAATGCACTGTCCTTGGCTGTTCGTGTATCTGTCTCCCACTGAGGACACAGACTGCAGTTTTCTTATTTTCACATGTGTATAGAGGACACTGTCAGACTTTGAAGGAATGAATACATAAGTGAATAGCTATATACCAAATTCCCAGACTGAGCAGTTCTGTCCTGTGTTAAGTTGCTTTATGTAATTGTACAAATGTTGTGCCTAAATATAAAACAGCTGAATTGGTTCCATTTATACATGTAGTTCCTTTAAAGTTAATGAAATATTTTACACACTAGTACTTTAGCATTACGGAGAAAAAAATAATTGCCTTTATGATTTGTTAAACAGTTGCAAAAGAAATATTTCTTTGTTGTCTAATTTGTACTGAAGTGCCTCAGAGACAATTTTAGCAGGTTTATCTTTAAGAACAATTTTCAAATCACAAAAAGCCAAGGAAATATTTTATGATAGTTTCAAATTTACTCATAAAAGATATAAAGTCATTTCAGTCCATATTATGAGAAAAAATATTTTCAGTGCCTTCTACTAACCAGTTATACACAAAATATGTAGAAAAGATCTATCACAATGTTGGAACATTTTTAATAAAATGCTGAAACATTTTTATAAACTCTATCTTGGAATTTATCTATCTTGTAAAGATGTCACAAAATGCCAAAAACTACAATGTGGATTTACGTTGGAGCCAAATAATGACATGCAAGGGAAAAATTTCATCTTTCTAGAGAACATTTTTGCTAGTTTTGAATGTGCTGTGCTCAGTCACAATGTGCCTGAAATAAAGTCAGGTTGGATTTCCCCTTAGGGTGCTCCAACCAACCATAACTTATGTCCTTGATGTGCTATTTTCTATCAAAAGATTTAGTCAGTTTAAAAATGGCAACTCCATCTCAGTTATAACTAAGAAGATCTTTGATGACTCCCTTTAATTAAGAGACTATTGGCCAAAAACCTCATTAGACCGTTTCCATTTATTTTGGATTAAAGAAAAACTAGTTATACTTTTAAGCATCTCATATACAGCTCCAGACAATAAATATGCCAATACAGTGAAAAGAAGGAACAAAGCATATGTATATAAGTTCTAAGTTGATAAGGAAGGATATTAGTAGGCATTGAAAAATCATACAAGGGGAAGATCTAAGTAGAAATATGAGAATCTCAGGAGAGCTGCGCTGGTAAATGATGCTCTCTCTGCAAGGGAATCTGGGCGTTGTCAATGATAGCACTGAGTATGCTCTGGGACATGAATGTGCACTTATCAATTTCCACTCAGAAAATAGTAAACTAAAAATCAACTTTCAGACCTTCAGATAGAAAACAGTACTCTTGAACTCCATCAGTGCGTACAGTCCATTATCACTCAGTTATATTGAATTCACATGTGGATTGGCATTTTGTTTTTACTATGGTACATTTGGCCAAAAATAATGCTAACAGCAAGCATTGTTTCTGTTCCTCATTGAAATTTGGGATATTTCCAAAGGATTTTTCAAAAGAAATACTCAACTATGAACCATTGTGAATATCAGTATATAAAATCACTTGAATATGGATCCTTGGAAAATACTTTTCAGTTAACTTATTATTGAAGTATAAAATAGATACAGGAAAATACATAAATCATGTGTATAGCTCGTTTTTTTCTTTTCACAAAACGATGACATCTGTGTGGAACAAGAAATCAGATGAAGAAATAGACCATTTTTTTATACCCAGAAGACCCCCTTATCTATCCTTCCAACCATTAAACCCCAAAGATAGTAACTATTCTGAGTTTTTAAAATTTATATAAGTGGAATCATATTACAAATATTGTTTTGTATCTGATTCTTTCACTTCAAGTATGTTTATGGAATCCATTCATATTATTGCTATAGTTCTTGTTCATTTATTCTCATTGCTGTGTAGTAATCTATTGTATCAATATACCATAATTTATATGTCTATTCTACTGTTATAAACATTTGGATATTTCCAGTTCTGAGCTATTATAACTAGTAAAAACATGAACATTGTAGTTGTCTTTTGGTAAACACATGTGCTTTTCTGTTGAATACATGTTTAAGAAAGAGATTACAGGATTATTGGATATATGTCTTAGTTAATAGCTTAATTTCTGCTAAGCTGTAAGAGTTTCATTTGATTCATATCCAATCCTACATTTAGTATGGCTTGTCCTTTTAAAATTAATTATATTGCTGATTGTACAGTGTATCTTTTTTTCAGTTTTAATTTGTATTTATCTGATGACTACTAACACACATTTTTTTTATATATTCAGAGGCCATTTGGATAGTTTCTTTTGTGAATTGCCTTTTCAAATCCTTTGCCTATCCTTCTATTGTGTTGTTTATATTTTTCTTATTGATTTGTAGGAGCTATTTTCATTTTCATTATATATTCTTTCACAATGCACTTATTTTAGAAAAATTTACACACACTGTATAGTTTAATTTAGTTTTTTAATGATGTCTTTTGAAGAACAGAATTGTAGCATCATTTTAGCATAGTCCAATTTAGTCCATAGTTCAATCGATCATTTCTTCTTTTCTTTAGCCTTTTTAGAATACTATTTAAGAAATACTGTCATCCCTCAGTATCTCTGAGGGGTTGGTTCCAGGAACTCCCATAGATACCAAAATTCACAGTTGCTCAAGTCATTGATATAAAATGGCATAGTATTTGCATATAACCTACCTATATTCTCCTACATACGTTAAATCATCTCTAGATTACTTATAATATCTAAGACAATGTAAATACTATGTAAATAGTTATTATACTATATTGTTTAGGAAATAATAACAAGAAAGAAATGTTCTGTGTATGTTCAACAAGATGCAATTTTTAAAAATATTTTCAACCTGTAGTTGGTTGAATCCATGGAAAAAAAACCCATGGATACAGAGGGCTGACTGTTCTTTCCTACCTCAAGGTCATGAAGATATTCTTTTATGTTTCCTTAAGAAAACTTTAGTGTTTTACATTTCACACTTAGTTCTACAATCCATCTGCAATTGATTGTTGTGTATGGTGGTGAGGCAGGGATCAAAGTTTTGACATCTTAATTCTTTTGATGTTTTTTACATTTTAACTCTTTTAAGAAGTAAAATTTGAAAATATATATTTATTCTGCCTATTGTTAGAGCAGACATGCTTATAGAGGCAATACCTTAGAATAATTGTTTAAGGCACCACTGTCTGGTACTATATAGCTAAAACAGACTTTTGCATTCTTACACTTATTGTAACAGGGATTTCTACAACTTCTTTAGTCTCCACAAATCACACACACTTTTTCTTAATGCCCACATCACTATCCTACATGTCTATAGAATAAAGTCTTTAACAAGGTTTTCCTCCAAGAATATATTTTAGCTGGAAAATTTTACCTTAGTTAGTTTTCTTCATTTTTTTAAAGAGTATCATTTCAGAATAAAATCTTTTCTTTACCTTTGCATAACCAAAAGTCCCATTAAAATGTTTTTCTTTAATTAAAGGTGTAATTTGTCCTCATGAGGGAATCCAAACTTCTAGTTCTGTAGAAAATTTTTAAAACTGCACTCTAGCATTCTATTATTATGCTTATCATTCCCATCTAGTAGTGAGTTCTGTCATTTGTATATCGTACTTATTGTGTTTTCTTTTCTTTTCAATTGAGGCAGGGTCTAGCTCTTTTGCCCATGCTGGAGTGCAGTGGTGTCATCATAACTCACTGCAACCTTAAACTCCTGGGCTCAAGCAATCCTCCTGCCTCAGCCTCCCAAAGCACTAGGATTATAGGCATGAGCTACCACACATGGCATGTTTTCTTCATATTTACATTATTGTAAACATTTTCACATTTGGCAATATCAAGTGAAGCTGTAAATATGCATATAAAATGACCCAGCAATTTCATTTCCAAATATTTACCTCTCTCCCACGAATGTACAAAGAAACAGGTATAAGGATGTGTGTGTAATGGCAGCATTTATAATGGTTAAGCTGAAAATAAACTATATGTCAACAAGAGAAGGATAAAGTGCAGTATATCAACACAGTAGAACACTACATGGCAAAGTGAATGCACTTGAGCTTCATACATCAACAGGGATCAATTTCATAAACATGATGTTCATTAAAGAAAGCGAAGTGCAGAAGAACACATTCAGGTGATTATATCTGTATGCATTTCATGTAGCAAATATATAAGGAAAATAAAAGACCAAATTCAGGGTAGTAGTTATATCTGAGAAGAGAGAGAATAACAGAGACTATTGAAATATCTTATTTCTTAAGCTGGGTAGAGCAGGCGTATACAATTATTCTGTTGTATACATTTTGTATGTCTAAAATATTTTATAATTTCTTGAAGAGTTTCCCTTATTATAAAATCATAAGTAAAGCTTATGGAATATGGATTATAATATGATGAATGCAATAATCACCCTGGAGTTATAGTACTTCTTGGCTCCTTATTGCATACTAGAAAGAAGGTAAATGTATTAGCATGACATAGAAGGTTTGCACAATTAGAATCTTACTTTCCTTTCTATATTTATTTTCTTTTCTTTCTGCTTACAACGTGTCCACTGAATAACCAATAAGTCAATCTCAAATTCCTTGAGTATACCATTTTTTAAACATTTTTACCTGCAATACTTTGTCCCTTAACATTTAACTACCCATTAAAACACAGTTAAAAATGTTGACTTTGTGAATATGTCTCCAACTCTCTCATACTGTGTTATATACTTTAAGGTATTGCAATAGGTTTACATATCTGTATGCGCCATTAAAGATAGGTCCTGGAAAGTAGCCCCGTGTCTAATTTGTCTTTGTTTCCCTAATACTTAGCTCAATGTCTCGCATACTTGATGCTTAATGGTTAAAGAACAAATTATTTAGAAGAGCTGTTGAAATGTCAAAATACTGAAGGGACAAATGCTGAATTAATGACACAAAAAATAAATAGCATTAAAATTCAGAGAATGTCACTGGGCATTAGAGTGTTCTGGAAAGATTCCACGAAAGCTGGTGGCTCTGAAGTGGTCTCACAGGATGGGTTAGACTTGCAGTCATTGAGGAGAGAGGTAAACTTCCCAAGCTAACCACTAATGAGAGCAAAAGATTGGGGAAGGGGAAGCCTTTCTTCAACCTGCTGATGTCCACGTACATGCCACCTCCTTTAGGAAGCTAGTGTCTATTCTCTGTGTTTCACAGAAACTGCTCACATTTCCTCACTGTTTCTGGTGAGTTCTCCAGAAGCAAATACTGTTTTACAGTTTGCGGTCCATGGGAAAGAAAGAATGGGATCCTATAGCAGATGAAGCTAGGCAAGGATATGTGGTCTTGGTTAGAAGGTAGCTTCAGCCTGATCCCACAGGAGGCTCCAGTGTGTGAGTAGCATGCAAGCTGATCCCACCTTGAGGCAAGTGCAGCCTTTTATACCCCCAGGTCCGTCCGTTACTGACTACAGGCTGTCTCTAGGAGAGGGTGCCAATCTTCTGGGCAAGAGAGCTTGCATTTGGCTGAAGGCAATTCTATAAAGAGGGACTAGCTGTGAACTATGAATCATGCCCAGCAGCTGGGGAATGGGCGCTCTTGCCTTCTCAGGTGGATCTGAGCCAGGCGCTACCAAGAAACCTACTCAATTACCCCAGAATAACTACATTTCTTCCACTCTCCTTCAGCCCTACTCTATGGCATGCTGTTGTGTCACTGTCTCCATCTTCTGGGATACAAATTCTGATTTTGGGGGGCACTATCACTTTCCAATTGCTCCTGGTCTTTTGGGCACCACAGTATCTTCTCGTTACTGGCAACACTGCTTGACCACTTTGACTAGATACCACGTTTTATTTATTGCCAGGCAATGTCAACTCCTGCTGCTAATTCCGCAGCTTTCTCAGTGTCAAGATCTATTCAGGGTCAAAGCTTGGGAGACAGCTCCTTGTATCGCATTGCATTGTGTTTGTTAAGTGAGTACCCAAAGGCAGAGAAAAATGTACTCTAATGTTTTTGAGCATCAACAGTAGAGTAACTCTTTCATGTGGTACTTAGAGCACCACACAACCAAATGCTGTTCAAACTTCCCTCTTCTCCAGTGACTAATGCTATGTTATTGAAACATTATGATCTTGCCAACTCTCTGCTCCCTTAGATTGAGTCCCTCTCTCACTGGCCTCTCAATCCCTCCTGTACATGGACTCTGGTAGGTCTGTGCCATCAAAGCTCCAGGCTGCCCAAATATATCTGAATTCCAGTAGCGGCACAACCATAACCCAAGCTACATATGCAAAACTCAGATTAAGACTAAATTGTTTGGATAGTTGGAGTTAATTCAATATGCAATGATGATTAAGGGGAAAACACTGTGTTAGGTTCTGTGCAGAATTCTATGAGAGGCATTTCTAGTTTTCAACAGTGTCTCCTCTCCTAGGCAAATGGAAAACAGTCAGTGAGCTGCAAGTAGAAATAACTTACAGAATGAGACATTTAAGTACTAGTGTCATTTCTGGGTTGAAGTGTTTAATTGTGCATGTGAGATTCCCTTGTGCTCTCATTACCCTGCTGCAGCAAGTGCGGAGGAAGCCTTGTGTGCAGATGATGGGACCAATGGTTGAGCAATCTGCATTGCATGAAAGACAGTTTCTCTTGAGTTTCCCAGATCCATAGTGGATGTTGCATAAATGAAAACAAAATGAAAAATAGTCTTTTCTTGAGTTGAGCCATTGAGACGGATATTGTCAGTACAGCATAAACTGTACTGACTATTCTCGCTAATAAAAACAACTCTTTTCATTCCCCCGCCTCATTCCCCATTCAACTAAAAGGAGTGGTGTCCATAATGAAGGATTTGGGTGAAGGCTACAAATTAGAAAACTTCATAGTAATGAATTTTCTTTCAACTCCATTACTCTTTGTCCCTGCCCTCTTCTGTCTCATTGTGTCTCCTGGTATGTTATTAGGAAATCTCTGGTTTGAATAGAATGGTTTGGCAAAAAAGTTACTGGATGTAAGTAAACTGCAGTTGGTTGATTTGCCACAGTTGTTAAAATAAGCGAAATACCTGAGTTACAAAATAATTGGCCTACATAATTTAAGAAGGTAGTGATTCGATCAGTTGCATGGCACTAGAAAACCAAACCTTTCAAATTCTGTGTATTCTTTTTTTTTTTTTTAATGAAGTTGGTCAGAAGTGTGTTTTCAATCACAGTGTTCATTTTGGAAAGTCTGGTAACTAATGCTAAGAGTTATATAAATAGATAGTAAAATATATTTCCTCACTAGAATCAACCAAAACAAATAAACCTCAAAAATACCTTTGTTTACACTCTGTACCTGATCAGCTGTATTGGAATATTAATAAAAAGAAAGATGGAACTGGGCATGTTCATATAACAAATTAAGACTTTGCTTATGGAATATTAGTACTTCCAAGATATTGAATATTTTATTTTATTATTTTTTTAAATGGATTTTTTTTTATTTCAGCTATTTTAATATAAAAGTTGTGAATGTATGATATGTGTGACATGATATTTAATATTTATCTGAACACATCTATTATTTAGAAAATACTTATAAAACTCAACTGATAGTGAAATTTACATCTTTAAACCAATGGCTAAAATCTGTATCTACATTCCGTTGGTAAATTAATCTATTCTGAATTTTCTAACATGAAACATTTATTTATTTATTTATTTATTTTTGAGACAGAGCCTCACTCTGTTGCCCAGGCTAGAGTGCCGTGGCGTCAGCCTAGCTCACAGCAATTCTTCTGCCTCAGCCTCCTGAGTAGCTGGGACTACAGGCATGTGCCACCATGCCCGGCTAATTTTTTTTATATATTTTTAGTTGTCCAGATAATTTCCTTCTATTTTTAGTAGAGATGGGATCTCGCTCTTGCTCAGGCTGGTCTCAAACTCCTGAGCTCAAGCGATCCTCCCACCTTGGCCTCCCAGAGTGCTAGGATTACAGGCATGAGCCACTGCACCCGGCCTAACATGAAAAATTTAAACCACAGAATATATATGGTAATTTATGTGATGATAGAGAGTTAACAAAACATCTTCAGGAAAAGATATGTGATATCCCAGAATCAAACAGAGCTTACATTGATGGCCAGGGGCATTAGCAATTGTTTTGAGTATTTCAAAACACCTGTAGGCACCTTATGATGTCATAATGTAAACTGGATTTTCTGTTATGAGGAGAAAAGACTGTTCATGCAGCCTTTCTTTAGGGAGATATTTTATTGTGGTGGTAAATTATTCTGTTTGTTTAACATTGATATTTCAGCCATCTAACAAATGATCTTTTATTGAAAAATGTAGGTGATGAAACATTCATTTTCATGACTATTATTTATAATTATAGGATTTTGGTGATTAAATGCAATATTTTAAAAAAATGCATAACAACAGCAGCTAAATATTTTTTAAACATGAGTTATGTGTCAGGCATTGTGTTCTACATGAACTATTTTATATAATCCTCAAAATACTCCTTTAAGTTGAATACTATTATTAGTCCCATTTTACAAAGCAGAAAGTACATAGGCTAAGTAACTTATTCAGGGTGATAAATTCAGTCATTCATTATACATGAATTGAACAAAGATTCGCCTGGAACTAGGATTACAGAAATGAGTAAAACATGGGCCCAGTCTCTGAGGAACTGAATGGGAACAATAGACACGTAAATAGCAATTCAGTACGACATGAAAGAACTTTATACTCAACATGGGAACTGTGATTTGACACAGAGAAAATACCATTTGGGCTGAAAGTAAGATTTCATCAGAAGAAAGGGGAAGGTCATTCCAGACATCATACCTGCATGTTTAGCAATAGAGAGGCATGAAAGACCATGGAGCTTTGGGAAATGCCGATGAGTCTGTAGGGCTGGAATGGAATGTGTGGTGAAAAGAGAGGGAAAGTTTTGTGGCCCAATTGACGGAGCTAAAGTCATCCACTTAATCTTTGCTTTAAATACTTTTACCACTTACTTCTGTCCTTTTCTAATTTTCTTTCTTCTTTTTTCTTTACTCTTGGTATGCTTACTGTTTCCACAAAATCTTTACAGTGCTTATATATTTTTAAAAATAGGATGATTGAGATGAAAAGATAGGAGCAAATGCTGTATAATAGATTCAGGGACTTGAAAAGGTGAGAAGAAAGAAAAAAAGAGATATTATTCCATTAATTGGGCCAAAAGTAGTTTGTAAGATTAAATATCAAATAAAGCCCTGAAAATCCTAGATGATCTAGGGGAAAAAAAGAAGAAAGATATGGAATTGCACACATAATTTAAAATTCTAATTTCTGAGTATCAAGCCTGTTCATGAGGTTGGAAAATCCCTAAGGGGCATTTGAAATATACCACAACTCCTGGGGAAACCCCTAAAGAAAAACAAAATTTATTTTAGAAGAACCAGGGCTTTCTGAGCTGATGTTTAAATATGCTAATGTAATTTTTTAGGTTGAGAATCTGACCATTTATTTCAGAAGGCAGTGTGCCAAAATAGAAAGCCTAAGTAAAATAGAATACAAAAGAAAACTCTAAGATTGTCCAGAATATATAGAGCAACTCATAAAGACATACACGCATTTACTGCAAATGAGAAAAGTATAAAACATGAACCATGACCTGTATTTTCTATCAAATAATGATTTCTAGCAATATAATGATGGAACAAACATTAATCTTTTTTATCCCTTTGTAGCAAGAGAAGAACCTGCTATAGAAGTAAGGAGGCCAAAGGATGAAAGATAACCCTGTATAACACAACAGGTAAAGGCCTGCAGGAACAAGTACAAGTAAATGCTTGTTTCACTTGTTTACTCTTCGAGAACAAAGCAATGTAGGGAAACATGTTTGACAAATAGTATGTGGTGGCAAAGACTGATAAAAATGGTATTTTATGCATGAAAATAATAAAACAGCGTGAGTGAGAAAGTTATGAATGCAGATATATGTATATATGTGTCATATATATATCACACACACATATAACATAGAATTTTATACAGAGGCAAACCCTAATACAGATAATTTCAGGAACTATCATAGAGATGGAAAAGAGAGGAAGTGAAAAGGAAGGCAAGAGAGATATAGCAAATGTTATTTTTTTTTCCCAAGAGTGGCTACAATGTTTCCCATCCTGTATGTTTTTTGATACTCGTTCCATTGAGAGATGGGGTCTATGTTTCTCCTCTTTTAATCTGGGTGGATTTAATCTGGGTGACCTGTGTTAATGATGAAATGAATACCATGTGATTTCTGATGGTAGGTCATAAAAAATGACAGTTTCCATCTGGTTCTCTTTGGACACTCTGCTGCAGGGCTCTGAGATGCCATGTGAGATGGCTGAGGCCACCGTGCTGTGAAGAAGCCCAGGCCACACGTAGATTATCTGAGTAACATCTCTAGCCAAGGTTCCTGTCAACAGCCAGCACCAGCTATCAGACATGTGAATAAAGATGCTTCCAAGTGATCCCTGATCCCACCTTTAATTCCTCCCAGCCAAGGCCTCAGACACCATAGAGCAGAGACAACCATGAGACACACACATCTCATTAGTAAGTAAAAGTGTTCATTTAAGAATAAAATAAAAATGCTATTGTTTCTTTTACTTTGTGTGTATTATATTTTCAATAGGCTACTACTATAAATTGTTAGGACATAAATACTTATTAAGTAAATTAAACTATTATTTTTTTTTCTGGTCTAAGGACAGTGAAAAGAATTATAGAGACACTAAGGGCAGTGTGAATAAAGAATGTCTGGGCTCCCTCAATTAAATCATTTAATTTTCACATCAACCAAAGGAAGTCAGTCTTATTCCTATGTTCATTCTACAGAAACTGAGGCACAATCAGCTTTGCTATCTTGTCCACACAGCTAAAAAGAGTATTATTGAGGATTTGAACCTAGTCAGTTTCATGCCAAAGCCCATACTGCAAACCCAAACATCTGCTGCTCCTGTGTCTATAACTATGCAAATAACATGACAGTGCCAAATAAACTACCTGAAGGAGAAATGTCCTGAGGAGAAACATAATTTTAATCAGAGTGTTAGAATTATGTAATTTCAAGCTGGAATTGGAAGAAATTTTATGACTCATTCATTGTACAAGGAGAAAACTAGAACCCTGATGAATCTCGGAGACAAACACTTAGTCACAGGAAGAATTAGTATAAGGACCTATTTCTCCCTGTTTCCAGGTCCAATATACCTGCATTATATGTAAAAAAGTTCTACTCAGGAGTGGCCACCAAAAATAGGATATGCAGGTACTTGTGATGCCACAAGAGAATGTAGAAAAATAAACTCCTGAACTTGAGAAACAGTGACATGAGAGTTACCTTTGTAGCTGATAAGAATCAAGAGATTAAAAGTTGGATGTTTTTCCACTGAACTCAGAGGATTTACGATGTTTATTCTAAGCACTTAGAACAACTGTTCCCATTGGACAGTCAAGTAATTCTCATTAAAAGGCTTTAATTTGAGCTCTCTGCTTCCGTAATCTATAAGAGTCTCCCTTCTATTGTGCTCCACAGTGGACGATATAATGCTCTTTTCTTCTCGTCTGGCTTACTTTCCAGCCAGGAGCTCCTCAAGGGCAGGGACCCTGCCTTTTGCCTCAGTCAGAATCTCTAGTGTCCATCAAGAACAGTGCCTGATATATAATAGCTGTTGCTTGAAGGGTGGTTGCTAAGTGAGTGTATAACAAATGTATGTTGGCAGAAAACTGTATGTGAGCTGGGACATCATTTATTTAATCCATTCAGATGCAAACTTGTTTCCAAGTCTCCAATCAGAAACACCTAATTTGGACTTTACAAAAGCAAGAAATACATGTCTATTATGTTAAACCACTGAGATTGTGAGTTTCATCTGTAATAAAGGATTCTGTTACCTTAACCAATACATCTGTTCATTAGCCTAAAATAACCTTCTGTTTTCTCCACACACCAAAACTTTACCAAGAGTCAGGCCCCTTTTTTACATATTTAACCTCACTTGTAATCCTCATCCAGATTCCCTAGTGCTCTGGCCACACGGGGAAATACACAAACATCTTGTCAGTGCCCTGAGAACTCAGTATCATTATTCCCACTGCTTTGCATTTGCTCATAATATTCATGTTGCTGAGAATGTTCATTTTCTTTCTTCTTACCAATACCAAACCCTTTCTTGATTTTCTAGTGTAAGCTAACCCACACCTTCTCTAATAGTCTCAAACTCCATTGATACCCTGTTTTTGAACTTGAATAGCATGATGAGTGTGGGCTGCACCTTTGACTCATAACTGTGCTTTCTTGCTTTTACTCTCATTTGTTTGTCTAGACTCCCCAGCTGGATTCCAAGCTCCCTGAGTAAAGAAATCAGTCATTACAGTATCACTAAGTCTAACATGGTCCTACACAAATGGTAGTCATTCAGTATTTTGTGATTCATTTACTTCATTGATAGCCTCACATATTGTTTAATAGAAACTGATTCAACAGACTCCAAATCTGATCTGATAGCAGTACCTCCGGAGGCACTAAGCACAAGCAGAAGTTGGTAACTCTAAAGAGGAAGGGGGATCATTTACTGGACACCACATGTGTTAGACCACACATCAAAGCAGAGGAAGAAAAGCAATTTGAGGGAGTGGAAACTTAGTCATGAGTTCATGGTCAAATGTGGAAAGGTCAGTAGTTAGTTACAAGGAAATGAAAGAGCCAAAAGACCAGAGCAAAAGGAGCTGAGGCTTGGATCAAACTGAAGTAAGCTGTTTGTGTCCCACTGATGCCCATTTGAATACTTCAGGGCTTCACTTTCTCAGTTTCAGCATTAGAGGGTTATATGGCAGTGGCTTCTCATGTGGTGGATCTTTCCATACATATGCCATAGTTGTAATTCTGGCATTAATGCCAATATTGGCAGTGACACTGATGAATTTGAATTACCCTGAGATTATGAGGCAGGTACCGGTTTGGTTTTGGTTGCAGTATGGTGATGACATCAAGGGGCATAGTTAATGTTGCCTAGCATCCTAGAATCTTTCACCTCGATGCAATTTATGTCGCTCTTTAATTGGCAATTTTGCAGTATTCAAGACCTCTAATGAGGTAGCAGCTGAAAGAGGATGTGCAAAAAGGCATTGCAATGTATTCCAGAAAACTTTTTGACTATCTTTTATTCGGCAACATTAGGAACCATTTTGGCTGAACGTGCCTTTCTGTCTAAGTAAAAAGAGTTAAATAAATGTTTGTTCTTCCCTATGCGGTGCATCCAAATTTTCTGAAAAAAATCAGAATTCATATGTCTTGGAAAAGTGTGAAGGAATGCTGTTTATTGTCCAGCATCTTTGGATATGACATTTTCATTATGCTCTGAGAAGATATAAAATAGGTTATTAGACTAAGGATACAGTATGGAAAATAGATGAAACCAGATGTTAAATTGCAAATCTGTTAAGCTACCCTACATCCTCAGCCTTCTCTTCTCTTCTCACCTTCCCTGTGGGCTGGAAGTGATGCTTCCCTTCATGGCTAGCCTTTTGCCTCACCATAGCCTTATGCTTTCCCCACCCAAGATAATACAAGTTCATCTACCTGGTAGACTACTCTAGCCTTCTCGAAAGTAAGAGAAATATGCCTATTTGTTACAAATAAACAGAATTATTGAACTTACTCTCGATAAACTAATAGTTTTCATTGTTTGCCATAGGTCTCAAATTATCATCTGATATTAAACATCTCCCATAACATCAATAATTGTATGGAATCAGTAGAAAGAAAGGAATATTAAGAGAGCAATTTGTCCATCTCTTTGCCTTCACATATACTCGTACCACACTGTACCACACTGCAAATGAAGATTTTATTTGCATTTTGAAGACAGTTTTCCACATTGCTATTTCAAAGTTTAGGCTATTTTCACTTGTTCTGTCCTCGAGGCTGGTACAGCAACATGCTCAGCTTTCTTTGAATAAAAACCAAGTCATTTTACTGGATCTCAATTTCACAAAAGAGGGAAAAATGATAAGGGATGCTACTATGGTTTGACTATTTGTCCCCTTCAAGACTCATGTTGAAATTTAATACCCAATGTGGCAGTATTGAGAGATGGGGCCTTTAAGAAGCGATCAGGTTATGAGGGCTCTGGCCTCATGAATGGATTAATGGGTTAATGAGTTAAAGGGCAATTGTGGGAGTGGGACTGGTGGCTTTATAAGAGGAAGAGAGGCATGAGCAAGCATTTTAGCTTGCTCAGCCCCCTCACCACGTAATGCCCTGAGCTGCCTCGGGACTCGGCACAGAGCCCCCACCAGCAAGAATGCCCTCACTACATGTGGGCCATTGACCTTGACTTCTCAGCCTCCATTACTATAAGAAGTATTTTTAAATAAATTACTAGTTTCAAGTATTCTGTTACAAGTAACAGAAAACGGACTAAGACAGATACCAATGAGGATGGTGGCTAGGGAGGGAATGATACGGCGTTTCCTTCCTGCTGCCTTCTCGACCAGGGAGGCAGCCCTTAGAGGGGTGCAGATCAGAAAAAAATAGAGATTTGTGTGAGTAAAGAATATAGATAGATACCGTAGATCATTACAGCAATTATATTAAAACAATTTTAAGTCTTCAGAGGATTGTAAATCATTTTTTTAAAAAGGGAAACTGTTGTTAGAGTGGCTTGTATCTTTAAAAAAGTTATTTGCATGTGTTTAGAATAATTACATCTTATAAACAACTTGAATGTAATTGATATTGATGATTTTCTTTCCATTTCCCAATCAGCTCTAAGTAGTTCCAATTATTTTTAAACTTTATCTTATGGTTTTTACTGCTTTCTTTAAAAAACATGAGTCTTTCCCAGTTTGGTCCACTACATCAAGCTCAATTGTGAAGTTATGAAGTTCCTGGAATGGACCTCAACTATGAATATTTGAACAACATCTAGAAGAAATTCAGAACCTGGTAAATATTTTGCCTTAAAGTAAAAGATGGTTCTAAGATGTCTAACCTGGGAGGAAAGATGGTAGAATTGGCAGAAGCAGGATAAATAGAAAAAAAATGGGAGAAAAAAATATTCCAGTTAGTGGACAAATGACTGTTATAGAATCTCTAATTGTAGACATTTAAGAGCAGTTGGAAGTATAGATTTGGACACACATCAAGAGTTAGAAGTAGAGATGCCAATTTAATAAGCATCTGCATTCAGTTGAACGTTTGTGATACATAAGTTTACTGTGATTTTCCTCTCTCATTCCCTAGTCTCTATCCAGCTCTGTGCAATCAATTTCTTCTCTTGAGATTTTAATACTTTTCCTTTCTAATATGCTGTATTGTACTTTTGTAGCTATATGCAACATGAGGGCTTGGCCTCGGGGAGAGAGAAAAGAGGTTTCTGTTTATTTCTACAACTCACCTAAGTATCAGCAACATGACATGGGGTTAAAAGGATGCCTGCTGAGGTGCTGGGATGACACCTGATGAATTATGCAAACAGAAAGCATTTGGTAACATGAGCTATGTCTCCTTGTTAAATTGTACCTGATGTTTGACACCCTCTGTTGCTACTGTTAACATCACAGCCAGTTTAACATCCAGATCCTTTTATGAGCTATGTGAGAATCCACTAAAAGCATTCTCTAATAATAGTCAGTCCTGGAAAAGACAGTTGAGCTCTAATCAAGCAATGTATGAGGGGGAAATTTTCTGGTATCTTGTTTAATAGACAAGGGTAACATATTTCTCTCTTCAAATGTGCTTTAGATTTAAACCTGTCATTGAACAAGTTTAGAGAGATTTACAACCAAATGAATCTGGTATGGCAGTGGAATACATCAACTCACTTGTTTATGTTTCTCAGTGGAGATCTGTAATTAGTAAAATATATTATGGACTCAGTGTAATCATTTTTGGAACATGATCATGTTATTTCAGAGCACATCATCATTTAGAAAAATAACTTTATTCTAATACTTCCTGATACTAATTCAATTTGCTTTGGTTCTCAAGGGTTATAGGAAGTGTGGTTGCACACGCCTCTGTTTCCAGTAGAAACCAATCAACACACATTTCATTAATCTTCTTAGCACTGAGTAGAAAAGTTCAAATTAAAAATATGAAGATCTTTTCATGAATGCACATCTGGACTGGATTTGTTTATCTCTGAGTAGGCAAGTGTGATGAAAACACATGTCACTGTGAGGTTTCCTGAGTGGAGGGCTGGAACTCTACAGAAGAAGGGGTGTGCTGTGATGTCGGTAACTTTTACCTTGTTGAGTTGCCAATTATATTGCTTTAATTATGAAGTCTTCTAAGCGTTAGGAGTAACTTCTTGCCTAAAGGAACTGTGGTTAGTTTGAGAATAAAGCAGGTCTTAATCCACACACCTTTATTTCTTTTACCCTCACTCTATCCTACTAACCATCCTCTGATGAAAAATTTCAGAATCTCAAGTTCAGTATCTCCTATGCTTCAATCCACAACTCCTTAGAGAGTTCCTAAAATTGATACAAAACAACAAAAACATATATCACAAGCAGAATATGAGCAAGTAAGCCTCACACATTTAAAAGCTGACCGTAACTTACATGAAGAGAAGAGTATGTTAAAATAAGGATTATGGACTTTATGCAATATTCTTCATGCTTGATTTCATGTTGATCATAGCAGGATATAAGTACAAAGATGGTAGAGTGTCCATCTCTTGTTCTCTAGCACAAACTATCATCTCTATATGATACCCAACATACTACAGACATCTGATAACTTACTAAAATAAACATTCTAAATTCTTATGGTCACATGTAGGACCTAAGAACCAACTATTAAGCTGTTGGCCACTTAACTTTTATATCAAATTAAACACATATTCAGATTAGAAGTCAAATAGAGAGCTAGTAGCATATTGGAAAGCACAAGTTCTCCCTTTGAGTTTAAGGCTCCATTTTAGATCAAACCTTGAGCGGTGGAAGTCTTTTCAGTAAATCTGCTGAATGTTTTCACCTGGGTAAAAGGAACATGGGCATTCTCAACACAGTGGTTAATATGTAGCAGCTGAGGAAGGGCTTGCCCGATACAACATGTAGGAAAAAAATAATGTCTCCCTCCACCCAAATTGCTAACCTCCTAATCCCTGAAACCTGTGAATATGTTACTTTAGATGGCTAAAGGGATTTTGAGGGTTGATTAAATTAAGAACCTTGAAATGAGGAGAGACCCCTGGAGTATCCAGGTGGGACAAATCTAATCACCTCAGTCCTTAAAAGCGGAAAGACTGCGGGCCATGGCTTGGGAGAGTTGTGTTAACAGAAGAGTCAGAGAGGTGTAACTTGAAGATTTCACCTGCAGGTCCTGGCTTTGAGGATGAGAAAGAGTCATGAGTCAAGGATTGTGGGCAGCCTGAAGAATCTGGAAAATGCATGGCATGGGGTGTTGGTGAGTTGAAATTGGATTAATAACTTCCAAATATTAATGTGTACAACTAGCTCATGGACTGCTCATTTAAGATGCATATTTCCAGGCCCCATCCCAGGAATCCTGATTCATTAAATATGGTGTGAGGCCCTTAAAGTCTGAAATTTAACTCTATTCAGACAACAAATGATCAAGGTAAACTTTAAAAGCCATTTTTGCTTGATTTAAAGTAAGTTGCCACATTTAACATGTAATTTAGCAGTCTTATTTTTCCACCTTTGTATTCCAGAATATCAGGGAAAAGTGACATGCACACACAGGCACACACAAAGATATTTACACTTGACTGCTTTAAATTAGCCAGCATGATGGCCTCTCTCTAGAAAATTCATAAATTTTGAACTTCAGTTTTTGAAAACGGAGTCAGGGATACATGATCAGAAAGGTCAAGAGTCCTCTCCCAGGGTGTTACCACACGTGTTTGTTTAATCCATGTTTTCCATGTTGGGTTGTAAATTCATTGGGGCAGACAACTAGATCCATTGGTCACATTAGCAGCTCCACTAGCTAGCAAGTGCCAGATACCATTAATCATGAAATACTTTTCTTTTAAGGAAAAGGGAACCCCCACAAGGGTAGTCTGTGGTAGGAGAGATGCAAGGCAGGGATAGATTAGAGAAATACTTAGGAATTGAGCAGATTTACCAATCTAATGAGGGATTACAGGAAAACATTCTTAATCTGTAAAGTAGGTTGTTGGATAAAGATGAGGTCCCCAATCAAGGAAGTAGCACGTTGGGTGGAAGATTAATTTAGTTTTGGAAATCATGTGTTTGATATGTTTATGGGAGATTATTAGAAATGAGTAACTACAGATGTATATAAATCTAAAATCCTGCAGTGTGATAGCAAAACAATAGCCCCCAGAGAGCCCCCCTCTAATTCTTAGAACCTGTGAGTGTTACCTTACATGGCAAAAGGGATTTTGCATATGTGATTAAGGTTAAGAAGTTTAAGATGAGGAGACTGGCCAGGGACTAGCCAGGTGGGCTCAATCTAATCACATGAGTCCTTTAAAGGAAAGAGATTTGCCAGCTGAAATGGATCAGAAATGGTAACATGAGAAGGAATATGAAGATAGAGAAATGTAGCTGTGAGTCAAGGAATGCAGGAATAGGCTGGAAAAGGTAAGAAAATAGATTTTCTCATAGAGCCTCCAGAAAGAACTCAGACCTGAAAACACCTTGATTTTCAGCCTTGTGAAACTGATTTTGTACTTTTTGACATCCAAATCTGTAAAATAAGAGTCATGTGGTTTTAAGCACCACGTTTGTGCTAATTTGTTACAGCAGCAATAGAAAACTAATGTATTAATTATTGTCTTGTTCTCTTCCCCCACCCTACCAAAAAAAAAAAAAAAAAACACTAAAGTTTGATACTTATTGACACAACTCTCTTGGGCGACATTCTCTGAAACCAGAAAAGAGAAAACTCGCCCCCTCTATTCCCTTTCAGTCTGTGAGACATTTGCTTAGCGGTTGGTCTCTGGTCTGGGTTTTCACTGACAGATGCTTCTACAGCTACTGGGTACACTGTCAGGGTGAGGTATGCTTTGGCACACAGAAAATATAAGACCTTTTGACCTGTCAGTCACAAGGTGAAAGCCAAACTTCTCAAGAGTGAAATTCACACTCTTTGCCCCATTTCCCATTCTCACTATCTCGCAGTTTCGATTTGCCCCATCACTAGTGAAACTCATCTGAGGGCTTCCTGAGAAGGCAGGTGAGCTGCACCTACAGGCACTCTGGGCCTGGCAGATACAGGAGCATGGCTACTTTTAGAAGCAACGTTGTAAATCATATTTTTTTCTCTGCCATCTCTGATTCTTCTTGTTCAATATTACAGTCCAGTCTCAAGTGTGGAGAATCAGAAAGGGATCTGCCTGGCCATCATGACAAGGCCAAAAGGAACACCATCCAGGACCAGAGAGGTGGTACTTGTGATGGGCAGCAATTGAGAACAACTGTGTCCAGGGAAGTGGTCTGATGGTTTTCTCATGATTAAAATGGGGATTTGGGGTTTTGAGAGGATGACAGTTTTCCTTACCTATCAAGGAGATTGTATACTATCAGCAGATCTTATCACTGCTGACTTTGCCCTTGATCATCTGATTTAGACAATGCTGTCAGTTTTCTGTATTGTAAAGTTACTTCTTTTCCATCTTTTCACGCTATACTCTTTAAAAGTCACTATGTACTTCCCACCCATGAGGAGTAGGAGTTATGTTCTGCCTCCTTGGAATTCCAAACACGTAAGTTATTTGGAATTCTTCTATGTGGGAGGTTTGTCTATTCTCCATTTATTCAACTGTTTATTTATACATTGGTTTATCATCTAATACTACTTTATTTTGTTCACATTGTTCCAGCTTTGGCCATTAGGTGTTCTTTCAATGGCTCCTTCATCCCTTTGATATAACATCATCATTGTGTTGTTTGTTTTGAGTATTTCATTTCTTTTCTTTCTGGCACTACAAGATGCTCCAGACTCCTCTTAGATATTTCTTGCCCCAGACCAATAATTAGTCGCTTTCTTTTCCCAAGAAATTCCAGTTACCTTTATTTGTGTATGGTATTAGAAACCAAGATTCTGGCTTAGGTGAGCTTATTGCTAGTGGGGAACCATTGTTTCTAGACCCCCTCAGCTAGCAGAGTAAGGAAATATGTGTGTACACTAACCTATGCCTATACATATCTATAAACATTTTATATGTAATCACATTTGTCCAGATTAAGAAGGAAATGAGATCGTTCAGATGTCTCCGGCTCTAATCCATCATGACATGGATCATTCTAGGCTTTCCTTTTCCCTATCTGTAACCCCAGACTCCACTACTGACAAACCTGGCTCTCACTGTTCATCATCAATCTACTTAATTGTTCCACTCCAGTACACACAGAGTGGTTTCAGAATTATTAACCCATACCCCAAGGAAAACTTACCAACTGGAGTACAATGCTTATGTAGAGGTCTTTTTTACTTCAGTCTCAGACATCTTACTTATTTCCAAGGTTAAATAGGTCAGCACCTTTTCCCTTCCATCCCTTTCAGTGAGGTGATTTCATATATTTGTAATACAGTTAGATTCTTTTGTCACATTCTTTATTTGATCCTTTGATCCCATGACTACTAAAATGACTTTTTAAATGTGCATATATATAAGGGTTCTTTTTTTTCTGCTGTAAAGGTCTGGGTTTTGACAAATGCAGGGTGCCATATAGCCATTATTACATATAAAACAGTTTATCCACCCCTAAAACTCCTGTGTTTCACTTATTTAACCCCCACCCCCCAAAACCTAGCAACCACTGATCTGCTTGTTATCTTTATGGTTGTGCTTTTTCCAGAACATCACATAAATGGAATCATATGGTATGGACTGGTTTCTTTCAGTTATTAATGTAATGAAGATTTATTCATACCTCTGCATAGCTTGATCATTCTTTTTTATCAGTAGTATTCCATTGAATGGATGTACCCTTTTTGGTTTATCCATTCACTTACTGGACATTTGGGTTGCTTCCTGTTTTTGACAATTATGAATAAATCTACTATAGAGATTCACGTGCAAGTGTTTGCGTGGACATGAGTTTCCAGATAATTTAGGGAAATACTAGCTGTTTGATTGCTGGATTGCATGGTATAACTATTTAGCTTTGTAAGAAACTTTAAAACTATCTTTCAAAGTGGCCATACCATTTTATATTTCCACTAGCAATGATTGAGAGTTCCTGTTGCTTTGCTTCCTTTCCAGAAATTAGTATTGTCAATACATCTTCATTTTAATTCAGAGAGATCCATATTAGACTTCCGATATACAGAACCATAAAATAACTTGTATTGTCTTAAACCACTACATATATAGTAATTTGTTACAGAAACAATAGAAAACCAATCCATGTATGGGTTGTTTATGTTTTGAATAATACAGAAATTTTTGTGAGTTTATCCTCTGGTTCACATTCAATTATATCTTCTTTAAGGGATGAATGCCAGAATTTCATCAATAACTCAGAAACCTATTTGTGAACAGGAGGGACATTATTGTATTACTTCTCTCACTCTATTAAAAAAAAACAAAAACTGTTAGTAATATGCCAGCATGGGACATCAGTCTCCAAACTCCCCATCTCTCCTCCTGTAGTATAAATGTTAACTATGGATTTTAAAAATGTAGTTTGAAGCTCAAGAAAATATTATCCAAGATTATGTTTATGTAGTAAGTTAAATATATGCTTTGAAAAAGACAAGTGAAACAAAAACAATTTCTTGTTCTTTAAATGTCTCTTCACTTAGTCTCTTTTTATAAGACTTCCCTTGAAGCTTTCCATTCTTCAAATTACATCTCATAATTAATATTTTAGATTTGAGATTTTAGGGAGAATGAAGAAAACAAGGGTCAAAAAACTCATTTATTTTGAGAAAGTTTTACGACTAATTTCCATTAACGACAATGAAGAATAAACATCATCTATAAACATTGGATGTTTGCAGGTATCTTCCTCTAAGCAATTTATTTCTTTCTGTTCTTCACTTCTCTTTTAATACACCTTTTTGTTGTCTAATTTCTGGTTAATTCTCTTCCATGTTGGACCACCAAGTCTGTCACCTGACTTTCTCTCCACCTTAAAAAGTCATTCCTTCACTCAACATTTATATAAGAGTTTTTATTAAACTTCATTAGGAAAAAAGCTGACAATATACCTTGCTTTTTAGAGAATAGCTATTTTCAACATACATAGAGAAACATGCTATAAAAGTCTCTAAAGATATATTAGCAAGAGTTTTTAGCACTCAAATTCCCTTACTTCCCATGCTTTCACAACTCAACTTTATATCAAGATTTCATAAGCATTTTATATGAAAAAACTTATCGAGAAATCTATTAAAAGTATACCTACCAATATTTAGGCTTATTGGAAAGAAGTAGGAATGCAAATATCCCATAAATGACACATACTTGATTGAGATGACTGAAGTGGGTAAAAGCACAATTTATACTTAATATATATTCACCTGAGATGTAGAACAATTAATATTCCTGTAGTCCTTGATCTCACCAGAACATACAAATGTTTTCTGAAAGAGCATTAATTGTTCTATATTTTAGGTGAACACATTGATACCAACTAAAATATTTTTTATATTAAAGATCTTACAGTCTGGAGGGAAAATGGTAAGTGCAAATGACTATAATGTAAAATACGATCACCATTATAAAATAATTATAAAAGATTTAAGGAATTCAAAGGAAAGAGAAAAAGAGTATTTCTGCTTGGGGGAACCAGGCTGAGTTTTAAGAAGAAAGCATTTGGGAACAACAGGGGACACAATGAGAAAAGCTAGAGATGGGAAATTATTGGGAAATGATAGTGATATTTTAAAAATGTGAAGTAACTCAGCATAGGTTTTGGGTAGGTTAGGAGTGAGTGATAAATTTGGCTAGATTTACATTTTTGAAATCTCTATAAGTGAGGCAAATATAATTAATTAGACACTAAGTAGCCACTGAAGATATTTAAGGCAAATTAGGTTAGAATATTAACATGATTGGGAATTAAGAGATTATTTCAGTTTTCTGGATTTTAAATGTTAATGTGCATAATTGTTTGTGGAGGTGATTAAAAAGCCAATGACTGGGCCCAACCCTTCAGACTGATCCAGTCCATAAGTGATGGGGCCCAGGGATATTTACCTTTTAACAAGTCCTTCAGGTGATTCTATGCACACTGAAATTTGAGTGTCCAAATGAAAGGAGAGAGCCTAGCCTTGAGTGTAGCAGAAGAAATGGCTGATAGGGTATGGGTTAGACAGACTTGGCACCCTGGCTGTAAAACCTGAATTTTTATAGATGATTCAGTTTCAGTTCTGAGGCTGACTTAAGCATCAAAAACAAATGTTTCTTGAGCTGTACAGTGCTAATTCTCAGAATTGCTTCCTGAAGATTACTGTAAAACTAAGTGCTACCTTAACACACATGGTTTGTGGTTGGATCTAACAAGTTGGGCCTAAATTGAGAGACTTAGAGTATTGTCACTACTTGTCTTCCTAATTTCTCAAGAGCCTTGTAGGGTTTCTGAGAGAGATTACAGGGAAAGAAGAGAAATGAGAATGAGTTCTTCCAGAGCAGGGATATTAACTCATTCATCTCTTATAACAGGGTCAATATTTGTGGAGTGAATAAATGAGTGAATAAATAAACAGGAAACATGGTTGACTGTTGATGAAAGTTTATAGGACAGTAGTTCAAATAGCATCAGGAAAACTTAAGTCAACAATGTTATAATAACAAAGATTTTTAAAGATTATAAAATATTGTTTCAGCAGGCTCTATGACTTTCTATCACAACTGGAAGCAAATGTAAGACAAAAAGCAAAAATCTTTTATCCTTTCTTGTGGGGCCTCCTATTCCCATAAAGACTTCCCCTGGAGTTGTCTACTCAGTAATGGTCAAAAAAAGAGAGGATATTTCAGATGAGGACATTTCTGAGGAAGATCTGTTTGTCTCTTTAAAATAATATTCATTTCTGGTGCCATATTCTCCTCCTTGTCCTTGGAAGACTCAGCAAAGGATGCCTTGAAGATCTTTTAGAAGAGAGCCTCAAGGGAAAGATTGTTGCTACAGGACAAACTAAGAAATATAGTTGTAATAAACTCTACATGAACAGTATTTATAAATACTCTTCCACTTAATAGAAAAAAAGTCTTGGGTGCTGATAAGAATCTGTCTGGCTCAACAGTATGTTAAATTCTGGAAAGCAACTATTTTCTGGGCCATTTACTAGAATATAATTATCTTTCAAAGATAATTAATCATGGAGCATCTTTATAGCAGTGAGAATGTCTTTAGTTCAGTAGCTACTGAAGTAATCTCTTCTGTGGGAAGGACAAGAGGCCATCAATGAAAAACAGCATTACTCTAATATCTGTATAGCATTTCTAATGTTTAATTCTTGAGCTCTGTCACTTAGAGAAATATATTCTATATGATTCTGACTAACTGGTGTTTCAGTTTCCAAAATTTGTACGAGTGTTGTAAGCTGAAAAATTCAGATGGGAAACCAGTAGGTATTTGATTTATAGTTGAAGTAACAATTCCTTTTTTATTATGGCAGAACATTAACATTATTATTCCTAGATGATTTGAAGTAGATTTTGTTTGACTCATTAGGATTATAAAAATGAGTACTCTACTTCAGAAGAGATTTGCCTACTCTAACAGAAAAAAAAGTATTTCTAGCCCCTATATAATGGCATATACTTCATCACACATCATGTACATTAATAGCTATTTAATAGAAACAATGAGACCACTAATATAGACAAAGTAGCTATTGTCTGAGGGCTCCCAAGTTATCCTCCTGTTATAGCAAATATAGTTACTAATTTCAATCATAACTACATGGTATTTTAGAAATCCTAGCATCTAACTTCACTGTATAGGAATACATAATTGGTGATGATCATAAATCTTAAATTCCACATTGACTGGCATTATCAACGTCACCTTCTAGTAATAATTAGATAGCAGATGAGGAACTATGTTTTATATGTTGTTCCTTACGAAATTAGGCAGCTTTTAAAATTATACATCATATACCATTTTAACAATGTTCGATTATCACTGTCAGTTCTATTTAAGAGTGATTTTTTTGATGCAAAAATATTTCACATTGAACTACCTAGATGAGTTACAATATTGACATTATATTCTTAGGCTTTTGCAAATTATAATTAAAGACGTATTATTTCCAGAAAATAAATGTCAGCGATTTTTTTTGAGATAACCGTATTTACCATATGTTTAGCATCTATGCATACACTGAACTATTGTGTGTTCGATAAATATTTAATAATAAGAATATAAATATATTAGATTTGTTTAGAAATCCACTCAGAACCCACTAGAATTTTGGAAGACAGACAAAATGAATATAAGCATAAAATTAGATTAACAACAGCTAACTGTGAGTCCCAGTCTTGTAACTAAAGCTAAGAGGACTCCCTCCAAGCCCTGACCAAAAAAAGTACAGATGTGTTTGGGAGATGGGGAAGCCAGCAAGGATAAAATTTAAACAAGAAATTTAAAACCCTCTTCAAATATTGAATTTATGTTTAGTAACAACTTATATTTGACATTTAAATGTTTGTTTTTATTCAGGAATTTTCTAACTTCAGTTGAGTTTTTTGTTGTCATTTATTGGCTTGGAAATATTCTGTCCTTCATGTTCTAGGCAATACTTCCAGTAAATACCTTGAAGGACTGTGAGAAAGTTAAAGTTGTGGCACTTCCCATCTAAAACAAGAAAAACTGGAAATTCTAAGAGAAAGATAGTTCTTTAAGCCACTTCTGCTGAATGGACCTTTCATGTTAATTTTAAGGGGAAGTATCAAAATGCTGTATATGGAACTAAAATAAGTATTAGTGTTTTAAGAGTAAAGGCACTGGTTGTTTAAAATGGTGGAGATTTTTAGTTTATATTGAATACGAAATGTCAATATTAATATTATTAAATTTTATGAACAGAAAATTGGCTTTTGAACACACATTTACATGACAGATTTTATGAGTATATTTTCTGGAAATGGTTTACTCATTCGTTTCACTCTTCATTCATAATTTACTTCAATACTTATTCAATACTTAATGTGTTAAGCTGAGGAGATTCAAAGAAAATCCTTGTTCTTTGGCCTAAGAGAACGAATACAGTGTATCCTTGTGCCTCAGTGCTTCAGAGTTATTAGTGAACATAGTTTCTTCCATTTTTACTTTCAGCCTCATCCCTCCTAATATTCAGAAATGAGATTCCAGCCTGGGAACAAGGCTGACTAACAGATACCAGGATACACTCACAATTGAGATATTGTTAGTGGGCCAGTTTATCTGTCTGACACACCCTTCTCTTAAAAGGAAATCTTTCTGAGGCTCCTAGATGAAACAAGTGAATTGATTTGTAGCAGGCTATCCCTACCAGGGTATCACACACCCCCAAACGAGTTGGCACTGGGCAAAACTCAGGCTCCAACAGAGATTCCTCATTCAGATCAGATTGGGTTCAGGTTGGAAGGAATGGCTTGGATTTTATCTTGTAGAGAATAGAAATACGTTCCTTAGAAGGCTGGCAAGATGAATAGGACTTGGATGGATAATTAGATGGTTACTTAGGTGAATGAACTGACAATTTGTTATGGCAATGTAGCATTAAACATTTCCTTCTCCTAGGTTTTTTAAAATCGGCTAAGCATTGACCTTGGAATGATGGAGCTTAGTTCAAAGCTACAATGCACAATTGTTATCAGTTACTCACTTTTTTAAGAAACAGTGAACATCGTTCAGATGTATGATAGGGTTATACAAGAGTTCCAAAGAAGTCACAGACCAGAAGTGTAGCTGATGAGTGATGGGAAGATCAGCTTATTACAAAATCTCCCTCTTCATTACCTACTTCAAGAATTATTTTCCAGCTTCTTTATGTTCCTCTAACATGTTATCATTTTGCAACCTTTTTCCCTTCTGGGCAAAAAGGAAAACAGGCAGCTCTGTCTTTGGAGTTGACTCTCTGAGGAAAATTCTTTGGGTGTTCAAAGGAATGATTTGGAATGAAAATCTGAGGCTGAAACACACTTTTAATTTTTCTTAAAAACAAGCTTTTCCACATTAACCTGTTTCACCAGATAACACTAAATATCTTAGAGTGCACACACAAATCTACTTGGCCACACGATGTAAATGGGGAATAGAGTTAAGTAATCAGAATTTACCATTACTGATGGCAATGACTTATTTTTATAGAAACAAAATCAAAATGTTACTCATTTCTTTCTCAGAATTCACTCATGGGATTGGCATAGATCCTGTGAGTCATGCCGCCGTCTTCAGCCCTGGGAAACTGCCCTGCTGGTTGGCCTCACCCCACCACCCCACACAGAATGGGGAAAGATGGAGAAGCCCTTGATTAAGGAACAAAGTTGCCTTGAGATTATTTCTTTCAAACTCACTGTCTTTCCTGCTGACAGATGCTTTGTGAATTCAAGAGAATCATAATTCAGACAGAGATACCAAAGGCTGTTTTCTCCAGCAGGTTCCTCCGGTAGTTTTTATGTCTCAAAATCCAGATTCAAGTTTGGAGACTGGAAACTGAGATACTGGGACTATCGGACTATCTCGTCAAAACAGACTGAGAATGACTTTCTAACTCACACTGATCTTGGCTACCCAAGGATTTGGGTAGATGACTAAGCGTTAAAATGTAGAAGTAATACCAAGTTTGATCTTTAGATGTGGCATTAATCCTATCTACTATGTTATGAGAATGTCTTCTGAATTTTTCGCTTTATATTTGGTACCCATTTTTCCCCCAGTATTTTTTACCCAGATTTTACCTCAAATTGAGACACTTCGGTTAAAAGGGTTTTCTTTTTTCTTTGTCCTTTTTTTCTTTATGTGTCTATGTTTCATAGTCAAATTTGGTTCGACTAAGGTGGGGACCAGCAAGTATGGCAGAGGCAAGCGTCTGCTTCCCTGCTGTTCTCTGACCCACGCCTCCACCACCTTTCCACCACCTACCTCACCAACCAACGCATCAGAAAAGGCTTCGAAGGATGTAAATTTGATATGGGATAGTCTATCCTTTTTAAAGCAGTCATTCTCAAGGGGGCAGTATTGTCCCTAACAGGGATGAGAGGGAGCGTTGGTTCTCAGGGGGCAAAATCTTAGATACTAAAATGGCTTGTGGCCCTCCAAGCAATTTATTTAATGTCCGTACATAAACAAATACACAGTGTATCTGGGGTATTAAAATTTTATGGGGGCTTAGGATTCAGAAGAAAAGTCCAGAAAGACTCCTTAGGGGACAATACTAAAAAAAAAAAAATCAAAGGTTGGTAGTCACTACTTTAAAGACTATAGCCTCCTGTTCTCTTCTAAAATAACTTGTGTAGTAATAGTTCTTTCCCTGGGCTTTCCCTCCCTCTCTCTCTCTCCTCCCCACCCCCACCTCATTTTAGCCGCTTCTGTTCTTCTAACACTGTGTTTCTGTATCATTTTAATATCAGTTAATAAGGTTTGCTTTTCTTCTGCCTACAAGTGTTTTTTTTAGTGGTACTTTTCTCTTTGCTAAACTAAGTAGTAATTAGGAAAGACCCATTTTGTTTGATTGCTAAATATCCTGTTGACTCATCTCTTTGATAACTGAATCTTCCTTTATCATTAGTGTTACATCATTCTTTGTCCTAAAACTTTTTGTTTATTTTGTGGGAGTAAGGGGAAACTTCCCCTTCTCCCCAGAAGATTCGCTGAAAGATCAACTTAGAGATTAACAACAGAAAAGAGATTTATTTACCGTGCATACAGGGAGAATCACAGAGTGATTGCTCAGTATCCCAGTGGGGATCAGAAACTTATATACCCTCATTTTAGAGGGGAGGGAGAAATAATGATATAAATAATTCTGTTTATGGGCAATAAGTGGTTAAGGAGGATGAATAGACACTTGGGAACATCAATGAATGGGAGAAACAGATTGACTTGTAAATGATTCTCTTTGGAAATTAACCTTGAGAGACAGGTATTATATTTAAGATGATTTAGGTCAGGTCTGGCTGCATTCTTGATCTTCTTTCCTATAATATATTGAGGTAACAGGGAGGGGAAGGGGAAGCTGACTGTTCTTTTTGAGGAGTCCATTTGGTTTTATCCAGATAGAGGGAAAGCCCTTTTCAAAGCCTGTTGAACTCTAAGAGCCTTTAACTCGAAATATTCTTCATACTAAAAAGTTGTATTTGAGGGTGAAATTTCCTGGGCCCTTCAATGTTCTAAGTACCTCTGGTTATGAAATCAGGATTGCCTTGAATTAGTTGATGGGTGACAATTTCCTTTTTCGTTCAAATCTCATTTTTCTGTGGTATCTATGGCATTTCCTATTTATTTTGAATCTGAAAAGACAACATATCTTCATCCTTATTTTATATATACAGTTGACACTTGAACAATGCAGGGATTAGGGGGTCTGGCCTTCCACGTAGTCAAAAACACATGTATAAATTTCGACTCCCGCAAAACTTAACTACTGATAGTCTACTGTTGACTGGAAGCCTTACTGATAACAGTTGATTAAGACACATTTTGTATGTTATATGTATTATATACCTTATTACAATAAAGTAAACTAGAAAAAAGCAAATGTTAAGAAAATCATACGGAAGAGAAAATATTAACATACTTACTATTCATTAAGTGGAAGTGGGTCATCAGAATAGTCTTCATCCTCATCTTCACATTGAATAAGTTGAGGAAGAGGAGGGGCTCGTTTTGCTGTCTCATGAGTGGCAAAGGTGAAGGAGGTGGAAGGGGAGGCAGGCACACTCGTTGTAACTTTTATTGGAAAAAATCTGCATATAAGTAGACCCATGCACTTCAAATGTGTGTTCAAGTAAGTGTCAACTGTACAACTGCCCATATGCACATGCATATATGCTAAATCAATGTCTATGGATTGCCTAAGCTGAATAGCCTATCCTTCCTTAAATATTCAATATATATGCATGTTGCAAGCCAACTAAATATTAATAAGTTTTGCAAATGCATATTGAATGATTGTGTTCTTTATTAAAAAACTTGTTTTCCGCCGGGCGCAGTGGCTCACGCCTGTAATCTTAGCACTCTGAGAGGCCAAGGCAGGCGGATCATTTGAGCTCAGGAGTTTGAAACCAGCCTGAGCAAGAGCGAGACCCTGTCTCTACTAAAAATCGAAAGAAATTAGCTGGACAACTATAAATATATAGAAAAAATTAGCTGGGCATGGTGGCGCATGCCTGTAGTCCCAGCTACTTGGGAGGCTGAGGCAGAAGGATTGCTTGAGCCCAGGAGTTTGAGGTTACTGTGAGCTAGGCTGACGCCACGGCACTTCAGCCAGGGTGACAGAGCAGGACTCTGCCTCAAAAAAAACCAAAAAAAACAAAAAAATACTTGTTTTCATTCTGATTTTTCTTTTGATTTGATCAAATTGGCTTTTTCATAGTTCCTTGTAGGCTTCTGAGGAAAAAAAAAAAAAATATATATATATATATATATATATATATATATATATATATATATAAAAGAAGGCATGATTACTATTTATGACAAGAGGGAAAGGACAGATATTAAATATTGAATAATTTATTATATCAGATTAACATAGCCTTAAAAATATTTTATACTGACAATTCCCAAATATATTCCTCCAACCCAGACCTCTCTCCCAAACTTCTAGACCAGGAGTTAGCAAACTACAGCCCTCAGGCCAAATGCAGCAGCAGCCTGCTTTTGTAAATAAAATTTTATTGGAACACAGTCATGCCAATTCTTTGGCATATTGTCTGTGGCTACACATTGGCAGAGTAGTTGTGACAGAGAACATCTGGTCCACATAGCCTGAAGTATTTACTATCTGGTCTTCTATGAAAAAGTTTGCTGACCCCTGATCTACTCAAATATTTAACCCCCTCCTTATATCTCCACTTATTTGTCTAAAAGATATACCAAACCTAAAATGTTCAAAATCAAACTCTCATCTTTCCTCTAAAACCCAATCCAACCAGAGTTCTACTCATCCCAGTTGATGGCAACTCCATCTTTCCAGTTGTTTAAGCCAAAAATTTGAGTCATTTCTCCATTCCTTGGTTTCTCTCTTACCCTACTTCTAATCAATCAAGTCCTCCTGCTGGTTTGATTTTCAACATACTCAGAATTCAGTCTCTTCTCAGACCCTCCACTGCTAACACTCTGGCTGGAAATAGTGCCATATTTCAACTGGGTTACTGCCACTGCCTCCTGCCTGGGATGCTTGCTTTAAAAAAAAAAAAAAAAAAAATCTGTGGTCCTTACACTCTCTTTGCAACACACATCCAGAGGACTATTGTTATAATGGAAGTCAGACTATGGCCCTTCTGTATTCCAAACTCTTCAGTGGCTCCACATTTCCCTTTAAGTAATAGCCAAACTGCTTGTGGTGGCCCACAGAGCCGTATGTGGTGAGATTCTCCTCCTTCACCATATTTCTTTCTCTCCCCATCACTTGCTCTAATCAGCCTCTTTAGCCTCCTTGCTGCTTCTCAAAACCACCAGTCGTGCTTCAGGTCTTTGCGTGATCCTTGTCTTCTGCCTGGAATTTCCATCCCTATCCTGTCTGCATGGCTCCCTCCTTCACCTTGTTTCAAGTCTTTCCTCAATGAGGCAGACCCTGGCCATCTTGTATGCAATTCCAGACTTCCATTCCTCCAGCAGCCCTCAAGTCTTGATATCTCTTATCTTGCTGTATTTTCCCTCCAGTACTTACTACCTTTAACATATATAATTTACTTAGTTATCATGTCTGTCGTTTATTTTCTGCTTCTCTCTGTTAGAATGTAAGGTCTGTTGGGCAGGGTTTGAGAGATGTTTCATTTACCTGTTTATCCTAAGCTCATAGAAGAGTGGCCCATAAAAGGCCCATGTAAATATTTCTTGAATGGGAAATAAATGAACATTGACTTCAAATTATTCGATGAAAAGCCTAACAACCAACTTTTTCAGCTGATTTTTTAAAAAGACTTTTGTATGTGTGAGTGTATATGTATGTATGTTCTTTTGGATATTTTTCTTGTCCTGTGATACTATTATTATAAATGTCTTCAAACCATGATAGCGTTTTCTCATGTAAGATCGCTTCAACTCAGTGTTCCTGAGATCACTGCTTTTTCAGTCATTCTTCTAAGTACTCAATATAATGTTTCCATGTCACATTGAGAGTTGCTGATTCTCTATGGTCATATATAAGCCAGCTTATCTAAATCCACTAATTCTATCTCCCTCAGTGAATTTACTAGTTTAATAATAGAATTTTTCTATATTTTGACGCTATTCACGTTGATCGTACTTCCTACCTCCTCAAAAACTTCAGGTCTTAACCCATGTTCTTTAGAAAGCAGAGCTCGAGGCAAAGATCATAACATTTACACTCAATTGAGGAAGTGCAAGCTTAGGGCAGGGATATGGCAGAAAGATGATAGAGACAAGGAAAGATGCAAAGCAATGCAATGAGTTATTGTACTAGTGGCCCTTCTCAACCAGTTGCAAAAAGAAGCAGTAGGGTACTCCATAGTTATGTTCTAGTATGCAGGAATTTCCTTGTAAGGATTATCAGCAAAGATCATAATTCAAAGTAGTCAACCAAAGAGACAAAGAAAGGGAAATGAATCTGCCTAGCACCCTCTGACTCCTACTTCCCAGTGGTCAAAGTCTGCCCTATAGAGTTCACTTTCCTGCATTTCTATATTGTATTGTCTGGTCTGGTACTGCAGGGAGCAGGAGAGGTGACTTGGCAAGGATGAGCTTCGTATGTGGGAAATGAGGACCACCCAGGCCCAGTATTTTATAAATCTGACTCACACCATCTCTGGGAACTAGGCAAGGGCACCAGTAAAATCACTGGTGGTCTGCAAGGATGGTGGATTCTTCAGAAACAGGCCATTGAGGGCATCTGAGGAGACACACAAAGTTTATGTACAAAACCACAAACTCCAGTTCTCATCAGCTTTACCTCAAGCCATCCTCAGAGGAAAACACCCTTTAAACTTTATTCATTTATTCCACGTTCTCTAACTTTCCTTGGTCATTCCAAATACTTGTTCTCACTTCTAATCAGCATATTCCTAACCCTGTTCCTGATCTATCGTCTTTGGTTCCTCCATGATCACCTGTCCTATCAGCTCCCATTTTTGGTCTTCCTTGCTTTGTCATCCACAGCCAGCCAATTCGGGGTTGTTTTTGCTTAGAGTTCTAGCCTACAGCTCAGGAAGTCTGCAACATTTATCTGCTTTGTCTGTTCCTACTTCTGCATTGCCAAATATACTGAAAAAAGTGAACAAAAGTAACATAAGTGAATGTCATGCAAATTCATACTATTTTAAACTATCTTCACTGCTGTCTTGCAAAGCTTTCGTTCATCTCAAATTGGCTCTCTATAACATTTTTACCACCAATGATTGCAAACATATTTTCTCAGGCCCAAAATTCCAGTTTATCATCTCACTTCCTTTTAAAAAATTTTATTATGATACAATCAATTACCTTAGCATGAGTTCTACCCTGTTACATCTTTTTTCTTTTCTGCTTTTTTTATTTATTTTTTATTTATTTCAGAATATCATGGGAATACAAACATTCTAGTTATATGATTTGCCTTTTGTGCAGTTTGAGTCAAAGTTATATGTGTGCCCGTTGCCAAGATAGTGTGTATTGCACCCATTAGATGTGAATTTACCCATCCCCTCCTCTACCCTCCCACCTGCTTGGTTTCCGTTGAGTTTTACTACTATATGTGCACATGGGTGTTAATTGATTAGTTACAATTTAATAGTGAGTACATGTGGTATTTGTTTTTCCACTCTTAAGATATTTTGCTTAGAATAATTGTCTCCAGTTCATCTAGGTTGTTACTAAAGTTTTAGTTCATCAATTTTTTTTTAATGGCTGCACCCTCTTATATTTTTAAGCATACAATACATGTTGCTAACTATATGGACAATGTTGTACAGCAGATCTGTAGAACTTATCTTGAATTAACGAAGACTCTCTGCCCACTGACAATCAACTTCCCATTTTCTCCTCCCCTACCACTTTTTATAGATTATTGAATTTACTGACTTACTAGTTCAAGAACATTCAAAATGGGCCATCCCCATGTGGAAGTCCTGTCTAAGTTCTTTCTTTTCTGCAAGTATTGCTTTTACAGATGCCGTGATTCCATCCTGAATTGTCTCCTATAGAAATTTACTTCAAAAATTAGCCTCTCCTATATGTTTACACAATTCCACTTTTCTGTATCCTTCTAAAGCTGCTAGCCAGGGTCTCTTCTATCCTGACATTGAAACACACAAAAGGGAAGTGAAACAAAGCAATTAGTCACTATTTCATTTTAATTTTTTGTCTGTTACAACCTAATACAGATTTAATTATATAGCAAAGACAGTGTTTCCAGCAATATCATCCTTTTTAAAGAGATACTTAGATGAGACATAGTTGGGGATGGGAAAATATAAAAGCACAAACTTCCGCATTTACTGTGTGAATTCTTTCCCATAACGAAACCCAAAGTGATATATTCAGGTGTTAGCAGTAAAAGTGATTTGAATAACTGTCTAGAATTTGACCAAGAAGCATAGCTTGGTAGGCAAACTCATGTTCCTTTAGGAGACAAAAACTGAGTTTATTAAGATGCAACCTTAGTGGGCTGTAATTATAATATTCTTTTGCTTATACTTGATCAATTAGTGCTCAACCTCAATAACTGAAAAAATACATAGATTTCCTGGTTTATAATCACTTATATAAAAGTAATGAAGCACTTCAGGAGCAGTGGTATGAGGAACTGCATGGACGCAGTCCCCAGTGAAACAATTATAATTGGTGAAAATTATAAAAAGCAACCATTTAAAGTATCAAACTGTCCTGAGAGCATACACCAAATGGAGAAACATTTATTTGAGAAAATCTAAATCCTGGTAAGAACAGTGAGAGTTTATAGTTTGTGAGCCACAACCCCACTTCTAGCTAGTGGTTATAACCCCCAGGAAACAGGGCTAAAAACCCGTTCTAACCTAGAAACCCATGTAACCTAGAAAACAAGGCTCCTTCCCCCACTGATCTCCTAGTCTAGGGCAATGGTTTCCCCCTTGAAAGAGACAGACCACTAGCATTTCTCACCATACCACGTCCCTCAGTCTCTGAGTGGTAGAAACTCTATTCCAGTTCCGCATGGCCACTAGGTCTGGGGTTCCCTTGCTCTACCCGTTTCCCACTCAGGAAGCAGAAGAACTGCCCCAGTCATGGCAGACTGAGAATACAGGACCCTAATCACTCCTGCTTTAGCTCAATTGTAAGAGCAGAGATTTGTTGACAGAAGCAGCTAGCAGAGAGCAACAGAGGCCAGTGTCCCAGACCTGTCACCTGCTGGTAGAGTAGGGGTGTCATTCTAAGAAGTTGGCCACTGTCCCCACCCCCAGCTCAGCAAAAATAGTGTAGTTTCTTCACAGTGGATAAAAGGCAGTGTGTAAGAAGAGAGAACTCCATAGTTATCTGTGGGGGAACTAACATTAGTTAAAACAGGGCATGAGAAATTTCAATCCTAAATATATTATCAAAGACAATGGAGATCATTTTTGTGGTTAACTTTAAGAGGATGCTGGCAGCTCCATGGTAGCCACAAGTTACATGGTAGAATAGAAGTTTAATGGAGAGAACTAGGGAAAAAGCTAAGAGCACCCCCAGGTTTGAAGCAAGCCTCAAAGGATGGCCTTATAGACTACACAGACAAAGGGATCTGATTTTAGTTGAAGCAGACTGTAGAGTAATTTTTTATGTAAAATATATTAAAAATACAAAGAACTCTTAAAACTCAAGAAAATCAATTCAATTTAAAAATGGGGAAAGGATCTAAACAAACACTTCAGAAAAGAAGATACACAGATGTCAAATAAGTAATGAAAAAATGTCATTATGAAATTGAAAAGTATATGTCATGAAATTGCAAATAAGAACCATGAGATATTGCTATACACCTATTAGAATGGCTAAAATCCAACACCCTGATAATACCAAATGCTGGTGAGGATGTGAAACAATAGGCTCTATCCATATGATACAATATTATGTTTTGAATGTTGGTTCCCTTCTAAACTCATATTGAAATTTAACTGCCATGGTAGCAGTATTAAGAGGTAAGACCCTTAAGAAGTGATTAGCCCATGAGAACTCTGCCCTCATGAATAGATTAATGCCATTACCTCAAGAGTAGTTTCCTTGTAAAAGAATGAGTTCATACCCTTTTTTCTCTTTCCCTTTCTTTACCCTTCTGCCGCCGGCACCATAGAATGACTCAACAAGAAGGCCCTCACCAGATGCTAGCCCCCCAATCTTGGCCTTCCCAACCTCATAACTCTGAGGAAATAGATTTCTGTTCTTTATAAATTACCAAGTCTGTGATAGTTTGTTATAGCAGCACAAAATTGACTAATACATATTATTCATAGAGAAAAAGAAACGAGCTAGCAAACAATGAAAAGACATACAGGAACCTTAAAATGCATATTGCTAAGTGAAAAAAGCCAGTATGAAAAGGCTACATACTATAACGTTCCGACCATGACATTTTAGTAAAGACCTTAATTTTTCCAGAAATTAAGGGAAGGAATAAATAGAAGAAACATGGGAGATTGTTAGGGTGTTGAAACTATTCTATGTGATACTGTAGTGGTAGATACATGACATTTCACATTAGTCAAAACCTATAGAACTGTCCAACACAAAGAATGTTCTAAGGTAAACTATAGATGTCAGTTTTTAAAGAAGGATTGTAATGGAATACTATGAACAATTGTATGCTAACAAATGAGATAACATAAATGGATAGACCAGGTGTGGTGGCTCACGCCTGTAATCCTAGTACTCTGGGAGGCTGAGGTGGGCGGATTGTTTGAGCTTAGGAGTTCAAGACCAGCCTGAGCAAGAGCGAGACCCCGTCTCTACTAAAAATAGAAAGAAATTAGCTGGACAACTAAAAAATATATATGTATAGAAAAAATCAGCCGAGCAGGGTGGCGCGTGGCTATAGTCCCAGCTACTCTGGAGGCTGAGGCAGTAGGATTGCTTGAGCCCAGGAGTTTGAGGTTGCTGTAAACTAAACTGACACTACGGCACTCTAGCCCGGGCAACAGAGTGAGACTCTGTCTCGATAAAAATAAATAAATAAATGGATAATTCCTAGAAGGATATAAACTATTGAACTGAATACAATATATTTTTTTGAGTTTTGATGCAAACTCAAAAAAATAGTCCGAATATACCTAATTTAAGATCTGCCCATAATGAAAAGCCCAGGCATAAATGGCTTTATTGGTGAATTTTACCAAACATTTAAAGAAGAATTAATGCCAATCTAACACAAACTTTTCCAAAAAATAAAAGAAGACATATTTCCCAATTTTGCCTGTAAGGCCAACATCATCCTAACACCAAAAGCAGACAAGGCATTGTGAGAATAGAAAATGACAGATCAATATCTCCTAAAATATAGATGCAAAATACTCAGCAAAATACTATCAAAATGAACCTGGCAACACACACACAAAAGGATTATGCATCAAGACCAAGTAGGATTTATTCAGCAATTCATGGTTGGTGTAACACGCAAAAACAAATCTATGTAATAGACCATATCGATAGAATATAGAATAAAAATCACATGGTCAGGTCAAGGGATGTAGAAAAAGCATTTGAAAAATCAAACATCCTTTTATGATACATGTGTGCAACAAAGTAAAAGAAGGGAACTTCCTTAATCGTAAAAAAGCATCTATGAAAAACCCATAGCTATTATTATACTTAATGGTGAGAGATAGAAAGCTTTCCACCTAAGATTAGGAACAAGAAAATGTTTCCCACTCCCTCTACTTTTATCTACCACTGTATTGAGTGTTCTATCTAAGGGAACTGGACAAGAAAAAGTAATACAAACGATCTAAATAGGAAAGGAAAAAATTAAACATGACTTTGTATATAAACAGTCCTAAGGAATAAAAGAAATAAAACAACTCTAAAAACTAATAAACAAGTTCAACAGGATACAAGGTTAATATAAAAATTAATTGTATTTACATGTAATTTATGTATATATAAAATCTGTAGTTTCTGTATCTGTGGATTCTGTATTCATGGATTCAACCAACCTCAGATTGAAAATTTTTGGGCCGGGTGCAGTGGCTCACACCTGTAATCCCAACACTCTGGGAGGCCAAGGTGGGATGATTACTTGAGCTCAGGAGTTTGAGACCAGCCTGAGCAAGAGCAAGACCCGTCTCTACTAAAAATAGAAAAAATTAGACAGGTGTAGTGGCGCCCACCTGTAGTCCCAGCTACTTGGGAGGTTGAGGCAGGAGGATCACTTGAGCCCAGGAGTTTGAGGTTTCTGTGAGCTGGGCTGATGCCATGGTACTCTAGTGTAGCCCGGGCAATAGAGTAAGACTCTGTCTTAAAAACAAAACAAAACAAAAAAAAACCTTCTGAACAACCAAGGAAATAATCAACAGAGTGAATAGACAACCTACAGAATGGGAGAAAATATTCATATGCTATATGTCTGATAAAGGGATAATAACCAGAATCTACAAAGAACTCAAGCAAATCAACAAGAAAAAAAATCCGACAACCCCATTAAAAAAAGTGCACAAGAGACATGAACAGAAGCTTAAAAAAAAGAAAATATGTGAAAAAAAATTGTGTCTGTACTAAACATGTACAGACTTATTTTTTCTTGTCATTCCTTAAATAATATAGTATAACTATTTACACAGCATTTACATTGTATTAGGTATTATAATTAATCTAGAGATGATTTAAAGTATACAGAGGATATTCATAGGTTATATGCAAATACTCTGCCATTTTATAGCAGGAACTTGAGAATCTGTAGATTTTGGTATCTGCAAAAAGTTGTAAAAAATATCCCCTATGGATTCCAAGGGATGACTGTACAAGTAATAATCAGAAAATGAAATTAAGAAAACAATTCAATTTACAATAGCATCCCAAATAGTAGACTACCTATGATTAAATTTTACAAGAGAAATGCATGGCTTATAAACTGAAAACTACTGCAAAACATTGTTAAATTTAAAATGACATAAATGGAAAGACATCCCATGTTTATGGATAGGAAGACTTAATACTGTTAAAATGGTAATACAGTCATCCCTTGGTAGTTGCAGGAAGATTGGTTTCAGGACCCCCCATGGATAAACTATACATGTCCATATAATGTGATATTATTTGGACATAAAAAGGAATGAAGTATTGATATATGCTACAATATGGATGAGCTTTGTTCATTATGGTGACTGAAAACATTATACTAAGTGAAAGAAGACAGTCACAAAAGACTATATATTGTATGATTATTTGTTTGAAACAAAGAATAGACAAATCTGATTAAGATGTGTACTAGATTCTGAAAAACAAATCTAAGGAGACAGAGCATAGATTAGTAGTTGTCTAGGACTGTGGGTGTGACTGCTGGTGGGTACAGAGTCTTTTTCTGGGGTGATGAAAATATGCTAAACCTAGATTGTTGTGCTGGTTGCACAACTCTATGACTACACCAAAAGTCATGGTATTGTACACATTAAGTGGGTAATTCTTATGTGAATTATATCTCAATAAAAATGTTATGAAAATTAGTAGGATAACTACTTAAAAATGAATATATAACTTATAAACTAGTAGAAGGGACAAAAACGTCAAAGGATTCAACAGAAGTAAAAAAAGAATAAAAATAGAGAAAAAATGGGAAATGAAATGTATAGCAGCAGTCCCTGACCATTTTGGCACCAGGGACCAGTTTCATGGAAGAGTTTTTCCAAGGGAGCAGCAGTGGGGGGCACGGTGGAACTCTGCAGCCTGAGCCTGGTCCCTAACAGGGACCAGGGTTGGGGACCACAGATGTATAATATCAGATAATAGAAATAAATGTGAACATACTAATTATTACAGTACAAGTAAATAGACTAAGTTCACTAATAGAGAAATTGTGTCATACTGACTTTAAAAATGTGCCTATATGGTGTTTACTGCAGACACTTAAAGCCTAAGGGCTTAGAAAGGTTGAAAGTAAAAGACAGTAAAATAAATACCAAGTGTATATTAAGCAGAGGAAAGATAATGCTGTTAAAATGAGATCAGGAAAAATACTCTTTAAGAAAACCTTACTAGAGATAAAGAGGATCGCTACACAATCATAGGTTTAATTTTACTAGGAACTTGTAATAATTCTAAGCAAAGCTTCCAGATATAGAAAGGAAAAGTTGACAGAAGAAATTGACAAACCACCATCATGGTGGAGATATTAACAGACCTCTCCCAGTAACTGATAGATCGAGCAAACAAAGATATCAGAAAATACTAGACCATAAAGCAAGTCCCAACAGAGTTCAAGAACACCAATCATAAAACTGCATGTCTTACTGATTTGTACAGAATAGATAATAAAAGCAGAAAGTTATGTTTAAAATACATTTCTATCAGGAGGAAGATCTTAGTTTGCTTGTCTTGGATTTTTTTATGGTTTATTTTCATAAATTGTTTATTGTGGAAAGGGAGCTAGCATTTATCGAATGCCAAGTGTGTACCAGATGCTTTTCTTTTAGTCCTCACACAGCCTCATGGGAATAATAATTATCTTCATTTTACAAAGGGGGAACAGACTCAGGGAAGCTGGAAGCTAAGTGATTTTCCTAAATTCTGGTAAGTGGCAGAGTTCATGTTTGGACATAGATTTGTCTTGTAGAGTCCTCTACTAAGTGTATTTTAGAACTAAGATATTAAAAAAAAAAAAAAAAAAGCCAGGCCCAGTGGCTCATGCCTGTAATCCTAGCACTCTGGAGGCTGAGGGAGAAGGATTCTTTGAGCTCAGGAGTTCAAGACCAGCCTGAGCAAAAGCAACACCCCGTCTCTATCAAAAAAAAAAAAAAAAGAAGTGAGGTCTTGTTTCTTGACGAGGTGCCTAACTGCTTCCTTGAATCTAAACAATGAACTTTGAACATAGGTAAATGTATGTAGTCCTACCCTAAAGAGAAATTCACATAAAGTTCCTTCCTTCCTCTTTCCCCATCTTCCTTTCTTCTCTTTCTGTTTATATAAACCCTAAATCATTGTATATATAAAAAAAGAGTTAACACTGTACCTATCATTAAAAATTATTTGCTGCAAAAGAAAATGAAAGCTCTATTTACTAATATTAGGTGAATAAGATGCTAGTGCTTATAAGGGGGAGTTGATCTATCTTGTTTTAATTAAGGGAGTAGAAAAATTGAAGAGAAAATGGGGGAAAGTTTAGCTCTTTTAGAAATATGGGTATATCTTATAGATGAGGTACAGTAGCTAACATGTATTTAGCCAGGCTCTGTGCTTTAAATACATGATTTTGTGTCTGTGTTCCAGTCTTATGAAAAAGGTACTATTATATTTCACATTTTATAAATGAGAAAACTGAGGCTCAGAGCTGTTAGGTAACTTTACCTAATGTTTCACTGAGAGTAAGAGTCCATGTTTGTGATGACATACACCATATTGCCTCAAAGGTATTTCAATGTCCAAGAGTAGAAACATTCTTTATCTGGTAAAAGCAGATGTTGAGTCTATATTTTCTTCTGTTCATTTATTTCCTTTCTGATCCCTGACCTTCATTTCAGTCAACCAATCTATAGTACAACTTTGAGCTTTTCAGATTTCTTTTTTGAGGGCTGACCATGACAAGATATAAAAATTGATAATTGTCCTGTTTGCTGGAAAGATTCCAGTTTTTTACTCTTACGATAGGTGATTCACAGATGTAATATTAAGAAGATTGTCAAAATGAGGAAATTTGGAAATCTCCAGGAAAGCCAATCAGAAGGCCACAGTTGAGGAAGATAGATGTCTAAAAAAAACAAGGGCATAACTCAGGCTTAGGTAAAAGAAGTGTACAGGAAAGAGGGCAATTAAATCTCAGCCAAGAAACCAAAAATTGATATTACTGTATTAGAATAAACATACTATATAGAACAAATGAGAAGATTTTAATTTCATTTGCAGCCGAATGCTTTCTGCCTCTCTCCCTCCAAGGTCCAGGAACGAAAAGGCAAGTAGCTTTAGCTGTAGGTGAAGTTTGAGAGGGGTTGGGACTACCAGAAGTAGGCTGTGTTTGGAATATGTGTTCTTCAGCCACATCCGTGGGACAAAGGGTCTCATATTGGGTACCTGTAGCCCAGCTTGTTTCTGTCTGGACCCTTTAGCCATGGACTCCATCAATTAGGGGAATAATAACTATGACAAACTCCAAGTTTTCCCTTGTTTCCAAATCTGAGGCAAGAGAAGATAAAGATTTTATAAGCAAGGTAAAATGCTACTCCTTTTTCAAATATTCAGCCTAACAAATGAACGATGCTTTCTCAAGCAGTTATAACATAACTGCAATGCAGTCTGTGAGATTAAAAATCCAAAGGACTCAAACTAATGCTACTGAAATCAAAAAGTTTCCTTTCATTGGTTTAATCCTTATCAGTAAAAACTGCAAATGAAATTATTGGATTTTTTTGTTTAGTACTAATTGTAATTTTTGAGATGTGCTCACTAGTTGCTAGAGGTTAGAAAGCCCAGCATTCTGTTAAATGAAGAGTCTATTGAATAATTTTCAAAAGCATCCTACCAGTGACAACTGAAAAAACTAATACTAAAAGATGATGAAGCTCCCCTATTGCCACATTTTTCACAGTGCCCCAAATGATGTATTTTGCATAGTTTGTGCTCATGAAATATTAATAGTTGATGTTTTTCATAGATCATTCATTTTAAGTATTTTCCCAAACCAGGGGTGAGCTAAAGTTCAATCTGTCTTTGAGAAGTGGAAACCCCCACTTGTAACTGAAAAAGTTGCTGGGATTTGTATATTGATGCCAGTAAGACTCATTCATGATTGATGACGTTGCTATACCTATTTATAAATTTTAGCTATAAAAGAGCCTAAAATATATACATGTTTTATCCAGTGAGATATAGATTCTATTTTATTTTAGAGAGAATACTTTTTCTTACTTTGTTTCAAGATGACTTTGCAGACAGTGAGAGTGAAAGGTATTTCATTATTGACTCTCAAGCTTGCAGTAAATCACGTGGTTTCTTTCTTGGAAACATAGACATTATAAGCTGGAAAGAACCTTAGAAAACAGCCCCATTATTTTACAAATAAGGAAACCGGGGCCCAGAAAACGTAAGAATCCTTCCAAGGTAACAGATTCAGTGAGTGGCTAAGCCCGAACTGGAGTGTGTGTGTTTGTCTTCTTCCACATCCAGTAGTGTTGTTTTTCTACCACATAATTCATATATCATGCCAAAATAACTGATCAGTTCACCAGGAAAAAAGTCCAGCTGGTTGTTTGACCCATTAGCCTGTAATGAACTCCACAAAATTCTCCATTACATGCATCATATAGGTGAAGCTGTTAATTATTGTATTACATGGTATGTATTTCATAAAAACAATATGGAAAACATGACTTTTCTGAACTTTGTATCGGAATATGTTGTGTTTTATTTTAAGCAACTTAATTCTGTCTCAGGGACACTGTGAATTCTATAACCGATCAGGTTTCCCTTTTCTAATTGGCTGCTAGAAATCTGAGAGCAAATGTGTGACCTAATTTGGTTAATGTAGAGGACACTGTGTAATAAATCATTCTGTTATCCTTAATTTTGGTTGCTTTATTGTCCATTTCTGCCTTTGATTTTATTTTTCTTTTGTCTTTACAATTATATCTCTTTTGTGCTATATTGTTATATTTGATCCTTGAAACTTAAATTCTTCTTGTGATAGCACAAATATAAATAAATACAACAGACTGATTTTTTACTATGCTATTTTATCATAGATTATTTCAGTATTTATTTATTTTCAATATATCTAAAAAGTCTTTGCTAACTGAATGGGATTAGTTTACCCTCTTCAACCTTGGGCTAGTCTCATTTTGATAAGTTTACATCATGAAGATGACATGAGGAAATTAAATTATTTTGTAACTTGTTTACATAATCTGATTTGCTTGAACTACATCTGAACCTGAATTTAAATTTACAGAAGATAAATAACAGATTTGCTATAAAAAGTATCTCATCTAAATGTAGAGTGAGGTTAATTATCATTAGTTTTTAAATTCTTTTAATCTGGTAAAATTTTTGCTTCCTTTGAGGTTTGGGGGGGATCAAAAAAGGTATTTGTATAGCAGAAAAATTTCTGAGAGAGCAATGGTATTGACTTAAATGTCAAAGGATGCTTTCTTCCTAGTATTTTACATCTATTAGCATTGAGGAATCACTTAAAGATATGTGGTTGATTACAGAGTAGCTCAATTTATTTGACAATCCTAGTTTATGTTGTAATTTGTTTAGGGCCTAGTAATGGACTAGTTTTGTCTGAAAGTTAATTTTCTTTTTAAAGTAAAGTTTACTGTTTTTGATTATTCACAAGACCATATGACCTCAAAAGTAAAATATTTTATTGGTCCTTCCCGAGGTACTTCCCTCAGCTTTTCTAAGTATTCAGCTACGGGGGCCCTTTTCTGTGATGTCTGTGATGATATTATTACTTGTACGTATTCCAAGGACTTGAAATAATCAACATGTTATTAAGATTCCATGATTTTTAAATCTTTCTGAAAACCACAAGAAAGTGCATTTCTGGGAAGTAAATCTTATCAAGTAAAACAAAATCATGAAATAAGCCAGGAGAATATTGCATTTGTTGATTCAGTTAGTTCTTGTTGAGAAAATATGAGAACACAACATCACATGGCATGTTGCTTGAGTTATACTGACCAGATGAAATAATATTTAATAAGTGATGGAATAGACAGGTAGTTATTACAAAAAATAGGTAAGTTAGATGTGGGGCTCTATTATCCAGTAGGCTATTTGAATACTTGAAGGGTAGCTAGCACAAATTGGGATGTGTTAGAAGGGTAAAATATACACCAGATTTCAAAGATAGTACAAAATAAAGGAATAAAATATTTCATTAATAACTTTTTACACTGATTTCCTTTGGGAATAATATTTTAGATATACTGGATAAAATAAAGTATTGTAATTTTACCAGTAAAGAGAAACAAGAGTTTTAAGATTCATATTGGTCTTCCAGTAGTGTTTATTCCTCAACATTTAAACTAAAAAGTAATAGTAATAAAATCTATATGCACTTCATATATAATAACCACAAGTACACACATACACAGCCCAATCGGAAACATTTAATGTTCAACAATAAAGGAATGAACAAATTGTAGATAGACAACTTGATGAGAATTTGTGTATGTAAACTAAATATTATGATATATGGAAAAAGCATGAACAAGATGATATGTAATATGCTTACACTGGGCATGCACGTCAAAAGTTACCAAAAATCAATATTCAAAATAATATTGGCATGCTAAGGTGATAGAATTCTAAGTTATTTTTATCTTTCGGTTTTTAAAATACTACCAATATGCCATCTTTTACATTAATTTTTAAAGAAATAAAAGGAAGAAAAATGTATTACACAGAAACTAACATAATTTGTATATTGTTCTGCTTGGGCTAATATAACAAACTACCATAGACTGCATCGCTTAAACAGTAAATTTGGCTAGGAAGTCCCAGATCAAGGTGCTCGGTGGTTCTGTTCCTGGTGGAGGATCTCTTCATGGCTTGCAGAGAGCTGCCGTCCTGCTGTGTTCTGATGTGGTGGAAAGAGAGACAAATCTTTCTCCTCTTATAAGATCACAAGTCCTATTATTAATAGATTAGGGCCCCACCGTTATGATCTCGTTTAACCTTAATTACTTCCTAAAAGCCCTATTTCCAAATACAGTCACATTGGGGTTAGGACTTCAACATATAAATTTTGAGCAAACACGATTTGGGCCATAGCACCTTATAAGGTGACGTTATGCTGTAATACAAAGAACATGAACATTGTATTTAGAGAGGCATGAAATCGAACTCAAATACCATTATAAACTAGCTGTTTAAGTTACTTAACTCCTCCAAACTCCCATTTTCTTGACTATAAAATGGAGAAGAAAGACCTATTTCATAGGATCGTGTTCTTTTTGTTCCATCTTTTAAAAAATCTTTTTTCTAGCCTTCATTGTTTTCTTTTGAAGTAATCAAGTTTATTTCATTTTCCTTCATTAGTTTCCCCAGCCCACATGGTTTTCTTCAGTGTGGGGCACCTCCAGGGTGCAGCGTTTCACTGCTGTGTGTTTTCTCTAGCTATCCACGTGGGTAGCAGTAATCCTGGCCCCAGTGGCACAGTGAAGTAGGCTATATTCCTGCAGAGGAAGACCCATCTCGCTTGCTGGGTCCAGCAGTGCTTATAACAGCTCCAGCTCCCTCTGTAAGCCCAGTTCCCTCTATCTACCTGCCCCTCAGTCTCAGCTCACCTGTGTGCCAAAAGTTTCCTGCAACCTTCTCAATGTAGACACAACACCATGAGCCACAGAGCCCATGCCCACAGTGCCGCTCCATCTTTTCACTGCACACCCGCCTACAATCTTCAGCTTATCTGCAACCCAGAGGTTCACTCCTTTTTGTTTGTTCCTGTGGATTATCTCTGGCCTGGGAAACCTAGGTAATTTCTCCAGCATCTAATGGGCTACAATCATACCTCCTTCAGTGAAGCTTGAGCCCCATCTAAAGTTTGTTCTTCCATGAGTATTCTCCTACCTCCTCATTGTTCCCCCTAGAGTTCTCTTTTTATAGTTAGTATGTTGTTTCTGCCTCCTGCTGAGACTCAGAATAACACCTATAATTTATACTCTAAGAAAGTTTGTAAAGGCAGCTTCTATTGTCAGCCTAGATGGAGTACCAAGGACTGAAATCACCCGCACCTGAAACAACTAAAAACTGGACAAAATATTAAGAACACTGGCTTTCAGACTTTGGCCATCACACAGCACAGGACAGTGATTTTGAGAGACAGGAGCAAATGAGGGGAGAGCCCTATGATTTCCCTAACTTACTGATGTGAGACACTTTCCAGATCAGTGCATAGGGAGAGAAAACCCAAGTAGAGCCCGACAGTGTCCCTCAGCTGGGTAGAAGCAGAGACAGGAGGCAGTCCAGAGAGGACTAGGCAGCTGGGTTTGCAGGGAAGAGTTCCAGAGAGCAGAGAGCTGCATAGAGAAAGGTCTGGAGACCTGCAGAGGGTTTCAGTTGAGTCTTCCGTTGAGTATTGGTCAGCGTACATGTGAGAAGAAACCTCTCTGAGGTTGAGGGAAAAAGCCACATGAAAAGATTAGAGAAAATAATCCTCAAAAGATGAACAGGATCTGTAATAGTGTGTGTTTCCATCAGCCAGAATGGAGAAAATCTCATAATTCAAGAGATGGTGGGTAGAATACTCAGAAGGGTGTTGCGTTAGTAGTGAGTAAAATTAGCTCTAGATTACAGGCTGCTCCAATTTTGCCTAACAAATGTAAAAGCAAGCTCCAAAAGATGAAACTGTTTTCATGTCACTTCACTGCATCTTAGAGCAAAGTGTATAAATATTTATCAGATTACCAAACCATCCAGCACTGAACAAGGTAAAATTCACAATAAAAAAAAATTATCAGGGAGATAGGACCAAGATGGCTGACTAGACACAGGTGAGTGTGCCTCCTCCATGGACAGGAACCAGAGTAGTAAGTAGATTCTCATACTTCAAACAGATCATCCGGGAGGGAATGCTATGATTCATGAGGGAAGTGATGGGAAGCACCAAAAATGGGTGAGGAGAGGGTTCAGGTCAACTTGCCCAGCCAGCAGCTGGCTAACAGCTGGGAGAAGCTCTTGGATGTGGTGAAATAGCAAGAAAGAAGTCCCCAGGGCTCCACTCTCTGAGACAAGCTTTTATAATCTTGGCTGCAAGAGAACCCCTCGAACCATTCAGGTCTTGGGCCTCTAACATAGGGAGCTGCTTGGAGGTTGTACAGAGATGTTGTTCCAGAAAGGGAACTCAAGTGGAATCTCACAGACATCGAGCCTAGAGCAGATTGAGCCGGGTGCCATTCTGAGAGCCCAGACACTAGGGAACTGCGGGCTCACCCGCAGCCACTACACTTCTCTGAGGAGGGATGGAGACCAGGTGCTCCCACACACCACTGAAAAGGTCTCCACCGCCCTGCTGTGGGCTGCTTTTGAGAGTGGGAAGTGGGCAGACAGCATTTTCTATTGTTTCCCACCCACACTGACTGCTGGGTGGGGCCCCAGTCTTTCCAGTAGCAGGTCACAGGTGCCATTTTGAGAGTTTTTACTGGGCTGTGCCCCACCCTTGGTGTGGGTTTGGGCTTGAAGTGGCTCGGCCCCTGCTTGGCTGGGAAGGGGCAGAGAAACCAGGCTTTTCAGCATGCGTCTGGGACAGTGCCCACCATCTCGTAGCCAGCTGCTATGGGACTGATTCTCGAGCAAACTATACTCCCCACAGCTTCCTGCCTATGCAGTCTTCATGAGAAAGGCCCTGCCCTCTCTGGTCACAGGCCCAGGGCACCATTCTGGTAGTTTGAGACTGGGAAGTGCTTTGTCCTCACACTGAATTCAAGCTGATTAAGGCTACCCAGCTGAGGAGGGACAGAAGAGCTCCAGGTTGCCCACACACACCTAGGACAATTCCCACTGCCCTGCTATGAGCTTCTGTGGAATCAACTTGTGAGCAGATGGCACTCACCTCATATCTTACATATGTCTTTTGCCTGGAAGGGGCCCCACCCTTTCTGGTCACAGGCCCAAGATGTTTGGGAGTGTGAAGCTGGGCAGTGCCCCACCCTTGGGCTGGCACTGCAGCCTTGCCCAACTGAGGAGGGACACAGGAGCCCAAGCTCTCCTACGTACTCCTAGGACAATTCCCACCACCCTGCTACAAACTGCAGTGAGACCAAGATGGGAGTGGATAGCACCCCACCCAGCATGTTGCCCATACTAGTTGCTTGTAAGAGGCCCCACTCTCTTGGGTCACAGGTCCAAGGCATCATTTGGGAGTTTCAAGCTTAGAGGCCTACGAAGGGATGTAGAGACAGGGACCCTCCCCTCTTCCAGCTACCCAGTGCTGCCAACATAGCCATCTCTGCTCCCAGGCAAGAGCTTCTGGTCAAGTGAGCTGTGGAATAGCCAGTTCTAGGTCTGCAGAGAGGGGTACACCCCCAATAGTATTTTGCTCACTGCACCCAGGTTCTACACAGAGGGTGTGACTAATTCCCTCCCTTTATGGACAGGTAGTGTTTTTGCAGCTGTCTCAAACCGAGACTCTCAGCCCCTGGGACTCTATGTTACTGGATCCACAGCCAACACCCCCAGCATCCACTCTCAGACTGTAGCAGCCTTGGGGGGCTGGTGGGTCATGGGGGAACTGTAGGTCTCCCAGAGGATGGGTATTCATGGCAGGGCAGGCTGCTTCCAGCTGAAAGAAGGGTACAGAATGCCAGAGGGCCAGGGCCCTTTAGGACAAAGGAAACCAGAGTCCAGCTCCCCACCCTTCAGGTTTTTCTGCACTGCCTCCCCTCCCCCACCCACTGCTGCTGAGGCAGACGTGGCTATTTCTGCCTGGGATGGGTCAGGGTTCCAAAGGGGGCAATTAAGCCAGGGTACTGATGAGCAGCTACCACACCTCTGACAGAGCACTTGTCATACCCAGAATTCCAAGGAGCTCAGGGCTCCTTTCCCTCTAAAAAGCCACAGCAAGTACTTTTGTGTGCCCCAAGGACAAAAATTACTCTTTTCCATGAGGGAAGACTGAGCTAGCAGTCCTCTCCCCAAGCATCCTGTCTCCTCTGGGAGGAGCCTACCCTCTGCGGTGGCAAGTCCTTGGCACAACTACACCTCCCTCACTGGAGTATTTTAGCCACAGCCTGCAGCCAGTCTGGTAGCCCTGTACACGGCTGGTTGACCTACCTCCATCACCTCTGCTTCAGCTGGGTCAGTGTGGGAGCTGAGCATCTGGGTGCTTTTGTGCACCCAGAGGACAGACACCACCACTACTGCCAAGAGAGAGATGTGAGAGTTCCACAGCTGCCTGCCACTACTAATCTCATCAAGAGGGGCCTCCTCTCCTGTTCCAGGCTCACAGTGTACCTGCCCTTCTCCTGTCTGAGCATTCTTCCAGTACTGGAAATCACCTCACCCCCCACTATTACAGCCAGTGTTTGAACTCAGGGAGGGTTGAGGACAAGTTTTCAAGCCCAGTCTTGATCTGGTCCCCTCAGGATTCAAGCCATCCAGTGACCTGGAAACTGGGGATTATCTTAGTCCACCACTGCTAGCACCCAAACACTCCCAGGGATCTGAGGGCCAACCTACCCAAATTGCCAGTAACACCATAGTGAGTACCTCCTTGCAAGAGCTGAAAGCCAGTATACCTACCCCTTTCTACACTTAGCAGCAGAGGAGAATAGGTGAACTACAAAGCTATCTGTTTTGAGATGGGGGAAGTGGCTCCATATGAGAAGGAACCAGCATTAGAGCAATATGAAAAAACAGACTCTGTTGACACCACCAAAGAATCACACTAGCTATCTGACAATGGACTCCAACCAAAAGGAAATTTTTGAAATGTCAGATATGGAATTCAAAATACAGATCACAAGCAAGCTCAATGGGATTGATGAGAAAGTTGAAAACCAACACAAACCAAAAAAATAATTCAGGACATGAATGACATGAATGAAAACTTCACTAAAGAGATAGATTTAAAAAAAAAAAAAAAACCAGAACTTCTGAAAATTAGTCATTTAGGGAATTTCAAAGTATAGCGCAAAGTTTAACAACAGACTAAACCAAGCATAAGAATTTTAGAGATTGAAGATAAGGTTTTTGAATTAACTCAGTCAGAAAAAGATAAGATAAAAAGAACCAAGAGCAATGAACAAAATCTCCAAAATACGGGATTATGTAAAATGCCCAAACATAAGAATCATAGGTATCCAAGAGTTTTGTATCCAGCAAAACTACATTTCATAAATGAAGGAGAAATAAAATCTTTCCCTGACACACAAACATTAAGAGAAATTGTCACCACTAGGCCTGCCCTACAGGAAATGCTCAAAAGTGAACACTGAAAATAACAGTTGATACTCATCATCGTAAAAATACTCAAAAGTAAAAACTCACAGCTCTTATAACACAGTAATACAAAGGAGATTACAAAGCAACTAGGTAACAATGTGACAACTGGAACAGTATCTCACTTATCAATATTAACATTGAATATAAATAGTCTAAATGCTCCACTTAAAAGACATAGATTGATGGATTTTTTAAAAGCTCAAGTATCTGCTGTCTCCAAGAAACCCATTTAACTCATAAAGAGTCACATAGACTCAAGGTAAAGGGGTGGGGAAAAATATTACATGTAAATGGAAACTAAAAGTGAGCAGGTGATATCTTATATCACATAAAACAGACTTTAAATTGACAACAGTAACATAAGACAAAGATGTTCATTATATAACAATAAAGGGAGTGATTCAAGAAGACATAACAATACTAAAGATTAATATGTATGGACCTAACACTGGAGCTCCAAAACTCATAGAGCAAGTACTACTGGACCTAAGAAATTGGGAAAAAAAAAACCCAACTTCGTAATACTGAGGAACTTCAACGTTGCACTGACAGAACTAGACAGATCATTGAGGCAGAAAAACAACAAAGAAACACCAGAATTAAATGGCACTCGAGAATAGACATTTATAGAACATTCTACCCTGAAGTTACAGAATATACATTCTTCTAATCAGAAGATGGAACATTCTCCAAGATAGACCATGTATTAGGCCACAAAACAAGTCTCAGAAAATTTTTAAAATATAGAAATTATACCATGTATCTTCTCTGACCACAGTGGAATAAAACTAGAAATCAATTCCAAGAGGAACTCTCAAAACTATACAAATACATGGAAATTAAACAACCTGTTGCTGAATGATGTTTGGTTCAACGTTGAAATCAAGACAGATATCAAAAGATTTTTTGAACTGAGTGACAATGGTGGCACAAGATACCAAGATCTCTGGGATACATCAAAAGCAGTGCTAAAAGGGAAGTTCATAGCACTAAATGCCTATGTCAAAAAGACAGATCACAAATTAACAACCTAATGTCACACTGCAGGGAACTAAAAAGAGGAAGAACAAACCAAACCCAAAGCTAGCAAAAGGCAAGAAATAACAAAGATCAGAGCAAAACTAAATGAAATTGAAACCCCCAAAACACAACAAAGGATCAATGAAACTAAAAGTTGCTTCTTTGAAAAGATAAACAAAATTGACAGACCACTGACTGAACTAACCAAGAAAATAAGAGAGTAGATTCAAATAAGCTCAATCAGAAACAAAAATGGAAACATCACAACTGATACTACAAAAATACAAAAGATCATCCAAGACTACTACAATGAATAAGTTTTTGGAAAAACACAACCTCCCAAGCTTGAAAAAAAAAGAAATAGATATCCTGAACAGACCAATAATGAGTAGTGAGATTGAATCCTGGGAAAAAAAAAAAAAAAGTCCAGGACAAGATGAATTCACAAACTACCAGACCTACAAAGAACTAATACCTATTTTACTGAAACTCTTCCATAACATCAAGAGGAGGGAATCCTCCCTAACTCATTCTATGAAGCCAGTATCACCCTGATACCAAAGCCAGGAAAGGATGCACTCCGAAAAGTAAACTACAAACCAATATCCCTCATGAACATAGACGCAAAAATCCTCAACACAATACTACAAACAGAATCCAACAGCACATCAAAAAAGGGAATTCATGATGATAAAGTGAGCTTCATTCCAGGGATGCAAGGATGGTTCAACATACAGAAATCAATGAATGTGATTCACCACATAAACAGAATTAAAAACAAAAACCATATAATCATCTCAATAGAATAGAAAAATCATTCGATAAAATCAAGCACTGCTTTATAATTTTAAAAAAAACCCTCAACAAACTAATAATAGAAATAACATACCTCATTATATAAAATCCAGATATGACAAACCCACAGCCAACATCATACTGAATGGGGAAAAGTTGAAAGCATTCCCCTTAAGAATTAGAACAAGACAAGGGTGCCCATTGTCACCACTTCTATTCAATATAGTAATGAAAATCCTATCCAGAGCAATCAGGCAAGATAAATAAAGGGTATCCAAATCAGAAAAGTGGAGGTCAAACTGTCTCCGCTGATGATATGATCTTATATCTGGAAAACCGCAAAGACTCCTCGAATTGATAAATAAGTTCAGTAAAATCTCAGGTTACAAAATTAATGTACACAAATCAGTAGCATTTCTATACACTAATAACAGCCAAGCTGAGAACCAAATCAAGAACTCATTACAATAGCTGCAAAAAAAAAAAAATACCTAAGAATATACTTAACCAAGGAGGTGAAAGATCTCTACAGTAGAACTACAAAACACTGATGAAAGAAATTGCAGATAATATAAACAAATGGAAAAATATCCTATGCTCATGGATTGGAAGAATCAATATTGTTAAAATGGCCATTCTGCTAAAGTAATTTATAGATTCAATGCAATTCCCATCAAAATACCAACATCACTTTTCACAGAATTAGAAAAAATAATCCTGAATTTTATATGGAACCAAGAAAGAGCCCAAATAGACAAAGCATTCCTAAGAGAAAACAATCTGGAGACATCACGTTACCCAACTTTGAATTGTACTACTAGGCTGTGGTAACCAAAACAGCATGGTATTAGTATGAAAGTAGACACATAGATCAATGGAACAGAATAGAGAACCCAGAAATAAAACCACACACCTTCAACCAACTGAGCTTTGACAAAGCAGACAAAAGCATGCACTGGGGAAAGAATATCCTATTTGATAAATGGTGCCAGGAAATTTGAAAAATGGGTGCAGAATAATGAAACTGGATTGCTGTCTCTCACCATATACAAAAATTAACTAAAGAGGGATTAAAGGACTTAAATTTACTACCTTAAACCATAAAAATTCTAGAGGAAAACTTAGGAAAAACTTCTGGTCATTAGCCTAGGCAAAGAATTTATGACTAAAACCCAAAAGCAAATATAACAAACACAAAAATAAATAAATGGGACTTTATTAAGCTAAAATTTTCTTGCACAACAAAAGAAATAACTAGCAGAGTAAATAGACAACCTACATAATAGGAAAAAATACTATATATCAAAGGACTAATGTCTAGAATCTGCAAGGAACTCAAATCAGCAAGGAAAAAAAACCATTAAAAAGTAAGCAAAATATTAATATAACATATAATTAATATATTATTAATTAGATTAATCTCAAACAAAGCAGATTTTCAGAAAAAAAGTATATTACTAGGGATAAGAAAGTTGTTTCATAATGAAAAAGGGGTCAGTTCACCAAGTAGTCTTAATGATCCTAAACATTTATGCACTTAATTATAGACCCTCAAAATATATAAAGCAAAAACTGATAGAATTGAAAGAACTATGTAAACCCACAAATACAATAGAAAATTTTAACACCCACTTTTAATAATTTATTGAATAAACACATTTTTTAAAAGTAAGTACAAAGACTTGACAACACTGTCAATCAACTTTACCTAATTGATAGTTATAGAACCCCACTCAACATCAGAATACACATTCTTTTCTAGTGCTCATGAACATTTACAAAGATAGACATTGTTGTGTGCTATAAAACAAAGTCCCAATAAATTTAAAAGAAATCAAGTCATGCAAAGTATGTTCACTGACCATAATGGAATTAAATTAGAAATCAATAACAAAAAGTCACTAGAAAATCTCTAACATTTGGAAACTAAAAATCATACTTTTTAATAACTCACAGATCAAAAAATAAAGGAAGGAAATTAGGGAGTATCTTAAACCAAATCAAAATGAAAAAGCAGCATATCAAAATTTGGGGGATATAGCAAAAGCAGTGCTTGGGAGTAAACCTATAGCAGTAGAAGAAATATTAGAAAAAGATCTTAGTTTCAACTTTAAGAAAGAATAAAAAGAGCAAATTAAATGCAAATGTAGGCAGAATAAAGGAAATATTGATTTCATTGCAGAAATCAATAAACTGTAGAAAACAAAGATATAATGGAGAAAATTAATGAACTCAAAAGCTGGTTCTTTGAGAAAGGATAATAAAATGAACAAAGTCAGATTGATGAAGAAAAAGAGAGAATGTGCAAATTACCACTATTTATGAAAAATGACACTAATAAAGTTCCTATACACATTCAAAATATAAGGGAAGATATCATTTTAGTAACTTTGTTATTTTTGATGATTCAAATGAACTGGACAAATATTTTGAAAAACACAACTAGCAAACCTCATTGAAGGAGAAATAAATGACCTAAATAGTCTTATATCTATTTAAAAACATAAAAATCTCATTTTCTTTTCACCTGTTTTCACTTTCTGTAGTTTCGGTTACCCTTGGTCAACCACGGTCTAAAAATATTGAATAGAAAATCTCAGTAACAATTCATAAGTTATTATGTGCCATTCTGAATAGCGTGATGAAATCACACATTGTCCTGCTCTGCCCATCTGCCACATGAATCATACCTTTGTCCAGCTATCCACACTGTATACTCACCCACCCATTAGTCATCAACATCACCTACTCTTGACACACAACTATCAACATTGTCATGGCTCAATGACTTAGTATCGCCTGAAGCAGGTAGTCCTCCTGACCTACCATCAGAAGGTCAATATTAGTCTACAGTTATATTACAATGCCTGTGTCATTCACCTCGCTTCATCTCATCACATGGGGATTTTATCTCAAATCATCTCAAAAGGAAGGGTGAGTGTAATGAGATATTTTGAGAGAAAGAGACCGCTTTCCATAACTTATAGTATATTGTTATAACTGTTCTATTGTGTTATTCATTTTTGTTGTTATCTCTTACTGTACCTTATTTATAAATTAAGCTTTATCATAGATATGTATGTTTGGGAAACAAAGCATAGTATCTATAGGGTTCAGTGCTATCTGAGGTTTCAGGCATCCACTGGGGATCTTGGAATGGTATCTTCATCAGATAAGGGAGTACTATTGTACATATTACAGTTTTTAAAACTACAGGGATTATGCTGTACAGTAGAACTCAAGAATTTATTAATTTTGCATAAAGGCTGTGTGCCCTTTGACCAACACTTCCTCATTTCCCTCTTCCCCATCTCCTAGCAACTACATTTCTACTCTCAGCTTCTATACATTTGGCTATTCAAGATATAAAATGGGATTGTGCAGTATCTGTCCTTTTGTGTCTGGCTTATCTCTCTTAGCATAACATTCACCATGTTCATCCATATTGTAGTAAATGACAGGATTTTCTTTTTTTTTCCAAGTCTGTATAATATTCCTTTATACATACATACCACATTTTCTTTATCCATTCATTTGATCATGGGCATTTAGGTTGTTTCCATATCTTCGCTATTGTAAATAATGCTGCAATGAACATGAGAGTGAAGACAATCTCTTCAAGATGCTGATTTTAATTCCTTTGGATATATACCCAAAAGTGGGATTGCCGGATCATCTGAGAGTTCTCCTTTTAATTTTTTTGAGGAAACTTCATACTGTTTTCCACAGTGGCTGAACAAATTTACATTCCTTGTGTATAGTGTGCAAGGGTTCCATTTTTTCTGCATCCTTGCCAAGACTTCTTATCTTTGTTTTGTTGTTGTTGCTGTGTTGTTTTTTTTTTTAAATAATAGCCATCCTAACAGGTGTGAGATGACATCTACTGTGGGTTTGATTTGCATTTCCCTAGTGATGAGTGATATTGACCACTTTTTCATATACTTATTGGCCATTTGTCTTTGTTGGAGAAAGAAGGTCTTTTGTGCCCTATTAATCCAGGTTGGTTTTTTTTTTTTTTGTCATTTTTTTGCTGAAAAAAATGAGTTGCATGAGTTCTTTATATATTTTGGATACTAATTCTTTGTCAGATATATTGTTTGCAATTTTCTTCCATTCCATAGGTTGCCTTTTCGTTTTGTTGATTGCCTCGTTTGCTGTGCAGAAGCTTTCAGTTTGATCCCACTTGTCTATTTTTCTGCTGTTGTCCTATACAAGAAATCTCATTGCCAAGACTAACGTCAAGATTTTTCTCTATGTTTTCTTCTAAGAATTTTACAGTTTTAGGTTCTATGTTTAAATCTTTAATCCATTTGGGTTTATTTTTGTATATGGCATAAGATAAAGGTCCGATTTTAATTTTTTGTGTGGATATCTAGTTTTCCCAACACATTTAACTGAAGAGATCAAGCTTTCCTCTATTGTATATTCTTGGCATCCTTATAAAAAATCAGTTGACTGTATATGTATGGGTTTGTTTCTGGGCTTTCTCTTGTTATGTTGGTCTATATGTCTGTTTTATGCCAAAAGGACACAATTTGATTAGTGAAGATACATAATATATTTTGAAATGGGGATGTGTGATACCTCCAGCTTTGTTCTCAATCAAATTGCTTTGTCTCTCCAGGGTCTTTTGTGCATCCATATAAATTTCAGAATTGTTTTTTCTATTTCTGCAAAAAAAAAAAAAATGCCATGGGATTTTGATGGGGATTTCATTGAATCTCTAGATAGTTTGGGGTAGTATAGAGATTTTAACAGTATTAATTTTTCCAGCGTGAGCACAGGATATCTTTCCATTTTTTTGACTTCTTTAATTTGTTTCATCAATGTTTTATATTTTTTAGTGTACAAGTCTCTCACCTCCTTGGTTAAGTTTATTCCTATATATTTTTTTCTTTTTGATGCTTATTGTAAATGAGATTGTTTTCTTAATTTCTTTTTCAGGATAATTCATTATTACTGTATGGAAACACAACTAATTTTTGTATATTGATTTCCTATCTTGCAACTTTACTGAATATAAATTCAGTTATTATTGTTCTGACAGAGGTTTTTCTTTTTTGTGGATGTTTTCTACATACGATTATGTCATCTGCAAACAGAGATAATTGTACTCTTCTTTTCCTGTTTGGATGCCTTTTATTTCTTTCCTTGCCTAACTGCTCTCGCTAGGACTTTCAGTACTGTATTAAATAAAAGTGACAAGAGCAGATATCCTTAGCTTGTTCCTAATCTTAGAGGTAAAACTTTCAGTTGTTCTCTATTGAGTATGAGGTCCCCTGTTGGCCTTTACTATGTTGAGGTAAGTTTCTTCTATACCTATTTTGTTGAGTTTTTATCATAAAAAACTATTGAATTTTGGCAAATGCTTTTTCTTTGTCTATGAGAAAATAACGTAATTTTTTTCCTTTGTTCTGTAACATTGTGTATCACATTTATTAATTTTTGTATGTTGAACCATCCCTGCATACCAGGAATAAGTCCCACCTGATCATGGTATATGATCTTTTTAATGTGCTATTGAATTCAGTTAGTATTTTGCATCTGTATTCATTAGGAATATTGGCCTGTAGTTTTCTTTACTTGTGGTATCTTTGGCTGGCTTTGGTATCAAGAAGATGCTGCCCTCATAAAATAAGTTGGGAAGTGTTCCTTTTTCTTTTATGTTTTGGAAGACTTTAAGAATTATTGATATTAATTCTTTTATAAATGTTTGATAGAATTAATCCTTTAAGCCATCTGATCCTGAGGTTTTCTTTGTCAAGAGGTTTCCATTACTGATTCTATACCCTTATTTGTTATTGATCTCTTCAGGCTTTCTATTCTTCTTAATTCAGTCTTCCTAGATTGGATGTTTCTAGCAATTCATCCCTCTCTTCTAGGTTGTCCAATTTGTTGGTAAATAATTGCTTATAATAGTCCGTTTTGATCCCTTTACTTCTGTCATCAGTTGTAAAGTCTCCTCTTTAATTTCTGATTTTATATTTATCTGAGTCTTCTTTCATGTTTTTTTCATTAGTCTAAGTAAAGATTTGTAGAATTTTTTTAGCTTTTCAAAAAAAACAAGTTTTAGTTATGTCAATTTTTTCTATTGTTTTTCTGTTCTCTATTTCATTTTTTTCTGCTCTAATCTTTATTATTTCCCTCCTTTTGCTTACTTTGAACTATGGGTTTTTTTTTTTCTAGTTTCTTGAGGCATAAATTTAGGTTGTTAATTTGAGATGATCTTTCTCCTTTTTAAATGTAGGCATTTGTCACTATAAATTTCCCTCCTAATACTGCTTATGCTGCATCCCAAACGTTTTGGCACGTTATGGGGTTTTTTGTTTGTTTGTCTCAAGTATTTTTATAATTTCCTTTGATTTCTTCTTTGACCCAGAGATTGTTCAACACTGTGTTATTTAATATGATATATTTGTGAAGTTTCCTTTTTCCTTTTTACATTGATTTCATTCCATTGTGATTGGAAATGATACTTGATATAATTTCAAGCTTCTTAAATTTGTTAATACTTGTTTTGTGACATACTGAGTGATCTATCCTGGAGAATATTCCTCGTGTGCTTGGGAAGAATGTGTAGTCTGCTGTCTTTGGGTGGAATTTTCTGTATATATCTTTTAGATCCATTTGGTCTCTTGTGTTTTGTTCAGGTCTGCTGTTTCCTTATTGATTTTCTGTGTGAATTATCTATCCATTATCCATTATTTAAAGTGGAATATTGATGTTTTCTGCTATTACTGTGTTTCTGTCCTTGGCTACCTTCAGATCTGTTAATATTTGCTTTATGTATTTAGGTCCTCTAATGTTGGGCATATATATATTTAAAATTGTTATATCTTCCAGTTGAATTTGCCATTTTATCATTATATAATGACTTATTTCTTATAACTGTTCTGACTTAAAGTCTATTTTGTCTGATGTAAGTATAGCTACCCTGGTTCTCTTTTGGTTACCATTTGCATAGAATATCTTTTTTTCAGCTCTTCACATCCAGACTATATGTATCCTTAAATCTCTCATGAGTCTCTTATAGCCACTATACAGTTGAATCTTACTTTATTTTTGACTGTTCAGCCACTCTGAGTTCCTTAGATGGGGATTTAATCCATTTACATTTAAAGTAATTATTAACAGGTAAGAACTTTATTACCTATTTATTTATTTGTATAGCAAAAAACTGGAAATGATTCACGTGTGTTAATGGTTGGATAAATAAATTATATCATTGGGGACTCAGCAATAAAAAAGTGAATATTGTCATATGCAATAATATGAACAAATTTCAAAGTAACTATGCTAAGAGAAGATAGACAAAAAATACATATATTATAATTCCATTTACATAAAATTCTGGAAAATGTAAACTGATCTATAGTAACAGAAAACAGATCAGTAGTTTCATGAGCCAAGGGAGGACAGTGGGGAAGGAAGACAAGAATTACAAAAGGATGTAAAGAAACTGTTAAAAGTGTTGGTTATGTTCAGTAATGTGATTGTGGTGATGGTTTTAAAGGTGTATCCATATGTAAAAACTTCAAATTGTACACTTTATGCACCTGTATTTACTATATTTTCTTACTTTCTGTGTTCTTGATGCACCTGGGCCCCTGCTGACTGGGAAGAGATTATCTCTCCCAAGGGTAGCCAAGTCTTAGAGATGGCTAAAGACTTTCCTGGAAGCATACTTTCATATGCAAATTAACCAATTCAGAGCCCATACCCTAACCTACCTCCTCTATCTGGCTCTTACACTCCAAGGATGCAATATTCCACTGTCCTCATCACCCAAGGGCCAGGTACTAGGTAACTAAGGACAGCCTCTATGCCCCAGAGCCCACTGAAATTATTCAAGCTAGCCACTCTTCAGTTTCCTTGCCTTGCCTTGCCTATCCCACAGAAACCATAATAAAGGCTGTTGTCCATGCTTTCCCCTCATTGCTTCTGCCTCCTGACTGACCCAGGCACTTCCCCACGTGGCCCAGAATGGCATGTCCCTTCCACTCAAGAACTGTAACTAGCTATCTTTTAGATAGCAGTCCTTACCTGATCCGTTGGCCTCACTATACCTACATAAAAGCAAAATCCCAGGTACATTTCAAAATATTGCCATTTATTGTGTGTACGTCATACCTCAATAAAGCTATAAAACTAGTAATTTAAAAATGGGAAACAATAGCACCTTTATGAACCTTTATATTTGTTTCCATTTCCATCTTCCCTCTAAGAGGATTTTTGTTTCTCTTATAAGCTTTAGAGCAGGCTATCCAACGGAAGTTTCTGCAATGACGTAAAATTCTATACGCATGCTTTCCAATATGCTAGTGACTTGCCACTTGTGACTGATGAGCACTTGAAATGTGGTAGTTTGACGAATTGTTAGTTTAATTCCATTTTCACCAATTATAATTCAGATTAAATAATCACATGTGGCCAGCAGCTGCCACACTGGACAGTGTGGCTCTAGAGATTGTTGATGATATGATTTCCCCTGAGCAGATATTCTTTTCCTCTAGTGGGTAAAAGAGAAGATCTATTTAATCCGACAAGGAGTTAAATTGATCGAGGCTGGGTTTTAGTTTTATAAGACTCTATTTTGATTTGCTCTCACTCCTGGAGTGTAGATCCTCCCAGGTCTCAACTGAATTGTTGGCAGGACCTACGCTCCATTTTTGTCTTAATAGGCCATGATACTACTTTCTTTTTCTTTTTTTGGTTCTTTGGCCCGTGCAATTTAAGGATAGTGCTTTGAGGGAAACAGTGGCACACGGTTTCGGGCTCACTTCTCTGTGATTCCCTTGGCGGCTTGATCTTGCCCTTCAAGTTCCAGCTGTCATAATTGCTCTCTCTGAAAACTTCAAAGAGCTGCTGCTTGTGGTGTATCCAGTTTCCATCGTTATTCTCAGCATGAAGATTAATTGATCCAAGCGCCATTACTATATGAAGATGTGGAAATTCTCACAGGACTTCTGTTGTAAAATAATACTTGTTAAGGTTCTACTTTGGTGACGATACATGTTGCCTCCTCCTCTTCCTTAACTCAGAACTAGCACTTAGTCCTAATGTAATGGTAAAATCTGCTTTCTCTAAGCTTAGGAAATCTAAGTAGTAAAATTTAAAATCTACTGACTTCTCAGTACCGTTTCTCCTGCTCAAGTTGTGTTCCAGTCAACTTATTCAATGCTTATAGTTTTCCATGGCATCTCTCAGGCTTTACCCCTTGCTTACAATCTCTCTTGAGCTGCCTTTTCCTCACTTCAAAACTCAGCATTCTAGGTCGCATATTCTCAACTCTAATTCCTTTACTTTATCCTCTGAAAGCTTAGCGTACCCGTCCATTAAGGGCAGAGTTAGCCATTAAGTATCCTCCTGTCTTTACATACCTTCCTTCTTTCTATCTCTGCACACTCATCTCCTTCTGCTTCTTCAATTTCCATGCCCTGAGGTAACTTTCTGAAATCCAGGCCTTGGGCTGTCACTTCGCTGCTTCCTGCCTCTCAGTCATCCACCATTACCCACAGGAAAAAGCCCAAACTCTTTGACATGGTACATAAGCTCTTCCGTGTGCTGGTCATAACTGACCTTCCCAGCCGAATTTTTAGCTCGACTTCCACGTGCATCTACCTAAAGGTCCAGTTTTTCCAGGTTTAATTTTTTCATGGAAATGGAGTTTTCAGTTTTTTTCAAGAACATGTCATATCTGTCATGTCCCTCGGTTTTTGTCAGGCTCTATTTTCTTCCCTAAATGCTCGTCCTTCCTCCTTTCCCAGAAGAAATTCTATTCATCCTTCACGGTCCATTGAAACATCACCTGTGTTGTGAGACCTTCATCCTGATGTTTTTCTCTGGCTGGTCTGTTAGCTCCTGAGGCTTGTGCTGTTGCTTATTCAGCATGTGCCATTTTCTTATATCCCCTTAGCACAGTGCTTGACAAGTAGTAATTGCTTTACAAGTGTTTGTTTTATATAACTGAATTGCAGTGAATACCAGGGCTTAGCCTGGGCCTCAGCTGACTCTTTAGACAGAAAACTAAGTGTTTCAAGCCCTGCATGTAAGTCCCAGGGGAGGCTATTTTGGTCAGGTGGGTGTTTTAGCACTTGTCAGCTCATAGCATGTAGGTAGCTGCCAGTTTTCCCCTCATATCTTGGTCCAATACTGGATATCATAAAGGATATTGTCATTTTTAAGCATAACAAGGTATTTTTTTAATAAACCCTTCAAAGGAGCTAAGTTTTATACAGTTACATGTGGGGAAAGGCTGCATGGAAATACTAATATTTTATAATTTGAGCCAGAAGTTGCATCTGTATCCTTAAATTTACTGCTGAATTGTCATCAGAGTACATTGCAGAGTGGCTCCGTGATTCCTTAATAAGTTAGCTGGCTCTTAGCTGGAAGAGGGAATTTTATTTAGCAATTGAGGTCAGAAGTATTTGGATTGCTTCTTAGATTAAGGTTATTTTCTAGCTTATGCTCCGAAGATCTAAAGTGCAATGTAGCATTGAATGCAAAACAGACATATGCTTGTGCCTGAGGCAGTGGAAAAATGAGGTCTCAGTACACTTCATATAAAGTTTCCTAAAGGTATGCTGTGCTATAAAATTGATGAAGAAACACCAAGGAGAAAAAAATAAGTGAAAACACTTTTAGGGCACATCCTGGGACTGCGGTCCCCAACCCTTCGGCCACGGACTGGTACAGGTCCAAGGCCTGTTAAGGACCAGGCTACAGAGCTCTGCTGCCCCCCAAACCCATCCATGGAAAAATTGTCTTCCATGAAATTTAGGAACCGGGTTGGGTGGGGGGCACACACCAGAAGGTGAGCAGCGGGTGGGCCAGTGCAGCTTCGTCTGTATTTATAGCCACTCCCCATCGCAAGCACCACTGCCTGGGCTCCACCTTCCGCCCGCTTCCCCCACCACCCCATCTTTGGAAAAATTGTCTTCCATGAAACCAGTTCCTGGTGCCAAAATGTTAGAGACCGCCATCCTAGGACATTTAAGCAATGTCAGAAAGGAAAAAAGAAAATAAATGCCATTATACATGAAAGAATTATAGAAAGAAAATAGGATGTCTCCTATTTGAAAACTTGGTGTCTCCTTGGAAAACTGAAGGGGCTCCATCTGCAGTTGGAAGAGGAACAGTGTGTGCATTGTAGGAATGGATGCAGAGCCATGAACAGAACCTCTGTTAAGTCATAGAAATTTGAAGGGGAGAGTAATCCTATGAGGAAAGCCACCCAGAAGAGCTATTCAGCTCCAAATCAGAAGGTAAACCAGGGCCTGCTGGGGGGATGACAGGGTGGATCTCTCAGCTGTAGACAAGGTGGTTATCTTCGTGCTCTCTCCCTAGCCCCTGAAACTGGGGAAAGCAACAGAGAATTTTTTCCAATCACTACCTTACTGCACAAAGACAACCTCCAAAAGGAAACTGTTCAGGTCTGGCCTACACCAGATTCAAGCAGAGAATTGCTGGGGCTTGAGACTCCTCTCACTTCCCCAGCTCAGTACCTCTGCTCACCAGTGGCACGGCTAGCGCCTTCCCATGTAAGAAGTGGGGAATTGGATAGATAGATGAATTCTGGGTTCCCAAAATTATATAGTTTGAATAAAAGAAGGTATGAGGCTGTACAACGATTTGAAAAGACTTTAGATTACAAAAGCAGCATTTGTATGTCATAACACATAAGCCACTGATCAGCAAATGCATAACAGCAATGCAAAAAGAACAGGCTGCAGAATATCTTAATTGGAATAGGGGTAGGGTGATTGAGAGCATTCAGAGTCTCCTAAAGAGACCTTTTTTTTTAACAATTAGAGTGTAACCTCTCACCTCCACACCAAGAAACTAGGATAACTCTTCCAGGGAAATGAGAAGTTGTCTTTCCCACCTTCCATTGAGAACTCATGAGTGTTGTCAATGACACTTTAATTCAGTAAAGTTATTCAATGCATAGGTTACTCTCTGTTGAGACATGTCACACAGTAATCACGTAAAATAATTTCATATACAGGATCATATTCTGACAATGTCTTTACAACCTTGCACAAATGAAATTAAACATACCAGTTTGAACTTTGCACGTAGCCGTTTGAATTTGGCACTGGAAGGCCAAGCACCGCCTGCCATCTCCATCAGCCTTTTTGAGTCTCTTTTCCCTGAGATTCACTGCCCTTAAATGTCTGATAAAATGGCAGCATTGTCCCAATTTTCAATTTCAGAAAGAGGGCACATTTCGCCATTTATTAGTGATGTCTCTTATCTCCGATGCCAGCCAGTGTGCTACATTCCATCCATCAATACTCAGTGAACTAGAACTATGGTGAGTGCTTTAAGATTTTCTACTCTGCTGAGGACTCGCACAGCTTTAGAAGAAAGGAAAAAAGACAAAAGGCTGGCTCCTTGCCTGTGCCTTGAGTTGTAATAGATATTCCCCCAATTTATCATACTTCTCTGAATTTTTAAAATGTACGTTAGATGACAGAAGCTATTAGAGCCCTAATCTGAGTCAATATTGATGGTTGTCAGATTAGCAACTTTCTCATGGAAAACAGATTTAGTCATTTAACACAAACTATTGCAGAGGGAAAGTAAAAGTCACTAAGCGTTAAAACCCCCACTCCTAACAAATGTTATCCCAACAAATAATTTATCCTTCCCAGGATTAACATGACCCAAATTTATTTTATCATTATTTATTATTATGAAGAGAAATATATATTAAAAGAAACAAAAAGTCCGTCTAAGCTTCTCTAAGCCCTTGTAGAGATCTGATTTTCTGAGATGCAAACATTCCACACTCGCCGATTAAATGAAAAGCAACATGAAATAACGCTCTAGCTATAGCACATTTTTCCTTCATTGCGCAGAGCTGGCCTGAGGCTTGTTTAAAAAAGTACCAGATGTTTTTTTTTGAGAAATATATTTGTCTTTGTGTGGTGACAGATGCTCTTTGAAATTACAAAGTATGTAATAGCAGAGTTTTCCATTTGAAATCAGGAAATTTAATTTTTCCCCAACTCACATCTAAAAAACAAAGCTCAGTATAATAAGGTCCTTTAACATGATCTCAGTATAGGCCTGCCACTTTGAATTTTGTAACTCAGCTAGGAGCACTAATTAATTCTAAAAGGCAAAGGGGCCATTTGAGGAGCATTTTTCTGTTTTGATTGGGGTGTTAGGTGGTTATTGATCATAGTATAAGGACTGTGTCATGTTTTTGTGCTTTGTTCCTACAAAGGAGGATGACATTCAGGTGACTGAGACAAATGTCCCACTTTATAGCTGTAAGAAAAAGTTAGCATTCATAAGAGAGTCTTCGTGCTGTGGAAGTAGTTATTGTGCTCCTGAGATTATATCATTAATTATGGTGATCATAAAGGTGAATAGAGCCATACAATTATAAAATACATCTCACTGGTTGCCAGGGTGAAAAAAAAATTGATAATACACTGTGTTTACAAGTCCATGTGGAAATTAGCATTCTTATACAGGTACTTGGTTGGTAGGAAAAAGAAGAGGTGACATACTTTTAGGCAGACAATGTGATAATAAAGTTATGAAAAATAGCTTTGAGTCAGCAATTCTACTAGGACTTTATCATATAAATATATTTGAACAGATATGGAGATATAAATATTCATTACAACACTGTAATAACAGAAAAAGCAAACTAGATATTTAACCAATATGAGGCTGATAAAATTAATTATGATTTATCCAAACACTGGAAGACCAGACCACCTACCAGTAAAATTATATAACAGTATAAATGCTATGCTCCCATTTGGGTATATGCATTTATACACACACACACACACACACACACACATACATATACCTATAAACATATATTCATGTGAAGTCCCTTATATGCTTTTATATGTAATATAGCCATGAAATATTTCTTGAAGGGTGCATAGGAAGCTGCTAAGCCATTTCTTCTGGGAAAGGAAATTGAGGCCTGGAATGAGAAAATGATATATTTTTATTGTATTTATTAGTATTTGATACTGTCAAAGTTTCTCTATGTCCATGAATTGCTTTTTACAGTTAGGCAAATATATTGTTTCAGAAGGTCATTTTAAAATCAATGCTATTTTCATTTTGTCTTTCATTATATGTTACTAAGGATAAGATCACCCAAAATAGGCCAGTTTGGACAAAAGTTAAGCGTGTGGCCACCCGTCACTGTGTGAGAGGTCATGGTGTTAAGAGTGCTCATGTCTCACTTGTACTTTTCCTTCTTGGTCTGATAGATAAATGATAATAGAAATGTGGCTTGGTAGAAATGCATTGAGTTCGTCACATATTGTCTGCCTAGCACCCTTCTTTTCTTCTAGAAATATCCTTTCTTTGGGAATTCCTTTTATCTCCCTCAACCACACAAGTCCAGCGGGAGTTGGGGTTTTTTCCCCTGACTATGCTTCCTTGGGTTCCCAGAGAGGACATCACACTTAAACTGGCCAATCAAGTCCTTCCCTGGGAGCCTGTAGTCAGATTAACATTAAATTAACACATACATATGCTTCAAGAACATTTTTCAAATTAGAAATAGGAATATTTTGAAAATTATTCATTTAAGAATATACACATATGTATTATATTTACCATAAATAGCACAAGATTCCAAAATTCTGAGAACTGTATTTGGTGAGGCAAAAATTCAACGTTTCTGTTAGAAATTTTCTTTTAATTTTCTGAATTTCTCTGAAAAGAATTTTGCTTTTGAATATTCCAGAGATGCCAAAATGAAAATATTGCTGCAACCACATTGAAGTGCTACCAAAATGACACAACAAAAAAGCTGTGGGGGTGTTGTTACATATGTGCTGCTGCTTCTTATTAAAGAAATATGTTTTATGTCATACTGTGACATCTTATTGATCCCTACTGGACAGTTTATTATTTGTTTTTATGTTGCATCTAATATAAATCACCCAGAAACATTTTACTGACCGGGACTGCTGATATTCCAATCCATAAGAAGTCTCCTTTCAGTCTGAGTAATTTTCACTTAAGTACTATGATGTGTTCTAAATTAGCATTTTTGATGATTGCATTAATTATAATAACAACATAACGTGGAAACACCATGAATATCCAACAGTAGGGGACTAGTTTGAAAGGAAAGGGAAGGATGAGTAGATTTTGAATGTCTTAGGAAAGAGCAGGTCTAGAAATGTTGGTAGGATCTAATCAGGTGTGGTAGAGGGCAAGTTCAAATGCATGATGATTAAAACCTGGGATCTGATAATTTGCCCAATTCAGAGACATTTGGAGGGCAAGTGAGCAGACAGACCAGCAGGACTGGAACAGATGGTCCCAGCTGCAAAGTTGAGAGAGAAACTTTTGGAACTGTACGTTTGGACCAACTTATAAGAAGCCATAAATGACATGATGATGATAGCAGTGCTTAAGCAAAAGAAATCTGATGGCTTGGTGCAAAGTAAACTGAACTGGGGAGAAAACTATTTTACATAATCCAGTCTGAGGGAAGACAGAGATATATAAATGGGGGCGATGGCAGAAATTCATCACCAGTTATTGCAAATAGTAACTATTACTAATATTTATTTATTTAGTACTCACTCCGTGTGGGATTCTGAGTGTTTTAAAGGAAAATGTATTATTTCATTGCATTCTCATAAGAACCATAGGGAAGTGTTTATTATTGCCCCAATTTATGCAGGGAAGGAAACAGAGGTTCAAAGAATTGAAGTGGCTTTTCCAAAGTACCCAGCTGGTTAGCAGTGGAGTCAGCATTTTACACTAAGCTGTCCAGCTCCACCGTGCTATGCCACATAATGGGATTTGGGGACTAGACCCCCTCCTCACCCTGTCTGTCTGACTCCTCTCCTACCACTCTCCTCCTCGTTAGCTCTTCTCCGACTAGGCTCTCCTCTTTGCTGTTCCTGAACAAGCCCTCTCCCTCCTCTGCCTTTGTTGCTCTTTCTCCTTCTGCCTGAGATGCCCTTCCCTCAGTGAGCCAGCTGGCTTTTCCCTCGCCTTCCTCAGGGGCCTGCTCAAACATCTGGTCAGTGAGGCATTGCTTGCCCTTCCTATGTAGTTGGATTCTCCATTCTCCTAACACCTTTCCCTTGCTTTATTTTTCATTCTAGAATGTATCCAACATGACAAACTATGTATTTATTTGATTATTTGTTGACTGTTTCCCTCAGCCCCCATTAGAATATAAGGTCCTTGAGGGTAGCAGATTGCTACTGTCTGTTTTTTCACTCCTGTACCTATCTTAATGCCAGGCACGAAATGAACACTTAGGACGTATTTGTTGACTAGATGAATAAAAGGAACAGATAAAACCCTCTGTTGGATATTTGATTTAAGGACTTGTCCCTAATCCAGCAAACCTGTATCCCTCCAAGACAGTTAGTCTATGATGGCATAGATCATATCTCTTCAACTTTATATCTCCAATGTCTGACACGGTGCCAAAATAGACTTATATGCCTTATTAATATGCAAATGAATGAAAAATAATACATGTGTCTCATGTGTGGTAGGCATGCCACAGTAGACATGATATACACTTTGCCTCTACCACCTCGGATGGTCTCTCCCTCAGGGTTTTACTTTTTCTGTCTGCTCACTCCTTTCAGTGTGATGATCCAAACTTGGTTCTCTGGGCTCCTGAGTCACTCATTTACTTTTTGAATGGATCTCCTTTTTATTTCCCTTCTCACAGTGGTTTTTGTCCACACCATTTATTTGGCTTTTCTTATTTATTATTTTATCTTTAATTTTTTGTGCATTCATAACTTTTCTGTCCAGCTTGATGTTTTCATGATCTGTACCACTCTAATATTTCTTTGCATCATTCATAAGAGGATGTGCATGAATGAGCAAATGAATGAATGAATTTGCAGGTGAAAAAAATTTATGACAGGAAATGAAAAAAAAAGGGTAAAACATCTATGTATAATGATCAAGTAGACAGAGTTAGATGCCTGAACATTTAATTAACTGAAATGGAACTAACTTAAATGGAGTACTTACTGCAACCCCTAAAATCCCCCTGGTCTAGATTGGGAGTGGGGGGTGGAACGCATAGCATTCTTTGAAAGCAGAACATGAATAAGCGAATTGCTGTAAGATTTGCCTAAGTTTGAATTTGGTGATTCCTTTTTAATTGGAGTACCTTTCATTGAGAAACAAATTTTAAACAAAAAAAAATCTCAAATGTAAAAATCACATAGAGTGCTCTATGTACATTCCTTATTAATGTGTATTCTTTAGGCAGTATTCCTTTTCCATGTGTATGAAATTATATGTTTGCTTTTCTGTTTCAGGATACATAACACTGAAAGGGGTAGGAACCATATTTACAATGTTCAGTTGCCTTAAGCTATGCGAAACTCATATCCTATGTGTCTATTCTGTAGGAAAGAATGATTGTAGACTTGTAGACTTTGAGAAGCTCAGCAAAGGAGGCTTCATAGAGAAATGAGGTATATACTTTTGCTGGTGAAAAAATAGATGCAGCCTAGTCCAATGTGGTGATATGCCAATAACATATGATAGGGGAAGCTTGTGCTACTTCCCATGAAGTATAACCCTTTTGAGAAATGACATACTGCTTCTTGAAAGCTACAAACTTCTTACAAAAAAAATAAAGCACAAGCAGAATGCATGTGACAAACTGGATGAACACCAGCAGTTCACCAGAGGTGAGTAATTCAGACGCTTAACCCAATTGCTAACAGTCTGATCAGCAGGAACAACTTTCTATCTAGAGAGTTCCAGAAACAACCTGAAAGTGATCAGAACAGACATTTGCAGTCAAAACCAAAGTGTTCTTCACATATTCAAAATTTACTTTCCGACTAAAAAAAATTAATAATAAATTTATTTCACAATCCCCTGATAGGTTTTGGCCCCCCACGTCAAATTCTGGCAACTTCACGTTATTATCAGTTTCATTTGCCTCTAGAGAGAAAAGCTCTCACCCAGGTGCAGGTATCTATTTGCTTTTAGCACTGTTGTTTCTTTCTGGGCTTGCCAACTTTGTCAGTTTAAATATAACATTTGAAATATTTTTTCAGTATAACAACCTGTGTATAAGTAGTGATAAAAAGCAATCTTCTATGCAAAGTTGGGCAAAAATAACTTTTGAGAACAAGAAAGCAGGTCAATATGGAATAGGTATACATGTCACACTCAGAAAGAAATCGGATCTCTGAGTTCTTACAGCCTCCTTTAACAACTGTCTTTGTGAGAGGATCAATTATAAATCAATAAAAATGTTCTAAAGAGGAAATCTCTGCTACTAAAAAAAAATAAACTATTTGCTTATTTAATGTAATTTGTCACTAAAATAATAGCCTCTAACAATGGAACATCAAGCAAACACATAGACAGAAGTAATAAACTATCCTGGATTGGGTGTCCAGATAGCTTGGAACTCAGTTTCTGATGCTAAGGCCCCAGAGCTCACATCAGAATGGTATGTGGTTCCTCATAGAGATGTGGACTCAGTGGTTTGGTAAATATTTTTATGTAGATATGGACTCAGAGGGGACATTTGGAAGTCTCAGGTTGGCAGCTTATTTTCAAATTGTCCAAAGAGTAAAGAAATGCTTATTTTGAAATTACTTTTCAGTTTAAGAACTTCAAAGCCTCAGGTTACCCAATCAGAAGTGTGTGTGTGTGTGTGTGTGTGTGTGTGTGTGTTGACTTAAAAGCAACACATTAAACCACTTTCCTTTCTAGAGTAATGCAGCTAACAAACACTGAAGATTTCCTTTGCCACCACTTTAAAGCAGGCTTAAAATAAGAAAGACAGTTAGTGGGGATTAAAACCAGAATTCACAGGGAGAGTGTAGGCCTGCAAAAGTGAAAAGGCTCTATTTAAGAAGGAAATGGGAAAAGACCTAAAATGGGTTGTTTATTTCTACTGTTTCTGGAAAGGAATTAAGATTTGGGATTCCAAATACCATCGGAAATGACGGACTTTGGGATACCATTGCATAAGGAAAAGGCCTAAATATCTAAAAATTAAATCCCATTGTTAGATGTATAACAATAAACAATGAGAAGGTTAAAAATGAGTAAGCTTTTCAAAGAGCTGAATCTCTGCCATGACCAATAAATTAGATTACTCATTTTTAAACTGCAGTTGTCTAATGTTGCAGGAACTTACCATTTACTTACAAAAAGAATACACCACTTACAACAGAGTAATGATGCCCTCTGGACTAGATTATTTGTGTGATTTTCATGCTTTGTGATTATATAGATATATGATAATTTAATCATTACCATATATTTTTTGGAGTTGTTTAGTACTTTGATTTAAAAAGAAAAAAATTTCAAACTTTCAGATTCCAAATAAGTGATAAAAATAGGTCATGGCTTTCTCTGTGCCTTCTCCAGTTTCCCGCAGCATATGTCTGGCATCTTATTTATTCTCCCTGGCCTCCTCTAGGCTGTCTTTGACCGACTCACATGGCTCTACCTACTTCTTCTTCTTACACCCTATTGAAAATAAAGCTGATATTTGAGGTCACACAGTAAAACTAAACTTCAGTTGGATCGTAATCAGTTATTTAATTAAAAGTATAAATCATGGGCTTTTAACTCCTACCCTGTTTTAGAGGGGAATGAAGCCACAAGGAAACATTAAATAGCTATACCAGTGAGGAGAAAATGCTGCATAAATGAGACCCTAAGACAGAAGACAAACTTTGTAGATGTCATGGCTTCGCTCTAAATTGGCTTTACTGGCCTTGTAGCAGGGAGCAAAATAGAAAAGTTTAGTGGAATATTGCTTACTTGAAGCTGCAAATTCTAAAAGATTCATACTTTTCTTTTTTTAAAAAAATTTTTTCTTCCTTTAAAGAAAGGTAGGATCTGTAAAAAGGGCCCTCATTTGTCAAATGTGGCATTCAAGGTTATCTCTGTCTACCTGGCCTCCTCATCCTCTAAACACCCCCTTATTAGGGAGGGTGTCATCCCTACTAAGCCCTCACGTGTCTGTTCAGCCTGGGCCTGCAGGTCCTGTCTCAGGGTGACTGGTTATTAAGGGCTGGAGAGAATCGTGGGAGTGTATTCAGTAGTTCTCACATGCAGCCTTACATATATTCTTTTTTGTGGGTTCAGCTGGTCCTGCCACCCATCAAGTCTCCATGCCTGGGTTGCTGCTTTCGAGTCCCAGCTTCAGTCCCTGTCTGATTCCTCCTCCTGCACCTGGCCCTGACTTACACAGCTCTGTGGCAGCTCCCTGGTAACTGCTGGGTGGTCTCTCTGACACTAGTCGGTGCCTGCTCATGTAGACTTGCTCTCATCTTGTGTTCCAATCGTGACTGGTTTCATATCATGAAACTCAGATATCCCCACGATAATCTCTCTCCTAGATCTGCTTTATGGACACTTGGCTCCATGGATCCCTCCACTTAGCTGCTGCTTTGTCCATCTTCCAACTTCTATCAGATTCAGGGGTCAGTCTAGACACTGCCAAGTCCTGACCTCTCCTAGCCAGGACCACACTGTCCTCACCTGGGAATTTTTGACACCTTATTTTATCCAGGCAAAATATGAGTCAATGGGTTTATTTTTAGTTGATTATTGAACTTACTATTATTTAATAGCCATAAAATATTAATATTATATAGCCATACCAACACTGACTCTAAGTCATTAAATCATAAGCCTTTAAAAACGATGATAGAAAAATCATAATAATCTAATAGTATCATTTTACAGAGTTTAGGCCCAACAGGTTCATATATGTTTTATATGTTTTCAACTTAGCCATAGGTCATTGGTTTCTGCCATGTTTTCTGGTGGGAGAAAAGGAATCTCCCATTTATTACACAGTATGCTCACAGAGTCACCAAATAAAAGTTGTCTGATTGGCTTTTACTGGATATATCATAAGGTCTTATCAGGAGCACCCTTCCTACAAAGATGTGAGGAAGGAGAAGGATACCAAACCAACCACTACACAAGTCCTGATAACTCCTTGCTATTCAGCACAAATCTATGGGCTTGGGAGGGTATATTTTGTAGAGGTATTTTTGACATTTTTTAGGAAAAGTTAGTTCATAATACTAAAGGAATTTGTCAATGATTCTTTGTCAGAAAGTATATTAAATTATGGTTCCAAATGGCCTGTATATTCCTCTAACAAATATGATTATGGATTGTAGAATTGTTTGAATACAAGCATATTAATTCACCTCAATTCTGAGATGAGCAAAGCTGGGGATTTTTACATCTTCACAGACAATTCTCCAAGTGAAATAAACTCATTGAGTCTTGGTTATAATTAGACAAAATTACAATGAATCACAACTTGGAAAATGCTCACATCAATTTCTTTATGTAATTGTATATCTAATAAACAACCCCTTTCTAAAATTTTGTAACTAGGATACCATATTTCTATGCTTTTAAAAAATTTCCAATGTGAAGATCAACAATTAGGTTCTTCCAGTATAATAACTTTTTATAGAAAGAGGAACTATGTTATCCCAAAAAGCTGGGATACAAATTAAAATATTATGTAAAAAACACCATTGATTTGTAGTACAGCCGATTTCTATCTGAAGCTACATTTAAAAATTTAGTCATTTAAAAAAAAGTCATCTTTAGCAGTATTCCTTAACATTTAGGACAAGAAATAGTACGGCAAAAATATAATTGAATACTAAGAATTTCTGTATCCAAATTTCTTATTCCTCTCTAGCTGTAAATTTATAATCAGCTTCACCAAACTTTTCCATCAAAAATATTCTAAATTTTTTTTATTTTGTTTTGTGGGGAGATATATTTCTTACTGGGAAAATAAATGCTATTTTATTGAAGAGTTGGTTCTTAACAAACTAGTGAATCTGGAATTGGTGCAGGAAGCCCTCACCGTGAGTGAAGGTAACCAGTACTTATTGCAAAGACTCCTGGATGAAATAATTTGTCAATTCATACTCCTCATCTTCACCGGGAGATGAAAAAGACAAACACAGGACACTCAGAACATACTTTTTCCTGCAATGAATCTATATCAAATTTGAAATCAGATCTATCCTTCTAACTTTAAATCTCTTGGAAACTTAATGAGTATCCCAGCTTTTGAAGGTTTTGGTTTTTCAAAACATTATGTATATATTTAGGGTATATGACATGATGTTTGGATATACATGTAGATAGTGAAAAGCTTACTATCTACAAAGGTTACTAAAAGCAAATGTAAAAAAAAAAAAGCAAATGAACATGTCTATCATTTCACATAGCTACCTATTTTGTGTGTGTGTGTGGCAAGAGTACCTAAAATCTTTTTTGGCAAAAATCCTGAGTACACTAAAATACTATGAAGCACAGCCCTCATGTTGTACATTATATCTCTAAATTTGTTCGTCTTACATATATGGTACTTTATATGCTTTGACTTAATTTCCTCATTTTTTCCTCCCCCGACTTCTTAACCCCTGTTTTATTCTCTATATGTTCAACTTTTTAAAATATATTTTAGATTCCACATATATAAGTGAGATCATGTAGTATTTTTCTTTTTGCATCTGGCTTATTTCACTTAGCATAAATGCCTTCCAGATTCATTCATGCTGTGGCAAATGTCAGCATTTTCTTCTTATTTTTTTAACAAAAATCTTCATTATTTCAAAGTCAACTGTCAATACATAGTTCAAGCTTTCAGATTCTTTAAGAGACTATAACATTTTAACCAATTTACGTGACAAGTGTTGCCTTTATTTTAAACCTCTAAAAATTTAACAAGTTACTTTTCTATTTAAGTCCATGTGTTTTAGAGGTTATGACTGAATTACTACTGTACTATGGTCAGTAGTGCAATTTGGTTGCAAAATTTATCACCCAGTGACTAATCAAGCAACTATCCTCAAGATTTTATTTAAATTTAGTCCAACAAATATTTGACAGATAATGAAAACAATGATAAGACATAATATAGAAGGAATTATTTTAAGTCTTGAATTGCATTTCATTATTGGACCATTAAAAATGATAAATACAATATTATATACAATATTTTATTTTTGTATTTTTAGACATATACAACATTATCAATCTCTGTATCAGGGTATATGTTTTAAAATGCATAATTTTAAATTGATAAAATTGAAATATCTGAATTAAATATCTATTTTTAATCTATTTTTTAATTCATTTCTGAAGAACTGTAACAAGTGCATTGGATTCAGAAAATGTATAATCCAGTTTTTTGAGTGTTTAAGATGGAAGGTACAAAATCCACAATGAGACCTTGAACATTCTATGAACAATACATGAAGCAAGAACTATGTATGTTGTGTAATTCCCATGACTTTGTATAGAACTTGCCCCAGAGCAGGTCAGTAAATATTTGTTGATTTAATCAATGAAGATGAGGGAGAGCTCTAGTTGCAGAGAAATTTAAATACCAACATAAATTTGGATTTAATATTTTAAGAAATAGGGAGCCACTTTTTTCTGGTGAATTTTAATGTAAATACAGTATTTAAAGAAAAGTTTTAGGCCAGGCACGGTGGCTCATGCCTGTAATCCTAGCACTTTGGGAGGCCGAGGCGGGTGGATCTTCTGAGCTCAGGAGTTTGAGACCAGCCTGAGCAAGAGCAAGACCCCGTCTCTACTAAAAAATAGAAAGAAATTAACTGGCCAACTAAAATATATATAGAAAAAATTAGCCAGGCATGGTGGCACATGCCTGTAGTCCCGGCTATTCGGGAGGCTGAGGCAGTAGGATCGCTTAAGCCCAGGAGTTTGAGGTTGCTGTGAGCTAGGCTGACAACACGGCACTCACTCTAGCCCAGGCAACAAAGTGAGACTCTGTCTCAAAAAAAAAAAAAAAAAGAAAAGTTTTTACTATTTAAAGTGAGTACCTAGGGCAAAAGCTAAAGTAATTTTCTTCTCCATTTCTTACTGCCTTTTTTTAAATTATGGTCAAAAACTTATATAACATAAAATTTGCCATCTTAACCATTTTTAAATATACAGTAGTGTTAACGATATATACATTGTTGTATAACACATTTCTAGAACTTTTTCATCTTGCAAAACTGAAACCCTATATCCATTGAACAGCTCCCCTTCCCCACCTTCCCCTAGCTCCTGGCAACCATCATTCTACTTTCTGTTTCTAAAAGTTTGACTATTTTAGATACCTTGTATAAGTGGAATCATGTAGCATTTGTCTTTCTGTGACTGGTTTATTTCATTTAGCATAATGATCTCAAGGTTTATTCATGTTTTAGCATCTGAGAGGGTTTTCTTCTTTTTAAAGCTAAAAAATATTCCATTGTATGTGTATGACACATTTTCTTTATCACTTCCACATTTTAGCTATTGTGAATAATGCTGCAATGAACATGGATGTGCAAATATCTCTTTTCAATTCTTTGGGATATATACGAGACATGGGATTATGGGATCACATGGTAATTTTACTCTTAATTTTTTAAGGAAATTCCATATTGTTTCCCATAGAGGCTACAGCATTTTGCATGCCCACCAACAGTACATGAGAATTCCCATTTCTCCACATCTTCACCAACACTTTACATTTCTGGGTTTTTTTGTTTGTTTGTTTTTTGTTGTTATTTGTTTTTTAAATAATAGCCATCCTAATGGGTGTGAGATAATATGATGTAATATCTCATTGTGGTTTTGATTTGCATTTCCCTAATGATCATAAAGATGCTGAACATTTTTCATACGCTTTTTGGCCATTTGCATGTTTTTAGAGAAATATGTATTCAGTCCTTTGTCCACTTTCTAATTTGATTGTTTTTTTAATGTTGTTTTAAGAATTCTTGATATATTCTAGATATTAACCCTTTATCAAATACATGGTATGCAAATATTTTCTCCCATTCCATAAGTTGCCTTTTCACTCAGTTCATTGTTTCCTTTGCTATGCAGAAACTTTAAAGTTTGTGTAGTCCCATTTCACTATTTTTGCTTTAGTTGCCTGTGTTTTTGGTGTTGTATCTAAGAAATCCTTGCCAACACCAATGTCTTGAAGATTTTATGCTATGTTATCCTTTATGATTTTACAGTTTCATATCTTACGTTTAGGTTTTTAATACATTTTGAGTTAATTTTTGTACATAGTAAAGGTAAGGGTCAAACTTTATTATTTTGCATGTAGATGTCCTGTTTTCCCAATGACATTTGTTGAAAAGACTATCTTTTCCCCATTCTGCAGCCTTGGCATCTTTTTGAAAGATCATTTAACCATATACATGAGACTTTATCGCTGGGTTCTCTATTTCGTTTCATTGGTCTTTATGTCTATCTTTATGCCAGTGACATACTGTTGTGATTACTTTAGCTGATAATATGTTTTGAAATCAAGAAATGTGAGGCTTCTAGCTTTGTTTTTTTCTCTCGAGATTATTTTGGCTATTTAGGGTCCTGTGAGATTCCATATAAATTTTAGGATTTTTTTTTTCTATTTTTTTTTCTATTTTTTTAAAGTGCCATTGGGATTTATGATAGGGATTGCATTGAATCTGCGAATCACTTTGGGTAGTATGAATGTTTTAACAATATTAAGTGTTTTAATCCATAAACACAGGGTATCTTTCCATTTATTTGTATCTTCTTTTTTTGTTTTGTTTTAGTTTTAAATTTATTTATTTATTTTCAATTTCAGAATATTACGGGGGACAAACACTTTGGTTACATAAATTGCCTTTGCACCACCCAAGTCAAAGATACAAGTGTGCCCATCCCCCAGCCAGTTAGCACTGCACCTGTTAAGTGTGAGTTTACCTGTCCCCTCCTCCTCCATCTGACCTGCCCAACACTGGATGAGTGTTATTTCCATATGTGCCATAAGTGTTGGGGAGTCATCTTTAATTTCTTTCAGCACTGCTTTGTAGTTTTCAGTGTACAAGTCTTTCACCTCCTTGGTTAAGTTTATTCCTATGCATTTTTATTGTTTTAGAGGCTATTGTAAATGGGATTGTTTTCTTAATTCACTTTTCAGTTTTTTCATTATTAGTGAATAGAAATGCAATTGATTTTTTTGTGTTGATTTTATATCCTGTAACTCTGCTAATTTGTTTATTACTTCTAACAGGTTTTTTTTTTAGTTGTTTCCGCCCCACCCCTCCGCCCCCCAATGGAATCTTTAGGGTTTTCTACTTACAAGATTATGTCGCCTGTGAACAGAAATAATTTTGTTTCTTACTTTCCTTTTTAGATGCCTTTTATTTCCTTTTCTTGCATGATTGCTCTGGCCAGGCCTTCTAGTATTACACTGAATAGAAGTGGTGAGAGTGGGTATCCTTGCCTATTTCAGACCATAGAAGGAAAGCTTTTGGATTTTCACCTTTGAGTATAATGTTAGCTGTGAGTTTTCATACATTGCCTTTATTATGTTGAGGTAATTTCCTTTTATTCCTAATTTTTTGAGTGTCTTCATTAATATCACGAAAGAGTTGAATTTTGTGAAATGCTTTTACTGCATCAATTGAAATGATCATGTGGCTTTTCTTTCATTCTGTGAATGTGGTATATTACATTGATCAATTTTTATATATTGAACCATGCTTGCGTTCCCAGAATAAACCCCAGTTAGTCATGGTGTCTAAGGCTTTTAATGTGTTGCTAAATTCAGTTCATTAGAATTTTGTTGAGTATTTTTGCATCAATATTTATGAGGAATATTAGTCTACAGTGTTATTTTCTTATGTATCTGTGTCTGATTTTGGTATAGAAAAACTGTTCCATCCTCTTCAATTTTTTTGAAGAGTTTGGGAAGGATTGATATTAATTCTTTTTTAAATGGTTGGTAGGATTCTCCAGTGAAGCCATCTGGACCTGGACTTCTCTTTCTTAGGAAGTTTTTGATTACTGACTCAATCTCTTTACAAATTACAGGTCTGTTCAGATTTTAATTTGCATGATTCATTCTTAGTAAGTTGTATGTTTCAAGCAATTTATCCGTTTTTTCTAGGTTATTACATTTTTTGTTATATAATTGTTCATAGTCTCTTATGATCATTTTTATGTCTGTGGCATCAGTTGTAATGTCTGCTCTTTCATTTCTTTTTTGTTTTTGTTAAGTCTTTTTTTTCCTTAATCTGTTTGTCAATTTTGTTGATCTTTTGAAAAAACACCAACTCTTAATTTCATCAATTTTCTCTTGTTTTTCTATACTCTATTTATTTCTGCTGTAATCTTCATTATTATTTCCATCCTCTGCTTACTTTGAACTTAGTTTGTTCTTTTTCTGGTTGTTTGAGATGTAAAGTTAGGGTGTTGATTTGAGATTTTTTTTTAATGTAGATATTTAGCACCATAAATTTCCCTCTTAGTAGTGCTTTTGCTGCATCCCATAAGTTTTGGTATGTTGTGTTTTTGTTTCCATTTGTCTCAAGATATTTTCTATTTTCCCCTGTAATTTCTTCTTTGACCCATTGGTTGTTTAAGGGACTTAATTGCCTTATTTGCTTACATTAATTCTTCCTCCAAAGTTCCTCTTGATTTTATTCACTTTCCCCAATTCTCATTGATCTCCTTTAGTTAATGGCAATATCACATCTAACTAGAATAAGGGAGACGGTGTTAAAGCCAGATGTCTTGGATTTTAATTCTGGCTTGACCAGCTACTAGCTGTATGGTCATAAACATATGACTTAGTCTGTACCTTAGTTTTCTCATCTGCAAAAGGGGGATAGCACCTATCTCATAGTCTGTCATGAGGATTAAATGTGTTAATAAATGCAAAGCCCTTAGAATAATGCCTGGTGCATAGAGAGCCTATATTAAGGCCATTGAGGAGGATGAAGAGGAGGACTATTAGTGTCACTACTACACTCACCCATTAGCCTTCTACCTAGTTTTGCTCCCTTCTACTCCCTTCTGTGTAATGTTGCCAGAGTAATCTTTCTAAAATGCCCACTTCATACCTTGGAAAGGTTCCCCTTTGCCTTCAAATTAAAGTCTAAACTCCTACACATATTTACTAGGTCTGTCATTGCAGGCAGCCCCTGCCACTAAGTTCTAAGCCCCCACCCTTACACCCTCAGTTCCAGTCACACTGAAATTCTTTCTGTTACTCAAGTGGGCCATGCTCTCTTTTGTCTCTGTGCCTTTGAAGGGGCAGTTTTCTCTGATTGCAATAGTCTTCCCCTCCATCCCCCTGCAGTCTTCACTTATTAACTCCCACTCATCCCCCTCATATTGAACATTGTTACTGTAGGCAGCCTACCTTGATCCCTTGGCCTTATGGTCCCTGCTTTATCATGTTATTATAATTTCTTGCTTAATACTCTCTCTCTCCCATTAGACTGTAGACTATCACTATTGTGCTTAGTATTATCTATCTCCAAAGGACCTGTCACAGAGATAGACCCATAATAAATGTACAAAAAGAGTTTTTTGAATGAATGCATGCATGAATGAACAAATAAAGTCAATAATTTGAAGACTTTTTATAAGTATAAAAATTCGGCTGGGCGCGGTGGCTCACGCCTGTAATCCTAGCCCTCTGGGAGGCCAAGGCAGGTGGATCGCTCGAGTTCAGGAGTTCGAGACCAGCCTGAGCAAGAGCGAGACCCCATCTCTACTAAAAATAGAAAGAAATTATCTGGCCAACTAAAACATATATCGAAAAAAAAAATTAGCCGGGCATGGTGGCACATGCCTGTAGTCCCAGCTACCTGGGAGGCTGAGGCAGTAGGATTGCTTAAGCCCAGGAGTTTGAGGTTGCTGTGAGCTAGGCGGATGCCACGGCACTCACTCTAGCTGGGCAACAGAGCGACACTCTATCTCAAAAAAAAAAAAAAAAAAAAAAAATTCATTCCCAATACAAGTTTTAAGTATTCTATCTCTTTAGCTTGAGATTCTGGAGCTCTTTCCATCTTGCTTTATCTCCTAGCAATTAGAAACTACTTGTACGTCCCTATACATGGTACATTGTTTCATGCCTTTATGAATGTGCTTATGCTGTTCCTTCTGCTTAGAAGATTCTTCTCCTTGGTACATATGGCAAGATTCTTTGTACCCATTAGCACATAGAAGGCCAACTTCTCTGTGAATCCTTCACTGCAATTCCCCTCCACAGAGTTGACCATCCCCTCATTTGAGCTATGTGCATGCTTTTACCCTTGTGTGTACTTCTGTGATTCACTGTACCATACACTTTTACATATACATCCTGATTATATTGTAAAAGTCTTGAAGGAAAGTCAAAATTTACTATTCTTTGTTTCCCAGAGCTTGCAGAGTACCTGATATCCAACAGTATTTCATGAAGTGGAAGTAGAATATTATAGAAGGCAATAGTGTTGAGGATTAAGGAGGAAGCTACTGGGTAGTGCCAGATATGATGGAATCATTCAGAGATGTGAGAATTCATGTGGAGAGTTGTATTAATAGAAAAAATAATGCTAACCTTGGATATAAAGGGATTAAGAGACAGAAGACTACATGATAAGCAAGTAGAGGACATAATATAGTCATTTGTTAAGTGTAGAATATCTGCCCATAATAAGAATTGCTTTATTTGTAATAAGTCTAAAATTTGAATATCTAATAACAAATATATAGAGAGGACATTTTCTCTCTTCAGGTTCCCACTCATATATACAAAAACTGCCATTAGCATTGTTTTAAATATTAACATGCAACCATTGTGAATCACAATTTTAATTGGTTCTGAATTGATCACCATGAAATTTAATCATTTTCTCAAATATTGTAAATTTGATCCTATCCTATGGCTATTAGGGAAGATAGTCCTTAACACTGAACTTTCTGAAAGACTGTGATTATTTCATGAAAGGATGGCATTAGGCTGGTTGCTTAAAGTGGCAGTTACTATTTGTAATTCAAATGAATAAGCATGAAGCTCTAGGAAAATACAAATGAAATTCATTGTGAACCATTTAACCTCAAGTAGGCTTCGCACACAATCAATTTACACGGGTTTGGCAAATATGCCCTGACTCTAAACCTACAACCCAAGCACATTGCAAAACCGTATGTATATGGTTTATTCAAAACAGTTACAGATGTATTGGACAAGCTCTAAAGTTGACTCTGTAAACAGAACAAGTGGAAGAACAACATGGTGTAGAGAAATGTGATTAAGATCATAGGTTCTGTACTAAAATTTATTTCAAAGCTCGTTCTATTCCTTACTCCTATAGGACTTGGGCAAATTACTTAGTCTCAGTTTTCTCATCAATAGAACTTGAGATTTCAATAGTACCAAGCTCAAAGAGTAATTGTAAAGTTGAAATAAGATAATGTTTGAACAGTATCTAGCACACTGTAGGGGCTCAATAAATATTTTCTGTTATTAGTTCTACATAAAGGAACATTAATGGCAATACGACCAAGTTAGAAAACAGCCAATTTGTTAAGGCTGTTGATGACCTGTTACTTTTATTTTCTACTCTGTGCCAGGGGCCGAGGAAGATGCTCCAGGTAACTGATTCCGTTTGCCTTCACAATGATACAAAATATAGTATTATTAGCCCTATTTTATAAAACAGAAGATTAAGACTCAGAGAAGCTACAAAATTGCTAAAGACCACAGAGCTAGTCAGTGCAGTGCTGGGTTTCAAACCCATGTATGTCAGACTCCTAAGCCAGCACTCCGTGCACACTTTTTTATGCTAGAGTTCAGAGTCTGACAAAAAGGAAAGTTAAGAAAAATCAAACAATGCCCTAGTTTATTGTTAGGCCACTTTAAGAAATCTGGGGGTTAGGAACTTTGCACTGTAAAATGCTTCTAGCCCAGAAAACGTCTCTTTCTGTTTCATACGGGATGATGAATGGTGTATAATTGGGGAAGGGAAGGAAGGCACATAAACTAGATTCAGGTGAGCCAAGGCAATGTCCGAAAGAGAAAGAGGTGAGATGAAATTTCCGGATGGCTAGAGGTCAAGGCAGAGCCTATTAAGAAGATAAACTATACGTATAAACTGATATTAATATTACCTTCAAGGATGCATGGAGCTAAGCCCTCAATACAATTACTCTATTCCGAAAAACAAATTGATATATCAAGGGCGCACCAAAGCTCCTATGCCCTGACTCCCCAGCTGTGCCCAGTCAGTGTCAGAACTTTTCACGGCTATGGTCCCCATGGCTGTTCAACTTGAATTTAATGTCTCTGCTTTTGGAAACCTAATATCTGACCCTCTCCCCTCACTTCTTACTAGCAAAACCTCCTTTGTTTCTACTCCATTCCTCTTCTTTGTTCTGCCAGTCAAATTTGTCTTGACAGTTTCCACTATTTCTCTGAGATGGACCTGCAGCCTGTTCTCTTCTCCATAGGTGTTGCTACAACCCTACCTTTCCTGGCCAGATGCAAAACCTAGAATGTCGCAAAAAAATAAAAAAAGCTTCCCATCCTTGGAAAGAGATGGGGCAAGGATCTTATCTATAGATCAGGAAGGCAGATGATAGACCAATCTGCTGAAACAAATGGGCAAATAATAAAATAAATTATAAGAACACCATATGAGAGTTTGTTAAATATCCAGTCCTGTGCAAAGCCCTTTATATTGGTTATCTTATTTAATCCTTACATTCTTTGAAATTGGTACACTTATTTTCCTGGTTTTGCATGTGAAGAAATTGAGGCTTAGGAAGGTCAAGTACAAGGTCAAAAAATCTACAGTGTCCGACGTTGAGATAACGTAGTGCCCTGTGCCCTGACTCCCAGGGCAGTGACTCCAGGGTGTTCCACCAGGAGACCTGCTGCGGGCTGACTATGCCCTCTTTGTTGATCTGGGTGCTGGTTACACGGGGTGTTCACTCTGTAAAATTTCATCAAGATTTATATGTCTTATATGTATACTACACCTCAATAAATGTTTACATTTTTAAAACTCTAATAATAATTTTAAAAATACCTTGTTCAAGGTTTTGGTGGAATAGCTGAAATAGAATGCAGATCTGTCTGCATCCAGAGCCCAAGTATTTACACAGAGCACGGCTGCCTTCTATTTCATAGCCTCAGGGCACACCAGATAATGTGAAGAGTAGGACCCGGAGTCTCCTGAGTATCTGGGCTCATTGCTATCTGAATAATCTCCTCAGGGAACCAGACTGGTTCTTGATACAGTGGAAAAAATTTAGGCAAACAGTCACTGCAAGGGAAGCATTTATTATGGATTTGGGATGAGAAGATGTTCAGACTGAGATAGTCTCAGGGTTGCTGCAACAGGAATCAAGACCTGATTTCCAGGGGCCATAAAGACTGATAAAGAGTAAGACTTAACACCCAAAATGGAGTTTGACTTTTTTTCCTATCTTAAATCTGGGTCCCACATACTAAAGTGGACTAAAATTCTATGAGGCTGAGCTGGAAATAAGGCTAACCTTTGGCTCGGAGTTAAGTTGACCCTCAATTCCCTTCAAAAAAAAAAAAAGAAAGAAAAATAAAAAAGAAAAAAACATGTCCAAGACAGAGGTAAAATAGAAAAAGAAACAGGTGAGAGGCTTCAAACCAAAAGATCTAGTCAGAGGGGTGAAAAGCTATAGGGAACATTAGACCTCAAACCACAGAAAACAAAACAGAAATGAGAAGGTTCTTGTTTTCTATTGGAGGCAAAGTATGGGAAGATTTCTGAGGTGCTATGATTTTATCCTCGGGTAGAAGCAAACTATGTAGGACACCAGCTGGTTTGGGCTGCTTTAAAGTAGCATCACAAATGAAGCTCCTTTTCTCTAAGCAGTTAGTAACTATGTGCTGCTTGTCACACAGGGGAAAGGTGAATATTACATTTTCTGTTTCCTAAAATGCCTAATAAAATGTCCTTACAAATTCTTCATGTGCAACCACAGTGGCGTAAGTACTCTGGTTCCAATGAAGCCTTAACAAAGTATCTGACATCCGTCCACGACTGTTTTCAACTCAGACAAGGACAGGAAAATATGGAAACTTCACTAGTCCCTTTCCCATAGATATTTTCCAAGTTTCATAGGCAAAGAATCTCCATATCTTGTCCCCTGAAATATTTACTTCAATGTCACTTTGAGTTTGGCCGGTCTTAGCTCAGCCAGGTCCTGATTTTCCTTCTCTTTTGCAGAAGTTGCATAAAACGTCAGGTCAGAGAAGGTCAGGATCCTGGTGGATGTCAGTCAGCAGCACTTCCTTCTACTTTAGTGGCCTCAAATCCTTACGGCAGGCTGCACAGAGCTCATCTTATTTCTGTGGCTTTAGACACATGGGAGGTGCTAACATCACTTAATTTTTCTACCTACGGGGAAAGACTCCCTCTCTCAGGAGATGATAATACTGAGACTCAGTCTAGGAAGTTAACACAAACCACACTTTAGTAACTGAAACTGTTTCAAAATCATGCTGACCAAGAAGAAAAAAAAAAAAAGGAAAATCAAAAGTAAAAATTACTGTTGGTTACCAAATGCAATCAGAACAGGGAGGACTAGGGAGAAATTGCCAAAAAATTGTACCTAAATCTAAAACTCAGTTTTGCGTCTGACACAGTTTTGTGTCACAGACGTAATGAAAGAGTATGAATGTGGTAAAATGGTGATAATGACTTGTTCCTTAAAAGAAGATTGCATGGTAAAGCACCCAGGGTGTTAGTATGTGCTAGATAAGGTTCTAAACATTTTACTTGTATTATCTTTTATTCCTCACAACAACCTAGAAGGTAGGTTCTCAGCCCCTGGTTTTCCTTCTCTTTTGCAGAAGTTGCATAAACGTCAGGTCAGAGAAGGTCAATGTACTGGCGGACGTCAGCAGCACTTCCTTCTACTTTAGTGGCCTGAAATCCTTAAGGCAGGCTGCACAGAGCTCATCTTATTTCTGTGGCTTTAGACACAGGCGGTGCTAACATCACTTAATTTTTCTACCTAAAGGGAAAGGCTCCATCTCTTGAAGGACTGAAAAGTTAAAATTTCTCGTCTCATTACAATCAGGGTTTGAACCCAGGCATTCTAACTCCAGACCCCACAGCATTAACTATTGCTTTTCAGAATGGCCTCGGTATACAAGAGTTCTGAGCAAGGTGTTGGCGGGTAGAATTTGACCAGGTAGGGACATTGGGAGATGTTCCCTGCTTCAGCCAGAGGGACCTTTCTAACATGCAATGATTTATTTTATTCTCCTGCTTAAAACCCAGTAAGGGTCAAGTTCAAACTTCCTTGGGAACATAATGAAGTTTTTCATCATGTGGTCTTTGCCTAGCTCTATAACATACTGGGTTGGTTTGTTTTCTTCTATTATTTTATTTTTTGTTTCTTTAATGTCTTATATTTGATTTTGTCATACTTTATTGTAGTTGCTTGCACACATGTCTGTCTGTGAAAGATTAGAAGCCTGTAAAGGGGAAGGTCTGTGTTTGCTCTCACTCCATTCAACTCCCAGCAGTAGGAAGAAGTATTCAAAATATTAAATGAATAGTAAGGCACAGACACCAATCAATCAGATAGACATCTGAAGTAAACAGACAGTAGAACTCTGTCATTGTATAGGCACCCAACTAGTGTAAGACCAATGGTGGATACTTAACTAGTTGTGAATGATGAATGAATGAATGAGTGAATTTAAGAATCATAACACTTGGCATTTTTTACCTTTGTCTCAGTCTTACTCTTGGCTCCAATTGTGTCCTTTTTCTTCCTCACTTCTAAATTACATATTTTAATTGTATTTTATATACCCTTAAAAGTGGACTTAAATCCCTTCTATGATAAGGATGGATGTTAATAAGCACATAAAACTGTTGTTGAACGTTAACTACCATTTAGAGTGATTACCCCAAGGACTGACAAAATCAGAGCTGAAGTATATAGGTTGTGGATTATCATTCTTCCTTCTTCCTAATATCATCCCTTCTGGCCACCATAAAATTAGGTAACTTCTAGTACCTAAAATTCTATTTAAGAGATTCACTTCTTAGAATTAGAAGTTTACCTTTCACAGATTAGCTGCTAAATTGCAAATTATCCCAGAATGGGTAAATATTAAAGAATTACTATTAGAAGCTTGGCATTGATTCGTTTTATTGAATTTCTCTCCAACTGATACCTTGAAAATGGAAAAAATAAAATTAAAAAGCCACCGAATGAAAAAATAATACTGCATATTCTGTATATTCATTAGAGTAAAGGGAGAGATTAATCTAAAGCTGTTTTCTAGATGCTGACTGCACAAGAAGCACATGGGCCATGTAACTTACACATGGATTCCTACGCCCAGATATTTAGTTTTTAGTAAGCTCCCAAGTGATCCAAATGTGCAGCAGCTCAATTTGGGAATCACTGACGGAGCATGAGCTCATGTAGCAAATGACATTTGGATAAGGGATCCCAGAGCATTATCTGTGCCTTGAGTTCCTGGGATGAGAAGACAAATGCAAGAGGAGCAAAAATACTAAAAAGGCATGGCAGGGCACAAAAAACATAAAGTTTCCAGCTTCAGACATAAGGAAATGATTTGTTTGGATAAAATATATTCTTTTGAAGCCAGAAAGTGTCCTAGCCCCTGGAAGAAAATCTTTTCAGCATGAAGGGTTGAAGTAAAAGGTGTTTTTGGTCAAGTACTTAGTCAACCAAAACACTGAATTAACCAAAACACTCTAATGTCAGAGAATTCCAATTGAGATTTTGTGGCACAAATAAATAAGATGTTTCAAGCCTGAATAACCAGTTTTTTTAGTCCTCTGCTTTTCAAGGTACTATAAATAATGATTTTTATGTTTTTTATTAGTGCCAAAGTAATACTTATTTTCAAATTAAAATTTTCCCCTACAACAAGTCAGTGTTAATTCATGTCATGACTGTCATGACCTTAGTAAGCTATTTAACTTTCCCAGCCTTAGCTTGCTTATTCTGTTGACAGGGCTCTAGGGGAAACAAGATTTTTTCAAAGTTCCTTATAGCACTGATATTTTAAGATTCTTTGAGAAGTCAGTTACAGGCGTACAGTCTAGGTGAGCTGAATTTGGGGATGTGCTCCAGTGGAAAATAATTCTCTTCAGCATTAAAGAAAAACATTTGTTGACCTTAAATGCACTTGCACCAAGTTGGTAAATTCCATCCTAACTCCCCTCCAGGACTCACAGCTCCTCATGTCAATGTTGATTTGTAGCTATAAGGTTGGCATTTATACAACTTTTCTTTTTTCAAACAAGTTTTTCAATTATGTAACATATGGCCTAGTTGATATTAATCAAGGATGACTGAAGAAGCAGTTCTTCAGTGGTGGGGTGTGTGTGTGTGTGTGTGTGTGTGTGTGTGTGTGTGTGTACACACAGACAAGGCATAACTACCTTTGTGGAGGTACCCTTAGAATTCCAATTTTATTCTGAGTAACTTTATAGCAGGCATTCTGGCATGTAGATGGAAGATTTTCAGCGCTCTCTCCTAAGATAGCAATGAGTAGCTATAGGGAAGAATAAGTCCACGGTTTATACCTTCAGCCTCATTTTGACACATGTCACAACACACATGGACTTTGAAGATGTTATGCTAAGTCAAATAAACCAGACAGAAAAGGACAAATATGTGACTCTACTTATATGAGGTGCCTAGAATAATCAAATAAATGAAGACATAAAGTAGAATGGTGGTTGAAAGGGGTGAGAGGGAAATGGAAAGCTAATATTTAATGGGTACAGAGTTTTAGTTTGGGAAGCTGAAAAAGTTCTGGAAACAAATGGTGGTGATGGTTGAACAGCAGTCGGAATGTACTCAGTGTCACTGGACTGCACACTTAAATGTTGTTAAAATGGTAAATTTTATTATGTCTATTTTACTACAATAAAATCTATAAAAATTGTAAAAATATAACTATGCAAAATATAAATGAATGAATGAATGTTAGAAATAGAACACAAAATGGCTGGGTAGTCAGTTTAAGAAGAGTGGTAAAAGTTTCAGGTTGCTATGGAGGGGAGTGGGAGACTGAACTGATCAGGCAAAATAACAGAATTGCTGAGGGACGTTATCGAACAGCTGTGCTTGAGGGTCACCCATTCTCATTAACACCAAATTGCACAGTGGTGTATCTGTTTTCAGCAATGGTTTGCAGCTCTGAAGATGACAGCGTGTATTGTGATCCTTGGTGGGGGATTCCATGTATGGATGAACTTTGGAGAGGAGGAGGTTGAAGCATTTTCAAGAGAGTGTTTGAATGATGCCTCCCAGGTGCTGCTGGAAGCAAAGCCCATAAAAACCTTGTGAGGCTGTAGGAAGGGAGGTTGTGGAGAGGGCCTGGAATGGAGATGTGACCAGAGGAAGCACAATGGGAGTAGAGTACAGGAAGCCAAGAATACTGTGGTCAAAGTGTCAGTTCTTGCAGGCATAGATTTTGGAGATGGAGCCAGTCGTATGTTCCAACAAATGGCCCTGAGAGTTACTGCTGAAGTAGAGGAAACATTCCGTGGAAGGAATCATGAAGGAACTGTGACGTTACAGTGAGGAAAAGATCATCCTGAAGGACTTTCAGGCCTCCCCAAAATGATGGCTGCAGCTATGATTGGGGGAAGATATGAGCCCAGTGTCAGATCCTTGATAAATGCTCAGAGTGACTAGGTTAGTAAAGGCCAATGAAGAATTTGACTCACAGGAGTTGAACTTACTGCTATGCTTATCAAAGGGGGTGCAGAAGAGTTAAAAGAGCAGAGCCTGGAATCAGTGATGTGGAGCTAGGAGAATGTGGTTCTTTGAACATTTTAGAGGAGCAGCTTCATCTCAGGGAGCTACAAAGAAAGCACCACCTTCTGGAAAGAATCAGACTTCAGAGAAAACAATTAACTGGATAGAGCACTCTCCATAGAGGTGAACAGCATAGAGAGATTTATTTCCAATTGAATAAGGGCTTAAACTATCACGGAATGAAGGGATGTTGGCAAGGAGAAGGTAAGTCTGGGGAGGGTATGGCAGAGAGTAAGAGGAGACAGACTGCAGGAGATACCTCCAAGTGCCTCTTGGGGTCATTATAGGTGTAAGGAGATGTGGCCAGTAGTGAAGCGGGACCCCAGGTTCTAAAGTACTCTGATGGCCAGCTGTGGTTGGTAGCCCATACTGGGAGGGTGAGAATGAAGCAGTTGTTCATAGTGGTTTGAGATTCCTTCCAATATCTTCTACCTTCTATATTTAAAGACATGAAAAATTAAGAATCATATTTAGAATGATAACCTAAACCTAGAGAAAATTCTCAGTGATTGAAGAAAGATTTAATAACATTCTCTTAACAACAAACATTAATGGATCGTGGGCTGGGCACTCTGATAAGTACCAGGAATTCAGTGGTGAATATAATTTAGTTTCTTCCCCTAAGAAGCTTATAGGAGGAACATGTACCAATAAAGTATGTGCCTTATATTGTACTTGCTTAAACTAGAAAATTGAACAAGGACTATTTTAAAATTAGTTTCAAAAATAAGGTTCAAAATAAAATATTTAGGAATTAACCATTGAATACCCTTTTATGGCTGAAAAATATTCCATTATATAGATATACCATAATTTGTTTATCCATTCATCTGTTGTGAAGTGGCATCTCATTGTGGTTTTGTTTTTTTAATTATTTTATTGTATTTTTAATTGACAAATAATAGTTGTATACATTTATGGAGTACAATGTGATATTTTGATATATGTATACATTACAGAATGATTAAATCAAGCAAATTAACATATCTATTGCCTCACCTACTTATTTTTTTGTGATGAAAGCATTTAAAAATCTATTCTTTCAGCAATTTTTTATTATTAACTATGGCCTCAATGCTGTGCAGTAGATCACTAAAACTTATTCCTCCTGTCTAACTGAAATGGTTTTTGAGTTGATTTTTGTATATGGTATAAGAATAAGCCCAATTTTTATTCTTCTGCATGTAAGGATCAACAATAGGAGTCATAAATTCATGGCTTTATTCAACAATATATGTTGGGCTTATTGTATGCTCCAGATATTGTGCTAGGTGCGAGGCATACAAAAATGAACAAGACATAGTCAACAAATTTCTAGTTTATTTCTAGAAGTATACACAGATGAGAAAATAAGCAATGCTAGAGTTAGCAATATGCAAAGGTATTATAACATGGGAGTGGAGGTAAGAGAGAACACCTAACTGAGAGACAAACATCACAGAGTAGGTGATGCCTGAGCTGAGTCTTGAGGAGGGTTTTGAAGTATGACGGGAAAATAAGGGTGATAAAAGGATAGTGGTAGTTGAGGACTTTCAAGTTCTTGTCATGATGTAGGAAGGCCTCCAGCATGGTAAGGAAACTAAACATCATATTGACAGCATGGGTTTCATCTGGCTGTTTGAGATGATACAAGTTTATAGGAGTTCTAGTTTCTTTACTGAAGAATTGAAAAGCAAGGAGGAGTTATGAAAGAGACATGACAAAATTTATACTTCCAAGTTCACCAAGGTATACCAAGTTCACCTGGGTAAGGATGTGGAGAATGTACTAGACAGTGAAGACTAGAGGTTGAGAAAGAAGAAGAGGCTTTAAATAGTTCAGGTAAGAAATTATAAGGCTTCGAAACACAGAGTGTTCATCATGGGATGAAGATGAAAGGGCTGACAGAGAAATATTTAGGAGGCATCTGGGTACAGGGACCAGTGATTGACTGGCGTGTGTGGTAGGTAAGGGCAAAGAAAAGGGTTTCAAAGATAGTGCTCTTAAGCTGAGAGTATTAATGGGGATCAAGAGGAAATATATAACCCTAAAACCAAGAGCTGAAGCCAGGGACAAGCCATGGGTAATACTAAATCAAGTTTCAGAACAGATGATCAGGTTTCATGGCCAAGCTGTGTTGGTGCTATGTTGCAGGATGCAGTGGCCTGTGGAGACCCCCATCTTGGGATCCTGGTCCTTTTCTTCTCTTAAACTTCTATGACTCTCATGAAATCAGTGTGTATTGCAGGTCCTGAAAAATTAGGAATACAAAGAATATAGCAATTATATGATCTAATCACATATAATTAAATGATCTAATTCACATATCTGTTGGCCAGATATGTGGCCAGATATGTGGACAGACATACGAATGGCCAATGTTTCAAGTTGTTGTAAAATTGCTGAATTTGCATCTAACACCATTTAAGTAGTAGCTGAAAGTATTTCTGCATCAAAATTTTTAATGTGAATCTGTCATTATGCATACAGTTTTCTATTCACAGCAGTTACAGTTACATCCACATACACATGATGGTGTTGGCCACTTACACTTACTGAAGCCAGGATGTCAGTTGGAGAGGCAGATGACAGTTTCAAACTCATGGAAAAAAATCAAGAAATTTATCTCTAATGACGGTTCTTCTGAAGGATAGATTTTCACTGAAACAGGGCATCAAGATAAACACTCCTAGATAGGTTTCTCAAAAATCATAAAATGATTCTAAGTATGAGCAAAAAAAAAAAAGCCTCAAGATGTCTGTCAGGAATCTCTGCACAAATCCTTCTGAATTACATGATGTTGCACGTGCCTCCCAATTATGGTACTAAGGTATGGAAGGAAATATGAAGTATGAAGAAGTAACAATTTTATACATATACCAATGTATCATAAACACAAATAATGTTCACTTGTTTCACTATATTATTCTTCCTTTAATACACATAATATTTTTAAAAATATTTTACATAGTATAGAAAGATAGTTTACAATTATTTTTTTAAAACATCTGTACCATAAGATTTTAGTAATATTTTCTATGAGGATATGAGATTCAACTGATATCATGTTTTTACTTATTAAAGAGTGGCTTTTCAAGAATTAATTCTGCTATCTGAGAATTACCTATGTCTTCGTAGGATGAAAAGGCATGGAATTTGCTTACTCTGTTAATACCTACCTAGAAAATCCATATTCTTTTCCTCTGGCAATTTTTGGAGCATGTGTTTTGGAGCACCTCTAAAAATAAAAAATAAAATAACCTGTTTATGTCTGGCTTCCCTGAAGTTTTTGTCTGGTAGGTAGCTAGTAAAATGAGGAGCTGGGAAGCTTTAGCCATAGTAGTCCCCCAGTATACATGAGGGTAGTTATGGGACCACTGGGTATACCCAGATCCGCACGTACTCAAGTCCTACAGTAGGCCCTTTGGAATCACGGATATGAAAAGTCAGCTTTTCATATGTATGAGTTTTGCATCCTGTAAATGCTGTCTTTTAGATTCTAGTTTGGTTGAAAAAAAATCTGTGAATATAAGTGGACCTGCGCAGTTCAAACCCATGTTGTTCAAGGGTCAATGGTGCTTTAATCTCCACTCCATGAACCGAGTATACTATGCAGTTACAGCAAAATTCTGAAATCAGAGTTTCCTCCTAGGGAATTTCCTTAAAATTTACTCTCATTCTTGTTTGGATAAAACAAAATCTTAGAAAGAGGACCCTCTATTAGAGAATTTTAGATTGCATTTGAATAATAATTAGGCATTCTTTTCTCTTTTTTGTTTATTTAAAAAATTTTAATTGACATAATAATTGCATATATTTATGGGGTACATACTGAGGTTTCCATACATATAATGTATAGTGATCAGATCAGGGTCATTAACATATCCATCATCTCAAACATTTATCACTTCTTTGTGTTGGGAACATTCAATATCCTCCTTCTGGCTATTTGAAACTATATATTTTTCTTAAGGATAGTCATCCTATAGTACTATAGAACACTAAAGCTTATTCCTCCCCTCTAGCTGTAATTTTGTATCCTTTAACAAAATTTTCCCTGTCTTCTTCTTCCCATTACCTTTCCCCACATCTAGTATTCTTTTTACTTCTTCTGAGGTCCCTTTTTAGCTTCTGAATATGAATGAGAACATAAAGTGTTTAACTTCCCATTCCTGGCTTAGTTTACTTTACATAATGTCCGCCAGTTCCATCCATGTTTCCTCCCAGGAGCAGGGGACAACCAGGTTACCTAAGGAGGGGTGAATTGGCTGAGGTCAGAAACAGGGCAGGTCAAAACTCCTGTGTTGATCAGTAGTGGGACCACAGCTGTGAATAGCCATTGCACTTCAGCCTGGACAACACAGCCAGACCCCATTTCTTAAATTTTTTTTTTTCTCAGAAAGAGAGTATATTTCCCAGCCTTATCTGCTGCCTATTTCCTCAGTTCTTCCTCCTTACATGATACCCAACAGCAAGGGTCCATGAATTATGATCCTCTAAAACCCTACCTGGGGAATAACTGTCTGCTGACCAGGAAATTTTCAAAGCTAAAGTCATGTATAAAAAACAGTGATTATTTTTTAGAATAATAGTTAAAACATAAAAAGAGTAGAATCACTTTCATCAAATGATTTTTTTAATAGTTTTATTCACTCAACCGATAGAAATAACACAGCCAGAAACTCCCTGTTTTAATGATGGTGGATCTCAAATGGCTCTTCTGCTGGAGGAAGGGCACCACAGTGCTTCAGAACAAGGCCTCTGAATTCCTCTGGCCTGGGTTCAAGTTTCTGCTCCATCTTTTACTAGGTATATATAACCTCAGGCAATTCATTTCACTTTGCTCAGCCCCGGTTTTCTCTTTTATAAATAGCATATGATTAAGTAACTACTTCTCAAGTTGTGGGAGCTTTGAATGAAATAAGGCACATCAAGTGTTTAGCACAGTGCCTCATTTGTGGTAATTAATTATAAGTATTATCATAACAATTATTATTATAATTGCTCTTGGTACTCTTTGACTAACTTGTGGGGAAAAAAACAAAGATTATCCCCTCTTATCATGAACACTTCCTCTGCTGAAAAACTCAGTAGAATTCATCACAGAAAGGATCAGATAAGAGGCCAGTGAATGTCCATACACATACTAGCCTTTGGGTGCCTCTGAGCTCCCTCGAGCGTGGTGTTCACTGCACAGCCCTACGCAGCAGCACTAGGAAACTGCACATCTGTGGCAAATAAAAAGCATAACACTGTTGGCACAGACACACATTTAAATGTTGCCTTATCAAAATGATGATACTGTTAGTCTTCAAGTGTATTTTGAGAAATAATGCTTTTCAATTCTTAGAGAAAATATCTGAATGGCAGATTCAGCACCGTTCATTACCATTTTTAGTTTTAATGTATAGGAGAGCCCTGAGAGTATTTTCTTCAACAGTTGAGTTGCTTCCTTCTATCATAGGGTATGTCGGAGGCAATAGAATGATCAGAATTACTACAAATTTAAAGAAGCATTATCAGTGAAAGTTACATGCATTGAATGACTGTGATATTAATGATTTAGAAGGAATGTTTCTGCCTCGTTGAGGTCTTTCTCCCTACCTCTACATTCCCTCTTCTTAATACACATTTTGCTCATGGCTTTTGTAACAAGCGGCCCAACCCCAATCCTTATCTGCAGGAAGGAAGCTGGGGGTAGCAATAGCTGAGCAAGGACCAAGTTGAACATAGTTACCAGCGACACAGATAAGCCCAGGGCCAAACCACATATGCAGGACGGGATATGTAATACGTGGGGCCCAGTGCAACATGAAACTGTGGGGCTCCTTATTAAAAAATGATTGAGAATTTCAAGATGGTGATGGCTGAGTATTAAATCAAGCACCAGGCCCTTCTAAGTATGGACCGCTGTGTGGCTGCTCAGGTTGAATGCCCACAGGCTGGCCCTGCTCATTTCTCCTTCCTCCCCTTCTTAACACGAGTGCTATCTGCACAGGAACAGCCTCTGCTGGCCCAGCCTTTAGCATGTTTATGGAAGTTTATATTATTCCAAAACCAAGTAAATATTCAGGCTTTAATGCCAGATACATGATCCAGATAATAGTTTAGGACTAAATGATCCTTTTTTTCTAAAGCCTCAAAGACAGACCTTTTAATCAACTGTCATCCCACATTGTCTGAAAACTAGACATAGTTTATAACATATGTGAATGTATATGAAAGAAGAACCCTTAGGAGCTACTTAATCCTCAGCATGCAATGGAAAATATAAAATAGAAATGTCATTTGTGAGAAGGCCAAAAATTCAACGTGGGAACCATGAGCTTCATATATAAAATTTTTTGATTCAATTATTTTAAAGACCCTTAGCATATTTAAGTATTGTTCTTCTAAGGGCTACAATGCAGTGAGTTATACAAGTCAAACTGACTAACTCTTGACAATACTTTTGAGTCACGTGCCCCTCTGGCAACCTGATGAAAGCCACAAAACTCACCCAAGATAAATACATATTCCCATAAATACACACACACACACACACACACACACACACACACACACACACACGCGCGCGCGCGCGCGCGCTTCTTAAGCACAATGAGGTCCATTCAAGAACTTCAGGTTAAAAAAACCCCCTTGCTCTGAAACAAGACTTTTGTTACATGATAAAATAAGTATACTTATCCTGAAGGATTCAAAGGAGCTTTTTTAAAAATAGAACTAAAAATATAGATAATATTTATTATTTCATCATATGCCTAGATGAAGTTAAAGAAATAAGGTGGAGTCAGATCATGAAGGATCATGCTAATTCTTTCTTTAAAAATATTCTTGTGCAGAAGAATATTAAAGAAATGCAGACATCACATTACACACCTAATTACTTCAGTGTTCAGCTCTTAAAAATAAACATATTTTCCTACGTAGCCAAAATAACCATTTTTACACCTAGGAAAATTAATAATAATTTCTTAATTTCATTTTAGACCCAGCTAAAATCACATTTCTCCAATTTTTCCTCATTTTATCCAAAACCGAATTACAATCTAGGATCACTCATTGTATCTGATTGTTATGCTCCTTAAGTTGCATTTAGTCTGGAACAATCTAAATTGTTTTCATGTCATTCATTGGAAAGAGCAGATCTCTGGATTTGTCTAATGGCTGCTTCTTAGTGTATTTTAAATATAACTCTGAACTTTTTTATGAATTGGAAATTCAATCCAAAGACTTGATAATCCAATTAGCCATTTTGGGCTAGAATGCATCATACCTGATGTTGTGTTGAATTGCACCACAGTAAGGACAGTCTATCTCCTGTAGAGATGGGGTCTCGCTCTTGCTCAGGCTGGTCTCGAGCTCCTGAGCTCAAGCAGTCCTCCCACCTCAGCCTCCTAGAATGCCAGGATTACAAGCATGAGCCACCGTGCCCAGCCTATATTTCACATTTAATTCAATATGTTTTCACCCCTCTCTCTTAACATTTAAAGTCTATGTCCTATAGCTTATAGTTATAACATCTGGAATGAAAGTTTTCATGATTTTTAGATGTTCAGCTTCTAAGACAACTAGTTTCTTCTGATGATCATTAGGTAAGAAGGGGTGCCTTCTACTTCAAAAATCAACAACCACCAGAAATTCCTTTTGCTTTTTAATCCTATGCTTTTTTAATTATTATTATTTAGATAAAAGCTGAAAGGTTTGACTTTCAAAGATTAGAGGATATTTATCATTCTTCTAAAACCTGAAGGTTGGTATAAAAATGTTAGAGGAAGATGATACATAAGAGTCCTAATCATGATTAGATATTTAGACAAAACCCAGAAGTATTGAACTGCCTCTTCCTGAAGTTTCCATGGGTTTGGGCGTGGCTAGAGTACATTGCCTTTGCTGGACACATCCTCGGAGTTCAGAGTTCCTTTTGATTATTGTTTCAGGAACATTCCTAAAACAAAAAATAAATCAGGAAAATGGTAAAAACTCAATCCTCTTAGAAGATTAGCCTTTTTGACACTGGTAAATGGCAAAATTCTTTGTTGAAGAAGAAATGACAGCTGTTTATATAAGCAGATTCCATTCATTTTAATTATTGCTTTTGGCAGGGTACAAAGAGTTTAATCTCTCCTAAATCCTACTGTAATGTCTGCTATCTAGAAGGTTCAGTTACCCTAAACAAGATCTTCATCAGCTACTTGCTATGCACTGAAGGCAATGTTACTTGATATAGTTAAGCTAGTTGAAAGGGTAATTAAATTACTAGCCAAAGAAATATGAGAGACATGCAAATCCAAGTTCTTACACAGAGCTTCTTAACAAATATTTAGATCATTGACCTTATTTTTATTTACATTTCCTGATATAGGTCAAATATCTCATCGAAATTTCCTCATTTGCCCTCTGCAGTTCTAGAAGATTTTTTAAAAAGCAAAATATAGCCTACAAAAAGGAACTGACCAAATAACAGACCCATTGGAACTCTAAGTCTTAATCTGTAAATAGGTGGTATTTTCCTGTACTAGTTTTTTATTTACCCACAGAATTTCACAGAACTGTACCTTTACATACTTTTAACTTTTAAAAATATTACATAAAAATGAAAGCCAAAGTTTGAAATTTGACAGTTATCCAGTAAAATTAACAGAAGGGGAGACTTCATTTCTCAGACAACTTTCCAAATTTTTTATAACAATTGTATTAAATGCTTATGTGGAGTTTTGTTTTCTTTACTCAGAACCATCATCACTTAAATTCAATGTTCTGAAAGACATATATGATGATTCTTATAAGATTAATAAGATGATGGAAAAGGACAGGAAAAACTCAAGAGTCAATTATATAATTTGCATTTTTAGAGACTTGCTTGCAAACCTTAACTAAAAAATAAGTCTTATATTAGATTAACTAAATATTCATTTAATGACAGACAACCAGAACTTTTTTTAAGGCTTCATGTTTGTAGGTCAGGCAGAAGCCTGCTTTTTCTTTTTCTACTTCTCAAATTCTCTGAATTTGGCAACATGAATATAGCATCTAGAAGAGAGATGTGTTTATGATGAGTAAAGAAGCACAATGTTTTATAATCAGTTCCTTTTTATTTAGACTGATGTCTATAGGTAGCACATTTGACTTAACATGATATTGAATCATTGGTAAAGATACTCCATTGGCTATATAATTAGTGGGCACATAAGAGGGTAGAATAGGAAAAATGCAATTAACTGTATATATTACACTAAAATAAGAATGTATATGAAAGAAGTGGACTCCATATCTTGAAAGAATTTTAGAGATTAAAGGAATTCCCACAACACAAAATGTTAATAACATAATATTATATTTGAATATAGTGGTTTAGAAATGACTTTTAATAGACTACTAATTTGAATTATTTTCCAAATAGTCATTAACTATTTTAGCATTTTCAAAACCATGAGGTGGTATACATAAATACAAAACGAACTTTACAACATTTATAAAATCTCCTGGCATATTTCCTTTATCACTTTGATACCTTCAATTCTATTGTTTAACCAAACAATTGATCAAGTATTTATTAAGTCCGTACTACAGACTTAGTACTCTGCCAGATGTTGAGGGTGAGGCATATATATGTGTAACAGTTGTTTGTCAAACTCAAGGAATTTACGATTTGAAAATAAGTGCTTTGAGAAACAAAATAAAGAGACATGAAAAATTGAGATCAAAACAAGGTAGGCAACAAGAACATCAAGATGATTCAATGGGGGAAAAGAAGAGTCTTTTCAAGGAATGATGTTAGGACAACACTACAGATGCTTCCAATAAACCCATCATAACTTGATAATATCCTAAATCGAAAATGCACTTAATACATTTGTCCTACCAAACATCATAGCTTAGCCTGGCCTGCATTAAACATGCTCAGAACACATATTCGCCTACAGTTAGGCAAAATCATCTGGCAACATAGGACACCATAGAGCATTGGCTGTTCACCCTTGAGATAGCATGGTGGACTGGGAGCTGTGGCTCTCTGCCACTTGCCTGGCATCTCTAGAGAATATCAAGCAGCATATCACCAGCCTGGGAGAAGATCACAATTCAAAATTCAAAGTAGTTTCTACTGAATGTGTGTCACTTTTGCACCATTATAAAGCAAAAAAATCGTAAGTTGAACCATTGTAAGTTGGGGACCAACAGTATATCCACATGCAGAAGAATGAAGTTGAACTTTAAACACCAAATAAAAAAATTAAAATGCAGTAAACAACTACATGGAAAAACTGAAACTACCAAACTCTTTAAAAAAAAGGATTATTAGGCAATGATTACTGTGATATAACACCAAAAGCATGAGAAACAAAATAAAAATAGATAAATTGGAATTCACTAAAGTTAATAACTTGTGTTTCAAATATCACTATCAGGAAAGCAAAAGACAGTCCAGAGAATTGGATAAAATTTTTGAAAATCATATTTTATAAGGGATTTGTCTCCAGAATATGTAAAGAATACTTCCTATTCAATAATTAAAAAGGCAACCCAATTTTAAAAATGGACAAAGGGTGTGAATAAGCATTTCTCCAAAGAAGGTATACACAACGTACATGAAAAGATGCTCAATGTCATTAGCTATCAGGGAAATGCAAATGAACACTACAATGAGATACTACTTCATACCCACTAAGATGGCTGTCATAAAAAAGGACAATAACAAATGTTGGCAAAGAAGTGGAGAAATTGTAACTCTCATAAACTGTTGGTGAGAATGTAAAATAGTGCAGCTACTTTGGAAAACAGTTTGGCAGTTCCTCAAAATTATAAATGTAGACCCAGCACTTCACTCTTAGATATATAACCAAGATAAATGAAAACATATGTCCACACAAAAATATTTACACAAATAGTCTTAGCAGTAGTATTCATAATAGCTCCCAAGTGAAACAATCTCGGTTATCTATCAAGTGAAGAATGGATAAGCAAAATGTGGTATATACATGCAATGAAATATTATTCAGCCATAAAAAGGAAAGAGTACTGATACATGCTCTGACATGGATGAACTTTGAAAATATGCTAAGTGAAATAAGGCAGTCACAAAGGCTATATGTTATGTTATTCTGTGTATATGAAATGTCCAAAACAGGCAAATCCATAGAAACATAAAGTAGATAGTGGTTGCATAGGGCTGAGGATTTGGTGGGAAATATGTAATTACTGCTAATAGGTGCAGGGTTTCTTCTTGGGGTGACAAAAATGTTCTAAAATAGATGTTGGTAATGATTATACAACTCTGAATATACTAAAAACCAATCAATTGTATACTTTATATCTTAATGATATTAGTTAATTTTAAAAAGTAGTATGACTATAACTAGGAAGTTTAAATGATACCTTCAACCCTTATTGATTCTGCAAACACAAGAATAATGTCTTTTTATTAAAAAATGAAAACAAAAGGTAGAAAGTCATAGGAAAGAGAATTTTAATATTAAAGAGGAATTTAAAATATATCTAGTCTGGGGAAAGGACATGAACAGAAAGTTCTCAAAACACAGACTAATGGCCAACAAACATGAAAAAAATGCTCAACATCTCTAATCATCAGGGAAATGCAAATCAAAACCACAATGAAGTATCATTTAATTCCAGTAAGAATGGCTTTTATCAAAAAGTCCCAAAACAACCAATGTTGGTATGGATGTGGACAGATAGGAACACTCATACACTGTTAGTGGGACTGCAAACTAGTACAACCTCTATGGAAAGTAATATGGAGATACCTCAAAAATCTAAAAGTAGAACTACCATTTGATCCAGCAATTCCACTACTGGTTATTTACGCAAAGGAAAAAAAGATATTCTATAAAAAAGACATCTGCACTCGAATGTTCATAGCAGCATGATTCACAATTACAAAGATGTGGAAACAACCCAAGTGTCCATCAATACACAAGTGGATTAATAAAATATGGTATATGTATACCATGAAGTACTACTCAGCCATAAAAAATGATGAGCTAATACCACTTATATTATCCTGGATAGAGCTGTAGCCTATTCTTCTAAGTGAAGTATCACAAGAATGGAAAAACAAGTGCCACATGTATTCACCATTAAATTGATATTAATTGATCAACACTTATGTGTACATATGGAAGTAACATTCATAGGGTGTCAGGCAGGTGGGAGTGGGGAGGAGGGAATGGATAAATTCATACCTAATGGGTGAGGTGCATGATGTCTAGGGGTTGGGCGTGCTTGTAGCTCTGACTCGGGCTATGCAAAGGCAATATATATAACCAAAGTGTTTGTACCCCCATAATATTCTGAAATAAGAATATATCTAGTCTGATTTCCTAAGTACCCCCATTGTTCAGATGAGCAACTCTAACAACAGAGTGGTGGTTAAACTGATGGATTCTTGAGGTGTCATACAATGGGTCTCTATCACTTGATGACTGAGTCATGCTGGGCAAGGCATATGAACTCTCAGCCTCTGTGTTCTCATTTACAAAAGGAAGGAGGGCTGTGATACAATCTAAAGTGTGGTTACTGTAGGATTACATGAGATAAATGTACATACACATGTGCATGCACACACAATAGCACAAAGCCTGAAATATGAAGAGTGCTCAATGAAAATTAGCTATTGTTTAAAAAGTACCTACTCTCCTCCAAGTCACATAGTATGTGTGGTAGATAGAGCTAGGCTATAAAAACATCTGGTTTTATGACTTCTCTTTCTATGCTCTTTCTATTACACCAAAAGTTGAAAAATACTAAATTATTCTACCAGTAAAGAATCTGAATAGCTCTGAAAACAAATCATTTTAGACAACTGGTTTCCTATGATTTTGAGACTCTATAGCCAGACCATACTCTTGCGGTTTTAAAAAGGTCTGTCACATCTGGAAGTAGGGTTTTGCCAAGATAGTGCTTATGCCTTGGCCCTGGGGATCATTTTTATTTCCTCTGAATTCTCACTGTTGCTTGACATTCAATCTATTGCATGTGTTAATCTGATATCATGACATGACATGACATCTGCATGTCTTAGGTAATCAAATCTGAAAACAACTTTAGAAAGCAGCTAGCTTTCAGTATTTATCCAGAGTTTACCCTCTCAGGGAAACAGAGAATGATAGCCACAGATCTGTCCTAGAGTTTTAATAGCATTCTGCACAGTTATGATGAATTGGCTCTTCTCATACATGTTTTTGAGATTACATGATTAATCTGCAAATGTCATCACAGTAGCATTTTAATTAGCAGCAAAGAAGTTCTTTCAATAAAGGTACTATATGAAATTATCGGGATGACATTTGTAAGGAACACTTTATAAGTGTGCACTTATGTGCTGCTGATAAGGTTACTGATAAATACAACCATCCTGAAGGAGACTTTGGCCAAAGGTTTCAAAAACCTTCAATTTTTGTCCCAGCATTTCCACTGCCAGGAATTTGACCAACAAAAAGCATGAGAGATGTGCCCAAATATTTATTAAAAATTGACCAAAAGATTATAATATAACCTTTATATAACCTAAAGATTATATTATATAAAGATCTCATATATAAGATCACGAGATTTTGAAAACAACTTAAATGTTCTGTAATGATGGCTTAGCTAAATAAAATTAATCACATCCATGGCTTAATATGAACAATCACTTTCAAATACATCTTATGTGAAAATACTGTAATGGGTTTTAAAGTAGTATGCATAATAGAATTACAATATTATAAAAATAACTGTATAAATGTATGTATGTATGATACATAGCATATAGATGCATAAAACTTTATAAGTGGGACTTGATTTGCAAAGCATCATTAACATTCTTAACCCCAGTTATTCCTTTAGACTCATGTGTTTTGCAAACCTTTGGACTTCTCAGCAGAGTGACTTTCTTTAGAAACCACTGCTATCAGAATATGAACTCTGAAGACGAATGGGAATGACTTGGTGCAGTTATTTTATGGTCTATTAGTATTACTACTGAACTGTATTAAATTCACTCTCAGTCTTTGACTCTGAAAATGTGATGCCATGACAATGTTTATGCAGAAGTTTTTACGAGTATTTTCAGTGTGGCCTTATGATTATGTTCATTAAATATATGAATGTTTTATTTTAATTCTTATAAAATATGATTTTAAAACACAGAAGACAAAGTAGAAGGTTTTGTCTGCCTGATGAGCTCCCAATGTGCTGTAGTGTATTTGAAAGAGATCCAGATGTCATTAAGTTTGTTTTCCTAATAACTCTGCTAACTTGTCATCCACTGCTAGGCTTTGAGGCTTGGCAATATTTTGGTCTTATGGAATTAAAGGACATGTATTAGACAACATACATACTGGATATGACAGAGAACAGTCATTCTCTAAGTCTTGTATCTCTTTCCTGTTTCTGTTTCCAGTAAAATCTCCTATGCTACTCAGAATGTCTATTACATGTTGATAAGAGAAGTGAGAAAAAAATTTACTCTCTTTGGATATAAACATTTTAACCATCTTTATTCTTTTTTTCCTAATCATTTTATCGAGGTATGATTGACATATAAAAAGAGGTATATATTTAAGGTATACAACTTGGTGAGTTGGGAGACAAGCATCACCATAATCTAAGCCATAAACATATCCATCACCTCCTAAAGTTTCCTCCCACCCTCTTTATTTATTATTATTTTTGTGATAAGAACTCTTAACATAAGATCTAACATGTTAGCAAATGTTTAAGTAGACAATGCAGGATTGTTCACAGTAGGTGCTATGCTGTACAGCAGATCTCTAGGACTTATTCATTTTGTAAAACAAGAACTTTGTGCCTTTTGACTAATACCTCCGCATTTCTCCCTCCCCCAGTCCCTGACAACCACCATTCTACTCCCTGCTTCTGTGAGTTTGATGATTTTAGATTCTTTATATAAGTAGTTTCATGTAGTATTTGCCCTTCTGTGCCTGGCTTATTTCACTTAGTATAATGTCCACCACATTTATTCATATTGTCACAGATGGCAGGATTTCCTTCTCTTTTAAGGCTGAATAATATCTCATTGTATGTATATATACCACACTTCTTTATCTATGTGTCAATGGACATTTAGGTTGCTTCTGTGTCTTGGGTATTGTGGATAGTAGAATTGAAATCAGGATCACAAAGAGATTATTAGCATTCATTGGGGTACTATTCACAATAGCCAAAACTATTCTTTCTCTAAAAGAAAGCTGAAATCGCACGAGAACACATACTACAGAAGATGTGGAAAGCGATCATAGGAAAAAATAGAAAAGATAAAACAATTAAGATTCAGTTGGTATTTTTTCATCCTGCTGGCAAATTCCTTTGGTAGGATGGTGAGAAGTACTTTATATTACCATGTTCTTCACAATCAAAAAGTGACAGTGGTCAATGATGCCCACATACCTTGAACTGATGGCATGCATTCCACCATTGAGTATTACTATAACCCTACCTACTGCTTCCCTCCCTGCCCCGCACCCCACCACCTCCAAGTCAAACTAATCCCTAGTAGTATTTTGACATGTGCTTTAAAAATACTACACTACATACATGGCAGGGACACTGTACCAGCAAACTATCACACTGAATATTTCTTGATGTGTTTTAAAAAATCTTTTCCTTCCCTGGGAAGAGAGCTGTATTAGGAAATAAAATGGCTATTTCCTTTTCCAAGAATTTTGATTATTTGAAAAATCTTTAAAATTCACATTAAACATCCTAAGAGTCAATGGTTGTTTCGACAGAAACATTAATGATCCACGCAATGTCAGGCATCGTATATAACTCAAAACTCTTCTTAGCAACTTCCACATAAGACTAGCAGGATTTCTTGCATGGAGTAGCACAGGCCTCTGGAATAAATTACCCTGGTGAAGGTTTCAAGAATTTCCATTCTTGATGAGACAGCTAAACTACAGAGAATGCTGGTTTTGTCTTGAAACACAGCATTACAGATGCTACATAAGAGAAAGAGAGGAGAAAGAATGGGTGCATTGAACTAACATGGTAACTGTGAGAAACACTGGGAGGAGAAAGGGCAGAAGTGGCTTGGTATGAAGGTGACAGGCAGCCTACAGGAGAAGGGGATCACATCCCACTGTGGGGGACAGGCTGGCAGAGGAGCTTTTGAATTCTTTTGTTTCCCTTTTTCGTGAGAGAGAATAGCACCATCCTCTAAAGCCCCCTATTGTCCAAGAGATAACATCAGTACAGTACCCAGCAAGAATAAGGAGCTGATGGAAACAAGAAAGTAAGACAAAGAATGCTAAATTATCCCTATTTCTTCTCCTTTCATCCTGGCAATTGCTCCAGGAATTATTAAAGAGTAGGTTATCATCATCACCTCTTAATACTATTTTTTTTATTTTCCCAATAAATTTAATTATAATCCCAAAGGTATATTATTTTCCTGGTAGCATATAGTAGCATGAGTGAAACTTCACATAAACTGTGTAATAAGCCTTGAAGAAAGCTTTAATATATTCCAAATAGTACAGTATCACATTATCTGTATTTTCTGACCATTATATGTGAAAATTTGAAATTAATAACAAAAAGTGGCCAGAAAAAGAAATACTCTTTGCTCTTAAAACCAATAAACTTTCCTCTGTCTGACCTCTATGATACTTGGATAATATTTTGTAAGAATATATGAATATACATCAGAATGAAGTGGTTCAAGAAACCCTTTTTCAAATAGCTTCACATAACTTTTAAGACAGAGGTTTTATTAATAACAATAGGTACCATTTATTGAACAGTTATTATGTTCAGTGTGTTCTTTATATATTTTGTGTCTAATTCTTAAAAGCAACAACTCAGGTTAAGACAGTGTCACATAGTCAGTAGAGCCAAAGCCAGGATTTGAATTAAGTTCTGCAAGATCACAAAGCTCACTCCATTTACAGTACTAATCATTCAAGCTGAAGGTAAATGTCATCTACGAGTGGATTTGTAAAAAATTATGTATGTCTGATTTGAAATAATTTTAAGAACTTTATTTTTTTATTTTTTTAATTTCAGAGTATTATGGGGGTACAAATGCTTTGGTTACATAAATTGCCTTTGCACCACTCGACAAGCGTGCCCCCCAGACAGCACACATTGCATTCGTTAGGTGTGGATTTACCCATCTCCTCCTCCCCATGCCTACCTGCCCGACACCCAATGAATGTTACTTCCCATATCTGCATGTTAGTGTTGATCAATTAGTACAAATTTAATGGTGAGTACATGTGATATTTGCTTTTCCATTCTTGTGATACTTCACTAGTATTCTTGTGTTTTTAGGAATAAACAATTCATTCAGGCATTAAATCATTTTTATTGACTATTTACCATATGCAAGACATGCAGAAAATGTTTCCTGATAAATAATTAAAATCTGTAGTATTTGAGATTTCAAATTTTACAAACTGCTGTCTTCAAATATCAGAAATCTCTTCAGGAGTCATTTCAAAATTATGCTAAAACGCACTGGAAAATCTACTAGATGAAGTCACATTCAGTTATTAGCATTCTTCAGGTACCAATAGGCTGCATAGCAGGGAAATAAAGATAGTAAAAACATGAAAGAATAAAGAGGATAAAAGGCTTGTGAACTAAACCATCCAAGTAAATTACTCTTCTGCTTTTTACTGATGGTATGCAATGTACTAGGCAGAGTATAATTTGCACTCTTTAAAAGTCGTCTCTAAATGAAACCCTCAGAGACTTTATCTTTCCTAGTAAACACTTATGATTATAGGCAGGGTAAGAGACAAAATTGTTTATCAAAGAATAGTCCTTTTATGGAGAAAGAACAAATAAGAATCTTCCTCTCATTGAACTCAATCAAACAAAGTAGCTTAAATGTAGAGTTCCAACTGAAATAAAAGTTTAAAGAGCTTGACTAGGAACATGAATTCAAACACAGACTCTGGCCGTTTTAAGCATACACTATTTCAAAGAAAAAAGAAACTTCTTAAAAATATCATGTAAAATAAAGGAAATCCTTTCCTATTCATTTCAAATCATCTTTGGTCTAAATAATGTCATGAAATTGTATATTAACTCATCCACTGCAGATACTAAATATTTTTAAACTATTTGGTCTTAGAATAATACAAAGCGATGTTTAGAGTTGGAGATTTTATTATCCTCATAATGTGATAAAAATAAATTATTTTTGATAGTTACATGCCATGTTTTCTTTACTAATTTAGGGATTTCTTCATTTATCTTTAGATTTATGTTTCTATTTCACAATCATTTAATTGTAATATATACTAGTTTATGTTTATTCTTGATTATGTGGTCAACCATATTGTTCCTTGATCAAAGATTATTTATCCTTGGTCATATGGCAACATATCTCTGACAAGAGACAGAGAATGGACATATGATTGTAATGAAAGGGCTTTTATGAACAGATATAGAAATCCATGAACCAAAAAATGATTCATATGAGAGCTATTGTGATCTTTGAGAATCATGCTTCCCTTTTTATGTGAAAACTTATATAAATAAAGTATTCTAGAGAAAATATAGATTTACAGTACTTTACCATGAATTTTGAACAAAGAATATGCTCAAAAATGTTGAGCAATTAGCTGAGATGAAATTCCATTTGACATATTAAACTTCTCTAGGAATTTTCATTTTGATCTTTCCTCTGGGCAAATCAAGCAAGCCTGACCTTTGGCACATGTGAGTTTGAATCTTGTGTCATAACACATTATTTGAGAACAAACTGCAAAAACAATAGAAGCATCTCTTCCAGTGAAGTCTATGTGAAATGACATAAAATGGTTAATCAATTACCCATCGATAAGCATTTCAGCTTTCCACCACCAAAACTATAATTCACAAACTGGTTTTGAATAATTGTTTGTTGTGTTGGCCTCTCAGGCATCTTCCCACTTTGGACCTTTAAGGCAGGCCACGCTCCCTACCTTTCCATCATAAAAATCGGCTTCAGAAAGCAGGAACATTGAAGGCCATTGTTTGAGACCTCTCACCCACCACTCCATTTGATCTTAAGCTGCTTCAGCCCTCTGGTTCTGCTTTTTTGACTTGATATCCAACAGGTATCCCTTGCCTTGTTTTATCTTCCTCTTACAGATTTGGTGTGTTTTTCACTCTTCCAGTATTTGGATGTCAAAGTGAGTTCTGTCTTAACCCACCCCTTTAGCCTTAGCTTCTCTTATTGTTTTTGAGAAGGCTACCCTTCTTTACTTCTAAGCCCTGCAGAATACCATCCCTTGTCTGGTTTTTGGAAAAGTCAGTTTTCTCACAAGCTCCATCACCATGACTGTCATCATCATAACTAATGTGCTGTCTCATGCAATCCTCATAACAACCCTATGAGGCAGATACTATTATTTCCCTGTTTTGCCTTGGTCAGTTGCAACTACATTTGAATGGCTGGAAATTTCTTACCTTAAAGATCTTTCTGGACAAGATGCTTTTGCCAGTGCTTGGAGATCTTGATAACATTCTTGGATGTCTGCCTGTCAGTTTTGACTGCTTGCTGTATAACAAATGTTCTAATAATAAAATCCACTTTGGTTAGCACAAGCTAAATTGAGGGCTTAGGGTGGATCCATTCAAGTAGTGTTTCTAAACTCTAAAACAATGTTGATCATCAGCTGCTACTTCTGCTTCTATCAGTATAAGTAACATCAGTAAAACTATTTATCTTAGGCTCGGAGATAGTAAAATCAGGAACTTTTTACAAAAGGATGGCAGGCCCCTACTCCCACCCCCTCAGTATCATGGGTATCAATTTTGACAGTAATAAGTCAGGTTGGATTGCATAGTCCCAGAACAGGGCATGAGTACATGTTATTTTTAGTTTTTAGAATACTATAATCATGTCCAGGATCTGAGTGAATCACTGATCTTTGTTGAAGAGTTAAATTTACTGTGGCATATTGGGAAAAAATGGCAGAAGGATCAAATATTGATTATAGTTAAGGAAACTTAAGAGCCACTACATATCCTTGTTTGTCCCAGGGGCTATTCCAATCCAGAACTGTTAATACCATGTCTAATAATTGTGATGAGTTAAAATACAACCAGAGTCATAGAAGTCAGCCTGAAAATGGTACTTTGCAAGCTATCCCAGGTCTTTTCCATAACTTCTATTTCTTTTCAAAGATTTTTAATCTTTATGCAAGAGGATTTATAATTGATTTTTTGATGCACTTGAATGAAAGCTGCTTTAAAATCCTTGTCAGATATTGTAACATCTAATTTATCTTGTTATTGGCATCAGTTGATTGTCTTTTCTCATTCAGATGGTGGTTTTCCTGGTTCTTAGTATGATAAGTGATTTTCTATTGTATCCTGGACATTTTGTTTATTATGTTAGGAGACACTTGATTCTATTTATATCTTGTGTTTTAGCCAGCAGTTGCCTTGTTTAGGTTGTCCTTATCAGTTCTGGCCTACTTTTTTTTGTTATTGGCTTTAGTTCCAGTGAAAGTTTGGTTTTCCGAGCCCTTGCCATGTTATTCTGGTTGAATGGTTCTTCATTTTTCTCATGCTATTGGGCTTACTGCTCAATCCCTTTTGGTACCATCTGTGGAAGTGGAAGGTAGCTCCTTGGGCTATTGTCACTGGGCGATCTTCCTTTTGCGGTGAAGAAGACACTGAGGAGCAGGGAAAAGTGAGTGTAGGCTGTCTTGTTCCAGAATTGGAATCCGGTCCAGGTCTTTAACCATCCCTCTAAGAGTTCTTGAAAGTCTTGACTGCCAAATGCACAAGGATATTGTCCAGAAAACATCCAGGTAGGGGAATATCCAAATGACAACTCTCAAAAGAGGATTATACCCTGGTGGAGAATAGAAGTCCATTCACCCATATTTGGAAGACAAAGGAAGTACTGAACAGGTTAGTGGCCATCTTCATGTACTCCAATTTCCTGATGTATTTCTTAAAATCTGTCTTCCATGTCTCGCTCTTACCTTGGGCTTTCTGTAAATCTCTAGCTTTGTGAAAACCCAGGCTCCATGGAGTTGGTCCAGCCTGCTATCAGGGAAGTGGGGAAAATCCCAAGTAGTGACTCCACTGAGGCCTTAGAAACCCTGGCACAGATAAGCTCTCTACTCTTCCTTCTTTTTGAAGAAAATGTTTACCCTATAGGGGAAGTGGAGAGTGTTTGTTCATTATTTGCAAAGCGTTTTTCACCAAGATTACCTATCCACACCCCACTCAAAAACTACTTGGTTTTCCAGATGCTTGTTTAAAGATCCTTCTATTCCACAATTATATCTCAGCCTGGTGTTTCTTCATGTCCTGACCCTACTCTAGCACTTGGCTCAATCATGCTATTTCTATTTTAGCTTTCTCCACATGTCCTGGCATGATCATTTTAGTGGATGTGACTCCTCCTCTAGCTCCAGGAATCTCAACACACTGCTGTAATAGCTTTTGCCAGGCAAGGTCCAAGTTGCTGATATAAGGTCACAGCTCCCAGCACTAGCTCTGGTTTCTTTGGCAGCATGTCAGATGCTGCTGCTACCTGGGATCTTGTAGAAGAAGTGCAGTTTGATGTCTTGTTCAAAGTAAGACTCCTCTTCAACTTTTGTCCCTGTCAAATTCACCCTGTCCTTCATTCCTACTGATGCAGCGTCTCAAAGACTTGGGTCCACAGCCTTATGAGTACCCTGACAAAGAAAGAGTGGGTGAAATAAGCTCCTCTCTCACAGTTCTTGGTTGATAGGCCTGTTGCAGAACTTCCATCGTGATTGGCTAAGAAGCAGATATTATAGCAGATGTTTGTTGGTCCCATCGGCAGTTATGGGGATAATCAGCAAAAAAAAAAAAAAAAAAAAAATCACATCTTAATTTTTCCACCAGCTAGTCCTAGAGATTGGGAAGATTTCACTGTTGTTTTGCTTTGTTGAATATAAAAATCCTTTTATATACACACAACAGCCTTACAACATTTTGACTCTGCTTGTTTATTCAATAAGGAATTTTGGGCACAGTGTTCTTCTGAAATACATTATAAGGCACAGATATGCAATGTTTATTTACTATATCACTAACATTTTCTAGTAATACATTTAAGTTAGACATATTTTTCTCCAACAATTATTATAACATTTACAAAATGGGAAATTTCAACAAAAAGTTATGAACAATGTACTGTATACCAGGCAGACTGCATATATGACTGTGGTCCCATACGATTATAATGGAGCTGAAAAATTCCTGTCACCTAGTGATGTCATAGCCATTGTGAAGTTGTAGCTGTCATGACATTGCAGCCATTGTAGCCGGCATAACATCATAGTGCAACACATTGTTCACGTGTTTGTGGTGATACGGGTGTAAACAAATCTACATTATCAGTCCTATAAAAATCCAACACATACAATTCTGTACAGCACATAATACTTGATAATAAATGACTATTTTACTGGTTTGTATAAAAAATGAAAAAGAAAGTATCCACCTATGGCTGATTTTTCTTATGGATACTTGAATGTATTGATATTTTTATGTTGCTTGATAAAGATGAATGTCAAAAAAAGATCCACAGACAGGAGCTCCAAGAGTGAAGGTGCACAGGACCCATTTATAGTAGCCAATCTCTCCCTTTCCTGTGTTCTGTCCTTCCCCTGTCACAGGGACCCAGGGAAGCAGGCAGGCTGGCAGCATGTTTTCACTCTGGCTCTGAGGTTGACAAGATTTCACAGGCCATTTCTTTCACTGCAGAAGCACACTAGTCTGGATTTGATGAAGAAAATATAATTTCTGTCGGGATCTTAGGTATGTTATCTAAAACACCCTGCATAAAAAAGCAGCAGGGTCCCAAGCAGCTGAGAGATAAGTAGAATAACAACCTGGGTTCTCAGTATTTCATAGTCCCGGTGGACAGAACCTTCACAGACAAAATCTAAATCACTCTTGCATAACTGACATTTAGTCTGTTAGCCATTTTTAATAAAAGAGTAGAGAAATTACTGTGGCTTTTGCTGGTACTTTTTATAGCCGTAGTGTGGTAGGAAGTAGGCCCCAAGTTCCCTTGGCAACAAGAAGAGTAGAAGCGATACACAGAAACCTGAATCATCGGTGAATCATGTAAAGATTTCTGTTTCCAATCCTTAGAAATAATTTATCAATTGTTTTTTATTTGGGCAATATTTGATGACTCCAGGTGAACGCTTCAGAGAACATAAGGTCTTTGGTCAATTTGGTCAATAATTTAAGAAGTATTCTGAATGCCTCAAGTAGATGTTAATATTGATATCCAAAAAAAAAAAAAAAACTGTGCTTGCCCTTATTAAGATGACACTCACATTTGAAGAGGAACAGATCGGTGCATCAAGCCATCAGCAATGGGGAAGTCCCCTTTCTACAAGGAAGTCTGGTGTCCCCGGCAAGATGTTTCAGGGCATTGCTCCATTTAAGCTAAATTTTTCTTAGCATCAAGAAAAGGTAATTTCTGTACAGATCAATGTTAGTCACAGCAAATTTTAGTCACCTGAAAGAGAATTGCTATGGTTTCATACTTGAAACATACACACACACACACACACACACACATGCTCTGAGAGTTATGGAGACCAGTTACTCAGTTTCCCTTACTATTTTTTCTAATAATATATCTCCTGTATAATCTCTTTATCTCCACAACTGTTGCTACTACCTTATGTCAGTGTTTACCACTTTCTTTCTTTCTTTTTTTTTCTTTTCTTTTTTTTTTTTTTTTTTTGAGACAATCTCACTCTGTTGCCCAGGCTAGAGTGCAATGATGTGATCATAGCTCACTGCAACCTTGAACTCCTGGGCTCAAGCGATCCTCTTGTCCTAGCCTCCCAAGTACCTGGGCCTACAGGCGCATGCCACCACATCTTGCTAATTTTTCTATTTTCTGTAGAGACAAGGTCTCACCATGTTTCTCAGGCTGGTCTTGAACTCCTGGCCTCAAGTGATCCTCTTACCTTGGCACCTGCCAAAGTGCTAGCATTATAGGCGTGAGCCACCACACCGAGCTAAGGTTTACCACTTTCTGTGTCTTCCTGACTCAGATTGTTTTTTACTTCATTCTATATACAAAGAGAAAAATAACCTCCCCTAAAAATGCTTTTTCTCAACCCAGCATCCCGATCAAAACTCTTCAATGATTCAATGGCTTCTTGAGAACCATGACCTATTTATCATTGTATCTGCAGCACCCATCACAGTGCCTGGCCCATAGAATGTGTTCAATAAATGTTTATTGAATGCATCATCATAATTGTATTTTTGCTTATACCCCTTCCCCCCATAGACATAAAGTTACTTGTGAGTGGAAGCCTTTTCCCTAGCTCCTGACATGGTGTCTGCTCTATTGTGTACATTCGATCAACATTTATTGAAATGGTGAATGAAATTCAAATCCTAGACTATTGCATGCATATTGTGACCTCTTGTATCTAGGTGAACTCGTTTCTTACCACTGCCTTCCTTCCTATAAGGTGAACCTGTGTACCATGCAAGTTCCATGTAATCATTCATACCCTTTTTCTCATATGAACCACCCTCCCACCACCTACTTAAATTCTGTCCTTCTTCAGGGCCCAGCATAATCTCATTCTACTCATAAATGAAAGACTTCTTGAGTCCTCCAACCCTCAAAGATCTTCGTGTCCTTCAAACTCATAGTGTCTATGGCCTTTACTGAAATTTGGCCCTAATGACTCATTCTTCTACCGTTTGCTTCCTTTTAAATTCCTAGCTGAGGTTATTGACTTCCTTATCTTTGGCATCTCCCACATGCTGACGACACTAAGCTCCTTCATCTCCGGCCCCGATCTCTCTCAGGGCATCAAAACTCAACGTTTCACAAGTTCTCAAGCTCAAAAATGTTCAAAAGTTAGTTCATATTGTTAAATTTTGAAGGTATGTTTACTGTATTGTTTTTCCTATAGTAAGTCTTTTTGCCTTTAGAGATATATACTAAAATGTTTATGGATAAAATGATATGTCATCTCAAATTTATTTCAAAATAATATGTGAGGGGATAAAAAAGGGGATAGGCTGTTCTAGCTACAATTGTATGTGTTTGAAATTTTTCATAATACAAACTTTTAAAACCTCCCATGAGTTTCCTCTATCCTCACCTTCTATCATTTCAAATCTGCTTTCCCTTTGTTTAACTATATCATTGTCCCTTCACTTCCAACTTCCCGGGACACTCTCTAGGAGGAAACAGAGATTGGCATGTGAAGCTGAGTCAATTCAGCTGATCATGAAATAAGTGAACCATCTTTCCCCCTCATCTACTTAGAAACTATCTAAAGTTTCATTTGAGAAACTGCTCAAACATCCCCTTTTTCTGTAGCATTCCCTGGACTCTACCTCTATCTCCCATAGGCAGAATTAAATGCTTTCTCATCAATATTTTCACAGGAAATTATGCCCACTTGCCTTTTTAGTACATCACTGTGGAATATAGTTATCAGTTTACATGTGCTTCGTCAGTGTGCGCCTGTGGATAGAGGGCTAATTTAGATCATTTCCCCAAAACTCTAAACTCTGAGTTCAGGGACTTTTCCACTCCTTATTTCATCAGTTAGCACAGTGTGTTGAAAAGAGTAGATGTTCAACAAAAGTCTGAAACTTAATCAGAATCTAATTTCTTCATATATGTTTCTGCTTTTTTCTGCTAATATCCATACATGAAAGTCATCTTTCCTAATCTCCCTCACCCAAAAGTGCTTCCTGTTCTTCTGAATTCACAGAACTTTTTATTTTTTCTCTTCATAGTTCATATCATTATCTGCTTTGATTTGGTGATATATACCCTATCTTTTCTCTTGTCCAAGACTTGTGAGAACAATGACCATAGCTCTTTCTCTTGCTACTCTTTATAGTTCCTGAGCATACTTGATAAATTTGTTGAACTGAATATTTGGGTATAAAAGACATGGGAAGAACATCTATTTCTTACTTAAGATCAGCAGTACTGAATATTTGATGGCCATGATTTACCTAAATGATTTCATGAGCTCCATTAGTTATAGAGGGAATAAAGAAGTCTGTAAACAGGCCACCACAATTCACAACATGAGTACTCACATAGTTCTTCAAGGTTTTCAGAATTATGCAACACACTTCAACTATTTCATTAGTTAGTGCTCACAGAAACACAATAAATATGGATTTCTGCCTCCATTTTAGAGTTGAAGAAACAAGCTATATTAGTAGCAAGTTTAGAAACAGAGTTAAGAATTTAATCCTAAGGCTTTTGAATCCAACTTCACTATTCTTCCCACCTATACCATGGGTACCTGTGTGTAAGTGGTAATGAACTTAGCTCATCTAATACTTCTCATCCATTACAGGTTTTTAAAAGAAGCATTATAACATAGAGAGTTAGGAGAATTCTTCTGAAACCAGATTGTGTTCAAATCTTGGCCCTGCCTAGCCACATGACTCTTGAGCAGCTAATAATCAGTCTGGAGAAGGGAAAAAAATCACTTCATAAATTGCAGCAGTCCATTTAATGAAGGAAACATAGATGGGATGCTGAGGAATCTTTCTAGCTGTCCAATGTGCTCATCTGTAAAAGAAGGATGACAGTAATAATCCCTATCTATAGGGTTGTGCAAGGATCCAATGCATCAATATACATAAAGCATTTAGAACGTGCTTCATACTCAGTAAGCACTAGATATAATGGTTTGTTTTTATTATTACTTTGATCATTTATTTTCAAATAGAACATATGCAATACATTTTGTATAGTGGGAAAGGCAGAAATATTTAGTGGCTTTTTGAGGTCAATTTTTGAGACTAGTTCTAAGATATTTATGGCATTAGCATCTAAAATCTCTTTCATATTCTCCATAACCTTTCCAAACATACTTAGCTTACAAAATCAGATTGGAAATTGTACAGGAATAGCTTTTCTCACAATATTTCAGTATTTTCAGTTCCATTGCAGCTGGAGTCTGAAATATCATTGCCCGCAGAAACTTAAAATTACGTGAAAACAACATAATCTAAAACTTATTTTTTATTCATTTTCAGGAAAAGTATTATGGGTTCACATGTGGAATAAAAGCAAATGTTGATATTTATTTGATATCACCAGTATATAAATTAATCACCTCAAAAACAGGGCCACGTATTGGGAGCTACGCTGATGTCTGGTTGTGAAAGAAAAAATAGCAAAGTTGTAAAAATGATATATAATTTATTTAATCATTGAATCTATAAATATCTGTTAAGTACTCGCATATGGCAGGCACGGTTCTAATAAAAGGGCACATAATTCCTGTGCTCCACATGGTGCTTACCTATTTGCTGGTGCAAGAAGTCAGAAAATAAATAAACAAATAATTACAGACTTTATGGTGGATGCTATGGAAGGAATGTACAGGGTGATGCAGCCTACTAGAGTGGGAAGGTTAGAGTGGTGACTTTACATAGGGTAGCTTGGGAAGATTTAAGCAGAAACATGAAAGACCACAAGAAGCCACCCACACTGGGGAAGAACATTTTGAGCAGTGAGAACAGCAGGAGCAATGGCTATGGGGTCTAAGCAATCATAACCAAGCATAGATCAGCAAGAAGGTTCCAGTGGGGGTATGTAGCAAGCAAGAGGAGTGGAAAAGGTGAGGATGCAGCTACGCAGACATGTTATTACGCAGCACCTTGTAGGCCATGGCACAGAATGTGCTGATACTATATTATGAAAATCAGAGTAAAGAAACATCAACCATAGACAGGTAAATTACCAGCTTTTTTTTTTTCTTTTTTTTGGTTCACTTTAGATATATTTTTGTTCCTAGTAGTACAAGTCCTGATTGGGCTCAAATGTGGTTAAAATAGTTTAGTCAATGGTCAAACATTATCCAAGATTCATGTGGTTATATGTGACTTTCTAGTATAAAAATACTACTCATTACAAAAAATTCTGGGAAAATAACAGAAATTAAAAATAAAATTCATCCACAATCCAAAAACCTAACTGTAAATGTTACTAATATGTTGCCCTATTCCTGAAGCAGATTTTTTTTTTTAAGTTCTGTTTGTGGTTATCTAACCTTTATGAAATGAGGTTAAAGTAGGCAGCAGATTCAGTTTAGAAAAAAGAGAAGCAATAGCAGAGGTCAGGTCAATATTCAGAGTTCAAATGGGAAAAAGCATGTTCTGGTTGAAAAGTTATATTTGATCAGGGAAAAAAAAAACGTTGTAGTGGTCAGAACAGTATGACCAGAGAAGTGTTTTGATTTCAAATATTGCTAAATCTTATCTCCCTGAGTAGTTGTGTCAATAAGAGATAAGATCCTGCCACACTTTTTAAGTAAGAGCCTTGAGGGAAATGGACTCTCAAGAAATTAACTTTGTCCTGATGGACAGAAGCTGCCAGCTGGACCCCAGTCAATAATGAGGCTGTGGCAGGGATGCCTTGTTCGTTCATATTGTTTGAGATCCAATTTTTCATAACTATCAACATCATATTTTCCTCGTTTCTCCTTCTCTCTCCAATTCTCAGACTTTGGAGCCTATAAGGCTACAATCTGCTTTTCGAGGCAAGACTGAACTTATAGACATCTGCACATTGTGAGACTTATGCATCAGGGGCTCAGAGCACACAACACCATCTTCACTTCAACCCTAAGAATAAACAAAGACATTGAAAATGAAGGCCCAGCAGGAGCCGGTCTTTGAAGAGGTGGCTGTCTATATCCACCCAAATAAGAATAGACCGATTTAAAGAATCTTTGGCTGGGAGCCAGGGATGGGAAATTACAGGTTAAAAGATGATTAGGCCACTTTTAATTGTTCTTTTATTTTTCTCTTTACATAACAATGAAGAGTTTTCCCTTTTGCAACGTCTAGTGTCAAAGAATCAATTAGGTTCAAGTATGAACATAAGGTAGGAAAAATTAAAGTACGTTACTTTTATCTCAGGAGTCAATTGGCAATTATTTCTTCCCTTTTATATATATATATATAATAGAAATATAGGTACAGTTATATATTATATATGCTATATATGTATCTATGAATGTGGGTGTACATTCATTATTATAAATACAATTCTGTATCTTGTCTTTTTCCCTAAACATAAGCATCTCCCATGTCATGAATGAATCCTCAAAATATCTTATTCAATGAACAATAATCTATCCTACAGATATATTATAGTTTATTTAATCACAGGGACTCTGTTGACAGACTTTTAGTTGGCCTCCAATATTACAAACGATCCTATAATGAACACCCTAAGATATTGATATTTTTCTAGTGACTACTAGTTTTTTAGGATAAAGCCCTAGACATAGATTCAGTATGAGCAATTATTTGGATATTTGTTAAGGTTCTTGACCCATATTGTCAAATTGCTCTTCCACCAGCAATGTTTATGAAGCCTCCTCTCACTAAACCCAGCAACATTAATTCTTTTAGAAAATATTTACTGACATTACTTTGAATAAAATTTAAGGTATGAGTCAGAGCTACTTTTTATTTTCCTTTCTATTTTTCTTTATTTCTATCTTTTTAGGGGATAGGGAGATAAAAATAGGATTCCTGGTAGACTTAAAACATGCACAAAATGATCAACCACAGTTTGAAAAAAAAGAGTACATAGTTTTAAAAATGTACACGAGGTTAGTCTATGTGTTTATTTTCAGAAAAACTTTTCTTAGGGGCCATTCCAGTGACCTTGTGTTAATGTTGCTTTTGAATCCCACGTGGTCAACTTTGACTATTTTTAAGCAAAGAAATTCCTAGAACTTATTTAGGTACTAATACACTTAAAATAATATGAACCATGGATTAACAGTATATATTTAAGCTACAAATAACATCAGGATAAAGAGTTTGACTCAGGCAATAACATAGAAATAGCACGGTTTAAATATTTTGGTTTGTATTCTAAATTATGTTTATTTCATTTAACTATTTCAAAATAAATTATCCTTTGAAATAATTTAGAAACATAGGTATTCTGGCTACTAAATCTTTGTCTATTATACATATTGCAATATTTTCTTCCACTGACTTTAAAAATTTTGTTATATTTTACTATCATGAGTTTTAAATTTTGAAGAACTTAAATTGCTTGATCTATTACTCTGTATCTTTCTATTTTTTATTTAAGAACATCTTCTCAGTCTCAACATCAAAAAGAAATTATAACTTAGTGTTATACTTTTATGATATTATATTTATGCTTAATTTATAACCATCTAAAATTTTTTTATGAATGATATGAGATAAAAACTATGTATTTCTAAATAAATAGATAATCCTCCCAAGAACTTATATTAAATACTTTACCCATTTATTTAAAAGGCCACTTTTATCATATATTAAATAATCTTATATGCTTTAGTCTAATTTTAGAATCCTATTCAACTCCATTGGTCTAGTTACCAATTCCTGTCCCATGATTACATTAGCTTAATTACTATAATTCTATAATATGTTTGATACATATTAGACAAGGTCATCCCTTCTTGGTTTTCTTTTAAAGATTTATTTTGGTTATTTTTACATATTCCTTCTTCTTCATGAATTTTAGAATAGGTTTTAAATTTCTAAAACACATGCTCTTAATTTTTATTAATATTACATTAAATTCATAGATTAGTTTGGAGAAAAGACTTCTTTAAAGTATTGAGTCTTTCCAGTTATGAACAAAGTATTTTTCCTTATTTGTTTATGGGCATCAGTAAAGTCTTGTCAGGACTGTTCCTAAGTATTTCATATGATTAATCCTATTATAAATAGATCTCTTGTTCTATTTTATATTCTAATTGGCTATTACTGATGTGAATATAAGGTATAAGGTTATTATAATTGAGCTTACGTTTGGCCATCTTTATTAAACTCCCTTACTGATTTTAAAATTTGTCATTTTGGCGTTATCAGATAAATGCATATATTATCTGCCAATTTGACAGTTTTGTAACTTCACAAATTTGAGCTGTTATCCTTATTTTATTACACTGGCAAGGACCTTCAATTAAAAGTTGGACAGGGTCTTCTTCCTGTCAAAAATGGGCCTGCTACTCATCTCTCATCATTAAAGATAGTGCTTGCTTTTGGTAGAACTTTTTATAAAGTCAAGGAAGTTGCTTTATATTTTTTTAATTTACAAAAGTTTTTTTTTTTTTTTAGACAAATTAAACAGTTTATTTGAGCAAAGAATGATTTGTAGATTTGCCAATTCTCAAAACCAGGAGAAGCTCGGAGAGCTGTGCTCTGCAGTGTGAGCAGGCGGCATTTATGGTGGAAAACGGAAGTGAGGTTGGAAACAGCTTGATGGGTTACAGCTTGGTTTGCGGTATTTGAACATGGTCTGATCGGTTTGCTGCCTGTGATTGACATGAGCTTATCTGCTGTGCTTGCCTGAGACTCAGCTAGTCCCTCCCATCCAGGGACTGAGGCAGTACTGCCTGCCCAGGGATCCACCCAGTAGGAGCCCTCCAAAGGACCCAGAGGAAGCCAAACCATTCCACGTGCCTGGTAAAAAGGCCTGCACTCTGTGGACCCCAAAGTGGACCCTCATCCAGCAGCAGCCCTATGGACCAAGGCCCAGGAAACAGTCCAGCCCACCCAAGAACTAGGAGAGATCCATGCCCACTAGAGCCCTTGTAACAGGTCCACCAACTGGGATGTCCACTGTGGACCCAACCCCAGCCATGTGACCCTGATCCAACCCACTCAGCTGTGATCACAGGGAAAATTCCATCAGCCCAGAGACCTAAGAGAAGGCGACCATAATGTGCCAAAACTGAAACAAAATACCCATTGAACACTGATTCTACCCTTCCTCCCACCCCAGCCCTTGGAAACCACCCTTCTACTTTATGTGTCTATGATTTTAACTGTGTTGCACACTTCATGTGAGTCGAATCCTATGGTATTTGTCCTTTTGTGACTGGCACATCTTGCTTAGCATAATACCCTTAAGGTTCACCCATGTGGTAGCATGTGACAAGAGTTCTTTTAAAGGCTGTATAATATTCCCTGGTATGCATGTATCATGTGTTTTTTTTTTTTTTCAGCTCTTCATGGGGGTACAAAGTTTTTTAAATTATTATAAACACGTTGAAATCCTTGAGAATGCTTTTTCAAAATTTAATGAGATGATTGAATAGTTTTTCCTCCTTTACTATATTAATGTAGTGAATTCCATTGAAAGATTCCTAATGTTGAGCCATTGTGATATTTCCAGGATAAATCCATACTTGGTCATGCTGAATTATCTTTACAGTAAATTGCTGGTTTCAGGTGTTACCATTTTATGTAAACATTTTGTATTCATAGTCAGCCTGTTTAAAATAGAAATTCCTTGTTTCAAGCAGATTTGTTAATACTTGCTGATAAATAAATCTGAGTCTGGGGCCTTGGTGAAGGATTGTGGGGGGAAAGCCATTATACCATCACCACTTCAATGTCTGTTACATTTTTTTTATCTGTTTAGGTTTTCCCATTCTTCTTTTACCAATTTTAGTGCTTAAGTCTTCTGTAGAGAAGTCATCTTATTTATTATTTTTTAAAATCCATGCCTTATTTTTTCTTAATCATAATTTTCAAAGGTTGATCCATTTTATATGACCTATCAATGAATTAGTTCTTATTTTTTAATTATGTCAATTGATCATTTCAATTTGTTTTGTTCATTAATTGTTATATTTATCTTTCTTAGTTCCTTTCTTGGATTTATTTTTGTTCTTTTTTTAGATTGTTGGATTGATTGCTTAGTTCTTTTAAATCTTTCTAGTTTTTTAATACGTGCATTTAAGATGACAAGTTTTCCTAGGTATAACTTTAGCTACATATCACAGGTTTGGATAAGTATGATATTACAATATAATATACATATGTTTTCATCCACAGTTCCTGACTCTTAATTCCCATAGCCCTTGTTATTTCCTAAATGACTAAAACAATAAGCATATCTTGTGTTAAAGTATTTAGCCTTTTTCCTTGGTTCCTGAAGCAGCTTCAGAACAGCTTCAGAGCAATAAAGGTGAAAGGCAGTCTTTTGTTAGAATGTTGGGGTCACTTTAGGCCCCAGAAGCAAGTCTCAGAAAACAGAATCTCTCTTTCTGACCTTTTCCTGACTTCCTTCCACCTTCTCCTTTTTCTCCCCAAGACAGGCCATAGAAACTAGAAATATACTCTAATCTTCCCTCACCTTTCTGTCTTAGGGCTGGCCATAAAGAAATTCTCTGACCTACCTCATCTGATTATAGGTCATAAGACCCCCATTTCAGAAGGAGTCCTGCCCCATGCCTGAGAGGAAGGAATGCTGCATAGAACGGCCAACAAGAATCTGGACAGGCCTTTTTGGGTTTCCTCACTCAGTCTGTTAGTATTAGACCATACCCTTTTCATCTAATCACATTTCTACATGGTTTTTCAGGCTTCAAACCATTGAAGTCTCCATAGAAGGCCCAAAGAGGACGGATTACAGAAAGCTTCTGGACAGCTGAACTCAAAGAGACTTACAGGAAGGTGAGTAAGAACTCTGCTACATGTAGGTGTAGGGAATGGCACATCCTAACTCCATGGGAACAGAAGCCCCTGTGCTTGGGACCCTTCCAGACCTCATCTTATATATCTCTTTATCTGGCTATTTATTGGTATCCTTTAAAATATCCTTTATAATAAACCAATAAACATGTTTCCCAGAGTTTTGTGAGCTGCTCTAGCAAATTAACCTAAAGAGGGGGCTATGGGAAATCCAACATGAAACCAGTATATCAGAAGTTCAGAGGCCCTGGCTTGAGACTGGTGTCTGAAATGAGGTCAGTCTTATGGGGCTGAGCTTTCAAACCATGGGATCTGGTGCTATCTCCAGGAAGATGGCATCAGAATTGAATTGGATTAGAAGATACCCAGCTGGTATCCACTGCAAAATTGATTGCTTGCTTGTCAATAGGGAAAAATTGCCACACATTGAGTCACAGAAGTTTTCTGCATTGATTATTGTGTGTAAGAGCAGAAGACAAACTGTTTTTTTTCTACACAGTATGTAATGTTCTTATTTTGGATAAATTCTAAACACATTTTTTTAAATCTTTGCTAATATTAAAACTTTCATTTTCTTCAGTTACTTAATTTGCTATAGAGCTTTATAATTCTTTTTATCCCTTGGATACTCAGGAGTGATGGAATATTTATTTCCTGAAAATAGAAAAGCCATGTAGACTACAGAGACCCCAGTAGGTGACTAGAGATTAAATAGTGCATAATAATTCACTCATGTGAACATGGATCCTTAATGTGCTACCTGGAGCAAACATTGTACATTTAATTGCCTCTGTTCATCCAAAGAGACTTAACACTCCTTTGAGAAAGAGAAGTACAAGAAATCTATTAAGACCGGAATTCAGTTCAAGGGGGTGGTACCAAGCAGGCTCACACTATTGTTATTTTTATTTCTAGGCTTTAGAAAAAGTCTGCTTCTAATTATGCTCAGGGTCCAGTACAATCCATTTCTATTGTTTTTTTTCCTTTTTTTAGGATTAATGGTTCCCTCCTGTAGGCTTGGTCAAACATGAAGCCCTAAATTGGTAAGGATGTCTGTTGGACTGATGGGAAATATTTCTCAGTGCTGAGAAAGGAAGAATTGGTCAGAGGGTGTGAATGAAGTTCAACTGTGGGACTCATATCTCTGGCAGGTTTTGTTGCTTCTAACAAAAACATTTGTGCATACTCATATCCTCTCTTACAGCACCCTAATACAGAATTCCGCTAATGTAAGTAAGGTAAGTGTTTCCACAAAACCCAATTTTGCAGACATTTTATTTTCTGGGTGTTTCAATTTTCATCTTTCAGCTCAAAGGGTTTTAGAGAGCTAGAAACTCTATTTTTGCAGTGTGCAGACTTTCTGTTTCTCCTACTTTTCATACCCATTTCTAAAGATGATAATCTCATTAACATCATGACCTTTCCACCACCAAGTTTTAAGAACTACCTGTTAGACCACTGTATAATACCACTAGGAAGTAAATGCATGGGATATATGAACTTATCGGGGAGAACAGTATTTGTTCCACATTGATATATATCTAACAAAACATTACACAGAATACTTTCGGCCTGCTTTAAAACATTTGGATTAATTCTCCTTTTCATTCTAAGGTGAATAATATTTACATTTCAATTAAAATTTAACTAAATTTGGCAAGCTGCAGGGAGTTCAAAAGTTTGTAAAGGTCCAGAAACATTCATATTTTATTTGAATTGGACACTCACTTTTTAACCTTAGCTATAAAGCTACAGTGGTCTGGCTACTTTCCACTTAGAACTCATCAATTTTTATACATTATATAAGAATTAGTAAAGTACATGTGACACAGGAGTTGTTGATTTGACATTGACCTTAAACAAAAAAAGAATATTTTGTAAAAAAAAATCGTGATGCCTATAAAGAATTTTAGGGGTCTTAAGTGGTGGAGATAGATTATGACTATATTTATTGATTTTAGTGAAAAAAATTGCTGAACTCTCTACTTAACCTTTGGCTACATGGTTGTGCACTAGCTTCTATGAATTAACCATAAGTATGAGATTTAATTTGTAAGCTTTAATGGTTGTTAAAAACAAAACAAAAAACTTTCATTTTAATAGCAAATCCTAAATGAGAAGTAATGGCCATCAGCTGACAAATAATAAAGCCCTGTAAGTGAAATATTAAAAACTCAAAGGAAAGAGCTCTATGTGAGTTTTTATTAAAAATTGTCTACTTATATCTCCCTTTATTCTTTTATAAGAAAAACAGAAACCTCATCTTAGATTTTTAATTGGTAAATATTATGGATTTTTACTAAGTTAAAGAGTTTTTTTTTGTTTCCTTTTGCATAAAACATTGCACTCCCTTTAATTATAGTCATGTCAATGAAGACAAAAATCAAAATATGGTCTCTGCTCTCAAAGTCAAAGAACATGATCTTCTTTATCTGCAGGTGAACTTTCAGTGTGAAACCAAACTGTTACGCACAATCACATCCTCTCATCACGGTTAAACTAATCTCGTTTTGAGGAGAAAGGTTGCCGTGATGTGTCAGGAAACTTCTAAGTATAGATTAAAAAGTCTTAACTTCATTAGTTTCAATACTTCCTCATAATTTTCTACTGTCAATTTACTAATAGAGCTAGGTTTTTCCTTCTAAAAATTTGATAATGAAAATAAAATCTCAGCCTCTCTGTCTTCCCCCACAAACTTGATCGTTTTACAGTATATCAAAACCCCCACCATAGAAAATAAAATGTGAAAAAGCATTATTGTTCTTTCTCTGGGTTTACATGGAGCCAAGTAGTTCAAGTATTTTGATTAAAAAATGTTTAGGTCGCTCCATGAAGATCGTGCTGCATCAGTTCAGAAGGCGGTACTGTTGATGATGGATATCACCCCTATGTGTAGGTATCACAGGAAAGACAACTGTGAACTAAGAGTCGCTTCTGAGATTGTCCTCTGATTGCTGTTGTGGTTGTTAGACACCGAGCCTGTAGCTACTTGTAACCTGGTCCTGTAAATGCTCAGTGGCCCTGGGCTTTGCTCTTTCCCTGTGGCTGCTTGCCAGCTGGTTTGTAGGCTACAGTGGTTTCTCAGCTAGATGCATATATCTTACAAACTCAGCCCAGAGCATCAAAAAGGTGCACTGTTTTTTTCTCCCTAGATACTTACGGCTATCTCCTTTCAGCTCATTAAACAACTATTGGGATATCTTGCTGGTATGCATTTATTGCATATAGCCACCAAAAGTGTTGATGTATTTAGCATCCCCTTCATGATAAATCTATCTCATGTACAGCATGTAAATCAGGCGATAGACCATCAATTAATGACAAGCAATGCACTCACTCTGGTACCCTTAAAAATCATTCAGTCAACCTATATGTTCTATATTCTTACTGAATTTAAGCTACTATCTTTGGGAAATTCTCTGAGTTGCCAAACTCACCTAGAATTGCTAGAATTAGGCAAACTTATGTAAACGTATTTTTTCTCTTCCCTTCCTTTTTTTCTTATTATAGTTTTTGAGTGCAAAATAAATAATGATTGAGTTCCATTTACATGGTTCATGATAAACATATCTAAATTTCATCTGTATTTTTGGAACTATATCACCACCAGTCATAAAATAAGAGCTAATATTAATTGCATGTGCTGATTACTTTACATGCACTATGGCAGTGCTATGAGGAATGAATACTATTATTATGAAACCTGTTTTGCAAATAGGCATGGAGAAGTTAATTAAACTACTCAGGGCCACACATATAGTAAGCAGTGAAATCAGGATTCACTCAAATTTTCTAACTTCAGGGCCAGGTGTGCGCATGCACTCTCTCATATGTGCATGTACTCATGTACTCTGTGTACATATACATGTACATATAAATATATGTGCATATATACATACACATATATGTATATACTGTATATATTTAATCTTAATTATAATCTTTAAAGTAAATAGAACAAATATGTGTTCTATATAGATAAGAAAAGTGAGGCACAGAGAGGTTAAGTAATTTGCTGATGTTAACACAATTGGTAGGTAGGCGAACTGGGCGCCTAAGCATTTTAGCTCCAGAATCTGTGTTTTTAACCATGTTATATTCTCTCTCATCTGTGAAAAATGCTCATAGCAAAACATGCCATTTCTAGTAATAAAAATCTATCTAAATGGAGCCACATTTGCAGAAATAGAATATAAGTTATTTTTGTTCAAAAGTATCTTTATTTTCCACATCTATTGCCAATGTTTTTTTAATTGGCAATGTCCCAGAGCTGGCAAAACCTGTGAACATTTCTATTAAACAAATTCCACATATGTTTCAGATTCATCTCAGTTAATCATGATTAATGTTTTTGCTAGTCTTTACATTTGGCTTATTTATTCTACACAGGAATCAAATAAAAAAGTAAGAGATATTTGGGGACTGAGAATGGAAATAAGGTGTATGGTAACTTCAACGTGAGGAAGGATATTTTAAGAAATCTCACTTGGAAATTGAAAGATGGATTAAAACATGCCAAGTCTAATCTGTACCCAGGATCACATTCACAGTATAAAGTGCTAGTTGATAAAAACATGCCATTGATGACAACAGAATAATTCCAAACATAGTCCCCATATTATGACTATATGATCAGTAATGAACTTGTCATTGTTATTATGCAGTAGAGAGAACCACAGTAGTTTCACTGATTAATGTTTGCCATTGCCTCCATCTTGTAGGTTCCATATTATCAGGTACTAGGCCTGTTTTAAACCACTCATGTATACTCAATGTTGGGCACAGAGAAGGCCCTCAATACATATTGAATAAATGAATGAGTAAATGCAGATATAATAATGACTGATGTTTAAGTGCACAGGAGCCTAAATTCAACCCTTGTACACCACAAATGAAGCCTATGGCACCAAGTTTAAGTCCTTCTCACCAGGTGAAGGGCCAGTACTGGTACTGTAACTGCTACCTTGGTGGAATGGCTGAGTCATGACTAGGAAGACAACTGTGACAAGAGCTGGCTGATTACTCATATCTGAATGTAAATGGAAAGTATGAATTGATTGGCCAAATCTGACATTACTAATAAAGTATTAGGGAAGAAGATATCAACTTGATAAAATGAATTTTAGTAGAAATCAGTTTTTTTACTGATAATTTTAGCTTCATTCATTTTCTTGTATTTATTTATTCCACAAACATATTGAGTGCCCACTATGGGCCAGGAAGTATTTTAGGTCCAGGGATAGAATGTTGAATAAACAGATGAAGTCTTTGTTCTCATGTACTTTACTTTCTACTGGAGAGAAATGGACCAAAACCAAACCAAAACAAAAAAAAAAAACACAAACAGACCACAGATAAGTATAGAAAATATGAAGGGGTGAAAATTCCTATGAAGAAAAGAGCAGGACAGAAGGATAGAGATTGAAAGTTGTTGAGGGATAGGGGAGAGAGTTGCTATTTTATAAATGCTGGCCCTAGAAGGGCCACTGAGAAGGTGATATTTATCTGGGCAAAGACCTGACCAAAAGCATAGCTTTCCAGATAATCCAGAAGAGGGGAGAGTCAGGACATAGACCCTGAGGGGCTGCTGAGCTTGGGGTATTCACAGAACAGCAAGGAGACTAGAGCAGCTACAGCATAGTGCAGGGGGGAAACTGAGGAGGCATAGTAGCCATGGATCAGGTCACACAGGCCATTCTAGTCCATTTCAAGACTGAATGAGATGCAAAGCCACTGGCAGGTTTTGAGCAGAAGAGAGACATGATCTGAACTGTGTTTAAAAAATAATTGTTCTGGCTTCTAGGTAGAGATCAGGCTGCTGTTGAAATAGCCAGAGTGAGAGGCAATAGTGGTTTTTTATACTAGGTGGGGGCAGAGAAGGATCAATAAATAAGTTATCATATTACAAAGCACATTAGCATAAAGATTTATGTTGAAGAACTATTTCAGTATAATAAAAATATTAAAATGCTAATTTTTGTTCCTTGATAGCCTAGTTAGCATTCTATAAAATGGCACTCATTTTTCTCATGTTGATTTTATTATGAAATTATTATGTATTTGTACTATTTGCAGTATTAGGTTAAAGGGATAATCTATTTTAAATGGAAAGATACAGCATGTATAAAAAAAACCAAAGCCATATTTTGGAAGCGATGTTAAATATAATAATGACATAAGGAGAGATTTGGAAAAAATGAGATTGATGATTTTCTCCCTGTTCCTTACTGGAATTATTTGAAGATAAATAGTTCTTTAGAACAGTCAAGACAAACAAGATCCTCCTCACTGCCAAATCAGTGAACTTCTTAAGTTCAAAAGGACTCTTTAGCTATTGCCTAGAGCCATTTCCTCATTTTTGATGACAGCAAATGACTGGGTTCATTTTCTCTTTTACAGTATTATGCCCTTTAGCTAATTTGGAATAAAACTGCTGCACTTGTTTGGTGAGAATTTTTCAACATTCCAGGCCGAGCATATCTACTGTTCATAACCAGAGCAGATATGTTCAGAGCCTAAAGGCAGCTTTCAAAACACAAATGCAAAATAAAATGAAAATATAATGATGTGAGATCTTAACATTAACTTGTCAATGACCTATCCCGAGTTGTTTACAAATCTGACCTTACCTTTCCAGGGCCAACTCAGGCTGTAAAATAAGACATTTAGGACCAAGATTCTGAAGAATTCACTCATGTTTCACAGGCCAAAGGTCAACTCATGGTTTAAAACTTTTACTCAAGACCTTACAGAATCAAGTCATGCTTTCCATGAGTCAAAACGAGTCAATCCTTCTAAAGGTTGCCTAATATATGGAGAAAAAGTTATATAAAATATAGATAGTCATGACAAATGTTCGATAGATACTATCAGCATAAATAGTCAGCAGTCGCTGTGTCTCCTGATTATACTCGGTATCATTCCTGTTACACAAAATACCTTCCAAACATAAAGCTCTGCTACTTAAAATTCAGGCATAAAAATCTCTTCCTGGGACTGATTTACATCTAAAATTCTACCAATGTCTATATGTCAGCACCGATCCATGACTTCAGTTTACTGTCAACACACAGATAGACAAAGATCATGCATAGACTGTATTTATTAAATTATTTCTTATCATAGCCTCATTGAAATGCAAAATGGTTAGTGCTTAGAAAACCATATAAATCAATTATCCTAATCTAGAGCTGCAGAGAAAATGTCAAATGAAATTTTAAGGTCTTATTTTATCTGTATGTAAAATTGATAGCTGAGAAATACGAGTTTACTAAGGACATTTTTGGTTTGTTAATTACAAAAACAATGCATGCTCATGGAAAAAACTTTTATATTTTGTCAGGTATGAGTAACATATATTGACTTTCTCGTCTTTAGCTCATTGATAATAACTCCTAATTCCTGACTTAAAGTAGAAAGGAAGATGTGGGAAAAGAGAATAGCAGTTCAGATTTGAAGAGTTTGAGATGCTTGTGGGATTTTCAAGTAGAGATGTCCAGGAAGCACTGAACATGTACACATTGTGGTTTAGGAGAGAAACCTGGGCTAAAGATGCAGATTTGTCTCAAAAGCATATTGGTGCTAGAAGAAGCTGTTTAAATGGAAGCATAGAGACACATGGGGAAGAAAAACCTTGGGTATACCAACATTTACGGGATGGGTAGATGTCCAAGGACAGAAGGGAAAATAGAGGACAGAAACATGACATGATGTCAAAGAAGGCAAAGGAGTAAACAGTTCAATGAAGGAAGACTGGCCAACAGCATTATCAGATAAGGCTGAGACATCAGGTAAGAGAAGTCTCTATTTCTTTTAGAAATTAAGAGATTATGGTGGATGTGGACTGGTAGATTTCAACAGCAAGGTGTGACTGGGCAGTGAGCAATCAGCAGCAGTCAGAAAGCAATCTTTCAGTTACCCCGACTGTGTAGGTAAGGAAATAAATGCCATAACTGCTAGGTGCAAAATGCAGGGTGGAAGAGATTTTTTTTTTTTTCTTTTAAAAGATAGAACCCTTATTTATTTCCATAAGGAGAGTCAAAGGTAAGAGGGCAGTATTCCAGGTTCTTGTCTCGTGATGAAACAATAGCACCCTCTGTCCAGGGAAATAATTCAGCTTTCCCTAGATGAAGGTTTTATAAATCACGCAGAAGGAATCAGACCACAGGAAAGCATAAAAGACCAATCTACAATCTCTTCTTAGGGAATTGGTGTGTTTTTATTGGGAAGCAGAAAATGCTGGAACAAGCCTAATTTGGAAAAGGCAAGGTGGAGTACGGGGACAGTTTAGAAGTATCCTATCAGGATCTTCTTTGCCAGGGTAGAGCAGCAGCCAGATGTGTTGGGCCTGGGAAGCCCATGAATACATAGAAACTCCACAGAGTAAAAGTCACAAACTGCAGACTTTACGTGACACAAAGCATTATTTCTTCCCCAAGTTTCACCAATTTTTTTCAATTATTCTTATGTATTTTTTGTTTTGAGGCAGTTTTCCAATACATTTATGCTTAAAATACTATCGCTTCCAAAAGTTACAAAATGACATTGAAAATTAACTTTAAAGTATAGACACTCATTTAAAACAATATTCTTTTTTTAAATTTTATTTCAGAATATTACGGGGGTACAAACATTTTGGTTATATAATTTGTTTTTGTACCATTTCAGTCAAAGTTACACGTATGCCCATCACCAGATAGTGCGCATTGTACCCGTTAGGTGTGAATTTACCCATCTCCTCCACCCCGCTCCCACCTGCTTGATTTCCCATGAATGTTAGAGTGTTATTTCCATATGTGCATATGTGTTATTTCCATAAGTGTTGGTCAATTAGTTCCAATTTAATGATGAGTACATGTGGTGTTATTAATAATTTAAAACCCAGGTAATTTGTGTACTTATATGTTGTACTAATTGATAGTATTCATGTTCTAGATAAAAACCACTGACAAAAATAATTCTGCCTTCACAGTATTCATGTTCTAGATAAAAATCACTAACAAAAATAATTCTGCCTTCATTATGTTTATAGTGTTTATAGTGTTACTATAAACATAATGTTAAAAGACTTCCATTTTATAGCATTTTATCTTATTACAGTCAGGCACCACATAACAATGTTTTAGTCAACAATGGACTGCATATAAAACAGTGGTCCCATTAGATTATAATACTATATATTGTACCTTTTCTACATTTAGATATGTTGGCTGGACGCACTGGCTCACTCATGCCTGTAATCCTAACACTTTGGGAGGCCAAGGCGGGAGGATCACTGGAGGCCAGGGTTTGAGAGCAGCCTGGGCAATATAGTGAGAACTTGTATCTACAAAAAGCAAACAAACAAAAAACTGTTTAGATATATAAATTGTGTTACAATTTCCTACAGTATTCAGTATAGTAACATGCTATATAGGTTTGTAGCCTAGGCTGTACCATATAGCCTAGGTGTGTAGGAGGCTGTACCGTTTATGTTTGTGTACATGCACAATGATGTTCTCACAATGATGAAATCATAAAGCATTTCTCAGACTGGATCCCTATCATTAGGCAGCATGTGACCGTATATGTCCTCAGTTTCCTGAATTATTGATAGAAATCTTCTAAGCTGGTTATTTCTCCAGATGCCCAGCTACATTTTTAAATGTCTAAATTTATAATATGGTTCCTTAGAATCATTGTGCTCAAATTACCATTATCTAACAGAAATATAAGTCAACACAATAATGTGTGTAACACATACACCACAAAAAAATTTTGCTTTTAAAAGCAGAAAGACTTTTGTTTTCTTTCTCAGGAGGGGTACACATTCAGAATAACTTTCTATAGCTAGAAGGCTTTGCAAGAAATATTCTTCTTTAAAAGACAACCATGTGTTTTCACACTGGTGAAGATATAATAGGTTAGGATATGCTGATCTCTTTTGCTAATGAAGCCAGTTTTAAAACAGGAGGTACTCATAAATGGAATACTTAACTCTTTTAAAAGAAGCTGGATTTCCCTACATGAGCTGACCCTCATCACAGAAATACCGTGTTCCCCCTGGTTATATCAATTTCATGGATTTTTCTGCCCTTGGCATGACCTGTAGCTGTAAATGTGAAGACTATATGTCTGTAACACAATAAACACATTTATTCTACTGTTTTGCATGGCAATGGGAATGTTTAATCAATGTATCTTAATGGGACAATTTAGTTCTAATTATCTGGATAAGACTTTTTAAAATTTAAAGTTTTTAAATTGTGGCAAAATATATATAACATAAAATTTGCATATCAACCATTTTTTTGAGTATACAGTTCAATGACATTAAGTCAATTCATACGATTGTATATCCATCACCACCATCCATCTCCAGAATTTTTTTCATCTTCCCAAACTGAAATCCTATATCCATCAAACAGTAACTTCCCATCCCCCCCTCCCAGCCCCTGGCAACCACCATTTTACTTTCTGTCTCTATGAATTTTACCACTCAAGGTACCTTATCAGCAGTCCTCAACTTTTTTGGCACTGGGGACCAGTTTCATGGAAGACAATGTTTGCACGGGCAGGGGAGAAGGAGGGAGGAGGAGGCGGCACTCAGGTGGTGATGCCAGCGATGGGGAGTGGCTGTAAATACAGATGAAGCTCACTTGCTTCCCCAAAGTTTTGCTCGGTTGCCCACTGCTCACTTCTTGCCATGCGACCTGGTTTCTAAGTTTCATGGGAGACAATTTTTCCAGAGGGGCGGGGCAGAGGCGGAGCTCAGGCAGTGATGCCCACCCAGTTCCTAACAGTCACAGACCAGTACTAGGTCATGGCCCGGGGGTTGGGGACTACAGCCTTATACAATATAAGCAAAATCAGATGATATTTTCCCTTTCATGACTGGCTGATTTCATTTAGCATAAATATCCTCAAGCTTCATCCATGTTATAGCCATATTTCAGAATTTCCTCCCTTTTTAAGTCTGAATAATATTCTATTATATGACTATGCCATGGACAAGAGTTCTTAATGCACATCTGGTAACCTTAGCTGTATGGACAGACTGTCTAAAAGTGTTATTACAAACTAAAAATGGAATTGTTTTTAAGTTGCTTGAAATAATTTGAAGGTATGGAGTCCTGAAAATACAAAGTCATTTAGACAGTTTCTGACAAATAAAATGTATACTTTCTCTAGCATGGACCAATTAATATTGGGAGAGACAGAATGATAACAGGAGATTATTATTGTATGATTATATGATTCAGATAATTTTAGTCATTTTTCTTAAATGCTCTAACAGTTTTGAAATGAGAAAGAATGGTGTTGGTTGCACAACACTGAAAGTACTAAACGGCCCTGGGATTATACATTTTAAAATGGCTAATTGTGTGTGAATTGCACCTCAATGAAGAAAAATTCCATAATGGTGGAAATTTTCTTTGAACTTGGCACTGGCACTGTGTTTTTACTAAAAATATCATATTGTATGTGTTGGTATGGCATGCTGACATATTTATATTGCAGTTAAAAAGATTGATTTAACATTACAGTTAATTATTCATAAAAACAGAGAAGAAGGAAATAAGCTTTCTAGAAATGCCTTTGCACATATGGTTCTCTGTGCTCAGCATATTTCCCAAGGTCTGTGCATCCTGCAAGGTCCAACTTATTTGCCGTTTTCTTATAGAAGTTTTCCCCATCACCTAAGAAGAAAAGTTTCCCTCTTTTTGTGCCTCTATTGTAGTGCTGGGATTCTGCCTAGTTGTAAATGTCTGTCCCCCTGCTAAACTGAAGATTCCTTGAGGAAAGGATCATGCTTTCTTCCTCTTTGTATGTATCAATCATATAGTATGTACAGTCCATGCTGGTTATGTGTAACCTACTGCATATAGAGCATTGAGCAGTATCTTCCTGATGACAGCCACTGTTCACGAAGACTTAGATACAGTCAGTAGAGATCAACCATACACACATGAATTCACTTAAGGACAAAGGCAAAACAATTATGCAATGCAAAACTGTAGGCAATAGAATAGGTTGGTTATAACACAATTATTTCCAACGTAATAAAACACCAAATAGAATGAATTAATGTGTGCTGCTGAAAACCGAGGTTGCAATGTGGCTAGGTTTAAAGATTTGAGGATAAAGAGATATAAAAACAGACATCATGGACAGATAAGAAAAAGACAAAGGGAAATGAGTGTCATGGGAGCCTGGGAAAGAGATTCTTACTGGGGAAGTGGGCAAAGATAATCTGAGTCTCCAGGAAAAGATTAGAAATCTCTGAAGTAGTCAATAATGGCAAAGTGAGTGTAATAGAGTTGCAAATTTACTCTCATCCCCACTCAGATTTGGAAAGAAAATATAGCCTCTTCATTTCTCTATTAACAGCCAGATTGTCTTTACAATACACACCCACACAATGCAGAGAACAAAAAAGTCTAAAATTTAGTCCCACCCCCAAAATTAAATCCACTATTATATTAGTCTCTGGTAAAATGACCAGTATCTTAGCATCCATATTCTTCATGCTTTGCCCAAATGGTATTTGGGAGCGTACACCACAGAGGCTATGGGAAGGAGTCACCTTGAAGGCCTCACTGGCCCCTGTTGTGAAGCGGCAGCTGGGCTAGTCTGCTGCATGGGCCAAGTGGCAATGTAGCACCTGAGCAGTGTTCAGGCATCTGCCGAGAAAGCACAGCTGGTGGAACTCAGGGTGTGGACATTCTGGACTTGGTCAGGGCACAGTTGTCTTCCTGCAGACTCAGCCCCTCCTTAAGCCTCACAGCCATTTGGCTACACAGCACTCTGGGCTCTGACTCCTGAACTCCCGGGACTAGCCCTAGCCTGACTCTCAACTCCCTTGTACATGTGTCCCTCAGGGAACACAGGCACTTGTGGGTCCTCTCCCTGACGCACAGGAAGCAGATCACAGGAAGAAGCCAAAGTCAGGTCTTCTTTCTGTTTAATCTACTCTCCACGATCAAGTTTTATCTGCTGCGTCAGGCCAGATTGATTGATATTGAGAGCCTTTGGGGACATCTCATTGCATGTCACACACCACCTCCCATTAGGACTTCAGCCTGGAAAGAGGAGATCTATGCATAAAGTGTCTCTGGCTTCGTCTATCTGCCTGTCTCTTTCTCTTTCATTCAACCCTTGGGATCAACAGAGTACGCTTTTTCCTTCGTACTTTTTGACTAGAACCTGTTTTTTCACAAAACCCTGATTAATCTTTCCAGGCTAGCTTCTAGAAGTTTTAAAGGGGAAAATAAAGGAATTGAGAAAATATTCTCAAAAAAAGTCTGATTTTCAAGACTACTGCCTGTCTGCCCATTGTCTATGGGACTATCTACCCTTCTGTTTGCTTTTCTGTTGCAATTAATTCTCCTAATTTCCCCTAAATTCCCAAGTCTGACTAAGGAAAAAAACATTCACAAGAAAATACAAAAAACATGGCATATTACATTTCTCAAAATATTATGTTCATATATTATACCTAGCCTCCTAGAACTGTAGTCTTTCTCTAACAGGAAAAAGATCTAGATTATATTTTTATGTTCTGTGAAATTTTCTTTATGAGCAAACTGAAGTTTGAGCTCTAAACTTCTAATACCCTTTCTTTTCATTAATTTTTTCATGTTTATATACTCTTTCTGGGTAACTAACGTTACATTCCTTAGTTTTCTAGTGTTATACAAATAAGTTTACTTTTAATTATTAAGTAGTTCATATTCATTTCTGCATCTTAAAGATAAAACCTAATGGAGTTTGGGAAAGTTTTGAATCAAATGTACTAGCATTTGAATGCCTCATTAGAGCACCTTTGTGTTTATTTATTCTCCTATGACCACTTCAATTCACAATGCTGAATTTAATCCAAATACTTACCTTCTGAGATGCTGGTTCCACCATTTACAATCCACACCTACCTCTTTGTAGAACACTGCTTGGTGTCATCTGCAAGGTTAAAGAGAATTTTATTTTCTGAATGGTGTTTGATTATATTTATCTATTGAGTTCTTGATTGTGAGATGAGCCCTATGACTGTTTCAGCCTTGTGCATGTATGTTTCATTTTTTTTCTGAACTCCTTTTAGTAGTTGGTTGATTGTTTTTAAATACTTTAAGTACCAATACATTTTTCACAATGGGAAAAATTTAATTGGAGATTATATAATGAAACCTTCCAAGAAAGTGGACCAAAAATTTAGTTATGTGATTTCATCATTTTAAAACGTAGTAGATACAGTTTTGGCTACAATTGCCAATCATATTTGTGGGAAAGATTATTTAAACTAGGAGATATAGACATAAACTCATTTTAATTACTGTGCATCTTCCTTTACTGTTTTATCAGATTACCATGTATAGCAACTTGCCATTCTGTGGTTACTCATTTCTAAGATTGTAAATGTCAAGAAATACCAGACTATCACCCTGGACTCCTTAGTGTGATTGTTTTGTGTGTATGTGGTTTCATACCTAAGTGAGTCATCCTGCCAAGAACCTTGAGAATATTTGTCTAGTCTAGACATTTCAATCTTAATGATTGATACCCAGCCTTTGCATCATTAGAAAGAGGATGTAGGTATAAAGTGGTTCTGTGCAAATACAAACATTATGTACTTAAACCCACAAAATCTTGACTAGTCATTTCCTCTGCTAAATCTTTCCATTCTCACTATTTTTCATTATCACTTATATCAACTGCTCATCAGTAAAACTCATATCTCTAGAATAATCTCTGCCTGTCCTATTTGTATTTCCAGCATGTACTATGATGTCTGACTTAGTAGCTTCAGTAAAAATCTGTTGAATGATCATATAAATGTTCCTGTTATCAGAATTTTTTGTTTTATAGGAAAATCCAGTTTAATCAGAGAATATCATGTAAATCTGGGAGAGTATCTTTGAAGTATATCAGTCAATTTAGGATAAATAAATCTGCTAGTGATTGTCATAGCAATTAATATGGACCCTTGGAAAACTGGATGCCAATTTCACCCCATGCTACTCTTTGGGTGCCAATCTTTAGAAGGTTTTAAGAGTTTGGATCAACTTAGTAAATACATTATGAATCCAATACACCTCTCATGAAATATCTTGATGAGCATGATATAGAAGGCATACCTTGCCAAAGACTAAAGGCATATTTTTTCTCTTTAGTGACAAAAGTGCTAATTTTTCATGGGACAAGAACAAAAAATCCTTTTAGAATCCTAAAAGGCAGCATCCATTAGAAGGGTATATGTAGGATAGAAAGCTCCTACTTGCCTGGGAAGAGGAGAATGAGACTGCTTTTTGGGTGTTGGAAATTGGAAAGAAAGACTGCCCACTGCTTTGTTTGAGCCCCAATCAGGGCTGTTATGCAGCTGATATGCCCACATCAGTTGTTAAATCATAAATATTTCTGTACTGGTTAGTATACAGCTGCTTTATTTGCCCTATTGCTTTCCATGGAAACAGCAGACCACCTCACACTTGAGCAACTGATGAATGAATGCCCAGGGACCTCTAGGACCCTTCCCCAGTGCTAGAACTTGCTTCAGTTCTGTTTTCTCTATACTCATACAGTGTCACCCTAGCTGGAACATTTTGAGTTTAGGCCTGCTTCATGGCGAACCAGCATCCAAGATAACAAGCAGAGCAGAGGATCCAGCCCCAGCCACTCCACCAAGGTCCAAGCCCAAGGTCAGCTTCACCCCTCACAACTCTGGTGCTCCAGAGAGATTCTACCTACAGGTGGGTGCAAGACTGCAAGGTAGGTAGGATGTGACAATTCTAGCTTCATTGAGGGTACAGTGGCATAGTATCTGTGCAGGCTTGTCAGTTTTGCTCAACATTAGTGAGGATTACAGGGGTCTGCAGCAGCCAAAGCTATGGGTGTTTGCAATTGTGGCAAGGACTGTTGGGGCCCACCTGACCTCTGTTGCTCCCATGGAGGAAGTTGTGGCCAAGGGGATCCCTCTTGGCCCCAGGTCTGGCTCATGTGCACTCATGAAGGCAGTGGTATCAGTGTCTGATGCATGGCATGTATGGAGTGGCCACACAGTTGGGGTATGGAATGCCAGCATGCATGGAGAAACGGCAGTTCCAGAGTCTGTGATAGTGGTAGCACTGGTGCTTGGGGCAGAGGATCCTCGTGGCAGCAGTGGTAATGACGTGTGAGGCTTGGGGTACTTGTGAAGCCTCTGGGGAGCTGGGGTCCAGAAAATTGGCATGTGCAGAGTTACAGCAGCTCCAGAGTCCAGGACACAGATGCTCCTGGTATGGCAGTGGATTGGTGTCTTGGGCACATGTGCTCCAAGAGCTATCATGGGACTGGGGTCCAAAGAGAAGGTAAGAACAGTGCAACCACAGCTCCAGAGTCTGAGGTATGGTGCCTCTGGTGTCCTAGGCAAAGGTGCTCACAGAGTAACCGTGGAGCTGAGATCTGGAGCATAGACATGTGCAGGGCAACCTCTGTTCCAAGGTCTGGGGCAAGGACACGCCAGCTGTAGCAATGGCTCTTATATCTATGAGACAGGCACTCATGGAACAGCCATGGAGCCAGGGTCTACAGTATGAGTATAAGTGGAGCAACAGTAGCTCTGGGGCCTGGGCTGCCTCCTAGCCCACAGAAGCAGTGGTTTTGGTGTCTAAAGCATGGACACGTGTGGTGCTACCATAGAGCCAGGGTCCAGAGTGCAGGTAGGTATAAAAAGGCCACAGCTCTGGGGTCCAGGGCATGCACAGGGCTGGGGAGGCAGTGATGGCCCTGGTCCTGGGACAGCACAACAGTGGCACCTTCTTGAGGAGACGCGGAGGGGTGGGAGGAAACCTCTCTCTCCTGTTAGGTTCACAGTGTCAATGGCTGTTGGTTACCTAGTGCCAAAAGCTGTGGTATCCTCTGTGGAGCAGGCTCTTGGGGCCCATGCAGATACACAATAAGCGGACTTCCACTTTGAAAGCTGTAGGGAGTCCATGGCTGTGGCAGGGGCTGTTGAGTCCTCAGTGGCCAAGGCTGCTAGGGTCCTCGGAGGAGCAGGTGTCTGGGACCATGGTGGTACCTGCCACATGGCTGACACCCTATGTTTTCTTTGTTATTCTGCTAGTCTCTGCTCTTCTTCTTTGTTCCTAGCCATCCACAGGTGTCTCAGGTATATGGATCGCTCCACTGATCCCTTCTGTGCTGTTATTCTATGTTTTATTACTTCATTGTGCTGCTGCAGGTTCTTAACTGGGTTATTGAGCCCTTCTGGGTCTATTTTCATTTGTGGATACCTGTCTGTGGTTTTTGCAGGAGGATGAAGGCTGCTGTCCCCTACTCTACCATCTTGCTGACATCACTGCTATTATTTCTGTTTTGAAAGAACCAATAAGCTGTGATGAGACAGAAATTAAAGAAATCAAACTAACAGGCTGATTTCATATTGTGACCTGATATAGAGACAGCTTAAAAAGACTGTTAGAAAGAAAAAATAGAAAGGTAGTCTTACTAAAGCTTGCTAAATAAGTTAATTACTTGAAATCACCAGGTAGATTCTAGTAACAGGAAGTGATCTTTAAGTCCCCTACCTCCTACAGTAAATTTTTAAAAGGTTAAATATTTTCTCTACAGACTGGGGAGTGGGCACTATGATACGTGGCCCAAATCTAGGCCTGGCAACACCCAACAAATCCCAAACTGGACATGCTTCCTCTTAGGGAAACCACCTCTGACATTATCCCTCCTCCTTCCAAGGCCACCTGCCTCTGTGCTGGTCACTCTCCTTGTCACCCTCCTGGATCAGTCCACCTCTAGCCATCAGGACTTTTCTTAAAACACACATATGACCTTATCTTTTCAACATCCTTCATTTAGCAACTAACCCATAAATAATAACACTTAAACTCTTGTGGTTGGGATTTAAACTTCTCTCAGCCACAAAAAACAATGGTGATCTAGCACCTCTTATATTATCTTGGATAGAGCTAGAGCCCATTCTACTAAATGAAGTATCACAAGAATGGAAAAACAAGCACCACATGTACTCACCATCAAATTGGTATTAACTGATCAACACTTAAGTGCACATATAGTAATAACATTCATCAGGTGTCGGGCAGATGGGAAGAGGGAATAGGGGATGGGTATATTCACACCTAATGGGTGCTGGTGTACACCGTCTGGGGGATGGACACGCTTGAAGCTCTGACTCGGGTGGGGCAAGGGCAATATATGTAACATAAACATTCATATCCCTGTAATATGCTGACATAAAAAAATAAATAAACCTCTCTAGTGTGTGGTTCCCAGCTGTTTTCCAGCCTTATCTTCTGCTATAATGTCCACCCCCACCACCTCCCAACTTCACCCTCAATATACCTACTCTAACTACAAGTGTCCAGACATTCCTCACATCCTGCTACCTCCATGTACAGTAAAAAGAGCTTGATATTTTGAGGGGAAGATTTGGGTTTTAGTCCATCATTTACTTTGACTTGGGACAACTCACTTTCCCTCTCTTTTCCTTGATTCCATCATCTGTAAATAGGAAACTAAGAATCATGCTTATCTTACAGGGCAGCTGCCAGGGTCCAATGAGAATGAGGTGATGGCACATTTTCAGTTGCAAATTAGCATCTAGATGATAATCATTATAAACTTTGCCATTTCCCTCCCCTATTAGATACTAAGCTCCTGTAGGTAACTTCCCTGCCTGCATTTTAATATCTCCAAAACCTCACAACACTAGGCCCTCAAAAAGTATGTGTTGAATTGAATTGATACATTCCATATTTTAGGCTCCAGCAATTATGACGTGCATCATTAAAGGTTTGTACAATAGGGCTAGGGAGGACAGTAGAATTCTCACACTCTTCCAAATAAATTTGAAAGTCAGAAACCTACAGATGAGAAAATCCATTTCAATAATATACGTTCTGTGTTCAAAAATTAATTAGGTTAAAGGAATTAACATTATAATGGTAAGTTTTATTACTATTTTTCTAACTATTGCTGATAATACTATTTACGAGTATCCTAAGGGCCACATGATTGGTAAAATATTTCAGATGTCAATGACTGCTTTGTAAAAACCCTTAGCAGTCATGAGGTCCATAAAGAAGTTTTCAAGTTACATTTTTAAACTGAAGTGTAGAAAATAAAGAAAAATGGAGAGAAACCAAAAGAAAAAGAAGAAAGCAGCTTCCTCTGGTCCTTCTTCATTGCATCATTGCATTTTGTATAATAGTCACCCTTCCTTTATTCCCAGGTGATGGGGTCTGAGAAGGAAAGAATCAGAGAACATAGATTTTAAGAGCTAAACGTTTTCTTTCAGATCATCGGCTCTAAACTCCTTATTTTATAAATGAATAAATTGAGACATAGAGATGGCCTGGTAGCTTAGAATCTGATAAAGAGAGATTAACTTTTGGCTAAAGGATTTGACAGTTGTCTTCAGATATATATATATTCCTGATAGAAAAGCAGACACTGCTGCTTCTGTTTCTTATAATGGTATCTTTATTTCCAAGGGAGTCTCTCCCACGTGACAGGAAGTGGTTTTCCTAAAGCTGTGAGTAAACAGCCTCTCTGCTTTGTCAGGCGCTGCAACTACAATATGGAACAATACCCTAGTGCCCTCACAGAGTTAATGAGCCTTCCAAGGCTACTAATTTACTAGGAGGGAGTAGTTTAGAATTCAAGATTAGATTCTTCTTTATTATATCAGTATCCTTTTATTTTGTTAACCTAATGCCCCTAACATTTCCCTCCATTATACTTCTTTCCTTCCTTTTATGCCCAAAGTCCTTAAATGACTAGTGTATGCGTACCACCTCCCTTAACTTGAACTCTCACTGCTTAATCTGCTTTTTGGCTGCTTTCCATACACCAGCGCTCTGTGTGTCAGTGACTTTGCTTTTAGATGAATTCAAATGTCTTTTCTTAATCTTCTCTCTCTTGATTCCTTTGTCATATTAAACAAGTTTAACTATTGTTCTTCTTGAAATTCTTTCATTGTGACTTCTGTAATCCTGAACAAACCTTCTGACCACCACTGACCCTCCCTCTCATTACACTTCATCTTCTTGTCCCTTTTTTGTGGGTATTTCTATAGCACCCTGGCCCTCTCACTCTCCTCTCTTGGCAAATTAACCCACGTTGATGGCTTCAGTGGTCATGTCAATGTTAGTGCTCCCCAAATCTTGATCTTTGTTCCTGATCTCTCATAAACACTCTGATCTTGTAATTCCATCTGTTCTCTTAGATCTCTCTTATATCTAACATATCTAAAACCAAACTTACCATCACACTGATTAAATCGTGCTCCTTTCCAATACACCATTTTTAAAAAATAAAACTGCAAATTTCTAATTGTTCATACTTCAAACATAGTGATCTTTGCTCCTACCTTAGAAACGTACTTGAAGAATTATAAAATTATATTATTTATTCTTTGTTTTTTAGTGAATGCCTTCATGTCTATGCTGGCTGTCATCATCTGAATCCATTCACTCATCCATCCATCAACCTTCTGTCCATCTATCCACTCACCATCATACTCTGGTTAATCTTCTTCCAGACAAACCTACTTACACATGGTCTGTACCAAAAACCCTCAGCACCAATTTTCACCCAAGTATGTTAAGTGTTCCTGAGTATATTCAACAGTTCCATCTCATAGAATTGCCAGTTCTCATCTGCTTTTAACTCGACTTCACTCTAAATTAAGCATCCTATACCCAAGGCTGTGCTCGGTTACAAAAGGGTAGGATCAGTACAGCCTAAACCAGCTGCACTGTATCCTTTGTCTGTTCTTATTTGGATTGGGAACAACTTCATGAGGAATAAAGAAGGTGGAGAAAAAACATCCCACCACAATGGCAGTTTATTTAATAATGTCCTGGTGCCAAGGTCATCCTCACTCTTAAGAAGTATTAATTCATAATCTCTAGTTGTTGTTTCTAGATTTTGCCAGAGTTATTTCCCTTCATGCAACACAGCTTCCAATGCAAAGCACTTGGCTGCTCTACTTAGAGAGGCTGGCTTCTGTGCCAGATATACGTATCATTCTGTGGACTTCATAGCTGCAATCTCTTTTAAAAGCCAAGTGTGGGTAATCATCTCAGGGGCTAGGCATCTGTGTTGCAACCCTTCAAGAATGTTAGCAATCTATTATTTTCTCCGTAATTTTTAAGTCCTGTTGTTTCATAAGTTTATTGATTCTTTGACTTCATGTGACAAATATTGTTGAGCTATTACTATCGGATGCCAGGTACTTTGGTTGTGAGAATAAGATGTTGAATATGCTAGACACAGGCACAGACTCTGCCTTCATCGAGTGGGGGAGAACAGGTACTAAACAAGCAATTACAAAGAAGTTTGAGGAGTACGGTGATAAGGGAAGTACAGAATTCTGTGGAAGCAGATATTATTAACATTACCATCTCATTTCTACAACCTGTTGGCGGTGACATCATAAAAAAGCTGCTTAACCTCTCAAAGGCTCATTTCCTCATATGTAAAATTGTGGCCAATAATAACACCTGCTTTACAGATTTGTTATTAGGATTAAATTTTTTATAAAGCATTTAGTACAGTATTTGGCACATTGTAAGTACCCAATAAATGTTAACTACAATAATAAAATAACATTGATTTTATGTTACAAACTATTTTATTGCATTAATTTGCACTTGTAAGACTTAAAATTCTTCTTAATTCTCAGCATCTATATTTTTCACTTCTGACTCAATGCTTATAAAATTTTTAAATGCTTGCCTATTTATTCAATTCCTCAGGAATTCTTTTATTCAACAAACGTTTGAATACGTACCAGACCTTGTGTCAGGCATTGATAATAAAATGCTGAGCACAAAAATTAAGATCCTCTCCCTGAGGGAGATTACAGTCTACTGAGATGGGCATTAAACAAACCATCACAGCAAGAAGTACAAGATTACAGTCTCATCCTGTGCACAAATATATTTAAAGAAAAAAAACAAGCTTTTATCAGAGCAAAGGCAAACAAGATTCAAGCTATGAAATCGAAACAAACTAGTCCTAATATCATGGAAACATTATGCTTCTTTCTAAAGCCCCACATCCTAAAATAAGCAAAGAATAAGGATTAATCTTAAAACCTAGAATATATGTTTCCAATAACCTTCTTCTTCCTTGCTCTATGAGGTAACTTAAAAAATACTATTTATTACAATTTTATAATGGGCTACATTATACAAATGACAGTTTAATCATATTCTTTAAAATGCTAGTTACACTAAAACTCTGTTAGCATTAGAAATGCACTATTTTATTTCAATCTAACAATGCAAGCCACAGCATATGTGTTTGTTTTGTCAGGGAAGAAAAACAGGCATGTTGATGAATACACTGATGCTTTATTTAATTTGTTTGTAGGCCCTAGAGCAAAGTGCTTAAAGATGTGGATTAATCTGGAATCTCCTATCTGTGAGACCTGTGGCTAGTCAGGTAAACTCTCAGTGCTCCGTTTCTTTATTAGTAAAGTGGGGTTAATGATAGTATTTACCTCAAATGGTTAGAAGAGAATGTGGCACATATACTGGGAAACCAATAATACTAGTGATAAAGATGGTAGCTACAGACTCTGAATTTAAATTTAAAAAATGAGCTATTTGAGGGTATGATTCAGAGTGACCAGCCTTCCTGATTTCCCAGGGACTAAAGTGTTTCCCCTGAGGCAGGACTTTCACAGAGTCTCATAAACCAATGATGAAGTGTATGATGAATCAAGGATCATAATGAATATAATTCAGGGTCATACATTTTAGTTCTTAAATTATGATTGGTTAACAGTGCCTTAGTGTTTTCCATATCCCAGAAGCAGGAAGCCAGGGAATAATGAATGGCTCCTCAAGCACACCTGGATCTGCCTTTTAAGTCTTGTCAAGTGTGTAGCCTTCTAATTCTACTACTTCCTAAAACAGGTAAAAAGGCCAGAAGTTAGCACCTGTGCTTTAACAAAGGCTTAAAAGACCGCTGGTCTTTAGATGTGTGCTAAGGGGATCACAGTCAGTATAGAAAGAAGAACAATACTAAATTTAATGCCTAAATTCTGACATTCTTGCTTTTCTCTTATTCTTCCCATAGAAAGTCTATATATTACCTGAACGACTTGCTTACCTTGTAAACCTTGAACCTTAATATGGTGTTTAGCAAATGTTAGGTTCTCAACAAAAAAATTATGAATATTTTTAAAGGCTGAAGAGATTAATTTTTTCATATTCTATTTTTTCTGCTTACATATCAGTACCTATTACAAATTTACAAATAAATTTAAAGAGAATTGGAAAGTTCCAGAGCCTGTTGACAGACTGATGAATTTTCAGGTTGGCATTTATTCAATCTAACATCACTTATGCACCCTTTACAAATCTAGCTTTGGGACATGACATGGCCAGTTTCCTTAGCTCACATTTCACTATGGATAAAGTTATTGCCAATTGTTGTAATGTTGATATGGAAAAGGCAGTTACTGTATTTAGCAACTGTTCCAGTAAAGCATTCTCCAGCTGTCTAGGAGTCACAATTCATAGTCTTAAATAGATGTATCTGTCATCGGTTTTATTAGCTTCAGGTTATTTGTGCCATCTGCTGGCTTTGGGTATAGGAATTGGTGTATTTTTTAAAAGACACAAGACATTAACTTTGTTCCACAAATAGTTTTGTATTTTAAATGTATACTTCATCTCTTATATTTTCATTTCTGATGGCAGAGTCCACCTGAGATTATTAGAGATGTATTGAGGTCTTTTGCCCTACATCAGACCCTAGTTGCCTCTCTGAGCCTGTGCTTTATGGAGAGCTGCCGTAGAGGAAGGGGAAAGCCTTAAAGTCTTGGGGAAACTGTACCCAAGAGTCTATTTCCATCAAACTGAGAGACTGAGTGATTGATTATATGCAATCAACTTAATAAATTTGAGGTGGTTTGCACTGTAAACACAGATATGCTAACTTGAAATAATTACCAAAAAAAAAAAAAAACTGGAAAGAGAGGAGAAAAAACTCTATTAAGATATTCTACACACAGAAATTTATTAGAAAAGACACAAACTTTAGCTCTGGAGCTTCCTAGTTCACAAGGGAAAAAGAGAAACGTGAGCTACTTCACTTCAATTGTTTGGAACAATGACTCCTAAATTAGTGCTCCCTAAGGAAGATTAAAGACAAGTAGCAAGACCTGGGCGCCGCTCAGCCCTGAATCCAACAAAGCAGCTCCGCGTTCACCCGTTTTTCACATTGGGCTAACGTGCAGACTTTAGACTGATCACAGTATATATGCCTTTGTTTTTTTGTTGTTATTGTTTTATTTTAAATTTGATAAATGATTCTGTAATCATTTATCAAATATAGGTTCTTCAAAATAGAAACAATATTCTTTTCCTGGCTCACAGTTCTGATAGTAATTCTTAAACTGTAGAATTTAAAAAAATAGTGTTTCAGAAAATGCAGGGGCTTACATGGTAACTTATGTCTATTTCCAAAACTGTTCCTCATTAAAAGTCCATGGCATAACATTAAAGTGTGGTTCTCTAAAACAATTCCAAATGGGGTATGTAGTTTCTAGTGATCAAATTAAAGTTTATAGATTTAGAAGATTAATTGGAATAAAGTTTTATTTCATATTTTTTGTTCATTTGTTAAGGTTTGTTTTCTTAATGGATTTATTTTTGAAGGAAAATTCACAGGACAAAATCCAAAATCTACAAAAGGAAAGCTGAAAAGTAAGCCTACCTACCTATATTGTCTACAAAACCATTCTTACTAGTTACTCATGTACCCTTCTGGAGGTATAAAAGGAAACATTTGATATGTTTATACTTGGAAATAAAATGTGTACGTGTATAACTAAAATATCATCTGATGAGTTCCAGATGAGTGATTTAAAACAAGTGCTTTAGGAGTTCAAAAAGAAGAGGGAAATTTTGGCTGGTTTGCCTATGGAAGGCTTCACAGAAGAGGTGGTCTTTCAGCTAAACTTGCAGCATGTGAAAGTTGCTGGGCTTTTAGGGTACTACTTAAAAATTTAAATTCTTTCCTCACTATGTTCAGAATTGAGAATTAAGGCATCAGATACATACCAATAGATACCTAAATGTCAGTTATATACCTGAGAAATCAACTGGAGAAGACAGCTTTACCTCTACAGCAAAACACCTTGCAAACTCTGTTCCCTCCTACTCCCTTCTTCACTTTGGTTTGGGACAGCTTAAGAAGCTAAAGTTTGGGTCTTCAGAACAGACTGTCCCAGAAATAAGGACTCTCATGGGGCCAGGGCAGAGAGACAAAGAAAAAAGGGTGGTATTCCCTAGTACTTCATCTAGTTGAGAACACTGATAGATGTTACATATTGTTATGTAACTCAATTTTCATCTTTCACTGACAGTGAGGAAGAGCCAGAGCAGGCCAAGAATGTTACTCAGATGTTACTCAGTGTTACTCCCTCTTCATGGAAACAGGAGATGAGCAGAGAAATTCCCTCATTCAAAAGAAAAAAAATGCAGGAAATCTGCAGAACTCAATAAAGGACAGAATTTCTCTCAGGTCAAAAGCAGAAAGAGTAAGATGTCATTGTGATCTAACTGGTGGTTGTTTTACCCGAGGAAAAAATGTATCTAAAGAAACAGATGGTCAAATCAGTGGCCTAGAGATACAAATTTGCAACACTGAAGAGAGTGGGGGGTGTGAGAGGGAGAGGGAGAAGGAGAGGGATTGGTAGTTGTTTAATAGCCTTGGGGTAGGAGAGAAAGGAAGCTCTAGTTTGTAGTACTTCCTGATTTCTGTGGTGTAACAATACTCACTATGGCAATTTCAAGCTATCAATATGACATAACTGAACATAACGTTGGGAAGAGATGTGCACAGTTGACTCTCCCAAGTTGGTCCAAGCCAGTTCCAGCACAACCCTGGAGAAGGAAACACTTAAGTCTGAAGACCTAAGCACTTCAGTAATGATAATGGTGTTCTTGGCAGTAGGGTGGGAATGGTGCACCTACGAATAGGCCAGTGTTTCCACAGTGTGTTCTGCTGAGACCTGAATGTTCCAAGAAGACCTCTTGCTAGCCACATCGGGTAATCACAGGCTTCATTCAGCCACAACAGCTCCATTTTTGCCTCTTACACTTTATCTAAAAAAGTACTGAAAACCACTGACTGGTTTTGTTATTGTTATTGTTATGTTTTAAGTGCTTTCCTAGAAAGTAGTGCTCACTGTGTAATCTTTTAAAAAATTACTTGCTTACAGTGGAGGCATTTCTTTTATTAATAAATAGGGGGAAATATCCTTTGAAGAGAGGATGCAACTATCTGATATAGAGAGATGATTTATTCCTAAGAGTCTGAAAAATTGTAAACCAATAACAAATTTTCTGAATCTCCAAAGTTGGAAACAAAATACTGATCTGTTGTGGTGAATGCAAGGTAAAGCCCCTGTGTAAATACTTGCCTAGATGACCAGTTGGCTTCTTTAGTGCATCTGTTGTGCAAATTAAAATTAATTACAAGCTGTATGCTAATGACCCCAAGCATATATGTCTCTGGCTTCTCTCTCTCTCTCCTTAGACCTCATAATCATTTTCTAATAATCTATGGGATATCTTTATTTTTATGTCCAGCAGACCATTTATACTTAGTATGTCCAACATCAAATTCACCCCCCACCCCTATGCACATACACACATACACTCCTGAATTCCCTATCTCATTAATGGCATTATTATCTGCCCAGTCATCCAGAAGAAAACATGGGAGTTATCCTAGAAAAATTCTCCCTCCACATCACTGGAGCATCAATTACTATTTATTTTACCCATGAAATACTTGTCAAATAAATCCTGTTCTTCCTTATTCCTGTGTCCTTTAGTTCAGGCCTTAATTTTTGTTTTATTATAATCTCCCATAATCTCCCTGTTCTTACCTTTTCCCATTCCATTTCCAAACCTGTGTGAGTTATTTTACCAAATATAATTTGTATAACAAGACACTCATAACTACTCAATGAAAATTCATGGACCTCATAGACACCAAAGTGTTTTGCCACAGTTTGTATGGCTCTTTATGCTCTGCTCCCAGCCTGTTTCTCCAGTTTCATCTGCCAATGCTTCCCCCAGGATAAGTAAAGATGTTTAAAAAAACATATCTACCCCTTCTTAACCACAAGCCCAAAGCAGACATCACAAATTAATCACAGTCAAGCTTTCACATGGAACAAAGGATATAACTTCAGAAATCTAATCAATCAACCATGGCTTTCAAGCGGCTACCCACAAACTCATGGGAATTCGTTCATGAAATGCAGCGTATCTGCCAGGCCATTTATCCTCTCCCCCACCAAGGATACTTGTAATTCAAGGAATACATCATGCTTATTTATGCTATCCTGCCTTTGAACATGCTATTCCCTTTACCTGAATTCTCTTCCCCTTTCATACTTTTCAAGTCAATTCATATTTCTCCTTTCAAATTTTTGCCCAGGTGTGACTTTTTCTTTGACATTTTCCAGACATCATCCCATCTTCCCAACCCCAAGGAAGCTAAATTTTTTCTTCCTCATGCATTATAATTTTTTACATGCTGACTCCTCAATGAGATAGACTTTTTACAGAAGGGAAAGTGTCTAACTCATCTTCATTTTCTTAATACCTAATGTATTTCCTAGGAAACAGTAGGTTCATAATAAATGATTATACAAATATTGAAATATGCAAGAACACACACACAAGCCTGCCTCTCACCTGTCCCTTCACCCCCTGATTCAGCTTCCTAATTAGTTTTAGATGTGTATACAGGGTAAACAACAACCAGATCCAACTTAGTATCCATGATGACTTTACTACCAGTTAAAATAAGATGAATAATTTGGCACTTCCCATAATATATTGAACTGGTTAGTTAATAAAGTACTCTGTCCAATCAATAAGAATAACCTTACTCCATCAACAGGAACTAGATAAAAATATAACTCTAAGGCCTTTAGCCTTTCTTTCCACATCTTTTTAAAAGAGGCAAAAGATTAAGGCTATAAAATATGGAAAACATTTTAAATCAGAAAGAAAGAAATGTATGCATTTTAGAAAGATTTTTCTATGACTATATCTACATAAAGCCATGTCTAAATAGGATATTCTCATAAGCTTGAGAATTAGAAAAGATCATTTGGAATATTCTTTAGCCATTTTAATGGTGATAAGAAACATGAATTTGAAAAACAATATGGATACAATATGATTTGATGTGTACTCTAAGTATTTGACTAACATACCTGGAGAAATTCATGAAATGTTTGATGATAAAGTTGTCAACACTGCAAGAAGATTTTCCTTGGTCAATTTAAGGTTGTCAGATATTTGGTTTGAACTCAATTATAGGAATAAATAAGGATCTCCATCCAAACTCTGAACAATTATTGTCCTTGATTTCCTGTTCCACATCACCAGCAATAACCCTAAGTTCTTAAATATTCACTTAGATACAATCTAAGTTTACACGTTCCAGTATGGACTTTTCCCCTTTTTCTTTCTGAAACTCATTTTTTATTCTTTATTATTTTCTCATTTCTTAAATCAGGGATTCTTAAGATGAGTTTATGGTATCCATGAACCCTTAAAATTGCATATAAAACATTCTATGTATGTGATGGTTTCCTTGGGAAATGGCACAGTTTTAATATTTTTTACAAAGTTTGTGTGCTCCAGAAAAACATGAAAGACCACTCCACTGAAAGTTGCTTTCTTTCAATATTCCCTCCTAAGCAATATTTTCTTTATGTTATTTGCTCTGTATGTCCAATCTCTACACCTGTCAGAGCTTCATTTCTCATTTATATTTGGATTGTATCCTGATTCACAGACAACAGCCATTACACCCAAACTCTGGATCTGTGTTTCCAAATGCTACTGGACTGACCCTTTAACCTCATTATGTCATTCCAAAATATTGACTTAAGGCCAACTCACTGCATTTGGCACTGGAAAGACAAAGTGGTATCTGCCTTCAAAGACACTTTTATATGACTATCCTTTACTGAGCATACAATATATTCTAGGAATTGTGCTAAAGATTTTACCTGTATTATCCCATTTAATTCTCACAACAAATCTGTGAGGTATCCAGAGGAAGAAACTGAAGTTCAGAGAAATTACATAACCTACTTAAAACTGCATAACTATTTAGTTGGGGAGACTGAATTTGAATTGATTTTGTTTGCCTCTAGGGTCCAAGTTTTTGCTAACTATGTTGTACTTCCTCTCTAATAGTAGCAGTTCAGAGTTGGCAGCAGGTCATTGCAATTATGGTAAGCACAGGATCATGTCCTACTTAAAAAATCTTCTATAATTTCCAGTGGCCTAGATGATCAAGTCCATACTCTTTAGTCCAGTTAGGAATTTGGCCTCAACCTACCTCTCAGTCCTCAGTTGCTAGAATATTTCTCATCTACGTTCTAGCATCTAGTGATATCAAACTACTGATCATTTCTTCAATACATCATGCTCTCCTTTCATGCCTCTTTGCCTTGTATATGTCACCAGAAGGCTGGAAATTCATTTGTCCCTCCTGTCTTCTTAGAAGAGTTTTATTTTATTTTCAAGACCTATTCAGATGAGTGTTGCCTTCTAAGTAATACACTGAGGCACAATTAGTTGTTCCCTGTTCTCCTATAATACTTATGCCCCTACCATAGGGCTTGAATGTAATTTGTTTACTGATCTCTCCATTCCTAGATAAGTTCCTTGAGGAGAGGAGCCACATTGGTTTTTCAGCATCAGTGATAGTAGTGCATTGATTGCCTAGAACATATGACAATTATTCAATAAATGTTTGTATGATGAATGGCATTCAATCTTTACCTGCTTTTGATGTTGAGCATCATTATATAGACAGGAAATCTCAACAGAGCTAACTTTGATATGGCTATTTTCCCTACATATGTATATATATATATACACATATATATGTATAAAATTTAAATAATGTTATGTAAATGCTACACAAATTTTAGACATCTTTTAAGATGTAAGTTTGCCACTTACACTCTTTATATTGTTTTCTAGAAGTTTGCTTTTGACTCTTTGACAAGCTGACACAGATATGAAGGCAAAACTGTTATATGGGGATATGAGTAAGGTGATATTTCCTAATTGCTTGCCTAGTAAAAGAATTTTGTGCAAGAAATGAGATTTCAGAAAAGTCATAATAAAAGACAGGAAAAGACTTGAAAGAGATATGAGAAAGCCTATCATGGTCTGTTTAAAAAGATGACAATGATAAATCAGAGGGAGGGTGCCAATGCTATTCAATGGGAGAAACAATAGTCTTTCCATCAGAAGTGTGGGACAATTGGATATCCAGATGTAAAAGAATAAAGTTATGCCCCTACCTCACAAAAGTTACAAAAATTAATACAAAGTAGATCAAATATCTAACTGAAATAACTAAAACTCTTAGAAGAAAATATAGAGACAAATCTTTATGACCTCAGACTTGATAATATTTTCTTAGATATGACACCAAAAGCAACAACAAAAAATAGACAAATTGGACTTCATTAAAATTAAAAACTTTTGCACATCAAAGTACACTATCAAGAAAGTGAGAAGACAATCTACACAATGGAAGAAAACATTTGCAATCATATATCTAAGAGTCTAGTATCCAGAATATATAGAGAACACCTACAATTCTGTAATAAAATAACCCAATTTAAAAATGAGCAAAGGCTTTGAATAAATGTTTCTCCAAAGAAGATATAAAAATGGTCAAGAAATGCATAAAAAGATGATCACATTAGGGAAGTTAAAATCAAAACCACAATGAAATATCACTTCATACTCACTATAATAAAAAAGAACAACAATAACAAACGTTGGCAAAGATGTAGAGAAATTAGAACCTTCATGTGTTGCTGGTAGGAATGTAAAATGTTGCAACCCTTGGAAAATAGTTTGGCAGTTACTCAAAAAGTAAACATAGAGTTATCATATAACTAATAATTTCACTCATGCTTAAGAGAAATGAAAAGGCGTGTTCACAAAAAAATTGCACACAAATATTCCTAGCAGCATTCAAAAGAGCCAAATATAGAAACAACCTAATTGTCCATCAACTGAAGGCATAAGTAAAATGTGGTATAGCCACACAATGAAATATTATTCAGCCATAAAAAAAATGAAGTAGTGATATATGCTATGGCATAGATGAACCTTGAAAACATTATAAGTGGAAGAAACAAATCTCAAAAGGCCATTTATTATATGATTCCATTTGTAAGAGTTACCGAATAGGCAAATCCATAGAAGGAGAAAGCAGATTAGAGTCTTCCAAGAGCTGACAGAAGGGGAAATAGGGAGTGACTGCTAATGAGTATGGGGTTTGTTTCTGAGGTGATGAAAATGTTCTGGAATTAGATAATGTTGATGGTTTCACAACCTTATGAATATACAAAAAAAAAAAAACCACTGAACTGTACAATTTGAAAGGTAAATTTTATGGTACATGAATTTTATTTAAATTTTTTTAAAAGCACCCATTTCACAGGGGTTTTGCAACACTAAATGAAAGTATTTAAAATGCATAGAATCTGTATTTGATAAACACAAATTCCCACTTTCTTAAAAGAGAATTGAATGGAAAAGGTTTTTATTAATTTTTGGAGAATTAAAAATAATTACAGTTGACATAATATATGTAAAATAAATGCAAATGCGTTAAAGCTTTTTATCAAAATGCTTCCTGTAGGACTAATGAATCACAAGACAGACAATGGACCACTTTATCCACATTTTCCTGACTAGTACAATTTGTGCTAATGTGGGTACACCAAGCTATTTGTACTCCTTATAAATACCACTACAGTAACAAACACCTAGGGATGGACACTGCACTCCATCCAACAATTAAGTAAACTAATTACTGAATTGCCATTATGACTAATATGTTGGTTGCTATGTCACATAACATATAAAAAATACACAATGCAGTCACAATGTCAGAATTTCATATCATCATTAATGTTTAAAAGTATTAGAGCTAAATTACGCCAGCCTGTAATCTTTTCACAGGTCCAATACATAGTGGTGAGCATTTAAACAGTAGCACAGCATGTTGTAAAAGTCACCTTATGTCATAAGAAATGTATGCAACTAATTGTTTATGGTTCTGCATTCCTGAAAGATGTGCATACTGCACTAAATGTTTAATATGTCCTTGTCCAAAGGGGAATACAATATTAATTTTGTTTTGATGACAAGTTTACTCCATACAAAAATAAGTAACTTAGGTAGGTACAATAGTTTTAGAAACTCCTGTTCCCTAGGTTGTAGGATTTTTAAGGAACTTCTATTTCTCAAGAATATAATATCAAACAACATTCTATAAATTCATCAAAGTTTAATAATAAAAAACAGAATAAATGTTATTGGGGGATGTTTTGGAAATGAATACAAAAGATTAAAATTCAGAGAAGACCACAATCATGAAATGGTTCACAAAGTTTCATTGGAAGGAAAATTTTACAAAATCACATCCAGTTTTCTGAAACGATGTGTTTCTTCTGTGTTTCAGTTTAACTTTGGTTATCCTATGACACGTGGTTCACAACACTGGGAAAAGAAATTTAAAAAAGGAAAGATGGAAGGGAGGGAGGGAAGAAGAGAAGGAGAGAAAGAGAAATGAAGGAAAGGAAAAGAGAAAAAAATAGAAGAAAGAAAATAAAAGGAAAATCATCAGAGGAAAAACTAAAGGAAATAAACTGAGGCTCTGTCTTAAAAAAACAACAGCAACTATAAAACAGTTCACAGAGTGACTTTTCCTTTCTAATGGCTAGTATCCATTTTGGCAGGCTTCTTATATATAACAAAGCTGAATAGAAATGACTCTATTCTCACCTAGACTGAATTCATCATGTCATATAGATATGACTTGGGCTAAATATACAGTACGCAACTTCTTTATTCTCTAAATTACTTACTCTTCTAAAAATCAACACCACAAAATCAGTTTTACGATACACAAAAGACACTGGACATTTGAACAAATATTTTTTGGTTGGAACTCAAAATCTCTAAAATATAAGAAGATAAGATTTAGAGGGTCCCCATCCAGATCCCCTGCATCAACTGCTGTACCCAACTGCACCAATTGCCCAGATGCTCTGAGTGCTAGCAGACAAGACTCACTGCTTCTTTTATTTAAAATTTCCCTCTGCTCTGTGGAAGCCTCCACATCTGGGAGTTAACCCTCTCTTCCTTCCTCCCTAAGACCAGCCAGCCTTCTTGCCTCAACGTAGGACCAACTCTGAGATGCAATTCATGCACCAGAGTGGCACGCAGGACTAGGCTGAAGCTAGTTTCCAGCTGCAACTGTACCCCTGCTGAGCTCCTTGCTCCACCCTATCCTGCTTCCCTCATTCCCTTCTCCTGAGAGCACTCTCTCTGTATAGCTCTCAGGAACCTGACCTTAAGACATAAAGAAAATGGTGGTCCCCTTGCAAATGTTTAGGAATGATAATTTTTCTGTCAAAAGTGTTTTAATGATATATTATTGCCAGCATATTCTTTTGGTTAGCAGTAGTTTTGTTTGATTTCAAGATATGAGCTAAAAATCACAAGAAATCAGAATAAGAACTAAATATACTAGCAGAAAAATTTAAGTAATTAAATAATTTTTCCTAAATTATTAAACTTCTCACATGCCAATTAAGACTTTCTTTCATTACCTTCAGACCTTTCCCCAGGTTTCCTCTGACTTCCTCACACCTCCTTGGCTGGGGTAATGCCCACTCTTTTGGGTTTAGCTTGTCACTTCCGAACCTCTGAGGTTAGATAAGGCATCCTTCTTAGGTGCTTTCAGAGTACCTTGTACTTACCATAATCTTCACACTCTTTACACTTTGTGGTGACTACCTGTTCACTGCCGTCCTCCCCACCTTTCTTCCCCCCAGCATACCTAGAACATTTTCTGAAAGCCAGTCAAGGACTACGTCTTATTCTTTATGCCATCTCTGTTATTCAGCATGGAACCTGCACACTACAGGTATTTGCTGGGTGAATGCATCCTTTATGCCTATAAAATGAATATGATACTGCACAGTTAATGAAATACTCTGGCTTCCATATAGAAACTAAATTACATATATCAAAGAAAGGAAATGTCTTCCCATTTTGAATTGTAAGTAATATACCAAACTTGCTATTGACACCTGAAAAAGAGACACTGTAGCTGCGAAAACTTGGGAGTGACCAAACCAATAATATAAAAATAATGTGAATGTAATTTTTAAGATGTTTAACTTCAGCATTAAAATATTCAGGCTATGTTGTGTTAAATATATAAATTTAACTCAATTCAACACATATTAAGCACTTAATATTTCACTAGCAGAAATATGGCTTATTAATTTAAAAAATCTTAAACAATACAAAATAAAATATAAGTTAATGTGAAGAATATAAGGCACAAGCAAGAACTTCATGAGATGGATCTTGTAGAATGGGTGTGATATGAGTAAGTAGAGAGTAGGTTTTTAAACAACACATAATGAGGGAAGTATGAATTTGACATATTGAGGAAATCATAAGAAGATTGGTCTGAAGTGGAGGACATGTGTTAGTGCGGAAGATAAGAAAGTAAAGTTAAATTAGTTGATGGCTATCTTAGGATAGATATTTAAAACTGATTTGATAGACAAGGAAAAATTACAGGCTCTTATGGAGAAAAGCGGCATGTGTATTTAGAACAAAGAGTTTTCAGAACAAAGTTTGTGGTAGCATTGAAGATGGGATGGGAAAATTGGAGGTAAATCTGAAAATTAAAGCTATTTCTTTAAGGTTAGACTTGATCAATAAAGAAATGATAGATGAAATCATGAAAATAGGGTTATATGATGGAATTTTATACATGTAGACCTAAATGAATAAGCTCTCATGCATAAAGCAATGGAAAATTTAATGTGTGTATTCTATCCAATTCTGTCCCATATGTAAAATTATATGAGAAACTAATGAGTACTCAGTGTAATTCTCCTGTTTTCCGAGTTCACCTATTGAGGAGAACTGGAGGGTATTTTCATAGTTGAGGTCCAAGTGAATTTAAGTCCTGAGGGACCAAAACTAGAAAAACAGATATATGTGTTTTTCTATACACACACACAGAGTATATATTACCCAAGAAAGTGTCAAGGAAAATAAGCCAATGGAATGAGCCCTCTTAGGAGAGGCAGAATAAAAAAATTTACAAGTCTAGAGGGCATAGAAGAAGTCACAGGCAGAAGTGGAGAAAAGTCAGGAGTCAAGCTGAGATGGGAGAGCAGTAAAGCAAGTCAGGAAATAACTGATTTGAAGAGTTTTGAATGGTGGCTGGACATTTGGGCTGGTTTAAAGGTGATAAGTCTCTTAGCTTCATAGATGCAACAGCAAATGTTTCTAAAAAGAAATTGATTTAAAATGGAGAGGAGAATTATTTATTCCTTTAGAAAATATGAGATCAGAAAAGAACACAAAGCAAAATTTTTCTAAATCTGCTCAAATCTCAAAATCTTGATAGAGTTATGTCAGTCCACTTCAACTTGTAGAATTAGCCATAGTGCTTCTAATTGTACCATTACCAAAAAAGGTAACAATAATATTAAAATATAAAATTGAAGTGAAAACTATCTATTTCATTTATAAGAAAAGTATACAAACTCATGGACATTCTTCAGAATTGGAGATTTATAATATCTAGAGACCTATTGAATATGCAAGTGTTTCTTCTGCATCATTTTCCTGAGAGGACCAGTACTTTGCAAAAATGTATGTATTTAGAACTACAGTATTTGAGTAAAATCAATGACAAGAGAATGCCATGAGGCAATTTTGATGGCTGCCTGTCATATCATGAATACCCATCTCTCAAAGGAGGAAGCAATATTGAATAAACTTAGATAGTATCCAAGTCTCAGAGACCTTGGAAGGTATGAATGAAAGTTGCGTGTGTGTGTCAATTAGGTTCAGCGCAAGAAACAGAGTAAGTTCTAGGTATTTTAAGTAGACAGAGATTTAATAGAATAAAATGCTTACAAAATAATTGGAAAGGCTAGAGATAGAGGGTCTAGGCTGGGATTCCAGGAATATTTCTAGAACACTGACAGGAGAATTTGACTAATTAGAGGAACTATTATTTCTGCTTCAATCAGAAAAGTGAGGAGTCCAGAAGTCACTACAGAATTTATTGAGTTCAAAAACACACCACTGTAGCCACAATTAAGGGATCAGGGAGCCATCCCTGCAGCCACCCCAGGAGCCTCTGAAACCCTAGAACTTGGATGCCAGAACCTATCATAGAAAAATCATGTTTCTACAATCGCACTTATTAGCAGAAAACAATGACCAGCAGGAAGATGACCTCCACTTGACTTTTGCCTCCAAATCTCAACAAGTGCATCTAATTGGCTGAAGCCAATTTGCATTCGGAACTTTAACGGCACGGGAACCTGGGAAATGCAGTTTTTAGCCTATTAGCCTCTGCAGTGTAGGAATACACACTATAAAACAGCGAGCAAGGTTGCCAATTGGCCATATGCACCATACCAAGATTCAAAGATTTCAGAAATCTCTTATCCAAGGTCACAGAACTTGCGAGTGCTAGAGCAGCAAACTTGAATTCAAAGATTTTGGCCACTTGCCCAGTGCTCTTTCCACTACATCAGTCTACTGCACTGATTACTCTCTGAAGACATTTGCCAAAGGAGACATATTTTCAAATCTTGTGCTAATTATATTTTTCACTGAAGCATTAATTCAGGCATCTGTGAACATTGTTACCTTTTAGTCTTATGTCAAACCTAGTTCTTCTTTCAAACTCAGACTTAATCTTATTTTACAGTAATTACAGTTAAACCAACACTGCTAGGGTTTAATACCTTTGAGTATTTTTCTCAGCAGGCTTGCTGCTTAATCCATTTAATGTCAGAACAACACAAACCTTCTTATTAAAATGGGGGAAAGGACGTTATTAGAGACTGCATTAGTGGCTTTCTTTCTATTGGGTAAAACCTACCAATATGGCAATATTTGCACCTCACCTTTACTTCATGTTTTCTGCTAACCATATACAAAACAAAAAAAACATTAAAAATGTGAAGATTTGGGATGTCAAATCCCCTTGAATCTTAATTATACGTAAAAGCAGAATGAAAGCTCTCTGGAGTAAATCTTCCTAGATTTGTACTTTAATATTAAAATTAAAAATATGGACTATGCAAATAAAATATTTGTATAAATGAAAAAATTTTAATGCATCAGTAATATTCATATTCAATTAAATCATAACTTTAATTTCAAATGCATTTTAAAGTAACTTTGGGAACATATTTTTGTACGTACATTCAATGGTCTAAGTACGAAAATTCCTAATCTATACCTTGAAAGAAAAAAGGAAATTGCTACACATACTTTTGTTTAGACTTAAGCAACTATGTTAAAATTAAAGAAGTGATAAATTCATATAAATGAATAAAAAAGGCAGATATCATCATTACAGTCAGCTATAACAGATTCATTTCCTCTCTTTAAACAAATAAATAATTATTGGCCAAAATTTGTTAGAGGAAGTGGATCTAGTAGCTTTGTATTAAGAACACATAGAAAAGAATATAATAAAGAAACAATATATGTGATTATTAAGGATCAAATAAAGAAGATGAAATTACCTGAGTGTTGAGTAGGTTAGATTACATCACTATCACAAATTATTTATCTCAACATAATAATTAGAGATAAAGAATGTTAAATTTATCATAGTTGGATACATTTTTAAATCAAAAGCTGCTCTTGTATTCAATATACAAAATAGTGAAGGCTGTGATCAATCTAGGGAGAAATTTGGGGGACTTATTAGAGAAAAGAATTGATCCTGAGAAAAATCTGAACATTCCTATTTATTATTGGAACCCACCTTTTATAGAGGGCTAATGTTTTCACTTCTGAAAGCCATTATATACTATATATATACCTCTACATGTAATATTCACACATATAAATGTGGGGGGTGTATTAGGGAGAGAGAGCACATGAGAGGAATTTTTCCTTTGCTGTTTGCATAGGAAGCTGAAATAATAAGTTCAATTTAACTTTTAAATTCAGATTAGAAAAAAATAAATTAAAAAATTTAAAAGCATACCATTAATGTTTTTTTCTTTGAAGAATCTTTCATAGTAAAGTCTGCTGTATTATTTGGTAACTATGATAAGAAAGTATCACTTATAAAATAGGTCACTATCTCAGTTATTTCAAATGTGTAGTATCCTATAGAATCCAGTAAGAAATGATCAAATGATCAAAGCTATAAACCTATAGGAGTTGAAGGAAACTTTATGATGATGATAATTATATATACATATTTATGTTTGTGTGTGTTCTCTTTTTAAAAAACTTACACTAAGCACATATGTTATAATTCAATGTCAAAATACAAATGCTTTTCATTATCCTTTAGGTAAGATAATGAGAAGTAGAGGATTCTAGTAAGAGCTGATTGAAAAATTATAACATTTGACATGCCTTTACTTCTGTATTTGTTTTTTTCTCATTTTTAGAGTATACATTAAAAGGCTGTGTAAAAACTATGGAAAATCAGGTATCAATGCCATGGTGATACATATTTATCATCTATTTTTTTTTTCCTGAGCATGATAATGTGGAAATGAGTGATACAGAACTCAGAAATTACTGGCTTAAACAAGTCAATGCTATTGTTTATTACCAATTAACCATTATTATTCCAATCATTTACTAAGCTGTATAGTTTCCCAATAAAATTTAAATAAAATGCCAGAGACTTGATTCTTAACACGTAACGACATAGAGTGCTCAGTTTAAAAAAGTATATTTCACTTTGAGTACTGATGTATTTTCCTCATTTCTTTGAGAAGATGATAAAAGATGAGGAAAGGACTATTAAGCACTATTTCTTGTTATTACTGAAAAAATGCCACCTTTAGAATGACTGATAAAAATGACATTTCTTTTACAAGGACTGAGAGCTTGTGTACCTAAAAACCAACCTACTTTATACCTGGCTAATATCTTCAGTATGAACAAATTTACCTTTTAAGTACAATCTGCTGTATGTAAGACTATTTCCTCTATTAATATTTCATGTAAGGCATGTTTATAGATATTCAAGAAAATTCTACAGAATGTCAACCTTTTTAATATACTAAAATAGACAAATACTGGACTATGATTAAAACAAAATGGTTTGAAGGATTGAATTATCCTATATTGGCCTCCATTTTTCTCATCATTTTGCTAATACAGTTCTTACTGAAATTAATATTTGTATGAACTATTCAATTATAATTAAAAAGAGTCAAAGTTTGCATTTTATATCTTTCATATACTTTCCATATACAGTCAAAGCACTCCAGTAGGATTTGGATTGGTGATTTTACCAATATGGGTGTATGCTGACTTTTCTTTTTTTTTTTTCTGATAGTAGTAACTTGCTTCAAAGAATCATACAAAAAGTTGGCATAAATATGACCATTTACAAAAAGTGTTTAAACAAGTAAATAATATAGAAAAATACAATTATGTAATAAATATGTGAAACATTGGTTTCTTAAGAGTTTAGACAGGGATTGTTACATTATAAAATAATCTACTAGGTATTTCTTTAAATATCAGTGTATTCCAAAATAATTATTTTAGTTACATATTTTCTGAAATATATTTGCTTTGTGTGAGTCTTTATTTATAGACTCAGATAACCAGAATGGATTTAACCTAAAGCGGGGAATAAAGGAATGTAGGAGATTTGTCTAAGAACTGGGAATCAGTTGAATCCTAATCCTTTTCTGTCAGGACCCCTTACCTCTGTAATAGCAGATGGGAACTCCATCTATGTTCAGGCAGGAAAGCCATCCAGCTAAAGTTTAAAGTTTTACAAGGGAAATTCTTACAGCCTTGCTTTAGGAGGGAAGGGTGGAGAACAGGCTTTTTACAGGACACTCCACCCTCAGCTACATCCCCTTGATTAATTATGTAACCAGATCTCCTTTATCATTATCAACTTACCAATCAGGTAATGACAGATTTTTCTGATGCTTGGTATAGGGTTTGACTGACGAGGGTCCTAAGAATATTACTTACAGCACCTATTTTGCATAGCATTAATGTGAAAAGATTTAACTTGCAGTACAAATTTGTATTTTTTCCAAAAGGTTAAAAACAACTATTATTTTAACATGTAAGCCTTATAGATAAAAATCCTTTACAAAAGTCAGTGATTACAAACAATAAAGTGGATAAAGGAAAAATCTCAAATGTATAAGAACAAGTAAAAAAGTATTTGTAAGGTATTAGAAACTATTAGCATTTTAGCATATAAAACTGTTGAATACAGCAAAATGAATAATTTGAGATTAGCATAAACCAGCTAAATTTTTTAAATGCACAACTAGCTACACGTATTCTTTAGCCCACAGATGCTGCAAAATAAGGATTTGGGATTCTAACTTTGTTCTCAAACCGGAGAAGTACAGAAAATTCATTTGAATTGTTTTTAATTTATCTTCCATCTGTTTCCTGTAATATCAAGGGTTAGAGCAAGTTCTAAAGTTTCATCTTATGTAAAAGCTGGGCGCTCAATCTATCAGTCCTGACCTCCTACTGAAACGTTATCAAACTTCAAATAATTACTTTGTTTCTGAATTTTTAAACTTGAAAGTAAATGGCTATTGGTTTTGCTTATTTTTTCTTTTTATTGCAAAATTTTCAACATATGGCAAAGTTGAAAGAATACAATGAATACCTATACACCCTTCATAATTCTGTGTGAATATACATACATATATAGCAACCTAAATGTTGCAGCATGCATTTCCTGAGAATAAGAATCTTCTACAGAACCACAATACCACTATCACCCCTAAAAATCCCAATTCCCAGGCTAAAACCTAGAAAAATTAAATGAAAATCTCTGAAAGGACAGTTTAGGCAATCAGTACTTTTTGAAGCTCCAAGTGATTACAATATGCAACAAAGGTTGAGAACCACTGACTGAAAATTGATTAAATTCAATTTAAACATTTTCAAGAAAGAGTGCATTGTTTTTGTGTTTTAATATGAAAACGAATTTGCAAGTATTTTAAAGGTTAGCAAATCTAAATTACAGATTTTAGGTCAGAGTTTCACAATAATTTACATTTTCTTAAGTTTTATTTATCAAGTCAATATAATTTTCTTTTTTAATAAATATATTTGTTCATTTCAGTTTCTTCTATTATCACGATTTAAAATGCAGACAATATGTATTGTTATGTAGATCCTAAATATATTTATCTCTAAAGTGAAATGGATTTAAATAAAAATTATATTTATACATATATTAATAAAATATTTTTAAATCAAATATGAATCTTAGCATGTAAAACATAAAGCTTTTTCATAACCATCCCAATAATCAAATTTCACATTTGTGATAATAAAAGGTCCAGAAAGCAGGAGTCAAAATCTAACCTTCATGTTAACATTTTAATAGATGGTATCTTTCTCATGTTAAAAATCTTTGTTTCTTACAACAAAGTATTATCTATAGTGAATAGAAATAATTTTGACTACTAACAAAATATTCCTATATTGTATTGTAGCTTTCCTTCTAGGGTTAATGTTAGCATTAGCCTAAAATATGTTTCCAAAATTCTTAAACACCTAATTACTAGTTTATGGCTTCTAACTATGACATTGTTGTACCCAAGAAAATAAGGCATTAAGCATTTAGAAATAGCCCTTAGATATTGTCTGTTCTTCACTGTTGAGTCAAAGCAAGCAATGTGTAAACTGCTTATTTTTAATAAATGAATTTAAAAAGTTCAAACTGAGATAAATTATACATTTTATACTGGAGTAAAAGTCACAAGATCTAGATTCTAGGCTATGGTGAACAGGCCACTTGGTCCCTTTGGTCTAAAAGGTTCTCTCTCACCTGTTAAATAAAAGGTTTAGTTATGTCAAAGGTTCCCAAACTTCCTCAGTTTGTGGCATTCCTAGAGTCTCAGTAATTTTTGCAGGGTGTTGCAGGCTAAGAAAAATACCTAACAGTTCCATTTATTAAATAGTTAGGTGCAAACTTATTTTGTATGTCTGTCCTAACAACTTAGTAGCTACTTAAAAAAATAACACATATTTAAATTTTTTATTTTATTCTTAATGGAATGTGCACATCTGTTGGGCACTTTACAACTTCTCAAACCTTGGAATCAGACTGAAAACCACTACCTATTCTACAGTAATTTTCCCACAGTCTTTGTGTTTTATCACAGCAGCTAAATAGATAATGACACAAAGATATGACATGATCAAAAGGAAGGGAGTACAATGTACTGTTGAAGTTCTGAACTACCTTTGCATGGTTTCCAATTGATATGACTGTGTTGACCTTGAAATTTAAAAATATCCCATGATGGTTCCCTTGTGAGTTTGTTGTGGTGCTACTGGGATGTCTCAGTAACAGTTTGGCAAACATGGACTAGGCTCCCTAAAATACTTGATATAGCTATGATGTGTGACCTAAGATGTAAAAGCAGAGTATGAGTGAAATAGATAATTCTGAGGGCATGGATTAAGGAGCTGTAGAATTGAAGAGACAAAAACCATGATAAATGTTTAACCTGCATTAAATGTCCTTCCCTCCCCAGGTCACCTATAAAATGCCTACCTGTGCCTCAGAACTCAGCTCTAGCTCCTTCAGAGTAACCTCCCCCTTACCAAACAAATCCACCTGTTGAACATTCTCAGAGTACTCATTTCACAGCACTGATCACAGTTGTGATTATACATTCATTTGTGTAACTATTTGATTAATTCTTGTCTCTTTTATTAGAATATAAGCTGTAAGAGGATAGGAACATATCCATAACCCCCTGTGTCTAGTATATTATGGGAGCTTAAAACACCTTGCTCAGTGAGATGAATGACTGCACAGACAGAATAGGTTTAGCATTCCTTTTGCTTATTTTTCTTTATTCTAGAACAGCTGCTATTTATAATAGCATTTCTAAAACTTTCTTCTTTTTCTCATATTATTTAGCAGGAAAAAGGAATCCATGGGTATACAACTGCATCTTAAACCTCAGAAGTAAGCTTACCTCAACTAATGAAAAGGATGGTGTTCTTGAACACCAAATGTTCATGAACTTATAGCCAAATTAATTGTTATAAGAAAAAAATTATGATACTACAAAAAATTGCTCATAGAAAATTTTAAAATCTTAGCAGATGACCACAAACCACACTTGGAGAACCATGTTCTACGGTGGTGATATAAGAAGTAGAAGGCAATAGTCTCTAGACAGTGAAGAGAGGCAGTTTTGGGTTTTTTGTTTGTTTGTTTGCTTTTTTGGTAAATGGCATTATACTACACAGGCTGGTTTTATTGACTTACTAAGCAAAAATATTAAGGGAAGTTCATGTTGTCACTATTAAAATAAAATGAATTCTGGAAATTTTATTGGTATTCCATTGTAATTTTGGTTGTACAAAGATCCATTACTCAAGTAAGAGTATGTCACATAAAATAGCATAATATGATTTCTGGAAAATGAAAATAATCCTAAAGTCAAACACAGAAAATACGGGTATGAAAGTAGGACAAAATAAGTTAGAGAATGATTGTACCAAATAGCTCACAACCTTAAAAAGGGTAGACATTTTTAAAAAAATCACTAAACTAAGATTGGCTCATTAGTACATTTAGTACATCCTTTTTCTGAAGAGTAGCTATAAGATACAGAATCAATAAATTATGTTTCGATAATGAATTTTTTACCCTTACAGTTTCTATGCTAGGAGGAAATTATTCTTTGACACTTAACACATTTTAGATAGAATGGCTATGAGTGTTCTTACAGAGACAAATGAAAGAGAAGGTAAAATAGAGATGGTTGACTCTGTGCCGCTGGAATTTCTAATTCATAAACAGCCCTCAGTCCTCCTTTCCCTCAGCTATTATAGAGAACTGCTCCCTCAAACTCTACGTACATTTGAATTACTGGCAAGTTCTTGCTAAATTCAGATTCTGACTCAGTAAAGACACCCAAAGATTCTGCATTTCTTATAACTCCCATAAGAAGCTGTGGACCACTTTGAAAAGCAAAGCATCAGAAGAGCTGTTTCAGCTATTATCTAATCAACTATAGTCCTAAACTCCCATTTACCTTTTGGCATTCATTCCCTCCTGCTTTTACTATCTTTAATATCTATCATTCCTTTTTGCTCTTCGTTTTTTTTTACACAGTCTCTCTCTCCCTCCCTCCTCCACCTAACTGCTAAGCATCACCCAATAAAAGCTAAACCAAAACAAAATTTTAAAAACTCTCAATTAACCCTTAAAGTGAAAGATGGCTTTCACTCCCACTACCTACCATCGGATGTCTCTCCCATTCACAAACTTTTTAAAAAGAATTGTCTGCTTGCAGATGCCATTTCTTCATCTCCAACTCAATACTATACCTACTTCATTGTGACTTGCAGGCCCACCACCCCACCAACATAGCATTTACTGAAGTCATCTATGACCCCACGTTGAGAAGACAAAAGAATGACATTTTCAGTTTTCATCCAATTTGAACTTCTCAACAGTATTCAACAGTTAACTACTCCCAACATTTCTGCACATTGTTTTCCATGACACAACAGTACCGTTATTCTACCGTCTACTGTGGAGACCAAAAAAAAAAAAGGCCAAGAAAACTGCTAGCGTTCAAGTCTCAACTCAAATCTGGCCTTTTGAAGCTTTCCCAACCAGGAAAATATTCAGTCCTATTGGTTATCTGCCAGCTCACTGTAATTCTTAGCCAAAAGTTTGCTGACCCACTCTCTCTCAAATAGGTGAAGTAAAGTTATGTGGCATATTTTGATATACTTGATACAGTCTAGCGACGAGTTTGCCTATGAATAATCTGTTGTCACACCTCGTTCCAGACTGGAAACGGGTCCACAGAACACTCCCCTAGACCTCACGAAGATGGCTACCGGAGGGCGTCGTTACGTCCTACGTCATCACGTGCCGGGATGAGGGTGGGGCCCACAAGGAAGATGGAATGGAATCCAGAGGGGCGGGGCAAGCAGGACGGGGCGGGGCTACGCGGGATCTGGGAGGGGCGGGGCCGGTGAGGGGTCGGGGGCGCTTCTGCTATTCAGCCGGTGCGCGCGGCGGCGGGAGACAGCGTCCGGGGAGTCCTCTCGACGCTCGGTCTTGAGAGCTTGCCCAGGACCGCCGGCTCAGACCAGGGACAGCCGTGTAGCCAAACGGAAGCTGCGGGCAGCCGGGACTAGTGGCTGGCTCCCGAACTCCACGGGCGGGAAGCACCCAGGATTGGGGAAGCCCCGGGAGCAGCGCGGCGGCGCCTCCGTCACCCAAGGGGCCGCAGCGACGGTCACGGGGCGCGGCGCCAGCGTGCGCGACCCAGGCCAGGACTCTAAACAGACGGCCCAGGCTCCTCCTCCGCCCGCGCAGCCTCACCTGCGGGCACTGGCGCGCCGCCTCCGCCGGTGTAGACGGCACCTGCGCCGCCGAGCCTGCGGGTCTCCACCCCTCGCCGCCCCCACCCCCCACGGCGCCAGGGCCGGGCGGTTCACCTGGATCCGCGCGGGCTGCGGGAGCCGAGGCACGGGGTGCGTCGCGCCCTCGCCACCACCCGGAGAGGACGCAGGTGGAGCGGGCGCGGCTTCGTGGAACCGGCGCTCCCGCCGCCGCCGTCGTCCCAGCCGCCACCGGGTCCTGGGGACCTCGGCGCCCGCCCTCGGGGAGTAGCTGCCGCCGCCGGCCGGGCACCATGAACAGCAGCAGCGCCAACATCACCTACGCCAGTCGCAAGCGGCGGAAGCCGGTGCAGAAAACGTGAGTGTCCGGAGCGCGTCCTCAGCGCGGGGGCTGGGCGCTCAGGCACGCGGGGGCTGGAGGCTGCCCCACCCCGCCCCCAAATCCCCGCGAGCCGGGGGGATTAGGTCCACTCCCTACACGGCCCATGGAATCGAGATCTGGAGGCTAGTGGAGAGACTGAGGACTTGGATTTCCCGTTCTCAGTTATTGCACTTTAAAAATTGTCCCTCAGTCACCAGCGCACCCGCACCCTCTCTCATATGCAACTCTGTTCTTGCTTCTTTGGTCCTAATTTGTTGACAGTTCTGATCTGCCTTGTGGTCCTGGTGGATTAGTTAGCATAAACCCGCTTTGAAATCTCCTTCCACTTTTAATATCCACATGAGTTAGTTTGGGGGACAGGCTTAATTCTCATTTTTTGTATAGAGTTTGGTAGAGCGAGATGTTTTAAAGGGCTAGACACGTGCCGCCTTGAAGGAAGGGGCTGAGTGTCTCTAAAGGCATTTTGTGGTTCATAGCAACTGCTTACTGTTGCGCTATCTTAATTACTTACCAGGTAGTAATTTTGTAGCGTTCATCGTGATCATATCGGTAAAGTGGATAGAGATGGTAGCAGGTAGGAGTGGGTGTAGTGGACAGGATAAGGTGGAGGATTTGCTCAGACACCTTTTTAGGAAGCTTTCTTATCCCTTTTGGGGTGGCTTTAGGACCTGTAAAGTAAAAGATTTAGAACTGTATTTGAGAGAGAAATTTTCATTAGCATCTACCTGTAATTCTTTCCCCTTTCCTTCAAAGTTTTGTCAGTTCTAATAGAGTGAGTACGAACTTGTATTTTTTTATTTTTTTGGTTTGTTTTGGTGGTATATTTGTGTGAGATGGCAAATAGAATAATTTTTCAGAAAAAAAATCCATGCTTGAGGCAGATTTTCTTTTGTAAGTTGGCTGTATTCATGTATTTATTACTGATTTTTATCTCTGAGTTACTTTACTTCCCCTACATTTTTCACATTTTAATGAACAATTTTAAGAACGCTTAAACGTTTGCTCAGAGCAAATCAGAAGTGTGGATTTTGCTTAAAACTTAACCATCACTAATGCAAACTGAAAAAATAACAGCTTAAGAAATACTTAAAACCAAGTATTGGTTTAAAAGTTTCATTATTCTGGAGTTTAAGAATTTCAGTTCTCATAGTTCTTGAGATCTAGACTTATGAATTGGCATTAACAGGAGATGTTCATCTATGTATAGACCATCATTAAAATTTGGAAGTTTTAAGGTATATAGTATGTCTTACAGGAATATCATCAAGTCAGCAATTTTCTGTCTTGGCAGTTTGAGACTTTGGCTTACAATACTTTTCATTTTGTAGAATAGTTTCTTATATTAAAGCATGTTTATATAATTTGATTTTGTCCTTGATGGTTAAAATTGGGAGGCATCTCAAATGCTTGTTCTGTGTATTTATTAATATACTGATACACTTAGCATAATATGAGTATTATGAGTTTTATGTACGGTAAGAAAACTTGAAGATCTCCCTAATGTGTTTTAAGATACTGGGTTTCAGTTAGGGTGTTACAACCTAGATGAGTTTGTAAACAAAAATAAATGTTGTAAGTTTGTATTCGTTATAAAGTTTAACATTTTGGTTTCTAGTTAATATGTTATGAAAGGTCCTCCCCTTTAACATAATACATTTTTCTTTTATTTGTATAAGATGTACCTTCTATTATCTTCATTTTTTTGTTTTTTATCTTTAAATTTTAATGTAGTTCCTTAGACTTTAATATATTTGTGTTTCATAATTTCTTGTAATATAACAAAAGTATTTTCGTCATTCATCTGCATTTTATTTAGTTAACATAGATGTTTATCAGATTTTTGCTAAGCACCATGCCTTGCTACTAATCATACAAATGCCTTAAATGTCACCAGCTTGTTCTATAAGTAAAGCCTAGTGCTGGTATTTATGTTATCAAGTGAGAGTGTTTATGTAAATTATTTTTACTTGAATGAAAAATGGTTAACTTTATAATTCAGCTAATCAAAGTTTGTTTTAGGAATGAGACCACTAAACTTTAATGTGAGTTTTTTAGATCAAATTTTCAGTTTGTAACTAGCGAGACCTAAAATATGCCAACACTGGGAGAAATACATCTTGTTTTGAACTGAAAATATTATCTAGAGATACTTAACTTTGATCACTTAAATGAGAGTCATTTAACTTTACTTACAGAGAAAATATACTGTAGCATAATTACAGGACCGTTAAAAAAATATGGCCCTTTAAATATACAATTCCATAAAATTTTGGAATAAAATGGGTGACATAATTGTAACCTGAAGCTCTTTCAGCCAATCTTCAATTGAATTTATTAAGCAAAATAAACTCCCCCTAGTGGCGTGTCTCACATTGAAAATTATCTTTATCAGGAGGAAATACATTTTAAGTGTATTAAACCTAACCCCACTAAAGTTATGTTGTACATAGTACACTCTCAATATATGTTTCCTTTCTCTTTGGAGTAATGAAAGTTAGGAAATTAAAGAATCTGAAGCAACCTGATGTCCATCCATGTTCCTATCTTCAAGAAGAAAATTTCAAAGATAACCTTCAGAATAAAATCTACTATAACTTCGCTTGGCATGTTGCTCCATAGTTAGTAACCCTGCTCAAAAAAAGAACAAATGTTTTCTCTTTAAATCCTGTTCTTTTTATTTTATTCTCTTTGGAGATGAAAGCATTTCTGTTTGTTTAATTATTTTATTTTGGGAAGATAGTTGAAAACCCCACAATAAAAGTTAAGAAGAATCTATTTTTCTCCAGTGATACTAACTTTGGATATATTTTTGTATTTTCAAAGTTTTATTAATACAGAAAAAGTTTTGTATTTCAATTTACTGTATTTGTAGAAAATTAGTACTGAACGTCAGCAAATAATAGGTGTTACGTAAAGGACATCTACACTAGAAAATGATACCAGCAGTAGTGGTGATCAAGCCAGACATCATGAAATGTCAGAACTCCATACATATAACTTCTGAGCCTACACTGATGCTTTGTTAAAATGCATACTGATGCAAGCTTTTACTTTATTAGCGTAGTAATCATATTAATAATATAAAATCATTGTCTTTTTCTTACTAAGTTGTTATTCATTCTGTTTAAACATCATGAACCTCGTTTTTATAGTACCTACTTAACTGAATTTCATTGATTATGTTATATAGTTCTTATTAAATATTTTATATAAATGTATGATGCCATTTTCTAAATAGCATCTAAAATAAAAGAATAGGTCTTTTCATTTATATAATTATTTCTCCATCATCATTTTTCTCTCAAATAACTTTATTTAGATAGCTTATGTATAGCGGCTGTGGACACTCTTGAACATTTGAACAAATGGAGTGAGTGAAAATATTTAGTTATAGATAACATTAAATGGCAAAAAGAGGAAACAGGTATAAATTGAGAGCACTGGATCTAAACTTAGAAATGAGGTGTACTTTCCATTCTGTTGTGGATCTGGGCAAGTTTCTTGATCAATAAAGCAGGGCAGTTACCACCTACACTACCACTCTCACAACTAAAACTATAAAACAAAAAGCATTTTATAACTGTGAAGACTGCTAAAGATATAATTGAAATAAACACATTCTGTTCTTTAAATATTTTACCTTACATTATCACAGAACAATCAATTCTCCTATGAAACAGTAAGAGGCAGTATATGATTATGTTCTCAATTACAGATACAGCTGAAATGTGCTACTTCACTGGTGAATAAACTTGGATAGTAGTGTTTATTCATGTATTTAATTGAGACAGTTACTTAGAAATAAATACCATGCAAATCTTTAACAACAGAACCTTTCTACTTCAGGACTTCTTTTTTTTTTTTTGAGACAGAGTCTTACTCTGTTGCCCGGGCTAGGGTGCCGTGGCGTCAGTCTAGCTCACAGCAACCTCAGACTCCTGGGCTCAAGCGATCCTCCTGCCTCAGCCTCCCGAGTAGCTGGGACTACAGGCATGCGCCACCATGCCCGGCTAATTTTTCTATATATATTTTTAGCTCTCCATATAATTTCTTTCTATGTTTAGTAGAGACGGGGGTCTCGCTTTTGCTCAGGCTGGTCTCGAACTCCTGAGCTCAAACGATCCACCCGCCTCAGCCTCCCAGAGTGCTAGGATTACAGGCGTGAGCCACCGCGCCTGGCCCGGCACTTCTTTAAGATTGATTTTTTTGCAACAAAAAACTGTTTATTAGCACTTACTCTCATATGAGTGTTCTGCACAGTGCTTTGCATACATACTTCATTTTTATAGTAGTACTAAGGAAAGGTAATATTGTTTAAGTTTTATAGATAGGGAACTGAGGTTCAGATTCAAAATTGCTCAGGTAGTAAATAAAAAAGCAGAGTTTGGATATTGGAGCCCAGGTCTTTTGACTCCAAAGCTTATCTTCTTACTGACAGTACTGTCTGGGTGAATAAATTCAGTGATGCATATGGTACTGCCATATCCTAGGGATCTCCTATTGTCCACTGTTTCTCCTCAAATAGTTAGTGTTGTGACTGAAATAAATTATCTGCCGTATCATCCCATACATGATTTGTCCTTGCTCATCACCATACTTAACATTCATGTCTTTTCATCTTAGAGCCTTTTCTCCTATCTTACTGATTCGCTACTACCTTCCCCCCTTTGAAACATTGTTTTAATGGCTGCATTGTAGTCTGTTGTGTTAATATTCTATAATTTATTTAACTATTTTCTTCTGGGGGAAAATTTTGTTATTTCCTACCGTTCGATATTTTAACTAGTATTTCAGAGAATACCCTTAAGACTTGTAAATTTTTATGCATATTATTTTCTTAGGAAAAATTCCTGTAAGTGGAGTTTTGGGTTAGAAAAATATGTACACTTTTAAAGTTGAGCCAAATATTACACTCTGAGAATAATGTCAAATTACTCTACAAAAAAATTGCTAATTACATTTCCATCATCAGTCTGTGGATGTACCTGTATCCTTGCATTTTTGCTTAAAAAATATTGTCAACTTCATAGGCAAAAAAAGGTGAGGTAGGTAATTGAATTTGTATGTTGGGATTGTAGTTGTGTGTGGTAGTAGGAGTATGTGTATTTGCAGCTTTTCTACTTGAGGTGTCCTTTACATACTCATTTGTATTATATTTTTCGGTTGTTTTTTTAGTTTGTTCTTTTTTTGATTAAAACATTGTTTAAAAATATATTCCTAGTAAATAATGCAGCATGTTTAAAAAGTCAACAATACATACATGGTGCATCTTAAGTATAGCATGTAAGGCATTATCTTTTATTGTCTTACTGTGGTAGATGAGGATTTTTGCACTCTTTGAGCTCTGCTTAACCTTTTTCACCTTTCTCCAGCCTTCCAGTATAATTTTATCCTGATTTTGGATTAAATCCACTTTAGATAATTCATTATTTTTGACAGGTATTTTTTACTGCTGAACTAAGTAATATACTATGATTACATTTTCCACCTGTTCTATGCTATTATTGATTTTTCTACCTATTGTCCATCTTCATAATTATTTGCATCTGGGTTTACATGTCTCATACATTCATTGGAGACAGGATTTGTGTTTTTGTCCCTTGATTTTCTTGTTTTGGAGTAATTTACTAGAATAGAGGGTAGTTGTGGAAAGCTATGTATTCTGCCATCTTGAAACCAGAAGTATCTTGCCTGTATTTAAAACCTTATTTACATGCCACATCTCCATAAACTCTTGAGAATCTCTTTTATGCACTTGTGTTACTGAGCAATACATCATGCTTGATTTTGTCATGTTATAGAATGTATTTCCTCCTAGTAGGAAAACTGAAGTCTTTATGGATAGGACTATCCTCTATTTGTCTTTGAAGATACCAAAGCTTCCTCATGCCATGCACATAGTAGGTACTTGAAATTTACAGATTTAGTAATTGACTACCACCTAAAATTTTTCTGTAATGTTTTAGTGATTCAGGTATAGCAGATACATTTTAATGTGGTTTCAAGAGGAAATACTAAAAAAAACCAAACATATATTTGCATAGAAGAAGGGGGAAAGCAGAACATTGGTAATGATTCAGGCCAGTGGAAATCATAGTGATTTCTAGGGCATATTTCATTTTCCTGGTTTTCACTACTAGTGTTTTGTGCTAGGAATTATGTTATTTATACCTTATTATCTCTTCTTATGTATAGTGGACAGAGGGAAAAAGAAGAACCTATCATAGCTGTAGAGCAGTAGCAGAAGAGTGGCAGAATAATTCTGACTCATTAGAAGTCACTTGTAGCTAGACTTCTCAGAAGTGTTTGAGGTGTTTTTTGCCTCATACAGAGAAGTAAAATATCCAGCTGTATTCAGACTAGCAATGAAGTTTGACTCTGTTTATACTATACATCACCTCTGTAATATTCCATTATGCACATAGTTCATGATTGTCGATATTTGAAATTCATATTCAGAGATAAGTATGTACTGAAGCTGGGGGAAAGAAATGAAGAATGAATAAGGTTAAGAGTTGGGCTTTATTGAGTGTAGTTACAATGGTAGGGGGATTTTATTTAGGAATACTTCAAATTTCCTAGCTGTTGGATGGAGAGTGGCACTATAGCAGATGGCAAGAATGGGGTGCCCAAGTTCTGGGAAATATGAATGAGAGAGCATTCTGGTGCAAGGACTAGAAAAGAGATAAACAAATCATTGATAAGTACACCGAAGCAGTGGGCATTGATTAAATCACCCCAAGAAAAGAGCCGATAGAGCAAACTCAGTACTGTGAGAGGTAATCTCTTGTTAGAAAATGTCACTTTAACCTTGGACGATTACTGAAACTGTATCTTTGCACGTCATTTTGAGGTTTTATGATAAATAGTATGTAAAACAAAGTTAATTTATGATTAAACTAGGTTGTTAATTTTTTCAACTTTGCTTTAAACACTGGATGCCTAACAGACATTTTAGAAGAGGATGTTAGAAAGGCCTTAAAGATAGTATTCAAACTGGCATTGGACACACTATTGGGCCTGTTACCACCAGTAGTTACAGTGTGCAGGGTTTCTAAAACAGAAGGGTGGCATGCAGTCAGCTAGAGCCTGGATTACACAACAATTTTGATTAACAGGTTGGGACAGGATTCTTGAGGTTAAGGTTTAAAAAAAATAATAAGTTGCTCCTTTGCCTAACCAACATCTTACGGTCTAATTCAGGAGATTTCTGATCTCCAGAGCTCCCAAATCCAATCTTACAGCAATGTTGATTTATATTTCAAGCATAGCCTTTTTTAAAATAATGCTTGGCAGTGTCCTTTCATATAGATTTAAAGACAATATAAAAGTAAAAACACTAGCATAACTCAAGTATAGTTAATATAGGATTACTCTTTATTTTTAATTATTCTGTACATCTTCAGTATGTATGGATATGTATAACATATTTTCACAAAATAAGTCTGAATATTTCTTATGAAATCAGTGAAAAAGTGGGTCAAATGCATTTCTTTGGCTTTAACAATCTGACACTTTAAAAGCTTCAACCCTAGCACGTTTGAATTGCTGAGTTCAGTGGGTACTTCTCAGCCCTGACTTTACTTAATTTCTCTGTACTTTTGCCTTTCTTCTGTGACCTCCAAAATATTTTACCCTGTTCCCTTTCCTGTGTGTCTTATGATTTCTCCTCTGTTGTCTTTGCCTGCGCCTCTTCCTCAGCCCTGTGCCTAAGTGTTGGTATCGCTGAGGTCTGTTCAAGCCACTCTTCTCCTTGTTTGGCACACCTCTCTCATAAGGAAATGTAGTTTTTCTAAGCTACAAATCACAGTCATTTGCAATCCCTCCTCACTAAATGTTGTACTCTCCCCTACTTCCTACACCAAGTCAGTTTAGTTCACGGGACATTTGAGTCTGGCTTAAATTTCTCTTCAGGCCAACCCTTCTTACTATCTTTGCTATCCCTGCCTTGGTCACGTTCTGATCATTTCTTTTCTGAACGCTTTTGGTTAGCAAACATTAATTGAGAGTTAAGTACTATGCTGGGCACTAAGGATACAGAAATGATAGTAATAAGAGTCACAGGCAAACAAGTATATGCAATTAGGTTACTTAACACTTGTCTAATGGAAATTTGATCTCATGCTAAGTAGTTCATAAGGTACACAGTAATACATTAGAGATGTGGACAATTTTACATTGTGTAAAGATGCAATCTCATAATCTAGTGCAGGGTTGACTACTACAAGAACCAGCACAACATTGGCAGCCATACTTCATGGAGGGATACCTTTAAGTTATTGTTCTCCCTGTGTCATATCAGCTTGTCTTACTTTAATGTTTGTGTTACTCTCTTCTCTCCAGTGTTTCATAATCATTACTGGAAAGCTACCAAGGGTACAGGACTGGATTGTATGCACATTTGCAATTTATCTGAAGTTACTTGTATAGAATATTCCTTAATGGAATGGGTGTATAAGACATTCATATGAGAGACAGAAGTCATATGGAGCAGAGTAGCTAATCTATTGTGAGGTAGGTTAGAAAAGACTTCATAAAAGCAGTCTACTTGAGCAGGGACCTGAAGGGGATGGAACAGAACCAGGAGGTCATATGAAAGCACCAAAGTACATGTCGATAGCTGTTAAGTTCTTATTCTTAGCTCCGAGGTGTACTAACAAGGGTGACTTTGGCTAGAGGAAAGGAAGGCAGAGGGGCAGATAGAGGCTAGAAAGAGAATGTGTGCTGCACTGAGGAACATGGACAGTCCAGAGCTACTGAAGGATTTTAATCAGATTAGTGACATAGTCAGATTTATATTTTAGAAAGAAGTTCCTCAGTGACAAAAATCCTAACTTCAGTGAGCCCTACCCTGCTTTCTGTATTCTCTATCACCAAAGCAGCTTGGTAAAATAAAGGCTGATCTTGGAAGTCCCAGCTCAATTCTTAAGATGACTCCCAGATACCAAAGTCCAATTTTCTGCCATTACTTTGAGGAAACTTGCTGTTTCCTCTATCTAGGACACTTTTTCATCAGACACCCACATGGCTCATTCCCTCATTTTATCCATGTCTGTGCTGAAACATCACATCGGAGACCTTCCCTGGCTATCAAAACCAGCACCTCCATCACTCCTTAGTTTCTTACCTTGTTTTATTTTCCTTCTTAGCACTTACTAGCCCAAAAAGATATTTGTTTATTTCTCTGTCCCCACCTGGAATGTAAACCCCATGAGAAAGAAGTTTTTGTATGTTTTGTTAACCTCTCAGTGTTCCCCACCTAGCACATGGTAGGTGTTCAATAGTTATTGAAATTAATGTGGCCCTAACTGTGTTTCCTTTTCTGCTCTCTTTTGCTCTGTGCTTCACACTTCAGACAGGGTACTTGTCACAATTTAGCATTCCCCAGTTATGCGTCCTCATGAAATCCTATTCATCTGTCAGGATCCATCTCAGATACTGTCTTTGCTGTAAAATCTTTTTTCAAGCAGTTGATCCTGTTCTACTTAGCTCCTACAATGCTTTTTGAATATTTAGTACAGGAGTGTTTTCCTGGGCTGTCCAGGACATGATAGGTGCAAACAAATATTTGTTAACATGCTATTAATTAACCAGTAGAGATTTATATAATGAGGTAGAGAAACATTATAGGTAAAAATTGAAATTCACTTGGCTAATTGGAGAAATGCAGTAATTAGCTGTGACTTGAATTTGATTACAAATGCAATATGATCAGGGGAGAATAGGGAAACAGTCACCAATTTCAATTAAATATGCAATTGTAACGAATCGTCTGAGACAGTATCTATTGACTTTATACACACACGCGCACACACACACACACACACACACACACACACACCATTTAACCAATTTATCACCCTTTTTTGTAGAAATAACATGAACTATAATAGAGAAAAATAGACAAGTACTGAAGAAATTACTTGCTAGGAACAGTATAAACAGCATGTTAAAATTTCATACTTTCATCATTTTTATGCATAAAGTATTACTTCTCCACATTTATCATTGAAAATATAAATTTTCTAGAAAATTTTTTTATTGAATCAAACTAATAGAACTATACTCAGGCCAATTTCTATTTCATAAGACAATATAACTCCATTTGAATTGTCCAAAATGTCTTTGTTGTAAGAAAACTCTGGATAATTTTTTTTTTTTTTTTTTTGACTAATGGAAAGGTATAGAGGCATAGTCTAAGCATTACTTTGTTTGGTTTTCCAATTCAGCGTGGGTGTCTGATGATCGTTAAATTCACTTTTAAGTGATTAATTTCTTCTGTGAAATCCTGGCTAAGGCCTTTGTGCGAAGTTGTCTCATTTATGAACTCATGTTCCTCTTCTACCCATAAATGTCTTTTCTCTCAGATGAAAATTATGCTAAATTGTTGGGGTTTCCTTGAACTTTCTAATTGAGACAAAGACTATGAAAGCTAATAAATAGAGTTATTGCCTAGTCATGAAAGCAAAAGTTGCTGTTAATCACAGTTAGCACCTAATAATTGTCAACAACAAATAGAAATAACGAAAGTCAAATTTATTCCTTTTTTAATATTTGAGGACTACATTGGATAGCTGGAGGATCATTTACAGGTGCCGGAAGGGTTTTGGGAAGTCATCGCTAATGGAATGAAAGTATATAAATATAGAAAGCTGGAGATGATGAAGATAAACTTTTCATTTAGGGTTGTTCCTATTTATCTACAACATAAATGAGGCTTAGATGCTTCTTGTGAAAGATAGCAAAGGAAGCATGATTTTCATATAATTTATTGCAGATATCTCTTTAATTTTTTGCCCTAATAATGGCTAACTGTGTTTGGGAGGGATGGGGGAATCCTAGATATGTTTATTTGGAATCACTGTACTACAAATGAATGAAGTAAAAGTAAGCATTTTCGTAAGATGTATTTAGCATTTTCCTTTTTAATAAAACATTATGAAAGATTTAAACCCTTGTTTTTCTTAAATAAGAGATTACAGATTTTGGAAAGATTTATATAAACTTGAAGTAGATCTTAAAAGTTAGTTATATTAGAAATATTCAAGGAGATGTTTTAATGCAATAGAAATTTTTGCTTTATATATTTTAAAGGATTTTTATGGTATTTTGTTTGCTTTTAGAGTAAAGCCAATCCCTGCTGAAGGCGTCAAGTCAAATCCTTCCAAGCGACATAGAGACCGCCTTAATACAGAGTTGGACCGTTTGGCTAGCCTGCTGCCTTTTCCACAAGACATTATTAATAAGCTGGACAAACTTTCAGTTCTTAGACTCAGTGTCAGTTACCTGAGAGCCAAGAGCTTCTTTGATGGTAAGACAGAAGAGTTTAATTTTTCTACAATAACTTTCAAAATACTTATGGTCTGTTTCTGTGTTAATAACTATAAAAATTAGCAATAAACTTATAATAACTAATCTCCAGAAAAAAAAATAGCATACATGAAAAACTGGTTTTTTTATTGGCATATAGTAAAACTTAAGTGGCAAAGCCAAATTTATAAGTCCTAAAATCAATTTGCCAGTTTCCTTCATCAAACAAATGCAGCCATTTAAGTGATATGTGATACCATTCTGAGAAAATCATATATTTAGAAGTTATGCTTAAATTGAGTGTGTCCAATTCCAGTTCCCCTTCTCCTTACAATTCAGTTTTTTTAACATCTTTCTTTTTTTATAAAAAGAAAGAAGAAAACACATATTAACACTGTGATATATTACTGATGGATTTTCTGTTTTTATAGATATTCCATATCATTTATCCTTTCAAAATTATGTATACCTCTAATCCTTTATATTAATTGCATATTCACTGCAGAAAAATACCAATAATTAATTTTTTTCCCCACTGGAAAGAGCACTCCATTATAGGAGGCAATATAATTAAATTTCATTCTCCATTGTGCCACTGACAAACTGTGACTTTAACCAAACCAGGTAGCATCCTTGTACCTCAGTTTTCTCACCTATAAAGGTTGGGATTTTAAGCTAGGTCACTAGATGATATTTGTTCTGTTTTAATCATAGAGTATTTCTTCATCATATATTACTTTAAATAGAAGTTTTTGTTTGAAAATAGTGTTTTCTTATGTAAAATCATTTCCTGATTTCTCTTTTATCTGTTTATAAATGGATTGTTCAAGGAAATGGTCTTTTTAAAATGTCATTTTACTAACTGTTGTAAAGAAATTAATGATGAAATCTCAGTGGTCTATGTCAGTGCTTCTCAGGCTTTAATTTGCTTACAGATTACATAGGGATCTTGTTAAGATACAGATTTTTATTCGATAGCTCTAAGTGTAGCCAGAAATTTTGCATTTCTAACAAGCTTTCAGATGCTGCTGATCCTGCTGGTCTAGATACTAGGAAGTACCTAGACAGCACATTTACAGATACTTGAATTTATAATTTCTGTTCAGAATCTTGCAAAACAGTTAATTTCCTTTTAGGTCTATGTTTACATGTTTGATGTGCCTAGACTGAGCATCTATTTATTTGTTTGCTTGCTTGCCTTTATGTTCTTTCTTTTGGACAGAAGCTATGTAGTTTAGCAGCTGTCGTCTGATTTAATACACTGATTTAAGGGTAGTGACTTCAGGAAAGAATATATATTTAAAGGTTTCATATTCAACACTGAAATTTTCTCTGATCTTTATTAAAAGACTTTTGAGTTTTCAGTTTTATCTATACGATACTCTTCATCTTGGAGATGAGTTACACAATATTTAGTGGTATGTCTGTGAGTGTATGTTTATCAACCATACATTTCGTGATATAGTTGAAACTAGAACCCAGGTTTCCAAATTCCTTATATTGTTTTTCTTGACCACATCTCAGTTTTTCATTTCTATGGGAACTGTTGTATAGGAAAGCACTGAGGACATTTTCCTAGATCTCTGGTTCTTAAATGTATAGTCTCCAGACAAGGAGCATCACTTGGGAACTTGTTAGAAATGCTAATCCTTGAACCCCACCTAGAATCTAGGGTGGTGAGACCCCTAGTGGCAGGGTTAGATGCATGTTTAAGTTTGGGAACCAGTGCTGTAGATGGTAACTTCGGGCCCACTCCCAGCTTCATTGAATGCTGCCCTGATCCTTAGCATTTGTTCACATGCTGTGCTTACTGCTTGACTTTGTGGTGGCAGGTTCTGTGAGATATAAGATGTGGTCTCCACACTTGGGAATTTACAGTCTAGAAGCCAGAGAGGCATTTTCCCTTGACTCTGGTAAAGATTTATAGACTTGAGTCACTTTACCTTTCCATTTCCTGCTTCTTTGTAATGGGAAATCAAATTATAAACATTAAAAAGAGAAAAAAGTATAGGTTGTCCCTATACTGTTTAGAAGTAGTGGAACAGAGCTGAACCTGCATAGCATAGCCAGTGTGCCATTTAAGTACTGACATAATTACCCTTTAGGCAGATGCATACACACACACACATTTTATATATTTAATATGTACATCATATATGTGTTACATATATACACACAGATATACATACATGATTAAACGTGTCCTGTTATTCAGTGCCTTAAGTAAAGGAGATTGCAAAGTCTATAAAGAATGTCATAGTTTCATAGGGCTTATCATGGATTTCTTACTTGTTAAAAAAAAGTATTAGCTCTTCATTAATGAGTGTGTTTATTTTTTATTGTGGTTCAGAATATTTTACAGTAGGATCTTATTACCTATTTGTATCATTACCTTCATCATATACTTAATTTTAGATCCTTTACTGGTTTTCAAATTTCAGCGTGCATAAGAATTACCTGGAAAGCTTATTAAAATGTACATTCTAGGGTATGCTGATTCAATAGGTTCTATGTAAAACCCAGGAAATCAGTATTTTGAGATGCATATTAGTGAGTCTGACGTAGTGACTAGCCTGGCCTTGATTACGCCCTGAACTAGTTAAAAAAATTTTCTTTGCCATCAGAAAGAAAAATCCAAACATACAAAATTTTAAGACGATTATAAATATGTTTGCTTGGGTTTTAGTGGTGTGTGTACAGCCTAACCAGTTTCTTAGGTGGTTCAGTACAGGAACATAAGATAGAAATAATTGATTTAAAAAAAATCCCCAAATCTTCTCCAGATTACCAGTGGTCTGGGAAGGCAATGCAACTTTTCATAGCACACAGAAAACAATATTTTAAGGGTAACTCTAATGAATTGAACAAATGTTAAATGCAAATGAAGAGACTTGAAGCATGCTGACAGTGATTAGGTTTTTTGTGTGCAGTTAGACCCCCTCTCCCACTATTAGGGAAATGGTATAGCAAAGGGAAGGGAAGCTCAAAGTGAATAACAGGATGCAAACAGGGGGTGTGTAAATTCCTGCGGAAAGAACAATATAAACGAGTAATCATACAATCTTGTTAGAAAGGAAACTCAAGTTTTACTGTAACAATAGATATTTTTCCAAGAAAATACATCTATTTATTACAAGTTTAAATAATCCAACTTGGATGGATCTTCATAAACTTTGAAACCATGACTATACTGCTATTACTGTCTGAAAAGCAACACTATAAATTTTAAGTACAGCATTAATATTTATCCATTTCTAATTAGTAAAAACATTATAAACTATAATTTTAAAGTATTTGAACAGACCTTAGTCATTTTTCAGTTATAGTAAAGTTTGAAGCAATTTCTTTGACACTATTGGAATATTAAACTCAAATGTCACATTATCTTTAAGATGGAAAGTATTTAAAAATTTTGAATAACTTAATGACTCTGATCAATAGTAGTTTATTAGTAGAGACTAGGATTTGGGTGGTTACAGCCTAACCTTTGAAATTGGTTGATGTTAAGGGAAAGGATTATTCCCTCCTATATTTATTGTGTCTCAAGGTTGTTAAACAGTGAACACTGGGCTTGTTGACTAGTCTAATCAGTGTGGAAATGTTTTAGTCTTAGTAAGAGAAATTTCAGCATATATTAAAAAAACCTTTGAATTAGATTTCCTTATTACCATCTGAAATGCTCATTATCATGTAAGTATTGTGTTCCACTTTTTGACAGTAACCCCCATAATTAAAAATTTAGGAATGACTAATCTGTGTTTTCAGTTTAGACACAAATATCTAATGAGGTGAAAAAGGCAGAAAAATGTTCTCTTTCTCTGAGACAATAGAGGTTATATGTCATGTAGTATTTATTAATTTAATAAAATATTTATACTAAATATTGCACCATTTAAAATATCTTTATGAAATATTTTACATTCTCCATTGTATTTGAGTCATGGGTTGTTCCTTATGACATCTGCATAATTGAGCTGTATAAATTTAATTTGTGGAAAAGAAGACTTAGAAACAAGAAAAAGATGATTTTGACTAGGTTACCGTTAAACCTGACAGAACTCAGTTTGGAAATGTGAGTTTCTCATTCCAAAGTCCTGCATTTGCAGCTGTTACAGGGAATAGTTTTCTGGTTATTTTAAAAGCTACATAATGTAGGGGAAAATCTGAATCTTGAATCATTATACATGTTTAAAATGATTACTATTTTATAAAGTGTAGAATATTTACATATTAGGACATTTTAAATTCACTAGATCTAAAAATGCTGTGAGAATACAGGATGATAGTTTAATTTTATACTATAACATTTATTTGATCTCATTGTTTATCATGAATCTTTATTGACTTTATTTTGAATTAGAAATTACAAGTGTTTTTTTTCTTGGTCTTCCTTTTGCAGATGCTTTAATAGTTCATTCTCAGTTCATTAGGTTTTCAAAAGAGAGCTATTGTATTTATTTTCAGCCTGTGCATTTCTCTCAATTTGTCCTGTTTGGGTAACTCTTTAAACCATGCCAAGAACAAGCTTGAAGAAGCAGTAAAAATGAATTAAATAATAAAGCACTTTGAAGGGTTGATATTTTATAAAGTCTAATGGATTTGTATGTCTGCTTTGTCATTCATGAGAATTCTATAATTTTATCTACTGTGCTATAATTTTTAAATTACTGTATGTCAACTAATTTAGCAAAGTTTTAGTATCACAGTATTACAGCAAATGTGAATTCTTAATTCTAGGAATGTCCAAAGTAGGTTTGTTTGCTTAACAGTTTAACACATTTGAAACCACCAAAAAAAGTACTTACTAAGTTTCATTTACCTATGGCATTATCCATCTTAGATTGTGATTTAACTATGTATATTTTTTCTCCAAATTTGCATTCTAAAACATGTAACTAACATTCATAATTTTCATAGCTAAAATTGTATAAATCTAGTGGCTCTTTTAAACTTTTAATTTATGGACTTTATATAATAAAATCCATACAGATTTAATCTTTTTTCTTTTTTTTTTTTTTTTTAGAATTACACAAACTTAGTTGATACATACAGATTTAAACATGAATGAATAAAAATATAGGAGAGCATTCTTACTGAGTTGATTATTCAAGTCCTGGTTCTCACATTTAATAATATAACCTCTTTGGATCAGGAATTTTATCTCTCTTTTCCTCAGATATCCCAGTTTGCAGTATAAGATTCATTAGATCATAGCAGCTGGGCATGGTAGCACATTGCTGTAATCCCAGGGCCTGGACGGGAGGATTGCTTCAGGCCAGGAGTTGGAGATTGCAGTGAGCTATCACTGGACTACTGCACCACAGCCCCGTCTCCTCCACCCCGCAAAGAAAGATGCATTAGATTATTTGAATAAATGTAATGTTTTATGATATAATTTTATATAGGACACTTTCATCTCTGAGTGTTTTTGTTTGCTTTGGCAAGTATTTTAAAAAGCAATGACAAATATCTGTCCTAAATTCATTATATCGTTTATTATGTATTTTGCTTCTTTCTTTTTTCTTTTAAATTTACTGATTTAATGGGTATCTATTAATACATGGCTCTAGAATCCTTGATTGACCATAAGCAGGTCTAATTAGTTATAAATTTATGCCTTTAGCTTTTTTTTTCCTTTCAGGGAGACTACCATTGAGTTAATATTAAAACCAGCCAACTTCCAGCAATTTTTCTGTTTTTAAAAAACTTTCAAATACAGACATTTAAATGTCTGTAGTTAAATCTTTAGATATTTTGCGAGGCTTTGTGATCTGGCTAATGGAAATGTATACCTTTATGTTATAGTATTTTAGAAAATATGTTCACATATAATATTAAATAATTGGAGTCTATAAAGAAACACAATTATATTACCACTAGTCATTTTTTTGTTTTTATTTAGTAATAATTGTTATCTTTAAATCCTGGTTTTATAGCTTTTTGACTTTTTGATCAATGAATTTTAATCAGTAGCTCAGCCTCATGCATTTGCTTACAGCTGGAGATTTAGATTTTGGAACCATTAGAATATCAAGAAACCATCTTGGAATATTTTAAGCCATGAAAGTGAATAAAGTATTCCAGGGGGGAGAACATGTAGAATAAGAGGAAAAATACCAAAGGTAAGATGTTTTAAGGATAGGCAGAGATGGAGGAAAGCAAATCTGTGGAGTATGAAACTATGCTAAGGGATAACAAGTTCATTTAAGATGTCTCATTTGGTTGTTATTTTCTTAAATTAGAGGACGAAGGAGAAAATTGTACATGTAAACGTAAACTGAAATGAAATTAAAGTCTATATAGAGAAATAGTAATACTAGAGAAGATAATTTCTGGTCCTTGATGGACCATAGACGCTATAAAGCCATTCAGTTGTTAGCAGTGGGAGGTTGGGAGGGAGACAGGCAGTCAAATTGGATCGGTCGACTTAATGAACCTTAATAAATTGTCCATACTCAATTCTTCCAGTATTTTCTAGCCTGAAATTTTCCCACATGATGTGAGGATACCTTTTACTGTCTGTTTTACAGAATATTCTGTTGTCAGCTTTATTTTCGATCATGTCTAGTTTCTGTATCATGGAGACAACATTCCATCTCTTTATCTCAGCGTGGTAGAGGGAGATTGTGTCTTGTGATGAAAGCACTGGCAGGCAGGAGACTTGGATGCTAGTTCAGTGAACTCATCTGTGGCTTGGGGTAAGACCTTTAACCTCACAGTTCCACAGACAATAATAATGCTTGCCTGCCCTGATATATTAGGTTTGTAGTAGATGAATCCTGAAAATAAGAGTTCTGTGAAGTAACTTTTATAATTAAAATTGTTGTTATATAAATTATTTTTTACAGAATAGTGATACTTTAATGTTTTAATGGAGACCTTTTTTTGTTGTTTTTGTTGAATATGCACAGGGGCCTTTAGGGACCTGGTGTTAATATCACCTGGTATTTATATCCTTTTGTTGAATTAATTTGGCATTTGGATTTAGAGATGGAAATTTGCTAATAAATTCTTTTTAAGTCTTTTGGTATAATATGTAATAATTTCCTTCCACACACTGTTTTTCTTTTATCAAGTGACACATAATCAAATCTGGAAACTTTGTTCAAGGAAAAGTGACAACTTGCTTTGGTGAGGATATAAACTATACAGTGTGCTACTTGCTGTATTTGGATACATACAGAATTCTGTTAGCGCCCTATGTCTTAGTCTTAAATTTGTGCATCAGTTTTTGTGTTTGTAAATTGTTATGAGAGTTACTATTTCTGAAGACATGCATATTTGTAAGTATGCTCTTTAAGCAGGGAAATGATAATTTTAGAAAGTATGAGGATCGAATTAGGTCCAGAAACTTTGTTAATTTAGTTCCTAAATCTTGATGCTCACAGTCACTGGGTCTCAAAGAGTAGCACCTGGTCCACAGTAGCACCCGGGAACTTGTTAGCAATGCAAACTGAGGGGCCCCATCCTAGACATACTGAATCAGAAATTCTAGAGAGCGGAGCCCAGCATTGTGTTTTAATAAGCCTTCCAGGTGATTTAATGTCTGTAAAATTGTAAGAATCACTGCTCTAATTGGTTATTTTCATTCTGCTGCTGAAAATACAATTTGAATTCCACTCTTGTATATGTGAAAAACTAAAATGCAACTAATTTCCCACTGAAAAAGTAAATTAACTGCTTTTGTTGGTTCCATTAATGCAGAGTTTTAATGTTAAGTATAGAGGAATTGCATATAAGTGAATGTGTTCCTATTGCATAACAGGAAGAATGTTAATTAACACAAGTGAAAGTCAGTTTTCACTTGACAGTTGGAATAGAACTATTAAGTACTTTTTCAGCTTGAAAGTTGGTGGTTCTTAGATTTCCTAAAACGACAGGAACCACGAGTTTCTCAACCTACAGTCATAAATACATAAATGGACATTTGCATTTTTAATAAACTGAATATTCTAAAATAAAATTTTATTTGTAGGCAGGAATATAATAATCTGTCTGTATTATCAGAATGTACCAAACTATGTAGACCTAATCTTTGTTTTCTAGGAATTTGAAATATAACATAGTTTTTTCTTTAATTTCAGTCTCTACCTTCATTCTGTCAAAAGGAGAGCAATTCATTTACAAATGAAAACATATTGTCTTGAAGTGAAAAACTTATCTTTTATGCCAAAGTATGTAGGAGAAACTCCCTTTAGGAATGCTTAATATATTATTTAGAAATTATTTGTAAATACTCATTCACACCAGATTAAACTAAACTGGAAATGTTTTTCTTAAATTTAAGAACTACTGCATTATTTAACTCTTTCTACTTTATAAAAGTTTATAAGTCATAGCTTTGTTCTCTTATGCTTATGTAAATTTGGGGATGGAATTTATTTCTCCCTGCCAAAGTAATAAAGGGGATGATAAATATTATAAAATAAATTGAATTTATAGTAACAATTAGGGATTAAAAGGGCATATGCTTTTCCTGGCAAGACTTTTATCATGTCATTTTTCTATCCAAATGCAAATAATAGTAACAAAATACAAACCATAGTTTATCACAATCCCGTATTTCTTCATCATGAATTTTCTCTCTTGAACTATTCAAAGCATGTTAAAGAGGAAATGTTTGGCTTGTAGCGAGAAGTAGAAATATGAGTTTAGATGGATAAGGGAGCAAAGTACTATATTAGGAAACATGGATATAGTTAAATCCATATGGGAATAAAACTTGAATCATCTGGAATATGGTTATTTGATAATGCTGTGATGTCTTTGCACTCTAAATTCCATCATTTGTTAAATTCTCATTTGTATTGTATGATTGTTTCATAAATCTCTCAGTGAGGAAATAGTTGAAATATTTTGGCAGTTTACTATGTTAATATCCACTGAATGTTCACAGTCAGATCCTCACACTTTGGAAGGTGGTGCACATCTCCCTGATGGAGAGGATTTTAACAAATGTCTGTTACAGTGTAGCAGACGTTTCTCAAGTATCAGAGTCAGCTGGTGACTTTTTTTCAGATAATACATTTTGTTTCTATGAACTGTTGCATATTTAATTCCAGTGGTGTAATGTTTAAAGTGTCCTGTGAATCAGATTATGCATATAATTTATTAAGTATATAATACTTTACAGTTTTGAAGTACAGTTGACCCATGAACAACACAAGGGTTTGGGTTGCAAACTTCTGTACAGTTTAAAATCTAAAGTATAACTTTCAACTCCCTGAAGACTTAACTACTAATAGCCTACTGTTGACCAGGAAGCCTTACCATTAACATAGAGTCAATTAACACATATTGTATATGTTGTATTATTACATATGGTATTCTTACAATAAAATAAGCTAGAGAAAAGAAAATGTTATTAAAAATTCATAAGGAAGAGAAAATGTATTTACTATTCATTAAGTGGACGTGGGTCATCATAAAGGTCTTCATCCTCAGTGTGTTCATGTTGAATAGGCTGAGGAGGAATGTTAACGAACCCACAAGGAGGGTTCACTGTTGCTCGCTGCGCAGAAAGCCAATTACCAAGACAGTGAGGATTGTCAGGAAAGGATTTATTGCAGGAGCTGCACCAACTGGGAAGTGGGAGATGTGGACTTCCTCAGATCTGCCTCCCAGACCAACAAGGTCAGGGTTTTTTCTGGAGGTGAAATGAATAATGCATGAAGGGAGTGAGCATCATTACATGTTTGGGATGGAGTACAGGGCACGCAAGCACAGTGAGAAATCATGCTAAGTACATATATCCCATGATGAAAAAATGGCGGATAAGTCCCTGCCAGGGCGGGGATTTTAGTGCTATAATAAGCTAGGGGTTAATATTGGCCCTTGTTTCAGCCCTGTGTGCAGGTACGATGAGGAGGATAGGCTGCTCAGCAGGTCCTCGGGCATGATCTGTGGTGGGTGTTGCTTATCTTGTCTTCTCTGGACAAATGGGTCATATAAGGCTTTGTATAATAGTTACCTTGTGACTGAAAGGAGATTCTGCTGTTTCTGGGCAAGAAACTCAAAAGGATTGCATTAGTACAACAGAAAGTTACAAAGTTCTGGTCAGTAAATGTGGCTGGCCTAGGAACTTGAAACTTAAGAGAACTACCAAAAAAAAAAAAAAAAACAGAACTGTTAAATAAAGTTTTCTTGCCTGTCTGTCTCAGGGATGGCCAAGACACATCAGTGGATCTGAGCATTTCAAACCTGTGGTGTTCAAAGGTCAACCGTACTTTCAAGTTTGTGTCATATAGTCATCACAGCAGTCATATTAAATACCCATTAATGCTCTCTCCATTTAAAGATGATAAAATAGTTAACCCCTAGTGGGCACTTTTACTGTAAGCTTTCTGTAATGGTTTGAGAGTGTATAAACTCAGCATAGAGTTCATTATCTCTGGCCTGGACTGTCAATGATTGATTCCAGACATTACCCAGCTACTCTACATGTAATTTAAATTCTCACAAGAATTTGTCTCAGGCAGTAGCATTGTCCTCATTTAAAGATGAAAAAACTAAAGGCCAAAAGTTGTTAGCATAGGGAGAAGTCTGGGAGGTGATTAATAATAGTTCACACACTGGGTCAGGCTACCTGGGTTTTTATCTAGGCTCTACCACTTAAATCTCTATGACCCTGGGAAAGTTTCTTAACCTCCCTAAGTCTCAGTTTCTTAATATATTGAAAGAACAACAATGCCAGTCTGAGAACTATTATGAAAATTAAATAAGATATAATACATGGAAGGTGCTGGGTATACAGTGTGTGCTCAGTATCACGTATTACTAAGCAATTTATGTAAGGTCACTCAGCTGGTAGAAAGCAGCTCTTATAACAGTATCCCATGTCACATTTTTACTCCATTGCTTTCTTTCTAAGGAAGGCAAGTAGTGTATACCGGAAAATAAGTTGTATTAATTGACATCGCTTCCAGTAATTTTAAGAAGGGAGACCTAGTAGGTATGAAATCAAGAAAGAGAGGAAAAACTTCATGGGAGGGTAAAAATTACATGGTCTGGATCAAGAAGCCATGACATGAAGTGAGTATATAAAAAGGTACAGTAGTGTTTTTTAGGTGACACTGGAAAGGGAGTGCACCCTTCCTGGAGTCATCTTTGCACAATATTTACTTAAATCCTTTACTGATGATTAACCTTAAATATGAGAGCAACAGAAATATTTGCTTTCTTGTTTTGGGAGAACCCTCCAGTGATCATTCCTCAAAATGCACTTGCCACTTTTCCTACTTATGCAGTAGTTATACATATTAAATATTGTTCTCCCAACAGTTAGAGTTATAATCATTGTTTAGAAAGAATTCTTTTAATTTTTTTCTCTCCTGCAAGTTCTTGTAGTACTTTATGTCCTATTGTAGTACTTAATATTTTTTACCTTCTTTTCCAGTTCGTTATTTCCATAGCTTATATTAAAGATAGGGTCTGTCTAATGTCTAATTACATTGTCTAATACCCCCAATATAATCCCAAGAACAAATCATAAATCACTCTGAGCTTTTTTTTTAAATTTCTTAATCAACTTCTCAGTGCTCAAGTAATTATCTCTTAAAGTTTATCTGTGTTTTTCTCCTAGCAGTGACTTTATTTGGAACTACTACCAACTTCATTAATCACATGTTAATTTTAAGAGATTCCTAATGATAATTTAGACATTTTAAACTTGACACTGTTATTATCTATTGCTAGGCTTGTTTTGTTTGTTTCATAATGTAAGTGTTTTGGTTTTGTTGTTTTCTTTTTAAAAGCAGGTCTTACTAATATTTGGTAGAACTCTTAACACATTAACTGCCATGTGAGGTGTATTTAACTTTAGCTAGTTTTGAGCCCGGGACTTCATGAACCATGTAACTCATACGTCTCTTTACCTTGGGAGCTGGAAGAACTATTTTTCAAGTTGTATATAATTCATGCACAAAAAACAATAAAAAATAACAAATTTTTCATTAAACTAGAAAGGATCATTTTGTTTTTGAAGTTTTTATTCTATTTTTGTAATAAAACACTGTGGCCCCAAAGAAAAACAATTTTTTTTTCTAGTGTGGTAGTCAGTGTGTTAAATTTTGCTTCAAACGAGTTTTTGAAAAACTAACAGCATGGTTAACTCTGACATTGTGCAGTTTTAGCTCATTCAAGCAAATTTAGCTATTAGAAAGCAAGCAACAACATAACCTCCAGAATAGAAAGGGAAAAAAGGCCATTCTCTCTTCTGCCACTCTTTCTCTACAGATTAAGCATTTCCTTTAGTCTTGATGAACTGTTAGATCAGTTTACCTCAAACTGTCTTTTGGCCAAAGGAAATCTGTTCTCTGGCCTTTTGAAATTGTTATATTCAGAGGCCACACTTTTGGCCTCTTCTTTCAAAGAGATATGTTTCAACTTCTGCAAAGGCAAGAACTTGGATGAGATTCTGGCATGACACATGTATTGATGACTTACCAGAAAATACACTGCATGCATGAAACACTGCAAATATGTTTTATACGTGATGGTTTGTTCAAACTGAGAGAAACTCTGGTTGTTAGCAAATCTCCTTTTTTTCACTGAGCCAGGTTATTTTGGCACATAAAAATATAGTAAAATAAGTCTTAAAAGGATTGCCAGAGTCAGTTTTATTTAATAGTTTCTCTTACTTAAATATCACAGGTTAAAAAGAAATCAGAAAAATGGAAAGATAAAAATGGAAAGTATATAAAAGATAATACTTTATAATAAGGGAATCCATAAGCTCTGGGAAATATTTCTAATAATTGGCCGGGCGCGGTGGCTCATGCCTGTAATCCTAGCACTCTGGGAGGCCGAGGCGGAAGGATGGCTCAAGGTCAGGAGTTCGAGACCAGCCTGAGCAAGAGCGAAACCCCATCTCTACTAAAAATAGAAAGAAATGATCTGGCCACCTAAAAATATATATAGAAAAAATTAGCTGGGCATGGTGGTGCATGCCTGTAGTCCCAGTTACTCGGGAGGCTGAGGCAGTAGGATTGCTTGAGCCCAGGAGTTTGAGGTTGCTGTGAGCTAGGCTGATGCCATGGCACTCACTCCAACCCGGGCAACAGAGCGAGACTCTGTCTCAAAAAAAAAAAATATTTCTAATAATTAAAGCTACCATTTATTGAAGTACTGTTGGTCTACTATGTGTCAGGAACTTTACATATGTTCTCATTACTCTTCACAATAACCCTGTAGGATGGGCTTTATTTTTTATTTTTGTAAATTATTTTATTTGTTATTTTTGTAAATACCACCTCACATATTAGTAGGCTGGCTCAGAAAGCTCACACTTTTAGTAAATGGCAGAGCTACAATTTGAACCCAGTTCTGTCAGATAGCAATATCCACATGCTTTATTTGGAAGTGCTTAGAAAAATGTTTAAATAACTAAATGGTAGCTATTATATCTATTCAGCTATGCTGCCTTCCACACTGTGAACACACATGCGCACGCGCACACACACACACACACACACGCACACACGGTAAGAAAAAAACAGAAGAGAACATGACAACATGCTATCTCCAATAGTAAGCATCCTACCATGCCATCAGACCTTCCAGTCTACAAGCAGAAGCTATAATGAAGGAGAAGCCACTTTACAAGATGGTAATACCTAGGAATAAATGTAAAAATAACTGTGCACATCTTTTTTGTGGACTTAGGACAAAAAAGTAGATTTGAAAGACTAGAAAAACATAATGCTATTGTATAGAATCAGTCAGCATCATAAAAATGTTAATTCTGCATGAGTTGATATATAAATTTAACATGAACATAATAACAGTATTAACAGTTTTTACCCAAAAGCTAGATAAGATCCTAGATTTATTGGAAGTACATCTCTCAATAAGATGTATAGTTTATTCTTTCTCCTCACCACTACTAGTTCCCTATATACAGATGAATATATAGGGAAGTTAAAAATCACTTTTATAGATTACATTCTGAGGAGCCTTACTCTCATAAGTAGATTGGAATGGAGGCGAGTATTTATAGCAGCATCATGCAAGTCTCTGAAACTTATAAGTTATGTGGCAAAAATCATGTAGTGAACTCATCAAAAATTATTTTTAACAAATTGTCAGCTGACAACTTGATTAGTTCCTTCAATTTTATTATTGGCATAGAATAAGAAACTACTCATTGGCAAAAGGATTATTTACCTGGTCATTATAGTACCAGCGGATGCCAGTATTTCAAATTGTCTCTTTGTTTAGTGTTGAAAAGTTTTCTACGATAATGGTTTAATATTGCTTATTTTAAAATCTACCTACATCATTGTTTTTTCCCTTTTTTCCATAGTTGTATTAAAATCCTCCCCTGCTGACAGAAATGGAGGCCAGGATAACAGTAGAGCAAATTTCAGAGAAGGCCTGAATTTGCAAGAAGGAGAGTTGTTATTACAGGTAAATTTGAGTAAATATAGTTCATTATAATAAGGACAATTATAAATGTAAAATTAATCTGTCTTTTAATTATTCCTATTGTATTTATGATTCACTGAGTGTTTCCTGCCACTTTCATCTGAACTGCAGTAGTGGAGTAATGCCTAGTACATGAGAAAATGGAATTACAGTCACACACTGCATAATGCCATTTCAGTCAACAGCAGACTGCTTATAGGACAGTGGTTCCACAGGATTATAATACCATATTTTTATTGTATCTTTTCTATGTTCAATTATGTTTACATACACAAATAATTATCATGTGTTACAGTTGCCTGCGGTATTCAGTATAGTATCATGCTGTGTAGGTTTGTAGCCTAGGAGCAATAGGCTATACCGTATATCATAGCTATATAGTAGGCTATATTATCCAGATTTGTTTGTGTAAGTACACTCTATGATGTTTGCACAAAGAAATCACATAATGATACATTTCTCAGAATGTTTTTTTGTCATTAAACAGTGCCTGACTATATATGAAGTAGATTAGAGAGGTCTAATCATTAACCTCCCTTTTGTATTTCTTCAAACAGCAAGAACTCCTAAATTGTTAAAGGTTCCCATTTAAGATATTGGATTTATATATGCTTTTTCAAAAATGTATCTCTATTAAAATAGTTAACTACATTTACTTAATAGTTTAAAATTGTTCTTAACTTGAATTTTATTACTTTTTTCAATATGTTATAACTTACGTTTTATTTTAGTAGCTATTTGTGACTTATTAACATGCTACAGATTTTCTCAACAACTGTTACCCTATTTTTGTGCTTTAGGACTTGGAGTTTCTAATAGTTTTGTCTGTGAAAGCATTTTAAATATTTTTCTACTGTTTCCCTTTTTTTTTGTTAGAATTGATGCTATGCTTGAGTCTCACTTAAAATTCTTAGATACTTATTTTGGTAAAAAAAGAATGAAGGGCATATTTGCTATAATGTGTGTTGTCACTATTATGTGATCACTTTCACTTCTATCCACTGAACTAACTGGAAAAATGTAGTTCATAGTTCCTCATTGTGACAAAAAGCCATAAATTTTGAAATCTCCATTAATTCATTCAGAAAATGCTGGAGTATACCCTAATAATTTATAACATTTTTATTACAATTCTGTAATCATGTTCAAATTCCTGATGGCAAAAATTAGCTGTGTTTCCATTATGTGAAACAAATTGAATATGTTCAAGTATGAGTCCTCTCCCCACCCCCAGCTGGGGATCTTTATTTATGTATTAGACAAAAATGTAAAGACTCCTTAGTCAAGTCATAGAAAAACATTCTAATATTAATAATTGTTATATAAGGTGATTAAATATACCTCTTGGGTTATGTATTAGAATAAGATGATAATGAAATCCCGTATTTCAAGTAAAAATAAATGTACCCTGCTTGACGTAACACTTGGCAAATTGGTTTCAATTATGGGCCAGTGATTTTTATTTTTTTCTTAAAGTATTTAGACCGCAAAGCTATAGTTTTTTATATGTATATTTACATATATATTAAATTACCTGGAAAATGGAATCGTTTAGGTAGTCAAAATAAACCCACCTATTATAATCATATCGGATAGCATTTATATACCACTCTTGAATAGGAAGCATCACATACCATATGGTTTTTTTAGGATTGTACTTAAGTGTTATCTCTTTATGAAGAAAATGACAAAACATTACAGACGTGTGAAAATGGCACATTTTGTTATATGAAATTGTCATAATGGCATCTGACTTTATATTTTCAACCTGCAATTATCAGCTAATTACCACTAAAATGTAGAGAATGTTACCAAAGTTTCTATATACCATATGGCCTGAAACTTCTGAGGAGAAACCTTTCCTTAACTTAACAAAGGCACCTAAAGAAAATGCTACATGGTTTTGTATTAACAAAAATTTAAAATATTTTACTTTCTAGGTTAGCTTAAATTTATCACTATTTATAAGGAATAAAAATGTAACAATACAAGTAACTTTTTTGTATCTTTTCATTATCTATTATTTACTTCACATGTTTATTTCATAAATTTAAAACAAATTCTATCTGGGTACTGTATAACACTGTGCCTATTGCAGTGCTCCAGCTTCATTTCTCAGTAACTGTGCAGCTGAAATTATATACAACAGTATCAATTGCAGTTTACTTCTTATATTTAATAATCTAACTCAACATGATTTTCAGATAGGTTTTGGGCATATCTTTTTAAGAATAAGATGGTAATCTTTGATTAATAAGTAATTAGCATATTGATTTCTTCTGTTCATTTACTAAGATAATAATTCAATATGGGTAATAATCTTGTTCCCCTGGTATTTAAGATCATTTGAGATATATGAAAAATTGGTATGCATTCTTTTTAGAATTTTATTTTATTTCTGATAATTAACAAAAGGGATTTGATATTGTACCTTAAATTATCCTTCTGTCTTCTGGCATGCACCAGTGAGTTCACTGGGGTGTACTAAATTATTTCACTATTTGAAAAAGTGTGATGCTTTACAAAATAATATGGATGTGATAATGGATAGTCTTCTCTAGAAAGAAGATGTTTTCAGGATGAAACAATATAGTGATGGATGAATAGTTACTGCCAACAGAATTTAATAATACTCAGTTTTGAATGTGTTAAATGTTAAATATTCAAGTTCCCAATGGATAGAATCACCATTCTTCATCCTGGGGAAAAATCTCTGTAATCAAGAACCTGAGAACCCAGTTGTGGTTGAAGAGTTAGAACCATACACCAATTTGTGATCAATAACACTTAAAGGCAGCATGTCATAATATTTAAGTTAGTAGGCTCTGAAGCCAGACTAAATTTACCTCCCTGGCTCAGCTTTTTTCAGCTATGTGACCTTGGGCAAGTTACTTTTAAAGGTACAGTCCTTTCTTTTACCTCAGTTTCTTCTATTGTAAAGAAGAAATAATATCTACCTCTCTGGGTTGTTGAGAGAATTAAACCACGTGAATACATAAAAGCATTTAGAAAAAGGACTGCTATAAATAGTAGGTGTGGTTATCTTTGTAATCAAGTTCTCAGAAGTATAATACGGATTAGGAATCTCAGAGGTGAAAGTAATTGGAGTGAAAAGAGGTAGTCACTGTATTCCATTTGCCTTATCTGATAATGAGTATCCACCAGACCAGGGGTCCCCAACCTATGGTGAGTTGTATAATTATTTCATTGTATATTACAATGTAATAATAATAGAAATAAGTGCACAATAAATGTAATACACTTAAATCATCCCAAAACCACCCCCCTCTCCAATCCATGGAAAAATTGTCTTCCATAAAAATGATCCGTGGTGCCAAAGAGGTTGGGGACTAGACTGTGAGCATCATAAGCACAGGGGCAGTCGTCTTAACTCCTGAAACCCACTACTTAGCATATATCCTCTTTGGTATGTAATAGTTTATTGTGTTGAGTAAACTAATTCTTGTTATTTATGTAGCTCTTTTTAGTTCTCAGAGTATTATCATATAAATATTTATTTGTTCATTTCTACAACCGTATAGTAGTTACTGCATAGTGTTATAGCACCTTATGTTAGTTGAGTGCCAGCTCTGTCCCAGGAGCTGAGTTAGATGAGATATAGTCATCATATTCGCCCTCTATGGTGCCAGTTTTTGAAATGATAACACTAAAGCTTGAAGGGGTAAAAAACTTACAGCCACACAGCTAGTAAGAGACAGAGATAGGAGTCTAGTCCAAATCTCTCTGACTCCATACTGTATGGTTCTTACACTAAACCATACCGTGTCTCCCCTTTATGTGAAAAAGATGTCAGAAGAGTTTGGCCATGATCACATTGCTAAGAATAGATCAAGTACCAAATTAAACTCAAGTAGAAAATAGTGAGGGCTTATAGAATTAAAATATGTGATAACAGTAAACTTAAAGTGATCTAAGATACTTGTGTTATCCAAGAGGAGAAGAAAGATATGAGTTGAAATTGGACTTGACTAACCACTAAAAGAATAGAAAAAGAGGGTGTAACTTTCAAACTAAGTGAAGCAAAGAATATGGGATAATAAAAAATAACTGGCCAAAAACAAGAGGGAGAGAAAAAGAAACATAATAAAGATGTGCTAAGAACAAATAGAAATGACACATATAAAATGATAGATTTGAACGTAAATATATCAGTAATTATATTAAATTTTAATGGACTAAATTTGTTTTACATTTATATATTGTGATTACATATATATTATATGTGTATTATATTTTAGTATAAAAGTCTTACAGTGTTTTATAATACTTTGAAAGGATTCAAATTTCAAACTGCTTTAGTGCTTGAAATGTCTGCACAAAAAAAATTTCTCCTATTTAGATGATAGTGAATGATACCTATAAAATATGTTAAAAAATAGGGACAGTATATTTAAAAGAGAAAATCTGAAGCATGGAGAGGAGGAAATCAGTATTCTACTAGTTATTCTGGTTGAACATTAAATTTAGCTGTATGTTTTTCCTTAGACAAAAGGTATGAATAGGTTCTTCTTACTCCAGTGGTGTGTATTTTGTCTGTGTTTGTGAAGTGTAATAATTTTAACTATTTTGAAAAGAATATTTTTCAGAAATAAAAATAATAACATTTATCTGACAGCCAAAATTTACTGGTAATAATATTAAGTCATATTACTAATTATGTAACTCTTTTTCCTTGTAGGCTCTGAATGGCTTTGTATTGGTTGTCACTACAGATGCTTTGGTGTTTTATGCTTCTTCTACCATACAAGATTACCTAGGATTTCAGCAGGTAAGTAGATTTTTTAAAATCATTTAAAATCATTTTTATTTTTTAGAACGTGAACTTTCTACCATTTATATATATTTTAAATGTTAGGGACATAGTAGACATTTGTATGTATAAAGTATTAATTAAAATATATATGCTGTAGAATAAAAAATTATATATTAAATATTTACAGCTAGTATTTTTTCTAATATTAATAACTTACTGCACTATAATTTCTTTAAATTTTTATGTGATTCATGGTTATTGTGTTTCTTCTTTTCACTTATCAAGAATCTCATATTTAAGAAACTTTCAGGCAGATACGGTTTAGGGGAGAAGATAAGAAAATATTTGTGTGGCTCATGCCTGTAATTCTAACATTCTGGGAGGCCCAGGCTGAAGGATCACTTTAGCTCATGAGTTCGAGACCAGCGTGAGTAAGAGTGAGACCCCATCTCTACTAAAAATAGACAGTATTGGCTAGGTGTAGTGGCACGTGCTTATGGTCCCAGCTACTCAGGAGGCTGAGGTGGGAGGATTGCTGGAGCCCAGGAGTTTGAGGTTGCAGTGAGCTATGATGATGCCATTGTAATCTAGCCAGGGCAACTGAAGGAGATACTGTCTCAAAAAAAAAAAAAAAAAAAAGAAAGAAAGAAAAAAAATATTTTCCATTGAATAACTTATAATAGCAGAGGTCATGTGACAAAAAAATCAATGAGGTGCTATGAAAAAGTACAAGTAAAATACTATCGTTTATACCTTTAATTCTGATTAATGTGGATTATGGAAGATATGCTAAAAGAAATGGTATTTAAGCCGACCTAAAGAATATGCAGGATTCGGATGGGTGAACAAGGGAACATAGAAGTACCGTAAGCAGTAGACCAGAAGTTGTAGGAAGCAAACATGTCTGGCTTGTTTAATGTTATTGAATGAATGATGAATAAATGGAGTTATAAAGTATTTGGCAGATTTGAGGAACAAAAAGAGCTGATGTGATTTGAGAACAGATTGTAAACTATGCTTGAATGCTTGCTGTAACTTGTATGTCTGGTTCTTAAATTTTAAGAATAAGAATCAAAATGTAAGAATGCATAAGATCACCTGAAGGACTTGATAAAACTTGGTAAAATATCTGGGCCCCATTTCCAGTTATTTTAAATCAGTAGGTCCTACTGGGGCCCATGAATTTGCATTTCTCACAAGCTCACAAGGCTACTGGGCTGAATAATTCTATCTATATAACACTGTTACATAGACTGTAGTTTTGACTATATCATATACCCCATGAAAACCACCAAAAGTTTTTGTTCAAAGGAAATGTGTATGCTTCAACTTGTGTTTCAGATGAGAATTCTGGCAACTGTGTTAACGGGTAGCATAGAGATGATTTAATATTAGAAGATTAAGTTCCTAGGGAGATTTAAGTATAGAAAACTAAAGTAATTGAATCTGGCTACTGCCACAAAGCCTAAATTTCAGTTTTCTTGCATTTTAAAGAAAATATATTAATATCCATAGAAGAGCCTGTTTGAAACTTAACGAGTTATGTAACTATCTTAATCATGATTTAATGTTGTGATTTAGATCAGTTAAAATCAAGGAGATTAGCCATTTTTCAATCTATTTTTTTCTCATGTATACACATGGATATTCTTTAAGAAAACATTCATATCTGACATAAGTGCTGGATTAAGGCATCATTTTTAAAACTGCAAGTTGTGGCCCATTAATGGATATGCTGTTACTATAGTAGATCATCAGCATCTACCCAAAAGAACAAAAGACATTCTATAACAAAGATATCTGCACCGGAATGTTTGTAGCAGCACCGTTCACAATTGCGAAGATGTGGAAACAACCCAAGTGCCCATCAATACATGAGTGGATTAATAAAATGTGATAAATGTATACCATGGAGTACTACACAGCTATAAGAAACAATGGTGATATAGCACCTCTTATATTTTCCTGGAAAGATTTGGAACCCATTCTACTAAGTGAAGTATCCCAAGAATGGAAAAATAAGCACCACGTGTACTCACCATCAAATTGGTTTCACTGATCATCACCTAAGAGCACATTTAGGAATAACATTGATCGGGTGTCAGGCAGATGTGGGTGGGGGAGGGGATGGGTATATGCATACATAATGAGCGCAGTGCGCACTGTCTAGGGGATGGACACATTTGAAGCTCTGACTCGGGGGTGGGGGGGCAAGAGCAATATACATAACCTAAACTTTTGTACCCCCACAATATGCTGAAGTAAGCATTTAAAAAAAATCTATTAGTATGGTAGCAGGAAAGAGATATATATATAGTAGATCACCACCAAACTTTTGTGTAGTTACTTAGGATGGAATAAAATGAAACAGAGAATACACAATATCAACACATAATGGTTTTTTGTGAAACTTTTTTTTTCTGTTTATATGTGTCTTGTGCACACACATGTGATAGTTGGAACATGTGTTTTTTACCATGAGGTGTAGTAAAAAAAAGTTAGAAAAACTCTCGTTTAAGCACTGAGGGCTCAGCACTGTGGTGAATGCTGAGTAGCAAGAGATGAGGAGGGATTCTGATGTGGTAAAGGCACAATCCCTTAAGCTTACGGAGTCCATGTGGAGTGAAAATTTAATACAAAGAGAACTTTAAGAGAACAATGAAGGAAATACCTAATGAATACTAGTCAGCTGAGAGAAGTTAAAGAGCCCTGGGTGTTTAGGGCAAGATTCATGGAAGAAGTAGGATTTAGAAGATAAAAGGATAAGGAACATAAACAGATTGTAAGATGTTGCATTTAAGAAATGGAGAGGTGACTTATTTGAATGAGCAAGAATATTCATGTTGGGAAGTGATGACGTGTTAACTTTTGGCTTATCAGTTACAGTGCTAATCTCTCTAGCTTTTCCTGTCTTGGATGAATGGGGAGCTTTGGCAATCATTCCATTTACATTCCTCACCACTAACTAGCACCCACTAATCTAGAGAGGTTTTGAAATTACTTTAGTAAGCCATATTCTTTTTAATCACTACGTTTGTTTTATTTCTTTGTGTCTTTTTTCTTTAGTCTGATGTCATTCATCAGAGCGTGTATGAACTTATCCATACCGAAGACCGAGCTGAATTTCAGCGTCAGCTACACTGGGCATTAAACCCTTCACAGTGTGCAGACTCTGGACAAAGAATTGATGGTAAGAATTGATGGTACAAAAGATAGTGTTGGTGGTTTTTGAATACAATTCTGTAAAAGGAGGCTGGGAACCTGTAGGGGCATAGCACTCCATGGTGAAGGTAGGGAAGAAGTGGAAAGATAAGAGTCTGTAACCATATGGTCACAAACAGCCTGTTGAGCTAAGGAGTATTTTGGCAGATGAGAGCCACTAATGAGTTTTAAGCAACAGAATATTGCTATACTCAGTAATGTATTTTATAAAAATAACTTTAATACCATCATGAAAGATGGAAGGAATGTGCAGGGTTGATACTGGAGTGCAGGTATATTGTTAGGTTTAAAATGCACCAAAGAAAAAAGTAAACTAGCATATGCAATTATAAAAAAAGCTTTTCTGAAATGCAAAAAATGTTTTCAGAAATCCATGAAAGCGTTAAGAATATAAAGGTGCATTAGAAAATATGGAAATTGTTGACAGTTACAGCTCAATAAAAATATAAACAAAAACTAAGAAAGTTCTATGTGATAAAAGTGATATTTGGTAAGTTTTTATTCTCTTTTCATTAGCTCTTCTTCTGCAAATGATTTTTTGTATTCAGAATACAGACACCAGTTTGGAAGTTTACACAAATTTTACATATTCACACTTAATTTTACAGCAAAATGGAAAGTAAAATATGTGTTACTTTTTTCTACAGAAGCTCCTGATCTCCCACAGCCAGGAATCTATTACAATCCAGACTCGCTTCCTCCAGAAAACTCTTCTTTTATGGAGAGGTGCTTCGTATGCCGACTAAGGTGTCTGCTGGACAATTCGTCTGGTTTTCTGGTAGGGTGCAGTATCTTATAATGGTGACTTTTACCAGTGTTAAAGGAAAAATTTAAGGCAAATTTCATTTAGCAGAATTTCATTGTACAAAGAACTATTGCCAAGTCAGGCAGCTCTCAGAACCAGAAGAGGTTCAGAGAGCTCACTTTGCAATGCTGCTGGCAAAGCCTGCATTTATGCATTCAGCGTTTATGGACAGAAAATAGAAGTGAGGTACAGAAATACCTTGATTGATTATAGCTTGAGGTTTGCCTTATTGGAGCAGGGTCTGATCAGTTGGCCACCTGTGATTAGCTGAGACTCAGCTATTTATTACAAAAGTATACTCCTAAGTTGGGCTTCCTGTTAGTTTACATTGTAAGTTACATTGCAGTTCGTTGGTAAGGATTCAGAAGTTCAGAGGCATCTCAAGCCAAATTTAGTTTACTTTAACACTACTAAGTTGCTAAAAAAAGGGAAAAGTTAAATGAAGCCAATTTTCTTTGGTTATATTTGAATTCTATTTTAAAAATAGACTACCAAATAATTTGGTAAAGGAAAGTAACTTTATAAAATCATTATTTTAGGTTTTGAATATCTTCTGTGGCTCTGAAAACCCTATTCTTTAGGATCTAATAATGAGTGAAATAACATGAAACCTTGTATTTTGACTACTTTTAAGGACTTTTGAGGTATAAGATAATTATCTAGCCCTTCTTTAATAAAAGGATGCTTACCATCTTGGGATTTAATGCATGCTAGATAGGAAAATTGTGGCCTTTTCCACACATCTGGAATAACTGCTACATAGAAAAATGACTGTATATTCACAACTGCAGAATGATTATCTGATCTGATGTGAGACAGTCTCTTGTTGCGTAGTCTGAACGCCTATGTGAGGTAAGCACAGGGAGCAGCTTAGGCAGGACACTCAGAGTAGAGGTGGTCTGTTCTCTTAATTAGCCTTAGACAGCTCTTGCTGCCATGTACAGAAGAAGAGAATACAAAGTGTGTTGCTTATTCTTTTTGTGAATTAGCAAGAATTTGAAACAGATAATCAAATCTTAAGTATTACCAGGCAATACTTTTTGTTTGTGTTTTCATTTCTGAAGAGAATATTGTTGCCCTAGGGTTAGAATTGTGCTTTGAGATAGTTTTCCCCATACTGGTGCCCAAGATCAATCAGTATGTGCAGTTACGTGCTGCGTTAACAGTGTTTCAGTCAATGACAGACCACATAGTGACGATAATACCTTACGATTATTATGGAGCTGAAAAATTTCTATCGCCCAGTGATGATGTAGCTGTCATAACATCATTGTGGAACATATTAGTCACGTGTTTATGGTAATGCTGGTATAAACAAACCTACTGCGCTCCCGATCAGACATGTAAAAGAGCACATACAATTGTGTATAGTCCATAATACTTGATAATGGCAATGACTGTGTTATTGGCTTATGTATTTGCTATACTTTTAATCATTATTTTAGAGTGTACTCCTTCTTCTCATTAAACAAAAAGGTTAACTGTAAAACCCCCTCAGACAGTTCCTTTAAGAGGCATTGTTATCATAAAGCACAGCTCCATACATGTTAGTGCCCCTGAAGAGTTTCCAGTGAGACAAGGTATAGAGATACAAGACAGCATTATTGATCATCTTGACCCTGTGTAGGCCTAGGCTAATGCATGTGTTTGTGTCTTAGTTTTTAACAAAAAAGTTTAAAAAAAAATTGTAAATAGAAAAAAGCTTATAGAATAATGATTTAAAGAAAAATATTTTTGTACAGCCATACAATGTGTTTTTTTGCAGGTAGGGAGTTTGTTTGTTTGTTTGTTTGTTCTTTTGAGACAACATCTCGCTCTGTTGCCTGGGCTAGAGTGCCGTGGCATCAGTTTAGCTCACGTCAACTTCAAACTCCTGGGCTCAAGCGATCCTCTTGCCTCAGCCTCCCGAGTAGCTGAGAGTACAGACGCACACCATGAAGCCCAGCTAATTTTTCTGTTTTTAGTAGAGATAGGATTTCGCTCTTGCTGAGGCTGGTCTCAAACTCCTGACCTCAAGCAATCTTCCTGCCTCAGCCATGTACAATGTGTTTCAAAAGAGTTGAAAAGTTAAAAAAATGTTTAAAAATATATAAAGTAAAAAGTTACCATAAGCCGAGGTTAATTTATTATTGAAGAAAAATATATTTCTATAAATTCAGTGTAGCCTAAATGTACAGTGTTTATAAAGTCCACAGTAGTGTACAGTACTGCCCTAGGCCTTCACGTTCACTCACCACTTACTCACTGACTCACCCAGAGCGACCTCCAGCCTTGTAAGCTCCATGCATGGTAAGTGCCCTATACAGGTATACAATTTTTTTATCTTTTATACCATATTTTTACTATACCTTTTCTATGTTTAGATACATGAATACTTACTATTGTATTATAATTGGCTATAGTATTCAGTACAGTAAGATTCTATACCAGATTGTAGCCTAGGAGCCATAGGCTGTACCGTAATGCCTAACAGTACATTTCTCAGAACATACCCCTTGGTTCTATTTCTGAGGTGGAATATCTGTGTACAGTAGGGTCTTTTCTTCCTTGTGGTGCTATCAGACTGATGTGAGAAGCATCCCTGGTTGATAGCTCGTGTAGTATGTCTTAAAATTAATGTTTACTTCAGGACTTTTTCACCATTCATTCAGGAAATATATATTGAGTGCCTGGTGTGCAAGGAGCTGTGCTAGCTGAAAATGATAGGGTAATTGCAAGGTCAGAGAGTGGTACAGGTATTCCTGTTATGACCATTAGAATCAAGGGCTGGTTCTCTTACCAATTCACTTAGAACATTCCTCATACTACATTTTGGGACAGTTTTAGTGGGCCCCCTGTAGAGAGAGAAGTGAAAGGAACTAGCAGTTCTTATCCTCAGGAACTTTTATGGAATTATCAAGAGCCCTGGAAACAGCCATGATGATGGAACCTTTTTAAAAGGAACTATTTTATACTGCTAATTTTAATGAACTTTTTTTGTTTTTTTAAGGCAATGAATTTCCAAGGGAGGTTAAAGTATCTTCATGGACAGAAAAAGAAAGGGAAAGATGGATCAATGCTTCCACCTCAGTTGGCTTTGTTTGCAATAGCTACTCCACTTCAGCCACCATCCATACTTGAAATCCGAACCAAAAATTTCATCTTTAGAACCAAACACAGACTAGACTTTACACCCACTGCTTGCGATGCTAAGTAAGACTTTTTCATTTTTATTTCGTCAAATGTGTATTTCGTTTTATTAAGTCTCTCTTAGCATGTAAAACATAGTATAGATTGTAATATTGTTTATTATTTAGCTACTGTTATTTCATATTCTTTCAGTATAGCGTTCTAAAGTAAAATAATTTCATCAGGCTCACAAATCATTTTATTATTTTGTAATTTTTTACAGTACTTGCCAGAAAAAATGATATGCTTATAAGTTCATCCTTCTGATGACATTTATTGTTGGTTTGTGTTACATTTTTAAATAGTACAAATGTTATTTGATTTCTAATCCTAGGAATTTAATAACTTTCAGAAAATTACAAAGTGGAATCTGGTGTTAAGCATTTATATCACATCAAAACGTATCAATGTTTTTCTTTTTTCTAATGTGGGAATGCAGACAGCTAATCTGAAAACCTTTGTTTCCCCAAAAATAGAATATAAGCATTTTAAATTTTTATCAAAGATTTTGTTTTAATTGTAATCTCTCTATTAGATTTATTTTTAGCCATACTGATTTTCACAGTTTTATTCAGGAAAAGAAAATAGACTAAAACTGAAATTTGCAGCTGTAAGCAAAAGAGAGCAGTTTGCATAGATGTGTTTAATTTTTTCCACCTGATGATGTGAAATTCTGAATGTCAAGTAAAACATATTGCAGAAAATAGATTATAGCCAATGAATTGATCTTGGTTACTTCATTTATGTTAAATCTTAATTCATTCTTATTTTCCTTTTTTTTTAAACAGAGGAAAAATTGTTTTAGGATATACTGAAGAAGAGCTATGCACAAGCGGATCAGGGTATCAGTTTGTTCATGCTGCTGATATGCTTTACTGTGCCGAGTTCCATATGCGGAGTAAGTTGTAGTTCCTTAGGAACATGTCAGAAAAAACAGCATGTACTCTAGTACGTGTTTCAAAGATAGTGTGTTTAAGTAAACTATTTGGATAGCCTACTTCGTGTCATACCATTAGGATTAACCAGAGTTACACTCTTCATTCATTAACTTCCGTACAGCTGCCTCACAGGAATATAATAGTTTACTAAAAACATGACTATTTTTGGTCATGAAGTTTTGCTCAGGAAGTTTTCAGTGGCGTCATCATTAATTCATAAATCTACGTTAATACAGATTTAAACTTTAAAATTATAAAGTATTAGGCTGTAGGAAAACCTTTCCTGTTTAAAACAAAATAATTTTTATCTTTTTTTCCCCCAGTTTATACTCTTTTAACTTTTCTGTGTTACTAGAATCATCTGAATGTTACTTCATCTTCCCTTTAACATTTTAAATAATAAATTTAGTGTAAAATAGGAAAAAAACAACTCTGAAGAACTATTTTCATGCCTTTTAATCTACTGTATTTAAAAGTTGTCAAGATAGTCATCATCTTTGGTGATAGATGAAATAGATCCAGAAATATGTCAGAGGGGTTTGTTTCAGGGATTTTCTTAAATATATTGTTTTGGGGTTTGATAATTTAATTTTTTTATTTTATTTCAGTGATTAAGACTGGAGAAAGTGGCATGATAGTTTTCAGGCTTCTGACGAAAAACAATCGATGGACATGGCTCCAGTCTAATGCACGTTTAGTTTTTAAAAATGGAAGGCCAGATTATATCGTTGCAACTCAGAGACCTCTAACGTAAGCACAGAAACTTGGAATGTTTCATTTTCGTTTTTTAACAACAGTTTCATTTATAAGTCCTCTTTTTTTTTAATTTTTTTGTTTTATTTCAGCATATTACGGGGATACAAATATTTAGGTTACATGTATTGCCCTTGCCATAAGTCCTCTTACATGAAAACATAAAAATAATTCTAAGAGAATTGAATCTGGAAATAAATATGTCTAGAAAGAAGAGGGAACAGGTAAGAGACATTGAGTAGTTAGAATTGACAAACTTTAGTGAGCAGTTAAATAGGTGGAGCTGCAGAAAGAGAATAAGCAAAGAAAACTCCATGGTTTTATCCTGGGCATATGAAGGACAGATGAAAAGCTCGTGTCATCCATAAAATAAAAAGAAAAATATAACAATACTTGGTTTAGAATATGTTGTCTAAGTACAGCAGTGATTTGTAAGAGTTGCTTATGTATTCTGGAAACAAGTCCTTTGTCAAATATTTGCATTGCAAAAGTTTTCTCCCACTCTGGAGAATTGACTGTAGCTTGAGATGTAGGAGTCAAGATTGATTTTTTTTTTTCCTTTTTTTTCCCCCTTAATGTATGTATCCAGTTGACCAGTAACATTTATTAAAAATGTCCTCTTTTCCCCACTGCACTGCATTTTGATCAGGGGATTTTAACTGTGGTTCTTTCTCTGAACTCTCTTGTACTAGCTCCGTTAGTCTAGTTGTCAATTTTGTGCCAACATTGTATTGTCTTAGTTACTCTGTCTTTATTATAAGTTTTTATATCAGAGTGCATGTCTTCATTTTGTTTCTTTAGCTTTTTTTGTTGTTCTTCAAGATTTCCTTGGCTCTTTTCCCTTTATAATTCCATGTACATTTTAGAAATCAGTTGTCAATTTCCACCAGAAAATCTGTTGGAATTTTGAATGGGATTACCTTAAAACTGTAGATCATTTGGGCAGAATTAATGTCTTTATAGTACTGAGTCTACCAACCCAGGAACGTTTATGTAAGTACCGATCAAAGTACATGAGTATGTATGTACCTATGTATATGAGTACATGGATATGTATGTACCTCTAAAAATTTATGCCTCTGCCTTGATCAGTATTGCTAGAAGGCCATCAATTTCATTAGTTTCTACTAGAATCCAATGTTCGGTTTACTGATTTTTCCTATTGTACATTTATTTTCTTTTTTTATTTATGTCTGCTCATTATTATTTTCTTCTTTCTACTTTCTTTGAGTATAATTTGCAGTTGTTTCCAACTTATTCTTTTTAGGTAGACATTTAAGCATATATATCAATTTCCCTTTAAGTTTAAATACAACCCTCATGTTTTGGTATGTCTAATTTTTATCTTTCAGTTAAAAATATTTGCCCATTTTCATTTTTATTTCATTCATGAATTATTTAGAAATATAGTGTTATTGACTTTGTGATGTTGAGCAGTGGTACCCAGCCTCTTTGGCACCAGAGACTGGATTCATGGAAGACAATTTTTCCATGGGTGGGAGTGGTGATGTGAGAGATGAGGAGTGGCTGTAAATAGAGATGAAGTTTCGCTGGCTCGCCTACCACTCATCTGCTTTATGGCCCGGTTCCTAACAAGCCATGGACTAGCACTGGTCCAGGGGTTAGGGACCACAGATGGGGATTTTTCTAGTTGTCATTTTACAAATTGATTTTCGGCTTAATTCCATTGTAGTTGGAGAACATTCTTTGAATAGACTTCAGTTCTTTGAAAGAATTTCAGTGCTTTGAAATTTGTGGTGGCTTATTTTATGATCTAATATATGGTGAATGTCGGTAAAATAGTCCATGTACTCTTGTAAAGAATACATGTTCTGTTGTATGTTCTTTATATATCAGTGGTCTGGTTAATTCTGTTGTTCATATTTCTGTACATTTGTTGATATTAATATTTTGTGTGCTTGTTTTGTTACTAAGAGAGATTAGTTACTTTCATTTACTTATTACTAATGAGGCAGAGCATCTCTTTATATCTTTCTAGGATATTTTTCTTTTGTGAATTGCCAATTCATATCATTTGCCTATTTTTCTATTGAATAGTTTGCCTCTCTCTTAGATTTATTAGAGCTCTTTACCTATTATGGATATGAACTTTTATATGTATTAAATTATAAATATATATGTTACAAGTATTTCCTCCATGATTAACTTGATTTATGAATTCTTTTTCAAAAATGCAGAAGTTTTCATTTTCATATTGCCAGTTATGCCTCTCTTTTCCTTTATACCTCCTGGATTTTATGTTTTATTACACATACCTCTCCTACTGAGATTTCCTAAATTCTTATAGTTTTGTTTTTATATTTGGATCTTTATTACACACATAATTTTTTTTTTACAGGATGTCAGATAAGGATATAATCTGACTATGGAATTAATTATTGTACTAAACTTTAGAAAAAAATCTAAATCATTTAAATACATTCGTGTAAAAAACAATTCTGTGGTACCAGTCACAAGAATAATTTAGGTCAAAATAAAATAAACTCTATGTTCCCTGCTGTCAAACTCAAAGTATATTTTGCTTATTGTTTTCTTTTTTTGTATTATTTGATTTTAACATGTTTATACGATAGAATTTTTCCTAATATCTGCTAACTTTCTTGTACACAATTTTAGAGACGAAGAAGGAGCAGAGCATTTGCGAAAACGAAGTACAAAGTTGCCTTTTATGTTCACCACTGGAGAAGCTGTGTTGTATGAGGTAACCAACCCTTTTCCTGCCATACTGGATCCCTTACCAGTAAGAACTAAAAACGGCACTAGTGGAAAAGACTTTGCTACCAAGTCAACTCTCAACAAGGACTCTCTCAATCCTAATTCCGTCCTGGCTGCCATGATGCAACAGGATGAGTCTATTTATCTCTATCCTGCTTCAAGTACTTCAAGTACTGCACCTTTTGAAAGAAATTTTTTTAACGAACCTGTGAGTGAATGCAGCAATTGGCAAAACAATATTGCACCAATGGGAAATGTTAATATCCTGAAACATGAGCAAATTGATCAGTCTCAGGAAATGAATCCAACATTCTCTGGAGGTCACACAGAGCTCTTCCAAGATAAAAATAATGACTTGTACAGCATTATGAAAAACCTAGGCATTGATTTTGAGGATATTAAACACATGCAGCATGAAAAATTTTTCCGAAATGACTTTTCTGGTGAGGTTGATTGCAGAGACATTGACTTAACAGATGAAATCCTAACATATATCCAGGATTCTTTAAATAAGTCTACCTTCATGTGTTCCGATTACCAACAGCAGCAGTCCATGGCTCTTAACTCAAGCTGTATGGTACAGGAGCACCTACAGTTAGAACAGCAACAGCAGCAGCACCTGCAGCAGCACCAAAAGCAAGTAGTGGTGGAGCCACAGCACCAACTGTGTCAGAAAATGAAGCAGATGCAAGTTAATAGCATGCTTGCAAATTGGAACTCTAACCAATCTGTGCCTTTCAGTTGTCCTGAGCAAGACCTACAACAGTATAATGTCTTTTCACACTTACATGGGACCAATCAAGAGTTTCCCTACAAATCTGAGATTGATACTATGCCTTATACACAGAACTTTATTTCCTATGATCAGTCTGTGTTACCACAACATTCCAAATGTACAGAGTTAGACTTTCCTATGGGGAGTTTTGAACCATCCCCATACCCCACTACTTCTTCTAATTTAGAAGATTTTGTCCCTTGTTTACAAGTTCCTGAAAACCAAAAGCATGGAATAAATCCACAGTCAGCCATAGTAACTCCTCAGACATGTTATGCCGGGGCGGTGTCAATGTATCAGTGCCAGCCAGAACCTCAGCACACCCACGTGGATCAGATACAGTACAATCCAATAATTCCAGGCCAACAGGCATTTTTAAACAAGGTGAGGCTTTTATCAAACTGAATAAATCTTTTTGATGATTCCTCTTACCTTATAAATAAATAGACATAAGTTACAAATTTTTCATGATTGATTCTAATTGATTATCTGTGTTGTTCATGGAGACAGCATTTTTAATTATATCTGCGATTACTTTTTTTAATAAGTCTGTGCTTTTTTCAGTATGTTACTAATATATCATTTACCTGAATGATGAAGGAAAAAGAAATCAAGGGCTAAAGCAACATGAATATATCTTTAATGTAAGGTGACCTAAATTACCAAGTAAAATTAGTTAAAAGTATTATATTTAAAATAGAGAATTTGATTTACCTTTCTTGATTCTTTATATGGCTTTTTTAAAATTCAAACTGTAAAAATATATATTTGAATTTTTAAGAACAATTTCTTCAAAGCTAAATTTTTATATATCTGCTTGAAATTGGGTTGAAATCAAGTATAAGTGTGCTTTCTTAAAATGCTTTTGTCCTGGATTATCCTTGGAATTCAGTCCTAGTCTCCTTTTTGTTCTCTGGCTAGTCCTCTGTGCTATACCCATTCCTCATGTTATCCTTTAAGGTGGAATTACTTTTTTTTTTTTTTCTGACATTTTTCAAAAAGGGTAACTCAGCTGGCTTTCTGTCATGGGAATCAAGCTTGGTATTGTATTTTTATTGTTTAAATGTGTCATCAGAACCCATCTAGCAGTGAGCAAATTTTCACTAAATCTAAAAATGATTTTTTTTTTTTTTTTGAAAAGTTAACATAAAGTTAACTCTCTGGCCACCTAGGAATATATCATGTTGCATTCATGCTTTTCCATTAGAAAATATTTAGTTCATTTTAAAGTATATTTAAGTTTAGTTTTAAAGAATATCTTGACTAAAGTTAAGTTCATTGATGTCTATTTACTATGTATTAGAGTGTAGTAATTTAAAAATATAACGTGAATCTTTAGCTCTGGTTTCTTATGGCTTTTTTCATACATTTGCTTTGTCTGTTTATGAACTTTTTTAGAAAATGATGGTGAAGGTTTTTCTTATTCTCATTCCTTACATGCTTTAATTATATTAAAATTCAATAATATTATGATCTATCTCACAACATTGCTGTGACATAAGCATATTTTACTCTTGAGTAAAGCAAATTGTACAGAAGTTAATTATGTAAGATTACATTTTGAATAGGGGGGTCACATCAGTACCACATGAGTGCTTTAAGTGTCCTCCCCCCGCCACCCGCTTTGTACTGCTGCTTTGTGAATAATCAAGTAATAACTCTGTGGACCTACATATTTGCCTAGGGTAACCGCTAGTTACATGTGACTATTGAGCACTTGAAATGTAGTGAGTCTGAATTGAAAAAGTGCTGTAAGTGTGAAATACACACCAGATTTTGAAGGCTTAGCTTGAAAAAAGAAAGAATGTAAAATATCTCAGGCCTGCACGGTGGCTCAGGCCTATAATCCTAGCACTCTGGAAAGCCGAGGCGGGAGGATCACTTGAGGGCAGGAGTTGGAGACCAGCCTGAGCAAGAGCGAGACCCCAGCTCTACTAAAAATAGAAAAAATTAGCCAGGCGTCATGGTGCACCTGTAGTCCCAGCTACTCGGGAGGCTGAGGCAGAAGGATCACTTGAGCCCAGGAGTTTGAGGTTGCTGTGAGCTAGGCTGATGCCACAGCACTCTGTGCAGAGCAACAGAGTGAGACTCTGTCTCAAAAATAAATAAATAAAAGTTAAAAAAAAATCTTTTTTTATTGATTTCATGTTGAAATGATAAATTTTTGGCTATATTAGGTTAAATAAAATATATTATTAAAATTAATTTTACCTGTTTCTTTTTACTTTTTTTAATGTGGCTATTAGAAAAATTAAAGTTCTGTTTGTGGCTCACATTATATTTCTATTAGATGACACTGCTCTATACAGTATATTTAAAGAGAATGGTTGGCATACATTGTTATGAGTTATGAGAAAAATTCATTTAAGACCCATCATTATCTGGGCAACTACTATTACTATCCATTTGAAGACTTGACAGAGTTGCCATTCATTGAAGATATAGATTATGTAATTTTTACTGTATATCTGTGATATGTTTTAGACAGTTTTCAAAGTCATCAGCATTTTGATTACTAAAGTCTAATGTCACATAGGCTTTGGAAAAGTAGGTTTTATTTGAAGCAAGTAAAGATATGATTTTGATCTGTTTGAAAGTTTCCACAACTTCTAATTATATTATAAAATAAAAAGATTCTATAATCTATAAAACTCTACAGAACTATGTATCTTCATGTCTTTCCTTGTTTTTTTTTTTTTTTTTCTGGTAGTAGTTGTAGAAATCAGACTAATCTCAGTGTAAGCAGGCAAGAAAGAGCACTTTCTTTTGGTGACTTGATTTTGTAATTAGGACAATGCTTTTATTAGTATTCATTAATTTAAAGTATATTATAAATAAGAATTGGTTAAGGAAATCATACCCATTGTGTAATATTTTAGGAATATCAAGAAACCTTTAGAAAATCAGAATTCGCCTTTGTGGAAAAGTCCTAGGTCTTGTGCAGTCCAGTGTAGTAATCTTGAATATAATCAATTCATTGATACCTAGAACTTGACTGAGATGAAGTCTGGTCAAAGCAAACCTACTTGTGACAAAGAATATTTAACTGTGATTCATGACTGGTGCTTTTTGACCCATCAATTTCTAACTGACCTGAAGGCCATCTGAAATGAGAAGGTTGTGTTACTCATCTGTACCATCTTCAAAATTTTTTGTCAAATTAGTGGAAAAACCAAACAGTTACAAAGGCAACTAATACATAATATGTAGGCAATATGTCTTTACTGAATGAAAGATTTAAGATATAGCAGCAGTAAAGGAATTTGAAGTTTACCAACATGCAGGACTGGTTCTAAAAATACATATTAATATATTATTTAATGGCTTAAGATATTTGAAAGATCTGTCCTAATAAATTATATTGCTATTTTTGTTTTCAGTTTCAGAATGGAGGAGTTTTAAATGAAACATATCCAGCTGAATTAAATCACATAAATAACAGTCAGACTACCCCACATCTTCAGCCACTTCATCATTCATCAGAAGCCAGACCTTTCCCTGATTTGGCATCCAGTGGATTCTTGTAACTCCAAGGCAATTTTGATCTTGGTTTTTGGATTAAATTAGTTTGTAATGGATTATAGAGTAATAGTAATAAAACTGTCAATGTTGGACATCAGCAAGGTCACATGGAGACATTGATGCATGTTGTTCATACTTATTCCAAGCCAAATTTTAATTTTTGTTTTTAGAAAAGAAAATATCAAAATTATACTATAGTCATTAAAATAGAAAGTATACTGCCACGGAGTAGTGAGATACTATCTACATTTCACATTATTCTGAGCACCAAAAAATATGCAAAACTTATTGAGAAGAACTTTAAGACTGTTAAATTACAAAACTTTCTCTATTTGAATTATTTCTGTCAGAATAAAAATGAAAACTTAGAGTTTTGAATTTCTGGATTCTCAATAGTTCATAGAATACAAAGTTATACAAAGTTACAAAACTATTTTCTTATCGTTTTAGCCTCTGCTTTTCTCTCAGATGTTAAATGGTTTGGTGCTTTTTATAAAAAGATAATCTCATTGCTTTCCTCCTTCACTGTTAATCTAAGTGCCTCACATTTTTTTCTACCTATAACACTGTAGGATGTATATTTTATATAAAATATTTTTTCTTTTTTAAATTAATAACATTCTTTTGCGCACAAATATTATTTGTATTTCCTAAATACAATCATTTTTATTCAGGCATGTTTTAACACTCACCTTTCTTCAGGTAAAGGGCAAATAATGAGTGAAAAGATAATTATTTATTACATAATCTAATTGCTTCTAGACTTTAAATGTTGCTATGTGCCTTATGTTGAAAAATTTAAAAGTAAAATTTCTTTCCAAATTCTTAATTATAAAATACTAAGACAGTAAATTTCAACAGTGTTTTCAGAAGAGATAATACCACTGTTTATTGACATCTCCCTGATGATGGTTGCATGTTGCAATGTGAAAAATCTGAACCATGTTTATTAAATTGCAATGAAGAGAAGCAGTTTTATTTCTAGCTTTTTAATTAAATTAAGCAAAGCACCCATTTCAATGTGTATAAATTGTCTTTAAAAACTGTTTTAGATCTATAATCCTTTATGATATATTATGTTGACTTTATAAATTTCACTTCTTAGAACAGTGGAAACTTTGTTTTTCTCATATTTGAGGAGTGTTAAGATTGAAGATAACGATGTTTGGTGCAAAGTATTGTAATGAGTGAAATTAATGGTGCATTGTATAGATATAAAGAACAAAATTATTTGTAAAATATTTTCAATTTTTCATTTTAAAATAGTCCATACCTTATATATGCACTTAAATAATTTGTTTGGGTTTTACATATTTTATCAGTGTCTTTCTAAGAAATGAAATAATGAATCAAACTGCTTTTAAGTTGGTATTAAGAAAAAGACAACCACACTGTTCATTTACCTTCAAATATTAGGTTGTCTTTATGATATAGTGACCTTTATTACCAATAAGGCAAATTATTACCCTACTAACTTTACAGTTCCGAAATGATTTAAAAGTAAAAATACCACCATCTGCTATTATTTTATTTAAATATGACATCTGAAGGGCATAGACGCATTTTGCATATATTATTTAAAAATCTGATGGAATCCCAAACTGAGATGTAGTATTAAAATACATTTTTCTTTTTCAGTAAATTAATGTATATAAAAGTGGCTTCCGACAAAATCTCTCTCAGTTCTATATATTTTCAGTCAAAACTTTGAATCTGTAGAATCAATTTAAGTGTTAAAAAAAAATTTGTCTAAAACATTTCATAATTTGTTTCCAGGATGAGATATCACTAAGGATTTAGACCAGTGGTCTAGATTAATTTTCTATTTTTACATTTAAACTCTCATTAAAAGTCTTCATATAAACCATTTCTGTTAGTCTGTTCCACATGTTATTGGATGAATTGTTTAGTGGAAAAATAGGCTTTTTAAATTGTGAATATAATGACAATCAATTATACACTTATAAAATTAAGTTTTTAAAACAATATTGTATATTTTTATCTATATAAAATAACTAAAATATATCTAAGAATAATAAAATCACATTAAACCAAATACACCTTTGTCTGTATTGCAAAGTGCCAAACTAAGGAAGAATGCTTAGTGTACTGCTGTATTGAGGGATTTATTTTTAGATGCTGTGCACATCTAAGGATGTGGATGTGTCTAATTTGGTCTTTTCCTATACCAGGTTGTTCTTCCAGTGCCTGAAGGTTTAACAGTATTCCAACATATTATGAAGCTTTCAGTCATTACTATGCACAAACTCTAGTGTTTTTCAGTATTACAAAATTCTAGGTAAATGTTCTCATGGCTTTTCTCTTTCCTTCAAAATGTTACTGCTTACATATGCCATGCATAAATTCTTGTTTAAAATATGATTTATAACATCCTTATTACCAAACAAAATTGTATACAATAATATACGGTAATAAAATAATCACCAAGTACAAATAATACGTTTTAATGTTAATTCTTTCTGTTCCATGTAAGGGAAATGAACACTTACACAGTATAGTATTATAAGTATGTTAGATGAGGGGAATCTATAATATTTAAGGATGTGTTAAGTCAATAATTCATAAACATAAAATTCTGCCCCTCTGTTTTGGCCTTTATCTGAATATAGAAAACATATGTTCAGTAACTTCATAAAATGCTTCTGAAATGAACTGTTAATTATTAAGTCCTGTGTTAGTGTTATAAATGTAGTAGTGTCAGTTTCTCAGATTAAAATGCAAAACCCCATTTTAATATTTTAAGAATATTTCTGAAGAAATTTGAAGTAACCCTGTTAGCTATATTTTGTGCTTATATTAGAAAAGTTACTGCCCGAACTTAGTGTGTCTCTTTAATAAATGTAAATGACACAGAAGCCTTTCGCCTTAAATTCATAACTCTTGAACATTCACCAAAAATTCTGCAATTAGAATTGATAGAAGAAGTGTGTGAGGAGGAGAGGGTCCCAAACTGCAAGGTTAGCACCCTGCCTTCCTCACTCTCGTGCACGTGGTCTCTACACTTCCCTTCTCAGAGGCTCTCCTCTGTAGGCTTGCATGTGTACAAGTCTCCCTCCATCCTAGAAAAGAAAAGTACTTCTTTACCTCCTTTCTCTGAAACAGCTTAGATCTGAAATCTGGGTTTGTTTTCCACCCTTCTGCTATACTGCATTGTTGCAGTTCCCTTAACTCACTTTTTACCATAGGCTGATTTTCTATGGCCCTCCAGTCGAATTGATTACACCTTCAATTAACTTCTCTCTTCCCTCATCTTTCATGACACCAGTTTTCCTACAACTTCCTATCATTTCCTCTCTTTCTTTTGTTAGCCAATCTTCCCTCCTCCCACCTGGCAACAGGCTTAGTTCTGACCATTTGTGGCCTTGTCTACATACTGCCTAAGAAGTGATTTGATGTCTTCTGAGTGACTTTGTGAAGCGTTCTTTCCCTGGGAGAGCAGCATGGCAAAGCTCAGACATAGACTCTGGAGTCAGACTGCTCGGTGTCATTCTGGAATCACCACAAATAAGATAGAAACTACTGGGAAGTCTCCTTACTCTCTCTCAGCCTGAATTTCGTTTTCTACAAAATAAGAATAATAGTTAATTCCTGCTTTACTGGCTGACTGGAGGATTTCATAAGTTAATTAATGTGAAAACACTTAGCTCCCCATGGCCAAAACGAGTAATTCAAGCCACTAAAATAATCGCATTAGAGATTACAACCCAAAGAATAAATATCCATGAATCTATCCTGATATGAATAAATGGTTGAATAAATACGTGGAGGGGAGAAGGGGCAAATCTTTCTCACAGAAGAATCCCGAATAGTACTGGTAGCTACTATGCCTTCCAATACGTGAACTTAGTTCTCCTGCCCTGGAAGTGTGAGCAGCTCAATGACTTGCTTCCAAAGATTATGGTACAGAAAGGTAAAAAATTATAACTTTATATTGTTGAAATCTGGCAGACACCAACCAAGTCATCAAGGTTAACATCACCAATGATAAATCATATTGATAACATGTATTCCCAGATACGATACTTTGAGAAGTGTTCTTCAGCTGGTATTCTTAAAAGCACATAACCCTGGTCTAATCATGAGAAACCAGCAGACCAACCCAAATTCGAGGACATTCCAGAAAATTTCTGAGAGTATTCATGTGAGTGTCACAACCATGAAAAAGAATTAGAGACCGAGAAATTGTCAAAGAGCAGAAGAGACTAAAGAGGCATGATGACTGAATGTATCTGGATTGCACCCTGCAATAGAAAAAGGGCACTAGTGAAAAACTTCAGAGATCAAAGTCTATTTTGGTTAACAGCACTGCACCACTCTTGATTTCCTAGTTTCTACCAATGTACCGTGGTTGTGTAAGACATTAACAATAGAGGAATCTGGATAAAGGGAATAAAGGGACCCTCTTTATGTTCTTTCAACTTTTCCTGTAGATCTAAAGTTATTCTACAATAGTTTGAAAATCATTTTTATATAAAAAGCAATTTTTATTGCCTCAATAAATGTCATTACCGTTTTCCTATGATATCTAAACACCATCTTCTCGGTTGTGGGTAAAGCTATACATTGACACCAATCCTCATTCTGTTGGCTCCATATTGGATGATATCTGGGTTTTTAATCTCCCAAAGTGTTCCTTTCCCCTTTGATCTCCTGACGTCATCCTTACCAATGGCCCCGCTAGCCTTTTTCTCATAGCTCCTGCATATCAGCTACAATAGACCTATGTTTTTATTAATATTTCAGCTCCCAGACTGAGCATTTGTAGCTGCCTTACATCTGTCAACTAGATATGTCTTTTTCTAATCCTCGCTTCCTCTACTAGCTCTTTATCCACCTTGTGGTCTTCAGACCCTTGAGTGGACATTATTCTTTTTCAGTCCATCAACCTGGACCTCAGTATCAGTATTTCAGCAATATTTTCGCTGACCTCCTGACTTTGCTCACTTCCTTATTAGTAAGTCCTGTTCCAGTCCATAGCCCTGGCCCAAACACCTTGTTTTCCTGGTAAGTGTTCTTACTCGAGAGTCACAAAACTGAAATAATTGGCCTCACCGCAGACTTACCATGTCTATAGCAGACAATGACAATTGCCTACACTGATCTCATTTTTTCTTCCTTAGTAAGAGAACCCAGACTTTTTACTGGTTATACTGAGGGGGGAAAAAAAGACTACATTTTCCAGCCTCCTTTGTGGATAGGTGTGGATAACGTGAGTAAGTTTTGCAACCATGTGCCTAACAGTAAAGAAGAAACAGAATTTGGTAAACTAAAAGGGCCCAATAAAAAATAAGTAGCACCCCCTCTTTTTCCCTTGAATTTTGAAGCTATTGAGAAATCAGATGAAAGTATGAGCAGATAGAGAAGGGGGAAAGAGGTCCTCATTAGAAACCTTAACTTAGCATGAGCACCAAAGGAGGACTGCCCACCCCATTCCCCCGTCTCCAGTCTAGAGCTTGGGACAGACTATTCTGGGACACTCAAGGTAGGGCCAACCTACTTCACATCACAGCCTCCTGCAATTCCAGATAGACACAAGGGCGAAGGAGACCAAATTCCTCATGTCCAGGACCACTGATAGATTTGCGTCACATATTTGAGGAATGTGGACAAGGGTTGCCACCCACCTTGTCCTTCTACAAGGGGGAGAATTAAATGGTCAGGCAAGAGGCTGGGAGCATTCACCCTCATGGAAACCTGAGGAACAGGAAAAACGTTTTTCTGTCCAAAACATCGCAGACATCATCATCATCATCGTCATTATTATTATAAAGCAAATTCATAAAGTTTTGCCAATTTGATTAAAAAAAAGTTTTGTCAAGAGCCCTTTCCATTGTCCATTATTTTGTTCAATGGCTTCTATGTAGCATCTATAAGAAGCAGAAGTTTCAAGTCAGAGTTCAGACTTAGAAAAATAATCATCTCTTCTACCAAAATGCTGTGTAATTTATTTCATTTACCTCTTGATTATGCTTCCAGGAAGCACAGAATTCAGTTTTGCACTTAGATGCAACAGCTTCCCTTCTTCACCTTTATTTCAAGCAAGAATATCTGTGCTTCTGTGTTGCTATCCCCACTTCATTTGTTACTTTCTTCTTGATATCACTGGCTTTCTTTTAGTTTTAATGCAAGCTGCCACAAATTTCTTTTACAGTAGGATATAAATTATCCATATACAAATGCAGGCAGTTAAATGCAGTGATGCAGAGAAAATAGTGGAAGAGAAATATGCTATCCGTGAGCTCCTTTAGATAAAATGTTGGCCAATAAAACTTAGCAGCCTTTATAGAATTTGGGTTGGCTCAGTATAGAACTAGTGCCTAACTAAAGGGATCATAACTACAAAGAATGGTTTCAATCCTGTCTGTCTATCCACAGGCTGTGACATTTTCTCCGTGCTCCTTCTCTTGGACACTGTTAATTTAAGATTCTTTGCAATGTCTATGAAATTCTTGGCTTTGGGCCTCTGTAATATTCCAAATCATAATTGTCTTAAATCATGTATTATTTCCTGTCCTCCATATTATCTTTTTTTCTTTGTGGGCCAGAGTAAACCAGAGGGGTCCCAGGTGGAAAGACTTGAGAGAGCTGACTGTGTGAATACATCTGAAGCACCCCCTTCATACTCCTAGTAAACATAGGTGAGACAGTGGGGAGTTGTAAGCCCTTGCTTTCATAGATGCGGTCATATGGAAACTTGAGTCATCACTACTAGTTCTCAGAGGCTGATAAGAAAATTCAAGTTATGCAAGTAGAGATGAGGAAACTAAGGCCAAAGTGGCAAAATAGCCTGTTCAGGTCACACAGGTGGAGGTAGAGACAGACCTAGGCTTTGCACCTGCTAATTAAGAGCTCTTCCACAGAGTGGACCTTCTAACACCCACCGTGTGCTTCATTCAGGTTATCTCATTTACTCCCTACACCCCCATGAGGCAAACATAAGTATCCCAATTTTACACATGATAAAGCTATATTTTTTTCCAAAAAAAAAAAGCAATCTTCTGTTTAAAAGGCAATTTAAAAAAAAAAAAAAAAAAGCAATGAAAATGACTGATACAGTTGTGGTAGACAAATGCCTTTCCCCCACCTCAGAGATGTTCATATTCTAATACCCAGAACTATGACTATGAGTATGTTAATTGAGATGGCAAGAGGGGCTTGGCAAATGTGATTAAGTTAAGGACTTTGACATGGGGTGAATACACCAGATTATCTGGGCGGACCCAATATAATCACAGGGGTCCTTATAAGAGGAAGGGTCAGCATCAGAGGAAAGGATGTGATGAGAGAGTGGGGCGGGGGGGGGGCTGTGAGAGAGAGAGATTGAAGATGCTACACTGCTGGCCTTGAAGATGAAGGGCCACAAGCCAAGCAATGCAGACAGCCCCCAGAAGCTAGAAAGGCAAGGAAACTAATTCTCCTCTAGTGGCCCCTAGAAGGAACACAGCTCTAGCAACACCTTGATTTTAGGACTTCTGACTTCCAATACTGCTAAGATAATATATTTGTGTTTTTTAAGCCACTAAGTTTGTGTTAAGGTAATTTGTTGCAGCAGCAATAGGAAATTAACACAATCGTTATAGATTTTAAGAAAGCAAGAGTTGCATTTGGGAAGAAAATATTTACTCCTCCATGATATCATTTCTAGAGAAAAATTTAAGAAGCTGTTCTCTGTATCTCTCCCTGGCTAAGACAACTGTGCTATTTTGCAGGGGAGGACTAGGAAGTTGTGGCAGTACTTCCCATCCCTCTCCACCCTCAGATGCCTCAGAACCTGCAAAAAGCCTCCACTTTAAGAGCCTGACAGGGGTGCCTAATGGGCTCCAGCCTTGCCTTGGCATCACAAAGAAATGTGGAAGAACATAGCCAACTCGTAGTTTCATTACAGCTTTGCCTTAACCAGATGTGTAGCTCATGTCAGAAGCCAGGAAATGCATTGCTTACAGCCCTGCATGTGTTTCTGAAAAAGGGTCCTCATAAATGTGTCTGGTCTTTGCAAATAATCCTACAAATTGGCCTGATTCCTAGAAGAAAAATGGCTTTACTACAGTGGGTTAGACATCACACAAACAGTGTCAGTTATGCATCTTTAAGTGTTTGTTCTATGTTTAAAATTAACAGTTATTTTGGGGATGCATCTAAGGCATTTGTATATGAAAAAATAAGTTTTTATGTATATCACGATATTATCATCTAGTGGAGTCTAAGAAAAGACCATTAAAAGAGAAAAGTGACCCAGAAACTGTCACAAAAGCTGTTTTTTTCTAAACACAGTGCAGCATATATTTGTTCAGTGCTTTATATGCTCTGCAGTTTTACACCCATTATCAGAATTGATTCTGACTACCACAGTAGAAGGTAAGTTTTTATGGAAAAGAAAGAATCCAAGAAGATTTTCAATGCTACAGAACTACTAACTAGTGGCATCAAAGACTGGACTGAAGTCATCTGACTTCCAAGTTCAAACTTTTTGTTAATAGTTCAGGGTGGTCTTTGATAGGATACAATAAGAAGTGCACCCTTAGTTTAACTATATCCATCAAGCATTTACAGTTTACCTTGAAGTTCATGTGCAAACTATGGGTCAATCCCAGATGGATATATAAGGCAGGATTACTATTGTGGAATCCATTGAGGAATTATTATTCCTACAGTTAAGGAAATTGAGGCTAGAATGAGAGATAATTAATGCTTATTCTACCTAAAGTGCTCCTCATTTCTATAATAAATTAATATAACCAGATTTAAAAATGATTTGGCTGAACAATGTTTTAGGAGGTTTCTGTCCTTGATTCCAGTGAGATATGAAATTAAATGTTTCCTGCTGGACATTTTATACCATCTGGGATATTCCAAATGACTCTGCTCTTTCCAGAATTCCATCTTTTCTGGAGAATTAACATGTGCCCCTGCACAAAGGCCATTTACAAGATTTATCCTTACTTGGTATGTATCAAAGAAAAGTCCTTAACAGAAAATGGAGCATTTAAAATGTTATGAGATTATCTCAGTTTAAAGTAAAAGTATGAGAACACTTAGATACTAGACTCCCATATTTTCCTTCAATTTTCAAACAACTGCATTTAAAAATTCCTTTCAAAAAACAAGTTACGAAACGTTTTATAATATAGAAAGGAGCTTTCGCTTGTGTCTTCCATATCCCAGACATTCAACATACAATAAATTTTCACCAGCCTTTGGGGGTTTCAAGGAAGCCATATTTCCATTTTATACTTTTTGGAAGTAGATATAGCAGAATTATTTTTTTTTAAGATATACCAAAATTCTATTCTATTCTGGCTGTGCGTATGCAAGAGCTGTGAGTTAATGTCTCCTGTTTCATTTCCCATAATATTCTTCACAACGGCATCTTCTTAGTGATTTTAATCTCAGTAGCAGATTGAGTCAATGTCTTCAGAAACAATGTACAAAATGGCATTCCATGTTTGCTTTATAGGATATTAGTCACACAAGATGTTAACTTGTGGCTTATCAAATAAGTTTGGGAAACACTAGGCAAAGAAAAGTTAATCAGATCACCTTACCACAAGTCTCTAATGTGTTAATATACATTGTAACATTTTTTAAAAAATGGAATTTGGGATGCAATATTTTCCAAACTTATTTGATGCCGGAACCATTTTCAGAGCTTATCACATGGTGCTAGCATTCCAAGCAAAATACTTTGAAAAAATCTGATCTATGGTAAAAGATCTCAGGTTCTTTTCTTTTACTGTCCCTATGGCATGGAGTCCTTAGTTGATATTCTTTGGGATACATATGATGTATCTGTCCACATTAAGCTATTTGACATTTCTCTACCTAAGCACACAGAGTTATAAGAATTTTCTGTATTTCTCTACCCCATTCCCTAATCCAGCTTTTTCCAGGTGTGGAAAAGTTTAATGTTATCTCCACACCTGAAGTATTCACTGTATGGTCTCCATATCACTTACAAATATATTCTCAAATTTTCTTTTAATCAAACTTGACTATCAGATAACTCTTGTGGTTCAGCCCTACTGTTATATTTTGGCCATCTGCAGAAAGTGTTTCACTTAGTTTTGGTGTTTTTGATCATAGTTTTCATTGAGGGTAACTAGGAAAAACAACATAGTTAAGCCGCTTAGAAAAGATCCATTGGCCTTCTTTTAAGTGTTAGACCTAGAAAAGACCATGAGTTTTTCTTATCAAACTGTAAACGACTCCCTTTTTATTTTGAACACCAGGAAGCTTAAAACCAAATGAGGGCACAACTAGTGCAATGATTTATGTCCTTAAAAGCCTCCCTAATTGTGTTATATCTTCACCTTTCACTAGCTTGCAGTAACCTACTATTTTCTCTACTGTTATTTTGCATTTGTTTTTTTCATGCTACATACTATTTTATTTTATGCATTCTTGCACTAATGAAATTCAAGTCCTTCTCTATCCCCCTCACCTGCCCCTCCTCCACCAACGCTTTTTGGGAATGATTTGGAAAAAAGAACAAAACAAAGAACGGAAAGAATAGAAAAAATAGAAAAAAAAAAAAACCCATTCTGGTCACAGTCCTGACTGCTAGGAGTTGTGGTATCAGATATAAATGATGCTGGGAAAATGTTTAACATTCATAGTTCAATTCAGAATTCACTTCAACAAAGCTCATGGTAGCGTATTTTTTTTTTTTTCTGATTTCATAATGGTGTCGATATACACGAGAGGCTCCAGATCCTCTGGTTCTCCTTAATTGCACCACAGATCCATCTGTGTTTTGTAAGTTCCCCAGGTGACTCAGATGATCAGCTCTCTGTTGGGAAAGTGTCATAGATTGAATTTACTGGGCGGAGCAGCCCGAGCCGCTGGGAACTTCACCTGCATGCGTCTCTTCTGTGGGTGCCCGTCACGGCGGTTCTGGAGGAAGTGACGATTGTGCCCCATTAGCCAGGTATGGAAAAGAAACTTTTGCCTTCTAGCGGGTGGACAGGCTAGTCTCTTCTATTTCAAAGGTCCAGCCTCTTCCTAATGGGACAAGGGACGGGAACCCGTCTGCAGAGGGCGGCGCTGGCCGGGCAGAAGCTAAAGGTGCAGGGGCTGCAGGAAGCACCCCTCGGACGCCACCCCTGGGCCTCCAGCCTCACCAGCTGCCTCCCTAGGCGGGGCTCAAGCCCTCTGCGTTCTTGAATGACCTGGCCAGAGGAGGTACCACTGGACTTGCTGCTGTCCGGTGGTTGGCAGCTAGGCCCAGTTTTAATTGAATTTAGGAAACGAAAAAATGTGACGTTATTCACAACTCTAGATCATAGAGCAGTTTACACCTACACAGTAATAAACATATTTTTCCTATGCCCTGGTTTGTACTAAAAATAACTTTTAGTTTTCTACTTTAATTGTTCCGTCTTTTTCAAAGGAAAAGTAACTTTGAGGGTCCCTCCAGTACTTCACAGGAACAGAGGCGGGGTGGTATCTGTGATTTGGCTTGCAGGTGTGATCTTGATGTCTCTGTCTCTGTTTTGCATGTTCTTTTTTAAATTAGTTTTGACCAACCAAATATTTAAGATGTTAGGTTATATATAGTGCAGCATTTTTGTATCCTCACATGTATGTTAATTCCCATATATATATTTTCAATTTCAGTGAGATTTCATTGACAAATACAAATTATATATATGTAAGGTGTACAATGTGATGTTTTTATATATATGTGCATTGTGAGATAATTACTACAATGAAGCTGATGCAGGTTCTTGAATGTACAAAAAAGAAGCAAAAGTGTCATCTCCCCAACTCATTCTCTAGTAGTTCTTCAAAGAAATTGAATTGCAGATCAGTTTTCATCTTTGGGAACTGTACTGTAAGATCCTCCCACACCCAGCTTTTCTGTTTGCAGACAGTGTTGACTAGAAGGTAGCTGGGCAGCCCCTGCTTCAGGCCTTGATTGGGATAACAGGGAGCAAGTGGGCCGGGCTCAGGAGCCCACTTTGGCAGAGCCCGCTCCTGCAGATGAGGCTGGTGCTGAGTAATGGGCTAAGTGACACACAACGTCCAGGCAACCAGGGAGGCAAAGGATGCTGATGCAAAGTGTAGGCCCAAGTGCCAACCAAGCGGCACAGCCCTTCCAGAGGCTCAGTTTCGAGGTTGGTAGTAGAGTTGTGTAAGAATGCAGTGACTGTGTATTAACGTAGCTCCATACTTCTGTGCATCTGTGGCACGTACTGCCCAGAGACCCTCTGTTTTTCACATTTACGCTCACCGGGACAACCCGAACCATTATGCATTGTGTTTACACTGGAGGGAAACGATACGTTTCCTACAATGTTAGAAAAGAACTTAGAGATCCTCTCATCTTTACTCCCTCTTTTTACCAATGGGAATATCCGAAGAGGTAAACCAGCTGTCCTAATGCAACATCACTAGTCATAAACAGATGCTTATGGATTCTGGTAAGAGTAAAATCCATTTTATTCACAATCTCAAACATTAGGACTTTATTACCATGGAATGAAGATCATCCAGCAGCGCTTCCTGATCTTTAACAGCTGCAGGATTCCCCGAAGGATCTTGTTGCAATGCAGACTGTGATCCAGCAGGTCTGCTTAGGGCCTGTGATTCTGCATTTCTAACAAGCTCCCCGGTGGTGTCCCAGTGGCTGTCCTGTGCTGTTGAATACTGAGTGTTTATGGGCAACACCCTGGCCTGGTGTGTGTGGACATGAGCCTCCAGCAGGAAAGGAAGCAGGGCTTTCCACCATGACTAAATTCTTTTTTTTAAAAAAAAAAAAAAAGTCATTCTTTTTTAATGCCAACTATCTCAATTCCTTGCACATAACAGGAATTTTTTTTTATTTCAGCATATTATGACGATACAAATGTTTAGGTTATGTAGATTGCCTTTGCCCCACCCAAGTCAGGGCTTCAAGCATGTCCATCCCCCAGACAGTGCACACCGCACCCATTAGGTGTGAACATACCCACCCACTCCTCCCACCTCCCACCTGCCAGACACCCGATGAATGTTACTACCATCTGTGCACATAAGTGTTAATCAGTTAATACCAATTTGATGGTGAGTACATGTGGTGCTTGTTTTCACTATGACTAAATTCTTTCCTGGAATGCTGAGGAGTTCCCATCAGAGAATTCTTTTGCTATGCCTAAGACGAATAGAATTTCTTGTGAATGATTTCTTCAGAAATAAAGTGAAACTAAGAAGATGGGTCATTTAAATGTCTTCTTCTATTTCTGTAAATGCATAAATCGTGTTCCTGAGTGCGTCTTTGGCAGAGGGACTTTCTCATAGTTAAGAAAGCTCATATTTGCATCTCCCATTCAGTCTGAGCATGCTTTGTTTCTCTTAAGTAATAATCAACATTGCAAAATTGCAGCTAGGCAACTAGCAAAATGTTCCCAGGAAACACAACTGCAAGCTTTCGCTCATCGCAAGTTCCCTTCCCTAACCCACAGCATTCCCTCCTGTGTGCACTCAACGTCAGCACTATTGACACTTGGGCATGAATCGTTCTTTGTTGAGGGGCTGTCCTGTGCAGCCTGGATGGGCTCTAGTGGCTCTGCCTACTAGATGCTAGCAGCACCCCACCCCCAGTTGTGACAACTATCAATGTCTCCAAACATTTCCAATGTCCCCTAGGAGACAAAATTTTCCTCAGTTGAAAACCACCACTTTAAAAAATAATTTATACTATGTTGGAAAGGATAACTAGCTTAAAACATAGACTTATATAGTTTTAGATCTGAAAGGAGCCTTACTGTGTTCTAGGGTCACACACCGAATTTAGTTTAGAAAGACCTGTTGGGTACAATTCTTTCTATTCAAGTGGTGAATTCAAGGTATTCAGTTAAGGAAAAATCCCAGATTTCATGTCTAGTTTGAGTCTTTGTTAATGTGGGGAAGAGTGGGAAGAAAGCAACACTTTCTCCATGGTCATCAGTGCAGGCTTAGAAGAGGTGAGACTAGGGCTGTATGCAACCCCCAACAGGTCCCCACATCAGGGAACATCCAGCTGGGTTGTGAGATGTTTTCAGTCTTATCTAAAACTTGCAAACACCACTTCAAGTTCCCCATCCCCTACTTACCCCACGGCTTCTCAGCCATCTAGCTAGCTAGCTAAATTCTGGAGCAGCTCGTATTGAAATTCAGTGACAGTAAGTCAGCTAAAGACTTTGAGGGAGTATGTTTTACTGATATTTGATTGACTAAAGAAGAAGAGAGAGAGAGAGCAATTAATCATGTCTTCACCTAAATGCTGAGCAAAAGGGAACTACTAATCACTTGTTTTTAGTTGTGTTATCTCACTGTTAAGAACTCTGAAGTAAAATACATATATTTAACATTAAGTACCTAAAAACTCATTTCTGATTCATAGATTCTCTAACATTGTTAAGATATGACAGCCTAAAAACATGTCATGTAGATGTTAGTTATTGATGGTACTAATATCAATAGCTTGAGGCCCTGGCACAGGGCCGGTGTGAAGAGACCTTTTTTCCCTTCTCTTCTACTGAAAGAAAGGAACAGCCATTGTCTCTCAGTTCTAAGCTGGGGATGACACCCATTGCCTGCCAATCAACATGGTCTGCTGCTTTGCAGCTGGCCCCACCACCTCCCTTCACACTCAACTAATACTTCTTGTTCACCCACCTCATGCCAGATACTAATTCAGGCACCACCACATAATTTATCCTATTTGATTTTTACAACTCAGTACAGTTGGGCACTAATGGGGAATCTAAGGAAAAGCATTAGGCTAATAAGGCCAAATCTAGAGTTCTTTGTGCTTCAAAAAAATTAAAAATGAGTATTTGAATGAATTTGAAGTATTCAGATTAACTAGACGTTCATTACTTTCTTGCTTGCATGACTTCTTTATGCAACAGATGTACTCACAGAATTTGGAAGCAAGCTGCAATTTTGTAAGTTGAAATATTTTAGTGTGGCTCCAGAATATTTACAGTTCATGCAGTAAATTTGCCTTTGATAAACAAAACATACATGGGCAAATTGACTAGCTAGTCTATCTGATTTTTAATTCTAAATTTTTACTTGGCAGTTTTCTCAAAGATGGACATATATGTCTTCCCAAGTCATCAGTGAAATCAAAGCTAACAGCATGTCGTATTTTGATAGCAATGTAGAAAACTTAGATACTTGGTGTAGGAATCAATATTAACACCAATCAAATGCCAATCAAATGGAATGTACATCTGTATGCATCGAATGATGTCTGTGTTTGTATTTGTTTTCTATTATTACTATATCAAATTGCCTAAAACAACACAAATTTACTAGCTTACAGATCTGGAAGTGAGAGACCCAAGTCCAGTCTGACTAGGCTTAAGTCAAGGTATTGGCAGGGCTGGTTCTTTCTGGGAAATGAGAAGAATCTGTTTCCTTGCCTTTGGCAGCTTCTAGAGACTATCCGCATTGCATGGCTCTTGGCTTCTTCCTCATGTCATCCCAACCTCACATTTCCACCTACTACTACTCTAATCTCCTGCCTCCCTCTTATAAGGACTCTTGTGATTACACTGAGTTCACCCCCGTAATCCAGGATAATCTCTCCACCTCAAGATCCTTAACTTAATCGCTTGTGTAAAGTCCCTTTTATTATACAACATAAGGTACCAGTCACAGGTTCTGAGGATTAGGACTTGGACATCTTTCAGGGGCCATTATTCATCCTACAACAGTGCTGAAACAAACCCCAAACTAAACTTACTAAAAAATTGCTAGAGAGCCAACTGATTACCTAAGTCAGTTTAAGTAAATAAGAAATAGATCTGGAAAAAATTTAATGCGTGATGAATTTTAATCCGAAGTACTCATACAAATCTGGGACTTTCTGTTGTTACAGCAAGTAACAGCAGCAAGACTGAAAATAATTCTTAGAAGGTAATTGAAATATCCTGTAATTGTAACTTGCTTCCTGGAAATAAAAGGAAAACTAAAAAATTATCCGGAAAACCCAGAAGTTGGCTCTATTTAACAAAGACATTGATAAGTAACAATATCATAGAACATTGGTTTTGGGTTATTATCTAGAAAGATTAATGAGCTTGACTGGAACCATTTATTTTTACCCAGATGCCATTTCTGAGCAATTCTATGTATTTATGAAAAGCTGGTTTAGGATTAGAATATAGTGTAGGTATCTTCTCCATAAGCACTCTGCCCTGACCACCCTGAGTGAGCTCGCTTAGACATACTGCTTACTAAGCAAAGTGCACTTTACAGATGCCCAAAAAGCCTTCACTTCACCACTACGCAATCTATGCATGTAACAAAATTGCACTTGAACTCCATAAATTTATGCAAATAAAGGCAAACATAAGCATATTTTCTTAAAAAAATACAGTTCTATTTATCTTCCAATAGCTGTAAAAATCATTATAAACTATAAAATGCATTGGCTATACTAGTGCATTCAATAAATATTTCAATAGTTATTATTAAGATAAGTAGTATGTACTTTGATGGAGACATAAAGATGGATATTATTCTCGAGTCTAAAAAGCATGTGAAGGGTGTTTGTCTCCTCTCAAGAAGATTTGTGACCACCTTAAGCAATAGAGTTCAGCAGAAGTAATGCAAAATGACTTGTCCAAGGCAAGGTCAGAAAAGCTGGAAAGACCACAAATGTTAGGTGGCATGAACATTCACTGTCAGAGCCCTGGCCTACCCTGTAAAAAGTCCAACTACTCTCAGGCTGAGAGGGCGTGGGGAGGAGGCCAGGCCACGTGGAGAGCCCACGTGTAAGGTATTCCAGTTGACTGTCTCAGCTGCAGCCGGCATTCAAGTCATTGCAGCCCAGGCATCAGATTTGTGAGTAAAGCTGCCTCCAGATGATTCCTGCTCAAGCAATTCAAGTCTTCTGTAGCTGTTTGAGCCTTCTCAGCTGAGTTCCCTGCACCATGGAGCAGAGAGAAATGATAACTGCTGTGCCAGGTCCAACTTTCTGGCCCATAGAATCTGTGAGTGTAATGAAATGGTGGTATTTTATATCACTAAGTTTTCGGGTAATTTGTTACACAAGGATAACTAGAAGAGTCTTTGTGGCTTACTAAAAATTAATGTAATGAAAGGGTAAATGAAACTTTTTGTGTTAACCTAGAATTGTAACTGAAGCCATAAAGCCGACAAAATGAGGTGTTGTAAGTATATCAGCTTTCATGAGAGCTCCCCAAAATAGGGCCAGACGAAGCAGCAGCAGAATAAGCCGTTGTATAATCACAGCAGCCCCCAGTGTATTTAAGGACAGGATACTTATTTTGCAAATCCTCATTTATTTCTAAGAATAAAGAAGCGTTTGCCTCATTTCCACTGGTCATCAACCTAGGTGATAACCTAAGCCCCTCCCTAGACGAATGAATCAGAACCTCTTGGGGTGGAGCCAAAAAGTTTTTTTTTAAAAGCTACCCAGGTGATTGTAATGTGCAGTCAGGTTTGAGAATAATTGCAAGCAAACGCATCTCTGGGAAGCTTTCCGAAGAGTAGGCTCAGTGGTATGGACTGAAGATACTTGAGAAGGTAGGAGTGCAGCCTTATGCTGGAAAATGCTATAGCGTCCTCGGGCTGGCCTGCTTGCTAGCGGTAGGACATTGGCCCAGTTAGTTGGCCTGTGGTTCTCAGATTCTTTATCTTTAGAATGGCTTTAATAATGCCACCTACCCTCTGTGGGGAGGATGCAGTGAGGACTAAACGAGATAATTCACACAAGCCCTGAACTCTCTGGTCCTGGTAAGGTAGAAGTGCTCAAGAAAGGGGGCGTTGGTAGTATAAGGTTAGCTTGGAAATTTACAATGAAATACTGCCATGTAAGAAAGTTCTTTTGAGCGTCTCAAGCACTTCGTAAATGTATTTTATTTCAGCTATGTTAGTATCCAAACAACTTTCCAAGATTGACTTGCTTTTTATCAGATTTTTCTCAATATCAGGAAAAACTGTGCTTTGCTTAAGCAGTTAGTTTGTTTTCATTTTGCTTTCATCTTTCTTAATTTGGATGCTACAAATCTTGCAATTTGTGTCTTTGCTTCAGATTTAGAAAACTAACTTGGTCCAAATCTCAGAACTGAATAATACTGGCTTTATTATTCTCTCTCCCTTTATTCCTCTTCTGCTTAAAATCTCAGCTTTGATTTTATACTTTAACATAACACATACATGTTTTTGTAGGATGACTCAAGTACTTTGTGGAGTGGGACCAATATAAGTTATTTATATTAGAAGAGAAATGAAATAGAAATGATGAGATTAGACTAAATAGGTAATTGGTTAATGGAAAAAGTCAGTTAAAGCAGAGAATCATGAAAACTTGATATATATATGCCTTAAAATTTTTGTTTTTAACCTAAAACATATTAAATGTGCATTTTTAAATTAATCTTTTGATATACAGCTAGTGCCAAGCCCTTGCCTTTAGAAATGATCTACTGACAGAGCTTGTCACACTGTCATGTATCTCTCAACCCTGTAATTAGCTACTGTACCCATTTTTTTTAAACAGAGTGAGAACTTAGAGATACTTTTAAAGAAGAAAGAGTAAAGAATTCTTCTAGACTGTTAATATTTCCTCTCTAATCTTTAACGGTTTTCTTGCCCACATGTAATTCAAAAGGATTTTTTAGTGATTCCCTTTCTCAAAATGTTTTAAAACTTTTAGCCAAATTTTCATAGGAGTAGTAAATTTCTTCCTTGTTGCACTTCTTCCATTTGTAATATTCATAATTACAAGTTTGGGTTTGGGATAAACTGAATCTCAGTCAGGACACAACTGGTAGACACAAAAGTACCTAAGGCCACCATCCAGTGGCTTGCTGGTTGTAAGTGGTCTGTGTTCTCTGGATTTGGTCTGTATGTTTTGGACAAAGTGGGGAGCTTTGCAAACATGGTTGACATAGAAAAATAGCCAAATGAATAGGCCCATATAAAAATACATGGCTAAACATAGCAATAAGAACGTTCAGCAGTATCCACATATACAAATATGTAGAAGAACCTGAGTACATTATCATGGGCTAGTGTGTGTGGATGGCTGTGTGTGGATATGTGTGTGCTTGATTCAGTTTCATTCTCTTCCTCTTGTGGTATTGCTTTTGCAAGGACCTGGCAATACCTTTTATTGGGTTGCCATTTCCAGAATTAATGCAACTTTCATTTTTATATTGGTTCCATTTAGTTCAAAGGGTGTTTTCTAAGCGGATGTTTGCTGTTCTTTAATATTTCTGGGAATATTTTAGAATTTTTTTCAAATTAAAGAAATCATAATACAGTATGCTTGGCAGAGCACATTCTTCCCCTTGTGATTCTCTTTTTTAATGTCCTGATCATTGTGCCTCAGTTTATACAGTAAATCTTAACTTGCTGGACTAACTTCATAAAATAATGGATCTCTTTAAACTAGTAGATAGATTTAACATTGAGCAATGAAAACTACTAAATATTAAGGGAAGAGTTAAAGTTCTACCTTTTCTGCAGCCAACTGTGACAGGTACTAACATGTCACCTGAGGCTTTCTAGAACACTCAGAGAAAAGGAGATTCATTCCTCCCAGGGTGGGAGGAGGGGTCTTAGGATGGGTGCGAAACTTCTTCCAGGTGCACTCAATGAAAAGCATGCAAGGCAAAAGCTTTTATCTAATGCCCATTAAATCAATCAGGGAAATCTGTAGAAAGGTATGTTTTAGGTATATTTTAAATACAACATTTGAACCAAGAATAGGCTCCTACAGGACCTTGCGATACAAATTGTTCACTTTAAAAAAGGCAATTTTTTAAAAAAATAACTTGCCCCACATTACAAAATAACGAAGCACAGATATACCTTATCAGAGCTCTCCCATTCACTCTACCAAATATTAAGGTACATTTACTCTCTGGATCCCTTTATGGATCCACTTCTGCCCAGCTTAATGATTCACATGACAAACTAAAAAGGAAATTTGTAGAAATACAACCATATTAAGTTCAATCACAAAGTTCAACTGGACAAGTGCCAATCTCTCTGCTCTATGATTACAGATTACTGCAAACTTCCGAGAACTGCTGGGAAGCATGTCTAACTGACTGTGCCTTACTATTTTTAATCACCCAGCTTTCAGGTTTGAGGTTTTATGATAAATTCTAAAATTCATCCCAAAATACTTTCTTCCAATGCAGCTTTCAGTATGTGAATATTCTAGGGGTGGTATATTTTCATTAATAAATTCTTTCTATTAATTATAAGTTAGAATATATGTCTTCAAATACTTTAAACATGGAGAAATGTTAAATCTTTAGGCAAATTACGTACAAAACGTAAGCATCTTTATTTTTCTTCCCCAGAGACCAAAGGATTAATATGAATATGTTAAATGGTCAGTTTAAGTATTTATATTAAAGCAAAGTTGATTATAATTCACAGAAGAAATGCTAGCCAGATGAATAATTAACATTATGTGGCTCAAAGCCTAATAAATCAGTCATGGAATGAAGGGTAGCATGAAAACACTGAAAGCATTAGTTTCTAAAGTGCAGTCCTTGCCTCCTAAGAAGTATACCAGAGATCCACTGGGGTACGAGGAGTTAATACCAGAATTTAGAAATTTAAATTTACATCGTATATGAAAAGGAAACAGGCAAACTTTACTGATATTTGATCCACTCTTCAACACTAGTGTCCACAGTGAATTTATGTTGTCACAGGTCTTAGACTGCTTGTGAGATATCCCAAGAGTAGGACAGGAGCTCTACCACCCAGAATAGAGAGGTGGTAGCATCTGTAGTCTTCTTCTTTTTAAAATTTAGAGACTTATTGCAATTTACCTATGAAAAATTTTTGTTTCATGGCCGGGCACAGTGGCTCATGCCTATAATCCTAGCACTCTGGGAGGCTGAGGTGGGTGGATCACTCGAGGTCAGGAGTTCGAGACCAGCCTGAGCAAGAGTGAGACCCCGTCTCTACTAAAAATAGAAAGAAATTATCTGGCCACCTAAAATATATATATAGAAAAAATTAGCTGGGCATGGTGGCGCATGCCTGTAGTCCCAGCTACTTGGGAGGCTGAGGCAGTAGGATCGCTTAAGCCCAGGAGTTTGAGGTTGCTGTGAGCTAGGCTGATGCTACGGCACTCACTCTAGCCCGGGCAACAGAGTGAGACTCTGTCTCAAAAAAAAAGAAAAAAAAGAAAAATTTTTGTTTCAATTTTCTTCTAGATGTCAGAATACTTTATCTTGATTTTACTAATTGACTTTATTGCTTTTGTTCATATTCTAATACTTTTATCTATATTTTCCCTTAGTTCTTTAATAAATGTGAAGACAACAAATTAAGGTAGCTCAAAAAGGAGTCTGTAGCTTCTCGTTTGTTTTATTGAAATGTTCCAAAATATCTTTACAACTTGCAGTTTAAAATGGTATATTTGAGCTTTATTAACTTCTAAAATAAAGGTTACATTTTGTTTTGGTTTGAGCTTTTCCCCTCTATGTCTTTAAAAAATATATTTTAGAGAATTGTCATTGTACCACCTTCCAGGGCCCAAACAACTTTGCAATGGGTGGACCATTTCATTAAATTTAAATTCTTTAAAGGAAAATCCAATTTGGCGTGTGTGTTTAAAATACTCCATCTTTGAGACAAACCTGAAAAAGTAATATAGAACTGTTGTAAAAGCATGCAAATAGTCCACAACTTCAGAATGTCCTGAAGGTGGCTCCTCCTCTCATGGGATTTAGAGAATGAGCTATTCACAGATATATTCTGTGTCCTTATTAATGTATTCAAGAGAATGCTGTCTGTATCTTCCATTACAGCTATATTGGCAAAAGACTGATCACAAATAATGTCAGCCATTCAATGGCAGGGTACAATTGTCCAGAGCTGCTTTGCTGAGTAAAGTCACAGATGGTTTTCAGTTGGCAAGAAAAAGTTAAAAATCACTCATAGGTTGTCTATTTTAATAGTTTCACATTATAACTGATTAATATTTTTCACATCCAGAGCAGAATCTGCAATAATAGACTCACGTTTGGTACTTAATTTATTTATCCCACTTACTACTTTATTTTGTTCATGTTTTCTGATTATTTTGATTAATTTGTTGATAACATGAATTATTCAAATGTATTTGATAATATGTTGTTGTGTATAAATGCTATAACTGTTTTTTGAATCTTGACTTTTTACCAGCAACCTTTGTAGAAATAGGCCCCAAATCAGCAATTCATTTAATGATCATATGATTTGCAGGAGATTTTCATTATTTGAAGAACACCATATTTTTATCATGCCCTTTGAAGGACAAACCTTTTTCATTTAAAAGTGTAATAACTGCAAAGATCCTTTTTAGCACTTAAAGATAATACTAAATGTTCTGTCTCTTCTATTAGTCAAGATGTTGATCTGATGGGTTTTTATTTGATTTACGTGTAATCCAAGCAAATATAGTTTTTATTTCCATCTGTACTACCAAAGTACCATCTGTACTTTGTGAGGTCTCTTGGTCTATAGGAAATACACAGATCTGTCTGCTTTATAAGCTGTGTTAAACCATAAATTTATAATATCTTCAGAGAGATTAAAAATTATTTTTATAATAGAGGTATCTAAAAGAAACCTGAGTAGATTAAAATATTTAATATAAATGTTCTTACAAACTTTCAATTTTAATTAAAGTTTGCATCCACTGAGACCCTTTTGACACCGAGTCTACTCTGCTTTTCATTAAAAGGTGAAGTCTAATAGAACTTCAGAGATCAGATAAATCCTAAAAATCCCTCAGGCAGAGCCAAACTAAAGCAAAATTCTGTAGAAAGTAATTTTTCCCTCCCTGGTCTTCTTCCAAAACATTTATCCCTCCTTCTTCTATATCCTCAGAGGTATACTTAATCCAAATCCCATACATATTTAATTTCAATTTTATGGTGCAATTGCTCATAAAAATTTAGCCCAGTGGAGGTCAAAACCTCTCCCTTCTTTTGTCGAAGTTTGTTAACTTTACATTATTTGCAAAAGAATTAGCTCCTTTTTCCATAAGGCCGTCTGTATCTTTAGCGAATTAGCCTGCTGTGTGGTTCTAATCACATTTTTCTCTGCTGCCACAGCAAACGACCAGTGTTTGGAAATCAAGTCAAATTGATTTAAATAAAAAGAAATGAGAATAGCTATACGGCATGATTTCAAATGAGTGTTTTCCTTTGTATCATTTATTACCCTCTTATCAGAAAATAGACCAACGACCACAGTGCTTATTTCACTAGGAAGAAATGTGATGATTCAGTGAGTTGCTCGCTACAGAACCAACAGAAAGCAGATGTTTCATTCACCGCCCCTACGCCTTGCCATGGGTGCTGGTGCTTGGAAGCCCTGTCTGTAACATCATATACAGCACGTCTGCATCTAAAGGTGGATGTGTGTTATCAGAAGTCACATGTGAAGGCTTGCTGCCCCACTCCCATTTGAACCCTAGGCAAGTGGGATGCATTTTGTTTATCACAACTTTGAACCAAAATAAGTTTGCCCGGATCTACACAGGTCCATCGTGCTAGTCTAAATCTAGCTTCTTTAGCAAATGTGCAACTTTAAACTATCCTTATTCTTCCATGGAAAAATCTTACCCAGATCAAATTAATTACTTCCCAATCAAAGAAAACAGCAGGCCAAGGTAAGAATGATCTATGAAATAGGCTGTTTTAATCATAAAGTTGGCGGAATGAGTCCTACTGGTTTTATAGATTCTGGCTTTATGTTTGTCACTGCAAGCAATCATTTTGGGAAACTGCCACCTAAAATACACGGATGAAAGTATTTTATTATATTAATTTTTATCTTTTCTTATTAAAAATTAATCCATGTCAATTATAGAAAAGTAAGAATATTATGGGTAAACAAATACAAAAGAATAGAAACTAATCTGTAATCCCACTAGTAGGAAATAACCATGATTAATTAGCATTCTGATAGACATATTTCCAGACATTATAAACTCATCCTAAGGCCTTTGCACTGCTGTTTCTTCTGCTTAAAATGTTCTTCTTAGATTTACATGTGGCTGCTTCATTCAGGTTTCAATTCAAATGTCACCTCAGAAGAGAGGTCTTCCCTAGGCAAAGCAGCCCTATCCCATCCTCAGTCACTCTGTGCCGAATTACCCTATTTTATCTTCTCTATAGCCCTTCTCAATAGCTGCAATTCATTTGTGTTTTTAGTATGTTTCTCACCACTTCTATGTCACCTGTGATTTCTAGAGTCTAGAGCAGTGTCAGGCACATTTTTGTTTTTCAGGAAATGTTTGTTGGCCTATTGACTGGAACTGACCATACCATGAATATTATTCCATTCAGTAAATATGTTCCTAGAACATCATGCAGTGGCTGTATCCAGTGGTATGTGTGGATAGAAATGTGTATGTCATAAATTATTTTTATCAGTCAATCAACAATTATAGGACATTCTGATGATTTCCAATTTTTCACTGTGCTTAAGTATATAATGATAAGCATCTTAATAGCTGCGTTGGTGTGCACATCTAGAAAAATTCCTAAAAGTAGGATGCCTATATTACAGGGTATATACTTCTTAAGGCCTGTGGAAATATGCATCAAATTCTGAGGCAGAAATATGAAACCAATCAACACTCTCACTAGTGATGTAGGAAAGTGCTCACTTACCATACTCTTGGCAATCTCTGAGTATTTTCATTTAAAAATCCTTGCCAGTATTACTTTTAATGTGAAAACTGAGTTGAAATTTAAAATATTTCATGTGTATGCCTGTGCCAAGCAAGCGTTGAGGAAAAGTGACCAGACTTAAGTCTCAAGATCACTTGTCAGGGCACTGGTCGTGACATGCCTCTGAGCACCTCTCACTGTCCACCAGACCTCTTGTACATCTTTCTTTCTTAGTTGCAAAACTGAAACTGAATTTAACTGTCTCCAAATGGGCTGCTTTAAACTGTAAATATTATCCGATGTATTTAGATCCAGTAACGTTCTAAATTTAGATCTCATTATTTTTGTTTACATCTAAAAATTATACAAGGAGAAATACGTCTTAGGCCAAAAACCAATTTGGTTTGGCTGTGGTACAGTCAGCCCTCTGTATCTGCGGGTTCTGCAACCGTGGAATCAACTAACCACAGATCAGAAATATTTAGGGGAAAAAATGGGTGGTTGCATCTGTTCTGAACATGTACAGATTTTTTTCCTTGTCATTATCCCTTAAACAATATAGTATAGCAACTACATACGTAGCGTTTACATTGTATTAGGTATTGTAAATAATATAGAAATGATTTAAAGTAGGTGAGGGTGTGTGTAAGTTATCTGCAGATACTATGCCATTCTGTTATACATAAGAGACATGAGCATCTATGGATTTTGGCATTGTGGAGTGAGGAGATACTGGAACCAATTCTCTAGGATACTGAGCAACAATTGTATTTGGAAATTATTGCTAAGTATTTAAAAGTCTTCATAAGAATTGCAAAAATACTAATAACATGTGAGTATTACCATGGGTTTAATGAGAAATTAAGTCTATTTCCTGACAGACCTGAGCAGAAACAGAACGGGACAGATTAAGGGAGCTCTTCCTGTGTGTTCAGGGTGTTCACACATTTCTCTGCTCAGAATTCACTGATTTGGTCGAAAAAACAAGATCTGAGCACGGACTCAGTATAAGAATGTGCCTTGTAATACGGAGAACACCAAAAAGTATCACAATTGATCCCCGAACCCAAATATACCCTTAACTCCTAAAAATAAATAACAGGTAGAAAAAAAAAGCTTCAAGGCAAGAGTTTTGAGTGCGCTCAAGGCAGTCTCTGACAGGTGAATTTTTGTTTCTTGGAAGGAATCGGGCACAGAGGGTTATGGGGGACTATAGGTGACCTAGCAGATGTGGGACTAGAACCTGAGCTCACCGTAGGAATCAGCACTGGAGTCAAAAAGCCAGGTAGGAAGATTAAAGAATCTCTTGGCCAAATTTCCATATGTGGGAAGGAATATTATTTGTTCAGGAGATGGACAGTGGGGCGGGCGCCAGGCGTGGGAAACAGGGTTGGGGACGTTGGCTGCAAGCAAACCCCGGAGGGCCTTCGCTAATAGTGTGAGCAAGTTTGTTGAGAAGCTTATTCACTGAGAGGAATCAAATGGTTACAGTAATATGTTTGTGTTACAGTTTAATATCTTTAAGTAGAAGATAATATTTCAGAAAAAGTTAAAACCTCATCTATCCTTTTCTAGGTAGATCATGGACAATAAAAACCTGACCCAATAGCCCTCAGAAATAATCTAAATTTATAACTTGTGACTTAACTTCCAGCATGGATTCCAAATAGCCTTTTCAGTTTTGTCCCTTCAAGTATCATATGTTCCTACCAATCCAGGTGACTTACTGGTCATTCTTTCCCCGTTGTTACCTTTGTCTTCATTGTTTTCTCTGCCTAAAAAATATAGATCTTCCCATGTGCTTAATGTCATCTTCAAAGTCCAATTCAGTGGGGGCCTTAGTAGATACTATCTTCACTGTTAAATATTTGTTTTATCCTCTGCTAGATCAATTTCCTCTTTTCTTTGTGCTAGTAACACATTCTGCCCTGGTAGTTACTCCTATTCTTAATTTGAGTCCCCAACTGAATTCAAAACTTCCTAAGGACAGATAACATGCCATTCTTTTTTAAAAAAATCAAGTCAAATGTTTCAATAATTTTCCCTCTTTTAAACTAATTCATACTCATCATAAAGTGTTAGAAAAATAAAGTCAAAGATTACCCATTGTTCTACCAAGTAAACATATATTGTGGGATGTTTTTTCATGCATATTTTTGTCACGATCTTATGTATGAGTATGAACTTATGTGAACAAACACGAACTTATGTATAATTATAGTTAATATTTGTTAAGTATTGATAGGAACCAGATACTGCTTTAAACTCGTTCATATGTTAATTAAATATCTTTACAACAACCATATGGAGTAGTGAGCATTTTTATCCCTCTTTACAAATATAAAAACTGGCCCAGCGAGGTTATGTCACTTGCCCAAGGACACACAGCTAATATGTGAGGATTTGAGAAATGTCAGGCTGGCCCCAAGATATCGCTGCTTTCTGAAAAAACTCAAATATCTTTTTAAGTGGGAGCAAGATGTTCCATCATATTGATATTGATGTACATAATTTACTTAACCATTTCCCTGATACTGACATTTAAGTTGCTTTTATTTTTGCCATTTAAAATAGCATTGTAACTGTCATTTTGATGCCTGAGACTTACTTAAGATAAAGTAATAATCCAAGTAAATTATTGGGTCAAAGGATAGGGTGATTTGAAGGCCTATGGTGCATATTACCAAATTGTTTTCCAAAAGAGATTTAAACATCATAGCTCCTGGAGCAGTTCATGAGAGAGTGCTGCAGTGATCACATGTCACTAACACTGAAATTTTAAAAATTTTTCAGCGTTGTTAATTTCATAGGTACACGTATTATCATAATATTAATTGGTATCATTTCCATTTCTAGTAGAGATACTTTTATGCAAATTGCCTTTTTGCATCTTCTCTTTTGTGACAGTCCATTCCAATTCTTTGCCTATTAATTTATTTTTAATCAACTTGAATAAACAGCTCTATAATTGAAGTAATAAAATATGCCTGTTGGAATTATTATAGACTATATCTGTGTTTAGTAGTTTGGCTACCTGTTTCAGTTATATCTAGAAACATGAAATTTTTAAAATTATATCTTTTGATATTTCAATTGTAGTTTCTTCTAGCTCTTTTAAATCTATGAAGCCCTTGCTTCTTTGGAGAGTTATTATATATTTATTTCTATGTTCTTTTAATTTTTAAGAAAGATACATTTTTAACAAGGAATTCTTTTTTTATCTGTAATTGATTTGGTAATATGGTTGAGACAAAAATCAAAATTTAAGAGAAATATACTTTCTCTAAATATTTAATCAGTTAACACCAGTGGCTCTGTCTTAGTCATCTATGTACATTTTAGAGGGTTCGACATAGAACCTTACAAAATCCAGGCACAACATAAAAGCTTGTTACACCCTGCCTGGGACTTTGGTTTTATGCTATGGGCTGTGATCAGAAGAAACAACTTAGTCATTGAAAGGAAAAGTCAGTGATGCAGTGCCTTATTGAATGTTGCAGTTTGGCTTTGCCATTTCTTCCAAGATTCTTTTAATAAAAGACTTCTTTCAAGAGAGGAAATAAAATGCCTAAAGAAAGATTTTAATGTTTCTGTAAGAAAAAAATATGTGGTACCACGGGCAGGGATTCTTTGAGTTTTCCCTTCATTATCTTATACTGTAGCAAATAAGTATTTACATTACAGCATGGTTCAGGCATGCTGGCTTTACCATTGTTGCAAAACAAAGAAAAACTTTTACAAAATAAAAGGCATATGACTAATACTGAAACATTAAACATTACAAATAATATTTATGCTAACGTCAAACAATATTTGGAATACAGTAGAATTTTTAAATCTGCTAATGTGTCTAGTTTACATGTTATAAGCATTATATATGAAAATATATGCAATATGTACTAATATGGCATATTTATATTAGATGTAACTATTAAACAAGACCATATTTAAATACTTTGAGAAATGATACTATCAGTTTTATAGTGACTACTTTGAAAATATAATGCTCATTTGCATGTGTAAGTTCCAAAATCTTTGTTAAAAGCTATTTTATGTAAATGTCATACATGCATAAGAAACTTCTGATCAATAATTTTAGCCCTTAAGTATTCCTATAGATTTTCTCCAAATATTCTATCCAAATTCTTTTATTGTACAAAAGAATAGAAGGCAAATATTTTGTCAACCATGGATTAATATTGCTGGGTAAACAAATGAAGGAAAACTTTACCCTTCAACAAAAAAACAAAAACAGCAATAAAGCCTAAGCCTGAGGTTGAAATGATACATAAAATTCAAAGAATAGAGAACAGATTTGTTGTGACTAAATGAGAATTGTAAATCTAATATTTTGACAGAGCTGATGACTTTTAATATTAGAGAATAGTGTAAATCCTTGTGGACATACTTTCATATAAAACATACTCCCAAATGCGGGCATGTAACACCTACACAAATACATAGTGGCTGTGTACACAGAAGTAAAACAGATGGAAGTTAACTTAGGTGTGAAATTTCCAATCTTAAGTCTTTGTCAAAGAAAGTTCTCCTCAATGATAGAAAAATTCAGGCAGTTAATTCCTTGGTAGAACTTTTAATTTAGAACACATAGGTATCAAAAGTCATTTTCATCACAAATGTAATGGAGTCTGGCTCACCCTGTCCGTGTGCCTCGCTTCTCTTATTTATAATCAGGGGTTGATTCCTGAGGAAATTTGTAATTTAAAATGACACAAAACTCTTTTATTTCCTCTAAAGTCTTGCTCTGACTTAAGAATTGATTTAGGATTGGAAGCATTCTGAACAGTAATTGGGCCCATTATTTCCTGCTCCCAGGCTGTATTAAAATTCTTTTTATGTATCCTGCAATGAACACCATGATCTTTCTGAAAACTGAGCCCTTTGTTATCGTCTTCTGAAGCTTGCATTCTACCCTAGATCAATATCCAATTTTATGCAAATTTCTTTTTATTTTGAAGGTCCCGTGATTTTCACACAAACTTGTTTCTTTATTTACTATATGATCTGCCTCTCTAAAGGAAAATACATATTCCATGTGAGCAAGGCCTCTGTCTTAGCTCCAACTGTATTTCCAGTGCTTGGCATTTAAAGATTTATTTCAGGAATGAATCAAAACATATTAATAGCTTTATTCCAGTGACGTAGCAATTTGCAGAATATTCTTGGTGCATTGTCCTATCCTTGTTACCAAGTCTTCTCAATTTCGGTATCAGAATTCTTCACCTGAAAGCGCTGGACACGATGCTTTTTTCCTAGACCCCAGCCCCTTCTCACCTTAGACAAGCAGGTGTCAAAGTATGGTCCAGGGACCCCTGGAGGGGGTCCTGGGAGTCCTTCAGGAGGTCCATGATGTCAAAAGTATTTTTGTAAGAATACCAACATGCTCTCTGCCTTTTTCACTTGTTCTCTCACAAGCAAACAGTGGAGCTCTCCAGAGGCTACATGATGTTTGAAGATGTCATTGCTCTGACCTCTAAGGGAACAGGTGCTTGTGTACTCTTGTATTTCAAAAATTTCTGTTTCAGTATGTTAAATGTCAATAACTGTGACCCACATAAACATAAGCCTTTGAGATCCTTTCTCAAAGCATGATTTAAACATGGGTTTTAGGAAACATGAACTCAGTGTTCCAAGTAACTTAAAAGTGGACCTTTCGAAGCACCATTCATAAATAGTGCACCTTCTATTTAAGTATGGAATAGGATATAAAATCAGACCTTTTCAGTTGTCAAAATTCAGCAGAGGCCCCTAAAAACCAGTAAGTGCCAAGAAGCCCAAGATCTTAAATAGAGGAGCAAAACTATCCAGGACATGCTAAATTGTGCAACTGATCATCCGTATCCAGATTATATATAACAAAGTCTTGCATGAAGATGAAGGTGGTAAGAATTCCTCTGAAGCAAGTAGTAAATGTGTTATGTGTGTTTCCTGTGGGGAAAGGGAAGGGATTCTTCCCATTTACCTCAAACTTGTTATGCTTCCCCTGGAGTGTGGGGTTAGGGGACAGTCTAAAAGTAGTCCAGAAGCAATGAGCAATAAGTTGGCAGCGTTTTGAGAAGATAGACTGAAGAGAGAAAGGGCTGCTCTTCAACAAACAGTGGAGGAAAGATGTTCAGTTTCCTTGGGCCAGACAGGCAGCTGGCTCAAGTTCTCTTGGAAAGGAAGAGGGCTTCTGGCTGTGAGCAGCAGATATCCATTAGAGAAGCTGAGGGTGCCCCAGGCAAAGGCAGTGGAAGGTCTGCGAGGTGAAGTGGGTATAAGGTCTAAGGAGCTCTCAAGAGTGTCCCATGAGTCAGGTTTTATCATCTGCCACAACTGGAGGTACAGTGCTCTGTTAACTGTACTAATCAAGCAAGACTCCCCTTCACTTACCTCTTTCTTCTGCCCTCCTCTGGCCACCAGTAAATGCAGCTAGAAAGTAAGGGAGGAGGTGGTCCAAGGGAGAGAAGGAGCCAACCACCCCCACGTTGCCCACTGCGAGCTCTCCAGCCTGATGAAGAACAGAAGTTGCAGATGGGGTGACACCTTTGAGTTGTGATATTATACTAGACAAAGCCTCTTGCTACCTAGGAAAGGAGACTACTTATTACCTGGGTAAGCCATGACATCCACCTAAGATTCCACCCAGGAGTGGGAGGATGGAGTCCACAATGTAGATTCAAGGGGACAGAAGTAAAAATAAATAAGTAAATAAGCCATCTTCCTCTAGGATGTATGCCAGGCAAATTGGCTGTGTGCTCTAGCAACTAGAAATGCTAGAGATATGCTAACCCTTGCTAAATTTGTGAATATCACAATTTTCTCATCCTGGTTTTCAATATGACCCCAATTCTCTTTTCAGCACTGCCTCTCTTGAAACACTTGTTTATATATATTTTTTCAGCCAAATATAACTCTTAGCTACTGCTACCTCCAACCTCCCCCACTCTTCTGCACACCTGTATATACAGGATTTCCTCTTTCTAGAATTTTCTTCATCTTATTTCTGCCAGTTGAAATCCTTTGTGACTTTCAAGGTTCACTTCAAAAGTTCTTTCATAAAGCCTGTTGTAAAGAAGAAACAGCTGGATGCTAAATCTTAAAATCCTTTACGAGCTGCCAGTGGCAGATGACACCACCTCTGCTGGATTTCTGAGGGTTATTTTCATGAGATTCATCCCCCCAAAAAAAACTCTTGATTTCTAGATAAAGAGTAGGACCAAATCCTGAGCTCTCTCCTATTTAGCACACAGAGCTGGGCTGTTTATACTTTACCCACTACATTTATCCCTTTATTATAATACCAAGAATAGGATGTGCCTCATTTCTAAAGGGCCCAAATAAATGCTGCTTCAGAACAGTGGACACTCCCATAAAAACCATATCAGCCAAATAAGATGAAAGAGAACACCACAAAGAGGAAATTTAAATTCTTCCTTTTTCCCATGGAAAGAATGCTCCACTCTTTATTATAGTATCTTAAATATGCATATTTGAGGATTGAATTTTCTCTATCCTGTACTCATTATCATATTCTTCTGTCTTTGGATAGGTGGTCTTATTTATTAATTTATATCTTAATGTTGGTTGTAAGAATGGGAATAGGTAGCTCTCCCCTAGAGATTAGAGAGTGACACCTGCAAAGCCTTTTCCTGATCTACCTAGAATACAGAAATATTGTCTCTCTTATAACACTTAAGTTATTTTGTCTCATTGAATTGTCATGGCCATATGCCTACAGGGGAGACCATGAATTCTACATAGGCAAGGTCTGTCTTTCTTACTAATACTATATCCTCTGTAGAAGCCAGCATATAGGAGGTATTCACTAAATAGTTATTGATGTTCATATAATTAAAATATTGCTGTATTGCAATTCTTCTTGGATATAATTTGAGATAAATTATGACTTCATTGAACTACATTTAAGAGGTTCATTTGTTGGTGTCTTAGAGACCCTTATCTGTAAAATAGTCTCCTTTTAAGACTCTTCTCATGTATGGACACTTCAAGGTTACAGTAGGACTCCGTATGGTAAGTTGCTTATCACCTCATTATATACAGTTCTTAGAAAGTCTGTTATCCATTGTAAAAGTTCTTGTGAAAGTGCATGGGCCAACTTTATTCTACAACTCTTATGCCAAGTTCAAAACCACAATATCTTAGCAGCTTTATTTTTCTTCCAAAACACCATAAGTTATTGCGCTACATTATGCATTGCATACTTGCCAAAGCATTTTAGCCAGACTTTTTTGTTACATAAGTGCAAAAGCATCCAACACTAATAAACTCCTATTTTTCTTTCCACTTTTATATAAACTCAAAGAACCAATGCACATTTCTTATACCCTTGGGTTAAAAAAAAAAAAAAAAGCAATCACTAACACTTAAAAAGTATTGTTCCAAGCCAAAATCATGAGATATATTAATATTCCTCAACTGACAGACTTTTTTTCTTTACAAGTATAATTTACCAGGTAGCATATGAGATTTGTAGCAATTTTTCATGGTAATACATCTGAAATGGGGTGCTTTATGGATCTAACACAATGGCCACTGGTTTTTCTTTTTTTTTTTTTTCTAAATGTAGTATGTTTGAGTCAGTACCTTGCTTTTTGTTTTGTTTTCCCAGCTATGAGGTTAATCTTAGTGTCCTAATTTTTAAAATTGAAATGCACACACATACACATATTTGAATAATAATTTGGGAATATTTGGAACTATATAAAGAAAGATAATGAGTTTTCTATTGACAAATGTAGCTTCGCAAGCAGTGGTCCGAATCTTGCTTAAAAATTCTGCACAAATTTCTCTATGGTTTGTATATTAAGTCATTGTATCCTATGCATTTTTATAAGACAGCACCAGTTTCTCTTTTTTAAGACTTACACATTCATCTGAAAATTAGGCTTCCCACAAAAAAAAAAAAAATCAAGAACTACGGAACTACTAACTGCAGGAGAGTTTTAACAATAGCAGAAGCTGTGTACTTAAGGAACAAGAAGACAACATTAACAGAAGAGAAGCCATTCAGAGGAATGGATCTGTAGCACATCAAGAGTTATTTTTCACTTTACAAAACCTCACTCAAAAATATTTGCAGTGTTGCCAAAAAAAAAAGCAATTGTGAGTAAATATGGCAATTGAAAAATGTAAAGTGATCTGACTGAAATTTTTCAATGAAATGATAAAAACATTCTCCAAGATTCTTCAGAGCCATATTAAGTGACAGATGTTCTTTTCTGTGCCTTAGTAAGTAGTAGCCATTGCCAGCATGGCCATTTTAAAATATGACATTTGGAGAGTGACCACTTCACAGAGCATCTAAAACTAAAAACAGGGTCAATATGACACCAATATAACTAGTAAAAAATATAGAATTTGGCAACCTGCTCCTTCCTCTGCAGAACACAAACCACCAATTTGGTTTTGTTTTCTACTTACCCATTATCAGAATGAGTTGGGGAGCCAATCTGGAGGACAATTACAATCAAAGTGGTCATTATGGAATAATAAGGTCTGAGTTTTAGGTCTAGGCTGACCCTGCCTGCCATATCTGATAATCACCATGATGAAACTGACCAAAATTTAGGGTTGGAATTCTTCTAGAAAAATTACATTGCTGGAGATACCTCCTTAGTTAGCTGGTAGTTTTTCTATCTTATAGGTGCACCTACAGATTAGGTGGGAGTGTCATATTGCCTCACTTCGTTGTAAAATTTACCATGGCTTCAAAGTTTCTTGGGAGACATCTGGAGGCAACAGTGAGATGAAAATGGAGGAGAGTTAGAAGCCAGAAATAATTTTTATTTAAAAGGAAGTTGATTAAATAAGATTATTCACATGCCTGCACACACACCAATACCAAATGATGTGCTGGGGTCTGAATATGCAATGGAAAATAAAGCAGATGTTGTTTCTGCATTCTTTTAAATGATATTCAACAGAAGACACTGGATTTAAACAAATAAATGCAAAAATGCATACTTACAGGTTATGACAAGGGTGGTTAAGAAAGAAAACAAGGTGTCATGAGAGGATAGTTGTGAGAGACACATTTCAGAATGGATGGTCAGGAATGGCCTTTTTGAGGAAGAACTAGGAAAAATGAGGATAAGGCAGCCATAAAAAGAGAACATTTCAGGTTGACAAAAGGCCCAGAGGCAGAACCAAGCTTGGCTTGTGGGGGAATCAAGGAGACACAGTGACAGGAGATGGTGAGCAAAGGATTGGCTGGGACAACATGAACCGAAGGCTGCGTAGGGCTGAATCACGCCAGACCTTGAAGGCAAGACAGAAGTCTGGCCTTTTTTCCTGTGTAAAACTATAAGCCAAGGAGGGCAAGGGATGGGCAAGATACAATTTATAATTTTTAAGAAATTAGTCTGGCTGCTGAGTGGTATATGGCGGGGACAGGGGGTAGAGTCAAATCTGGAAGGTGTCAGTGTGCATGTATACATGGGTGTGATGGGTGTTTTCAGCATTCAGGGTGTTAAAGCACTCTCCCAACTTCTAAAGAAAATGTTTTTATGTTTGAACATTCTAAACATCAAATAATCATGTCAAAAAATTACTTAGACGAGAGGAATGCTAGACAAAAGAATTTTAGAGGTTATGTTCCAGGGATTTCTTCCTTTACCAAGAACTGTTAATATAATTTCCTCATAACCAAGGTAAGCTGCCTTCCATGCACTGTGTATATTTGTGTGTCACACTCACAGATAGTGGATATGTAAGTATGTGCGCAATTACTCACTTCCCCTCGGTGTGTTTTTCATGAGGTCAGTCATATTTTCCTCTGTCTTGGCCTGTTCCTTGGGACATCTGCCATTCTTTTCTAAGGTTGCATTAACATTTTGTCTCATTCTGTGCTGTCAGGTAGTCCTGTCAATAATGCGTAGGAATATTTTTGGAAAGGTAGTTGTTGAAAGTACAGTTTTTATTCGTGTTGTGGCTTCTGTTGAGGGACTTTCCAGAACTCCACATTTTTAGATTGCCAAAACTGCGGGAAGTTTATAATTTGGAAGTCATCTCTAGTGTTGCTTAAGGCTCTAGAGTATTAGAAAGAATACTGACTTGAACTTTTTTTAAAAAAAACAATGTTTTATTATATATAAATGTATATGTCTTTCAGTGTGTATGCATATATATTATATATAATGATATATGCAGTTGACAACAGGTGGGTTGGGGCACCAACTCCCCAAACAGTCGAAAATCCATGAATAACTTTTGCCTCCCCTCCAAAACTTAACTAATAGCCTATGGTTAACTGGAAGCCTTACCAATAACATAAACATCAATTAACACATATTTTGTATGTTATATGTATTATGTACTGTATTCGTCCTCGTCTTCATCAGTGGCACATTGAGTAGGCTGAGGAGGAAGAGGAAGAAAAGGGGTTGGTCTGGCTGTCTCAGTGGTGGCAGAGGTGGAAGAAAATCTGCAAATAAGTGGACCCACATAGTTCAAACTCATTTAAGATGCAACTATATATGTGTGTGGGTGTGTGTGTGTGTGTATTATTGTTGGGGGGGGGTCAGAGTAGAACTGGGGGCGTGTGTGTGTGTGTGTGTGTGTGTTTATATATGCATGAATAGAAAGAGAATTAGTCACTGAAGGTTCAATATCTACAGAAAAGAAACACCCCTTTTCTTTCACATATCCATTCATTTTCTTAAGCCACCTGGAAGAATATGATATTGTTTACAAAGTCCACCTGCTGGTCTCTAAAAGCCAAATCTTGTAGCTGTGAAATGAGAAGCTGAAAAATAGAACTCCCTGCATTTCTTTGGACCATTTCATTGTGTCCTGAGGGTAACTGATTATCACATTTCACTACACGTGGCTTTCAAAGAGGATGAATGGCAGGGGGGGGGAGACTCTTTTGGTGTCAGACTTTGGGTTGTGTCCTGGATCTCTCAGATTTGGGAAAAGAAGGAAATAAGCAAATATTTGGACATAAACTCTTCCATTTAATTAGAAGGATATGTGGAATCGCCTTAAGGAGAAGGGAAACATTTTTCAACTTCTAATCCCTTTCTGGACACATCTCTTTAAGGAAAAAGTGCTCATGACAGGATCAAAATATCATTTTTCCCCAAGGACAGCAATATTACTTTCCCAGTGAGAAACTAGTTCAGTCGATTCAAAGACAGGATTTTAGGATATATTATTCATGACTGGGCTTTTAAAAATCTAAGTATGTGTTTCGGAACTCTAAATCCAAAATTGTTTCTATGGTTTCACTTTGAGAGTTCCGCACAGAAGTCCAGCGGATCTTCTGAGACAGAGTTTAAAATCTCAGGCTTAGAGGTCAGGCAGCTTCCATTTGAACCCTAGCTTAGCCACTTATTTGCTGTAGGACTGGCCAGATTGTTAAATCTTTGTGTCTCAGTGTCCTCAACCTTTAAATGGGGACAAAACTTGCACCAGCCTCACAGAGTTCATAGAACGATAAAACAAATTACCTCATATATTACACTTAGCACAACTCCTTATGCATTATAATCACTCCATAATAATAAATGTGAGTACAACAACAACTAAGGTAACAAATTATTATGTTGAAATAAATTATTTAACTGAGTACAGGCAGGGCCTGAAATGTTGATGTGACTTTGGTATATGCTAATCTCTTAAGCAGAATGTAATTTCTACTGCGATGGTGCAGATTGAAAGTGTCGAGCCACATGCAGGCAGAGCTTTTGCTCCTTCTTCAGAGCCCTCAGTATCCTGCAGCAATCAAAGGGACACCTCATCCAATACCTACAAATCACAACTGAAAAGCAATTTAATTCTCTGTTGAAGCATCTTGAAAAATGCCAAAGGTACATTCTACTCATGATGCAGAGAAATATTTAAAAAGTTTTCCCATTACTCCTATTGTCTCACCAGACAAGCAGTTGGCTTCTCTTTCCTCGGTTTGGCTCAAGCTGCTCTTTAGTGCGGCCCACATTGGTTCTTCTCCTCACTCTCTGCACAGAGATAGCTCTTCTGGGTTTCTATTCAGTAACCCTCTGCCCTTACCAGTGCAAATTAATCAAGCCCCAGTGGACTATTTTGAACGATCTCTCTCTCTCTCTCTCTCTCTTTCTCTCTCTCTCTCTCTCTCTCTCTCTCTCTCTCTCTCTCTCTCTCTCTCTCTCTCTCTCTCTCTCTCTCCTATTGTTCAACATCTACAGAACAAAACTTGAGAGACATAGAAATAAGACCTTAAACCTGGATGCCTAAGTCAACATCCATCTCGGCAGGTAGAGTAGATGGTGAGATTGTGATGATCATACTTTTTTTTCTGAAGGATACCTACCGCTACATAAGTCTTGGGTCATTTTCTCCTAAGGTAGACCTGAAAAAAAAAATACCTTAAATAAAACATCAATAGATAATGAATTGATATACATCAATATATATAAAAGAAATCATTTCACTAGAATTGCTCAATTCAAAAATAGATTCAATGATGAAGACAGAGCCAGTATATAGAAATGGGCAGGAAGAAAAATGACTCCAAATTGTTGCCCTCCCAAAACTCAAGACACCAACCTCTCTCTTCCCTACTGCTAGGGGTTGGGGGCAGGGGTAAAAGCAAGCAAATAGAAATATGAGCATTTTGTTATTTTGTTCTTACACAGAATTGAAATTCAGCTATATGGAAAGGTCACTAAATTCTGTCTCTTCAAAAAAGGGAAATGGTAAGTCCTGAAGAGCACAGCCAGCTTCCTCTCCAAAGGGCGCTGCTAGCAGAGTTGAACACAGGCTTCCTGTTGCCCCAGGTGCTAAATAGGTTGAAGTTGGAAAAATCTAAACACTTGGAAATCCTGAAGATATTCTCTGAGGTGGCTATAAAAAGACTAGTCTTGGCTTCTGTTAATGTAGTAGCAGACATTTCCATCTTATTTTACTTTATCATGGAAGGAAGTGTATTGAGTCACCACTCACCACCTCTCCTCCAACACACCTCAGCTTCTCTTTTTTTTTTTTTTTAATATGTGTAACTTTTTTCTACTTCTGTCTCTCAGGAACAGGTTTTTAGTGGTTATTTTTCCTGCTTTTACCTGACTGTGGACAACCTCAGCAACAGAGGCTCCCAGAAACATCCTCTACCTATTTTTCTCAGAAGACTTGAGAACTGTTGACTGGAGTTATGAGGGGGAAGTGGTTGGTACAGAAAGTTGCCAAAGGAGTAGTGGAAAGTTCTTTACTGATTTAAAAAGAATAATAATTCATATTTGTCTTTTGACCGTGGCAAGATAGGGACTGAGGTACCTCTCTCTTCCTTTACTTCAAGCAGGAAGTGAGAGAGAGGTTGGTCTCTGGGTTCTAGGAAGCCAATCATTTGGGGTCATTTTTCTTCCTTCTCACTTCTACACGACTCACAGATTTTATATTGGCCTCTGTCTTTATCATTGAATCTGTTTTTTAAATTCAGCAATTCTCAATTTGTGAGATGAGTTCTTTTGTGTTCACACTAATGTTTTGTTGAAATAAGACTTTCAGCAGTGTCAGCTGTGAGGCACTTACCCGTGAACCCAGAGGTGAGAGTTGTCACAGAGCAAAGAGGAATTTAGAAATTACAAAATATTTTTAACTTCTTTACTCAGAGGTAAAGGATAAAACATCTTTACATCAGAAACTACTGAAGTTGTGGCAAAATTACAACTAATAATTAATTAGGATAGGTTATGTCTTGGCCATTTTTAGGCTTTTCTTGATTTTATGGAGCAGTCAGGAAGAAGTAAGCTGAGAAAAGAATTTACCAGGAACTCATGCAATGAGAACTGATAGCTGCCATGTAGGGGAAGAGTTCTGTTTCTGTCTTGTTGAATTTATGTGACTTTAAGAGGAGATAACCAGTAAGAATTAGAAGCTCTACCTTAAACTCAGGTGGCTATCAGAACTGATGATACATCTGTGTGAGTCATCAGGGTAAATTTGGTGGTTGCTGCCATGACCCTCACAAAAGGAGATCGGGTGGCATGAGAAGAGATGTCTGACAGCACACAGTGGAGGAAGAGCAATGTTTAGAGGATAGGCCAAATGAGGAACCAGTGAAGGAGTTTGAAAATGAGAAGGTGGAGGGATAGGAGAAAGTGAGCTTATCTGCTCCAGTCCCTAAAAAACTTTCCACAGCACTAGCTTCATCCTGGTTTCTTGCTAACTGCTAAGGCAGTAAGTCCAGATCTTAGTATTTAACTTACTCTGCCTTCTCCAGATCATGTTCACTTACATTTCCTTTCTGAATTTGCCTGAAGGAAGAGAAACATTTCCATGCAAATATCACTTGAACAACATTATTTATAAATTTTAAGTAAAAAGACACTTGACTATAAAACATAGAGAGGTAGGTCTCATAGAGATATTGAGTGGCACCAAGCTATAGTCTTCTTTTTCTTTTTGAATTTTTAACTTTTTTTCATAAAAATTATATATCTTTAAGGTATACAAGAAGATGATTTAATACATGTATACATAGTGAAAAGATTACTTCAGTCAGCTAATTAACATATCCATCTCCTCACAGTTTCCTGTGGGGGGGGAGGGTGAGAACACTGAAGGTCTACTCCCTTAACAAATTTCAAGTATACAATACAGTATTGTTAACACCGTCACTGTACTGTACATTAGATCTCTAGAACGTATTCATCCCACATATCTGAAAGTTTGTACCCTTTTTGTACATATCTGAAACATGCCCTCATGTCCCCCACCCCTTCCCCAGGTAATCACCATTCTATTCTCTGCTTCTGTGAATTTAATTTTTTTAGATTCCACATACAAACTCTTTCCTTCTTTATCAGACATTGTTGAAGCGTCACTGATGAGCCTGCTTCCTGCCTCGTTGATGCTGCCAAAAATCAGACCTTGACCTGGCATTCTGGTGGTGATGTGACTTACAGTCCTAGAGCCTTCCACCCCAATCATTCCCATACAGCTGTTCTGAAGTTGACTTTTGTAACTTCTGTAGAACTGGAAGGTTGCCACTGAAAATGGCACCTGGCCATTTGTTCCCTAGTATTTCTAAGCAAATGAATCAACTGTGAATGAGGGGTGCAACCAGATAAGTAATGGACAGTATTTTAAGCAACAGACAACTTCTAAGATGGGCTAGTACATTTTTAAAATAGATAAATGCCACAGCAGACTTCAAAGACGACTGATTCCTACATTAAGAAATAGAGGTATTGAGATGTATGTATGTTCAGTATCTCATTGGATAGAGGGTCAGGAAAATTTCCTTAGTTTAGTAATGTCTCTTAGAAGAACTTTTTAGGATAAAAGGAAGTTGTGAAAATAACAACCGAAGAGTTGAAAATGGCAAATACCAAGTTAGTGTGTGTGTGTTTACAGACGCCTCTGTAATACGAGGTAAAGTAAGGGAGAAAGAAGAGTGAATCACAGAGTGTGGACAAGAGTTTCAGAAGCTGCAGAGTGAGAAAAGAGCTGATGAGTATTTATTTAGGAATTATGATGTCACTGGTGACCTTAGCAAGAGCAGATTTTGTAAAATGCTGGGGGCAAAACTGGGTTACAGGAAGGTGAAGAGTAGACAGAGACTTCCTTTTCCAACAATATTGGCAGAGTAAATATCCTGAAAACCTACCCTCCTACAAAGCCCCTGAAAGTAGAAGATACAAAATGAAAAACATTCTAATACATGCCTGAGTCGGAGAGAGTAAGGGAAACCATCACAGTCAGAAGAGGCCAAAAGTTCTGGGAAGGACTGACTCAGAGTTGTGAGCAGTGAAATCACCTGTTAATTCTAGCGACCTAGGGCTTCAGTTTTGACTTAGACAAACTGAGGTCTGTACTCGTGGGAGAGTTGCATTCAAGTTCTAGGACTTATAAGGAATTACATGTCCAGTGACAGTGTGAATTAGAAACCAGTAAGAATTAAAAACAAAACTAAAATCTGCCTTCAGTGAAGAAACAAACAAAATGTCCCCTGAGAATTCATAAGCCAGAACTAGTCCTCAAATAGCTCTAGGTTAGGGTTTGTGATAGTTAATTTTAGGTGTCAGCTGGATTGGATTAAGGGATACTGAGATAGCTGGCAAAGTGTTGTTTCTAGGTATGTCTGTGAGGGTGTTTCTGAAAGACATGGGCATTTAAATTAGTGGACTAAGGAAGATCCACCTTCAATGTGAATGGGCACCATCCAGTCCTCTGAGGGCTGATACAGAACAAAGATGCAGAGGAAAGGCAAATTTGCTCCCCCTTCTGGAGCTGGAACACCCTTATTCTGCTGCTCTTGGACATTAGAACTCCAGGTTCCCAGCCTTTGGACTCAGGGAGACTTGCACTAGCAGTCCCCAGGTTCTCATGCCTTTGACCTTGAACTGAGAGCAACACCATCAACTTGCCTGGTTCTCCAGCTTGCAGACAGCCTATCATAGACTTCTCAGCCTCCATAATTGTGTGAACCAATTCTCCTAATAAATCCCCTCTTATCTAACTCTCTGTGCAACCATCCATCCTATTAGTCTCTCTGGAGAACTCTAATACAGAGTTCCACATCTCACTGTCTGCATCATCTGAAAAAGATTCTAGCAACTCTAGGTTTGAAGCATCTCTAAATGCCTGTCAGAAACAAATAATTTTCTCTAAATTGATCAGCCGTCAAATCAAACCTCAAGGGGTTTACATGTATAAAGTTGCAATATTATCCTAGAATTAAAAAATATAAAATAAAAAAGGAAACAAAAAATAGTAAATTTCAACAGAAACAATAACAGAATCAGACCTAGATGTTGAAACAGTCATATTTAATATAAGATTGGCATTTAAAATAAAAAAGAGAAAATTTAAAGTTAAAAAAAAGAAACTCAAATGTATAAATAAGGAAGAAGTGACCATAAAGATAACTGGACAGTTCTAGTAAAAATAAAAAATGGGCATCAGACATGAAAAGTATAGTAATTAAAAATTTAGGCCGGGTGAGTAGCTCCCTAGCACATTGGGAGGCAGACGATTGCTTGAGCTCAGCAGTTTGAGACCAGCCCAAGCTAGAGTAAGACCCTGTCTCTACTAAAAATAGAAAAATTAGGTGGGTGCGGTGGTGCCCTCCTGTAGTCCCAGCTACTTGGGAGGCTGAGGCAGGGGGATTGCTTGAGTTTAGGCATTAGAGGTTCCTGTGAGCTCTGATGACACCACTGTACTCTACCCAGGGTGACAGAATGAAACTGTGTTTCAAAAAAAAAAAAAAAAAAAAAGGAAAAAGAAATTGAACCCCCCTCCTCACTACCCCCTTTCATATTTAAAAAAAATTTAATTAAAATTTAGTAAAGATACTGCTTAGCCTCTTAGCTATGACTGAAGAGAGAATGACTAAATTGAAATACAGAGCTGGAGAAATTGGCCCCAAGAGGGCACAGAGAAATAAAGATGGAACATGAAAGCAGCTGAGAGACATAAAAAGAGAAATGGGGGAGAGAGAATTTCGGAAGGGAAAAATGTCTGAGAAATTTCAGAATTCCAGATGACATGAATCATCAGATTTAGGAAACAAAACAAATTCCAATCTTCACCAAACGATAGAACACAAAATGCAAAAGACCATTAAAAAAATCCAAAGAGAAAAACAGTGCTGCCAAAGAAACAATTAGAATGATAGCTGAATTCTAAATGACAGTGGTGGAAGCCAGAAAACTGAGAGATAATATTAAACTGATGAAAAAATATATATAGGTACATACCTAGAATTGGAAAATTGTGTAATGTGACTTTTAGATAAAAACTAAAAAAATCAAGAAAGTTCCCACAAATGGCTCCTCCCTATAGGAGCTTTTTAAATATTGACTTCAGAAATAAAGAAAATGATTTCAGAAAAACTAAGTTTAAGAAAAAGTGAGCAAATAAAGTGGTAAATGTGACTAAATCTAAACAAATGTGAAATCTGTGAAACAATAATAGTTTAATTTGAAAGTATGTTAATTTTCTATTGCTGTGTAACAAATTGCCACAAATTTAGTGGCTTGAAACAACACATTTATTAACCTTAAGTGTCCATGAGTCATGAGTCTGGGCAGAGCTCATTTGGGTCCTTTGATCTGGGTCTCACAGGGCTGCAAACAAGATATAAACAGACTGTTGTCATCTAGACAGGTCATGGAGGAAGAGTCCACTTGCAAGCTCATTCAGGTTGTTAGCAGAATTAATTTCCTTTAGGCTTTACAGCCGAGGGCCCAGACTTTTTGCTAGCTGTCAGCTAGAGGCCGCCTTTAGTTCTCAGAGGTCACCCCATTCTACAGACCCTCTGAGAATATGACAGCTATCTTCTTCCACCCAGCAAGGAGAATCTGTCTCCAGGATGTATAAGATAAATAAGTACTGCAATGACATCCTATCACCTTTATCATATTTAGTAACCTAATCATGGGAGTGACAGCCCATTGCCTTTGCCATATTCCACTGGTTAGAAGCAAGGCATAGGTTCTGCCCACACATAAGCAGAGAGAATTTTGCAAGGTTGTGACTCAGAGGGGGTCACTTTAGGGTGTGTTCACCACAGAGAAGTTGGGAAAACAAAAACGAGATAGAACCAAAACCGAGTAAGTCAGAAAGGTCATGCTCACAGTTAAAGCATGCTAAAGTCCTTGTAGAAAGTGCAGATAGAGGCAGATTAATTATAAACTGTATTAGGCATGAATAGAAAGTGCAAAATAAAATGATAGAAATAAAATATATCAAGAATCTATAAAGACACAAACTTTTTAAATACAAAGGTGAAAAAAAAGCAAATCTGGCTATATTTTTATCAGGTAAAATAGACCTTAGGGGAAAAAGCATAATTTGAGTTAGAGGATCACTACATAATGATAAAGTAATTCTAAAATCTTATGTGCTCAATTTCACAATTCAAAATTGTATATGGTAAAAATTAGGAGAGATTCATAAATCATAGTGGGTGGCTTTGAGACATGTTGCTTGGCAATTGATAAAATAGAAAAAATCAGTAAAATATAAAAGACTAAGAACACAACTAACTACTTGAACTAATTGCAGTATGTAGAATAAAATGTGAAACAGACAACACATTATTTTCAAGCACACATGACACTTATTGACTGTATAAGTATGTACAAATCATGTAATCTATAAAACTAGTGTTAAATATGAAATCTTTGATAAGATATAGGCCACATTATATGATCATAATAAAGTTAAGTTTGAAATCTGTAATAAGATTATGAAAAAGCTTATATGTTTAGAAATTTGAAAACAAACTTCTAAAATGACACATCAAAGTAGGAATCAAAATTGATGTTAGAAAATTTTAGAACTAAACAATTATAAAAAATCCTACATATCAGAACATGTAGAATACAGATAAAATAGTTCATAAAAATGTATAGACTTTCAGAAAAGCTTAAAATTAATAAATTAAGCATCTAACTAGATTTTAAAAGTATTGAAAAAATAAATCCAAAAGGTAGAAAAAGATTAAAAGCAGAAATTAATAGAAAATAAAGATATAATAAGCAGAACCAATAAAACCAAATCTGGTCTTTGAAACAACAAATGACATCCAGATGTCTCTCACAAGATTATTCAAGAAAAAAGGGGAGAGATTCAAATAATATTGGCAAAGCAAAAGGAAAAAGCAAACACTAGAAGAATAGCAGAATGTTATGGACAACTTTAGATTACAATGACAGATGAAACAGGCACATTTCTAGAAAATTATATTTTACAAAATAACTTATGAAAAAACTAAAAAACCTGTGTGATCTTCTAACTGTTGAAGAAATTATTGTAGTTTCACTTTTTTAAAAAAAATTTTAGTTTTAATTATGGCACATAATAGTTGTATATCTTTATAGAGTACATGTGATGTTTTGATACAGGCATACAATGTAAATTGATCAAATCAGGGTAATTGGGTTATCCATTGCCTCAGGCATTTAACATTTCTTTGTGTTAGGAACATTCCAATTCCACTCTTGTAGTTGTTTTAAAGTATACCCTAACTTTTTGTTGATTATAGTCATTTTGTTGTGCTATCAAATATTGTTCATTCTGTCTGACTATATTTTTGTATTCATTAATCATCCCCACTTTATTCCCCTGCTACCCTTCCCAGCCACTGGTAACTGTCATTCTACTCTGTCTCCATGAGATCAATTGTTTTTTATATTTAGCTCCCACATATGAGTGAGAAAATGCGAGATTTGTCTTTCTGTACTTGGCTCATTTCACTTAACATAATGTTCTCCAGTTCCATCCATACTGTTACAAGTGGCAAGATTTCATTCCTTTTTGTGGCTATGTAATATTCCATTGTATATATGTACCACAATTTCTTTATTCATCTGTTGATGGACACTTGGGTTGATTCCATATGTTGGCTACTGTGAATAGTGCTGCTGTTATTTTCTCATGCAAAAATCCAAGTACGCAGTCTTTCAACAACAAATTCTACTAAATATTTAATGAGCCAATAATTATAATTTAACATACTCTCTTCCAGAGAGTAAAAAAAATTAATGACACATTGCTCTTTTAGGTTGTTTTATGAGGCCATCATCATCATCTTCATTCCAAAATCCATTACAAGATATTAACAAGCTAAGTCTAGCAATCCCTTTCTCTCTCTCTCTCTCTCTCTCTCTCTGACACACACACACACACATACACACATATTACTAAGTTGGCTTTATCCAAGAAAAGAAAAGATACTTAGCATTAAAACTATGAGTATAAATTAACAAAATAATGGTAAAAACCTATAAAAATCATCTTCTTTGCAATGAAAGTCAATATTCATTCACATTAGGAAGTCTTAGCAAACCTAGAACAGAAGGAAACTCTCCTAATTGTCAAAAAAGTATATATAAAAATCTCTTAAGAAACAACATATTTATTGATGACATGGTAAAATCATTTTCTTTAAAGAGAGGAACAAAAGAAGTATGCCTACTATTACCACACATGCAACATTGAACTGAGGACTGCAGAAACCACATGAAAATAAGAAAATAAAATATGTAAGAATAGGAAAAAAATGAATAAAATTCTCATTATTTGCAGAAGGTATGATTGTTTTCATGCACAACCCCAAAAAGCTATAAATTATTCAAATTTATAAAAGAGCTTAGCTAAGTGACTATGTAAGATCAATACACAAAAGTTAATAAACAGAAAATGTAATTTGCAAAACCAAAAACAGAGAATTAGAAATCAACAAGAGATGGTCAATCCTTTCATAGAGAAATTTGTACATCTTAAAATATATTTTAAAAGACATAAATTAAGAAGTATATTTATGAATAGGGAGGTTCAATATTTTAAATATGTCCAAGTTAGAGAGTTCATGAAATTTCTTCCAAAAATCTAACCTGGACTCTCTAAGAAATTTTAAAGACTTATATGAAGATTTAGATAGAAAAGTTAAAGAGTCAATAAATAAAAAATGAGTGTAGCAACTTGTCTTGAATGATATCATGGGTTTTTTTGGTGAAGAAATAGAAAAACAGACCAGTGGAAGTGGAGAGCCCAGAATTAGACCAATGCTTACAGAAAACTTGATATGTGACAGATGTGGTATTGCATCTCACACAAAAATCAGTTCTAAATGAATTAAAGAATTAAATGTAAAAGTCAAGACTTCAAAAATTTTAGATGGTGAAATAGGAAAGTATCTTTATGTCCATGGAATAGAAAAGGATTTTTTTAACAAGGAAAAAAAATGAAATAAAATGAGTTGGTGAATTTGATCCCATTAAGAACTTCTGTTAATCAAGACACCATATAAATTGAAAGGAAAAACACATGCCATAAATGGAAAGATATATTTGCAATCTGTATCACTGCAAAACAGTGCCTAGAGCTTGTAAATAACTCATACTGAACAAATTTTAACTAGAAAAATAGGCACAAACATAAATAGAAAACACAAAAGGCCAATTAAAATATGAAAAGATAGTCAACCTTATCAGGAAAACAAAAATTTTAAATGTAATTAAATGTGATTCTATGTCTCTCAGATTTGCAGTTTTTTCAGAGGAAAAAACTACACCATATATTGTGGTTTTTTAAATTTTTTTTTTTATTTCAGCATATTACAGGGGTACAAATGTTTAGGCTACATATATTGCCTTTGCCCCACCCAAGTCAGAACTTCAAGCATGTCCATCCCCCAGACGGTGCACACCAGCACCTACCAGGTGTGAATATACGCATCCTCTCCTACCCTCTCCCACCTGCCCTACGCCTGATGAATGTTACTACTATATGTGCACATAAGTGTTGATCAGTTAATACCAATTTGATGGTGAGTACATGTGGTGCTTGTTTTTCCATTCTTGTGATACTTCACTTAGTACAATGGGCTCCAACTCTATCCAGGATAATATAAGAGGTGCTAGATCACCATTGTTTTTTGTGGCTGAGTAGTACTCCATGGTATACATGTACCACATTTTATTAATCCACTTATGTATTGATAGGCACTTGGGTTGTTTCCACATCTTTGCCATTGTGAATTGTGCTGCTATAAATATTCTAATGCAGATGTCTTTTTTATAGAATGTCTTTTGTTCTTTTGGGTAGATGTCCAGTAATGAGATTGCTAGATCAAATGGTAGTTCTACGTATAGCTCTTTGAGGTATCCCCATATTGCCTTCCACAGAGGTTGTACTGGTTTGCAGTCCTATCAGCAGTGTATGAGTGGTCTTATCTGTCCACATCCATGCCAACATTTATTGTTTTGGGGCTTTTTGATAAAGGCCATTGTCACTGGAGAAAAGTGGTATCTCATTGTAGTTTTGATTTCCATTTCCCTGATGATTAAGATGTTGAGCGTTTTTTCATGTTTTTTGGACTTTAGTCTGTCGTCTTTTGAAAAGTTTGTGTTCATGTCCTTTGCCCACTTTTTCATAGGGTTGTTTGATTTTTTTCTTGCTGATTTTTCTGAGTTCTAAATAGATTCTAGTTATCAGCCCTTTATCGGATTGTAATTGTTGAGAATGTGAAACAATGGGACCATTTATACTTTGATGGTGAGGATATAAACTGAAACACTCACTTTGGAAAACAATTCGATATGATGTAGTAAGGGTGGAGATGGTCATTCTGTTGGAACTATGAATTCCACTTCTAACCTAGCCTAGATAAATTTTCACACATGGCATAAGGAGACATGTACAAGGATGTAGCAGCATTGTCTGTCTGGATTAAACCATATTAAATTGGTTCTCTGGCCTTTAGACTCAGAGTGAATTACACCACCCAGTACATCGTGGGACTGCTCACCCTCCATAATCTAAGGAGCCAATTCCCATAATAAATCTCTTATCTGTGAGTATGTGTATCCTAGTGATTTCTCTGGAGAAAACTGACTAATACAGGGAGGAAATGAGAGCCAGGAGGAAGGTAGAGAGTAGCTATCATCAGTGGTGGGTGTCTCTCTTCCTACTAAAGCTGAAAGGGACAGTTTATCCTATGTGCGGATGTTGGCTGGAGGAGATGAAGAAAAAGCAGTGCTGGTCTGATGGTCACTGTTTCCTCATGGATTAGAAGTTCAATCATCTGTTGAAACTAATAGGTAAAACAGAAAGCCAGGATGCTTGAGGAGAGTGGTAGACATTTAAAGTAATTACAGTGAGGCTGAGAAAGAGAATGATTACAGACCAGCTGTAGGGGTTTGCACCAAGTTGGAGACCATGAGTTTGCCATCACACCCACTTGCTCCTTCTCTCCAGGTGTGCCAAACTCCTCAGGTGTAAAGGAAAGGTCTGCATTGAGCTAGGCTTTGCATTTCCCCCAGCAGGTTCTACAGCAGGCACACCTGAGCTCACATGGATGCATTCATAAGCCATAGTGTTTCTCTTGAAAAGTCAAGAAGAGAAAACGAGAAAGGGTACAAAGAGAATAAAGAGTGAAAGTGTTGGTGATCTTGATGTGGTCAGATAATTAGAGTGCTGACAATAAGGAATGGAGAGAAATGAGAGTATAAGGAAGAGACTACTGGAAGTTTAACGATGCATTGTAATACTTGGTAACATGTCTGTCTTAGCCACAAGATTAAAGTCTGCTTAAGAGCAAAAAAAAAGAAAAAAAAAATGCCATATTTGCATTTATGTCCACAATACCTAGCACAGTGCCCAGAATATAAAAGGTGCTTAATATGTTTACTGAATAAATGAATGGAAGGAGTAGAGCAATATTAACAAATGGAAAGGATTGTGAAAGCCATGGATGGCACCTGTGTGTTTGTATTTGTGGATGAGTGTGTGTGTGCTTCTCACATGAGGTGGTTAGAGAAGAAATAAAGATACCCTGGAGGATGGTTACAAAGTTTAGTCACCTGAGAGGATTTTGGGAACAGAATGTCATTTAAATCTGAAACTCAGGAAAAGTCACTAGAAAAATAGAGCATTATGGAAGCGAAAAAACTATCACAATCACTCTATGGATAGCAGTGAAGGGAAAAATGCTTATATAGTTTCCACTGGTATATTCTGAAATTAATAATCATCTAAATACCTACTACTGAAGTTTTTCATTAAAAATATACTTTAACAATACAAGTACTATAGATTACAAATTCAACAAAGGAAGCCTTGTTTCATAGTATTGGAAATTAGAGTCCTATGAAATCAAGTTTATCTTTAGAAGTAGGTTTTAGAAGCCTGAAAAGAATGGTAATACTAAGGGAAATATGGAACAGATGTTGTCTCAAGCAGAGTCCTGAGCAAAATTGTATTTTAATATGAAGCTAATGACCAAGGGTGGTATCATTGGTTTTATTTTTAACGAAACATATATGGATCCTAATCTGCAGTATACATCTTCTTTTGAATCTCGGGAACAGATAAACAATTTTAATAAGTATTAAATATGTTTTGAATCTAGATTAAATAGGTCATATACTTATAGAAACCACTAGATGAGATTTTGGAAGGGGAAATCTTGCTCTTTATTCAGTAGAAGTATTTCTTATTAAACAGTCTGTTCCAGTCTTTGTAAATAAATCTGCCTAGAAGGTATGCCTAACGAGATAATAGGTAATAATCTAATAGCATATGTAATAAGTGAGTGAGTTTGCAAACTGTGGATACTCTGTGATGTAACAATGTTGCTGTGCTGGATATCTTGGAAAGATTTAAAGATACACAAACAATGAACAGAATATACGCTGTCCTTTCATACTTAGGAGATTCATGGAATCTTAAAAATAAACACAGCCTGATATTTTGTCTCAATATACTCACTTTTTATATGAAAAAACAAAGGTATTTTAAGGGAGATTGATGACAGAATTGGGACAAAAGGTCGGATGTCCTGTGTCCAGACCTATATGTCCTCCCCTTCTCTTTTGCCTTGTATTTGAAAACTATATTCATGATACAGTTTGGCATGATCCACTAACATTTTATGTTACAAAAAAATATCTTGACTTTTACACACAAGCAAAATGACTTTTAAAAATTAAGTTTAAATTTTATTATACAGGTATGGACTTTAATAGAACTAGTAAACAAGAAAGGAAATAAGGTTTCAGGTGGAAGAGTAATTATTCCATTAGAGTAATAGGATCTAGAATCAGGAATCATATTAGCCTGGCTTTAAACAGAGAATTGATATTCATAAAGGTTCTCTGATAAAACATATATCCAATCCTGCCCTTCACCATAAACAACAACAAGATTCTCACAATAAAGAGGTTCATTTGTGCAGTGATATTCCAATATTGTAACTTGTTTAACGGGCTGTGTGCCAAAATAAGTTTACAGTTGTGTAGAACCAGAATTGACTAGCTAGGGGGGCTGTTTGGGTTGAATAGGGCTGGTTGTTTAAATGGAGGCATTGGCTGAAGATTGTTCTGACTGTCCCTAATAGCCACATAAACCCGGAAATTTCTTTCTTTCTTTCTTTCCTTCCTCCCCAAATTAATGATCTCAATGTTAGAGTTGAAACCAGAACTTTAGAATGTCAACCCACAAAAATTTTATGATTTGGGGGCATTTAATCTTGGTAGACTATATTAAAAAGATCTGAGTGGGTATTTGGTTTTATTTGTGACTAACAGCAGTTTCCAAACCAGAAAAATGCATCAAGAAGTTTCACAGCCACTTAAATTTTGGCTTAAAGAAAAAAGAATTTTAAGCCAGATACAAAAGGTACATCATATAATAGAGCATTATATATACAATTATTTTCTACCACTGAAATTTTGGAAAGCTAAACAAAGTATCCAATTCTGATCCTTAAAAATTATTTTTATCTATGTATTCCTACCTTTTTCCAAGAAAGATGATAAAATTTAGTCACTTCTTCCAACTAAAAGAAAATTCTAGTCTGTTTACCCCCCCAGTGTCCCTTCTTGGAAAAGCTATATGCTTTGTTCCCTTCCTCCTACTGTAAAATAGTTCCAAAGAATTTGGCTTCAAGAAAATTGTCTCCAGGCTCTTATTTAATAGGAGTCACTAAGTCGTTTATTATGCATGAAATGCCCTAATTGTAGAACAAATGTATTTTATAGTTTGAGAAGTATATAAAGTAGAGACATTTTCTATACAGTTTAGCATCAATTGGCTCATCAAACTTCTTGTAAATAACCTAAAGGGCAAAAATTAAGAGGAAATTTCACTGTACGTTAAGTTCCTTGCAAAGCGAACTGTACCTTACTCATTGTTTTTTCCCAAGAGTAGAGGGCCAGACACATAGATATGTTCAATAAACAGTAAGTGAAGAAGAAATGAAACTTTCTTTTCTGATTATGGACTTGTGGCATCATCTTCAGATGACTATTTCTAACGAGGATTAGCTCACAAACATTATTGGGTCTTCCCTTTTATTTCTTTCCATGCGGTGGACCACACAAATGAAAGAGGTTGGCAGCTCCTGTTTGCTATTCTGTAATTAGGTTATTGATCCTAAAGTTATTTTTTTCCATAAGGAAAATTAAAGGCTTTTTTCCCTTGTTTTTTTAAAATATAACTAAGTTCTGCATTTATGTCTACTACTCAGCAGAGTATGTTTGTGTAGTTAGTATCACCTCAGGCCACCCTGTGGATGCTGTCACTATATGCCTACTTCCATTTTTCCTGGGGCTAGTCAGTTTCTACTGTTTTTCCTTCCACTGAGAGTAGCCATTATTAATGTTACTTCTTTGCCTATGGGATATGGCAGACAGTTGGACTGGCTGATTCAACAAGTATATCAAATCTATTTCTCTCCTGCCTGCCACTATCATAAGATAGTAAGAGTTAAAAACCAAGCCTAGGCTGGGCGCGGTGGCTCACGCCTGTAATCCGAGCCCTCTGGGAGGCCAAGGCGGATGGATTGCTCGAGGTCAAGAGTTTGAGACCAGCCTGAGTGAGACCCTGTCTCTACTAAAAATAGAAATAAAAATTATCTGGCCAACTAAAAATATATATAGAAAAAATAAGCTGGGCATGGTGGCACATGCCTGTAGTCCCAGCTACTCGGGAGGCTGAGGCAGTAGGATTGCTTAAGCCCAGGAGTTTGAGGTTGCTGTGAGCTAGGCTGATGCCATGGCACTCACTCTAGCCCAGGCAACAAAGTGAGACTCTGTCTCAAAAAAAAAAAAAAAACCAAAAAAAAAGACAAGCCTATGCTGAAGCTGTGAGTGGCTATGTGATTCAATTCTGGCCAGTGAGAGGCAAAGCTGATGCTATCTGTTCCCTCTCCACCTCCTCCCTGCTCAGAGCATGGATGGTGAAGTAGCCATCTGGCAAATATGAAGATTAAAACCATATGCTAAGGATAGCAGCATAGAAAGATGTAACAAGCCCAGGACATTGACCACATTGTGGAATCACTGCACCAGAATGAAGGACTTATCTGAACTTTTTCCAATTTTTTTTATTGTGTTAAAATACATATAAGATAAAATTTACCATCATAACCATTTTAAGTGTATAGTTCAGTGATATGAAGTACATGCATATTTTTATGCAACCATCACCACCATCCCTCTCATCTCCATAAATCTTTCTATCTTGCAAAACATAGACTCTATACCCATTAAACAATTGCTTTCCATTTCCCCCTCTCCACTATTCTACTTTTTCTCTGTGAATTCTGACTACTTGAGGTACCTCATATACATGGAGTCATATAGTATTTATCTTTTTATGATTGGTATATTTCACTTAGCATAATGTCCTCAATGTTCATCTATGTTGTTGCATATGTCAAAATTTCCTTCCTTTTTAAGGATAAACAATATCCCATGATATGTATATACCACATTTTGTGTCTTCATGCATCCACTCCTGGACACTTTGATCACTTCCATGTTTTAGCTATGGTGAGTAATGTTCCTGTGAACATGGATGTACAAATATTTCTTTGAGAACCTACTTTCTTTTGGATATACACCCAGAAGTGGAATTGCTGGATCATATGGTAATTCTATTTTTAATTTTTTGAGGAAATGCCATACTGTGTTTTCCTCAGTAGGTATACCATTTTACATTCCCACCAATAGTGCCCAGGGGTTTTGATTTCCACACCCTTGGCAACACTTGTTATTTTCTGTTTGGGTTTTTCTGGTGGTAGCTGTTTTAATGAGTGTAAGGTGGTATCTCATTGTGGGTTTTGACTTGAATTTCCCTAATAATTAGTGATGTTCAGCATCTTTTCATGTACTTATTGGCTGTTCTTCTGTTTTGTTTTGTTTTTTTTTTTTTGAGACATGCCTATTCAGATCCTTTGACCACTTTTGAATCAGGTTTTTTTTGTTGTTGAGTTTTAGAAGTCCTGAATATTAATCCCTTATCAGATATATTATTTGCAAATATTTTCTGCCATTCCATATGCCATGGTCTGCATGTGTTTCCCCTAAAATTTACATGTTGAAACGTAATCACTAATGTGATAATATTAAGAGGCAGGTACATGATTTTGGAACATGATTAAATCATGAGGACTTCTCCCTTGTGAATAGGATTAAGGTCCTTATAAAAGTGCTGGAGGAAACTAGCTTGGCCCTTTTTGCCCTTTTATCTCTTCTACTATATGAAGACACCTGGATGGTGTCATCAATGAGTAATAGGCCCTCACCAGAAACCAAACCTGCTCGTGCCTTAACTTGGGTTTCTCAGCCTCCAGAACTGTGAGAAATAAGTTTCTGTTTAGAAATTACCCAGCCTCAGGTATTTTGTTACAGCAGCACAAATGAACTGAGTTCATGGTGATGGATACCAGTTTTCCAACTTTTTTTTTTCATTTCAAAATATTAAAGTGGTATAAATGTTTTTGATACATGGCTTCAGGGCTATAAATGTGCCCATAACCCCTGCTTGATTTCCAATAACTTTGATTTCCCATTGGTTAGTTCCAGTTTATTAGGGAGTACAGTGGTGTGTGTTTGTCCATTCATGAATTACTTTGGTTAGGATAATGGTCTCCAGTTCCTTCCAAATTGCTGCAAAAGACATTAATTCATCCTTTTTATGGCTAAGTAGTACTCCATGGTATACATATATTACATTTGGTTAATCAACTCATGAATTGATGGGCACTTGAGTTGATTCCACATCTTTGCAATTGAGAATTGTGCTGCAATAGTCATTTGAGTGCAGATGTCTTTTTGATAAAATGACTTCTTTTCCTTTGGTTAGATACCCAGTAGTGGGATTGCAGGATCAATTGGTAGGTCTGCTTTTAGTTCTTCAGGAAATCTCCATACTATCTTCCACAGGGATTCTAATTTGCAGTCCCACCAACAATGTATAAGTGTTTCTCTCTGCATCTGCACCAGCATCTATTGTTTTCGGGCTCTTTAGTAAAAGCTATTCTAATAGGAGTAAGGTGATATCTCATTGTGGTTTTAATTTTCATTTTCCTGATGATTAGTGATGTTGAGCCTTTTTTCATATGTTTGTTGGTTATTTGTCTACTTTTGAAAAACTTCTGTTCATGTCTTTTGCCCGCTTTTTAATGGAGTTGTTTTTATGTTGCTGATTTGAGTTCTTTGTAGCTGCTGGATATTAGCCCTTTATCATATGTGTAAATTGTGAATATTTTCTCCCATTCTATAGGTTGTCTATTTGTTCTGTTGACTATTTCCTTAGCTGTGCAGAAGCTTTTTAATTTAATCAAGTCCCATTTATTTATTTTTGTTGCTACTGTAATTGTCATTGGGATCTTGGTTCCAACTCTCTAAATTTCACCAGAATGCTCAGATTTTATCATTGACAACAGACTGCCAGTATCCCTTGAAGTAACAGGCTCATTGATATCATTTTCAAGAAAATGTCTGTTAAATATCAGATCTTAATAACCATAGCTTTCTGTCAGTCATCTTTTCAAGTAAAAATGATGTTCAAGTAACAATGGTTACCTGTGTTCTGAGGAAGTTCAGCTCACAACCCAATCAATAGCACAAGTACTTGTCCTTAAGACAATCATTCTACTTAGAATGCTTTAGGTTTACTTCCTATTGTGTCACAGAAAATAGTAAAAACCGATGTATTCAAGAATGGAAACAACAGTAATTTTGGCTGCTTCATCAAGGAAGTATACTGTTTAATTTGTAAAAATTTTTTTATAGTGAATATGTATTAATAGTAGCAAAGAATACAGTGACAATGAGTACAGTTTGGTGCTGCCATCTTGATTCATGCTAAGGCACCAACAGTTTTACCCTCTACAGTTTTGGCACCATCAGTGCAAATGTCAACACAATGAAAAAGGCAACTAATGTTTTAGTGCTATTATGAAAACAGTTTTGACTCTAGAGACCACCAGGGAGTCACACCACAGTTTGAGTTGGACTACCACATAATATACCAAACTGACCAATAATTAAACCAAAAATACATAATACATTAAGTAAAACGATCACCTAAGAAACTCAGGTCATTGACAAATCAACAGTAAAGGTCACTGGTTTATAAAAAATAAATTCTCTTGCTGAGGTAATTGTACTTGTATTGTAAAAACAAACTATCACATCAGAATTTTTGGTTTTTTCTTCTGAGGTAAGTAATAGATATTGACATTTGAAAAAGTATGCAGAAAAAAACCTGTTACCTCCCACCAGGTAACTAAATGTTGTTGACATTTGACATATTTTCTCAATATTAGAAGCTTTTAACGTATCATTTAAAATTTTCCCATAACACAACTTTTGGTGGCCATTAAATATTCTGTTTTGAAGTGCTACAATAATTTTCTGACAATTTCTACAGGGTTAGGCTATTTCCATTTTTTTGCTATTGTAGGAATTGCTGCAACATTGAATATAGATGCTCATTCTGGCCATTATTTAGTGTTGTCAGACTTTTTAATTTTAATTATGTTCTGGTCTGCGTAGTGATATTTGATTGTGGCTTTAATTTGCATTTCCTTGATAATGTTTGATAATTTTTTCATGTGCCTATTTGCTATTCATGTATCTTGTGAATATTATTAATACATTTTCTTTTGTGTTTTCATAATATATGCTTTCTGCAAAGTTTCATTCTGTTATAGATACCATTTTTACCACAGTTCTTCTTTAAGGAACATAGTATGACTTCCTATAGAACTAATAAATGCAGCTCATGGGAAACAAAGTATAAAGAAAACACAAAAGTTCCTCATAACCTGACCACTAAGAGGTTACCACTGCCAACCCTTTGGTTTATTTTTCCAGTCTTTGCTTTATGCAATTTTCCATAATCAAGTCAGTATTATGTGTTCAATTTCGTGACCTACTTTTCTTTGTTCCACCACCATATCATAAACATTTTTGAACATTGTTTAATATTCTTCCACATCATTCTCTCTTCTTCCTACGCCACCCACAGGAAATTAAAGTTTATTTAGGGCAAATACATGCAAAGTAAGAGATAATACACTACTAAAATGTATAAGGTAGGTACTGGAGAACATGATTAAGTTTATATGTGTGTTATGGAATATCAATTAGAGCTGGAGTTCTCAAGAAAGAGAGGTGAAGGGAAAAGACAGCAGGTGTAAACCAGTGAGCTGTGTGAGCAACTGTACCAAGGCAGAAGTGAGCTGGGCTGTGTTGGGACCTTTAAGTTTGGGTAAGGATTCAGTAAGGAGAACAGCATTATTGGTTCAGATTAAAAGTGAGAGTGGCCAGATTTCAGAGGTCTTTTAAAGGCTGGCAAATGAGCTGTTGCTCTCTGTAGAACTGAAATATGTTTAGAACTACATAGAATTTAGTGATTTGTAGGAGGAAAGCCAATTTAACTACAAACCCTTATTTATGATCATGCGGAAAATAAAACACCACATGTACACAGCTGTTCCCAGAAAAGACTGTGAAAATATTGTGTTGTGGCTGCAAACTCTATAACCCTTCCTTTGGTGAATGACACATATATTTTCTAATTTTATGCTAATGAGAAATATGAGAGTTTGTTGTCTTAGCTTTTTAAACTAATCAAGGACATCAAGATAGGTTGAGCCATTTGTCTGCAATCTCAACTTGTCCCAAAAGTCATAAGCAGGTGTTCAAATCCCAGATCTGATGCTTGTTTTATATCTAAATGATGGGTCTCAACCCTGACTATAATTTAAATCAACTGCAGAACTTTTAAAACTTTCAGTGCCCATGTTTCCACCCATTGTGCTAAATTTCTGATTTAATTAATCTGAAATGGGACTTGATACTGACTTAATCATTTAAAAATTTTTCTAAATATCATGCCCCACCGCCACCACCAGTCATTGTCATGTGCATCGACCTTTGAAAACCATTGCTATAGACCACACTGCTCAGGCAGCATGGATGTTGGTGTTCCTCAAATTATTATGGAAAACATCAGGGCTTTTTCTCTAGGGTTACCTAATTTTGAATTGTTAATTTGGTTAATTTCTTGAGCACATGCTGAACTTCTCGATTAAATTTATTTTCAAGAAATGTACATGTGATGTATTTCTGAATATTTCATATGTTGGAATGCCTTTTTCATTTCTTTACACAAGAAGGAAAATTTGGGTAAATATGGACTTTGGGGGCCCAATATTTACTCAAATTTTATAGATATTTCTCTCTTTTCTCTCCTGGTATTATTGCAGAAGGCAAATCTTATGCAATTTTTTTCCTTTTTATTAATAAGTTAACTTGGATTGCTCTTTTATTCTTGACACTTGCAGGGCTCTCTGTCCTTGCTATCGTCTCTTCATTATTTTTACCTTTCATTTTTCTAATGAGTTCTGAGAGAGCATAAATACAGCCTTACATATTGTTAATTCCTTCCCTGATTCCAATATTTTTAATTTCTTGAAATTTCTTTATCTCCCCTACTCAGCTTCTCCATTCTTCCTTATGACTTCTGGCTCCCTTGTTTCATGGAGTTGATATTTTTTGTTTGAGTATGTCAAGCAGTATTAAAAATACTTTTTTATGTTCTTGGGATAGTAATCACTTTCCCATGTTATGAAATATATTTTCCCTTGTGGTTTTGTTTTCCTCCTTTACTTATTCTTAATGAAACAAGCTCTGTTTAGACTCACTGTTTATCAACTGATGGGTACATGGACTTCTCTTCATGACATTCAGTGTCTGTTGGAATCAAGCTATAAATCGGCTACAAGGCAGGCTGATGAATATACTTTCTAGCCCCATTCTTAGTTTGTTAAGTCAGTCACCTTTGTAGTGATGCTGTCTATATTAGAATGATTTGTGATATTATTTCCAGTCTATGATTTTCTGAACAGATTTAATAAATATAAATTTATAACATTCATTTAGCATTTTTGCAAAGGCCTATATGTCTTTGCCTCAACGTACAACACTTTTAAAGTCTCTGTCTCCATGATGCAATGTGATAATGCTATTCTTTTTCTCCCTTCCTCCAGTTTCCAGGTTAAGTATAGGATACCCAGTGAAGTTTGAATTTCAGATAAATAACAAATAATTTGTCAATGTACATCTATCTGTTCCATATTTAGGATATACACTAAAAATTATTTTTAGTCCCTATCTAATATTTCTGACATTAAAAATTATTTGCAGTTTATGTGAAATTCAAATTTAACTAGGCATCCTGTATTTTTATTTACTAAATATGGTAACCTTAAGTTTCTCCACATTCCTTTCAAGTTGTTTTCTGGGAACATCAGTCTACTGTGTATAGAAATAGCTGGTTTTTGTATTTTTGTTTTCTGGATTTTTAAATTTTAAATATTTTTTTAATTACAGCATATTACGGGGGTACAAATGTTTAGGTTATATATATTGCCTTTTCCCCGCCTGAGTCAGAACTTCAAGCGTGTCCATCCCCCAGACGGTGCACACGCCCATTAGGTGTGAATATACCCATCCCCTCCTCCCCCCTCCCACCTGCCCAACACCTGATGGCTGTTTTATAAAAGTGAGTGTATGGGAGGAGGGTTTGGTAAACACAGAAGGCTCTCTAATCCTTTCATAAGGCTGTATACCTGTACAGAACAGCAACAGCTGCTCAGTGTTTTTGTTGGTATAATTCTGGTGTTCTTGAGCCATAGGACAAATGGTTTGGGGATTTATCTATTTCCAGCTGGGCAGCTTGTTCTGTTCCAAGGACTTGGCATTAGTGGGTCTCAACTGCATTTTTCAATCCAATTCTATCCATCTTGCAATTGGATATAAGAGTTCCTAGATTCTGAAAATTGCACTTTTAGGTGGCTTTTATCAATTTTTACCTTTTTGTGTGACAAATTGGGAGAGGCTGACTCTGGTGCTCTCAGCCAGAAGTTATTGGAAACCCGACTCCAGTGGGGAAGGTGGGCAGTGTATGTGTCTGCTTCAACTGCAACTTGTGAAGCATTCTCAGAGGCCCAAAATGAAAGGGGACAATCATCATTTATTTCTGGCGTAATGAACCCTGCCAAAACAGGATCAACTGAGACGTCAAAATAAATCTACTTCTCCAACAGTAAGGCAGGATTTTGGGGAAAAGGTTATGGAGCTGCTGTGGATGCAAGACTATGTCACCTAAGGATGTATTTCAAGTGATACTACAGTTCACTTTTTGAGCTTTTGAGTGTCCACAGGTGTGTATTGGAGTGATTTAGGGCTTTTTGGCCCAGTGGGTGGTTTTGTCCCAGTAAGGGACAGTTTGTTGAAGGTCTACTCACCCCTTGTCTGCTTTACAGCCACGCAACAGGTATTTTTTTTTTTTTTTTTTACAAGAATCCCTTTTTTCCTGCTACTGTGGTGAAATGATCAACGATGCCATGTCTCACACCACTTAGGATCACACTAGGTTGCAGGACCATCTGCCACTAGTTGTCTGACAATTCTCAGAGAACGTAAAAACAGGCTAAGCATAAAAAAGCATTTTCAGAATTGCTCTCAATGCTCTTAGCTCAACCAGTTCCCAGCTACCAACTCTTTCTAAATAAGTCATGCATTTAGCTCAGTTCAAAGCCTAAAGTTATAGATCTTGCTTTTGTGTAAATGTGCAATGCCTCCTGCTGTGTTTCATCTTCCCAAATGCAAGCAAACCCACCTGCTCTGCCTGTTGGATTTCTTCCAGCTCGTTTCCATTTGTCTTAGTTTACTCTCAAGGTTTTTGCCTTATTGACTTATCAAGGAGACCTCGTCATTTATTTCATGAAGATTATCTTTTTATGGCTGTGCTGTTGGATCAGCAGAACACAATTTTGGTGTTGATTATATTTATTTAGATTTAGTAGGACAAGATGATGGATTTTTTTGGGGGGGGGTAAAAAATACCACACTCCCTGAGAGACAGGGACTGATGAGTAATTCATGTGGTGGAAAGAGTCCTTTCTTCCACTGCTGTTCACCAGAGGTGTTGAGACAAGCTGGGGTGATACCAGATAACCTAAAACCTACACTGAGCTCTCTTTGAACTTGTTACACTGAGGACAGGCTGTTCTGGGAAAGCAAACCTCTTGAGGAGACCTGCTAGACCAAAAGGTGCTCATTTGAGATCCAGACATAGAAAGATTAAAGAGCTTTAACTGGATCCTGTAGTAGCTGAGTGTTCTCTGGTCAAGGGCCCTGTCAGTTTTGTTCTGTTCCATTCTTGAGGGGCTCAGTGTCTTTCGGTGGAAATTTACTGGGCTGAGCAGGGAGGGGATGATAGGAAAATCCTAACACATTAGTGACTTTCCCCCATGAGTCTCGCTTTTCTTGACCTGTAAAATGAGGCCAATAATTATTATTTAGGGACTAAGCTGCTGAAAGAGACCTCAAACTACATTTTTTTTTTAAAGACACTGGCTTAGAGGTTTGCTTCTCTGCTCATGTAATTGTTTTGAGGTGGGCATTCCAAGCTAGGCAGGTGGCCCTGCTTCTTTAAATCACTCAAGAGCACACTATCCTTCTGTCTTGCTGCTAGCTCATGTCGTAGGCCATTTTCCACACTTACAAGGGCAAAGCTGGGTCTCAGCAAATCCATCTGGCCTGCAAGGATGTCAAAAGAAGAAATTCAGGATGAGCAATTTTAAGTCTCAGAAACAAGAGCTTTTGCTCTTCCCCTCACATCCCATTAGTGAGAACTGAGTCACATGACTGTATCTAGCCACATGGGAAGCTGAGAAATGTAATCTTGAACAGGGAGAACATGTGCCCAGGCGAATGGGATTTTGAGGACAAATAGTTATATTCTTTTTAATTTCAAAATACTAATTAAGGGGGTATAAGTTGTTTTTTTTTTTTTTAACAAGGATATCTTGTATAATGCTTAAGTCAGGGCTTTTGGTGTGTCCGTCACCAGAATAGCATTCCTTGTACCCAATAGGTAAGTTTATATCCCACACCCACCCTCCCCGCTTCTTAGTTTCTTAAGTCCTTTATATCACTTTGTGCCCATGTGTACCCATCTATTAGCTCCCACTTATGAGTGAGAACCTACAGTGTTTGTTTTTCCATTCCTGAGATATTTCACTTAGGACAATTGTCTCCAGTTCCATCCACGTTGCTGCAAATGACATTATTTCATTCCTCTTTGTGAATGAGTAGTACTTCATGGTTTATATTTACCATATTTTCTTTATTCACTCAGGAATTGAACTGTGCTTAGATTGATTTCACATCTTTGCAATTGTGAATTCTGTCCATAGAAACATTTGAGTGCAGGTATCTTATTAATAAAATGATTTCATTTCCTTTGGGTAGATATCCAGTAGTGGAGTTGCTGAATTGAATGGTAGGTCTACATTTATTTATTAGAGAAACCTCCATACTGTTTTCCATAGAGGTTGTATTACCTTTGCAGTCCCACCAACAGTATATAAGCTTTCTTTCTCTCTGCATCCAGCCAGCATCTATTGTTTTTTGACTTTTTAATGGCCATTCTGATAGGGGTAAGATGGTATCTCATTATAGTTTTAATTCACATTTCCCTGATGATTAGTGATGTTGAGCAGTTTTTCATGTTTCTTGACCATTTGTCTATCTTCCTTTGAAAACTTCTGTTCATGTCTTTTGCTCATTGTTTGGTAGGGTTGTTTTTTGTTCCTGATTTGAGTTCCTTGTAGATTCTGAACATCAGACCTTTGTCAGACATATAGTTTGTGAATATTTTCTCCCATTTTATAGGTTATCTATTCACTCTTAATTATTTCCTTTACTCTTAAGAAGCTTTTTAATTTAATTAAGTCCCATTTACTTATTTTGCTATATTTGCCTTGGGGTCTTAGTCATAAATTCTTTGCCTAAGCCAATGTCTAAAAGAGTTTTTCCTACATTTTCTTCTGGAATTTTTATGGTTTCATACCTTAAATATAAGTCTTAAATTCATCTTGAATTAATTTTTGTATATGGCAAGAGAGAGGGATCCTGTTTCATTCTTCTGCATCGGCTACCCAATTTTCCCAGTGTCATTTATTGAATAGGGCTTCCTTTCTCCAGTGTATGTTGTTATATGCTTTGTTGAAGATCAGTTGGTTGTAGGTAGATAGTTTTATTTCTGGTTTCTATATTCTGTTCCATTGATTTATATCTCTACCTTTATACCAGTACCATGCTGTTTTTGGTTTCATAGCCTTGTAGTATCATTTGAAGTCAGATAACATGATGCCTTGAGGTTTCTTCTTTTTATTTAAGATTGTTTTGGCTATTCAGGCCCTTTTTTGATTCCAAATGAAGCTTAGGATTATTTTTTCTAGATCTGTTAAATATGACACTGGTATTTTGATGGGAATTCTGTTGAATCTGTAAATCACTTTGGGCAGTATGGACATTTGAATGATGTTGATTCTACCAAGCCATGAGCAGGGGATGTTTTCCATTTGTTTGTGTCATGTGCAATTTCTTTCATCAGTGTTTTGTAGTTCTCATTGTAGAGGTCTTTAACCTCCTTTGTCGGGTATATTCCTAGGTATTCTATTTTCTTTGTAGCTACTGTGAATGGTATTGATTCCTTAATTTGAGTCTCAGCTTGATTGCTATTAGTATGTAGAAACGCTACAGATTTGTGCACATTGATTTTGTAACCTGAGAATTTGCTGACTTTATCAATTCCAGGAGTCTTTTGGTGGAGTCTTTAGGACTTTCTAGATACAAGGTCATATCATCAGTAAAGAGGGATAGTTTGACCTCCTCTTTACTAATTTGGATGCCCTTTACTTCCTTCTCTTGCCTGACTTCTCTGGCTAGGACCTTCAATACTATGTTGAATAGAAGTGGTGACAGTGGGTACCCTTGTCCTGTTCCAAGTTCTTAGGGGGAGTGCTTTCAACCTTTCCCCATTCACTATGATGTTGGCTGTGGGTTTGTCATATATCCTTTTATAATTTTGAAATATGTTCCTTTTATGCCTACTTTGTTGAGGGTTTTTATTATGAAAGGGTGCTGGAATTTATCGAGTGCTTTGTCTGCCTCAAGATGATCATGTGGTCTTCATTTTTGTTTCTATTTATGTGGTAAATCATTTTTATTGATTTGCATATGTTAAACCACCTTGCATCTGTAGGATGAAACCCACTTGATCATAGTGGATTATCTTTTTGATGTGCTGTCGAATTCAGTTTGCTAGTATTTTGGGGTGGCTTTTTGTATCTGTGTTCATGAGGGAAATGGGTCTGTAGTTTTTGGTTTTTGTTTTTTGTGGGTTTTTTTTGTTTTTTTGGTGCACTTTACTGGCTTTGGTGTCAGGGTGATACTGGCTTCATAGGTGTTAGGGAAGATTCCCTCCTTCTCAGTGTTATGCAGTATTTTCCACAGGATAGGTACCAGTTCTTCATTGTATGTCTAGTAGAATTTGGCTGTGAATCCATCTGGTCCAGGACTTTTTTTGGTTGGGAGATATTTTATTACTCCTTCAATCTCACTGCTCATTATTAGTCTGTTCAGGGTTTCTATTTTGTCCAGATTCAGATTTGGGAGATTGTGTGTTTCTGATAATGTATCCATTTCCTCTAGGTTTTCTAGTTTGTTTGCATAAAAGTTTTCCTAGTATTCATCAATGATATTTTGTATTTCTGTGGTATCACAGTTGTGATGTCTCCTTTCTCATTTGTGATTGAGCTTATTTGAGTCCTTTCTCTTCTATTTCTGGTTAATCTGGCTAGTGGTCTACTGATTTTATCTTTTCAAAGAACCAACTTTTTGTTTCATTGATCTTTTGTATTTTTCTTTTCTTTTTTGATTTCCATTTCATTTAGTTTTGCTCTGAGCTTTGTTATTTCTTCTGCTTTGGGGTTTGGTTTATTCTTTTTCTAGTTCCTTGAGATGTGACATCAGATTGATAATTTGGGTTCTTTTCATATTTTTGATGTAGGCATTTAAGGGTATGAACTTTCCCTTAGGGCTGCTTTTGCTGTATTCCATAGATTTTGAAAGTTTTGTATCCCCTTTGTTATTCAGTTCAAGGAATCTTTTGATTTCCACCTTAATTTCATCACTGACCCAAGAATTATTCAGCATCACATTGTTTAATTTCCATGACTTTGTGTAGATTTGAGTGTTTCTCCTGGAAATTATTTCCAGTTTTATTCTGTGGTCTGAGAAGATACATGGTATGATTTTGAGTTTTCTGAATTTGCTGAGAGTTGTTTTGTGGCCTGTGATATAATCAATCGTGGAGAATGTCCCATGTGCTAATGAGAAAAATGTGCATCAGTAGTTTTTGGGTAGAATGGTCTGTAAATATGTTAGGTCCATTTGTTCTAGAGTCCTGCTTATGTCCAATGTTTCTTTTTTCATTTTCTGCTTTGATGATCTGTCTAATTCTGTCAGTGGAGTGTTCAAGTCTCTGACTATTAAGATTCTACTGTTTCTCTCTTTGCTTAGATCTAGAAGAATATGCTTTATGAAACTGGCAGCTTCTATGTTAGGTACATATATATTTAGGATTATTATGTCTTCTTGTTGAATTGCTTTCATTACCATTATCTAATGACCATCTTTTTTTTATACCATTGTTGAAGTCTATTTTATCTGATCTGACAATGGCTGTACCTGCTCCCTTTTGGTTTCCATTTACATGGAATATTTTTTTTCATTCCATTTACCTTGAGTCTGTGGGGTTCAGATATGTTTCTTGGAGACACGAAATACTCGGGTTATGTTTTTTCATCCATTCAGCCAGTCTGTGTCATTTAAGTGGGACATTCAGACAGTTCATGTTGACTGTTACTATTGATACATTGGGTACTGTTCTGTTCACTATGTTGGTTGATACCTTATTTTGTTTTGTTTTCCCTTTTGTGCTATTGTTTTCTAAGAGCTGTGAGCTATAACTTTCAGGTATTTTTATACTGATTGGTATCTATTGTGCTATTGCAGCATATATAATGCACTTCTGAGCATTTCCTGCAGGGCAGGTCGAGTAGTGACAAATTCTCTTAGAGTTTGCTTGTCTGGGAAAGACTTTATTTCTCCTTCATTTGTGAAATTTAGCCAAGAATTTTGTCTCTTGCTAACCTGACAGTTATTCTGTTTAAGGAGAGTAAAGATAGAATCCCATCCCTTTCTGGCTAGTAAAGTTTCACTTGAGAAGTCTGCTGTTGTCTGATGCATTTTCCTTTCTAAGATACTCATGGCTTGTAGGAGTTCCTCCATCATGTTGACTTTGGCCACTCTGATGACTATGTCCCTTGGTGATGATTACCTTTTTGCAGTGAATCTCCCAGGTGTTTGTTTAAATCTCTGGCAAGATTAGGGAAGTTTTGCTCACTTGTTTCCTCAAATAGGTTTTCTAGCCCTTGTGGGTTTTCTTCTTCACCCTCAGGGATGCCTCTGATTCTTATATTTGGCCATTTTACATAATACCCTATTTCTCATAGACTTTATTCCTTCCTCTTGATTCTTTGTTCTTAATTCTTTTGAATTAATCTAGTCAGTCAAAATTAGTCTTCAAAATCTGAAATTGTTTCTTCTGTTTGGTCTAGTCTAAAAACTTTCATATTCCTTTAAATGAATTTTTCATTTTCAGAAGTTCTGTTTTTTTTTTAATGTATCTATCTCTTTGGTAAATTTTTCATTCATTGGCTGAACTATTTTTCTGGTTTGAGTTGGTTTTCCATTTTACACTGGATTTCATTGAGTTTCCTTACAATCCATATTTGGAATATTTTATCTGTCATTTCAGTATTTTCATTTTGATTGGGATCCATTGCTAGAGAGCTGGTGTGCTCCTCTGAGAGTGTCCTTTCCCTCTGATTCTTCATACTTCTGGAGTTCTTGTACTGATGTCTTCTCATCTGGAGCAGCTGTCACTTGTTTTTGGATGTTCTTTTGTTTAGATGGGGCCATTTTCCGCCTATCTCATTCTTAAGGGTGTGTCTACAGCATATGTTGGGTAAGGACCTTTGCCTTTGCTTCTGGGTACTTTGATAGGGGTAGATGCAGTGATTTTCTTAATTGCTAAGTTCTTTGGAGGCTGTAGTGGTGGTATACTATGTGTGTGAGCAGATTCCCTATCTCACAAGGGAAGATGGAGGTCTTTGAAATCCTTTCTCTTTCTGCAGCCCTGTGGTCATCTTAACAGTGAATTATATTGGGATGCCCAGTGTAATCTCTGAGACAGTAGGTGGTGCTTGTGGGTAGGAGTCAGCCATACCCTATTATGATTGAGTCAGTAAATGCTGTATTGGGCTGCACAAGTTGTCCTTGCTAGTAGGTGGCACTTGCAGGAAAGAGGCAGCTGCAGTATTTTTTTTTTTATGGACCTATGATTGGCTCTAGCCCCTTAGGAGAAGCACTTAAATGCCTCATCTTGGGGGCAGGGCCCTGGAGCTCCCAGGGGACTCCTTATTCTCCACCACTGCAGAAGTTGGAGGGAGGAGCAAGGCTAGGTGGGGCAAGCCTGCCTTCAGACTCCACAGAGGTGGAGGGTCATCTCCCAGGCTGCTGGGGAAAGCCACCAGGGAGGGGCTAAAGTGGCACCCCCCCCAAGCCAGAAAGTCTGCTTGTGGGAGAGGGGCCATCTGAGATTCATGGACTGGTTGTAGGGAGTGGGTTCACTCTTCTCCCTCCTTACCTGTCCCAACGTTTCCTTCCAGTGTCTGGCTGCAAGTAGCCAAACTAGCTGTGCTCCCTAGCAATGTCACCATGGCTGAGGGCTTCCCTTTGGGGGGACGGGTTCTTCAAAAGTGCACTGGAGGTTGGACCTACACTGCACTGCCCTCTCAATTCTACCCCTGTGCACTCCCTCATTTCTTGAAATTAGTTCACAAATCTTTATGTTTCCTGGAGCAACATGATCAAATCCTGGGGGTATGGGACCTGGCCTGAGGCCTTTAAAAGGAAAGGTGTGAGCCCCACTCTCTGTGGAAGCCTCAGTGTAGTGGATGTGCCAACAAAGTTGAAGCAGCTGCTCCTGAGAGCCCTGGCTAAGTCGCCCCTTGGGGTACCCATTCTACTTGGCAAGAGTTGAGAAATGTTTATGTGGGGACCAGTGACACAAAAACAGAAGGGCTAAAGCTCCCTAGGGAGGACAAAGGCACACAATGGGTGGAGAAACAGTATGGTGCCCACTGTCTTGGCTCGGGTCTATGGTGAGGGGGAGTGACCCCAAGGGGGCTAGAAGCCTGTGCTTTGTTTTCAAGAAGCTCCCAGCTCACTGCCAGCAGCGCTTGTGAGCTCATGAGGGTTGAGAAGCTCTCCAGCAGCTCGAGAGCCTGCTGCCTTCCAGACATGTGAGGGAAGGAGAAACAAAATCGCCGCCTACCCTTTCTGCCAGGCTCCAAGCCTATCGGGGGTTGATCTCTACTAAAATCTTGCTCATTCTCATTCTGCTCCACAACTTCTCCTGTGGAATCTCCAGTAGGTTCTTGCACTTTTACTTCTGAATTAACCCTGAGCTATGTTTTTTTTTCATCTTTCTGAGACATTCTGGTGACTGATAACTCTATTCAGCCACTTTTCCTCAAGACTCCCAAGTAGCTATTACCCAGAAATACTGAAATCAATAGTTAGAAGTAAAAATTAAAAAATATTAAATAATAAAGTGCTAATATAGAGTATTGCTGGGGACCTAACAATAAAAGCTTTCTTCTGCTTGCACTTATTAGCGGTGCAAGGAGGGGAAATTAGAAACATGATGCACAGCTCTAAATAAAGACAGGAGGGAAATGGGAAGAACTGAGTCAGGTCTGGTAACACATAAAATTTATGTAACTCTCATTCCTGAATGGTTTAATTAACTGGGTGTCACAGTGGAGGTTGTATATAAATAATTCTTTTAAAGGGCTTCTATGAAAATATGACAAGTAGACGGACTCATTCCTTTTTAGTTATGGGACCATGGCTTATACTTTTTGTTTCTAACGAAGTTTTTTGGAAACTATAGGAGTTAGATAATTGCTGGTTTATTATTTATTGTTCAAATATATTCAGTATTGAAAGTTCTAAGGTAATAAGTGTAAGCATAGATTAAACTCAGACTAGAGGGCCCTGTCAGTTGAGCAGTTCATGCTTGAATTTTTAATACAGATACCATGATATCTGTAACTTTGGATTGATCCAAGGATTTAGATATACTTGCTCAATAATACATGTGAAATGTCTAAATCCACTTAAGACTATTAATTAGGATGTTTGGCAAAAACAAAGTTTTGTGGAAAGTAAAATCCACAGACTTAATAAATCAATCCCATTTGTTATAACTGACAAAACAAACAATAGCCATTTATGATTGTGAAGATACATATTGAAAGTTATTTCTGTTTGATGTAATTATGGAGGGTTGTTATTTTATGTTCTTCTAGTATTTTCTATCCCTAAGAAGGAGAAAATTAATGTAGGGAGTTGGAGGGTAAATAGAATAAGACTTGATATCATCAGGCCTTTTAGGAAATTTTCTAACTCCAAATGTTCCAAAAGGCTTTTCAGATTGTCCATAATCACAACCACCCAGTATCCCCATTAGGTGACCAGGGGAAGTAGGTAGGACCTTGGTTGTTTTCTCAAATATAAACCTAAAGAAGTATTATGTGTGGCCCCCAAGACAGTGGTGGGAACAGAATTGGAACCTGTAACATGTCCATTCAAGACCCAAAACTCATGAAATTCATTATTCAGAGAAACATAATGAACACAAAAAACTTACATTTCCTTTGCCATTGTTTCCTTCTTTAATGCTCCCTAGTGCCCCATACTCTTTCAGGAAACAGCTCCCCACTCCTTCCTCTCAATGAACATCAAAAGGCCTAGAAGCTATTTGTACATGCACCATATGTTTGAATCAAATCTTGTTTCAAGTTCGAAGTGGGAATTCTGGGGGGTGTGGCAGGGCTACTCCAGGATATGAAGGCAATTACATTCATTTTCCACATCTACCAAATCTAAGGTAGCCTATCTCCGATAAGAGATTTGTCTTTTAAATTTAACTCTATATTTCCAGAGTACAGTTCATTATCTTTGGGTTTTTCAAATGTCTTCACACTGCAAGTTGTGACAGTGAATTCTCAATACAAATAACTGGGGAAGGGGTGTGGTAGAAATTACTAGTTATAAATGAAAAGCACTTATTAAGACCTCCTAAACTTGAAATAGTGTTACTATCGGGCCTGGGGTTCCAGCCTTACTCCTTTCCTTAGCATTTGCTCTTATTCAAATCTTATTTTCTGTAAGTTGGTAGTAAAAGCAAACTTGGCCATAAAAAGCTCAGTGCTATTAATGGCTCACAAATAGAGAACGTGTATTTTCTTGTCATATAACTATGATTCCATTTACCTTCTTGGGATGGTAGGAGAAGAATGGGAAAGAAGGGATACTAATAAACCTATAGCTTTACTTATTCTACCTTGAGAAGTTTTTATTTTTCTTCAGGTGAAAAGTATTTAATCTCCTATAACTCAGCAATACAGTAGGATCGGGAGAAAGTATGACTGAAAATGTTATATGTTAAGGTAAATGTGTATTCCTAGTAATTCTTTAGGGTCCATTTGAACCAATATTTAAGGGGGTTCTTTGGTCACAAGAAAGTTTGAGCTTAATAAGGAAAGCAAATCTGGCTTAAGAAATCTCAATACTTTCAGTCAACATAAATTTAATAAAACACTAGTTCAAAGGCATCAGTAATAGGTGCTACACAAAAAGTAGCCAATCTCAATTTTTCAGATGTGCAAAAAAAAAATCACTTATGAACATGCTACAGTAAATAATATATATATCCAAGAAAGATGAAAACAAAATAATTGTTAAATATAAAGCCATGCAGCTTAATGCCTGAGTTAAGAAAGGAATCTTTAAAAGAAGGATCCAGGGGAACTTGTTTCAGTATAGGGTATAATCAATACCTTCTGTCTAGAAAAGGAAATGCATGCCAAAAATCTGAGTATCCTTAGATTTAAGTATAAAAACAGTCTCAATGGGGAACTTCCCTCGAACAAAAATGAGACCAGGAACCTGGCAGGTCCAAATTAGGAGAACAGCACACGTCTTGATCTTGGCTGCCTGAAAAAGGGTCCTATAGAAGATTATCACCCTTCTCCATTCCCAAAGATACACAAACAGCCCTATGGGAAATATCTGGATTGTTGTCTTTGGATGGTTACATTTCCTCTTTAGTTTTATGATTATTTTTTGATTTCTAGAGAAGTGAAAATATTGCCTTACTTTTTACATTAATAAGAAATCACGAAATACATGTATATTTTGAAAAAAATATAATTTACTACCAATATGTAAAGGAAAGGGAAAAAGAGTTTAACCCTAAAATGTTTGAAATGCAAATTGAAGACAGCTAACTTTCTAGTTGTAACTGTGACAAAACAGGCTTGGGTGTAGTTCAGACATGTTAAGATGCCTTAAGAAATGGGGTTTAAAAACCACACAACTTTTTATTTGGTCTTCTATCTAATGTTACCTAGGGTTCCATGATTGACTGCCTCTTGCTAGAGCTGTGCTATTTAATGGAAGCTCCACACTTGAGGGTAAGTCTGATCCAAACCTCTAAATACTTAAGGGCATCATGAGTGCCCCGAAATCCTTTCAGTAGAACAAAGGAAAACTTACTAGGAGATGATGCTACAAACTCCGATTATTGTGTTGAAGAAATGACCTGCAGTATGCATGAGAAAAGATAAGGAACAGGACAATCATTTTCTCCCCTTGCACCCAACCTGGCAAACACCTCGAGAAGGCTTTAAAGTTTAACAGAAGTAAATGACAAAACAGGCAATTGTAAGAGATACATACATATCCGAACCTTTGAAATCCAAGCTTTTAAATGCTTTGCCTATCCCGCGTGAGCTAAGGGATAAGGATGCATTCTATCTGAGGAGTTTTAGAGACCATATCTCTGCCCTTCATGTCTTAATGAGAGGTGCCTCTTCCAATCCTATGGGAACCCTCTCTCTGACATGAGCTTATCTGTGTATGCTTCCCTCCCTTTCTTTGAAATTTAGGATTCCACACTGATCCCTGTAAACTTCATTCTAAGTAAGACAAAAATCTTCCTCCTTGGCCAATTATCTATCCATCCTATGCCTGCCTTCTCTCTCTGTTTTCCATCAACATGACCATACACTGAACACCCATACTAGGTCAAGCATTGCGCTAGGTGTCTGGACCATGCATTCTCTGTTCTCATCTTAAATCCTCTTATTTAGGCATCTTCCCTCAGGGGTACTGCCTTTGGTTTCCATATATTCAGAGGAATTTCTCTTCCTCATCAAGCTACAGATAAAATGACAGAGTGAGCATGGCATAGTATGAAAGAGCATGGACTCTCTCACAGAGACAGGGTTTTAAGCATTGGCTCTTCCATTTCCTACCCATGTCTCCTTGGATGAGTTGCTTACCTTCTCTCAAGTACTCTCTCAGGGTAATAATACTTACTACACAGAGCTGCTAAAGGAATTCAGGTAAATTGCCTTAAACAATACCCAGATTATGGGAAGCATTTGATAAATGGTAGCAATTCTAACATCCAAGAGATAGGTTCCAATTCATTTGATATTGGCATGTTCAGAATGGTCAGTTGACTTTTTAACACCCTTTTATATGCATTATGTGGAGAGCCTACTCCGTATTTATTGTAATAACAAATGAAAGTACATAGTTTAGTGTTTCTCCTCATTTGTATAAGTTTTAAGAAAGTCCTCTTCTTGCCGCTCTTGTGGTACATGAGTTAATGGCAATTTTACTATAATCCCCATCCTTTTGTTTGCTTTTCCCCTGCATTTCCTTAAATTGAGAAATACCAGTAAATTCAGATTAGCCACAACCAAATCATGGTTCTCCTTCCTCTCATCTTCTTGTAATTTAAACTTTCCACATCCTAGAAGTGAGAAATGTGAGTTCCCAATGTTTCCACAGCTTCACTAAGCCTAAGCAGGCTGGAAAATGTTGTATTGGACAGTTTGAACCGGTGAATTTTACTACTTTCCCCACATACGCCTGAAGATTTTCCTATTTAGCTCTTCTCTCCCTCCCGTGTCTTCAGCGTCCCATCATGAGCTGTAATGAGTTCTTTGTCATTTCCCTTGTTTTGTTCATGGGTTTTAAAACAAAAAGTCCTAAAATATTTTTCTCTGTACTTGTGGTACCCAGCTAAGACCAGGGATCTAGAAAGGATCCTTCACTTGCCTGCCTGGAAATTCTTTCTATCCCAATATGTACCCAGGTTTAATACATTTTTACCATATTTAAGTCTTACCTAAAGGTTTTTTCTAGAAAAATCACATTCTGGGCATGCTATGTTCTGGCTGAAGTGCCTAGGCTTTGTTTTTATACTGTCAGAGGTATGACTTGTGAGTTTCCCTTTATCTATGAGGGAAAGTTGACCTTTTGTGCTAACTCCCCTTCCTGGTGAGTCAGCCTTCTCTCTCTGGGGCTTGCCGCCTGCCTTGCTCAGTGCCAACAGCTTCGCACATTCCACGGATTCACCACCTGCCTCTCCTTCGACAGGCTCTTCTTCAAATCCACCGCGCATAGTCCTTGACCCAAAATGACTTCTCTATATGGCCAGTTACTTAATTTTCAAAGCCTCAGTTTTGCTATATGTAAAAAAACATAAAAATAACATTATTTATCATCCTATTGGGACATATTAAATGGAAATAATGCAAATGAGGGCTACTAGCAATGATCATCTTTTCCAGGAAGGAGGTAATGGTGAAATAATGAGAATTTATTTTATCATAAAAATTCAACCCTTAGGCAGCTACAAACAAGTAGCAATTTCCTTATTATATTTTTCCCTTAGGAACTTGGCCTAAACTTCTTCAGGATCTATTTTTCTTCTTGTATTTTCAGTTCACAATTAGTAGAATGGAAAGGAATAGAAGTAAATCTTCTTAAGACCTTTCAAAGCTTACATAAGAGTTTGGAGAGGGGAAGGTTGTCACAGCCGTTGATTAATTTACTCAACAAATACCGAGTGCCTGCTCAGTGCTACATCACTGTTTCTATATAGAAAGGAACTACCCCTCTGGGACAATGTCCTCACTTAGCAGAGGACAGCAATCTAAGGAGTAGAGGACACATGTGTTTGCATAAGCTACAGAAAAATCATATGCCAAGGATCCTACATCTGTTTGCTGATTTCAAGAGCTGAGCTAAGCCTTTTTATATATAGTAATAGGAATCAACCTCTCCATAGTAATAACACGATGGTTCCAGTAGGAGAAAGCAGTGATTTCTACTGAAGTGTATTTTTAATAAAGACTGCCTTTTGTAGTAGGTTTCAGTATCAACGCTGATAATTTTTTTTTAATTTTCATGACTATAACATTTTTGAATAAAACATACAGTATATCAGGCTTTCACAGGAACATGTGTCTCTACTCTAGCAGGCTTTTTTTTTAAAAAAAAAACAGGAAGATATTTAAAATTAAAGAGTTTTTATGAGGGCTAAGCAGAAGGTCTTATTACACTCCCAACCAAGGAGTGGTAGCATGTAAATCGTTAGATAAGATTGTTATTATCATAGAATCCTCCATCCCTCAAAAGTGAGTTTGTCCCCAACTGAGCACCATTTCGTGTGCTTAATACTTAACATGGTTGTAATTCATTTGACTTATGAATCATTATGTTTTTTCCCTTACACATATTTATACCTGTTCTAAAACTTGGCTTTATGGCACAAAGTAATGTCATACTTCAATTTTTAGTTGCAAATTACAATATTATTTTGAAGCTATAAGTAGTACTTAGGGGGAAGGGGCATGATTTCATAGGAAAAGTACTGGCTACAGTTAAGAGGACCCAGATTCTATTAATAGTTCTAGCTTTAGCCACTAACTAGCTGTGTAAATTTAGACAAATCATTTCATTTATTTAAATTCATTTCCTTATCTGAAAATAATACAGCTAGACCCCATTCAGTGTTACTATTTCAAAATAATAGACACACCTTCCCTTTCAAGCTCAAACTAACCAATTATCTAAATACACTAATTAAACTGTAATATTTCTATTTAATACAGAAGAATAGATGAAAACAAAGTGGCCCCTAATCTCACTGCTCAGACAGCTACTTGTGAGGACACACATGCATAGAGTTGGAAAAAACAAAAGTCCAAACACTGCAGGAAATGAATAAAATGAAAAGTCAAGTCTTCATCTCTATCCCTAATAGTCCCCATTCCATTTCCTGGTAGGTAAACATTGTTCATATTTTGCTGTGAATCCTTTAAAGCTTCACAGCATGCTATGAGATGTGTTTCTTATTTCCTAATATATACAGATCCTACCATAAAACCACATGCATATTGTATTTTTTAAAGAGAAATCATTATTTTAGAGAACATTTTATAACATTAGGTAGTAAAGAGTATTTGCTAAAATGTCTTTAAAATGCCTTGGTATCATTTTCCTGTCCTCTATACAGATAGAAAACCTGAAGGCACATCTGGAGACAGGTTCATGTGTTTTCCCAAACCTCTCTTAAATAGTTATAAGCAGCCCCTACAGGTTTGACTTCTTAAAGTAGGTTTTAACATTATGCTCAATTTCTTAATCCAAAGAAACTAAGCTGGGATATGGTTATCCTTTTTCAAAAAGGTGATTGTTTCTGTAAAGTTTAAATAAAACATTTAAAGAACAATCCAAGTAGCTGGAGCAAGTTAACTGTGGTATAGGACACTGCACCACCAATTTAATCGGTTCTTTCCAGTTCTCTGAAAGGGCAGTTACAGTTTCCGAAAGCCCTACAGGAAGACCTGGGCAGTGACAATAGTACCATCTGTTCTGGAAAACTGACTCAGAAATGAATTATACTCAGGGCAAGAAGATCAAGCATTCTTCTGTATTTCTGGGTAGTCTGAAATGTACGTCACAGCTGCTTGGGGCAAATTTATAGGACTGCTGGAGGTTACAGTTGCAATTCATGATGGCAAGATGAGCTCAGTGTTTGACCTAAACAGAGTTTAATTCATCAATATTTAGCAACCGTAGGATTCACATTCAAAAAGTAAATGCAACCTTCTTTTAACATAAGGGAACCAAGAGTACATCAGTAAAGGAACAGCCCTGCATCACTTCTTCAGTCAAACCAATGTCAGTCCTCACATATGATAACTGTATTAGAAAAGTCATCTTTAAATGCAAAGAAAACTCTACTTGTGTATATTAAAGATTACCAATAAAAAGAAACCTACAAAAGGGCCTGTGCACCCTATTATTCATAAATGGACAGCAACATGTCATAACAAGAGCACAGACTCTAGGGCTTGCCTTGCAGTTTTCAAATCCCACCTCTGATTCTCACTTGCTGTACTTGTCTTGGGCACATCTTTAGTCTCTTTCTCCATCTGAAAAATGGGGAAAACTATCTAAGTTAATACATGCACAACTTTTCTGGCTATAGTTACATGCTATGTAATACTATTTTTATTCATATTCAATGGGTCTATACCTAAAGCATATGAAAGGTTCAAATAAAGACAACCAAATGGTAACATCAAAAAATAATTTATTCAAAAGCAATGTTACTGTTAATACAGTCAAAAATACATGCAAAATATTTGAAAATATTATATTCGTGAACTTAACTCTCCATTTATGAATCCATTTTTGCATAGAGATTATATGTGTGCAAATACAAAGACATGGGCCAGAATAGATGTTGTTGAATTAATTTTAAAAATAAATTTTACAGCTTTTCCTGAGAATCCCTTAATGAAAAGGCAGTGAGAAGATAATGAGAAAGGACCAAACAGATGTTGGTTTCCTCTGAAATTTGCCAAACTTTTACAGCATCATTATGATAGATTTCCATTTAGATCTCTGCAGTTTAAAAGTGGGACATTTGGACACAGAAGAGAGCAGAAATGATTAAAGGGTTGGAGACCCAGGCTTAAGAGGAAGGGATCATGGAAATGATGTTGGTTGGCCAAAAGAGGATCAGGCTGAGAGTGACTTAATTACAGTCCCCGTGTATATATAATACACCATATAAATGGATTGGGGAACAGATGTTGTTCCACAATGAAAATAGAACAAGATGGAATGGGAGCCCTTTGGCTCTGACTTGAAAAACATCTTTCTGTCTATGAAGAGTTGTTGAGCTGCTAAACCTTTGTCTACTCAACTAGTATTTATTCAATTTCTTCTGTCTTAGGTACTATATTAAGTGCTAAGGATTAATCGATAATAATTCACATATAGACATAGATATATTGAGTGGGATTTTCCTCTGCCCCAGAATTGCACTTGCAGTAAACTTGCTGACCTATCCACACTGGAGTGTGGGAAAAGAGGAACAACCTGGTGGTGAAGGCAGCAGTGGACCGTTTTGCATTCCCACTTATATTGCACAAGGATGTATGAGTTTTCTGAGAATAGCCCAGAAAACAGCTAGGAGGGATTTTGCTTGTTGATACCCATCCAAAAAGACTGCCTTGAAGTTGGGGGTGCTGAGAGGATTTGGCAAGGAGAGAAACAGTGAATCTTCCAGCTCAAGGAACTATGTAGAGGGTAGACTCCCCTAACAACTCATCCAAGGGCAGTCTCTCCTTTAAGAGCACCAGAAGAGACCCATCATCAGGGATGCCTGCTACTCAAAGGCACCAATTACCCAGAGGAAAAAAGAGCAACCAAGAGATGAGAAATGACAAAGAATCAAACAAGAGCAACACTTCTGATACTAAATGTGTGGGGTTTATTTCTCATACTACCTAACTCTCAGGAGACACCAACTGGGTGTCCTACAATTCAATTCCGACACTATCTTCCTGGCATTAGCATCAGATCCCACAAGACTGTCGCCAATTCAGAAGCCAGTAGCAAAGTCCTGGCCTCCCACCCTTCTGACTGACCGACTATAAATGGGGGATTCCCATAATCCCCTCCTCAGGTTCAATAATTCACTAGAATAGCTCACAGAACTCAGGGAAACATTGCCTTACATTTAGCTATTTATTGTGGAACCCAGGAACACTTAAAAAGATGGGGAGGGACACGGACTTTTCATATCTTCTCCACACACACCTCCCTTCTAGCACCTCAGTGTGTTAGCCAACCTGGAGGCTCTCCAAACCCCATGGATTTCTAGGGAGGCTTCATGATGTAGACATGATTGATCAAATCATTGTCCACTGGTGATTAAGGTCAATCTCCAGCCCTTCCTCTCCATGGAGGTGGTGCATGGAGCTGAAAGCTCCAACCCTCTAATCACAGGGCTGAGTCCACTGGCAACCATCTCCTTGCCCCAAATTTCCCCCAGCTGTGTCTCTGAAACAATTGATGACTCTTAAGAGAAGTTGGAAGGAGTTTCAAACTAATTTATGAAAGGTACCTCAAAAGTTATTCCTGTTATTATGTAACAAGATGTAGAAATTCTTGTAATAGGCATATTTTATTATTTCATTTGAAAAACTTGAATATGTCATCTATTATAGAGCTGTGAAAATGTGGTTCTGGCTTGAGTGACAAAGTTTTCTGAAATGGCATCCACACACATTTTCCCATGTAAATATCACTGGTGAAGGAACATTCTGACGTGTAAGTTGGAGCTGACTAGAAATATTTTTATAAAAATTGAGGAAGTCTTTAGGTTCAATTCCCCCAAAAAGCAGATGCTGAGAAAATGATTTGAATCCGCATAGTTTATTTGGGAAGTGATCTTAGGAAGCCCCAGTAGGGGAGTGAGGAAGTGAGACAGAGAAGGAAGGAAGGAAGCCCAGACAGGAGGTATTGATGAACAGGTTAGGACTCTAGGCACCTAAGGCCCAATCCTCTCCGGTAGAACACACCTTAGGGTGGTCTCACCTGAGATGTAAGGAAGCTGGAGTATGTAGCTACCAACTCCTGACCTTTGTTGGTTGAGGGTTGCTTCTAGGGCTGTTGATGTCCAAGAACTTCTAGCCTCCTCCACACATGCATGGACCAAGCTTGCTTCTATAGCCAAAGAAAGCTCTAAGGCAGAGAGTTGCAGTAAGGAGCTATGTATGTGCACCAATAGCATCTGCAATAGAAGTTATGCAATACCTTCCCTGAAAGCCTTTGGAAAATAGGCCTCTGACTAAACTACTTAAAATCCAGTTCTTTTATTATAATTCTAAGATTCCAGGACCCTAGAAAATTTCTACTGTCATTGAGGAAGAAAAGTAAGACATTATTTGGTCACAAGGAAATAATTTTATCATTTTAAAAAAGTATATTGTGAATTATGAAATGTATAAAAATTTGTATTCAAAATGTAAGACAGAAAATGGTCATTTTTAACCTATTATGATAAAACCAGCTGGGGTCTGTTCCATGGATGATTTACTTGTTTAGAAGCTTGCTATAAATATGACATAATCCATTGTTCTTATAAGTTAGTCTCAATAAGGCAGTTAGTTGGGATTCTCTTTGTGACATGAATACCTTTTTCTTTTCCTGTCTCCAGTTGTTGAGCCCAAAATTTTCCTAGCATTATAAGGGACAGTACTAGGTTCACCTCAGGGAGGGGTATATGCTGTTCTCAACTCTCTTTGATGCCTTCCTCTCAAAATCAAGTTAAATACTAAGAGGCTGAAAGTTTGTGATTAACACATCCTTACCTGGTGCCCAAGTCGCCAAAAGTCTGCCCAGGAAAGAACATGCATTCTCAAAGGGCCATCCTCCAGTTGACTCTGTGAATGGGGTCTGTTGAACCCCAAAACACATCATGATTACCATTTGCAAAGCACCTTCAATGTAGATGGTGTCTTGCAGTTTACAAAGTTCTGTTGCACACACTGACTTATTTAATCCTCAAGATATGCAGGACATAAATTATTATATCCCTTTTATTAGGATGGAAACCATGATTTAAAACAGATTAAATTCCTCATTGCTAACCAAATAGTAAGTGCTAGAGCTGGAGCACAAACTCAGAGGGAGGTTCTTAACCCTCTTTCCACCAGCCCATTCTTGTCTCATGTAGGAGAGTAGATAGATCATTGTACATTTAGGCAATAAATCATTGAACTTTGTCACTGAACTGTGACAGAGATCTACCTTAAGCTAAGGCAAAAATTTTTTTTTTATTAGAAATATGATTGAACTTTTGTTTCTAAACCTGAGTACTCAACTTTCTTTGGCCCCAAGCAAATAAAATTGGAATGACATATGCTAAATGTTTTAGTTATCTAAAACTAACTGCCTATAACAAATTATCCCCAACTTGAGCAGTTGAGCTGGGGGTTCTGAGTCAGTCAGGGTAGGTATTCTAGAGGCTATAGTCAAGCTGTTGGCCAGGCAACAGTGACCTGAGGCTGGAAGACCCCCTTCCAGGATCAGGTTGTTGGCAGGCCTCAGTTTCTCACGGGCTGATGTCTGGCTGTCCCCATTCCTTGCCATGTGCACCTCTACATGTGCTGCATGAGTGTTCCCAACGACATGGCAGCTGGCTTGCCCTGAGCGAGTGGACCACACAAACTTGTGGGAGCCACTGGGAAGTGCCTTGGAGGCTGGCTACCAACTCAGAAGCATACAAATGTAGGGGCATTTTATTCCCTCTGTTACTCCTCAGAAGCACAACAGAATATATAAAGTGGAATTTTTTCCATGTGTAAGTACAGGCACACAATTCAGTGTACCTACTATTATGCCATATTATATCATCTCTAGTAGACTGAGCTCAGAACAGATACTAATGTAGGACTGATAAGACAGTAAAACCTCATCTCTATATTCAAAGAGCTCAATCGAAAAGAATATGTCAAATAACGTAAATCAGGAGATCGTCAATAAGAGAAAGCTCAAAAAAGTACAGTGGGTCCAAACAATGATGGTGAGCTGCTGTGCACTCAGGGAAGAACAAGACACAGTACCTAGAAGAAGTGGCATATGATATGGGCCCTTTGAAATGAGTAAAGAGAAAGGAGATCATATAAGACCCAGAGGAGAGAATCTGTGAATCAGAAATTCTGCTAATAGTAGTCTCGTGACTATAGGAGTCCCCCAGGGAAAACAAGTGCATGTAGTTTGAAGTGACAACGATTTGATGTAGAAGTAGCGACTTGTGAAGCCTCTAATATACTAGACTCAGCTTCCTGCTTGAATTTCTTCAGTGCCTTCCTTTTACCTGGAATAGGTTAAGGCAAACTCCTTAGCATGGTCTTCAAGACACCCTAGTCTGGCCTGCAGCTTGGGAGCCTTACGGCTAACCACCACCCTGCCTCCATGTCCCCTGTCCCATCTCCTTATTATCCCGGGGCACGCCAGGCTGGGGACCTGCTGGACAGGCACACTTTTTCACCCATACTATTTCTTCTGCATGGAATATCCTGCATATCTCTCTTCACACCATCACCGCCTCACCGTTCTAAATTCAGTTCAAAGGTTGCTTTGTTTAGAAATATTTTTCTAATTCTCCTCTCTCCCAAACCTCATCCCAGCTGTAAAACCATCACTGGAAACAATAAATAGGCACTCTTACGATTCATGGCTTATTTGAAATAAACTAGCATGACATGGTTTGACATCTTTTTCCTTGATCAAGGAATGTAGGTAAAATAGATAAAAGGATGCATCTTAAAATCAACAGTGCCTTCAATTTGATTGAATTTGCATGTTTACTCTTTCCCTGAAACGGAAAAGACCTTGAGGTCTGTCATCAGTTATTTTATATGCCCATTGCGTGTCACATCACCCTGTATAGTAGGCGCCCCACACATGTTTAAAAGAAGCTCCACTGTTCTCTACCTAGTTTAGGAAAGGTGACCCTGATTACCCCATGTTATTTCAAAGGGTCAGCTTAAGGTGAGTGGAAATTCCATGATCTGTTAACCTTGTTACATCGTTGGGCCTTAAATTTCACAACTCCCTTCCTTTCATGTCATATATCCCTAAACCTTCCTGGAATTGATGTCACAAACCCCAAGTTTCTTGGCAGAACACTGTGGTTTTGGACTTAGAACTATAAATATATACAGGTGGTGAAATGCCGGGTCAACAGAGTCAGGCCTGAACTGGAAGTGAAGCTTTCATCTTTATTAGCATGTGACCTTATTGTTTGTTAACCACCCTGAACCTTAGTTTTATCCTCTGTAAAATGGGGGTAATATAACTCATTTCTCAGGATAGTTGTAAGAATGAACTCCACTAACAAACATCTAATGTGGGGCATGGTATGTGAAAGTAGTAAGTTAATTACAGATCTTCATTGTTCCCCAGCACCTGGCACTTAACAGAATGAACAACAAAAACAAGAATCATCCACAGGTGAGCAATGTGGACTTAGAAATTCTTTCGAAAGTCATATGAATTGGGCACTGAGGCTATTGCCCAAACTAAAACACCAATTCTTGTGGAGGATTTATTTTGCTTGAGTTTCCATGTCTTTCCATTTATGATTGAGTCATTTTAAGTTTGGATCTGGTTTTACCTACTGTTTTCCTATGCCCCACATTTTTTACCACAAGGATATAGAATGTATGGCAATTGGACCATGTTTTCTCCCACATATTATGGTTTGGGGGCCCAGTCTGTGATCTGGCTTCCAGGCACTGTAATTCAATAGGTGGTATACAACAACATTTAGCCCCCATTAGCTCTGTCTTAGTAAAGCTATTTTATTTCCTCTCAACCTTTCCCATGGGCTTTGCAACTTTCTTTTGAATTTTTTTCAAAAACTCAAGGTCCTCAAGTTGCTTACCCATATTTCCCTTTCTCTATGTTGAAATGTCTTTGAAGAAGCAGGGAGTCGCTCTGACAACTGATGAAGGAGAGGGTGGTGATGAAGATATTCTAAAGGTCGTAGAACTATGGGCGCAGGGCAGACAGAAGAGATCAGGAAGGAGGGAGAAAGAGTAGAGAAGAAAAGCATTGAGTGGATAAGGGAAGTTGGAGAGAAGGAGAAAAAAGAATGGAAAGAGCACTAATTATGATTTGTTGCCATGCAAAGACTGAGAGATTAAGATCAAGAGGGAGGTTTTGGCTGGCTTCCATGTCGAGAGGATGAAATGGGAGGATAAAGATCCAGTCTACACAAAGAAGTTTAAAAGCCAGAAGTTAAACCCTAAATCCTGATATACTGATAAACCCTGCCGCGCTATTTGGGAAGTAGGTTCTAGACGTCAAGAGGAAGAGGTGAAAAACCCCTTTGATCTTTCATAATCTAGAAACAGAATCCCAGAACAGAACAATAAAATAGACAATTAATCCTATTATTTTCTGATCTTTTGCCTCTTTTTGACCATTTTATAAACTCAGCTCTGTGGGGGCCTAATCCCTGTTCCAACAGTTCGTGTGGTTGAATGGCTGCCTGTTCCAAATGCTTTGATCAAACCAGACTCTTTTCTAGCCTTCTTATAGGCACAACTTTCAAATAAGCCTTCTCCAAAAGCCTTGTGCTTTGACAAACAGGTTTAAATGCCATAATAACCAGGCATCTGAATGCAGACTAACTCATAAACGTAGATAATAGACCTTGTTCTATCATGTTGTTTTCAGCCAAAAGTTGAAAGAGAAACCTTTGAAGAATGTGGAGAAACTTTAATAGCCTTGAGGCACAGAGACTTAACACAAATGATCGTCAAAGAGTACTCATGGCTTTGGTAGAGAGATTAATGCCAAAATTCTGTGATTAATTGCAGTTATTGAAGAAGCTGGGGGAAAAAAGGCACCACGAGTTAATCTAAATTTGAATAAATGGCCCTAGAGTTAACAACACTAAGTATTTGATCAAATTCTCATGAACCTCATTTGTTGCTTTGAATTCTGACTTCTTCACCTTCAGCCTGAAAACAAAAATGCCAGACTGAACATTATTGAATTGGTAGAGACGATATCAGTTATTTTCCTACATACAGGTAACTCATAAAATCTGAGGTTTTGATATTTAGGGTTTCTTGACTGAGAAAAGTCATTTCACAATAATCTCCGGAAAAGATAAGGTCTATATGTTGTGATTGGTAACTTTCTATAAAGATGATAAAGTGACGTGAACAGCCCACCTGACCAATAGCACATCATCTGCTTTCTATAATCCAGACAAAGGGCCCCCCACCCAATGGGCCAGCTGGGGACCTACATCGAGTCTTGGCAGAGGGAAGGGATACCTGGCTGGCATTTGATCAGACAATTTCTAAGGAAGATTTTAGAGTAGACAGGATTAATGTTTCATAAATAGAAAAATATATTCCTCCAATGTATGGCTTCAAGAGGAAACTTGCATTCAGTAGTTTGGTGTGGCTATGGCTTCCTCTGCTCGGCAAAGGAAAAGGACATACATTAGATCAACGATTTCTTAGAGTTCTGATTAAATTAGAAGCCAACTTTATAAAGCTTGACTCCTGAGCTTGGACTTGCCAGCATTCTTGAAATCATCAGCTCCGCTTAGATGCTGTTTTTCATATAAAGATAATTCACGCACACTGTGCAGACTCCTCTTTAATACATACACTAGCTATTTTTCAATGTGGTATGTTCAAGCCTAAGTCCATTACCCAAGTAGCTTGGTTTTTCCGAAGTGAACATGAATCCACCTATATGTTAATTAAAACTATAACTAAAAAATAGATGTATTACTGTAAAATGTATCTCATTTAAAAGTAAATGGATAATAGATTTTAAAAGAACTCCGGTAAAGTGTTAAATCACAGGAACTATTTTATTTTCTTGATACCTGGTTCTAACATTTTTAATAATACATTCTTTTATAGTATACAAAAGAATTAAAACAGTACATTTTGTACATTTGAAAACAAAAGTTTCTATCCTTCCTGTTTAAATAATTGAAATTTCACTGCCATATTTTTATTACTTTTCTAACATAACTAAATATGATTTGGATATTATCCTCTCTTAACAATCAAAATACATGAAGTGTGTATGTGCATATATATATATATATATATAAAAAAACTTATGAAGTCCTAAAAGTATGGAAGAGTGGGCGAGACATGCTGCTCCAATCCCAATAAAACAAACCATATGACTAATTACATATATATGTTCTCTATTCATCTCTCCACTAATTGCTGAAAATATATGCATGTTTTTATCTAATCAGCAATTAGTTTCAGAGGTCACTTTAATTGGACATACTACATCTATTTCTTACCTGTTGCTGAGATTAATCTTTTTATTTGCAGACTTGGGTTTCTTGCATTTTATAGACTTATAAATCCATGATGCAAACATAAAATGTAGCTCTGTGAGAACACTGCAAATTATAAAAGTGGTCCTATGCATTCACTTTTTTCCTTGCTGTTTCAAGAACAGGATAAAAAACAAATCCAAAGCTATGTTTCTTTTCCTGGAACAATTATATGTAAAATTGAGAGGATTTCTTTCTCTTTTCACCCTTTGCTGACTTAACACACTACAAACCAATCCCTGCTTTCCTTCATTTCTTTCTCTATCATAAAATTGTCTCCCCATAAAGTCCAGGTGAAATACAGAGATTCAAATTTTGCCCCCATTACAGAAACTACAACTCTCCTCATAAGAGAAAAAAATGGACACAAGGCTGATCTAGATGCACTTAATCTAGCACTCACAAAATGTGAACTCCTAAGAAAAGCAGGAACTTATTTCTGTATTTTGCAGTTTTAAATATTACATAATATAGAATGAACATTCAATAAATAAATTACCCAGTTCTCTCATTATCAACCAAATATTGAATCTGAACCATGGTGAATTGATTTAGGACTACTACAGAAATAAGAGTATTTAAGCTACAGTTTATTCAATTCCAGTTTTTAGTATGGAAATACAATTTGATAAAACAAAAAAAATGGGGCTTGCAAAAATAAAAACAATACATTCTTTTTTGAGGTTATAAACACTCAATAATGTATGTTTGATGCCCTCCCCACTTTTTAAGTAACAATGATTTATTATAAGGCCTGGTTTAGCCGTAGGCAAAGAACTGAACATTTGGAACAAAGAAAAATGATGTGTTGGCTCCCAAACTCATGAATACTAACTTTTTCCAAAAGATTATTACCCTTGGGAATCTGGATTCTTCTTTTCCAAATCTATTGTTGCATGTATGGTTTCTCCTTCCATTAAAAGGAGGCAATCAAGAGTATTCAAATCAACTCAGTTTTTTACAAAAGATGCCAAAAAATCATTTTCTAATTTTATCAACCCCTTCATATACATGTAAGCTTAAGTTAGAACAAATAAAACTACTTTTAAATCCTGTATTGAGGACATGAAATTATTTAGATTCCAGTAATTGCTTCTATTGTCTTCAATTGTCTTCTTACATGATATTCTCATTTAGGTCATTTATATTTGTCTCTATCTTCCCAGGTCATAAACACCGAAAACCAATTCTGTTGCCCCTGGTACAAAGCACAGTGGTCTCTACAAAACTGAACTTGGATGTTATCTGAAACATCAAGTTCTATCCAGAAAAAAGGCCCAAAGACCCTTTTGTAACTTCTGCATTAGCATTGCTCTCCTGGCAAGCAGACAACTTCATCAGAGAGGTCAGCCAAGGAGAGTCTTTAAATGGAAGTTGTGCACACGAGGAGCAAATGCATTAAAAAGTTGCTGACGGGCATAAAATGCTTTGATCTGAAGATGGAAAACTCCAAAGCAGGAAGGATTTGGGGCATTTTGAATCTGATTGACTTTGTGGTTTCACAGCATAGTTATTCCATGGGTTAAAATAAATGCAGAAATGATATTTTGAGACCACAGCTGCAGAGGGGGACCATGGTGAATTTCAAAGAGAAACCAATTGAATCTTGAGGTTAAGATCTTAAAAAAAGCAAAGGAAAACATGAGGGAAGTAATATTGTTGCTTGAAATTTCACTGTTTAGATATAAATGATTAAAAAACATCCCATGTATTTTTATTTTTAGGAGAAATGTTGAATCCCTGTTGCCTACAGCTATATGGTAGATGCTCTGAGGTCACCCTGCCCTACATAAAAAGAGATGATCCTATTCCTTTTATGATTTAAATTGTGCAAAGAGGCAGTTTAAAGTTCAGAGACAGGCAAGCACATGCAGGAGTAATGATTTCTTACATTATTATGTAATGGCTTTCTTATAGTAGCCAGTGACAAATCAATTCCCTACAAAGCTTGTTTCAATGAGCAAAGCATTGTTTCAATGAGTTTGATACCAATATGATAATTATTTGACTAGCATATTCATAAAAAAACAGTAAAAAGAATATTTGAGCGGAACTTTAAACATAAATAAGGAGGGAGGCACCAAGATGGCAGACTAGAAGCAGCCTTCACACTCCATTCTCAAGGAGAGGATTGGAGAGAACATTGTGGATCATCAGAACTGATGGGAGATGCTCAAAGTGAAGGGGATGGGTAGACCCACTCTCTAAGATTGGCAGATGCCCACACATGGGAAAGGGATAAAGGAGAGGGCCCCACACAGACATGGAGACTAGAGCTGTCAGGGCCCCACCACCACCACTGCAGGCCTCCAAACTGATTTGGGAACTACTTAGAGACTATGTAGTTCATTTGCATCAGAGAGCAAACTCAGCAGGGATCCACCAGCCTCTATGCCCAGGTTGCCACAGTTGATGCTACTCTGAGCTCACAGATCTGGAGCACCAGGTCTACACAGGGATCGGCTTTGCTCCAACTACCCCCACCAGTGGAAAAAGTTCCCCAGCAATGCACCCTAGGTGGTGTCCCCCCACCACCCCATGTAACAATGCACAGAATAAGCCCTCTAGCCCTGCACAGAGTACCTAGGTCTACGCCGCCATGGGCCTGTGTGATTATAAACCTAGATTTAAGTGGAACAAATGCCCAAAGCCCTGACACATGTAGCCACCACCCAGATAGCCTCATCAACCAGCCACTGCCACGGGAAGACCCGGACAGAGCAGTCTCCTGAAACACCCACCTCTGTGGAGGGGGACTCACCCCGTCCCCTACCCGAGCTTCCAAAAGCAGCCTAGGGACCAACCCACCACTCCATATGACAATCCCCCAGTACTGGTCTGGACACTGACAACCCTAGGGGAATGGAACAACATATAACAGCTACATTACAAGAACTCAGTGCACCCACCCGTCTCCTACAAATCAGTATTTCAGAATAAGACACAAAAGTGCCATCTCTAGGGACCTCTTCTTCTCACTAAATAGAGTTCCCAAAAAAGGAGAACTGAAACACTGCAAACCTATCTGCTCTGAGACAAGAGGTTTCAGATGAGTAGAAACCAGCAAAAAAATTTTGTCAACATGAAAAAAAAAAAAAGTTAGTTTGAGATCACCAAAAGATCACAATAGAGCTACAGCAATGGACCCCAAACTAAATGAAATTGTCAGTCAGAAATGGAATTCAGAATATGGAAGGCAAATAAGATGAATGGGACTGAAGAGAAAGTTGAAAGTCAACACAAAGAAACTAAAAATATATTTCAGGACATGAATGAAAAAGATGCTAAAGAGATAGAGAACAGAAGAAAGAGAACTTCAAAATATAGCAGAAAGCTTTACCAATAGGCTAGATCAAGCAGAAGAATAAATTTCAGAGCTTGAAGATGAGTCTTCTGAACTACAGTCAAAGATGGAGGAAAAAAAAAGAACAATCAGAGAAATATAGGACTATGTAAAGCAAGCAAATATATGAATTATAGATAACCCTGAGGAAAAAGAAAAAAAACATGGAAAACCTATCTGAGAGAATTATTGAGAAGAAATTTCCTGTTATCACCAGAGATTCACATATCCAGATATCATCAAATGCAAGAAAGATTCATCACAAATAGGACATCTCCAAGACATGTAGTCATGAACCTGGCCAAAGTCAAAATGAAAGAGAAAATTCTACACACTGCAAGACCAAAGCAACAACTAACCTACAAAGGAAAATCCATCAGGCTAATGGCAGACTTCTCAGTGGAGACCTTACAAGCCAGAAGGAGTTGGAGCCCCATTTGTGATCTTCTTTAACAGAAAAAGTGCCAACCAAGAATTTGTATCCCACAAAATTAAGTTTCATAAATGATGGAGAAGTAAAGACTCTTTCAGACAAGCAAACACTAAAAGAATTTATCACTACTGGAACTGCCCTACAGGAAATACTCAATAGTGCATTATACAGGGAATAGCACAATAGATACCCACCAGTTTAGAAACACCCAAAAATTAAAGCTCACATCTCTTATAAAACAAGAGCAACACGAAGGAAAATAAAACAAGGTATCATTCAACATGACGAGCAGAACAGTATCTCACATATCAATATTAACACCAAATGTAAACAGTCTTAATGCTCTCATTAAAAGACAGACTTGCAGAATGGATGAAAACTCACTGTCCAGGTATATGCTGTCTTCAAGAAACCCATCTAACTTGCAAGGACATGTGTAGACTCAAAGTAAAGGGATGGAAAAAATATTCCATGCAAATAGAAACCAAAAACAAGATAGAATAGCTATTCTCATATCAGATAAAATAGACTTTAAATAAACTGGTTAAAAAAAAGATAGTCATTATATAATGATAAAGGAGGCAATTCAGCAAGAAGACATAACAGTCCTATAATAAATTTATATGCACCAACCATAGGAGCTCCCAGATTCATAAAATAAATTCTACTAGATCTAAGCAATGAAATAAACATTAGCATCATAATTACCAGGAACCTCAACACCGCACTGACAGAACTGGATAGATCATTGAAGCAGAAAATCAATAAAGAAATACTGGACTTAAATAGAACTCTAAAACAAATGGAACTAACAGACATCAGCAGAACACTCTACTCAAAAAGTACAGAATACACATTCTTCTCATCAGCACATGGGACATTTTCCAAGATTTATCATATCCCAGGCCACAAAGCAAGTCTCAGCAAATTCAGAAAAACTGAAATCATGCCATGTATTTTCTCAGACTTCAGTAGAACAAAACTAGAAATCAATTCCAAGAAAAACTCTCAAATCCACACAAAGTCATGGAAATTAAACAACCTTCTTCTTGGGTCAATGATGAAATTAAGATGAAAATCAAAATATTCTTTGAACTGAATGACAAAGGGGACACAAGATTTCAAAATCTATGGGATACAGCAAAGGCAGTGCTAAGGAGAAAATTCATAGTATTAAATGCCTACTTCAAAGAAACAGAAAGATCCTAAATTATCAACCTGATGGTACATCTCAAGGAACTCAAAAATTAAGAATCAAACCCAAAGCCAGCAGAAGACAGGAAATAACAAAGCTAATAGCAAAACTAAATAAAATGGAAACCAAAAAATAAATATATAAATGGATCAACAAAACAAAAAGTTGATTCTTTGAAAAGATACAAAAAAAGATCAATACACTGCTACCCTGATTGACCATAAAGAGAAAGGATCCAAATAAGCTCCATCAGAAATGAAGGAGACATTACAACTGATACCACAGAAATATAAATCATCCATGAATACTACAAAAATCTGTATGCACATCAACTAGAAAACCTAGAAGGAATCAATAAATTCATTGAAACACACAACTTCCCAAGACTTAATCAGGAAGAAATAGAAATCCTGAACAGATCAATGACAAACAGCAAGATTGAGGCAGTAACAAAAAATCTCCCACCTAAAAAAACTCTCTGGACCAGATGGATTCACAACCAAATTCAACCAGACCTACCAAGAAGAAATTGCACCTATCCTACAGAAGTTATTCCATAACACCAAGAAATAGGAAATTCTAACTCATTCTATGAAGCCAGTATCACTTTGATACCAAAGCCAGGAAAGGACATAACAACAAAAGAAAACTACAGACCAACATCCCTTATGAACATTGATGAAAAATGTTCAACAAGATACCCGCAAATCAAATTCAGCAGGACATCAAAAAGATAATCCACCATGATTAACTGAGTTTCAACCCAGGGATGCAAGGATGGTTCCACATATGCAAATCAATGAATGTGATTCACCACATAAACAGAAGCAAAACAAAGACCATATAATCATCTCAATAGATGCAGAAAAACATTGATAAAATCCAGCACACTTTCATAGTGAAAACTCTCAACCCTCTAGGCATAGAAGGAATATACCTTAAAATTATAAAAGCCATATATAACAAACCCACAGTCAACATCATATTCAATGGGGAAAAGTTGAAAGCATTCTCCCTAACAACTGGACTAAGACAAGGTGCCCACTTTCACCACTTCTATTCAACATAGTATTGCAAGTACTAGCCAGAGAAATAAGGCAAGAGAAGGAAATGAAGTGCATCCAAATCAGGAAAGAGGTGGTCAAATTACCCTCATTTGCTTAGAATATGATTCTGTATCTAGAAAACCCTAAAGATTCAACCAAAAGACTCCTAGAATTGATAAATTCAGCTAAGTCTCAGGTTACAAAATCAATGTACACAAGTCAGTATATCTATATACTAATAACAGTCAAGATGAGAGTCAAATCAAGCATTCAATACCATTTAAAATAGCTATAAAGAAAACAAAATACTTAGGAATATACTTAATCAGGAAGGCAAAAGATCCCTACAAGAAGAATTACAAAACACTGATAAAGAAAAATCATAGATGACACAAATGGATAAGCATCCCATGCTCATAGCTTGGTAGAACCAACATTATTAAAATGATCATTCTGCCCAAAGTGATTTACAAATTCAATGCAATTCCCATCAGAATACCAACATCATGTATCACAGATCTAGAAAAAAATAACCCTAAGCTTCATTTGGAACCATAAAAGAGCTCAAATAGCCAAAGCAGTCCTAAGCAAAAAGAACAAATCTGGAGGCATCATGTTACTTGACTTCAAGTTATACTACAAGGCTGTAGTAACCAAAATAGTGTAACTGGTATAAAAGTAGAGACACAGACCAATGGAATAGAACAGAAAACTCAGAAATAAAACCATTTAGCTACAACTGATCTTTAACAAAGCAGACAAAAACACACTGGGGTAAGTATGCCCTATTCAGTAAATGGAGCTGGGAAAATTGGATAGTCACATGCAGAAAAATGAAACAGGACTCATATCTGTTGCCATATACCATAATTCAAGGTGGATTAATCTCTTAAATGTCAGGCATAAAACCATAAAAATTTCAGAAGAAAACCTAGGAAAAACTCTTCTAGACGTAGGCATAGGTAAAGAATTTATGACTAAGACCTCAATGGCAAATACAGCAATAAAAATAAACAAATTGAACTTAATTAAATTATAAAAGCTTCTGCACAGCATGGAAAATAATAGAGGAACAGCCTACAGAATGGGAGAAAATATTCACAAACTACACATTTGACAAAGGACTAATTTCCAGAATCTACGAAGAACACAAACAAAACAGCAAGAAAAAAAAAAACTCAAAAAGTGGGTAAAAGTCATGAACAGAATTTTTTCAAAAAAAGACAGATGAATGACCAATGAACATATGAAAAAATGTTCAATATCCCCAATCATCAGGGAAATGCAAATTAAAACCACAATTAGATATTGCTTTTCTTCTGTCAGAATGGCCATTTTTAAAAATTAAAAAAAAAAAATGCTGGTGTGGATGTGGAAAAAAAGGTATACTCATACACTGTTGGTGGGATTGCAAGTTAGTACAACCTCTATGTAAACAGTATGGAGATTCTTCAAAGAGCCTAAAGTAGACCTACCATTTGATCCAGCAATCCCACTTCTGGGTATCTACTCAAAGGAAAAGAAATGATTTTATCAAAAAGACACCTGCACTTGAATGTTTATCACAGCACAATTCACAATTGCAAAGATATGAAATCAACCTAAGTGTCCATCAATACATGAGTGGGTAAAGAAAATATGAGGACTGTGTGTGTATACGCAGCATGTCAGAGTGTATCTATATAACAAATAGAATGCATTATAGAGTATATCCATGTAACACTTTTATACTCCCTTAATGTTTTATGGTGTGTGTGTGTATATATGTATGCATACATATATACACGTATATACCATGGAGTACTACTCAGCCATAATAAGGAAAGAAATAATGTCATTTGCAGCAAGTTGGATGGAACTAGAGGTCATTATCCTAAGTGAAGTATCTCATGAATGGAAAAACAAATACCATGTGTTCTCACTAGTAAGTTAGAGCTAAATGACAGGTCCATATGGGCACAAAAAGATGTAAAGAACATTGGAAACTAAGGAGGTGGGAGGGGATAAAAACTTACCTATTGGGTACAGTGGGCACTGTCCTGGTGGTAGGCACACTGAAAGCCCTGACTTCAGCATTATAAAGTATATCCATGTAACAAATACTTTTGTACCCCCCCGTTAATGTTTCAAAATTCATATTAGTGTCAATCCATTAGCAAACACTGACTAAAATGATATGAATGTTATTAATTTTATTAGAAAAAAAAGTGTACTCTCTTCCTTTGATATCACAGTAGAGCTGGGATGAAGATTAAGATCTGTCCAGCACAACCTGTTTACTTAAAGAGGAAATTATCATCATGGATTGGGGGAATGGGGACCAGTGTTGCTGGGCATGGCGGAGAGTGGAGTGGTACAAGAGCACGTACGTATTCTAACACATACATGAAATTATATTAATATCTTCAGACATCTGATTTGACTTTATTTCATCAGGCCTGTATTGTTATTGATTTTAATTAGCTGTATCCTTTTATAAATCCTTACCTCTTCCTTTCCTTTTTGCAAGTTTTTGTCAGGCTAATCTCAACTATAAGTTACCCAGAAAGGAGGAAAATATTTTTTATTTGATCCTATGTTTGTGATCACTGATAACAGTGTTAAAAATTAAGGTACAAGGAAGATATACAATCATTACAGAATTGTAGGAAAATAAAATAGGAATCTAAAGACAACTCTCAAGAGGTATTATACCTCTAAGTACACAGTCTTCAATCATTGTACTTGATGAATCATAAGAATTGTCTGGCAGGTTAAAAACAGCTTGTCTGATAATAGCCTCAAAGATTTTTTTCTTGCAATGATGCCAACTGCAAAGTTTGACAAGTTCTCTTGAAACATCCTAGTGTACCTTATTGACTTCTTAATGTTCATTTTTATACATTATGCCCTCTGTAAATGTTAATACATCTGTTTTACTTTCAACAATACATATATTTTCAACCTATTCTGATGTCAGGTGAAGCACACCAGGCAAAGGAAGCCTTGTTAAAGCAACATTGACATGATTTTGACTGAACACTAGATTTTTCCTGAAAAAAATTACCTAGCTGTGTTCTTTAACTCCACTTTGTGAAGACACTAAAGGATTGAGGATGGTCAAGCATATTATGGAGTGCATGATACCCAAATTTTGCTATTTTATTTAAACAATTATTTACAGGTAGATAAGAAAATACAAATTACAATGGGTTTATGGGATATTTTAGAATTTTCTATTCACTAAGCAATTCAGGACAATACACAGCCAGAATCTTGGTTCCAGTCTAGCCTGGAGTCCCCTCCTTGTGTCACCCAAGATCACAATCCTCCATGTGTCTGGTGCAACTTTAGTTACAGTTGGGAGATGAATTGGGATTCATGTCCATGTTCTGAATGTGGCCCCTTTTTATAATACAAAAATGCCTCTTCTGTAAATCTTTTACTGCTTACAAGTCATAGTAAATACCTACTCAATCTTAACAGGTCTGACATCTTTGGCCTGTTTGGTCAATAGAATGCAAAGAGACATCAGAAAGCCTCAAGGAAACAACAAAAATGAAAATGAAACAAAAACATTTGACCATAGAGATGGAGAAGATGAAGTCCCTCAGACTAGACCTGTACCTCAGAGAAAGCAGTGGGTCCAGGTATAGTAGAACCCCCACCACCCCATAATAATCCAGCCTTCCCTGCCCAGAATTCTTGTTCACCCTGACAAGAAGACTCTGCAATTAAGGGCCCAGTCCCACTGTGGGATCTCTCCTTGCAAGCAAGCTGGTCATGAGAAGTGAATAGAGTTTTTCTGCATTCTCCACACAGGGAGTGGAGCCCTGGGGGTCAGTGAATCTGAGGCACCAGTAGCCAGAGTCTGAGGAAGATGTGGAGGAGAACGGTGGACAGAAGTCAGCTCCAGTGCTGGGCAGCAGGGCCCACAGAAAGAAGTGTAGCTAGGGCAGTGCAGACCAGCATCAAGGACCTAGAGCCGGCCTCTTTCCCCTTCTTCCCCCACAACACATACACCAAAAGCCTGGGGAGGGGGCTTCAGAAGAAAGCCTGGACTTCCTCCTAATCCAAGGCACAGGCCCAAATGTGAAGACACTGGGTATTGCTCCAAAGTTGTCTCACCACTTGAGACATCCAGCGTGGGGCCACCTCCTCTCTCATCTGTGCTCTCACTCTCTCTGTTCTCTCCTTCCAGTGGGTGCTCTTTGAGCAACGAACTTCATATTCTCATCACCCTGAAGCAAATTCCTAGTTGGTGTCCAGGTTGAAGAAAATCTGACTTTAAGGAAAAACTTGAACTTCTTAAGGTTTTGTGTTTACAACTGATGTGAAGATGAATAAAAAGGAAAATATTTATCTGATCATTAATGGTTTATTTTCGTATAAGATAAATAATGACTATTTTTGTTAGAAGTTGTATTTGGTTATTCTTACTAAATTTAAATATAGAAAGTATTTATTAGCTTATCCAATATAGTATAAATATGTGGGCAATGATAAGTTCAGAAATAGATTAGTCATGTTAAAATACTTATTAACCTAATTCTTTTTTTAAAAGTAATAATAGGATTTTGGAAAATTTTTTGCAAGGCTAGAGTGGGTACTTATGCTTAGCAATCAGCAGGTAGTTGATAGAATAAGTAACTAAACTTAGGACTTGAAAGATTATTCAGTTTAAAGATTAGAAGGTGTATCAACTACAAATACTGTGAAGGATAATTAGTAATAAGCTTGACATTTTAATAAATGCCATCACTTTTTGTATTATTTCCACTTTTATTCTCACCAGCAAAATGAAATCTTTTTTGGATTACTTTAAGGGAAAATCTAATATGTTTCTATGTTAATAAAAATATTGTTTAAGATTCTGCTACGTAAGATTTAGAATGGCATTTCATCAGAAATTAAATTAAGCCAATTAATGTGAGATCACCTTTATGTATGTTTTTATGCAGAAAACAACTCAGATGACTTAAATTCTCTTATTTCAGAAAAGTAGAACATTACCTGGTATGTCCAGACCAGAGCTTATTTCCATGGAAATACATATATCTAAAGGGTTGAGTTTCTGATTAATGATTCCTAAACGTTTTGCAGAAATCCCTAGCACTTGAACATAGTAACATTTGCCTCCTGTTGAGCCTTAATATTTATATTAAATGAAGTATATTTATCTGTTTTTCCTGTTTGTTTTTGAATCTGTGGTTTCTAAAGAGACAATGTGGCCCAACTATGGCACATTGACCTAGGTTGGCTATGCCTTTGGCCTTAATAACAGGCTTTCCTATGACTAGGCTTCCTCAGCCACCACTCCCAGAAAAGGACTTTCTATTTCTCCATAACAAAGCATTCGAAAGATGCTGATGTACCAGCGTCCTCATGGATTCCAGATCTAAATCTCTGATGCCCCAAAACTTGCTAACTAAAACTTAAGAATTTAAATGTTTATTGCCTTTGGGCAAAATGCTGCTTCTAAATCCAAACCTGTCATTGTCTGGAGCTGGGAGTTCATTCATGTGATGTCTGAACAACTAGAAAAGTGACACTATTTCTTAAATTGCTTCATAGCTTCCAAGACTATGGATGAAAAGTTTTGAATTAAGGAATGAACCAGGAGTCCCCCCCCCCAGCAAGTCTTAAATTCATGTATAGTTGAATGGTATCTTGATATTGCCTATAAAAGTGTCATCTAAGTCACTTTTAAAAGCTTTATTGGAGGAAGTTATATTAATATTTTAGGATGTGTTTGAATAACAGAATAGAGAATGCTTTTCTGGAAGACCAAAGGAAGACATGAAAGAAAAAAACTGGTTCCAAGCAGATGTAACTTGAAAAAAGTAACTGAAGCTGGAGTGGCATTATCAGGCAAGGGATATATTTATCTAAGACAAGTGGTCTTTGATAAAGATGAGGAATTGATACATTTATTAATAGGGATAAAATATTAGTTAAAACACCCAAACCCTTAACCCTTAAGCTATTTCCCCCATTCCTTTTAGTTTTGTCACACATAGCATCAAAAAGAATGGAATAAAAGGAGACATTTGAGTTTTTTTATGCATCATAAAATAACACTTATAGTGCTTCTAAAATAGATAATTTTTATAGTATATAAATGACAGGAAAAAAACCTCCATTTGGAACAGCTAAATCAACCAGAATTTGTGTTAGTAATTTAAAATATACTCAATCATTTTGTCAAGTACATATTTTCCTTATTTGGGGGGACTTGGATATTTGAAGGAAGATGTAATCCACATGTTTTTTATTCTTTTACACTTGAGGTATTAAAATGGGGCTCAAAATAAATATTTGTGTACCAAGAGAGCCAGTTGTTTCTGTTAAAATGTCTTTTCTTGATTAAAAATATCACACCAAATTATAGTGCAAAGTTGTCAATTCATCTCATCAATGCCTTGTCTAGAATACACATATTCTCTTGACATATCAGAAGATTTTCTAAGTTTCATAAATAACCATTGGGCACACTTAAAGATTAAGTTCTTGGGCTTGGTGCAGTGGTTCACACCTGTAATCCCAGTACTCTGGGAGGCTGAGTCAGGAGGATTGCTTGAGGCCAGGAGTTCAAGACCAGCCTGGGCAAAAAACCAAGACCTCATCTCTATAAAAAATATTAGTCAGAGTGGCATGTACCTGTAGACTCAGCTACTCAGGAGGCTGAGGCAGGAAGATCACTTGAACCCTAGAGTTCTATGTTGCAGTGAGCTGTGATCACATCAGTGCACCCAAGCCTGAGCAACAGAGTGAAACCCTGTCTCTAAAAAAAAAAAAAAAAATTTAAAAATAAAAAAAGATTGAGTTCTTGCCTTTCCTATCACTATTAATGACCACTATAAACTATGACAAAATCATATACTAACAACAATCTCTATTTAGCTCCAGATTACAAGACTCAGTACATTTCATTACATCTTAGACAATTTCAGATATAGAAGTTCTTCCTTTATGCCTCTTCTTCAGTTTTTATAAAATAAATTTTCATCAAATACAGGGAGTGCTACTATATGCTTTAAAATATAGACAAAATACAAAAAAACATAAAAACACAAGCTTTATTTTTCATGAGTATAAAGGCTTTATCTGATACACAATATCATCCTTTGGTTTCCAGATCAGCTTGTCTTGTTCATTAACTGATTTATTTTCATTTGCAATAGTTTATGTCATTTTCCCTCTCAATAGATGTCTTCATTGCCACTTTTTGTAGAGAAAAAAAGCAAAGAGAAAAGAGGAAAGATTACACTGCAGCACTGTAAGCCACATATCACAGGCTTCACTGCCAACCAAGTCCCAGAAGGCACAGTTGGGACATTGTCTGAGAAGAGGGACAAGATGCAAGGGGCTCCTGTGACCCTTCCAAGGGAAGCTTCTGCTGTGGCTAGTTTGGTGGTAGCTTTAACTCATCCTCCTCACAGTATCAAATGTCACTCTGGGGGGGTAGCCTACTGGCACTGATACTTATTTTTGAATGCTACTGTTCAAAGTACCACACTATGAAATAGCTCCAGAATGTGCCTTGTAACATTTAGTCACAATAAGGGTATTTACATTCCTCCCAAATATTCTTTAAAAACAAAAAAAAGCAGTGGATTCACGCTCTTGAGATGCAAAATTGCAGAGGGCTAGAGTATGTTCTTGGTCTTTAGAACAGAAAACATATTCTATTTGTACTCTGCTTAGCGAATTCTGTTAAAACTATTACTTTCTGAGTTGTTTTGTAAGCCAGGCATAAGCCCACTGCCTTGTCCTTGCCTGTGTATTCAAGAAGAAGAAAATGATTATGCAAAACAGAATTTTCCTGAATCATTGAAAGTGTCAAAAGAAAGTGTCTTGTTTATACAGAGAATATAAATAATAATCACGATGTTATAGATTGCCTTATGTCCCCCCACCTGCCCTCCTCCACCAAAAGATATATTCAAGTCCTAAGCCCTGGTTCCTATGAATGTAACTGAATTTGGAAATCGTGTCTTCACAAATCCATTCAAGTTAAGATAAAGCTATACTGAATCGGGGGGGGAGGCCCTAATCCAATATGACTGGTGTCTTTATAAGAAGAGGAAAATTTGGGCCAGATATGGAAACAGAGACACAGAAGAAAGGAGAGGAGTAACTCACATTCCAAACCTCGATGCCATGTGAAGATGGAGGCAGAGATTAGAGTGATGCTGCCACAAGCCAAGGGATCCCCGGGCTACCGGAAGCTGGGAAAGGCAAGGAAGGATCCTTATCTGGAGGTTTGGAGGGAGCATGGCCCTCCCAGCACCTTGACTTTGGACTATTTTCCATAATTAAGAACAAATTTCTGCAATTTTAAGCTACCCAGTTTGTGGTACTTTGTGGCACACTAATCAGCTAGAGGAATAAGTCTTCAAATCTTGCAGAGTTCTGGTGACGTATCATGGTGTCCCCTTCAATGGGTTACATTTGTAGTCATAAAAAGAAACATCTGTACTCTAAAAAGAAACAAGCATGTTTTCTGGTAACCTAAAATCTGAGTCCATTATATAGAAGGTGCACAGTCAGGAATGAAAATACAGTTACCCAAAGTCAATGTTGCAAAGAGCCCTCCTCCAGAAATATCCTTCCAGGAGAGGCCATCTCCCAAGCCCACTATTTGATATACTCTTCATTGTAAGGACTGTCTAACCTATAGCCAATTGAATATGAAGATCGTGTGCAAAAGCCTGGTATTTCTAGATTTTTTCTTGGTGCTTTTTAGGCATGGCTTTATAACATATGTACTGATAACTACTCAGATTAAATAACAAATAGCTTTGTGTTTAGCTACTTGAGAGCAGGGATCATTTTAGATAGATCTTCATATCCCAATAGCCTGGCACAGTATCTGCCACAAAGTGGGTGTTAAAAAAAAAAATGGTTGAGGAAGTAATAAATAAATATTGGATATGTGTAAGTGGTTGGTTAAACATGAAGAAGATGACCTGTAACTGAAAACTGAATGAAAGTATTAATACTTTACATTTATACAATTATAGTTTATAAGGACATTCACAGATGTAATTTAACTTAATTTTCAAAACGACTGTCAAATAGATCTTATTCTGTTTTAGGAACAGGAAATTGAGGCTCAGATAGTTTTAAATGATAAGCCCAAGATCACACAGCTAGTGAATACCGTAAAAATGGTAGAAGTGAGTCACATTCCAAACCTCGATGCCAAATTCTATGCTCTGTCTTCTATACTCTTATTGCCTCTTGGGGAAATGCCTACACGTGCCTGGAGAAGACTCCAGAACTCATTGTAAACTGTTGTGCGCCTGGAAATGATACACTTCAACTGTTTCTATCCCAGTTTTCCACTTTAAATGGGCTGAAGATGATCTGAAACCTTTTTCTCATTTGAACAATCTGAGAGTACATGTGTTAATGTTTAACTTACATCAGAAACTGTAATAAAAAATTCCTGTTTAAATCCAAGGAATTAGTTTTATAATTATACTACTAAAATTTTAACCAGATACAGTCCCAAATGAATACACTAACTCCCTTTCCAAGATTACAGAAATTTTGTTAATTTTATCTATACTATGCTGTAATATCCTAGAGATTCTTAACTAAATGCCATCTATCTTGATTAAATATTTCTTTAAAGTCACCATTTATCATCTGATATGAAAATTACATTGTACTAGACACTGAATGCTTTAACTGGCCAGCATCTCTCTACATGTAAGAGCAGGTCCGGAACTCTGCCCCTACCAACACATCCTTCCAAACCATCACCATGGGAGCCAGCATGAGAACAATGCAGCTGTGTCTTCCAGACCTAAGCATGGTGAATCCCAGTCCTTTCCTAGGAATGTGGAATTTGGACCCAAGAGTCAGCAAGATGGCAGGAGTCATGAAACCTGAATCACGTAACTATGACGTTCTAGGAAGGAGATTCAGGGGGCCTGGCTACCAAATTCCCTAGAGCTCTCCTGATGTGAAATTGATTGCAAGGGACTCTGAAAGATTAGCCAGAAATAAGTTAGCCAAAAACTAATTGTGAGAGCACGAGCCTGACCAAAATGGAATTTAACCATCCCTTTGCAAATGAAATTAAAAAATCATTTAGACATTTTACAGAATCAAGCCCATCTTCTATCATACAAGCCATGCTATAGAAGACAAAAATAAGTCATACTACTGAAATGTATACTTAAAAATGGTTAAGATAGTAAATTTGATGTTCTATGTTTTTGTCACAATTTTAAAAAACATTTTTTAAAACCAACCCCCCAAAAAGTCACATAGAAATTAACTTATTAGTTATGAATATAGTATGTATCCAGTTGAAATTTCCTGTTTCCAATTGACAAGGACTCATTTGTATTTGTTGGTTATGACAAAGAGATGACGCACCTCATGTGGCCCTGAATAATGAGGAAACTTACTCTTGAAGAAATTGATACACATTAGCAATGGTGTGCTGGTACATGCTTAACAACAGGCTCTCAAACAATAATAAAGCCCTGGTTTTGTAGCATTTGTCAGTTGCCATGATGCAAATACTTCCATCACTGCCCATTTCAAGCTACCAGTGTGACCTCAGTCAACAGAGTTAGGAAGAGATGCGGACAACTGGCTCTCTTGAGAAGCTTCCGGCACACCACTGGGGGACAGAACAGAACAGAACCACCCAAACGTCTGCTGTGTCTTCATTTGTTTCAGGTTCAAAATGTATCGATGTAGGAAAAGAGGACTAATATTTATGAAGTGACTACTTTGTGCCGGACCCATTTTAAATGATCTCATTTAAATATGTTATTTACACCATTGACTTGTACACTTAAAAGGGTTAATTTTATGGTATGTGAGTTATATCTCAGTTTTTTAAAACTGTTATGTACAGTTTAGAATCATAAAGTTGATTAAATATCCGGATAGATTTTTTTCTCCCCCATAAAAAATCCTTTTAAATTCTCCCAGATGAAAGGTTGCAGACAATGAAAAGTCATTATCTTTTTCATCATCGGAGCTGTTGTTACCTGAGCGGTTATCTAAATTGAATGCTATAATAGTTTACAGTGTTTACCCTTTGGGGCACAGGTGACAAGAGGGTAACTTGGAAGTTTCTCCTGGTAGCCTAATGTGGAAGTGCAATCTATATTCTTGTCAGCTCCGCGTTTCCTGGAAACTGATGCTGATATTTATAGGAGATTATGGGTCCCAGCAAGAATGACAACTGTTCCAGTTATGTCTCAAAAGTACCAACAATATTGTAGAATATGAGAGCTTCAATTTTTATCTATAGGCTAATTTTAATACATTTAACAATTCTTTTAGAAAATTATATCTTCATCATTGAAATAATTATGCAAGTTACAATACCAAAATCATAAAATTCTGGAGTGGCGAATGCTTAAAGATTTCTTCTGACATATTCCTTTTACAGATGAAGAGAATTATCTAATCATATCGCCTATCTCTTCAAAGGAGAACTAGAACTAGTAACTGGAGAACTAGTTACTAGAACTAGTTCCTAGTTTCCTCCTCACCAGCCTGCCATGTGGTATTGAAATTCAGAACATTTATGTTTTATAAAAATTTCTATTCTTATGTCCCACTCCAGAAACAGCAGCTCTCTTTAATGAAATTGTATCTATTTTTCACATTTTCAGTATAGTAGTATCCCATTATCAAGGTTTCCCTTTTCATCGTTTCAGCTACCCGGGCACCATCTGAAAATAGGTAAGTACAGTACCAGAGAGATTTTTTGAGAGACAGAGAGAGAGAGAGAGAGAGAGAGAGAGAGAGAGAAATAACATTCACATAACTTTCAGTACGGTATATTGTTATAATTGCTCTATTGTATTATTAGTTATTGTTAATTTCCTACTGTGACTAATTTATAAATTATATATGTATGTATATATAGGAAAAAACATATATATAGGGTTCAGTACTATCTGAAGTTTCAGGCATCAGATAAGAGGGGACTAATGTACATCTAAATATTAACATCATTAAAAAACAATGCCTGGAAGATATTAGGTTATCAAGAATAATTCAGATCTTACTACTAATTGTGAAACTTACAACTATTATAAAGAATCTAGTGTCACAGTTTCAACTATCTGTTGGACTTCATATTATTCAATACATGTGAGTAAAAATATGTACACACACATACTCCCCCAAACAGTTGTTTTTGCACTGGTTCTGCCTTTAACAGAAAGGTAATTGGCAATGAGATCAACAATAATATATGGTAGTTAAGAAGAGGAAAATTTTCAGATTTCCATCACAGTATCACCAGTGTAGCTAGTAATAATAAAAGCTAGACTTTATGGAGCACTGCATTCCATACCTTAAATGATTAATTTAATTAGCACAACTTTAAAAGTAGAAGCTTTTTTTTAATAATCCCATTTTTACCTGAGGAAATTAGGACTAGAAGTAATTTGCCAAAGGCTGCTGCTAAGTGTTGCAGCCAGACCTTGAACCCAGGGAGTTATTGCTAGAGCCTCAGGCACTTAACAATAAGCTATACAGCTCCCATCAATGGGCCTTCTACAGCTTCAAAAAATGCTCACTTTGCCCTGCAAAAGCACTGAGGGTCAAGAGGCAGTGATGGAGATGGCAGGAGAACGAAGGCTCCTACATTCCTCCATTTTCTCCTTCCTCCTTGCTCAAGATGGAATTAATGTTCATTTGCCCCACAGTCCACAAACTCCTTAAAAGCATGACTGTAGGACTTTAAGATATTCAGCATTGCATCTCTAGCAATTTTTACAATACCAAACACATAGTAGGCATTTAAAATTTGTCAAATGAATAAATGAATGAATGAATGATCCTTTCAGGGTTGTGTTAAATGAGACAATGCACAGGGTATGAAGAGCTTACCATCAAATTAATACCTGACACATACTAGGTGCTTAATATTATTAATAGTTGTCATTATTCTATTACTGTCTACTGTTACTATTACTTGCCTACAAAATAATTGTAAACAGAATGTAAATGTTTCAATTGTTCCATTATTATGTATTTAATCAATCACTTGTTACATGACTTTTAGATGGTTCCCATTTTACTCACAGAAAGAGTAAACAGAAGTATAAGGATGGTTATTACTACTCTCACAGGCAAAATTACTACTTTTCAATAAATTCCTGGAAGTGGAATTGCTGGATCAAAGTCTACACAAAATTCTAGGTCTTTTGATAATTATTAAAAGAACATTTTAAAAATCTCTGATAAGAATTCATCTATCAAAACTCAAGATACATTTAACAATCTATTATCCTAGAATAAAATGGTTCTATAGAAGAAAAAGCTATATGCATAAGGAGGTTTCTTTCAACATCATTTAAAATGTCAGCATTCTAAACAACTAAAACATTCTGCAAATAGGTAGTTTTTAAGTAAATTATTTTAAGTCAACATAATGGAATATTATGTAGGCACTAAAACAACAATCTGATGACTATATAGCAACACAGAAAATATAGAAACATGCAGAAATGTTTGACACATTATATTAAGTGAATAGGAGAACAAATAATGACTGAAAGAAAATTTTCAAAAATAAAAACAGTACTGGTGGGTCTTTTCCTTTTCTAAAAATAATTAAATGGTGAACAGTGACACATTCTAATAAACTTTTTGTCCATGGCAGACAGGATTAGGCAATATAAATCAGATCATTGTGTAAAATTTACAACTTTAAGGTTCACTATTTTAAAACCTGCCATTAATTTGTACTGGACAGTTAGTTGGCAATAAATATTTTTAAGAGTTTGCTTAATATATTTTATATTAATTTAAAATGTTAACTGAATTTTCAACAAATCACTGAAACTGAATCATAAATTCTTCTGATAACTATTATAATCAACCTTTTCTGTTAGCACAGCACTTTGTGTTAGCATAGCAGTCAGAAGACATGGACTTATTTATAGTGCAGGCTATTAAAATATCGTATTAATGCAGTGCAGAGTATCCTTATTCTACTCATCTTTCTAGGAAGCTGGCCACAGCGCACTCGAGTTCTGTTTACCATCTCTTGAAGGGATAATATGGGAATGAGTTCTCCCCCCTCTCTACTTCAGACTCATCATCAATTGCTCAATCTTAATCAAGTCCAAGAAAGAGGCTTTTGAGTCAGTCTTGAAAAGAGGCACTTAAATTCTGACCACCGAGCTACTTTGAAAGTTGGATCCTGTTGGCAATTACTTAAAGTCTTCATGTTCTCAGCTATCTATGAAAATTAAAATACCTGTATTATACAGAGGCCGTATGGGTTAAATGAGGGAAGAGGGCAAGGAGCCTGCCAAACCACAGGTACTCCCATGCACATGCCCTCCCCTTTCTATGCTGAAAGTCTGGAGCAAGTGCTCCTTGGTGGCTCCTACTGCTCTCAGGTCCAGGCCCCTTTGGGAATTTGAAGGGATCTAAGGACCCACTATACTGAAAAAAGCAGGTCCATCCACACAAAATGTGGCACACGATTTCAAGGGTTACACAGACACCGGGGAAGGTCTCCCATGAACTGCTATAGGGCTCCACAGGCCAATGATTAGGAGCCTCCAGGTCGGTAGAGAATCCCTAATGAGGCACAGTGAAAGGGAATGTGGAGAAGGACCGAGAACAAAGATGGCTGGAAGTGAAGGACTGAATAAAGAAAAAATAAGTAAAATAAATCAATGAGGGAAAAAGAAAGGAAAGGTGTGAAAACTCAGTTTGGGCAGAAAGAACATGTAAGAAATATGGACCCATTTGTAGCAATTGTCCCTAAGTCAATATACTTATCAGCCATAGATTTAAGCAATTTGCACAGTGCTTAAATAGTTAATCATGGCCTTAGAAACATTTGACAACAAAGTGTACCCTAATCCTAAATATAATCAAATTGTAAAAGCCAAATTGACCTTCCAGATGTCGAGGATGAATAATTAAAGTCAGTCCTTCCCCAGCCCCACATCCTGTGCATTACACTGATGAGGGTTTGCTTTTGTGCTTGGCTTCACTGCTTTAGAATTACAGGACCACAATTTCTGGAGGCTCCTTTGAACCACATTCACAAACAAATTAGCTTAATTATTTACTGCTTTCCCAACTCAGATGAAACAATTGTTAACAAAAAAAAGTGACTCCCAGGAAAGGACAATATCAAAGCCAAGTGAGAGAGCTCTCTCCCAAGTCTTCTGCTGCTGTCTTTCTTGCCGTTTCTGCCTGGATTCAAGGGCAGACTGGTATATCTGCTACTCTCCTGCCCTTCTCCCTTCCCTAGTGTTAGCCTTCCCAAATAAAGGAACAGGGCCCACTTGCGCACGCTCAGGGCTGGAGTAGAGCAGACCTGAACACACTTTTCTCTGGCTCTGCCCCCATCTGCAGTAGGCCTTGTTTCTTGTCTCCAGGCATACCTGGAATTCTCAATCAGTGAAGCCACCAGGGGGGGCCTTTACCAGGGTTTATACTTCAACCCAGTAGTTCTCCACCAGGGGCAGTTTTGCCCCCAGAAGTCATTTGACAATGTCTAGAGACATTTTGGGGTGTCATAGGTGGTGGAGAAGGGGGAAGTTGCTATTGGCATCTTGGAGGTAGAGGCCAGGGATGCTTTTAACACATAAGACAGCCCCACACAACAATGAATTATCCAGCCCAAAATGTCAATAGCGCCAAGTTGAGAAGCCCTGCCGTAACCCCAAAGTTAGACTACGGACATTTGGGAGAACTGTTTCCATGTGTCATTCTTTCTCCAGTTCACACCATCATAGTCTTTGTCTATGTCTTTCTCCTTAACTACCCACTCAACTCTCATGGACCCAGCACCACCACTTAAGTGGGCTCTCTAGTGGTATTAAAGATACAATATGGAATGTCCCCACTATCCTCATTGAGCCTGAGGCCTAGGAAAGAAGAAAGATGGCTAGAAGGAATTCCAGAAAGGAATCCCAGGTAGCATTCCCACTTACAGACCAATTGAGTTTGACAAGATACTTAACCTCTCTGAGCCTGAACTTCTCAATAGTAAACGAAGACAATGGATCTTGTAAGGGTATTGGGATTAAACAATATGTATCTGTGTCTCCTCCAGTGCTTGCTGAATTAAGTGCTTGATAAATGCTATTATTAGTACTTAATATCAATGGATCCCAAACTGTATTGTGTATGATAGTTAACTTGGGGAGATTAGAATTCACATTCTCAGGCCCCATCCCCAGAGGTTCCGAACTTCTGTGGCAGGAGTGTTTATGTAGCATCTGCATTTTGTGGAAGGGACCAGGTGATTCTGATCTACCTGGTCCATGGGCCACATGTTAAGAAATGCTGCTGCCCAGGGGTTGACACTGGACTTCCCCAAATATTCTGAACCAGACACTCTGATGGCTTAAGACTCCAGAAAGAAGGCAAAACTGTGATATTCTTTCTTGCCTCCTTTTTCTCTAGAATCTAAGGTCTGGGATAATTAACCTGATGAATCTCATTTTCCCTAACCTTATGCCCTCCTCTGAGTCACAGACTTATTGATGCTTTGATCTTTTATTGAGAGAGAAAAAATTTGGCCAAATGGGCCAGCAGGTACAAACATGGGGGAGAGGAACTGACATATGCTGATGGCCTTGGAGAGTATCATAAAGTCAAAAAAAAATTGGCTTCAGTGTTAAACAGACTAGAGTTTCTGTCTTATCCCTGCCCTTTGCTTGCCCTCTGAACCTCAGTATCCTCGGGTGTAAAATGGGATGCAAACACCTATGTCCTTCATTAGCAGGTGTTCTCAATTACCTATTATGTAAGGGTTGATTATTTGGAGATTAATCCCTCTTATACATGGCAGACAATACTAGTTACCTATCCATTCTTCCTTGCTCGTTTGCTAACAGAATTCCATCATTTGGCGAGGGGGAAAGGGGAACAGCAACGTACCTAGATGGGGGGTGGGGGGTAATCACTCATCCTTATTTGCAACTAAGAATGGCCAATAAGACCCAAAATGAATTCAGCTGAGGGCTTTCTAAGACAGTACTGATTCCCCTTCTTCCTTGCTACTGTCTCCTCTTCCTCCCTCTTCTTCCTCCTCCTATTACTATGGTACTAATTGGAATGTGTGAGGCTAGAGGTGGAACAGTCAACTTATATCTAAGATGATGAAGGTCCATGCTAAGGATGATGGAGCAAGGAATCCTTGGTGGGGTCCCTAAATCATCTGTACCAGCCTTGGACTATGTACCTCTAGACGTGATGCTACATGACAAAAATAAGCCCCAATGGTTTAAGCCACTATTATTAAGGTTTTGTGCTACATGCAACAAAACATAATCCCTAACCACACTACTGCCTCCGGAACAGCAGTGCTTCATTCCAGCCAGAAGATCACTGACGCTGGCAATATCCAGCCTCTCTAGGGTAAGCCTCTTGCTTTTGTAGCTTTCCTCTTTGCTTGGACTTTTCTAACTTGGATCTGCCCTCTGGAGTATTCTGCTGCAAACTGTGATTTGTTGGGTGATCTTTCAATCTGCTGTTTGCCCTAAAATCTTTGCTGCATTTTCCTCTCTGGACTCATTTACCTTCCTGGTTCTGATACCGTTCCTCTGGCAGAATGAAATGGATGTATCTCTGTTAAGAAAGGCCTTCTGGTCCTCAGGGCTGAAAGAAGGGCATGGAGTGAGGTGCCAGAGTGCAAGATTTAAGGAGGCACTCATAGGTCATGCAAGTAAGGGGTTGGTGTATTAGAATAAGTACCTCCTTAATTGCCTCTCTACCCTCATCCTATTTTCCCTTCCCCCCACATTTCTCCAGCCTTGCCCCCACAGCCAAGCTTCCAGGGTGGGTATGACCTTCAAGTTCCATACTTTTCAAACTGCAGTTTATGACCACTATCTTTTAGTGAAATTCCTGTAATGGATATGGTGTTTTAAAAATGTTATATAGCAGAATAGAAAATACCAAAAAGAATCCCATCAGCATAACTATCATTACTTTTGTTTCAGCTATACAAATAAATATGGTGTGTACATGTACATTACTGTGTCACAATGGATTGTAGTACAATAATTTGGCAGGGAAAGGAGTTCTATTCTTTGCTCCTGGCTTAGTCTCCCCCTTGATCTAGGCTTCTCACCTTCTACCCAGGACACAAGCTATCTACTAAATTTCATCTGAAAATTTAGCTTAGATAAGCTTATACAAAATTTAGAATATATTAGCTGCAAAGAGCTTCCCAGTATGTACTGCATAATGCTTTCCCAAGTCTAAAGTTGTTCTGAATTATGGATTCCTTCATAAAGGTACGGGCCAATGTATCACAAGTATTTAACAACTTACTTTCATTTTTTGTGTTATAAAAGACTACCTTCTTAGGATAATTAATATTCCTTCATATATTCCTTTGAAGATGAAGACTTGGCAACTTCTAGAGTTTTGCAATCACGGAATAGGTTAAGCCTGTATTCTTATATTAGGAGCCTTTGGGAACATCAACCTAGTTTTTCAAAATCCAATTTCTGAAAGAGCCATGCCTCAACTCTGCTGATACTTGAGGTTTCTCAGCACACCTAGAAAATATAGAAAGCATCTGGGATTCTTAGGACTCATAGTAACAGCAACCTCAACTTCTGTTTTGATTGGTGCTAAAGACTTTGCAAGGGCTCATTAGCGTTTATGTGATCTATTCCACCTGAGAAGCTAAGCTTCAAACAAAGCCAATAAAAATCTAGGAGACATCTACTGTAATCCTATATAATGTATGAAACAAATGAAATATATGATCTCTAGCATAAAGACCTTATGATTACAACCAAGAGAAGGAAGAGAAAAGTATTTGTAATTGGAAGTGCAGCAAATATATCAAAGAGTTATCCAAAGAGCTGATGGAAGATAAAGAACATTCTTGCAAGATGAGGCCTAATTGACCTAATTTGTCACTCCTGCACCTTGGCATACCATAGCCAGCCATGTCCACACAAGGACAAAAAGATGCAAAAAATTAAGAACATTTTTAAAATTTGGATTTCTTTTTTTTTTTTTTTTTTATTTCAGCTCATCATGGGGCTACAAAAGCTCAGGTTATATACATTGTCCATGTCCTGCCCATCCCCCTGAGTCAGAGCCTCAAGCGTGTCCATTCTCCAGACAGTGCCCCTGGCACTCACCATGTAGTCATACCCCCCCCACCCCGTCTCAGTCTGATATCCAATTGGTATCTTTCCCCGATGTGCATTAAATTTGGATTTCTGACTTTCAAAGTCCGTCAGGGGAACTGATGTCCAGTCCCTAAATAACAATTGTTTGCTGTACCTGGCACACTGTAGACTCTCAATGAATGTGTGTAAAGCCATGAATAAATGCTTGACCGAGAATATGCAAATTCAGATATACTTTTGATCCTTCACATAGCAGGCTACTACAAAACTGTTTGAGTCTATTAAAAAAATTCAGAAGTATTCGTAAAAGTATCTTTTCTATTCATTTTGAATCATATTGGAATTTAGGAGATTCAGGTCCACATATTTTGTATTCATTTATATTAATCTGCTAAAATGTTATTGGTAACTGATTGCTCTGTAGAAAGTCATTGCATTTGAAGCCATTTGTAAAATAAACCTCTTAGCTTTCAAACAAGAAGTTTTTGTTTCACCGAGAGTAAAACTCTTGAACACAAACACATCACAAATAGACTTTTCTTTAATTAATGTTCCAAATGTAATTTCTTTGCTTATTATTTCTATTTTCTGCATTTGTTTGTAATTTGTACTTTAAGGAATAAGGCAGATATGGGAGAAATTTTTTTTCTTGCGCTATTCATTGTTTTCCTCCTTTTCTTCCACATTAGAGAATTTGTGAAAATAGATGGTACAAAAATCAAAATGTTCAGTGGCCTGGCATGACTGCAACCTCCAAACTGAATTCAACAAACATTTATCCAGCACATGCTGATTGCTTCACACGTTAATTGGGAGCCTATAGTATTCTAGGTGATTCACAGTACGAACTTACAGGTGCCGCCTATCAACCAAGGTTCAAAGCTGAATTAGACACTGTTCCTACCCTCACAATGTACACACAAATTAAAATACCACCATGTATGATATGTGAAACAAAGTGAATATTTTCCTGCTATGCTTCTCTGCTTCCAATTGAATATTTAGATATTTCCTCTTGGGAAGCTTGTTCCATTTGCCCCCTAGTTGGATGATTTGCATTGTCTTCAAAATGTTCTTGGGTTGAGATCATGCAAGCCCTAACAAGAAATGAGTTCTCCAGAACTGTCAATATGAAAAGCCAAGTAATTCTGTGCTCAGTTTTAATGTGTGAAACCTCAAATGTCATTTTCGCTAGTTCTCTGGGTTTCAGTTTCCTCCTATGTAAATAAGGATGTTGGACTTGGTGATACCAATCACTCTTCCAGTTCTCATTCTATTGTTCTGTTTAGACAGCTCATGTTATCACTGGACGCTTCTGCATAAGAATCTATGAAACAAGTTTGTTGGAACCAACCTTTTAAAAAGCCTCTGTCCTACAACACACTGTCATCTTCCCACAGGCAACAGAAATTCTTTTCTGGTCATGAAAGAATGTATTCTCCTTCTTGTTTTCAGCAGTTCACAGCATCTCTGATGACATTTAGGCTATAAAAGCTCTCCAAAGATTCCCAGGGAAAAATGCCAATTTGTGCAGGGACTCTGCAAAAGGCTTAAATTCCATGTGCATATATGATGATCGCTACATCTATGTTCCCATATACATGCGTGTCTATATGTATTTATGCCTATATGTGCAATGCATATAGAACTTATTATATGCTAAGTGCCAGGACTGTATTAAATGTTCTAGGTACATTTTCACATATATTCCTCACAACAAACCCAAAAGACAAATATCTGTCCAGTTTTCCAGATAAAAAATGTGAGGTTTATAGATGGATCATAATTGACCCAAAGTCAACAATGAGAAAGTGATAGAACTAGAATTCACAGTCTGGTTTATCCAACTCTGAAGGAAAGACACTAGCAATTTATATACATATACATGTACGGCCATCGTGTGACTTATAAGTTGTTGGAAACTGAGCTATCAGGAGGTGATTGCAGGAATGTTTGTTTCAGCAAGAAATATGCCAACCCTGGAGGCATCAATTTGCCCCTGAAATACTACATTGAAACTCTGCCGTCCTTATGCTGATAAACAAGGCATCTCTATGAAAGCAAGACTAGCTGTAACTGGAATATAATCATTAAAAAGTTACATATAATACAATGTATTTCTCACCAATTAATAATTTTCCCCCTTAGTGGCAAGACTGCTGTAACTAACATAATCATCATGTAATGGAAATTTAACATTTAGTAAAGCATTTACCACACCTTCAATTATGAGGGTGTCCTCACCCTATGCTTCCTTTAGGAAAAATTATAACAATTCACATTTCACATGTTCTAACACCAATACACAAAATAATGACAAAATCTAGGTCTTACACGAAACAGCATGCATATATAGCTTTTTGTTATTCTGAAAATAATATATAACCAAAAAATAAATTACTTTGGAAAATCGTGTCAGATTCACCTCATATAGTTGGTGTCCCCAAAGTATCGAGATATCCAAACAATGCTATTAAATTAACAACAGGCAGATTTGAATTTTGCTAAACTTAATATTTTATTGCTAACTAGGACTTCAATACTCCAGGAAATATGTCTATTTATCATGGGGCCAGAGATTTTGAGGCAATTTTAATGTTACCCTAAGATACATACAATTTCCATATAATAGCTAATGTGTTTATTTTTCTATGCAATTGTATTTGTATAGGTTATTGATAGAGATTTACCTAGCCATAAACATTGTCTTAGAACATCAAAAAAAAATGTTTTTAAAAAAGAATGCTTTACTTGCCAAATTATTAAATGGGTTGTCCGAAGGACTTTTGCCATTCAGAAGGATGAAATAAAATATTCGAAATATACACATCAAATTTTTAATATGAAGTCTAATCAGAAGGGTGGCAGTATGTTTGTTTTTATAATTAGGAAAGTGTTGCCCCCACCTGCTGTTGTATCAGGTGACCTCTGGCAGGTTGATCAGTCATTAGATCAGAGTTTGTTAATGAGAGGCAGAGACACAGTTGGAAATCCGTCACATTGCTCTCTATCCCTCCCCCCAAGTATTTCTGGAATCTTAAGGTTGGATGGAGTGGGGCATATAGATTTTAAAAATCATACTGAACATTATAGTAGATTTAAAAAAAAAAAATCTTAAAATTACAGACTATAAAAATTGGTAAATCTCAATGGAGGCAATATTCACAGATTTTGTGGTTACAACATATCTAGGAGGCTACCACATTTTTATTTTTAATAGCCATGGATATACATGGACTTAAGAAATGACTTTTTTGAGAAACATAACATTACATGACTTTTAAACCAGTTCTAAACATTCTCCGTACTATGACTTACGATTAGGCTCTCTCTACACCTTCATTCCTAAATATACTATTGGATTCTAACTGGACTGCTTTGGGTTTCACCCTCAGAGTTTTGCAGGAATTTTGGAGTGCTGGCCAGATGAAAAAATACATTTTGCTGGAGATTCCAGAGATAATTCTAAAGCCCTTCTGAAAAATAGAGCATGCAGGAGTTTTCAAAGAGATAACATCTGCCAGGGAAAATATATCTTTGAGACACCCTCTGACTAATAAGTCTCTGTGTCACTTGAAAGTGAAAGGAAAATAAGATCTAGAAGCCCAAAATATCACAAATGTTTTGGTACCTAGTATTTTGGTGAGCTGGGTCTGGTCTGACTCACACTGACTTGCAAGACTCTATTATGCACATCTCTACCTAACAGCTTGGCATCAGCCAGGATAGGAGTTTTTATACCAGAGAAATTAGCAAATGCTACACATCAAGCCTTTCATCTCTACCCCCATAGTTATTAAACATTTGCTAACACTTATGGAGGAGAAAAGGAAGACCTTTTAAGGACCTTTCTCTTTTTGAGTTTTCCATGTCATAAAAATGCCATGGTTTACAGTTTGTTTTATTCAATAACTTTCTCAGTAATGTTTATATGGTGGGGATTTTGTTCTCAACCTCAGTGAGGACGAATCAAACCACATCTGGAACTCTGCATGTACTTGTGCTTGCTGCCTACAGAAAAGATAGCACAGGGTAGAGAGCTTCCCGACACGGACAACACACATCATGAAAGAGATGCATGAAAGATGCTGGGTGCAGCCTCCTCTGTGGACTGGAATCAGGCAGGCAGGGAGATTAACAGGTCCTGCCATACCAGGGAAGGAAATGTAGGGAAAGTAAAAGGAATTCCCAAATTCAGAGAACAGGTGGTAAACTTATGGGAATTGTTAGCCTGACAGGTGGTAGAAGTTGAATTCAAAAGATTTAAAGAAATTAAAAAGTTGACGGTAGTACAAAGGAAGGAAACATTTTAAACATATTCCTCATCTCTGAGGAGGTTGTTTAGAATAAATTCCAACCTCTTCATAAGCTATGCTTCTCTTGCCAAAACAAAATAGATCCTGGCTCTTATGCATGCAGGAATTCCTATGGTTTGTATGTTGAAATGTAGTTAACCTTTTCCTGGAACATAAAATTAAGAAGCATTACCTAGAATTAAACACACCCTTTATAACCCTTGGAAATGATAATAATCTAACACCTCTTCATGAGTAATATATGATTTTTTTCCAAAATCAACAACCAACCACTAATACTTGGCTGGCCTAGGAAAGACTTTAAGGCTTGAGTATATTAGGACAGGATTATAACAGCTAGTATTCCAGCTGACATGCCCACACAAGACAAATCCTTGCTTTTAGAGAAAATAACCAATATGTGCTTGAGGAAAGCGTTCTATTTAATCCATCCCATAAATCACCTCTCATATCTGCACAATTATGTACTGTTTCTCTCTCTAAAATAGCTCTATCTGCATCCTGATACAGAGTATCCATGCAGGAGAACTTTCTGTTCCCATCAAAACCTGACAGGGAAGAGAATGTACCAGATTTGAATGAAAGTAGAGTGGGGAAATAACCTAAATGCCCGTAGGATGTATTTCTACGATCTTAGCCCAGAGATGGCAAAGTACTAGGAACAGTTAGCTCCAGTTTGTATGTAACAAAATTAGAGCAAAATGAGGCCAAACAACAAAGGCAAAGTGTGTATGCAGGTTGCTAAAATCCAGCGTATCAAAGCAATTTAATGCTCTGGCCCACAGCATTCCCTCTTGGCCCGGTGGCTGATGACACATTGTCTAATAAGGTGGCAAGAGGGAAAATGGTAACTCCAAGCCTCCTGTTGGCAAACAGCAAAACTACTCTCTCTCAATTTTCCAATTTCATCTACGATGTGGTTCTCAAACTTGGCTGCACATTGGAATCTTTGGGGGAGCTTTAGAAACTAACAATGCCTGGCCCCAGTCCCAGAGACTCTAATGGAATGGTTCTAAGGTTCAGCCTGGGCATCAAGGTTTTTAAATGCTTCACAGTTAATTTTAACAGGCAGCTAAAGCTGAGAGTCATTGATTTAGAGGCACTAAGAGACTGTCTAAGTGGTGCCTCACAAATTCTACTTGAGTAGGTCTGGAGTGGGGCTTCAGCTTCTACATTTCTAACAAGCCCCCAAGGGATGTTGATGTGATTTGGGAACCAGATTAATAGGGTTTTTCATCAGTGGCCACAGTGAAGTTCCTGAAGCAGCATCAATATCACCTGGAAACATGTTTAGAAATACAAATTCTTAGGCCCAACCTCAGACCTACTCAGACACTAGGGGTGGGAGAAAGCAACTTGCACTCTAACAAGCCCTCCAGGTGATTTTGATGTGAGCTGAAGTTTGAAACCACTGATCAGAGCCTTGTTACTCAAAGTGTGGTTATCAGACCAGCAAAAGTAACATCACCAAGGAGTTTATAAGATTAATGCAGGATTTCAGGCTCCACTCCAAACTTACTGAACCTCAAGCTGCATTCTAATGACTCCCCATGTGATTACTATGCATATTAAAATATGACAAACACTAGAGTCTTGACAAATTTCCTCAAAATCCTTGCCCAGGACAACTGAGGATTAAAAAAATCTCATTTGAAAAACAAAACAAAACAAAAATCTAACAATATTGATTATAATTGTGATAATATTTGGCAGTTTTTTTTAATTACCAAAAAAATCATTTTTATAGTGACAAGGTTTAAAAGATAGAAAAGTCTAACCAACCAAATGGAAATCACCTGTGGTCCTACCATGTAACCTATTGGTAACTGTTTATTCTTCCATTGAAAGAATAATTTCTAAAAGAGAAAATAAAACCAAGTTATTGAAAGAGACAACTTTATCCTGTTCAAAACAGAAATATAGCAATGTTTTAACTGAAACTTAACACCAATCAGCTTTAGCCCAATGTGGCAAAAATATGAGTCTTTAGTATAATGTTGGTTATTGAAGGAGATAACATCACATCCAGTTCCTACGGTCGTCTTGGGAATAGGAAACCTCTTGCCATGATTCAGAATGTTGAAACCAAGCTATTTTTTTCTACTTCTAAGTTAGAAGGTCAGAACTCACAGACTTAAAAATACCAGCCAGTAATGAAAAACAGGGCGGCCTCACTGGTGTTACCAGCAGTGAGTAAATTCCCAGGAAGTTGACACACCAGTGTGTACTGGTGACCTTTAGACATCTAAATAAGTAAATAGTTCAGAAAAAGTAATGCACGTGGATCTCAAATTGTATTTTCTTTCAACCTACAACAGATCGGCTTGTTTTCTGTCAGAGGTCAGATTGTTAAAATTTTAACAAATTTGGCTGCTTAGAATTTCTGTGGCCAGAGCTGTGAAATCAGAAGCCTAGCTAAAGAAACTGGATGCTTTCTTGTAGGAACCCAAGATTCCTGGCTCCTTTGTAATAAACCAGAACAGTGAAAACTCAAAATTTAAACTCTTTTTTAAAATACAATTCTTTCCTTAGAAAATGGTTAAGGTATTCAGCAGACACTGTCCATTTTCTTAAATGACTGCAAACTCCATCAAGATCTTTCCCTTAGCTGGGTGATCATCTTTTGCATCAAATCCCAATGTAGGAATGAAACTACACAGGTGTTTACCAACATTGGAATAGGAGCAGAGGCAGTAAGTCATATTGTTTCTTTACAGAGAAAATACACTGGACACTGGACACAGGACACGGTGGGGAGTAGTTCAAGAAATAAAAGATGGAGAATTTGGTGGGAGAATCAGGACTGAGACACTGTAATAGAAAAGACATATGACCAGCAATGGCTCTCAGAGAGGCACCAAGGAGAATGGGCTACAAAACAGTGTTAGAAAAAGAGGTCACTGGGTCTGTTAGAACCTGTAACATTTATCAATAACATTATAATCAATATAAATAAAATTGCTTATGTGGCCAGTTGATTATTATTACACTTCAATAAAAAAATACAATGTTAAATAGTTTTTCTCTAAATTTGGAGGATATGTTTGGGATGGTCTAATTGACATCCAGGCCATGTGACATGTATAATACTGTTGGAAACCAAAACTAAGGTAGCACCAGAGGTTTGGTGACAACCAATCAGGAGAAAAGTGACATTAATATAAAATGCTATATGACAAAAATACCCATGATTTTAGCATGAATTCCAGTTTAAAAGTCCCAACGGTAGGTTTTGATGTACTACTGAGCTCCAACTCACATAGGTAACTTTATCCAGAGACCTTTAAAGTTAGTAGCAGGGACATATTTATTTATTATGGTTAATATGAAGGTTACCTAGTATAAAATTGGAGAAATCTGGAAAGGTATATTATGCAAATGGAATAGAAATATTGGCTGGGTGCGGTGGCTCACGCCTGTAATCCCAGCACTCTGGGAGGCCGAGGCGGGTGGATCGTTTGAGCTCAGGAGTTCGAGACCAACCTAAGCAAGAGCGAGACCCCATCTCTACTAAAAATAGAAAGAAGTTATCTGGACAACTAAAAATATATATAGAAAAAATTAGCCGGGCATGGTGGCGCATGCCTGTAGTCCCAGCTACTCGGGAGGCTGAGGCAGTAGGATCGCTTGAGCCCAGGAGTTTGAGGTTGCTGTGAGCAAGGCTGACGCCACGGCACTCTAGCCTGGGCAACAGAGTGAGACTCTGTCTCAAAAAAAAGAAAAAAAAAGAAATATTATACTGACATTGATTTAGAAAAATCTGTCAAGCCCTTCCATAACTTTGGCAACTAGGGAGTACTTTGCACATTGTCACACTATCCATATGTGTTTCTTTTTGTCACTGAAGGAAATCAGAAAATTTTACTTATTTTACAGGGACCTGTGATCCTATGTTGTGATAGCAAATGTTTTAAACCTTAGATATTTGACAAACTTTCCAAAATTTGACTTTCAAATTCTATATTCAGTCTTTTATGCCTCAAACTACCATTTTGGATACTAGAGCCCCTGCGAGTCCAAGAGAAATATTTTAGGCTTATCTGGCATGTTAAAATCATACAGGAGGCATTGTCAACTATGAAATGGTGTTTAACTTCCTTTCTGTCTTATTTTGTATAAACATGTTATTAACATGCTCCAAAATTGTATGAAATTCCTGAAGTTCTGATATGTCTTGATATATGTTTATCAGTAATAATGACTATGTTAAATTGTTGTGTGCCACAGAAATAACCAAATTTACTTATCAATTGTGTTTTTAACCATGGCTATTCTAAAGTTTTTATCATCCACAATTATTATTATACATTTATTCTTCTCAAAAACCAGTTTATAATCTGCTAATGTCCAAAATTTGCTTAAGGAAATTCATGGAAAGCACTCTTAAAAGTACTCTTAAATACAGGTTTCTGATAACTTTGGAGATCATACCATTGGGGAAAAAAAACAAACTTCCAGGACTCTAATTAAAAAGCTGATGCATTCATAAGGATTCGCTAACCAAACATCAAGCAGAACAAGAGTATTACATGGGATTAAACGAATAGAGGACTGAAATAAGTAAGATTTTTGTTTGAAACAGTACTGATTCTTTTTGTTTTGCAGAGTCAAGAAAACTTTAACTGATCTATTCTCAGGACTAGGAGAATGACCCTAAAGATGATAGGGGGTGACACATTTAAATTTGCTCTTTTCCACTTATTCCAATTTGCTTTTCCACTCGTTTGTCCATCTCCATCTAACAAACTCTAATCCAAATTATTCCAAAAGCTATCAGTTTGGCTTTTAATACATGAAACTTTTTTCTAAGTTTCAAAGTGGAGACTGAAGAAAATCAGAATATTTTACCCCAAAATATATTTATTTGACATATGTTGAGACAGCTGTTGAGGGAGCCAGCAAAGGGAAGTAGCCCTGCAAAGCTGTCCTTGAGGAAAAGACTTGCATCTGTAGAGAATCTGCATTGTTGCAGCCAGACTTTCCAGGTCTAGGAAAGATTAACAGAGACTAACACCTTTAAAGGTCTGAAAGAAACATTTACCATCTATTCTGAGGGCTGCTACCCATGAGGTTTCATCTACGTTACAAGACCACCTTTGCTAGCCAGGCCTCTTCTCCCCCTTCCCTTAACCTGTCTTGCCACTTAAACCTGATTTACCACCATAACCTGGTTTTCTTGGCCCTGCTGATTCCACATCTTTCTGTAACCTCAAGATGGTATATAAGCTTCTTTACCTCATTTGGGGATTGGGTCTTCATTCTGAAAGCTCCATGTATACACATTAAATAAAATGTATATGCCTCTTCTCCTGTTAATAAATCTGCCTTATGTCAATGATTTTCAACAAACCTCACTTACATCTCTCATATGATTAAGTCCCTTAATCATGCAAAATAACATGTGAGACAATATCAAAGTATATTCAAGATCTAAGAGAAATCAAAAAAAGGATGTATGACAGCATTGTTGTGCTCATTTTGGGTATTCTGCAGAATGTGTGTGACCCATAACGGCCACAAAGCATGGCAGGGCACTTGGTTTTCACTTACATTCCCACATCTCTGCCATGTTAGCACAGGAGAGTACCAGAATCCAAATAGGAACTCTTCCAGAGCAGAATCCTTATGGGCCAAAAGGAGAAATGAAGGCAACTCCTACTTTAGAGACCCTTAAACACAGTAACCCACTGCCTTAGCTTTGAGACACAAGAGCAGGAGGAGGATTGCTAAGAGGACTGGAGCAGCAGCTGAGATTTCCAAGGACCTCCAGTTAACAATGTACAATGACAATAACCACTTTTCCTCACCTAGTGGCTCTCAACTTAGCTCCGCATTAGAATTCACCCAGAGAGCCTTCAAAATAAAGTCTGATACCCATGTGGTAGCCCCAACCAAGTGAGTAAAAATCTCTGTGGTTGGGACCCAGACACTAGTACTTTAAAAGCCCCTCAGGTGACTCCATTGTGCAGCCAATATTGAACACCACTGCTTTAGCCATATCCCCGAAACTAAACTCAACCCAAAAAACTGTAGTAAGCTCCACAAATCACAGAGTAATTACTATCATGGTCACTTTGGGCTACCCAATATTGCCTTGAAATTAAGTTCAAAATTGGCTGGCTTGGACATTAGGTCACATGGGGAAAATCAGCTAAAAAAAACAAAGTTCCTTGACAGAAATTTAGCTTTCTGCCAACTGCATGTTGAGTATTTGTGGCCCAACTTCAAATGAAAACAGAAGTTTTCTTTTTTTCCTGAATCATGGTATTCACAATATACAGCTTAACTGATAGTGCTTGTGGTCAACTGAACAACTAACTTTAGAGATTTCTTTTTTTTTGCTTAAAAGTACACTGTGGACATTTATTTTATTCAGTTCCAGAACAGAACTCTAGAAGGGGGGCTTGATTCTTGCCTTAAACAATCTGGGATTTGGAGAATAACCCAAAACTATCCAGATTTTAATTTTATTGACTCTAACTAAAAGTTTGGACTGAATGATTCCAAAGATCTTTTCCAACTCTTAAAGTTCTGATTCAATAATATATAGTTTTCTCCCCTCCCCGAGGCATTTTTTTGTGCTCAAATCACTTAGATTCATATGGTGATACCATTTATTTTCACTACTTAGGCCACATCTTAATGGCAGAGTTGCACAATAACTTAATTGTTTTGCATGGCATACATTACGTCCTGAAGTACCAAGCTTTTTCACAAAGGACAACACAAACTTTAACCACCACCAAGTGTGAAAAGACATCTCTAGTAGAGAACAAGAGTATATCAGCTTTTAAATACAAACACCTCTTTATTAAAAAAAGAAAAAAAGACTTAGGAGACATTCACTGAAGAGAAATTTCTGGCCCTGGAGGCAAAGATGTGATAAGATAATGATTTCTATTCTTTCATTTCAGCCAAATGGTAAATAAGTCACAAATGAAATAACTTTGGCACTATTAATTCTCAAAAGCGGATTTAGGCAGAGACTTCAATAAGTCTGAAATCAGCACTTAATTTTTCATTTTTTCTTTTCTGGGAGCCTTCAATGGAACAGTTTCAATTCTAAATTTAAGATATGTTGCCAAAAACTGATTGAAAGAACATGGTACATGAATAAGATGTTTAGGTAGGTTTAAAAAAAAAAAGTGGGTATGAACACTGCTTCAAAGGAAAATGACTTTTACAACATACGTTTTTATTCTTTTAATAGAAAAAGACTCCTTTCTTTTGACTTTGGAACAACTTGGTGCCTAAAAATATATACTTTTTGATGTTGACTCAATAGTTTGAGAAGTGTAGGTCAGAGCCTGGAATTTTAAGAACTACATTTCAAATGGAAATAGTTAGCATAGTTTTAACATTCTCTTTTCTTTCCCCATTTCCCTTAATAATATTGGTTTTAAAAGTTATCCTGCTTTCTGTTTTCATATCCTCAGGCATGGATGATTTTGCCATTTAGAAATTCAAAGAAATAATGTTAGAAGTGGGATGTATTTTTTAATCTGTATTTTTCTAAGATTTCAGGGAACCTCTCCTCAAATCATTTCATGAGTGATCTAATTATTTCATCTAGTGTTTCTGAAAATGAAATTACCTTCTTAGGCTCAAAATAGATTGATGATGTATTCTTAAGTAATTCTTTCACAGACACGAAATCTTAAATCACCAAAGAAAACATTCCTCTTTCAATTTATTCATACTGCATCTTGAACAGTCTACTGACCAGCACTGAAACTAGATGAAGTAGAACTTGATCCCCAATTAAGTCCCATCCATCCATCAAGTGTGAAGAGACACCTCCAGTAGAGCATAAGAGACTATCCTGCTTTCAAATACAAACAGCACTTCTTCATAAAAACATTGTTAAAAGTTTTTACTACTCTAACCTAGCAGGAATCTTTTTGACCCTGCTTTGTGAAAGTCAGACCTAGGTTGAACTGATCTGCATTGAATGGAACCACTCTTACCAATTTTCTTTTGGTCTTAACCTCATCCAGTGCCTGCATGTAGAATGAGACATGCCTGGAATGAACTATCTGCAAGAATGGTACACTGACATGAAAGTATACAGATAATATAAGGAAGAGCGGGGGGAGGACAATGTCAATTATTGTTTTGTAGAGAGGTTGTGCAAAATATAAGAGATGATCAGAATTCTGGAACCAAAGATTTCAGGGAAATTTCAGGGAAACAGGGACAGAGGAAGGCAAATCTGAAAATGGGAGAAGAAAATACAGATGGGAAGGTTTTGTTGGTAAACACTGAGCATCCACTGGGATGTTGTTCCATAAGCGGGTCATCTGTGGAATGGGCAGAGGTAGGGTGGGGCAGGGCAAGGCCAGGCTTCTCAAGGAGGGAGTTAAACATTACCCTTGAACTCAAGCTGGGCAAATATGAGAATCGCCTGGCAGAAACCTGCCACAAAATCCAGTGTGGGTCAAAAAGTGTTTTCAATTGAGCTCCTGTGTTCAATACCCTCCTTTCCACCCCCCCCCAAATTCTATCTCTCTACAGGCTTGGAAGCCATGTAGCCCATCCTAAACACTCTGGTTTCCTCAGTGACTGTGGCAGCCTTCAAGGCTGCAGCTACGTAAAAGGGTCCTATTGGGCGAAGTCAGTAGGAGAATAGTATTATCAGTCAGCATAAAACAGACCTAGAGATCTGTTAACATTGTGGCAAGGATGAGCTGGGCAACTGAGACATAAACCTGGTCTTCAAATCAATGATTTCTCTCCAGTGTGAGGTGCCAGAGTGTGGGGTAAATCACAGATTGTATGAATATTTTTCTAAGCACTGGACAAAATCCAGGTTCATTTAGCAAATCAGGGAAGTTGTGGGTGATACATGTAACACCTATAATCCTAGAGAAAAGGTCTGTTCTGCTTGAAAGTATAGGAGAATTTGGAAGTAATTATGCAAACTCTTCCAGATATTTTTAATGAGGTCCCTCTGAAATGAAGACATGATCAAAACAGAAGCCAACAGTTCAAAACAGTGGTTTTAGGTTGTACAGCCAAATGCTTCCAGTAGGAATTCTGTTTTGTCTGAGATCCAATAATGTCTTACAAAAAAGGGTGAACTGGACCTTCTTGGTCAGTGCACATCTTCAGGACTTGAGATGGAGGGGACTTAATAATGGTACCATTTCCCAACATACTTGGTTTTCAGGGATACATGTGGTTTCTTAAGCATGGTTGATTCAGATGCATCTAAAATTCATGTTAACTTGATTCTGCAAAGTGAGCCATGACACAGGAAGAGTGACAACGGCATGGCAGCACAGATGGCCCTCACTACACCTTAAGTGCTACAGCTCTTTTAAAGCAGCTCTCAAGTTCTGCACGTTGTCGTGCAGTCTGTTTGATAGCACACCCTTGCCTGCTGCTTTCTCAAAGCAATTCAGAGGATCTACCAATACCTACGTTTCCATTACAACTGCGACCTCAAACCCCGTTTAAATCAGCTAGGACCATTTTGAGATAAAATCATCCAGCTTTGAACTATCAAACTAAAATAATTAACTTTCACTAATCCTTAAGAGACAATACTATGTTTGCTGCTCTTATTGCTGTTCTTTAATGCATAATTACTTTTGAAGAAGATTTGTATGTTATATTGCTGGAATCTTACCTTGAGGAAGGTGGCCACTAATTCTTAAATGAATGCATCAGAGAAAATAGTCCATAATTCTCTCAGTGGTGTCATTGCTGCTCTTCTCCCACTGAGCACTTCTGATGAGACTCTTTGAGATCTTATCAAATTTTCCCAGATTGCAAGATCTTTCTGATCCACAATTATTTTTGTGTGTCAATTTTGATATATTTACCATCTGTTGCCTATTTACAGAGAATATGTGCATGTAATAGTATGTATATACAACATGTGACTGGTTTATAACAACAGATCTAGTCAAATGGGAATCAAGTCAAGGTGAACTTTTATTCAAGGACAATGGTTTAACTCAAATCATTTTTCTTATAACATAATCATTGCGGGTTAATCAAATAAAATAATCACAAGCTATTCCAAGTAAGAAAAAGCATGCTCGTTATTTATACCTCAGTGACATCAATTCCATTTGAGAAAACTTTGGGTTTCATTTATTTAGAGGACAGAAATGATCCTTGGTAAAATTATTCACAGATTTTGGATATCCAAACCAGTCTGGGCCACTTGCATTATAGAGTAGATAATAGGGAAGAAAAATCAGATCTTTAAGTACTTCATACATATGAAATGAAATGAACATAATTTTGTAATACAATGAGTACTGGCACAAAAGTAATTTAAACCAGCTTTACCAATTGAGAGGATCTCATGTGTAGAATGATTTTTTTTTCAAAATGGGAGTAAGGACTAAGTATAAAATTTAGGGGCTTTGGTTAATTTTGTTTCATTTAATTTTTTCCTCTTGCCCAAATAAACCAGTACAAAAAAACGCAAATATTTGGGTATGTGTTAGAATAAAGATGGCACCAATCATGTTTGGGGAGGTGCAGAGGGAAGGAGGTCAATGTTGGCTGACTGGAAATTGGTCACCAGAGGGAAATACAAGAACAGACCCTTCATGGCCAAAATCTCAGGGCTCTGCTCTCCTGAAATCATCCATCTGGGAACCTCAAAGCCCAGGTATCTTCACCAGGAGACTCCCAGCCTACAAGCCCAAAGTGTCCCAATTAACCCCTTCATTCTGTCTGCATTCTAACCTTTATTATATTCTCTTTGCTAATTTATACATTCTATTTTATGACTATTTTACTCTAATTTTTTTAGCTCCAAATTTTATCTTCTTTAATCCTTCAGTTTCTAGTTTTCAAAGTTACCTAATTTTTATCACGATATTAATTCTTGGTTTTTATTTTGCCATTTTATAGTGTATACTTTATCTTATCGTTTTATTTTATATTATCTTGGCTATTTTTATCATCTACTTTAAGACATAATCTTGTTTTCTTTTAAATGTTACCCAACTTTTTAAAATGGCAAGTGAAAGTATTGGCTAAAGGAGACCTATAAGGTCAGTCTAGGCCCTAAGCAAACAGAATGGAAAAGTATCTTTTCTTTTTCTTATGGGTTTTATAACATCTCTTCCAGATCTCCACAACTGGTTCCTAAATTTCCTCCCTAAATAAATCATTTGATTGCGAAATCAGTCTGAAAGAAGGATCTGACCTCTGTCATGAACCCTTCATACTAGGTAACCCAATTGACCCATAAGCCAGAAATATAGCCTCAAAAAGAGGCTAATGGACCCTTGTGGACAGCACACATGAAGAGCTGAATTACAGTGGTTCCCTTCCCTCGTGAATTAGCCAATCCATTTAATGAAACCTGGAAAGCTTCATGATTTCTGTCCCATAAAATTGTTGGATTCTGGGTAAACCCCAGTTTACCAGAAGAAAGCAAGTCACAATCATTGAGATCAGAAGGAAGTAAGTTCAACTTAAGGAGACAAACTATTTTTCCCCTCTATAACAAAAATGACTTCATTTATTTTCTCTTGCTACTTAAATAACATGATCATTCAGAAAGTTCAAATGGCACAAAGTTCTAAGAAGGTAAAAACTCAACTGATAACCTACCACCCTGAAATAATCACCATTAATATTTTAGTGCCCACCTCCTTATGTACTTCATCATGCATGTCATTTTAGATAAATGGCCTTATCTCTCACATGCTTTTAAGTGTAGTCTGTTGTCTATTTTTCCCTTTTTACTTTTTTGCTTCCTTACCTTTCCCTTTTCATTCTATTTTCCCCACCTCTGCACACATCTCTGACTAGTATCCCATCTTAATAATCTAGTTGATAAACTTCCATGTTTATATAGATGCTCATAAATATATAGAGACACCTGTGCACATACATAGACATACACACACGTATCAGGGAAGGCTAGATTATGCTGCTACAACAAATGACCCCCCAAAATATAAATAACATTCCTCTATTATATTTCCATATTGGGTCTGCTGGATTTGTTTCTGCCCCAAGTTATCTTTACTCTTATATTCTGACTGATGAAGAAGTGGTTGCAATTGTGGTAGCAGAGGGAAAAAGATTTCGTTGACACCACTGCACTAAGACCCAGGCAAGAGTGTGCTCTAGTGTACTCTCTTTAGAAGCCACTTTTCTGGGCTTCCCCTGGTCCTGTACCTCCTAATGGGAAAAGCAGTCTGAAGGGCCAAAGGGTTATGCTCTCTGTGAGTCCACATGCCTGTCCCTACCCCCATTCTAGGTGGGGTAGTGCAAGTGCTAGGATCCTAGAATTCCTGCCCAAATGGGCTCTGTGCCTCTTCTCTGCATCTGTTCCTCTGAGGGCAGACAAGGCTATAGGAGCATGTGCACCTTAAGCTCAAGAAAGACAGCCAAGGGTTAGCTGCTTATAAGACTCTGGACATAGCTTGGAAATGGGAATCGAGGTATTCACAAAAATTAGGGGGTTTTTCTTTCAGAACATCAATGTGTCATACAACTTAATAAACCATACATTTCCCACTAAATTAAAATACACTGTTGCATAGAAATCATTTCTTGATTCTCTATTCTGTTCCACGGATGCATTTTTCTCTGTTTATGCCCAAACCATACTGATTTCATAGGTGGTTCTCTTCTGTATTCTAATATTTGATAAAGCAACTCCCCCTTAATTGTTTTCCAAAATATTATTGGCTATTCTTGGATATTCACTTTTCCACAAAATCTTTAAAAATCACCTTCTGTAATTCAGTACCAAAAACTTTGTTGGAATTCTAATAGGCATTGCATTCTATTTATGTTTATAAAAATATAACACTGTTATTTTATAAGTATTCCAATATAAGAATATAGTATACCTTCCCACTAATTAAGATTTTTTTCCTGACCCTTAATAAGATTCTACGCAAATGCCTCTCAATCTTTCTAGCCAAATTAACTGCTTAATATTTTTATAGTTTTCATCACTATTGGGAATGAAATGTTTTTCCATTTATTTTCTACATTTTTATTGCTATCACAAAGAAAACCTATTGATTTTGGTTGTATTTACCCTGTATTCATCATTATTAAATACATTTACTGCTCCAAAGGTGTTTTATATATACACATACATATATATACATATATATATATAGCATCAGCAGCAAAAAAAGTTCTGTATCTTACTTGTCAATGTTTTATTACATTTTCTTGTTTTATTACACTTGCTAAGGCCTCTAAAATACAGTGGCAATAGGCTTCAACCTATCTAGTCTCTGATTTTAATTGAAATATCTTAAAATATTTCACTATGTAGTAAGATGTTAGCTGTTGGTTTCTGATGGTCTTTATTTCATTCAAGCAAATTATTTTTTATTCTTTGAGAATTTTTTTTAACAGCTCCTGAATAGTCCTTTTTCTGCATTTTATTATTATGTAGGGCCAAGTTCAGCTGTGAGCAGCGGAAAACCAAAAGTAGCAGTGGCATAAAACATACAGAAATTCATTTTTCTCTATGGTATAAAGGTATTAAGTCAACGACTGGTAAGACAGATCCACAATCATGGGTCCCAGGCTCCTTCTCTCCTGTTGTTCTGCCACCTCAACAAGCAGCTTGTCTGCTTTAGGACAAAGCATCATGTTTTAATTCCAGACAGTGGGAAGAAGAAAATGGAAAAATGAAGGGCAAGTCTCCTTCCTGGACAAACCTTGCTAAAAGATGCACACAAAGCTTTTTCTTGTGTTATATTTGTCAGTACTTAGTCGTACAGCCATGCCTAACTGCACACAAGGGTGAGAGATAACGTTTATTCTTGGAAACCAGCTAAAACTAGAATTTTTATTACCTTTAAAGATGTGGAGAACAGATACTGAAAGACAGCCAGCAATTACTTTCACAAGCATCTACTGTACTGGACATGTGCATGTTTATCCTTTAATTTGTTCATTGTAATGCACTATAATAACAGGTTTCCTAGTATTGATAATTCTTGCATCCTTAGAACAAAAGTCCACTTTTCTTGTTAGTTTATAACCTAAACGATTAATACATCAGTGTTTTAGAGCAGATGTTGGCAAACTGTTCCTGTAAAAGGCCTCTTAATATTTTAGGCTTTGCAGGCTATCTGGTCTCTGTTGCACCTACTCAACTCTGACATTGTAGCATGAAAACAACCATACACAATGTCTAAACAAACAGCCATAGCTGTAGTTCTATTAGAACTTTATTATCAATCTGGCAGACTAAATTTGACATGTCAGCAGTAGTTTGCATACCCCTCCTTTAGTAAAACTGAGTCTATACCCCGTTCCAAGATTTATCTGTACATTTTTAATGGTAAGATATTAATAGGATTGTCATTCAAGCTGTCATGTGACTTGGACAGTTATTTGTCATCAAAATGTTAAATTGTTCAAAATGCTGGCTAATAGCTCTAACTTCTTTAGACCCTATGCACCAACAAAATGTGTTTAAGATACCATTTAGTGGCATCTTAAACACATTGAAAACCGTATGATTTCATAAGAAATAAATCATAGAAGATAATGTTGACAAAATTTTAAAAGGCTAAACCTACATATTTAATGACTTAAGGACACATACATTCTTCTAAAGCAACCTAAAGAATCTTTTCTTCATATCACATTCATTTTAACTTTAATCTCATAGAAAAATAAACGTAGCTAAATATGGTTATAGAATCAGGATATGGCTGAGTGGACACTGAATGGCGGAGGCTTCCCTTTTACTCTGACCTCTCAGGTTACAATATTTTATGGAGGTTATAACTAGCATTGGCTGTTGCCATGATTTCCAGCATGACCTATTATGGTAATGAAAAAAACCCTTGCAAAGTCCTGTTGTATTTTTATTTCAGTTGCTCATTCATTTCCTCCATGATTTTTTTGAGATAAGCAATCTTAGAGGGATAGTGGTTCACCAGAAGCTACAAGGATATTGAAAACAAGGGCACATAAACAAATTACGGCAACTCCGAAAAAAAAAAAAAAAATCAAAAATGAAGACATAAAAAGCTTTTTAATAAAGGCACATGCTGACAAGTATTTCTGACAATGAGTAAAAACAATGTCTTATTTATTTGCTTGTGTTAGACATAACAAAACAGGTTTTATCCAGTTAGGAAGCATTTTATACTGCCACTCTCCCCTTCTGTAAACATTCTAATGTCTCATTAACATTGACACCAGAACTTTATCTCCAGAAAGCTTTTTCTATTCATGTGGAATATTTTATGGTTAGATGCCCAATTAATCTGCCATAGTTTAGCTTTGTGAGGCTCAAATGTCTGTTTCACTTAGCTGTTCTACCTCTAAATGGGCCAGAGCTCTTTAAAATTTAAAGAGTGAGAGGACACCTTAGGGATGTACACAAGGAAAAACACCATATTCTCCATTATATTGAATTTTAAGTCAAAATAATTCATAGAAATGATTACTCATGGGATAATTTTTCTTCTGTATACTTGAACTATGTTTTATTTTCATTTGTCTTAAATTTATGGCTCTGCTTCAAGTTCTACCATTTTTTTTCACATTCTCCATTTAAGTCTTTTTCATGACATTTATACCCTTCAAATATTTATAAACTGCTAGCATGCTCTCAGATCTTTGCTTTTAAACCCTATTCATATTTTCATGGATACATGGATATTCTGCAATAAAATAGAAGTCATTAAATGACAAGATACCAACCTGACTCTTTTTGTTGATAGGTTCTAAGATCCTTCATCTCATTCCAACAAGAAAGCTTTTAACTCTCTACTAATTTCTAACCATTAACTCTCATCTTTAGTTCTTTATCCCTTCAAATATTATGCTCACATACTCTAAGGCAGCTTGGCAGATTTACAAAATATTAATACTAGAACAGTGAGATTCTATGCCAGTAAATGTAAATAATAAATGCACAGTGATTATTTTCAGAAATGGATACAGAGAACGTCTACAGATGTTTGGATTTAGTCTCTTAAAATGTTTTACTTGAGTAATGATGGAAATAAGCAAATACCAATGCAACCAAGCAATTAAGACATTTTTCTGTTAGTTATGATAATGCCATGCTGTGTTCTCCCAAGTTGTATGTTTTAAATAAATTATTAACTTCATGATCTGGCATTGGCCAAATTACTAAGTACAAATGCTGCTTAGTAAAATATAATACCATTTTGTTGATTTTCTTTTAAAAAATTGCTTGGTCCACATTTTCAAAAATGGGGAAATGATAGCTTTAACTATCAGAAAGTAATTCTATCTTCAGTGAAATAATATCCCCCTGCATCCCTCCTCAAAACAGAAATATGAATTAACACCCAGTTCTGTGATTGGAAGTCGTACATAGACTAAATTTCATAAACCAAACCCAAAATGTATTCATCATCTCTTCTACCAAAAGGTTTCATCAGCTAATTAATCTATGCAGCTAGCAATCTACACAAGGATGGAAGTCAAGCTGTTGAGATTTTATATACAGATAAAACTAAGTCAATTGTGGTATGTACGTGGGATATGGTAAAGACAAAATTAGATACTCAAATGAAGAATGATAATTAATGACCAGAGACCAAGCCTCCAAATAATCTAGATTCTGTTTTTTCTATTTTTAAATTCCAGTTCTGATAAATTGCCACTGTTCCTCACAGATAACTAAACTCATTCACTAGTTTTAACAGCCTTTTTGTCTATTTCACTGGATTTCCTACATAGTTGGTTATATTACTTACAAATAAAAACAGTTTTACATCTTTCTTTTCCATCTCAAGTGCTGTTCATTTGTTTTTCCTTATCACACTGGGTAAGACTCTCAGTGAAAGGTTGAATAGAAATGGCAAGAATTAGCTTCTTTTTGCCTTGTTTCTCATCTTAGAAGCAGCAACATTTAACCTTTCACCTTTGAAAATGATTACCTGTGGAAGCCTTTATCAGGTAGTTGAAGTTACCTTCAATTCCTAGTTTGCTGGGAGTTTTTACAATAAATGGGTGTTAAATTTTACATGTTTTTATACATCTATTGAGGTGATTTTATGGCGGTTTTTCACCTTCATTTTGTTAATTCTCTAAATTTCATTGACTGATTTTTAAATGTGACAGCAATCTTGCATTTCTGAAATAAATTCAACTTGGTCATGATGTCTTATCTACATATTGCTGGATCCTTTGTTAAGAGTGTTTGTGTCTATATTCTTGAGGAATACAGGCCTATACTTTTTATATCTTTAGTTACGCTATGAGAGGAATGCTGACTTCTCATCCTTTATGTCTGTATTTGTAGTGATTATTCCCCTTTATATCTGATATTAGTTTGTATCTTTTCTCATTTTTTTCATCAGTATTTCCAGATTTTTAATTTTATTGATCTTTTCAAAGAATATGCCTTTGTTTCATCACTGATTTCAAATTAGTTGATTTTGAACTTTATTATTTTCTTTCTTTTACTTATTTTGGGTTTAATTAGCATTTCTTTTTTTAGCTTATTAAAGTAGGACCTTAGAGAGTTTATTTTATACTTCCTTCTAGTCTCATAAGCAATTAAAACCATAAATTTTACTCTAAGCACTGCTTTAGCTGCATCCCACAAGTTTTGGCATTCTGTATTTTAGGTGTCATTTCATTTTATGTATTTTCTAATCCAGTTAGGGATTTTTCATTGACCTTGATTTTTTTAACAGAAGTATTAATTTCCAGATATTTGAAGATATTTCAGCTATCTTTTGGCTATTATTTTTTTCAGTTTAGTTGTGATCAGAGAACAAACTGCATGATTTTAAATCATTTATATGTTAGGGCGTATTTTATAGCCCAATACACAGCCTGTCTTGGTAAATGTTCATGGGTACCTGAAAAGCTTATGTTTATCAACAGATGCAGAAAAGTCAGTTGAGAAAATCCAGCACCCATTCATAATAAAAATTCTCAATAAAGTAGCAGCACAGGGAAGTTTTCTCAACTTGATGAAGAATATTTACCAAAAAACTTACAGCTAATATCATACTTAATTATAAGAAACTAAAAGCTGTCCCACTAAATTCAGGAACAAAGCAAGATGTCCTCTCTCACCACTCCTTTTTAATACCATACTGGAAGCCTTAACTAATGCAGTAAAAGAAGAAAAGGAAATAAAATGTATACTGATTGACAAATAAGAAATAAAACTTGTCTTTGTTCACAGATAACATGATTGTCCATGTAGAAAATTCAAAAAAAAATTGAGAAAGATCCTCCTGGAATTAATAAGCAATCAGCAGGGTTGCAGGATACAAGATTATTATACAGAATCCAATTGCTTTCCTATATACCAGCAATGAATTATTGGAATTTGAAATGAAAAACAATGCCATTTGCACTGTCACCAAAAACATTAAATACTTAGGTATAAATCCAAGAAAATATGCACAATATCTATGTGAGGAAAACTACCGAACTGATGAACAAAATCAAAGAATAAATGAAGAGATATTGAACATTCATAGATGGAAAGACCCAATATTGTCAAGATGTCTGTTCTTCCCAACTTGATCTACAGATTCAATGCAATCCCAACCAAAATCCTAGCAGGTTATTTTGTGGATATTGGCAAACTTATTCTAAAGATCATATGGAGAGGCAAAAGACTCATAATAGCCAACACAATATTAAAGGAGAAGAACAAAAGTGGAGGATGAATATTACCCGACTTTAAAAGTTACTATGAAGCTACAATAATCAAGACAATGTAGTAGCAGTGGAAGAACAGACAAACAGATCAATGAAACAGAATAGAGAGCCCCAAAATAGACCCACATAAATATGGTCAACTTATCTTTGGCAAAGGAAGAAAGACAATACAATGGAAAATAGTCTTTTTTTAAAAAATGGTGTTGGAGTAACTGGACATCCACATGTAAAAACAAAAAGTGAATCTTGACATAAACCTTATACCCTTCACAAAAACTGACTTAGAATGGACCACAGACCTAAATGTAAAACATAAAACCATAAAATTTCTAGAAGATAAAATAGGAAAAATATAGATGACCTGGGGTTTGGTGATGCCTTGTTAGATATGACAAAGGTACAATCCATGAAAGAATTAATAAGCTAGACTTCATTAAAATTAAGAATTTCTGCTCTGCAAAAGGCACTGTCAAGAGAATGAGAAGACAAACCACAGACTGGGAGAAAACATTTACAAAAGATACATCTGGTAAAGGGTTGTTATCCAAGATATGCAAAGATCTCTTAAAACATAACAAGAAAACAACCCAATTAAAAGATGGACCAAAGACCTTAGGAGACACCTCACCAAAGAAGACATTCAGATGGCAAATAAGCATACGAAAAGATGTTCCACATTACACATCATCAGAGAAATATGAAAGAATGAGATACTACTATATACTTACTAGGATGGCCCAAATCCAGAACACTGACAACACCAAATGGTCATGAGCATGTGGAACAACAGGAACTTTCATTTACTACTGGTGGGAATGTAAACTGTATAATCACTTCAGAAGAGAGTTTAGCAGTTTCTTGGGAAACTAAACATACTCCTACCATATGATCCAGCAGTCATGCTCCTTGATAGTTACTCAATGGAGTTGACAGCTTTTGCTGACACAAAAACCTCTACACTGAGGTTTATAGCAACTTTATTCATAATTGCCAAACTTGGAAGCAACCTAAATGTCTTTTAGTAGATGCATGGATTAACTGGGACATCCAGACAATGGATTACTATTCAGAGCTAAAAAGAAATGAGCTACCACACCATGAAAAGTCATGGAAGAAACTTAAATGCATATTACCAAGTGAAAGAAGCCAAACTGAAAAGGCTATGTACTGTGTAGCTACAACTATATGACATTAAGGAAAAGGAAAAACTATGGAGTGAGTGAAAAGATCAGGTACCAGAGATTAGAGGTGGAGGAGGGATATGAATAGGCAGAGCACAGAGGATTTTTGGGACAGTGAAAATACTCTGGATGATACCATAATTGTGGATACATGTGACTATACATTTGTACACTAGGAGAGAACTCTAATGTAAACTACTAACTTTGGGCAATAGTGATGTGTCACTGTAAGTTCATCAATTGTAGCAAATGTACCACTCTGGTGGGGGATGTTGAAAATGGGGGAGGCTGTGGATGTGTGGAGGAAGGAAACATGGAATATTTCTGTCTCTTCCTCTCCATTTTGCTGTGAACTTAACTGGTCTAAAAAATTAGGTCTTAAAAACAGTATACGTACTCTGCTCGTTTGGTGGAATACTCTATAAATGTTAATTAGGTCCTGTTGGCTGTTAGTGTTAATCAATTTTTCTATATCCTTACTGATTTTAATTTCACTTATTATATTAATTGAGAAATGAATATTGAAATATAAAAAAGAGGAGTCTAAAGAAGTATAAAAAGTTTACTTTTTTTTTTCTTGAGACAGAGTCTCACTTTGTTGCCCAGGCTAGAGTGAGTGCCGTGGCATTAGCCTAGCTCACAGCAACCTCAAACTCCTGGGCTTAAGCGATCCTACTGCCTCAGCCTCCCGAGTAGCTGGGACTACAGGCATGCACCACCATGCCCAGCTAATTTTTTCTACATATATTTTTAGTTGTCCAGATAATTTATTTCTATTTTTAGTAGAGACGGGCTCTTGCTCAGGCTGGTCTCGAACTCCTGACCTCGAGCGATCCACCCGCCTCGGCCTCCCAGAGGGCTAGGATTACAGATGTGAGCCACCGTGCCCGGCCTTACTCAATTTTTTAATTAAAAATTTTCAGAGTCAAAACATTAATGTTAAAATTTAACTAGCTTTTGTTCAAAATTGAAATTGATTGCAATTTAATATATATAAAATACAACAAAACGGAAAAAGGAAGAATTGATCAGCACAAGTTGATTTTTGGCTTACTCAAAACTTATATAATATTTTGGTATCTTTGACTGAAGTCTGATTTCCTGAGACATAAAATAGTCCAAGGGTAATACCACCCCAAATTTCAAAGTAACTAACTTACTGTTCTTTTTCTGTTTTATGTGCTATTTTTAATCTTCTTCCATGTAGAGTGGAGTTTAGCATCTTTTAAAATTTTGTATAATAATTTGAGACTTTTTTCTTTAGTATATGTGTACATAGGCGTTCAATCTATTATCCTTCTGCAAGCATAGCCGCTGAACACCTGAGACACCCAATTATCCATACCTTGTTTCCAATCAACTTATTTCTTCTGACTCCTACTGGATGACATTGACTATATCAAAGTGAAGATACAGATCTTCGAAAAACAAGATTGAGAGGAAGATAGAAAAGAAGCAGACTTGACACAGAATGTTCATTTTTAGCTTTGGAATATTGAGAAGCTTACCCAAAGAAAAGCTTACCTTTATTTTTTCCTTCACAGTGAATGTTTTCATATATGAGAATAATTTAATTTTATTGGATATGCACAACAATGCTGGATTTTTCTGGCTCATCGATTCCTAATTGTTTGTGTGTGAAGATCCTGATGTTGTGCAGTACAGACCCAGATGTCAGGCACTTTGCCATGCTTGGTAATATGGACAGCTGATTATAATCATTGCCATTAAATTGCTGCTCAAAAATTTTCCCATTCAAGTTGATGAATCGAGATGTTATTTGGGCTTTGCTTTTCCCAGGAAAACTGTTTCCTAATGCTTTGACCTCAAGAATATTTAAGAAAAAAAGACTGTTATAATGTATGCATGGGATTCATAATAAATCTGTTAGATGTCTTCTTCAAAAGAAAGAACTGTCACAATTCAAACCAAAATATAAACGTAGGCAATAGAGGAGATTTTCCCATAACCCAAATGTCAGTTACACAATAGCCATTAAAGTTGACTTACCACTTCATCTCCAAACAAGTTTGTGGATTTTGAAATTGTAAAATCTTCCTCTTGTCTCTACAAATTCATAAGGCATGGGGCAGGAGGGTGAAGATCTTTATCCTTGTGGCTTCTTAACCTAGAATTGTGCTTTTATACTTGCTATTGCTCTTCTCATTCAACCCAAATTTAAAATGTATCTTCTTTGATTCCTACAAAATAAATAAGGACACACAGTAAGAATTTGAAAGCATAGTAGACTTTGCTAAATGATTCCTGGAATGGAGAACAGAAAAGGATTTATGCTCCAGCCACAAAATCAACTTGATATTAAATAGGTGTTATCTATCTTAAAATTCCATTTCATTACATCACCACCAGGATTGTCACTCTCCTTTCAACTGTCTGTAATCCCAGCTCTATTCATCTTGTTGAGTTCTCTCTCCATGCTTCATTATGTTCTCTCACTTCCTTTCTCTGAAGAAGCAATAAATTCTCTCCTGGTCACTCATAGGTATAAGTTATTGTCTGCCTTTTTCCCTGAACCTGAGTGCCAGCCAATACCAAGTTTTATTTTATTACATTTCCAGTCTCTTCAGTCTCTTATTACATGACAGGTAAGAGACTATTGTCCAACATTGTTAAGTTCCTACTATGTATGGAAAGCTAAGCACAGACCTTGGTACTAATGTGAAAGCAACTTGACCTAACATACTTTTGAGAAATTCCCCATTTTGTAATGTAATAACATTAAAAATAAAAATGTAATGAAATACTAAATCTCTAAAACCAAATATTCTTAAATATGTTTAGGGGATAATATTTTTATAAATTGACTTTTTACCATGGACTTTACTTTCCACTATGATTGATCTGAAACTTCCTTGCTCATTTGGAGGATATGATATTAATATAATACCAATGGAATGAATTGTTATAATTTATAAACCTAAAAAGTGTTACTTTCTAAGTTATATCTTTAGTAGCTATTTCCCCTGTAAACATGCCATTTTCAAGAATACAACATGAAAAGAGGTTTTCGAATATTCTTCTTTTTCCCTGTAATAAGTTCCATGTCAAAGGGTCAAGTTTGCCAGGCTTAATTAAAAAATTTATAGTTCTCTTCTTTTGATCTCTCTCTCACAAAGCCGTATTTATAGCACAGAAATCAACAAATACTACAAATTGAGGATAGGAGGATTGCTTTTATGGACTTTTTTTTTTAGAATCAGTTTTTCAGCACAACATAGCAAATACTTAAATATCCCTTGTCCCAGCAAACTATGCAAGTACAGGCAAATCCCAACATTGCATCTTCTACTGGCTCCACAGCTAGCATTTTTTTGACCTTTAAATATACCCGATAGGAACCAGACTACAGAAAGTCTCAGTGTAGAAGTCATATATTAAGCTTCCCAAGTACCCTTGGAAGCTTCTTTATTATTAGGTTTGATGACAGGGAGCAGACTCCCTGCCTCCCAAGGGGGATGGCTCACAGCACAGCTTTCTGCAAAGATATTTTCTGCCCCAAATCCATCCTCATCCACTCCATACTCTGACTCAGTCTTATATCCCCCTAACTGGTGAAGGGTCCAAGAATTGTGGAACTGGCAAATTCTGCATTTGGGATCTGTCGTTTGAAATGTATGTCTTTTTTATCTTGGTGTCTTGTTCAAAACTCAATTTTTATGTTCTGTTTCAAGAAGCAGGCATAAATAATGGAAAAGAAGAAATTCCAAATATATATTCTGTTTAGAAGAACTACCAGCAATAAAGTCAAATGAGAGAATACGCCACTCCCATATTTTGTGGTTATAGCAGTTATCGTTGGGTTGTTGCTCTTTTTGTTGTTGTTGTTTTCATGTCAAGGGAAGCAGGTTCATGAGTTAAAACTCATCTAATTTGAAAGGAAGGAAACTACGTTAACTGAAAACTACCTTGTGCTAGGTAGGCACTGTGATAGACTGGGCAGTGCTTAGACTTAATGGGCAAAGGAATTTCCTGGGAGGTCATGTTAAAATGCAGATTCTAATTCAGTCAATCTAGGTGGAGCTGAGATGATTTCTAACAAGGTCAACAGGTGATGCCCATGCTCACAGTCTGGAACTACTTTGAGTAGCAAAGAACTAGAGAATACATATATATACACACACACATGTATATACACATACATATATATGTGTATATATACACAGAGACTCATGAAATAATTAAAACAATTCTGAGATGGTTATTATCTCTGTTCTACCAAGAAGAAAACTAAAGATTAATAAGATGAATTTGTTCAACCACACAGATAAATGGCAGAGCGGATTCAAAACCACATCTTCTTCCCTTACTTTTTCCGTTGGATGACACAGCATCCCTGAAGTTGTTGTTTTCAAACTATAAACTTTAATTCAGTAAAAAAATTAAAGAATATTAAATTTTTTTTTCTCATGATGTGATGGATTTCTCAGTTTTAGTAACTATTCAGATTCTCCTATTTAATAGCCTAGAGTTTTAATGGATTTAATCAAAATTATGTTCAATGTCAGTTACTAGGATATATTCCCTGGGTCTTTCAGACGTTCAGTCCATGTCTAAATGGTACAAATGTCAGCATTAAGGAGAAGTATTTTGTACTCTGTAAAGTTACATCTGTTTGTCTTCATGTTATCCAGTTATACGATCTAGTGAAAAGATTTAATAAAGCATATATCGCCCCTCTTCATCTCGTTCACTTGTACTGAATTTATATAAAATGCTAACCAAGGGACACAAAAGCTGAACTCCAAGGAAAAAATTTGATTAATGTGGGCTTCCCTTAGCATGGTAGTATTATCAACCTCAGCCTGCAAATGTCAACTTAAAAGGGTAACATTTATCTAAGACCCTGATAGCTCACAAACTATCTTGATTACCTAGAATTCATTTGTACAAAATACACAATTATTGGTTAAATCGCAGTGTTTACATATTTTTTATTGTTATCATTGCTACATGGACTCAATCTGTTGGCCTATTCTTTTAAGCTTGTTTAAAACTAAAGGAAGGAAGACAGTAGGACGTGAGTCACATGCTAACAAAAATAACAAAACAGTGTTGGCCACAGATAATTTCCTGAAACCAGTATGAGAAGGAATAAGCTATGTGAAAGAAAAACATTAGCAAGTCATTTTGTGAAACAGTAAAATTTCCAAATATAATTGAAAAGAGAAAAATCTTTCCAAACTAAATATTCATTTCCGAGCCCAAGGCAACAAATAAATAAAGGGTGGGGAAAACTCAGCCTTAATATTAAAAAATTTTTAAACCTTTATTTTCTAGATTTAAAACGTGATTGAGAAGCTGTTTAATAAAAGCAAAAAGAAATATTTCAGTAAAATTTTTTAATATATAATATAATCTCTACACAAGAGATTTAATAAAGTGTTATGTACGCTGGGCTTCACTGAGTTTTAACTTTGAAAACATCCTCTTGGAATAAATGGAATGTAATAATTGAGAATCTTTTCATATGAAATATTATATCAAGAAACCCAAAACAAACACACAAAATATTCATCTCAACAGCTGCTAAAAATCATTTTAATCAAAGTCAGCCCCCTTCCTAGTTTTAAATCTTTTAAAAAACTAGGATGTAAAAGCATTTCATTTATATGCAAAAATTTCAATCTATCTAAAACAAATAGCCATTTTCTTGCTTAATAGAGAAATTCAGTTAGGCAGCACACACATTAAAATCTGGAAGAGACAAAGGATGTTCACAATTCCCAGTAATATTGGGATTTTTCTAGGAGTTTCTTCAGCCAATAATATAAAATATAAAGTGAAAAGAAGTTTTCTGTTCTACCTAGAAAATTCATGATAACCAATCAAAAAGTTACTAGACTTCGTAAGTAATTTCAGTAAATCAGATATATACCAAATACAATAGAAAAAGCAATCCCTCCTTGGCATATTAGCAAACTTTTTATTTTTTTTTTTAAGTTTCATGACCTTGGATTAGGTAACAATTTATTAGAAATGACACTAAAATGTAAGTAACAAAAGAAAAAAATTTACATATTGGATTTCATCAAAATTAAAAACTTCTCTATGCCCCAGGACACTATCAAGAAAGTGAAAATACATCCCACACAGAATGGGAGGAAATATTTGCAGATTATATAACTGGAAAAGGACTTGTATCCATAATGTATAAAAAACATTTACAAATAAAAAAACGCAAATAACCCAATTAAAAATGGGCAAAAAAGGTTTGAATAAACACTTCTTCAAAGAAGACATACCAATGGCCAATAAGCCCATGAAAACATGCTCAACATCATGAGTCATTAGGGAAATGCAAATCAAAACCACATGAGATACCACTTCACACCCATTAGGATGGCTATAATTTGAAAACAGAAAAACACAGAAAATAACAAGTGTTGACGAGGATGTAGAAAAATCGGGATCCCCCATACATTGTGGGTAGGAATGTAAGATGCTGTGGAAGACAGTTTAGATAAAGTAGCCTTTTTAAACAAATGGACAAACACCAAGAATATTCTTTCTGAGTTATTCATGTAAACAACTTGAATATATGGTGAAATATTCCTTGTTGACAGATGAAATGAATTATTAAAATGTTAGTTCTCTTAAAATTTATAAATATAAAGCAATTACATCAAAATTTTAAGGAGCTGCTTTTGAAACTAGATGAAATATTGCTAGGTTTAAAACAAAAAGATAAATGAAAAGAGTTAATAACATTTTGAAAAAGAAGAGTAATGGGAGAAGGGAGTTTAGCCCTACCAGATATTAACAAGTTATGAAGTTCTAATAAAGCAAAGAACATAGTACTGGCAAAAACGTAAGAATTATGTAATAAACGAGGCATTACAAATGAATGAGGAAGGGAAAGACTTGTTTGATAAGTAATTCTGAAGTAATTCTAAAATAATGATAGTCAAATGCAAGAAAACAATAATATTAATCATAAAAAACAAAAACTTAGGTAAGCAAATTTGCCTGCTATGGGAGAAAAAAAAAAAGACTAAGCTCAAAAAACTAGATTGATTGCTAGATTTAAAGATTTAAAATTTTAATATTCTGCCAAAAAAAAAAAACCCAGAAAATTAAATAGTAAAAGACAAGCTGGATAAAACATTTACAAGATAAATCAAAGAATCTGAACATTCAGAAACTGTATTTCCAGTTAAAAGTAAGGTTCATCTTTAATAATGGAAGTAAAATAATTTTAAAAGCAAATAACATTTTTTAGTTCTTCAGAGTACTGGACATATTAAACAATAAGAATAGCCAATACTACATACTTTATTATATTTTCTCAGGTTGCTTTGGAAGTATTCAATAAAACTGATCTACCAGGCTATAATGAAATTCTCCCACATTTACAATTATTATGTAAATATTCATTAACAAGCAGGCAAAAAACATGTACTGTAGTTTCACTGTAATTCCCTGTTAAGTGTATTACATTAAATGTATTGCATTAAGTGTACAGTGAATGCCCTTTTAATCGGTCAGACCCCACCTTCGTGAAAAATTAACCAAAGCTAGTTATAACAGCCTTTCAGAAGCAGGACCCAATATTGATTAATCAGCTCCAGAAAACCTGAAAGGTCCTAAACTAATGGCTAGCCACAAGACCATTGAGGGATCAAGCCTTGGACAGTACTTTAAGGGTGAAGGGGAACTGCCTTGCTGGTTCTTATTCTATGGAGATATAGATGTACAGAGTGTCTCTAAATTGTTTTTAACAAAATCATTTTCCCTGAAAACTTTTAATTTCACCAAGCAGTGAAATTATGCTAATTTATAAGCCACCAGCTTCACCAATGAGAGCAAATTTCCAGCCATCATTATGCTAATTCCCATATTGGTTGACAAATGAGACATAAAAAACAGAAGCACTTGTCTCAGCCACCTATGGAGTATGGACTTCCTTATCCGAACTCCAGCTGGCTTTCTTTGAACTTTTGCACTATTGATTAGCACTGGGGTTATTGCACTTTATCGCTTAACCTAAAGTGACCTATCTAAAGGGAATTATAGACGTTTAACACCAGGTATATTTTCTTTCCTTCCATATGATTCCTCTTCTTATCCTCGTATCTTCTGTACATTCTGTATTCCCATGGATATGATAGGAAGTTCACCGTTCTGGCTACATTCACTGTTCAGGTTACATTCAGCTTAGGTGCATTAACAATGGATTTTGGTAAATCACTACAAATGCCAGATTCTTCAAGCCAAAAGGAAATACAGTCTGTATACAGTGATAATTGTTTCTCCCTATGACAATTTCTCATACCCTGTTGAGAAAGATCATCCTATTTTTAAGTATTTGATGGTCATCTAATGTTTCACAATCTTGAACTTACTTCAATAGGCTTATCTCATCTCTCACTCTCTCTGCCTGAGCCAAACAAAGTTAATGAGTAGTGTTTGGCAAGGTACTCCACATCGCTTACAATGCCACGGCTATTTGGCAATGATGCCTGCCCATCCCCCCACCATCTCAGGCTGCCTGCCCTCTCTGCCAGCGGTCACCAGCGGGGAGAGGGTCCAGGTCTTCAAGCATCTCAGAGCGGCTCATAAAAGATCAGGGGCACTGACCAAAGCCAAGATGAAGATTGTACATTTGGCAGTCACGTTTAGCTATGACAACGAGATAATCCATAGAAACACAAGATTAGCAGGAGGAAGTCTGGATTTAATAGCCCCAGAGCAGGCTAAAAATAAATGTAACAGAAAACTAAAAATCCCCAGGGGAAAACAGTATCTCCTGCCCATCATAGAAGAAAAGGATGACAAGCACATAGTACCACCTAGGATTCAAAGAATTGACCACATATGACAGAAATGTTAAATATTCAGATAACAAAAATGAAGAAATGAGAGAGGAAACCAAAAACACAGAAGAGGTGATCAGCAAAGTGGTAAACAAAAGGTACTGCAAAGTCTGGGGCACAGTGAGTGTGAGAAGAGACTCCGAAGAATTTAAAAGGAAACCAGACTCTCCAGGAAACCAGAAACCAACTGAAAATTGACAACAAGTTTCATTTCAAGGAATAAAAGGGCAAAATTGAATATGGGTTCAAAGAACAATTAAACATCCAAAGTTCACTGCCAACGCAACTTGCAACTAACACTTTACACCTGGATAAAAGGCTTTTTGCAATTAGTAGATATGAAAGTCATTGCCTCCAGTAGCCAGTACCTGGCTGCAGAGAAGGTGAAGCCTTTATCAGATTTTATGTTTATATCCACTCTGCTCCAAAAACAAGGAAAAGTTCCCTATAAAAAACACAATAGAAATGCTAACATAATAAAAATTAGAAGTCAAAGAATTTACACAAAAAGAGAAAGCTTATGAAACAAAGCCAAGAATGAATAACACACAAATCTTTACAATAAAATCTGATAAGAATGATTCCCAACCTTTTTTAGTATGAGGTTGCCCTTTCTAAAATTACAAATTTTCATAGACCACCCCCAAACTGCAACCTCCCCTATAGCCATGGTATCCAACAATTAAACTTGCAGAAGTATCCACTGATGGTAAAAATGCAACAATAAACTACAATAAATTAAGTGAAATTGTATTTTATGAATCAGAAGTATATCCATATGAAAATTAGTAATACATAAATATGTAATTTTATCTAATAAGATTTGATGTCATATCAATTCATGGACCCTTGCAAAAAAGTCTAATGACCTGACGTTAGCCAATCTATTTGTTTTCTAAAGATCTTTGCATTCTGTGTCTTCCCAAGTGCAATGGAAGTTTTAATGGAAATATACTAGGTAATAAAATATGGCCAATAAGGCCCATAAAAATTACCAGCAAATGGACTTTTAGGGGGTAGGGGCCTGTGGAAAAGGCTCCCTATAGTCCCCAATTATCTGTACCATATTCTTCACAAATAGATAACCCCCTCCCCAAACTGCCCCAAATTTTAGCAAGCACACAGTCCCACCCAGCTTCCCTTAGGTAAAGTCCATGTGTAACTTTCGGTTGATGAGATACACACAGAACTGTTGTGATCAATCTCCACAATGGAAGGGCTGTGGACTTTGCCTCCATCCTTCTTCTTGCTGGGTGGGATGAAGACAATACTGGCAAGGACCCTACCCCATGGGTAGCAGAGAAAAGCTGGGTAGCACCTGGGGCTTTGATGAATTCATGGAAATTCTATATTAGAACTTTAACCACTAGACTTTATTGTATAAGAGAACAAAACTGTTTTTAAGCCATTATTAATTTTGTGATTTTGCCACCACTTTTAAGTCTTATTCTAATTAATACACTGTCTCTTTCAAAATTCACATACAATCTGAATGAACTTGTTCCCTACAATTTCGCAATCTCATTTCTTGCCCTTAGTTCTTTCTGCCTTTTTCCTCTAACCTCAGGCATTAACTCTGATGTAGCCTTGCGTGTCTCTATCACCATTATGCATTATTGTAATTTGGGCTGATAGCTTTTTTGATTTCCTATATAATTGAGGTATGTGCTAGGGTTTGTTTTTTGTATTTTCCCCATGTCTTTTTCTTGGTTTTCACCTGTTTTGCTGAAGTAAATCTTCAAGTAACCTCCTTAGAAAAGTACATAAGAGAAAGTTTCTGAATGTCTGAAAATAAGCTGTGTTTTACTGTCACAACTGATTGCCTTGTGACAAGCCTAGAATTTTTCCTCAGAGCTTCCAAGGTACTATCACATTGCCTCTAGGATCCAACATTGTTGGTGAGATGTGTGATGCCAATCTGATTCATTTTAATATGATTAATCATAAATATGCCATGTTGCTTACATCCTAACAACTTTTGTTTTTTAATTCCTTGTGTTCTGAAATTTGAGATATGCAGTTTTTTCCCATCATCCTGGAAATTCAATGGGCCTTTATAATCTGAAGAATCCTGATGTTTAGTATTGGAAATTTTTCTTCTACATTTTTAATGCTAACTTCCTCCCTTTCATTTGCCTGTGTTCTTTTTTCCCAGAAATTCTATTAGGCCAATGTAAGTCTTCCCACATTGAACCTCCATGTTTCTTTTCTTTCAATTTTTCCTTTTTGTCTTTTTTTCTCTTGTTCTGAGAGATTTTCTTAGTTTCACCTTCATAGCTATTGAATTTTTGCAATTTTGTCTTCAATACAAAAGAACTCCTTTTTGTTCTCCTTTGCTGTTTTTTGTAGTTTCCTATTATTTTTTTAATTTTTTATTGATACATAATAATTGTACATATTCATGGAGTACATGCTATATTTTGATACAAGCATATAAGATATAATGATCAAATCAGGGTAACTGGGGACATGATTCACCTGAAACATGTATCATTGCTTTATGTTGGAAACATTTGAAAGCTTCTAGCTATTCTGAAATATATTTTTTAATGCAATAGCCCTCCTCAAATGTTCAAGCTACTTTTCTGATCATTAGCTTCCTTTAAAGTTCTTTTTCCTGAACTATCTGCTTCTTCTGAAGTGAATGTTCTTAAGTTGTTCATGCTGCTGATGTTATTCCTATTTTTTTTATAATCTTTGGCTAACTTTTTAAAAGGAAGTGTAGTGGATTAGGTTGATTTTTTAAGATATAAATCACGAGTCTCCTCTGCTGTTGTTTATGTATTTTTAGTTTATAGCTAGGTCTTTAATACAAAGTTCAACAGAACTCGTCTGCACAAGTTCACATTAGAGTGGGCAATAAAGGAGAAGGCATTTAGGCTGAAGTGGGGACAATTCCAAATGCCGGCATGACAAGGACTTCATACTGCAAGTCCTAATTTTATACCTACAGTTCACTTGATTTCTTTAGAAAAGAGGCGTGAGTTCTACCTGCACTTTTAAATGAGTTTTGATACAACTATATAAAAATTGTTTTTATTTTTTCTGGAGAGAAAACATTGCTTAAACCCCTTTTAAGTGTACTTAAAAAATTTAGAATAGAGACTCCAATAAGCTTGAAATAAATGTCATCACAGATACAGTCACTAATTTACTTATTATTGGCACCCAATAGCCAAATCAAATGAGTCCATCCTGAGCCAGAAGAGCAATAGCACATGGTGAAACACAAAGCAACTGTCCTAAGTCTACGAAAAAAAGTCTTCAAAGCATCAATCTGCAGATTGAACATCACGTGTTATAGTTAGGAAACTATTTTAGGCTTTGTAAGTTACAACACTCTATTGGGTTTTCATAAATATACTTTATACTCGCCACTGGAATAAACTATGTAATGACAGGATCATCTTGACCTGAATGTAATTTCTTCATATTGTTTGGAAGGGGGGCACCTGTCATACTTAAAATAATTATATTTGTATTTTTTTGAGTTAAAGCTTTTTGGTATAATTATACTCTGCATAGAATTAAAGCAGAACCCCAGAAATATTTATACTGGTTTCCTGTATAATTTCTATACACCAAAAACCCTGCAATGTGTCATTTTTTAATATAAGTCCACTGTCTATTTTAGGATCCTCCAAAAACCCTGCAATGTGTCATTTTTTAATATAAGTCCACTGTCTATTTTAGGATCCTCCACCGCTCCCCCTAAGTTAATGTGACTCATTTGCCTTCGGTAATGACTTACTTCCATTTACTGATAGGCTACACTGTGGAAGATGGTCTTCTTCAGGATGACTAATGAAAGACCACATCCCTCTGTTTACCCCAGGATATTACATGCCTCCCAGGCATTTTTCTCTATCCTTGCAAGAAGCAGAGAGGTAGCATCCTGTGAATTACCCTTTTACTCTTGAACAAATGAGAAACTTTCCCTTCATGGTAGCATTAATGAAGGAAGTTCAAACTGAATTCATGATGTTCAACAATCCATCTGTCTTTTTTTAATTGAGATATATTAATAATTCACATACCATAAAATTTACCCTTCTGAAGTGTACAACTCAGTGACTCAGTGGCTTTCAGTGTATTAACAAAGTTGTGCAGTCACCACTATCTAACTCGGAACATTTTCATCACTCCAAAATGTAGCCCCCATATCCATTAGCAGTCATAATCTCCCCCCCACCCCCGGCAATCACTAATCTACTGACTTGCTTATCCTGGAAATTTCATCTAAATGAAAGTGTACAACATGTTGACTTTTTTGATTGGCTTTTTATTTCACTTAGAGTGTTTCCAACGTTTATACATGTTATGGCAGTATCAGTACCATGTTCTTTATTGCTCAATAATAATTCCTTAAGTAGATATACCAACGTCTTATTTATCCATTCATCCATTGATGGATACTTGGGTTGTTTCCATCTTTTAGTTATTATGAATAATGTTGCTTTAAATATTTGAAGTGTGTGCATGTATTTTTTTTTAATTCTCTTGGGTATATACCCCCTAGAAGTTGAATTATCATATAGTAATTCTGTGTTTAACTTTGAGAAACATCTTTTTAGAACTTTTAAAATTTTACTATATCTACTAAATGGAATAGTTTTTTTTTAGTAACATCATCAAAGAGGAAAAAACCATTACAACCATAAATAGTCTCATTAAGACAGAACTTTGCAAAGGATGCTGTTTAATTGGTTTTTTCCAACCTGAACACCAGAATCATAACTGTGCTATACAAGTAGGGTCCATTCTCTTCAAGTATTTGTAGGTGATAATAGCATAAAGAGTTCTTTAGCACTGGCCTTTGTAAGGGCAAAAAAAAAATCAATACAAAATGCTTAAATCCTTACAGTTAAAATCTGAATATATTCCTTCAAAATGTATGTTTTATCATTTGCATGTTTATTCATCACAAAATATGCAATGGAGTCTTATTGTCAACTTTCAATTCTTCCTCACATAAAACATGTAACATTTATTCTACAACTACAAGAATAGTTTCTCTCCTGTACAGATTTTTTCTTCTTCTAGGTTCTGCAGATCATTCTCAGAATTTCTTGTCTTTCTTGTTCTGAGCTATCTTTCGTTGACAACTAATTTTTAAGAGGCCTTATTCTCTGTGTCTTTTTCACTTGCTTAAATTTCACTATAAAAATCCCAAGTTTCTAAAGAGAATTCTTTGTCTCATTAGGCCTACAAAATTCTTGCTAACATAAGAAAGGCTGATCACACTCTGTTAACATGGTGCTGAAGATCTGTAAATTCCTTTTTGTTGAGCATCCTTCTTTCAGTGAGTCTCAGTTTTGGCCATTCTGGGTTGAAACGTTAGCCTCCTGACGAGAAGAATGACATGCAAAATATCCTTCACAATATTGAAATACAAGCGCCAAGTCCTTTCTCATTAACATTAAATACTCTCTCTAGTGGTGAAATCTCAGAGATAGAATTTCTAGTTGATCATTTTGCACTGGGTTTTAGTTAGAAAGAGAGTAAAAGTACAATCTTTTCTAAATGATCAACATTTACAGTTTTCTTAAATATCAGTACAGAGAAAAAAAACTTAAAGTACTTTTAGAATTAAATGCTGTCCCCAAACATGTTTCTCTATCATCATTCTCCTTTAACTACCAATGCCTATGTGATATATTTGTTTTTCTTTATGAGGCATCAGTATTCTTAGCTTGAAGACAGTGTCTCTAATGAACAATTGGTATCAGATAAGAAATGTGCCTCCTGCTCTGTGGGAGGGGTGTCTGCAGGGAAGGAGAATGGAATTTTCCTTCCCTGCTCTATAATGAAGGCTGTTGCTGAGAATAGTTTGTCTAAGATAAATCACATCTGTAAAATAGGAGAATTTACAAACTCACTGTGAATTAGGTTGTTGCTGTTGTTGTACGGTGTTGTTAATGTAACATAGACTACATGAAATATTTTTTACTTTACTTTTTTGTGGGCCTTTTTTGTCCCATTATCAAGTCCAGGGTATAGGAGCCATTTACTTCAGTGACATCTACAGGCATGTTCAGAGAAAGGCATTCTCAACTCTCCTTTGTAACTAAAACACTCTCATTGACTCAGGAAGGAACTCCTTTGTGGATTCAGAATGGTGGTTCAATTCATGTGAGTCTTAGAACACATTAACTTGTCTATCAAACTAATCTGCATCAAATGTTTAGTCATCTTGATTTCCCTCACTCCCATCCATATTTGTCCAATGAAAACTTTATTTACCATTTGGGCTTCATACTGAATTAAAACAAGGTAAATGCTTCAATTGGTTTGTCTACACCTCATACTACTCACATAAATTACGCCTTTTATGGGACTTGACTAGGTCGGCAGGGACAGCTGAAGTCCCACATGCACCCACACACACACATACACACACACACACACACACACACACTTGCTACTTTTGTGCTTCCTGAGCTATAGAAACCTGTGGACCTGCATACCACAAAGATACTACAAATGGATAGGGTAATAAATTTCTCGAAAGTGGCCTGGATTACCAATTAGACTATAAGACGACCACTGGGTTGAGCAACCTTGAAAGAACTTCACCCAAGACAAGCTGTCACTCACCATATCTGAGTAACCCCAGGCAAGTAAAACTGTAGAATGGTAGGTACCACTACAGCATGTAAAGGAAGCAGAATGACGCAGTTTAGCCAGAGTGTGAAACTCCTGCAGCAAGGAGTTGTGCAGGGTCAGAGATTGGAGGGTGAGAGGTGGAGAGAGGCGCAGTGCCACTGATCAGAAAACCCAGAATGGTGCCCTATTAAATGCAGAGCCAGCATTAGCAGCCTGCCATGACAGAGAGCCCTGGACATCCAACTAAGAACTACAAACAACACCAGCTAAGTAAATAACTCTTTTTAAAAGTCTTCTATGCAGCCCTGGATGATCCAGAGGCAAATGATGTCAAGTCAGGAAGATATAAAGCAAGAAAGAGGACAGACTCACCATGTGCCTTCCCAACCTTCTAGGTCAGGCCCAAGGGAAAGGGAAAAAGTTTTAAAATGGATGTCAGAAGTTTAGTTTCAATCAGCCTAAACTTTTAATACCAGAAAAAATGAAACTGAAAGTGACCATAAAATATCATTAGGTATGAGAGGTTTGCAAAATGGGAGAAAAATAAAGCTATTTTTAATTTTATGCTGCTGAGTCCAGCCCATTTAGTTGATTTAGAATTTTACTTTCTAATTTCTTTTTTTTTTTTTTTTCTTTTTTTTTTGAGACAGAGTCTCACTTTGTTGCCCGGGCTAGAGTGAGTGCCGTGGCATCAGCCTAGCTCACAGCAACCTCAAACTCCTGGGCTTAAGCGATCCTACTGCCTCAGCCTCCCGAGTAGCTGGGACTACAGGCATGAGCCACCATGCCCGGCTAATTTTTTTGTATATATATTTTTAGTTGGCCAGATAATTTCTTTCTATTTTTAGTAGAGACGAGGTCTCACTCTTGCTCAGGCTGGTCTCGAACTCCTGACCTCGAGCGATCCACTCGCCTCGGCCTCCCAGAGCTAGGATTACAGGCGTGAGCCACCGCGCCCGGCCTCTAATTTCTTTTTAGAGAACAAATCAGTATTAGGTAGAGCTTAAGTGGAAAAAAAAAAGGAGGTTTTTTTTCCATGTTTAAAATTCAGGAAAAATATCCAAAGAATATATTTATATTAAAGTCTACTTCTTTTGCTTATTTATAGTTTCAAAATTATCTTTAAGTTTTTCTTCCTCATCATATAGAATTTTGCCTCTGCTCATTGAGACTAGGAAATCAAACTGCAGGAACTTCACTTTTAGACTCTTATTTTGCCCCTTCAACCAGACTTTTGACCCTTCTAAGTCCTTCTCTCTCAAAAGTAGGGTTTATAATGTTTGACCTCAATAAAATTTAGTATCACTGAGGAAGTTCCCATGGTCAGAATGCGCTACCATGTCTCCACATGGCTTTCCTAGGAGACTGTCTTGCTGGCTGATTTACACTGATCAGACATGAGGATTTTGAAACTTCACAAATATTTACCCAAAGGATTTACAGATGCTTAATTTTTATAGCTGCCTGTTGATGTGACCGCCACATCAGCTTCTCAAAAATAAAATGGGTTACTCATCAGACAGGCACATACATGATGAAGCACAAAAGGCCCACCAATAAATTATATCACCCCACCGTGGACCATGAGACATTGAAGGTAAAGTTCATGGAAAGCGTTCTGGAATTGTTTTTTTCATCCCAGGCAGGATGAATTATGCTGTGCAGGTAAGAACAATAGAACACAGGAATAGGAGAGGGAGTGCTTTGAAAATCAATTGACTGTTAGCAAGGACCAGGAAGCAGTGAAGTACGTTGCACAAATATCCACTTCCTTATTTCTTGCCACCCACGAGGCTTGGCCACACTACTGAGTCATCCAGCAGTTACTGCTCTCTTGTCCCCGCCAATCCCCCATCTTCCCAGCTTCTCCCACTAGGATGCAGGCAACCCTCCAGATTCCAGGGCACGGTGGACGGGACAGAGAATGATTTTTATGTGTTCTTTTCCCTCTCCCTCCTCGTCAGTGGGACAGATCATTGCCCTACACATTACCACCATGAGACAGGAAAGCTGGGGCAATCCAGTACCCACTGGAGGTGGCAGACAATGACAAGGGCACAGCTCTAGCCTGCCTGGGAGGTAAAGTGTTAACAACATGAATAAGCAAATCTGTCCTTTCCTGAGCATTTCCTCCTCCAATCCTCCCTCTTTGTCCTTTGCCCCATCCCAAGAGCCTTCTTAAAAAGCTCTCCTAGGGAAAAATAACCACCACCACCTCCCCTAAACCAACTAAACTCATGAGGGTCACCCTCACACACATCACTATCAAAGCAGCTAATGTGCCCTGGGCAACCTGAGCTCAAAGGGAAGAACCATGTGACACCTTAGGAATTTAATCATTAAAAGAAAAAATGTGGATAGTGCTGTATTAGTCAGTTTTCTGTTGCTTAGAATACCCGAAACTGGGTAATTTACAAAGAAAAGGAATCTATTTCTTACAGTCATAGAGACTGAAAAATCCAAGGTCATGGGGCTGCATCTGGTGAGGGTCTTCTTCAACTGGGGACTCTGCAGAGTCCAGAGGCAGCACAGGGTATCACATGACAAGAGAGCTGGGTGTGCTAACTCAGGTCTCTTCCTTTGCTTATAAAGTTACCAGTTCTACTCCCATGGTAACCCATTAATCCATTAACCCATGAGTGCATCAATCCATTTAGGAGGGCAGAGCCCTCATGATCCAATCACCTCCCAAAAGCCTCATTTCTCAAGACTGCCATATTGGGGCTTAAATGTCAACATGAGTTTTGGACAAATATTCAAACCACAGAAAGTGTTCACTAGCAAAAGCAACATTTATAAACCAAAAACAAAATTTAAAAGTTAGTATATAAAATGTCCTCTGATAGAGGACACTGGAAACAAGAGAAAAGGTCATTCTTCAAGAAAAACAACTGAAGACATCACTGTCGAGAAACAGTGTAATAGACTGATTGCTATGGTATAGTTGAAGAACTTGATTAAGTAGCAGAACTTGCCCAAAGGTGGCTATAGTGTATTACCCAAAGTTAAACTATCTTAAGTAACACTCTGTCCATTACAATCTAGTACAATCTCTCTTCAGAAAACAATTTCTTCCATTTAAATCATAGTCAAACTACCTTTACCTCCAATTCACATTACTAAACTGAACATATAAAATACTAGGACCCAGCATCTGCATTCAGACAGAGATGACTTCACAGTCTTATTTTAGATCTTGGGTTGGTAGCGGGTACCTGGCTATATTTGTGTAAATAAAGTGCCAGTCCTGGTGATTGTCTTCAACCTAAGATGGTTTTGCCTCCAAATGTAATGACATGTTCACTTCCAGGAATTGAAATTACCAGTAATCAACGCCCTCTAACCTTCCCACATCCCTTCAAAAATGTTGCTGAATGAATAAAATACATTAAATCCCTTTCCATCAGGTACCCTGTTAAATGAGTGAGATTTGACACATTCAAGGAAATGTTTTTGCTGGGGTTAAAGTCTTATCCCTCAAAAATGAAATATGATGGACAGTTCTAAGAATTTGGAATATTCCTTCTTTTAATACTGGGTGCATTACATTTTTTTTTTTTTTTGGTCTGGAGGGAAATAATTTGGACCAGGACTATATCCAAGTCCTACATATAGTCTCAATACTAGTTTGAGATGCCCTAAAAGCAGGGTCCCACCTCCCCAACCCCATGACCCAGGTACTATAATGTTTGTTAAGAGTAGCTATTTGAATTACAAAATATTTTTCCTGAGACTACAGAATTTGAAAGCCTGCCTCCAAAATTGTGGCATCAGATAAGATATGTAGAATTCCAAATCAAAAATGGCACATTAATTTTATTCACATGACAAAAGTTTATTAAACACCTATAATGGGCAAGACATTTTTTATACATGAGAAAAATATTTCCATAGTCATGGAAACAATTTAGATTATTTGGAAGAAAGATTTTACAGGAGGAAAATCACTTATGTTACTTGTTTTAAAATCATGACTATAACAGTATTGGCTTTAATGCAGTTAACTGTAAGTCCTAATTCAAAGATAGATAATAGCACCTTAAACATGGAAATACTTTCCTCTAGAAGAAATGCTAAAATGTATTGGGAAAGTACTGAAATGCATGTCTTGTGTAAGTAATTAATAGGAAATGGTGTGAATCTGACTTACATTTAGTGCTGTCCTCCTGTTTCTTCTTACAGTAAAATATAATTGACAATCCATGTATAAAATACCACTTTTGCTATATATGGTCAAGTGAGTAGAAGAAACCACTCAGTCTTTTGTTTCATGAATAAGGACTTTAAAATATTTATGTACTATATTTGAATGATGGATACAATTTTGGAAAGACAAGAAAGGGGAGAAAATAAGGATTTAATTACTTTGTGGGTTGAGTAACATCCAAGGACTAATACCTCTCCTTGCAGAAAAGGATGATTTCCTGATGACATCATTCATTACAACATGCAGGATACAAAGAGGACACTGAAGAGTCATGAGCCATGCCCTATGAAGTGGAGAGATAAGCACCTGCACCTCGTTTCCTCATCATCAAGTTTTGGCCTTTAGTTAAAGATGTTCAAAACCTGCTATTTAAGGCATTTCAAATTGAGCCTGTGGCCTCAAACCCCCCTCAACTGGCTTAAAATCTTACATTTCTTCTGTTAACTAAAAGTATTAAGTAAGAAGTTAAAAAGTGGACAGTTTTAAAAGGGAAAAAAATTGGCAACAGTGTTAGTTTTCCTAAATGGTGTTTATATAACATGGAAACAACGGAAGAAACAGAAAATTCATGTTTCAGTGGTAATAGCAACCTCCCTCTATAGTTACCTGGACTCCACTTATAATTAGACCTCAAAGAGTTCATTAAATCAAAGATTATGACTTCAAAGTAAAAAAAAAATCACAACACATACAAGAAAATGGGCAGCATGAGTGACAGTTATCAGAAACAGCAGATCTAAATGTGCGAAGGGAGATATAGGATCAAGATGGCCAACTAGACAGAGGTCACATTCGCCTCTCCATGGATAAGAACCAGAATAGTAAGCAGATGCTTGCATTTCGAACAGATCATCCAGCAGAAAACATTAGGATTCACCAGGAAAGCAAAAGGAAATGTCAAAAGTGAGTAAGGAGAGGGTTCAGGGCAACTTGCCTGGCAGGGGAGCAGCTAAGAGCCAGGAGAAGCTCCTGGATGTGGGGAAACAGTAACAGAGAAGCCCCCAGGACTCCATACTCCAAGACAAGGCTTCATGATCTTGGCTACAAGAGAATCCCCTGACCCACCCAGGTCTCAAGCCTAACACGGGGAGCTGCCTGGAGATTGCACAGAGATGTTGCTCCTGAAAGGTAACCCACATGGAACCCCAGTTATCTGAGCCTAGCACAGCTTAAGCTGGGCACCACTCTGAAAACCTAGATACCAGGGAACCATGGGTGCACTTGCAGCCACTGCACAGCTCTGAGGAGGGATAGAGGAGCCCAGGTGACCTCACACCCACCCCAGGAAGGTCCCCACTGCCCAGCTGTGGGCTGGTATTGAGACTGGGGTGAAAGCCGACAGCATTTTCCAGTTTTTTGCCGATGTTTCCTGGCTGGGTGGGGCCCCAGCCTCTGTGGTTCCAGGTTTGAGGCTCAATGTTGAGGATTTAACGCTGAGGTGCCGCCTTACCCTCAGGCTGAGTTTGGGCTGACATGACTGCAGCCCCCACTTGGCTGGAGAGCAACAGAGAAACCAGGCTTTCCAACACATGCCTAAGACAATACCAACCACCTTGAAATGGGCTGCTGTGAGACCCATTTTCAAGCAAACCACAGTCCCTACAGTTTCCTGCCAATGCAGACTGCCTAGGAAGGGCCCCACCCTCTCTGGTCATAAGGCCAATGTGCCATTTTGGGAGTTTCAAGCTGGGTTTCAACTCACCCTCAGGCTGAGTTAGGGCTGATACAGCCATAGCCCTACCCAGCTGAGGAGGGACAGGGAAGCCCAAGCTCTCCTACATATACCTAGGACAATTCCCACTGTCTTGCCATGGCTGCTGTGAGACCAAGATAGGAGTGGACCATACTCCCAGTTTTTTTACCCATGCTGTTTGTCTGAAAGGGGGCCCCGACCTCTTTGACCACAAACCCACAGCTGGTGCCATTTTGAGAGTTTAATGCTGGGCTGTGCTTGGGCCAAGTTAAAGGTGACTTGGCTGCAGCCGCCACCCAGCAAGGATGGGACAGGGGACACCACCTCTCCTAAGCACACTTCAGGAAATACCCACTGCCCTATTACTTGCAGCTGTGGGAATGGGCACTAGCCTGCCCAATCCCCTGCAGTTACCACCATTACCAACACGGACCACTTTGGTCCTAGTGGGTGGCTCCAATACTGCTACTGCCACCTCCCACATCACACCAACCTCTCAGGGGCCTAAGAAACTGCCCACACACCTGGCCCTCTGCTCCAACTCCTAGCTTCTGAGCAAGCCATCTGAAGGCCCAAGAATTGGCCCGTGAGGACACACTAACATCGCAGCCAACATAAGCTGCTCTGTGGCCTAGTATCACACACACTCAGCCCATTGCTGCCAGTACTACAGCCCAAAGACTGGTTCAGCCAAGCAAAACTTCACCATAGCCTCAAATATTAATGGTACCCTAAGCCACCAAGGAAATCAAAGATACTACTGACCATGTGTACTTCCTAGGAAATCATACAAAGATCACGCAACTGCAGACACTGAAAACCAAAGCCAAAATATCCTCCTTAACAACATATATACATCTCTAGGAAAAAATTCTTCCCCTCAAAAGCAGTTTGAAAAAATTAGAACAAGCAAATATTACATGAGATGTACAGATAACAGAAGGACACAGGAAACATAAAAAAGGAAGTATGACACCAAAGGACCATAACAATTGTTCACAATGGATCCTAATCAAGAATTCCTCATAATGCCAGCTAAAGAGTTCCAAATATTGATTCTAAGGAAGCTCAGTGAGATGCAAAAGACATCTGAAAACTAATACAAAGAAATTAGAAAATTCAGGGTATGAATGAGAAATGTCCCAAGGAGATAGGTATCTTAAAAGAAAAAAATTCTGGAGCTGAAAAACTCATTGAAGGAAATATATAGCATATATGAAAGCTTCAATAATAGACTGGACGAAGCAGAAGAAAGAATCTCAGAACTTAATGACAGGTCTTTTGAAATAATCCAATTAGACAAAAATTAGGGGGAAAAAAGGAATAAAATAGAATGAGCAAAGCCTTCAGGATGTATGGGACTACATAAAGAGACCAAACTTATGAATTATTTGTATTTCCAAGGGAGAAAAGATTGAAAAGTTTAGGAAACTTATTTAAAGAAATCATCAATGAAAACTTCCCAAGAGTAGCACAAGAATTAGACATTCAGATACAGAAGACTCAAGGTTCCCCAGGCAAATACAATTGCAAAAGGACTTTACCACAGCATATTACAAACAGAATGACTAAAGTCAAAGTGAAAGACAGAATTTTAAAATTAGCAAGAGCAAAGCATCTAGTCACCTATAAAGGAAATGCCATCAGACTAACAGTAGACCTCTCCACAGAAACCTTACAGGCCAGAGAATGGGATAGCATATCAAAGCACTGAAAGAAAAAAACCTGTCAGCTGAGAATTTTATATCCTGCCAGAATAATATTCATAAATGAAGGAAAAACGAAGTCTTTCCCAGATAAGCAAACATAGAGAATTTGTCACCACTAAACTGGCCCTACAGGAAATACTCAAAGGTTTCTTAAACATGGAAACAAAGGCCAATATTCACCATCAAGAAAACAGATGAAAATATAAAACTGAAGATCTAATAAAACTATCAAACAGAGGAGGGAAAAAAAGGAATCAAATGGTAACACAATAGAAGCTCAGCAAACCACAAAGACAAAAAGAGAGAGGAAGAATTTTTAGAAAACAATTAATTATGACAAGAGTAAAGCTTATCAATATTAACCTTCAATGTAAATGGATTAAATGCTCCACTTAAAAAATGTAGATTAGCAGAATGGACAAAAAAAAATCCAACTATATGCTCCTTACAAAAAACTCAAAGACACACATAGATTGAAAATAAAGAGGTGGAAAAAGATATTCCACATAAATGGAAACCAAAAGTAATCAGAATATCTATATACTTATGTCAGATAAAACAGGTTTTACATCAAAACCAGTAAAAAAAGACAAAGAAGGTCATTATATAATGATAAAGGGATCAATTCAGCAAAAGGATGTAACAATCCTAAATATTTACTAGACCTAAAGAGATAGACAGCAACACAGTAATAGTGCGGATTTTCAACACCCCATTCACAACACTAAGCAGATCAAGACAGAAAATTAACAAAAAAAGACTAGACTTAAATTTGGCTTTAGACCAAATGGATTTAACAGACATATACAGAATATAACACCCAACAACTAGAGAATACACATTCTTTTCCCTAGTACATGGAACGTTCTTGAACAAAGACCACATGTTAGGTCACAAAACTAGTCTTAATTTTTTAAAAAAAATTGAAATCATATTAAGTATCTTCTCAGACCATAGTGGAATAAAGCTAGAAATCAATACAAAGAGGAACTTCAGAAACTGTATGAATACAAAGAAATTAAACAACATGCTCCTGAATGATCACTAGATCAACAAGGAAATAAAGGCAGAAATTTTAAAATGTTTTGAAATAACTGAAGATAAAAACACAACATACCAAAACCTGTGGGAGATAGCAAAAGCAGTGCTAAGAAGGAAGTTTACGGCATTAAATGTCTACATCAAAAAGTAGAAAGACCACAAATTAACCTAACATCACACCCCAGGGAACTAGAAAAACAAGAACAAACCAAACACAAAATTACAAGAAAAATGACAAAGATCAGAGAAGAACTAAATTAAATAGAGACCAAAAAAAAAAAACATACAAAGAATCAATGAAACAAAAAGTTGGTTCTTCAAAAAGATAAACAAAATTGATAAACTACTACACTAACCAGGAAGACAGAAGATCAAAATAAACACAATCAGAAATGAAAAAAGACATATTACAACTGATACCACAGAAATACAAAAGATCAGAGATTATTATGACTCAAACTAGAATAATTACAGGAAATGAATGAATTCTTGAAAGCATACAACCTCCCAAGATTGAACCAGGAAGAAACTGAACTCGTGAATAGACCAACAATGTGTAGTAAGAGTGAATCAGTGATAAATCTCCCCGCACCAAAAAAAAAAAAAAGCCCAGGACAAGATGGATTTGCAGGTGAATTCTACCAGATGTTCAAAAAAAAAAAAACAGGTGCCAATCCTGCTGAAACTGTTCCAAAAGATCAAGGAGGAGAGAATCCTCCCTAACTCATTCCAGTGAGCCAGTCAGCCAGTATCACCGTGATAACAAAGACAGGAAAGGATGCATCAAGAACAAAAGAAACTACAGACCAATATCTCTGATGAACAGACACACAAAAATTCTCAACAAAATACTAGCAAACCAAATCCAAGAGCACATAAAAAGGATAATTCAACACAATCAAGTGGGTTTCATCCCAAGGATGCAAGCATGGCTCAACATATCAAGTCAATAAATGTGATTCACCACAAACAAAATTAAAAACAAAAACCATAAAATCATCTCAATAGATGCAGAAAAAGCATTTGATAAAATTCAGCACCATTTCATGATAAAAACCCTCAAATACAGCATGGAAGGAACATACCTGAAAATAATAAAAGCTATGTATGACAAACCCACAGCTCACATCATACTGAATGGAGAAAGCGAAAAGCCTTCCTCCCGAGAATGGGAAGGAACAAGATACAGATGTCCACTTTCATTGCTTCTATTCAACATAGTACTGGAAGTCCTAGCCAGAGTAATCAGGCAAGAAAAAGAAAGAAAGGCAATCCAAATTGGAAAAGAGGAGGTCAAAGTATCCCTGTTTGCTGATATTATTTATACTTAGAAAACCATAAGGATTCCTCCCCAAAACTGCTAGATTTGATAAACAAATTCAGCGAAGTCTCAGGATATGAAATCAACATACAAAAATCAATAGAATTTCTATACACCCACAATGACAAGCTGAGAATCAAATCAAGAACTCAATCCAACTTACAGTAACTCCAAAAATAAAATAAAATACCTAGGAATAAATTTAACAAAGAAAGTGAAAGAGCTCTACAAGGAGAACTACAAATCACTGATGAAAGAAGTTGCAGATGACAAAGAAATGGAAAAATATCCCATACTCATGGATTGGAAGAATACTGTTAAAATGAACATACTTCCTAAAGCAATTTATACATTCAAATCCTATCAAAATACCAACATTTTTTCACAGAATTACAAAAAACAATTCTAAAATTATGGAACCAAAGAAGAGCCTGAATAGCCAAAGCAATCCTAAGCAAAAAGAACAAAGCTGCAGGAATCACATTCCCTGACTTCAAATTATACCACAAGAATAGAGTAACAAAAACAACATGGTACTGGCAGAAAATTAGACACATGGATCAACGGACCAGAACAGAGAACCCAGAAAAAAAGCCAAACACTTACAACTATCTTCAACAAAGCAGACAAAAACATACCCTGGGGAAAGGACACATTTTCAATAAATTGTGCTGGAAAAATTGGAGAGCCACAGGCAGAAGAATGAAATTGGATCCCTATCTCTCATCATACATAAAAACTTACTCAAGATGGATGAAAGACTTAAATGTAAACCATAAAACCATAAAAATCCTAGAATAAAACCAAGGAAAAATTCTTCTGTCCATTGGCCTAGGCAAAGAATTTATGACTAAGTCAAAGCAAATACATTAAAAACAAAAATAGAAAAGTGGGACTTAATTAAACTACAAAGCTTCTGCACAGCAGAAGAAATAATCAAAATAGTTAATAGACAACCTACACAATGGGAGAAAATATTTGCAAACTATGCGTCTGACAAAAGACTAATATCTAGAATCTGCAAGGAACTCAAACAATTCAGTGAGGAAAAAAAACGGCTCCCTTAAAAAGTGGGCAAATAACATGAACAGGAATTTTTCTAGTGATATACAAATGGCCAAAAAACATGAAAAAATTCTCACCATCACTAATCAGAGAAATGCAAATTAATGCAATCAGAAATGAAAATTAAACCCACAATAAGATACTATCTTACTCCAATTAGAATAATCGTTATTAAAAAGTCAAAAAACAATAGCTGTTGGTGTGGATACAGTGAAAAAGGAACACTGATACACTATTGGTAGAAATGTAAATTAGTAAAACCTTTAGAGAGATCAGTATGGAGGTTTCTCAAAAACCTAAAAGATCTATCAAGCGATCCTGTAATCCCACTACTTGGTATCTACCCAGAGAAAAAGAAATCATATCAAAAAAAAAATACCTATACTTATATGTTTATCACAGCATAATTCACAACTGTAAAGATATGAAACCAACCTAAGTGTTCATCATCTGATGAGTGGATAAAGAAAATGTGGTATATATATTAATACATAGTGGAGTACTACTCAGCCATAAGAATAAAATAATGTCTTTTGCAGCAACATGGATGGAACTAGAGGCCATTATCCTAAGTGAAAAACAAAGAAAAATAAACGCCACATGTGTTCACATATAAGTGGAAGATAAACTATGGCTACACAAGGACACACAGGGTGGTATAATGGACATTGGAAATTCAAAAGGGGGAAGGGTGGGAGGGGATGAAGAATGCAAAATTACCTATTGGGTACAGTGTACACTATCTAGGGGTTGGATACAAAAGTCCAGACTTCACCACTATACAATGTATACATGTAACAGAATTCAACTTGCACCCTCTAATTCTATTAAAATAAAAAGGAAAACTAAGATGATGAACTAGAAACAAAGCTTGTCAGACCATCCTGACAGAAGAGTTGAGGATTAGACTGTGGAGAGCCAAGAGTGGATTACTGCTCAGAAGTGGACCCTGGGTGTAGAAAGCAGTGGAGTGCAGGAACACCACCACAAAGAACTGAGCAGCTAAGAGGAAGAGGAAGATAGAAGTGAGTAGTAAGTGTGAATTAATTCCAGGGAGTTCCAGAGCCCAGGGAAAGGGTACGGGTTTTTCCATTCTCCCCACCCGGGTGCCTCAGGCCAGCAGCTGGACTCTCATCCCAGTGCCACAAGAGACCAGAGGATCAGCATCTCTGCATCTGGATGCCTCCTCCTCTGCACCTCCTCCACTCCTGGCATCCCAGGAAGTAATTTGGGCCCAAGCCACTTGTAGCTGTGTGGCCACAACCACCCCATAGCAACCACCTAAGTGCCTTGCACTGAGTAACTTGGCTCCTCACAATAAAAGCGCACTCCCAGCCAAGCTTGCCTCAGTCAGCCTAGCCACCACCACGGCTTGGAGAGGAGGGCAGTTGTGCTGCTGTGGACATGGCTTTCACAGGAGGGTAGACAGATGCCCCTCCAAACTCAAGAGCAGTACAGGAACTCCACAGCCCCTTCCCCAAACCATTGCAGCTGATAGCTAGGGTTCTCTGTACTCAGTGACCTGCTTTCAGTGCCAGGGGCTTGTTTCCACCCCCAGCCAGCAGGGCAGCCGCAGTATGTGATCCCCCCTGCCCACAGGCATTGGGCACATTCACCTGCTGACAGCATAGATGGCGGGGTGGGAAGGTGCTGGGGAGAGATCCTGGTTCCAGGGTCAGATAGCAAGTGAGAGCCTGTGCCCACCAGGTGGGTGTGGGGGAGCATAAGAGAGCAGCGTTCTATGGGTGAGCCCTATCCCCCTCCCCCCTAGAACCACCATACTGGAGTTGCTGTGCCACTGTGACTCAATTTGCCTAAGTACTGGTTCCCATGGCAACAAATGCCTCAGGTGTCACAGGCTGAATCCGAGCAGCTGCCCCCACTCACTTCAACAAGCAGTTCAGCTTGAACCAGGAGTTCCCTAACCTGCCACTATTCCCCACGTGGGAGCATCCCTTGGCAGAGAATTCTGGGGATAGAGAGGCCCACCTGCCTTGCCTTGGGGTCTAGTGGGGGAAAGAGTGTGCACAATTGGAGATCCACCTATCTGCCAGTGACACACGGAGACACACGCCAGTGGGCCAGACACACGAACTTGGGGAAGCTCAAGAGCCCATTCTTGGGCAGAGAGGAAACACAAGTGGACCGATCAGAAGGTAAAGTGCCCAGGTTTGTGGACAGGGATGAAAACCTACCTAAAGACCTCAGCATCACACAAGTAGGCCCCTCCATCAGAAGTAGCCCTCCCAAGCTTGGGGAGAGAGCCCTGAACTCCATATCAGCGGCTCCCCCTAGCGGCCAGATAAGCAATCTCTGAGCCCCATAAGAGCTCACACACCTGGGCTCTTGCACCTCAGCTACAATCAATCTTGCTCCTCCTCCCACTTCAGCAGGGAACAGGGTCCAAGCAACCCCTGGAAGCTACATGGCCCCTTCCAAAGCTTGGGGCATTTGTTTACCCTACCTGGGGGACCAGAGCCTACCACGGGCACAATAGATTACCTCAGTAACTGGCTCCTCCGTGCAAACTATGATCAATGACAGCAGGGACAACTCCACAGCTAAAACATAGTGCCTTCCATCTCAAGCTATTAGGGAGCACTGGATTCATACTATAAGTACAATCCACCAGCTTGGACCTTAAGCTGGGTTACCAAACTCACTACACTGCATTGGGAAGAGGTGAAGACAACAGTTCTGAGGTAACCCAAGAGGTTCATCAAACTTGCTAAAACCTAAGGCAATTTAGGACCAGTGCTCCTCTCCCTGGCACTATCAGGGAATGAGCATTGGGGACTTGGAGACAGGGCCACAAACCAGCTCTAGCACCCCCACTTGTCGACCAAGAGGCCAGATGAAAAAGAATCAGCAAAAAAACTCAGGAAATATGAAGTATCAGAGAAAAAAGCCACCCCCAAAAGAAATCATTAGTTCCTCAGCAACAGATACCAACTTAAAAAAAATGGTTAAAATGACAGATGAAGAATTTCAAATATGGATTGTAAGAAAGCTAAATGAAATTCAAGAGAAAATAGAAACCAAACACAAAGAAGTCACAAAAAACAATGCAGGAAATAAATGAAAAATTCTCTAAAGAAATCATATTATGGAAAAACCAAACAAATTCTGGAAATGAAAGATGCATTTAAGGAATTACAAAACACAGGGTAAAGCCTTAAAAATAGGCTGGATCACACAGAAGAAAGAATCTCAGAGCTTGAAGATAACACCTTTGAGCTAAACAAATCAGTCAAAGAGAAAGAACACAGAAACAAGAGGAATGAACAAAGCATACAAGAAATATAGGATTTTTTAAAGAGGCCAAATATAAGAATCATAGGCATCCCTGAGGGTGACAAAGAAAATACATAAGGGCTGGAAAATCCATTCAAAGGAATAATTGAGGAAAATTTCCCTGGTCTAGCCAGAAATCTAGATATCCAGGTATAAGAAGCATACAGAACTCCTGGGAGGTTCAATGTGAAAAGACAATCACCACATCACATAGTTATTAGGCTGGCCAAAGTAAACAGAAAAGAGGTACTCCTAGCAGTAAGGTGAAATAGCAAGTAACCTACAAAGGAAAACCTATCAGACTAATAGCATATTTCTCAGCAGAAACCTTGTAAGCCAGAAGGGATTGAGGACCCATGCTTAGTCTTCTAAAACAGAATAATGGCCAGCCTAGAATTTTTTATCCTGCAAAACTAAGCTGCTTATATGAGGAAGAAATAAAGACCTTTTCAAATAAGCAATCGCTGATGGAATTTGTGAAGACCAGACCTGCCCTGCAGGAAGTACTCAGACCTGCATTATACCCTGACCAGAGCAATAGACACCCACCAGTGTAAAATCACCCAAAAGCTAAAGTCCAGAACCTTGATTCCACAATGGCTCAAGAGGTAAAACAAAACAATAAGAATCCACCCAACATGATGAATAGAAATCCACCCCAATATCAATTCTCTCAGTAACTGTGAATGGCTGGAATTGCCCACTGAAGAGACATGCAGTGGCTGAATGTATTAAAAAACAAGCCAAGTATCTGCTGTATCTCCAGGAAATGTATCCTACCCACAAAGACTCATTCATACTCAAGGTGAAAGAATGGAAAACAATTTTCCAGGCAAATGGAAACCAAAAGAAAGTTGGCTTAGCCATTCTTATATCAGATAACAAACTTTGAAGCAACAAAAATAAAGAAAAAGATGGTCACTATATAGTAGTGCAGGGAAAAATTCAACAAGATGACTTAACAATCCTAAATACTCATGCACCCAACACAGGAGCACCCAGATACATAAAATCAAATCCTGCTTGATCTAAACAAAATGATAAATAGCAATGCCATAATAGCTGGGTACTTCAACACCCCACTGAAAGAACTGGACAGATCCTCTAAGCAGAAAATAAGAAACAATGGACTTAAGCAGAACTGTAGAACAAATGGGGCTAAGAGACATCTACAGAACATTCCACCCAAATAACACTGAATATATTCTTCTGATTAGCTCATGGAAATTTCTCTAAAATTAATCACATCCTAGCCACAAAACAGATCCCAAAAAATTTTTAAAAATAGAAATTATATCATGTATCTTCTCAGACCACAGTGGAATCAAATTAGAAATCAATTCCAACAGAAACACTCAACTCTACACAAACTCGTGAAAATTAAACAATCTGTTGCTGAATGATTGTTGGGTCAAGGAGGAGATTCAGATAGAAATCAAAAGATTCTTTGAACTAAATGATAATGGGGACACAGGTTATCAAAATCCGTGGGATATAGCAAAAGCAGTCCTGAGAAACTCAGGCTATGAAAACTCATAGCCTTAAATACTCACATCCAAAAGACAGAAAGATCACAAATCAACAAACTAATGAATCACCTCATGGAATTTGAAAAGGAAGAGTAAACCAATCCCAAACACAGCAGAAGAAATAACCAAGGTCAGAAGAACTTAATGAAATTGAGAATGAAAGAACTATATGGAAGACTAATAAAACAAAAAGTCTGTTCTTTGAAAAGATAAACAAAATCGACAGGCCTCTTGCTAGATTGACCAGAAGCAGGAAGGAAAGAACTTTAATAAGTTCGATTAGAAATGAAAAAGGAGAGGTCACAACTGGTATCAGAGAAATACGGAACAGTATCTTTCAATACTATAAAAATCTCTATGCCCAAAAACTTGAAAACGTGGAGGAAATGGACAAATTCTTAGAGACACACAACATCCCTAGGCTCAATCAGGTAGAAACCCTGAATAGACCAATATCAAGCAATGAAATTGAAGCAGCAATAAAAAAATCTTCCAATAAAAAAGTCCCAGACCAGATGGGTTCACACCTGAATTTTTTACTAAACCTGCAAAAAAGAACTGGTACCTATACTGCAGAAATTATTCCCCAACACTAGCAAGGATGGAATCCTCCCCAATTCATTCTATGAAACCAATATCACCTTGATACCAAAGCCAGGAAAGGACACAACAAAAATAAAACTACAGACCAATATCCCTTATGAATATAGATGCAAAATTTCTCAATAAAATCTTAGCAAACCAAATTCAACTACACATCAACAAAAAATAATTCATTATGACCAAATGGGCTTTATCCCAAAGATGGAAGGATGGTTTAACATACACCAATCTATAAATGTAATTCACCATATAAATAAAAGAACAAAGGCATGTGATCTTAATAATGCAAAAAAGGCATTTGACAAAATTTAGCACCCTTTTATAAGAACTTTTAACAAAATATGCATAAATGGATCATACCTCAAAATTATTAAAGCCATATATGACAAACCCACAGCCAACATCATAGTGAATGGGGAAAAACTGAAAGCATTCCTGCTTAGAACTGGAACAAAGTTGCCCACTATCTCCACTTCTATTCAACATAGTGCTGGAAGTCCTTACCAGAGCAATCAGACAAGAGACGAGATTTAAAAGTATCCAAATGGGGGAAGAGATAAAACTATCACTCTTTGCTGGCCATACTATATCTAGAAAACCCCAAGGATTCAACCACGAGATTCCCAGAATTGATAAATGAATTCAGTAAAGTTTTGGGATACAAAATCAATGCACACAAAGCAGTAGCTTTCATATATGCCAATAACAGTCAAGCTAAGAATCAAATCAAAGATGTAATACCTTTCACAATAGCATCATAGAAATTTAAATATTTAGGAATATATTTAACTAAGGAGGTGAGAGACCTATATAGGGGGAGAACTATGAAACACTGAAAAAAGAAATTGCACAGGATGTAAGCAGATGGAAAACCCTACCAGAATCAATATTGTTAAAATATCTATACTATCTAAAGTGATCTATAGATTCAATGCAAGCCCTTTTAAAATACCAACATCATTTTTTGTAGATCTAGAAAAAGAAATTTTATGCTTCATATGAAACCAGAGAAGACCCTGTATAGCCAAAACAATCTCAATCAAAAAGAACAAATTGCACCTCCCGAGTCATAACTGTAAGTGTGCCCATCCCCCAGTGCACACAGCACCAATTAGGTGTGAATTTACTCATCCCCACTCTCCCCTCCCACTTGCCTGACATCCGATAAATGTTATTTCCATAGGTGCACATAAATGTTGATCAATTAGTGGTAGTGCATCAATCTACCAGACTTCAATCTATACTACAAAACTAATGTAATCAAAACAGCATGGCACTGGCACAAGAATAGAGACACAGACCAATGGAACAGGACTGAGAACACAGATATAAAACCATCCTCATATAGCCATCTGATCTTTGAAAAAGCAGACAAAAACATACATCGGCTAAAAGAATCCCTATTCAATAAATGGTGCTCGAAACAGGATCTGCACCCTCTCACAAGAATCAACTCACGATGGATAATAGACTTAAACCTAAGACATGATACCATAAGAATTCTAGAAGAAAATGTTGGAAAAACTCTTATAGACATCGGTCTATGCAAAGAATTTATGAAGACGACCCCAAAAGCAATCACAGCAACAAAAATAAATGGGACCTGACTAAATTTAAAAAGCTTCCGAACAGCCTAGGAAACTATTAGAGCCAACAGACAATCTACAGAATGGGAGAAAATATTTGCATGCTACACATTTGATAAAGGGCTGATAACTAGAATCTATATAGAACTTAGGAAAATCAACAAGAAGAAATTAAACAACCCCATTGAAAAGTAGCCAAAAGACAAGAACAGAAACTTTTCAAAAGAAGACAGACTAACGGCCAACAAATGTGAAAAATTGTTCAACATCTCTAATCATCAGGGAAATGCAAATCAAAACCACAATGAGATATCACTTAACTCCAGTGAGAATGGCTTTTATCAAAAAGTCCCAGAACAACAAACATTGGTGTGGATACAGAGAGATAGGAACACTCATGGAGATATCTCGAAGAGCTCAAAGTAGAACTACCATTTGATCCAGCAATCCCACTATTGGATATTTATCCAAAGGAAAAAAAGATATTCTGTAACAAAGACATCTGCAATTGAATGTTTATAGCAGCACAATTCAGAATTGCAAAAATGTCGAAACAACCCAAGTGCCCAGCATACATGAGTGAATTAATAAAATGTGGTACATGTATACCATGGAGTTCTACTCAGGCATAAAAAACAATGGTGAATTAATACCTCTTTTATTATCCTGGATGGAGCTAGATCCCATTCTTTTAAGTGAAGTATAACAAGAATGGAAAAACAAGTACCACATGTACTCGCCACTAAATTGGTACTAATTGATCAACATTTATGTGCACATATGGAAATAACATTCATCGGATGTCAGGCAGGTGGGAGAGGAGAGAGGGGATGAGTAAATTCACACCTAATTGGTGCTGTGTGCACTGGGGGATGGGCACACTTACAGTTATGACTCGGGTGGTGCAAAGGCAATATATGTAACCAAAGTGTTTGTACCCCCATAATATTCTGAAATTAAAAAATAAATTTAAAAAATAAGTAAAAAGGAAAACAAAAAATGCAAAAATTCCAGATACTGGAATTATCTTACACCAAATATAAAGTATGTTTTATATGTTTATAGAACTAATATATCAATAAGGAAAAAATATCCAAGCAGTTCTAAAAAACAAATATATAAAATTTCTAGAAATGAAAATAGATATAAATTAAAAACTCAATGGATAGGTTAAACAAATTTCAGATCAAAGAAGAGAACACAAGTGAACTTATAGAAAAGACTGAAGAAATTGTCTAAAATATAGCATCAGATAAAAAGTATGGTGAGAAGTTAAAGCACATGAGGGATAAAATGAGAAGTCTTAATATATAGTTTATCTGCTTTCTGTATTACCAGAATTCTGAATATATGTGTATTGTGATATGTGTCTGAAAAGAGAATAGGGTGGAAGTTAATATCTAAAAAAAAAAAATGATGGCAGAATCTTGAGCAGGATAAATTATGTTACTGTAGAACACTGAAGCAAAAAAATGATCTTAAACATAGCCTAAGATAGAATATTCAGCAATGAAAAGAAGCAAACATGAACAACATGATCAAAAATATTATGTTGAATCAAAGAAGCGAGAATCAGAAGACTACATATAATTGAATTTAATTGAAATATCCAAAAAGGCACATTTATAATCAGAAAAAGCAGATAATTGGTCGCCTGGGGCTGAGGGCGGAAGCAGAGATTAACTGCAAATGAGCATGACAAAACTCCTTGGGATGATAAAAATGTTTTAAAACTGGATTGTGTTGATGGATGGACAACTCTAAAAATTTACTAAAGTCACTGAATTGTATTCTTTAAAAAAATAGATAAGGTGAGTCCTGAAAGGAAGAGAATAAAGGAAAATATATCAGGCAAATATGAACAAAAAGAAAGATTGACTAGATAATAGAAGATAAAACAGATTTCCGGGTGAGACATTACTCAAAGTAGATCTAGCTGCCAAATAATTTAGTAGTATCTATTCATGATAAGAAAAGAAACTAGGAATAGAAAGGAACCTGACAAAGTGTCCGGAGAAGCCTATGACAAACATGGCATTTGATGGCAAAATGTGAAAGTGTTTCCTTCATAAGAGCAAGAACAAGAAAAGCATACCTGCTCTCATCCCATGAAGCTAACAACTACACAGTGCTGATGCTCTGACAAGCAGGGTGGTCCTAAGTGCTTTGCTTTTAGGCAATAGAGAATTTGGTGGGGTTCAACACCCCAATTTAATATAACTTTTCTGAGAGATGCAACTAGCAACTGACTCATTTTCAGGTGACACGTAGATACTACTAACATCTCTAGAACAGCAGCTTCAAGGGAACAGCGTCACCCTCCCAAAAATCTCTGCAGGGCCAACTGAAACTTGTTGTTTATTATACAAGATTAGGCAATGCAATATTTCTGACAACAGTTTGAACTCTTTGGAACTAGAGTGGCTTCATTTTCTGAAAACAGTGATACAATCTCCTCACAGCAAAACACAGAAAATGTGTGTGGTCAGTACTTTCTGGTCCTTTAAGGAAACACAGCGTAATATAATGAAATATTGTACCTCCCATTTAACAGCATTTTTAAAAGGATCTTGAAAGGTCATATGTAAATACAAATGGTTAAATTTAGGACAGCCAAAGGATTGGTTATTCTGATGTTTTACTATATCCTACTGCCTGCCTAGCCCCAGAAATATAAGAAACCCTGTTAGAAAGACCAGGGAGGAAGGGAAGAAAGATTGATTCAATGAGCTAAGGCAAAGTAAAGCAACAACTATTTTTCTTAATTTGTATTTGACCCTTTATAAAATTTGATATTACAGATACTAGGAAATGTATCATATTCAGTTTGGTTTGATGAACATGTGTTGAGCACCTATGATACATCAGGCACCGTGGTAGGCACAGGGTTTAGAGATGAAAAAGGCAAGGAATATTTCCTTTAAGGGATTTTGAGTTTAATGGAAACCGGAAGCATGTGTTCTCTCCACATCCACTCCCCATCCCCCCCCCCAGCCTCCAGCAACTAAAAAAGACATTTTATAGACATCTGGGTACAGATTAAGAGACACTTTGAAAAATACTATGAATACTGCATGTGAAAAGTTGAACCCCAAAATGAATTTTCTGTCAACATTGACACAATAAACCTTTGCCTGGTTCCTAATGAAGAGAAATGAAGAAAAAGGATCAGACTACAATGAAAAATAATTTGAGCCATAAAAATATGACTAATTTGAAGTATAAAAGCCAGACCTATATTCATCTTGATAAGTTTTGGGAGGAAAATATATATTACATGCTGCCACAGGAAAATATCTTTTCTAAAAAGCTGGATGTTTTGTTGTTACCGTCATTCGAGCTCAGCTGCACATATTGGATAAGTGACATGAGCCTGAGCTTAGCTATGCAGGCTCTGACCAAACAGTTTTCATGCCCAAGAGGATAATCGCTGAGCAAGGACATGATGAAAGGATGCCCACACGACTTGCTGTGGGACAGAATTCCTTGAAGTTGGACAACTTGAGAGTTCTAAGTATAAATTAGTAATAGCTAAAATGTATTAAGCACTTATATGTCAGGCTCTATGCTAAGCACTTGATAGCTGTCATTCCCTTTTAATCCAATGGCTTAGGTTTTTGGCCTGACAGATGCCTATATGTAAATTCCAGTCAACCCATTTTGATTGCTGCTCATCAGCCATAGCAAAGTTCAGCTAATCAATCCCCATAATCAGAAGATAGATCAGGAATAAGATTGTCACAAACTTTTGCTTATATTAATACCTTCTTCTATCAACAAAACTTCCTGTGAGTGGTTAGAGTGAAGCCAGGAGCCCCACAGATGCTACCTAACTTTTCCTATCCCTCTCTGATGGATCTTGCTTGAATCTATCAAAAACTAGAATGTCCTTTTGAAATAAACTATGAGACATTCTAAGAAAGAAGACTTTGGTAGCAAAATAGGCATGAAGATAGGCATAGGCATAATACCAGTGCAAATATTAAATCATCTTTCTAGAGGATAATTTGACATCACTGATTAAAGTTTCAAAAAGTAAATTTCCTTTGATCCAGCAATTTCCATATCTAGGAGTTTTTTCTAGTTGAATCTAAACAGCAGTATGCACAAAAATGTGCGACCAAGATATTCAACAGTTTATAAGAGCAATGAATTTGGAAGCAATCTCAATTTCCAACAATGGAGCAATGAATAATTCTATCTTAGGACAGAATAATAGATACTTAAAATGTTATAAAGAAGAGGTTCTCAACCTTAACATTCTTCCCATTTTTGACTACATAATTCTTTGTTATAGGAGGGCTGTCCCGTGCATTGTAGGATGTTTGCCAGTATCCCTAGCTTCTATCTATTTTGCCAGCGGCAAAAAGAAAAAAAAAAAAGTTTTCAGATGTTACCAAATATCCCCTGGATGTGAATATTGCCCCTGGTTGAGAATCACTGTTACAGAGAAATATTTATTGTCATAGGAAAATGCCTACAATGAGGTAAAAGATGAAAGGAAAAAGCTTCAAAACACTATGACAAATACTCTTCTCCTTTCCTCTCTCCTTCTCATATACACACATCACACCTCTTTTAAGGATTAGAAGGGTATTCAACAAAATATTACTAAAAATTATTTCTGGGCCAGGCACGGTGGCTCACACCTGTAATCCTAGCACTCTGAGAGGCTGAGGCAGGAGGATCACTTGAGGCCAGGAGTTTGAGACCAGCCTGAGCAAGAGCAAGACCCTGTCTCCACAAAAAATGGAAAATTAGCTGGGTGTGGTGTCGTGCACCTGCAATCCCAGATACTCTGGAGGCTGAGGCAAGAGAATTGCTTAAGCCCAGGAGTTGGAGGTTGCAGTGAGCTATGATGACACCACTGTACTCTAACACAGGTGACAGAGAGAGACCGTGTCTCCAGAAAAAAAAAATATTTCTAACTGGTAATACTATAGGTGTTTTTTTGTTTTTTTACGTTTTTTGGTATTATCAAAGTTTTCTAAGTTGAACTTATATTTTTTTCATTATAAAGAAGAAAATGAGTAGCTTTTGTAAGCGTCACTAAAAGGGACTCCAGCATCAATATAACAATGTGTCTGCTTCCAAAGCAAAGGATAGTCAATGACTAACGATTGCAATGTAATTATTGAAACATTTTCCAAAAGGGGGCTCCCCTTCCCCACAACACTCTGGGCTCTCAAAAAGGTCCACATCCATGGAGAATGGGTCTTCCCTGTTATGCCTGTCCTCCTTCACCAAGCCAAGCGCTTGGTCTAGCTGCTCGGCCTAGCTGCTCAATATTGTTTGAAAACTTAAGATTCCAGATGGAATTAGCCCCTAGTCAATTTGGAACAAGTAAACAGAAAGCCAACATTCCTGTGGTGCTGGGCTTAACAAATGCAACTCAACAGGGGTGTTTGTGTGTGTGTGAAGAATGTGAAAGAAAATAAGCAGTAGTCACTTATGAAACATTTGAGTCTCAACATCACAGGCACAATTCCATTTCCCCACATGAACCACAACTCGGTTTTCTCTTTTGTGTACGTGTGTGTATACACACATACTTCTGGAGAAATCTTTAGTTGGCAATAAGGCCATTTGAAGAAGTAGGCCCTGAGAGAAGGTCCCATTCCTGAGTTAGAGGAGATCCTTGGGCCCCACAGTTAGACCCTATAGGGTCACGCTATTAATTACCTCTTCTGTGGCACTTCAGTGTGAAATTCTATGATTACTAAAGGGAGGAGGATGTGCTAGTAAGAAAGGGAAGTGAAAGAGGGCATTAAGGAAACAGCCAGGGACAAGATCAAACTTTGCCTCATTTCCAATTCTACCCTGCCTGGCCCGACATGTGTGTATAGCTAGTCTAGCTGTAAATAAGTCTTCCTCAAAATTAGTTCACTGGAAATCAACCATTGTACCCAGAGATTCTATCTAAATGGGAATCTTCCAAAATATTTTTCACATATAAAACATTTACTCCAAAATATCCAAGTTTCTACTGAAGTCAGCTGTAACAAGCTGCAATGATGCTTTCCTGTGAGTAATCTTCAGAACTCAGGATTCTTGGACATTTTCCAGTGGTGTTTTTTTTTGTTTTGTTTTCTTTTGTTTTTTTGATACAGGGTCCCAATCTGTTGCCTGGGCCAGAGTGCAGGAGTGTCATCACAGCTCACTGCAATCTCAAACTCCTGGTCTCAACCAATCCTCCTGCCTCAGCCTCCTGAGTAGCTGGGACTACAGGTGTGCACCACCACACCCAGCTAAGTCTTCTCACTCTTGCTCAGGCTAGTCTCAAACACGTGGCCTCAAGCAATCCTCCCACCTCAGCCTCCCAAAGTGCTAGGATTACAGGCATGAGCCACTGTGCTCCACTTCCAATGTTCTGCTTTCTAAGGCAAATTGTTTCCGGATTTCTAATTACAGAAAACTTTTTACTTATGATCCATAAAAAAGTACATTTTACCCATGAGGATATTATGTACTTTTTAGATTCATGTTATTTGTGTAAGAAATCCTAGAAGACTACCATAACTACCATATTTCTCTTGGACTTGACAACCTTGAAGATTCCCAAACAATATTCTTAGGGTAGATTTGAGAATTATAAACTCCTTAAGGCAAGTTCCTAACAAAACATTAGGAAGCTTCTATAGGTGCTATGGGTTACTCTGAGTGATACAAGAAAAGATAATTGTGTCCCAGGGCCCACTGACCCAGGGTGGAGCATTCTATCTAGGAAGGATAGGTTTTTGTGTTCTTTCAGAGGAAGAAAGTGCAAAGAGGGATAAAGAAAGACTGAAGCTGAGGAAAGTAAAAATAGATTTTTTTTCACAATACTGTTAGAAGCAAGGCCAAGTGATTCACAGGGGAGCCAACTCATTAGCCTGTTCTTTCTTAAAGAATTCAATATGGAGATGATCAGAGAATGCTCTCCCCATCTGCCAAGAGCCAAAATTTTTTTCCTGCCAAGTTTGAAGAGTAGAATTAAATTCATTAAGCATTTCTAGATCCCACTTCTATCTCATTCTGAGTTTTCTTTCTGGCCTGAATAATGTGATTATTTTTTAACATGGAATGCTTCATGAATTTAATGTGACCTTCTTGACAGCTCAATATAGACTAGAAAAAGTGTAAAGGAAGGCCTCGATTGCTCATTCTAAAGAAAACAGAGTGACCTTTTAGGAGAGAAGTTGGATGCAGTAGGGAAGAACCAGGCCTACAGGGAAGGTTGTACTTTGCAGAGTTCTCTGCTCCTAACTGATTCTGAGCCTTGTTCCCTTAAGAACACTGAGGTAAAAATCTACAGGGTGCTGAGTGGCTTGGACCATGGCATACAGGAAAAAACAAAAAATTATACATACATGTAAATATAGATACCCACACTCTAAAAAGGTAATCAACCAAGAAAGCCATGTAAATATCCAAACCATGCAAATCACAAGAGAGTTGATCACATGTCAAAAGTCAGTCATGGTCAAAAGTTCAGAAAGCCCTAAAAAGGTCATTATGTTCCTCCCTGGCATATTCTCATGTTCTAGCATGCTCAGGAATGTTTGCCATATAGAAAAGATCCAACAACAAGGCAAATCGTTCTTGAAATAAAATAGCAAAAGATCAGTTAAATGAAAAACAGAATGTAACTTACCAGTGTGAAGCTCTCACAAAATTCCCATTTTTCACTGGATGCATACTTTCCCTCCTATCTTCACAAATAATGGAAAAAAAAAAAACACCCTATAAATCAGATATCTCAACCACCAGGTCATCTATGCCATCAAGCACTGACCACTGCCGGGTCTCCATCTACTACCAAATCATGCCTTCATACTAATCCACTGATAACATGTTCCCTGACACCCCACTTTGGCAGAATGCCCAGTCTTAAAAATGCTTTATTTCTAGCTGCTATCTTCTTTCCTCTGCTACAACTTGGTAATATTCTATGGCTTTTTCAGAATAAAATAACTTTGTTATTTAGAAGACTTAAAGTTTTTGGAGGACTCTCCAAACCTAGAATGAACCATCACTTCTTGATTCTGCCAGAACCACCCTCCTCACTGTGTGACAGGAGCCACAGCCCCCTGTGCCTAACAGCACTGCCTCCAGTGGGAGTCTGCCTAGAGAGTGAAACACCACGTGCATATCTGTTTCAATAACAAGAATTCAATTAGGAAGTCTGAGAATTGGACACTCTAGTTAACTTTCTAATTCTTTTACTTCAAACCTGTAAAATTATGGGTTTTTTCCAAATGTACTACTTTCTGGCTATAATTTGAAGATAACTAATTTTCCTAGGTTCCTGTAAGTTATGAGAGTCTAGCAAAAATCTAAGACAGATCTTGGGCTTTAAGGGTTGAATGGTCTTTAACTGCATTGCTCTGTTTCTCCATAAATGGAGATAATCAGTTTTGTGAGAACTGCATGAGATGTATGTAATGCCCCTGTTGCAGGATCTGAAGTCTGCTAGGCACTCAATATATGTTAGCTCACATTAACTTAGTTCTTCCTCTAAATTTAACTAATTTTCTACCATTCTCTCTTTAGTATTAAAGGCAGCCCTATTTACAGACTGTGACTCTTATCTAAGTGAGATTTGGGCTGTCTTCTATCTTATCCTTCATGTGGTTTATTTTTTGTTATGGAATCTTTTAAAGTCAGACGTTGCTAGGCAATCTTTTCTGGCTTGATTAATTTAGTTCTAGTACAAACAAAAATATGTCCAAATGGTTTGGTCTTCACTAATGTTGCTTTTCTTCCAAAATAAATATGTTCTACTTTTGTGTCAAAAGACTTATGATGTGGTTCCAGACCTTCACAGAGCTGTGGGTGATCATAAACTTAGTAGTTTAAGAATTTCACCATTCATCGTTCATCCAAATACATGGCGAATGAATAACAATAAGTGAAGTACTGCTCAAAAAAAAAAATTTTCAAATTAACTGGAGGGGAAAATGTATGCATTTTAAATTATAAGCAGATAGAAAAGAGATGTGACTTCTTTCTTGGAATTCTTTCTGTATCTAAATAGTTTATGGAGAATATAAGCCTTAATTTTCAATTAAACATCGATATGCCATAATGTGGGCAGGACATAGTAACAGGTTATGGAAATTAATTATTTTGATGAATAATTTCGAGGTTTGACAAATCCATATGATTTTTAAACTAAAAGTTAGCAAAGGAAAACATGAACTGCTCTAAATTACTGTTTACCAAGGAGAAAATAAAATTTTAAAATGATGGGTTAAGAGTATTGACTTTAGAAGATCTTCAATATTTAATTTTGAAATATTTTCTGATTCTTGTTATCTGATTCTATTTATATAGGCTATGGAATATTGCCAGGATCATTGCTTCAGTGGGGGGAAAGAAGAACACTATTCAAAGTAATGAGATTCCGAACAATCTTCTCTTATTCAAGTCTAATTTCTAGGGTAGTTTTCTATAAGATTCCACCCAATTTTATAGCCACATTAAAATGTCAGAGGACTTTATGGATTGTTCAGTGCTGCCAGAGTTACACTTCCAGAAATACCCACCACGCTCGAGAGAAGAACCACAGCACTGAGAACTGCACTGCTTTTGTTATTAGCAGGAGGGTAAGCGGGGAATTCAGCGAAAATGGCTGGCATCCAAGTCCACAGTGGATCTTTTCTTCAATTGAAGTTATGGATTCTAATCAATGCTTTACAAAGAACGAGGTTGGTGAATCTCACAGAAGAGTTTTTGAGATACTTTATTAAACAAAAAGCTTTTGAATGAGGAAATAGGCCTTCATACGGGATGGCCTCCCTCAGATATTTTACTCATTTCCAGTAAGCAGTACTCAAAAATGAACAATGCTTCTAACTGAACAATCACAGTATTTCAACACACCCTAGGCATACTGGGGAGAGAGAGTGGAATGATGATGAAAGCCTGTACTATTATGCCCTTTCCCATGACCATAATTGATGAATGTGCCCCTGAAACACTTTGTAGGGCTGTTGATATATTTAGAAATGTGCTGTGACTCATTACACTCATCATTTGCTAGTAAATAGGGGGCAGTGGCTATAGGGCCAAGTCACTGCCTGAGGATGTGGTTCTTTCATGTGGAATCACCTTAGAATGTACAGTTCCTTCCTTTTTGGAATTGTACAGGCTTGGCTCAGAGCTCTATAAATCAAACTCTAGTTTTCATCAGAATAAGTATCAAAATAGTTAAGATCAAAATAGTTAAGATCAAAATGTTTCAGCATCCATTCTGGTATAAATAAAAGTAAAAAAATGCTAAAACAAATCTTACTTAAAAGCTTATACTGACTTCTGGCTTCTGCTGAGATGTACAACTGTGGAAAGAATGTCACTCACTCCTACCTTATCAACCAGAAAAATCTGTATATACTGCAAATATTAATTTTTCTTGAACCTAGAGAACTGAGGTCACAGGGTATCTAACTATCCTGAAGTCTAAGACAGGTATCCTCGAGAAGAAAGGGAATATGAGCAGGGACTTACTCATGAGAGCAGAAGGAAGCCAGGGTTGCCTGCCATACCAATGAGTAAGACAAGTTTAGTTAAAATTTTTAATAAATTCTTAAAGTCCAAGAGTAGGCCAATATGAAAATAAAGAACTCTTAGGAATTGCAGATACAAGGAGAATTTGTACCATCTCAGTCATTTTTCTGCATGATTCCCTAAAGCATTCTCTAAAATAGGGAAAATCTCTCCAGGCTATGCTAGCAAAAACTATAATAAATAAGCAACAGCAGTCTACCACTGTGGTAGTATCAAGAATGGAGACCAACTCTCTCTGAAATACAGGTGCACAGAGAAGGCCTAATGATGAGGGTGGAGCAGTAATATTAAGGAAAACTCACTGGCAAACCAGACCTCACCCTGAACACAAGGTAATGCTAGAGGAATTTGAAGCCAGAGATACAGTGAATGAACCCATAGCAACAACAAAACCCAAGCCCAACTCAACTTCTGAGTAGAATGACCTAACACCTCACAATAACAGCTTAGCTGAAGATGGGTGTGCCCATTTCCCGGCATAAATACTAGTTTCTTACTCTCTGCTGTTGTACACAGTATCTAGCATTCAGTGGAAAATTATGAAACACAAACCAAGGACAATGCAACCCACTTACAAAAGAAAAAACAATGAACAAAACTAGAGATGACCCATAACATAACTGAATTTGAAATCACTGTAATAAACACATTAAAGGCTTGAGCCAAAAAAGTGTTCTATATGCATAAACATATGTTGAATTTCAGCAGAAAGATGAAAACTCTAATAGTTAAATAGAAATGCTTCAAATACACAGAAACAGAAATGAAGAATGCCCTCAACTGTCACTTCAGTAGACACAGTGCCACTGAAAGGGAAAAAAGTCAGTAAACTTGAAAATAGGTCAGTAGAAATTGCCCAAACTGAAACACAAAGAGAAAGTGAATAAAACAGAAGAGCATCCAAAGATGCTTTGGTTTCAATGAGTCCCCACCCAAATTCAGGTGTTGCCGATAGTATTAAGAGGTGGAGCCTTTAAGAGGTGATTAGGCCATGAGGGCTGCTTCTTCATGAAAGGGATGAGGTGCCCTTGTAGAAGGGCCTGATTGTGTTTCTCTGTTGCCCTTCCACCTTCTGCACATGGAAACACAGCATTCCCCCCTTTCAGGAGGATGCAGCTCTCAGGCACCAAATGCTACTGCCTTTATCTTGGACTTCCAGCCTGCAGAACTGTGAGAAATTTCTGTTCCTTAAAAATTACCCAGTCTATGGTATTCTGTTATAGCAGCACAAACAGACTAGATCCTGATTTGGTGTTGTATGCATTTGTTGAAACACAAAGTGAGATACTAAAAAAGGTATTATGTATAATTACGCCTCAATAAAACTGACCAAAAAACCACATTACTAGTAATGAACTAAAAGTCCTCCAAGATTATTTCCAGTCTAGATCAGTATTAATAAACATGGCCCAAGGGAGAAAACTTACACTAATAGAACAAATCTGATAGAAGCTGTATCCACAGTGACAAGCACTGATCCAATCTGATGATAATGAGATGATGTTGATCAAGTTAAATTTTATAGCCTCCACAATCCCCTACTCCAAAAAAAAAAAAAAATGCTCCTATTTATTCTCCTAAGATCTCAGGTCATCCCTCATCATCCACGTGGTCATTTCCATATGGCTTAGTTTGTCCCACTTTCCCAGTCAACTCTGTTCTTACTTTTCTCTGTCCTCTGGTACCCCCAATCTATCCTCAGCAAAACCCACAGGCATTCTTGACATCCTATGCAAATGTTCCCTTGACCTTCTTCATGTGTCTGAAATCTGGATTCCCTTGATGACACTGCTTCCCGTAGACAGTTCTCACGGGGTTGCTGTTTTCTCTCTCAAACTCCCATGTTTCAGGGCCAGCAGGTGTAGTAGTTCCCTCTCTTGCTTCTTAATACTGCTTCCAGATCATTGTTCCTCCCATCTCAATAAAAACTTCAGCAATTTGAAAGTCATGCCTGACATGATAGCACCCGATCCCCCTCCTGGTTGCAATCCTCTACAGCAATCCATCTCACTGGGAATTTCTTGAAGAGTTTAGCTCATGGCTTACTCTGTCTCTCCATCACTCATCTTTTCACAGTTCTTGAGATCTTCATATTCCCATAGAAAATCCTTCTGTTATCTCAGCTTTTCAGTTCCTTGATCATCCCCCAGTGATCTTGTTCCTTCTGCCACTCACTCCTCAGTCATACTTGCAACAACATCTCCCCCTTCTCACCGGCAGGGATGGCCTTGTTTCCTATTTCACTAAAAATAGAAACCATAAGAGGAGAACCCCCTCAATTCTCTGCTCACTAGCCTACCCACCTAACTGCATCTTTGCTGTATGCTCTGCCTTCCTTCCTGTTCCTCTAGACGAACTGTCCATGCTTCTATCTAAGTCCAATCCCTCCGATCATGAACTAGTGATCGGTCTGGCTGGTGCACGAAAAAACATCACTCTTGCACTTGGCCGCTATCACTGTCAGAATAAATCAACATTCCATGAACCATCTGGACACAATCAACTTCCAATTTCCTCTTTGAGGATTACACACTTTATGTATTCCTCCTCTTCATTCAGCCTATCTTCCGACCTCATCGTCTCTATTCCCTCTTCGGCCGGTCAACGTGAAACAATTTCAGTGTTTCTTGATCGGGGGTAAAAATATCTAACTTTCTGGCTGCAGGCTGCACCTCAGTACTCACACCGAAAGGCTACTAAAGCAGAACATCAACAGACTCTGTGCTGAGATCTTAATTCGACCCCATTGCTGAAGCAGGGGCCGATTCTCTGACCTTGGAGCCTGTGTCTCACCCACCTCTGTGGGTCTCAGGTACTCTCCTGCTCACACAGCTTCAGCCAATTGCCGTGACTTGACACATTGCACTTTTCACTTTTGGCTGGACCCATGGCCAGCTTAGTGCTATCTCTGACAGCTAAGTAGACTATGTTCATTTTTTTTCGAATAAATCAAGCAGCATTATGGAACACGAAGAGATAAAAATTGGAAAAGGAAGCATTTAACAAAAAATATTCATCTATTCCTCTTCCAAGAATTTGCTTATCTAGCCCTCTGTTTCTCTCAGTTTTATGAACGCTCACACGGCCCTGGCAGAAAAAGAAGTTGGTGCCCGAGAAATACCTTGCAGCACACCTTCCCACTTTGATTCAGGTACCACAGGTCTTAGAGAGAAATCTCCCAACTCAGCACAGGACGATTCCACATGAACCACGTGTGCTCTCACCAGGCGTACAGGCCTACTCTTCCTCATACACAAAGCTTGGGCTCTGTTCCCCTACAGACGGTTCTGGCAAACAGAATCAGGACGACCCATTTACTCTCAACCAAACCACACAAGCAGGGAGAAGACTGGACACCAGCTCTGGGATGCGGTTGGCCGTGGGGCAGCATGCCTTTAAAATCCTCTCCCAGGCAACCCATCCTACCTTGCTTCTTAAACTGCCTGTGCCACAGTGGGTCTCCCATTTTTTCTCTTAAATACTATTTTCTAAACTTATTTCTATTTCTTTATTTTCTCTTTACTGCTGTCATTTTCATAATTTCTCAGGTATAAAATGACAACTCTAGAAAAAAATTGTTAGCTATGGATAAGATTATGTGAGCATGCCAACAATTTTCGATATGGGCAATGTTTTTGTTCCTTTGATATATATCAGGAATCTGAGGTTCGGGTAATAAAAGTAGCTGAAGCTCACATAAGAGAAGGCTGAGGCTCAAATATGAATTTGGGACTCTTATTTGAAAGCCCTCCTATTTTCCATCAGATCATGCTGCTTCTAGTAGAACTGATAAAGGAAGGACAGAGGGTATATTATGGAGTGTGAGGCCAAAGGCACTGAGAGATAGTACAAAGTTGTATATGGTACATAGGTGTTCAGGCAAAAATGAGAAAACATTAAATAACTCAATAGATACATTTTTGATTCCCAGAATCTATGGGCTTTAAACTTACTGCTACAATCTATAACTTCTTGCTTCCCTTCTCTGGGGCACCATGGCCTGGTGCCACATGTTAACTTTGCTACCAGTAGTCTAGCTGCTCCTAATTAAGGCCTGGCTTCCCTTGACTTCCACGCTCAAAGGTCAGCCTGACCTTGTTGGGGAAAATGGGGTGGGCAAGCAGAGGGCAAGCGCCTCTAAGGACACAGGCAACAGCTGCAATGTGACTTTGACATCTACAAGAGATAGAAACATCTTTATTTAGAAAACTTCTATAAAGATATCAAAAGCTGTGTATAAAGATAACTGAAATCTAAAATCCCCCCAAAGAATTAAGTAGATTAATATAACATACTCATAACTTAAAGGATTCTCTTGGTATCAGAGAAGAAAACTCTGCTTTTAAATTTATTGAGAAGTATCAGATGTTTTTTCTTTAGAAAACTGGGCAGTATATTTTGTCTGATTGGTAACTTCTTTGAAGCCTTCCTTTGTTAGAATGAGTCAGCTGTTGGTTTGCTCTTCAGATATGGTATTTTAATGTAACTAAATTATTTTTAGCATTGCTACTTCAAAATAGTTACTGAAGTATTATGATTGCAGCTCATGCATAGTGAATTCGTCCTGGCTCTTACGCTTTAGTTCTAGTGGTCAGATCACGTGGCCTCTGCGGTGTTAGAGTTCAGGTTGAATTCAATGAGCCAAAGATGATTCTCACACTAGACCAGGGGCTGCCTCTGTAAGGCAGACTTGGCTCCCTTCTCTTCCTTCCTTGCAACATCCACAGCCGTCAGAACTTACCCCAACCTCAAACTAAGGCTCATTGAGTCAGAAGCCCTAACGAAGGGCATTGATTTCAGAGAGGAAGCCCAACATGCACAGAGTCTTTGATTCAGAAATATCTCAAAGTGATATCTTTGAGAAGTGAAGAGATCACTTATTCCAACATATTTCAATTTACTTTTCAAATGGAGCATTTGAACAAAAGATGTTGTTTATTCAGTTCAAATTCAGAGCCAAGTTGTGTGTCAAGAAAGAGTCTTAATTTCTCATAACATGTTTGGCCCTAACGTGGTTTATGAATCAATATATCAAATCTGACTAATGTGTTTGCTCTAAGTAGGGAGCAAGCCATTTGGCACTACAAATCCTGACCTTTTGGGGCAGGACGACAGTAACCTTGATTTCCGTGCTCTCTCATAAGATGAATCAAAGTTGCTAAATAAATTTTCTGGATTGCTTAATGCCTCCGAGATATCAGTATCAAGGCCTTGGCAATGCAGGTGAAAATGTTTCCCATGAGCAAGAAGCAATCGAGAAGGACCTCCTCTGTGGGATGAATTCTTTTTAATTCCTGTGGGAAACTTTCCTTCATACTAATATCTTTCCTCTTCCTTTGCCTTGCCCTACTCTCAATGTTTTTAAATGCATCAAATATTGCTTTCTACTAAAAACTGGCAAATGGAGTTGGGGGAAAAACCCACAGGGTAGCCACTCTATTATAAGCCATAAAAATAGCTTTGTTGGAGAGTCAAAGATATATTATGTAGCCACAGAGAAACACGTCTTCCTTCCTCCTGGCACAACTTGCACAGTGATTAAATGTGATTAAAGTCTTGGGGACTTAGACACAGTCATGTCTATTTTGGTACCACTGTCTTGATCCATCCCTACAGCTAGAAGGGAATCACCCTCCTTGTGTAAATGTTTGCTTTGTTGGAAATTCTCAAGCAGAAATTAATAGTATACATGCTTCAGGAGGATTATTAAATCAAGCATGATAAACAACTCCTAGGCAATGTTTAGACTAGCCAAAAGTGATCCTAAGAATTTTGCACAAAGAGAGAATACCACATTTAGCATCTATAGACTGGGACTGTCTATAGAACAAAAAGCAGAGATCTGTCAATTAACCAATCAGTCTGATTAATAGGGTCTATCAGCATAGGTGGATAATAAATTAATGTCTAGACAAGTACCAAATATCCACTGCATTCTATGTGGTGTAGACACAGTTAATGAATCATGGATGTGTAATGCTTTTTACTAGCAGTTACAGAACACCCTTGGAACTCATCTGGAAATTAGCTTTGATCTCTTCTTTGAAGTCACATGCCAATATTCCAGACCCCTGTGATATCAACTATCACCACCTCCGGGCTATCAAAGAGCTGAAACTAATCAGGTAGAATTAATGCCGGAAGAAGTTTCAACATGAAACTTCAAGGGACCTGAGTCTGGGCATCAGGATCTCAATAAAGGGGCAAAATTTTTAAAATGCACATGTGTGTGCACACACACACACACACACACACACACACACGGGGAGAGAAAGAGAGAAGCAAAAAGACCTTTTCTTCCTTAATCCAAATCAGGATTAAAGAATTATTTAGGGCACCCTCAATAAAAACCAGGTATTACACTCACATGTGAGTCAGCAAAACGGAGCAAACTGCCCTGCGGCCGTCACCTTCCCCATCGCGCTGATCCAGACCTGAAGGATATAAACACAGGGCCAATTCCACGGGACAAAAAAAAAAAAATCTTATTTTGAGTAACTTCAATATTGACTTCAAGCCACATGAAAAAAATCTAGCTTTTTGAAATTTTATTCCATTTCTGTTGTCCGATTCACAAGTGTTGTTAAATATTTACCAAAAATCTGACCACAGTTTAACATTTGTTAATCATAGATAATGTTATTCCATTAACAACTCAATAAACTTATTTAAAGTTGTACAAGGTAAATCTCACTACCTTAACACTACTAACCCATCCTTGTAGAATAAATATTTGCTTTGAGTTTCTCTATGCCAAGTTTTATGGGATCATGTAATCTAAATCTCCTTTTATAAATAAGGTGTGCCCTCGAGAGGATGAGAGTGCAAAATCTATACTCTTGTCTGCCTTCTCTCTGCGAGTCCTTGAATAAAGGGTCCCATGGCTCCAGAAAAACAGACTTGGGGCACTTCTGACCAACATCCCAGCAGTAGTGGTTTTGAGAAATATTTTCATGATGGTGCAAGCCTCACTTGTGCAGAGTAACTCACATTCGCCAGCCTGAAGTGGGCTGTGCTCGTGTATCTCTACCAGGGGCACTAAATGGCTGAAGGCCATTGTTTTCCATTTTCCTAATTATTGTTGCTTCTTTGTAACAATTTTTATAAAAGTCCAGCCTAATTTCTTTCTCAGGACATGCATCTTTAGATGCACATCTAGATCTTGACTTTCATGATTAATCTTACATGGAATCAGCCGGACAGAGCTCCAATGCAAGGTCATCCTGGATGATCATTAACTTCTGCATACACAGACACACCACTGCATGTGACTTCAGCGGGTCTACCTCGGATACACAGTATAAAGCTGCCTACACAGAGTGACTTCTCTGGTCTTGGACCAACCACACACAGAAATAACCTTTCCCCACTGATATTAAATTTCTATAAAGAGGATAAGCCAGCCAACAACTCTCAGTAAAGTACACAGCAAACATTATGATTATTATTGTGTCTACTCTTATAGAATACCCCAGGAAATGGGAAGAAAATGACCAATTCTCACTTACATATAAATGACTGGCTTCGGTTTCTTTCCAAGAATATATTTTATTGAGGGAAGGTGAAGGAATAGAGAGTAAGTTACATTTACTAGAGTACTATGACCCACACTTCGTACTAGGCACTTCATACAAATTATCTCTTTAATTCCTGCAGACAATGTTAGGCGTAGATAACATTGTCTCTGTTTTACAGATGAATGTACTCAATCTCAGAGGAGTTAAGCAGTTTGCCCAAGGTCCCATAGCTGGTAAATAGTAAGTTTAAGATTCAAATTAATAATTTTAGCAAGGCCACATTGCTTGAGGTGGGAAAGAAGAGTGTGATATACAATCCATTAAAAGCCCACCCACACAGAAAAAAATCCCAGAAAAAGATTTGTGAAGACAACGAGTGATGAATCAGAGACCACAGAAAACTATCTACATAAAGTATGAGTAAAGGATGATCCTGGGATGATCCTAATATTTAAACTTTTTCCTACGTCAGAATATATTTAATAGAATTCACCTCTGGCCTTTTCCTCATTTTATCTAGAAGGAAGAAAATAAGACATTTGTGTGTATGCACACACACACGGCCATGTGTGATAAAACTAGACTCTCGGTCCCTTTAAAAATGAGTTGAACTCTTATAAATCTTTACCCAGTTAGAGTTAAAATAAATATTCCAGTAAAGGTAGGTTCAGAATGAGAAAAATAATAAATGAACTCAATCATCATTTCCGTCATTTCAACCAGGACAAATCACACGGATACAATGTTAGCCCAGTGTCTCCTCACCTATTTCTCTCTCTTTGCCAATAAGCAGTTTTTAATCTATTTCAGGAAGGCATCCAGGGTACTTTGGAAATAAAACTTAACCTTAAAGTACTTCCTGAAGCATTACCAGGAATCATGTTTTAAATTTCGAAATGATTTGCATTGTTCTAAGTTTCCAGGCTGTGCCAACGACCGCAAAGATAAATGGGGCATTGGGACAACCATGTGAAGGACTGAGCTGCAACATGAAATAAGCACGTTGCTCAGCATGAGTCACCTGGAAATGAAGAAGAAGAGTGGCTAGAAAAGATGACGCTACCTGACAATATTATTTCAAATAAGACACAAGGAACTTGTCTGCATTTACTTTCAGGTCATGAAATACCACATGAACTGAAAGTTTGAGAACACACAGGTGATGGGCTCACCCTCACCCAATAACCCAATCAATCATATTCTCAGGTCTATGGCATAATTGATAGTTCTCAACCTCGGCCACGTAACGGAATCACCTCAGGAATTTATTTTCCCCAATACCAATGCCTGGGCCCCAACACCAGAAATTTGGATTAATTAATATAGCATAGAAGCCAAGCATCAGTATTTTTTAAAGCTTTCCAGGTGATTCTAACACAAGCCAGAGTTGAACACCACTGTCGGTTGTATGAAATGGATTTAGAGATCTTATCCCCCTGGCCCTTAGGGATGCCAGAACTGTCACCATGGTTGTATGACCTGCAAGAATTTGGACAAGTTACTGATCCCTGACATTGTTTCCACATCTCTAAAATGAAACTCAGAACACGTCCCAGGCACAATGCTGTAGCATGGAGTCCAGATTGTTGTAGTTTCAAAATAAATGTTCTATGAACCTAAACACTTTATCTTCTTTCAATCATTTTTGGGTCCATATGTTTTTAAGATGAATACTGAGCATAACTTGTATGTGAAAATATCTTTTAAATGTAAAAGCATTATTTCTTTTGACTACATAACATATACTATATCTTCAGAATGCCAAAACAATTGGCTTGAAAGTAGGAAAATGTTATCACCTAGTATTTGTTGTATCTCTATATCGCCATGTTGGAAAAACAGTGGGTTTTGATTTGATGTTTGTTAATTTTATTTTGTTTAAAAATGACCTAACACTATACTTACAGCCTCACATGGATATCAAAACTCTCAAGTTGCCAGTCTTGGCAACAAGAAACCCCAACCTAGTGCTTTAGACTTTGAGTATTTTCTATCCTGTGTTACTGAGAAATTTATGTCTTTTTTTTGTGAGCTGGAAGGAAGAATTTAACTTGCATATATTTATCCCAGTGTGCTAGCACAGTTCCTGAAACAAAATGTTTACTATACGTCTATTAAAATTATTTTCAAATATTTTCAAATAACATGAACATCCTGATGACTGAATAATGAAACATATGAGCTGAACTTTGTTATCTGCTCACTATAGAAAACTCTAGAATCAAGCAAGTGAGAATGTCAATATTTCCTGTGAAACTATAGTATGCTTAAATTTAGGAATACCTTTTGCTTTCTTAAAAGTTTTATGATAATTTCTGTTTACACTTTTTGAGATTATATTTCCTTCTTATTTTTTATCTGTGATTAAATCTTTGAAAAATCAGTTGAATTTTCCTCCACAAACATAAGGGACAGAGTCAATAAATATACTTCAGAAGTATTATAACATTTGTAAAGAATTTTGTAAAGTCATTCTCTTTTAGTGACTACATGGACTACATTATTCTACAGAAGAGCACCACTTAAATTCTAGTAGTGAAAGATACATGTATGACCCTATGTGACCAACACTGTTGTTACCCAATATTTACCCTCACACTTTATTCCTTAGGGTAGCAATGTGCCCAGACTCAGGTGACAGATTATGATTAGACTGAGTCAGTTGCAATTTGTTCCATTTCCTCAGCCTCCCTTGCAGCTAGGTATAGTCATGTGATCCAGTCCTGGCCATGGGATATACAGGGAAGTCTCCTGGTAGCCTTCTGTCATTTTGCTTTCCTGATAAAAGGGGACAGGCACAAGAGACATAGCCCCTTCCCCCCAACTTCCTGACTTAATAAGCCATCCTGTAATTGCTGCAGCTTCAGAAGCTATCTCGTGACCCTGGGCAGCAATCCTAAGGACAAAAGACAACAAAATAAGGACAGTTGAGCTAAAAGATTAAAAAATCCTGGATCTTTGATGGAATCATTGAGGAGCTGAATCAATGTCAGAAAACACCTATTTCAGGCATTTTATTAATTGAGGAAAATAAACGACTTAGGAGAAAACAAAAATCTCTATGTATGAATGATAATATGAAGCATATCTTCTCCCTATAAAATGGTAACACTTTATCTGTGAATGAGAAATAGTCTTTCATAACAAGTCAATAATTAGGAAAGACATTTCAACCTCACTTTCACTGTTGTCCTCATTTACCTTCCGAGTTCCTAAGTTACAACTATTTCTACTACCTCAATCCACTTCAATAGTCATTGCCATATAAACAACTTCTCTTTCTCTCCCCCCCTCAAATACAGGCAGTCTCCGGGTTATCAATGACCTGACTTATGGCATTTTGTACTTACAAATCGGCTCCCGAGGCTCCCCATAATGATAATTTTATAGTTAAATAATAATTCAGGAACTAGTTTCTTCTGGGCGTGTAAACAAACCCACATGGCGTAAGTGCTTTGTCTCATAGATAGGCAGAGAAGCAGCTGATAGAAACCAAGAACCCAAGAATCAGAAGATCTAGAGCCAAGAAAGTTTATGACAAAAGAATTAGCTGAAGCGTTTTTTCTAACTAAAGCAGGATTTGCTAAGCTTGAGGAGCAAGATTCTAACACTGAGCAGTTTACAAAGGTTTACCATGCAGTTAGGGAGAACATCAGCTGCTACAAAACCATTTATGATTAAAAAAAGAAAAAGGCTGTGCAAACAACCCTAGATACCTTTGTTCAAGAAACTGACTTCAGTGGTGAGCTCCCCTCCTCCAGCAGCAGAATCAAATCCCGATTGTCCAGCACCCACTCCATCCTCTCCAGCACCATCTCGGTCATCATCTTCTGATTAATGTCAGCCTAACCTTCTTGCCTCAAAAATGCCCTTTCCAATAAGACGTTGATGCAACATTAGGTGAATGTTATCCTTTAATATTCTTTTTTGAAACTTCTCCTATCTCTCGTCTAAACTTTTTGTATGAGTTTGTTTTTATGTTCTTTTGAATTAAAAGAGCACATAGTTTCTGTAACTTATTACAGTACAGGGATATTATTATAATATTACACTATATTACCACATGAGCCATTATGGTCTTATTATTATTATTACCATATATGCAGTGGTTTACCAGGGATCCCAATTACATACAAATCTGACCTAAAGACATTCTCAGGAACATATCTCATCTGTAATCCAGGGACCACCTGTGTATATGTGTATATATACGCATTTACATACCCACATTATACTCAACTTCTCTGAATAACTTCCTCCACTTTAAAACCTAATTTTGAATGTCTGAGAAAGCAGTTCATATGAGCAATAAAGTTTCTTGACCACACAAAAGATGCTTCCAATATACTTCATTTCCCATGACTGGATCAATGTCATTGCATTTTTTTAAGGAATAAACTGACCACTTACATAAATTGTGTCCAGGTTAAGAATTTATGAGTAACCTTAGTTTCAAATTACTCAAAATAGGAATACCCACAGAAATAGCAGAGGAAAGAGTAACAACCTCTTGAATGTGGTTTCTTCCTCACCAATGTAACTCAGACCAAGATTTGGAGAATATATTTGCCTTTAAAGTCCAAAGGCTCTTCTAATACTGACTCCTTGTACAGACTTGGAAATTTCCCTAAATTTTTAATGCCCTGGATACTAACTTTACATAATAGTAATTTCTTCCTGTTTACCTCATAGGATGTTGAGGAAGTTGCCCAATGCTATTAAAATATTTGTTCCCATTTCATACACTCCAGAAATACCCAGTCACCAATTTAGATATAACAAGTAATCCTCTTGCTACATAAGATGATAACATCAGCCACACAATAAAGTAACTAGTTTATTTGGTGGGAGTACATAAAATATCTCTGATCCTTACACTTCTGCTTGGCCTGAACACAGGGTTATTAACCTAAATGGTTTAAAAAAAAAAAAAAATCAGTCATTTAACCAAGCGACAATCTGATGGATACAGACAGAGCCAAACAGTTAAATTATAAATTTCCTTAAAATAAAGTTCTAGAAAAATATTCTACAGTTTCAAAATATGCCTATAATATTTTAAAACTATTCAAAGAAGTGCCCAGAGTTATCAGTTAATCTGTCTAGTCTGCTCTTAAGCCACAAAATACAGTCAGACTATGGTATATAATAGCTTATCCACTTTCAAAAAAATAAAAAGATATTGTGTTTGCATAAAATATTTTTGGAACACATCAGTGTGCTAAAAAAATAAATGCAGATCATCCTTAAACATATGCTTATAAAACTCATTAGAATCATGTCAATTTCATGGTCCTCAGAAAGATGTAATATTTAAATGGTATGTTCATAATCAATCAATAGGAAAAATAGAAAAAGCAAAGAAATCACTTATAAAAGCAACTATCTAGTATGTTTTGCACTAAATGTATGTTACCTACTTTCTGGAGTGTAGAAATAATTAATCAATATTATTCCATCTACTTCACTATTAATGGCATAAAAAGGCAAAATAGAGGGTAGTTTTTAAGTTGAAATTGTCCTTTCTTTCTCACAATACCAGCCTTCTTATAAAAGATCAGAGGCACTGAAATTGTCACATGTTCTCATTTAATATCCATACACAGAGAAGTAAAAAATTGAGATGAGGAAAGAGAAAGTGAATTAAAAGATTTGATAAAAATAAAATGTTTTGATGAAATCTAAAAAGCCACAAATCCAATAACCTCAAGAGTCAAAAGCTGAATAAAAATGAAAAAAAACTACACCAAATCACATCATAATCATTGCTCAAAATCAATTTTTTTAGAAAAACTTTAAAATAACCGAAGATAAAACACACATCACATACTAAGCAACAAAGATAAAAATGACAAACTTCTGGCCAGAAACATTGAAAGCCATACTATGGAAAGGATAAAAATAAATGTAACCTAGAATTCTACACTTAGCAAAAATATCTACCAAAAAAAAAAAAAATGTGAACTAGTGACTTTTTCAGGTATACAAAAACAGATATAATTCATTTGCCAGCAAATATGTACTGTAAGAAATGTTAAAAATAGTCTTTGGGGAAGAAGGAAAATGATTCCAGAGGGAAATTTTGATAGATATATAAGAATGAAGAACACTGGAAATACATGTGTAAATATGAACGTTCTTGAAATTTTTTTTAAATCCATTGATTATTTAAATCAAAACTAAAAACACTATTGTGTGATTTATAACACATGCAGAAATAAAATGCATTAAAACAATAGTACCCAAAGACTGGCAAAGGGGAAATGAAAGTACTGTTGTAAAGTTCTTACACTAAATGTGAAATGGTATAATATTGTTTGAAGGTAGCCTGTGCCAAATTAAAGATACATATGCTAGGATGTACTTCCTAGATCACTAAAAATAATGTGTATGAAATGAAAGATTATTTAATTCAAAATAAGATAGGAAAAGAGGAAAGGAGAACAGAAGGAATAGAAAAAACAGTAAGACAGAGTTAGACCCAAGGTTACTGATAATCACATTAAATATAAATTATCTAAACACTCTAAATAAAAATATCATATTAGAATTTAAAAAGCAAAATCCAACTACATGCTGGATACCAGCATAACACTTTAAAGACACAGATAAATAAAATGTAAAAAGATGGTAAAAGACTTACCATGTTATCACTAATCAAAACAAAATTGAAGTACCTAACATAGATGAATATCAGATGAAGTAGATTTCAGAGTAAAGAGTATTGTGAAGCAGTATTTTGCTTCAAAGTAAATGAAGCAAAACCTGAGCTAACTGAAAGGAGTAATAGAACTCACAAGGGTAATTATGAATTTTATAAATTTTGAATTTATAAAAATAAAATATATCAAAATTTTAGAGATTCAACTAAAGCAATGTTTAGATGAAAACTTACAGTAAACAACTACAGATAAAAGATCTCAAATCAAGTATCTAATATTTCCACCTTTAGAAATTAGAAAAAGAGCAAATTAAACTCCAAATGGGCAGAATTATGAAAATAAAGGTCAAAAATTGATTAAAAAAAAAGGAAAGTAATAAAATCAAAGGGTGGTTCCTTGACAAGTTCAAATAACTTGATGAACTCTGGCCAGAAAGATCAAAAGACAGAGAGAGAGAAGAGGGAAAGAGGGAAAAGAGGAGGGAGGCAGGAGAAGGGGAAGGAGAGAGGGAGGGAGGAAGGGGGACAGAGAGAGGGGAGAGAAAGAAAAGAAAGGAAAGGAAGGTAGGAAAAGAAAGAAAGAGGAAAGGAGAAGGGAAGGAGGGAAGAAGTCATTAGTTCACCTTCATTTTTGGTAGACATTTTTGCTAAGTGTAGAATTCCAAGTTACATTTATTTTTATCCTTTCCATTACATGGCTTTCAATGTTTCTGGCCATGCTTCCACATGAACCTACAAGTAATTATAGCAGCAAAGAAGTATCTATGCTTTTTTCAGAATCCCCAAAAGCTTTTTACTTCCACATTTACTCTCCCTTGCAATAGAACTTTGTTGATCTAAAGAGAAAAAAAAAAAAAAAACACAAAACCATGGAAACAACAACTTCATTTTTGTGTTCATGACTAATTAAAAAAAACTTTCACGTGATTGCAACTGACATCTCTTGGGCATTTTGAAAAACTGGAGTTAAATTACAACACTAATGTGACATTATGTTATTCAGATATTATGTTAGATATATAAACATAATACAGAAAAAAATTTTCCACAACTTCCTGCCCCAAGCACAAATATGTTTTCTAACTAAGGAAAATGAGACAAAAGTATGTAAAAATCATACTTTACCTTAAATTATGGAAGTATATATAATATACATATGCTAAATTTGTCTATGTATAATACTAGGTATGTCACTATGCTAGGTATGTTATACAAGGTACTTCAAACTATTTGAAAAAAACTGGAATCTAAAGGAAAATAATTGCATGGCTTGAAGTACCTAGTTATCAACCAGAAACACTATAATGAACAGAAAAGCAGTATCTTAGTTATCAAAAAGAAAGTCACTAATGTGTTAGTTTGTAAGGTAGAAAAACTGAAGATCAGTGGTTTCCAGGGTTTGGGGAACAGAGAATTAGGCAGAACATGAAAGATTTTTTAGAGTAGTGAAAATACTCCACATGTTATTACTAGTGGTGGATACATGTCACTATACATTTGTCCAAACCAGTAGGATATATGACAGCAAAAGTGAACCCTAATGTAAAATTGTGGACTGCGGGTGATGATGATGTGTCAATGTAAGTTCAAACGTATCACTCTGCTGGGGGATGTTGATGGGTGGGCATATCAATTATCTCTGTACCTTCCTCTAAATTTGGCTGTGAACCTAAAACTGCTATTTAAAAAAGTATTTTTTAGAAAGTTGGGAGAATACAAATTGTTCTCTTCAAAGTCCTTCATTTAAAGTCCATCTGCACTCAAATGTTAATAGCAGCACAATTCACAATAGCAAAGATGTAGAAACAACCCAAGTGTCCATCAATACATGAGTGGATTAATAAAATGTGGTGTGTATATATATCATGGAGTTCTACTCAGCCACAAAAAACAATGGTGATCTAGCACCTCTTGTATTATCCTGGATCGAGCTGGAACCCATTCTACTAAGTATCACAAGAATAGAAAAACAAGCACCACATGTACTCACCATCAGACTGGTATTAATTGATCAACACTTATGTGCACATATAGTAGTAACATTCATCAGGTGTAGGGCAGGCGTGAGGGGGGAGAGGGGATGGGTATATTCACACCTAATGGGTACAGTGTGCACCGTCTGGGGGATGGACACGCTTGTAGCTGACTTGGGTGGGGCAAAGGCAATTCATGTAACCCAAACATTTGTACCCCTGTAATATTCTGAAATTTAAAAAATAATCCTAAAGGAAACAAAAGAAACAGGTGCTATGATAGCACCACATAAACAGGAGGAAACTGAGGCACAGAGAAGACAACTTGCACTGGAGCCCCAGAGAGTCTCAGGGTCCCTGCTCTACACACTACACTGTGACCTCACCTAGGTCTTCAGCCTTGTTTCATCTTCCACTTCACAAGGTTTTCATATGCTTATATTATGATTACAAGGAAAGGCATTAATAAAACACAGTTTGTCCTTTCCCAAAACTCATCTCTCCACTTCCATAACAGGCCTCAATTTTTACTTTTCTCTTTAATTCCTTTTGATTTAAAAAAAAAAATCTCCCATTGATTCATTGGAAAATAATCGTGGGAAAATCATGCAAAGTCAGCCTCAGAGTTGCAAGATTCCTTCTAACCCTGCTGTTGTGCACATGCCCATTCCTAGGATCCCTTCAGTCACTCAAGCTTGTCTTCCTGAGCAGGACAAGGGCTGGCAGTGGCCAGGCTGACTGGGGGTGGGGAGAGGCTGGTCCCATACAATGGTTTGTCACAGAGGCTGCTGCTCTCCTCCTTGTCCCTTGTTCTCACCTGAGCCACACATCTCCTAGCTCAGACCTTCATGGTCCACCTGCACCTGCTGGCTGTCTGCATCCCTGAAGAGTCACCAGGTCAGGGGACACACATAGAGGGGTGCAAAAGATTCCCTGACATCCGCACAAGGACCATCTGGCTTCCAGCTAGGTGTCAAGTGACTTCCTTGAACTGAAAGAGGAACCGGTGTTCCAGGAAGCAGGACTTTCCTCCCACCAGGGTCGGCCCTCTTGATGGGGTCACTAAGGAATGCCACAATTTCTGTTAGGGACACACTCCTCTGGCAGCTCCTTTAAAGCAGGTGCTGTGACCCATCACCACCTTCCCCAGGGGAGTAGCACAGATAGGGCCTCAACCGAAGCTTGAATTGAATGGAAGCCCATCAGTCCCCAAAATTAGAGCAACAGTGATATAATATGACTGCGGAATTTGATACAGTCCAGAGAGGATCCTAAGACAAACCAGTTCAGCTTGTGCCTCAAAATCAGACACTTCCTTACCTGCTGTAGCAATAAATAACAGATTTTATCCCAACTCCCACCCTACTCCTCACTTGGAATCATGGCCAAACTCCTTATGCCTGTTTTTCCATTTTCAGAAAAATGAGGTTAAAATACCCCTTTTTCCCTTTCTAGGAATATAGTCAGGATGAAAATTATTTTCATAAAAGGAAGAGGAAAATCACATCTAGAGAGCATTTTCTCAGAAGACATACAATCGTTCATCACTTTGAGGATGGTGAACCTACAGAACTTCCTATATTTCTGCAGCCGGTTTGCCAGGCAGAAGGCACTCAATTCCAAGATACTCAATTTGAGATCTCGTAACTGCTGTTTGCTCTCTGCCAGCGGGGAGAGCAGTTCCCTGTTGTTTCTAGGATGTCCATCTCTCCCCTCACAGAGATCCTGCCATGGTGACGGGTCTGGCAGAAGAGGTACAGCCAGGGACTGGGGAGAAGAAACCCAAAGATATGGTGGGTGAAGAACAAATGAATTCAAATAGGTTTCAGCAGGACAGAGGGAGGACAAACACTGTACTTCTTAACTTACTGTTGGGAAAACCTTGGTCAACACCCCACAGAACTTGACAGTCCTTCACTGTAAAAACCAGGTTCAAGGTGCGAGAGCTCAGAGCTGAAGGCATTGCCTGGAGCTCAAACTCCAACTAAAGTGAGGGTGGTAGAGCTCAGCGTGCCAGGTAACGGTCTGGGGTTGCCATAACAGAATTAGAAGGTGTGGGTGCCTTGGAATCTTAGGATCCCTTGACTTCCAGTTGCCCGGGCCATGCTGATACACAAGCCAGGGGGTCTAGTCTGAAGGTCACCACTGATGGGGACACGCCCTGGACAGCCATGGTCCTGAGTGGTGTAGACATGTGCTCATGCCACAGACCCCTTCATTTCTCAGTAAATCCAAGCATGTTTTCTATTGTTCATGCTTGTGTCTGTATGGAAATATCTAGGCAGAAACAGTTTCCCCACAAGTTTTACTTTCTTCAGGGTGGTTAAGTAGTCACCCCACCATTTCTTTACCATTAAAACAGATCTTAGGACTTTTCCTGAATTGAATAATGTAAAACTTTTGCAAGGTAAAAATGGAAATCTCTCATGATATTCTTCTCTGTATCTTCTTCCATACCTCCAAATCCATTAAAAAGTATAGAACATGTAAAAAAAAAAAAAAAGAATAGAGTCCATGTGTTAGGATATAGCACACAATATCATACAGCCATGAGCTCCACAATCTAAGGTGAAGGCCAAAATAAGTAAATAAATAACTACAGTTCAGAATATAATGCACAAAACTCTGTAGGAAAGGCTGATACCTGTTACTGAAAGTAGTGGTCATTTCCAACTGGAGAAACCAAGGAAGCTGCAGTGGAGGAGGTACCTGAGCTAGTCACTGAAGGGTGGCTCTACTCTCTGCAATGCTGTTGGAAGCAAAGGGCATCCCAGGGAGAGAAGGCAGTGGGAACCAAGACGTGCGGGACAGACATCATGGGTATGTGGTTAGGTTGTGGAGGACATCGGTGACTTTTCCTCAGTGTCCAAGTCTCTAATTTCATATCAATTATAATGAACTTTCTGACACTTTTAAGAACGGGTCTTCCAAATAGTCTATTATTATTGTGATTTAAAAAAACAAAAGTTCTGGTATATCATTAATCCTATTGGTGAAGATGTATCGCTAGATATAGTTCCAAAGCTATTTTAGAGTGTTAGTGGCATATAAACAAATTAACTTGGAAAATGAAAAATGCCAAACCTGTGTAGGATCATTGGATTGTATGGGAGGCTTTTAGCTCTGCATTTTAAAAATGAGGATATTGAAGTGCAGAAAGACATAATGAAATGCTCAAATTTATTTTTCATTTAACAACTGCTCACATAGAACATTTTAGAGTATTAACTCATTCAATTTTCATAACTATCTTGAGGTAGGTGTTACTGTGCTCCCCATTCTACATGAGGAAACTGAGGCACAGAGAAGTTAAGAGACTTCCCCCGACAGCAACAAAGCCAGGATTGGTTCCCAGGCAGGTGGAGGTAGACTCCATGTGCCAAGTTACTAACCACAGCTCTAGCTGCCTCTCCAAACCAATTAGTGACCAGGCCAGGACACAAAGTTCCTGACTCCAAATCCATGTTCTTTTCACTTTAAAGTTTCTGTTTCTACGTGGCCAAGATAGGTTTTTAAGATCCCAGTCACTGAGGCTCTCTGCTATCTCTATCAAAATGCTTCCTTCCTTTCCTCCTCAAACTTTAGATTTGGTTGTGTTTCTCATTTTCACAGATGGAATTTCTCTCTTTCCTCAGCTACATTCATTTTACATCTCACTACAACCAAACCATGACTAGTTAAACCACAACAAAAAAAGCCCTGGCCTCAAACATTCCTTCAACAAACAAATAAAAAGCAAGCCAAAAAAAAATAAATAATAATCACATGTAGTATCTGCTTTTGTTTGTGCTTGGAAATGAAGGAGCAGAAAGCAAGCTGATTGCTCACATTTGCACAACTCATCTGTAGCACAGATACCTGGTGTTTTTAAGTCTTCAGTTCACCCCCCTTTTAGGGGCTGCAGCTGAGGAAAGCAGGAAGGTCACTTCTCACTTCCCTTCGTGTACTCCAGCACGTCATTGCACCCCGGTGTAACAGCATGTTGAGGGGATTTTTTTTTCCCCAGAATTGGCTAGGCTCCACAACTGGAAACCACAGGAGAGAGGTAGCCTAACATTTTAGAGAGAATGTCAACACCTGCAGTTACCACCCCCACACCTGCCAGGGCTTATTAACACATTAACTGCCACGTGAGTTGTATTTACCTCAGGCTAGTTTTGAGCCTGGGGCCTCATGAAGCATATGTAACTCATGTGTCTCTTTGGGAGCCACGTGTTGTACACGCAACTCGCACTGCCATGCTGTAGCATACATGTTATGCAATGGGTGGGCCCCTGGCCAAGACCCTGCAGTTGGCTCATGAAAATCTTACTTGTTGATGTTCTTATTGTTACACTTAACGCTGACAATTACATATAACTCATGCACAGAAAATAAACAGTTTTCTTTAAATTAAAAACGATCATTTTGTTTTTGAAATTTTTATTTTATTTTCATAATAGAACACTGTGGCTCCAAGGAAATTTTTTTTTTCCTAGTGTGGCAGTCACTGTGTTAAGAGGTGGCAAAAATCATCCTTACCACTATCGTTTTCACTCCCATTTCTAGTCTATGCAGTGGTTATAAACCCTGAGTGCACATGGGAATCACCTGGGAGCTTGCAACACCTACTGGTGCCTAGATGCGTCCTATAGAGGTAATTAATTGGTGCTACCCTTGGCAAAGGGATGTAAGAGCTCCCCAGGTTATTCTAATTGCAGGCAAGGTTGGAATGACTGCTACATGAGAAGAGAAGGGGGAGGTGCAGAATTGGCCTTGAAGACAATATGAGAGGTGATCCCCTCTTCCAAGTGGGAGGTATCTTTCTCCCCTGCATAGCCTGGAGAGTGGAAAGGTGGCTGGGGACAATTCCAAGAGAGCTTTTCTACAAGAAAGGATGCTGTTTGTGGGTATTCTTATCTTCTGCCTATGTAAGCAGGAGAAAAAGAGAATGAGAATGACATTATGGTGGAAAGAAGAGACTGATGCAGAAAAGATAGCTGTGCTCCTGCTTCTTTCACCATAGTTTACCCAAGAAAGCTGTTTACCAGGTGCTGAGTGAAGGCTAGATTGTGCTGTGGCTAGACTATGAGTGGTGGGGATTGTGGGTGCTAGAAAATATGGGGTTCCACTCTGAGAACTGGGCAGTGGAGTGACCCCATCCTGTGCCCCAGGAGAAGGTTGCCACTTGGATGCTGCCCCACAGAGGCAGGGAAGGCCAGTAGAGAACCATCAACCACCACCAAGCAGAGACCTCAACCAGCGCCAGATAAATACAGAGACGCTTCCCCTTTCCCTGCCTCAGGCTCAGGACACAGGTGCTTGCACCTAAAAGATGGAGCAAGAGAAATTTAATTTCTTCGGATTAAATTATAAGCTTGCAAATTGAAAACTGAGCTGAGTTACAGTAACCCGAATTACCAGAAATGTACTGAATCCACCAAAGATGTTGCCTAAAAGCAGAAAAGTAGTCTTCCAATCAACCAAGTCAAAGGCAGAATTGGAGGGGAAAAGCCCTTAACTCCTTCACTGAGTTGAGATTCCTGAATAAACCTGTTCGATTTGTAGGAGCTTGTCCATTTTCCAGAGTTAAGGGAAGTTAATTCTTAAGAGGCAATTTATTTCCCTGGAAATTAAAGGGTATGCTCACCAAAGGATACATCAGCTGGTGTCACTGACTAACTTCTAAGGATCAACATGCTATTTTATCATCCTTCATGTAGAACGAAGGAACACTATTGACAGACACTCTGAACTTGGCTTCTTTACAATTTTGCATCTTGTGCCTTGGTGCCAGGGGCTAGTGGTCCAAGTGCATGCTGACTTAGCTGCAATGAGAGATGAAATACACACCAAGCAGTTACACTGACCTTCTACAAATCATGAAACTCCTTCCACCACAATTTTCTCATACATTAAATAGAGTATGGGAATGCTGTTTGTTCATGAGGCTGCTTTGAAGATTGCATTACACCTCGCACAATGGCCGGCACTTGAGTTACTCAATGTTCATAGAAACTAATCTTGATAAAAAGACTTTTCCACAGTAAAATTCTAATTAATAACCTCCATTTATATGAGCACAAATAAGTACCCAAAGTACTTCGTTGAAAGGTTGTTTCATGGAGAAGGTATCCACGTGGCACACATGTGGAGGCAACACGGGGCCTCAGCTTCCCTCAGATTAATGCGTGTGGTTTCCTGGGAAATTTTTAAGCACAGTTCATACTAATAACCATTTATCAGCTATATAATCCTGTTTAAAAATCATTTTGTTTAATGACTTTTAAGCATTCGGATTTAAAGTGTTTGGCCCTTTTAAGACGACAGTAAAATAAACAAACAGGTTTTGAATGAGAGAATTACTAACACATATAGGTCCAAAACTATCACTTTTCTTTTTAAAAGGCAATTCAGAGCTGGAGAGTAGACAGAATCAATCCAAGAGCTCAGTAACCAGGCAGCAGTCCCTGGATCAAAGAAGCACAAAAGCAAAAGAAATTAAGGCTAATTAAGAATTGCAGAGCAACAGAGAAATCTCACTGAAGGAAAAAAAGTCACACTTTTCCTTTGAATAGAAATTAGGAATAGCTGGGATGGGGCCTGGAGCCATGAAAAAGTACCCAAAAAGTCTCAAAACTGAAAGAACACTAAAAACCTTCCTTTAGGATAAAAGGAAAGCTAATTCTTAAATATGCAGTTTGTATTAGTTATTGCTTACAAATATATCCCATGTCCTATACTTAGGAGTGTCCGTTTCTTTGATTCTAACTTAAGTATTATAAGACAAATGAAACTCGTCAATGTATCATTTTTAAATTATAATTTATAGAAAAAGCAAAGTCAACTGCATCTTGCTTTCCAGCTTTGATTTCAGTTATCCGTATCTAAAGAAAACCTATTCGTGGGCACCAGAATATCCTAAACTCCAAACCAACGGCTTTTAACTTAAATGTACATCAGAATCATCTAGAACTGCAGTCCCCAACCCCAAATCATCAACCAGTACCAGTCTGTAGCCGGTGAGCAGCAGGTGAGTGAGGGAAGTTTCATCTGTATTTACAGCCACTCCCCAGGAGTGCATAAGCTCCGCCTCCTGTCAGATCCGCAGCTGCCTTAGATTCTCATAGGAGCCTGAGCCCTATTATAAACTGCACATGTGAGGGATCTAGGTTGCTTGCTCCTTATGAGAATCTAATGCCTGATGATCTGAGGTGGTGATGCTAGTGCTGGGGAGCAGCTGCAAATACAAATTATCATTAGCAGAGAGGTTTGACTGCACAATAAATGTAATGCACTTGAATCATCCCAAAACCAACCCCAACCGTCCCCAACCCCCGTCCGTGGAAAAATTGTCTTCCATGAAACTGGTTTCTGGTGCCAAAAAGGTGGGGACTGCCGATCTAGGAGCTTTCAAACACACTCATACATATATGACTGGTTTCTAACTCAAACCATCTTAATCAGAAACTCCTAGGGTGAGTGGGGTCCAGGAACGTCTAACATGTTAAGTCCCCAGACATGCTTATAGGCACCTCCCATTATAACCACCAGCCATCACCATTCAACTGGTGGCAGCTACCCAAATTGTAGGTATTATCCCCCAAAGAAGAATTAAGCCAATATAGCCCTTCTCTCATGATCAAGCTGAGAGCCTTCCACTGTTTTAAGTAGCAATCTCTCCAAACTATCCTGAACAATTCTAACTGGTATTATTTCAAATGAAATCATCTGTTTACATACTGAACCTTTCCAAAAATAAGAAATAGGATTTTCCCAATGATTTTTTATAAATTAATCAAGATTAGATTCTGTTCGTGAGGTCATCAGAGCTTCTTTCCCAATGGTCTACATCAGCAGTCCCCAACCTTTCTGGCACCAGAGACAAGTTTCATGGAAGACAAGTTTTCCACAGGCCCAGTTTCGGGGGAGGTGGAGCTCAGGCGGTGATGCAAGTGATGGGGGGCAGCTGTAGATACAGACTAAGCTTTGCCCACTGCTCACCTCCTGCTGTGTGGCCCAGTTCCAACAGGCCACAGCGAGGGAGTTGGGGACCACAGGTCTACATCATCTGTACTTTTGGGAGGACAAACCATAGCATATGACAACATTGATCTCTTCCTTATAGACCATTTCTCCTACTGTTGAGACTGGTCAATCAATAACTAGCAATTGAGCACCTGTTATCACAGGGTACTTTCCAGGTGCTTTGAATGGTGCTATACTTTTCAACTTAATCTGTTTTTAAGAAACAAAGTGCAATTTGGTGAGTCAACCCATGAGAATATAAGCAACAGGAACAAAAGGCAAGATATAAGAATTTGAAGTCAAACAATGGGGGAAATGGATATTATGTAAACGAGGAAGCTGTAGGCTGAGCTTATCAGAGAAGAACTTGTGAAGGAGGCCTGAGCTTGATCCTAGGGAATAGCAATAATGAGATGAGTGGAGAAACTTTGAAAAAAAAAACATTTAAACTCAATTCTCAATTCAAGAAATAGGCATTGGAGGTCTGCAACATGATCAATGCAGGAGTAATCAATACAGTAGAAAACAAAGACAATGGATACCAGGCCCTCAACCTGAAAGGCTCACATTAACTCACACCCAGAGTACAGGTATTCATCATCTACACAAATAGAGAATATGTTGGAAGACTATGGCAGGGTTCATGGAGGTGGTGGCTTTTTGAGATAGGCCTTACATAATATAAAGGAATTCAACAAGAAGAATTTGAAGAAAATGACTTTCCAAGGCAACAAACCAGGCTATATTTGAGGAATTAATGCATATAATTTGCTCTAAATTATATTGCCTATATATTAAATTCATTGTTCACATATTTATATATTGATATATATAGAATACACATCACTGTAAAGGAAAATATTCCAATTATTCAGGCAGGCAGATGAACAACACCTCATAAGCAAATTACTGATGAGTTCATATCACCACCTATTTCCCCCATGTTCCTCCAAGAAGGGAATAAAACACTGAAAGAACAGCATCATTGACTTGCCTTCAATTCTATGCCTTAAACACATGCAATTCTGGCTCAAAACTCTGTGTTTATTCTACTAAACAACAAAACTTGCATTTATGGAAATATAGCAATAATGGCACTGGGAAGTGTTTGAGAAACAAGACATGTTAGTTTATAACTTGGGGAGGACATGGCAGAGGCAGAATTCATTTCAATAGCAAGTCTGTCACCACTGTTGAGAAAGAAAGATTCAATGGACTGCACCAATCAGTGTTTATTTTTATTCAATGTCTTTTAAGGCTTTTATAAATTTATATCCTTTTATATTCAGAAAAACTCCTTGTTATTCCCATTGTATAGATAAGAAAATAAAGACAAGGAAAGCCCATCATCTCACAACTAGCTAAATAATAACCCAGCTTCAATTTCTCATTAACTACTATTAAAACAGAGCTTAATTGGTTCTTCATTCAATACTTGCCATGGTTTATTGAATCAGCTGCCTTTGATAGCATGCCTAATGTCTAAGATCAAAAAGGACATATTTTAAAAGTACTCAGAGGGTTTGATGGATTTTATAAAATAACATCTTGATATGAGTTAATGGTGCATTAATGAAAAATATGAATCCTAATACATTCAAATAAAACTCATTAGTTCAAAAAAATAAAGATTTGCTTAGCAGAAAACACACTGCCAACTCCCAGATACTTAAACAATAAATCATGATGGTCTAAATCCAACACATGCTAGATAGATCTATCTCTGTGCATTAGTTTAAAGGCACTTCTGTGAGTGCTAAACAACCAGTCCCCTAAAAACCAGCTAAGCATTTGGAGATTATATACTACTGCCCCATTATTGCTGCAAAGAAGTCCAGGGAATGGCAAAGTACTCTGAAAAGAGCACCTGAATCACCTGGGAAATGCACTCTCAAAGAGAGTGGATGCTGGCGTTTATCAGATTAGGGCATTTGAGATTTAGTCATTCTAAGATTATGCCCTAGATCACTCAGTGCTTTGAAAGTCTGAAAGGTCACCAATAATATCTTTTTTTTTGGTTTTGAAATTAATCCAAAAGAATATAGACTCAAGAGTAGAGAATAGGACCACAGAAGATTTTGCGAAAAGAAGTAACATTCAGAAAGTAGCATTTTAAAAAGATTTTCCTACAACAGTTTGCCAGCTGTAATGATGGGTGGGGAGAGTTTGAAGTTAAGAAAGTCACCTGAGTTAGGCTCTGATTTAAGTGACAGAGACCCAACTCAAACTGAAGCAAGAGAGGAAATTACTGAGTTTCCAGGGGTAGGCTCAACATTGCAGAAAGAGCTGCAGGAACCAACGCCCCAGGGACTCCTTACCTCCTGGATTCTCTCTCCATTCATCCCTCATGTCCGCTCATCTCTGCTTCTCCTCACATTTTGGCTTCACCCTCTTTTTCTGGAAGCTAGCCTTCTCTGCTGGCAGGAGACACGGCTGCTAGCCTCGCACCACCTCATGAATCACGGGGAAGGACGCTCATTGGTTCTGCTTGTATCACATGCTCAACTTAGAGCAGCATTAGGCTCAGGGGGATGGGGTAGTGTAAGTGGCCACACCTGGCTCACATCACAGGCAGAGATGGTGGGCCTGTGCCTCCTAGAGAAAGGAAAGTGGGAGAGCTTGCTAAGCAGACTGAAAGTAATTAATAATAAAAATGGCCTCCACAATTTTATAGTCTTCTACAATGGCCCAATAGACTGTGGAGGTATTTAGGCATGTGCCTACTCAAGGGGACAGCTGTGGAAATGTTCTCTCCTCATCATCACCTGTCTGAAAAGCACCCTTCCTCTAAAGCCAATATTACAGTGAAGCCCCCAGATAACTGGCCTGCTACTAACATACATTTGGATATGAAGCCATTGGCTGGTGTACACCTCTATTCTACAGGTTGGCTCACCACAGCTTTCTTTAACCTGGAAATAATGGAATCCCACATTCTATGCAACTAATTTTTTGGACTCTCTTACAGTATTCTGCTGGAGTTTTATATATGCTAAGTAAATCCTTGGGTTTCTGACCTCGGGCAAATCACTCTTCCTTAAATAATCTCTAATTCTCTTTCACCTATACTTTGATGAAAAGGTGGAAATCCTCTAAGGAGGTGGTGCTCAAAAGTAGCTCCTCAACGCTACCAACATCACCTGGAAATGCAAATTATTGGGTTCCACTCAAGACCTACCGAAGATGCTGAGAGTGGAGCCCAGTGATCTGTTCTAACAAGCACTCTCGGTGATAGCAAGCACACTAAACTTTGAGAACCACTGCTCTACTGTATTTATCACTGATATCAGCACAATCAAACGATGTGGGAAATTTTCCCAAAAAGGAGGAAAGACTTGCCCCAAAAACATTGAAGTATCTGATTAGCCAAGGAATTCCCAAAATGACTGCCTGAAAATAGTATGTTTTGTGAATGAGACACAAGTCTGGGAATGCGATAAAGAAAGGTCATTAAAAAAGGGCTGTGCCTGCACAAATTATGCTATTTTCTTACCCACGTAAGAATATGTTTCATTAAATCAATCGAATTCTGTGCATCAGGAAGAAAGGGACAGGGAGTGGAGAAGAGAGAATGGAGGAGGAGGAAGAGGACAAGGAAGTGAGTTTGAATATGGCTGTGCTTTGGCTGGCTTTGTCCATTGGATTGTAAAGTCAATCAGAAGGTAGGCAACAGGAATAATAATGTTAGCTTATATTTAAGAAGTAAGAGGGAAGGTCTGGTAAATGAGGGCAGAAGCAAAATAAACTATAAGTGATGTAACAACAGACTACAATCTGCAAAGAAAGGTCAAGAAAAGAACAGAATACAAAGTTATATGTATGCTATAATCATTACTATTTGTTATAGAATTGGAAGAAATTATAATGAATAGTATTGCACAGTAAATGAGTGAGATTTTTTTCTTGAAATTGACTCATGTATTTTCTTAAGTTATGCTGGCTAAAAGGTGTAGGCAAGGTGTGTGCACCATGAGGAGCTTGGATTCAGAGTTTTTCTCTTCTTCCTTATTAGTTGTATGATCGCATCCTGCCCATTCTGTTCCTTCTTCATGTTGTGTGAATCTACTACAGGTACAGTTTCATCCAGGTTGTGAAGTGTCACTAATGTGTTCAGTAAATCTGACTGATGGGCATCCAGTCCAAAAGCCTGGCAGAATTTCTGGGGAAGAGCTGAATTGCACATCCCTATGTTGGAAACATTTTGTTTAAAATGTAGGAGATACAACATCTCAAGTCATTTGAAACTTCCAAGTCACATTTATATAGTCCAGGGTGTGATCAGCTTGGATAAGAAAACTAGTATGAGGAAAAATATATAGCAGAGACATGTGGAAAGGACAAAATAAGAGGGCTTAGCTAGGAAACCCTACTACACTCTAATCATTAGAGTCACATATGTTACTGAGAATGGAACAGCATTACGAAAAATAAGTAAATATGCAGAATGTGAACAATTAAGAAAATGTCAAGTACAAAGGGCCAGCCCTTATAAAGAATAAATAATGGGTAAAGCATTTATTTCTTCAGAATCCAAGGGGAAAATAAATAGAAATGGAAGAAATGGAAAGAAGCTTGCTCAAAAGTGGCTTGGCAGTCTGAAGAACAGCTGGGTTTAATTCAGTTTTCCCAAGAAAAGAAAGGGAAGATTTGGAGCTAACCCAATTGGCCTGTCCAGATGAATTCAGCTTTTATACATTCGTTCATTCATCAACAAACCTCCACCAAGTGGCCACCACACACCAGCCAGACAACATGTTAGGCCCTGGAGAGGCAAGTCCCCATGCCTCTCCTGACCCTTTAACTCTTCACATTCCACACTCAGGGGTTAGGCTACCTAGAATCATTAGAAGAAACAGAACCTAAAAGTTCAATCTTTAATGCATCAGTTGAAACCAAATCCTATTTCTCAATTCATCAAAGATTAAGTCTCAAAAAATTACTTTTATTAATACTTTTGACCTAGTCCTGGAGAAGGCACTAAGATGTGGCAAGAGAGTTAAGGAAGCCCGGTACTAGCCATTGAAATGCTTATTGTCTACAGTTTAAGCAATTAGAGAGCAATACAAGATCATTTATAATAGAGAAGAAAAAAATGATAGCCTAGTAAAATGAATATTAGAGAGAAGAGCCACAAAATATATACATATTTGCCTATCTTTCCTAGCTAGTTTGACATTGCAAGGACAAAAAGAAAAAGCACCAGGTATATTTGGGTTATCAATGCGATACATAGAAAGCAATTGTTTGCAGCTATTATCTACTATTCTCTAGTATTTATGTAACATCTACCAGGATGTTGGGCACACCTGAGTCAGGTATCTTCTTTCTATGCAAGGGGATTGAAATGTCTATGTATCTGGCTATTTCAAATACACAAGCAGTATGAGAATGGAGTCTTGATAAATTTACAGCATCCTGGCCCTTTCAAGAGGAAGATAGTTTCATCTTGGCAGATTCAGAGTATAAGGAGAGCTGCCTCCAATGCCCACACCTTAGACCATAGATAACTGCCTTCCTCCACCTGTACTTATGTCTCTAACTTTGAGTATACACTCACATAATCTTACCAGTATAAATGCAACAACAAAGCTGGTGAGGAGACCCCAGCCTGATTCAATCAGTGAATTGCTGATGCTTCAGATAGAAAATAGCTCTGGTATATCTGTCTCTTGTACCATGCTAGATGCAAAATGAAAGAAAAAAAAATCCCAATTTCATGCAAAAGTACACTTAACCTACCCAACCCTTAGCCAGGATTTGACAACCTGTATTATGATAGAGCCACAAATAGAAAATCACACTGTGATCTGAAAGAGTGCATAATTAGAGCCAAATCTTGAAGCAACAGTTACAGTTGATCTCAGAGGGATTAATTCAGAATACCAGGGAAAAGTCTGATTGCTTATGTTTGGGATGCCCTGTTCCCAACTCCACTAGGAAATCAAAATGACTCACCTAATTCTCAGATGAGAATCACATTGTCAGTAGAGAAATTCCAGACTGAATGTTCTGAAGACAAGATCGTAAAAGTATGACTATTAAGAGTTGGAAGGACATTATAGTTTGTCTACTATATCTGCTATAATTGTCTATTCAATGTATCAGTTCTCTCTATAACATTCTAGAAAAATAGTCATCAACTTTGAACAATGAAATGTTACCTATAAATACAATGTTTATGTGACAGTAAAATCACAAAGTGCCTCAAATGATGTGGATCCCTTGTTTTTTCCTCATGCTAGTGGTAAATAATCATCTCTTTGTACCTATATATAGAAGATTCTGTGCTCCTACTTGTCAGGAATTTTGATGCTCTCTTATCCTGCCTTTTACCAGATTTCATGAGCCAGTAAACCCTCTGTTTGTTCAGTCTATCCATTCACTCCAGGAGGGGAGATAGTTTATAGGAAAAAAAGAATATCACAAGTGTCAAATTAATATTCACTTTCCAGTTTAAAAATAACTAAAGTTCATCTGTGTTACGTTCACATTGATTGCATGTTGCCTTAAATATATATTGTTCTCCTTTATCCCCACCTCCATAAAAGAGTCATAAAATGACTATGACTGAACAACTGGAAGATTTCTTAGAGACCATCTACTTTGGCCCCTGCAGAAGAAAATATAGAGATAAAAAAAATCCTTGAAAAAAATGTTTTGCAAGGAAGACACAGAAAGAAAAAAGATGATTGTGTCAGACAAAGCTGGATCTACTATGGAAATGTGACCCCAGAGAATTGGGAAGTTCTATATTTGCAAACCAGCCACCACAAATTGAAGGACACAATTAAGACCATTAGAGCTAACAGTCAAATGCCAAGTAGCATTCCAAGAACTTCACAGGTATTAACTCATTTAATCCTCAAAATAACCCTATAAGGTAGGTTCCAAAATTATCTCACTTTACAGATGAAAAAACTGTGCCTTAGGGAAATGCAACTTCAAAATCTGTGCTCTTAAACTCTATGCCATGATGACCATTATAGATATAATACTAAATTGAGTTTTGAGATCCTGACATCAAATGCAAAAAAAAAAAAAAAAATACAGAAAACAGTGATTGCTTTAGCATTTTAATTTTTCAACAAATTCATTAGGCCCTTTCTTCAAAAGAGAAAAACTTGTGAGAGCAAAATTCTAAAAGAATAAGTCATGCCTGGCCTTATATAAGAAAGAATGGACATCTTGTCAACCAGAAAAGAGTTTTCAGCATTTTTTTCATATTTCTGTTTCTTGCATAAGCCTCCAGTCAAAGCTGAGGACACTGGAACCCAGTAGGATATTTCACACGTGAAGAAGACACAAAGGCTGAAGAGCACAGGGTCCTTCTGTTTCCAAAAGGAATTTTCCTTGTCTTGCCCATCTCAGTTTAACTTAGGAAGCCTAATAGAGGAGAACAGAACTATTTTTCCTAGATCTGCAAAAAATGACATTGGTATTTTAATGGGGATTGCATTGAATCTGTAGATCACTTTGGAAAAATAAATGGAAAAAATAAGCTTGGTATTTTTAAATATTACAAGTTATGTAATTGGAAAGAAAATAAAAATGTCTTCTATGCTTAAAAAAAAAGATGAGAACAGAGATCATGCAACTGAATAAAGTTTTCCTTGTGCTGTTTCCTGTTCAGGAGACAAAATGAGAATAAAGTCTTCAATAAAACAACCTATTCAGAAGCAACATATAAATTAAACTAAAAATCTTCCCTTGAATTGGGTTCAGTTGCATCTGTGATAATTTCCATCTTTTCTTCCTTACTCTGCCGCACAGAGTTCCCCCCACCCCTGCCCACACACTTCTTTTCCGTATTCTACTTGTGTTGCTATGATTCGTCATCAAACATTGCATTTCTAATTCATACTGCTTACCAAAATTTGTAATTAGTATTTTATTCTAGAATTATTTTTAATGTCTGTCTCCTCTAACAAACATATACTCTGCATGCTTGTATTGTTCACCGTCATGGTAGGCAGCTTCTCACCTGGCTCCCAATGACCCATGACTGCTGGTATTCATGTTCTTGTATAATATCTGCCCCGTAAGCATGGGCTGGAGCTAGTGACTCACTTCTAAAAAATTAATACGGCAACAGGGATGGAATATTTCCATAATTAGGTTGTAAAAACTATGAGTTACATCCTGCTTGCCAGCTCTATCAATTGACTTCTCAAGTTGCACACTTTGATGACAGTGCAAACCACCATGTTGAAAAGACTCAAATGGCAAGGATCTGAGGGCAATGACTGCCCAGCAGCCATCCACAAAGCAAATCCTGCCAACAACCATGTGTGTGAGTTTAGAAGGAGATTTTTCCCAAGGTGAGACCAGTGGACACCTTGATTGCAGCTTGTGAATCCAAGCCATGCTCAGATTTCTGGCCCACAGAAACCGTGAGATAATAAAGGAGTGTTTTTTTAAGCCACTAAATTTTAGGGTAATTTGATAGGCAGCAATGTAATCATTGTGTCTCCTACACCAAAAATAATAATTTTTAGTATTCGTAATGTTTGAAACTGCTCTAAGCACATCATATGTATTCATTCATTTAATTGTGACAACATTAAATGTAGGAGATGAGTACTATTATTTCGCTAATGTTACACATGAGGAAACTGAGGCAGAAAGGTTAAGTAACTGCCAAAGGTCACTCAATTCATAAGGACTAGAGTTAGTGCTTGGATTAGGTATTCTAACTATTTATTAAATGAATGAGTAAATAAATGAATATCCCTGTTACCATGAAAAATAAGAAAATAAATATTTTGTGGAATACTAAAACATTTCAGCACTAATAAATTCAATGAAATTAATCAATGCAAATGTAACAGATCCTCACTATGTGCTAATACCTTTTGGCCCTGGTGGTTGACATAAAAGATCTGCTCCCTTAATCCGATATATACTGTAGATATTATAGATACTTTATGCTATTTACAGACCAGTTACGAAGATCATGCAGAAGCATGTGGTGATTGGCTATGATTTATGGCACAAGATTTATGGCAGAAATAGGTGAATCTGACCATTTTATTGGACCTAAATTACCAGCTTCAGCTGTAAGCAAGCCATTTTTCCATGTTGAGTAGCTAGTGGACATTTTATAGGATACTTTCTGGTTCCCCATTGTATGCTGTGGTATGTAATGCCACCTCCTTCCAGTGCACACCTGCAAGCTGGGTCATGTGATTTCATGTTGGATGATTTCTTTGCTATGACTTAGATGTGGTTTCCAAACAAAATAGTTCTGGAGTAGGGCTTGACTCCAAAGACTGAGACCAGCCTGATCACACATTCTTACCATATCTCTTATTAGAAGCAAAAAACAAACCCTCAACAGTGATCATTTCAAAGTTTGATTTGAATAAAAGAGAAATGGGTGGTACTAAATTCTTCACCATTAATCCTATCTTACCTCTCGGGATTCTGTGGGTGTTTGGACAGTAAAGGAATAACAAATATGCTGATGTGTGTCTGAAAAGAATGTTACATGACCATGAGTCATTATGCCCATTACTTCAAGGCTGTTTGGGTAGCTGGCAGGAAGTAGTGTGTGTCTCCAGAGCATAAAATTGGCCTCAAAGTAGGTGGAGCCTATGAAAATATTGAGGTACTATAAACATGGTATTTCTAAACTATTTACAAGGCCATCCCTACCCTACATTAGAGGCCAAATCTACCTCTGAGAGGATTCACATGGATTTCTACAACATTCTTTGGGTTTTGGCATTACTGCAGTGCAATTCATTTCTAAAGTGTGTGGGAAAGGCAGCATAAAGTCATCAAACGAGCACTTGGTTTGGAGTTCATCTGTGGGGCTTTAATTCAAATCAGTTCACTGGGCTTAAAGCCCAAAAATGAGGATAACCTTAGACCTACTTTTTTTTTATTTTTTTATTTTTTAGGGTTAGCCTCCTTTCTATAGTTTGATGGAATTCCCAGTGATGAAACAACTAGTTCCTTCTAATATCTATCAGGGGCGATATCACTCTCAGTGATAACATCAGCACTTCACCCCATGCCCACCCCAACTTGCTCATATATTTTTCAATAACTACACCTCTCCTCTCATTTACATCCTGGTAACTTCAAACCCTTTGGGAAATAAAAAGTAGCACCTCCTTTCCAAAAGTTTGGGGACCACTGCCCCAAATAAGCAAGCATGTAGGGAATGGATGGCAATCCCTTCAGCAGAAATCAGCCCAATTCCCCAGCCCCTATAACACTCTCAAGAAAACAGGTTTATTCTTACTTATAGTAAGGATGGTTTAAACCATAATAAGAAAAGGGGCCTACAATAGCAGTTAATATTTATTACACATGAATTTAATCCCCACAATAAACGTGGAAGTAATCCCATTTTATAGATGGGGGTTCTCAGACACACAGAAGTTAAGTAATTTTCTTAGGTCACACGGCTCACATTAGTAGAGCAATTGAACCATAGTACCCTACAGCAGAGACTCAGCTACACCTGATTCTAACTCAAGGACACATCTTCTTATTTTCAGTCTGCTAGTCCAGGTCAGGGCCGACACGTGAAAGTGTAAATCAGGTCCTCGGCTTTCTTTTTTCAGCATGTTTTTCCCACCTGAGACATCCAGTTCCCTCCCACACTTCATTACATCTTTCTTCTAGAAAAGACAAGTTATCAGTCAGGAACAGGGAAGGTAACTCACTGCCTTGACTTCCCGGGGAGATATTTGCTTTTAAAACACCTTGTTCTATTTTTCAACCTACCAATTTCTCAGAAAGTTGCCATTAAAGGAATTTTAGGCATCTATAGGATACCAAGAAGCAAAATAAATAAATGATGGTTGACACCCTTGGGGACATCACGATCTCACTAGAGAGACAGAGCACCTGTATGAAAATATGAAGCAGTAAAAGGACAACAAAAAGGAATGTTTAGTGATGAATGTGATGTGCCAAAGTAATTAACTTAGGTAGTACCTGCCATAGAAGATTGGAAAAATCAGTTTAGGTCAGGGAATTTGGAAAGATTTCCTGACAGAGGGATGACTTGGTATAAGCTTTAGGATTTGAAGAAGGAAGTAGGAGCGTTAAATGTAGGAGAACTAAACAACAAAAGCACAGAAGGGGGAACAAAACCTCACTAGGCTAAAATGAAACATCTGTAATCCTTGCTTTCTCTTTTCCGCCTTTTCAGTTACTCCATAAACATTCATTGAGCTTCTACATGGTGCTAGACACCGCTCTAGGCATGAGGAAACCGTCAGAGCTTACATTCTAGTGGGGGAGAGAGATACATAAACAAATAGAAAAATAATTCAAATTCTGAGAGTGATAAATGCTGAGGGAACACATCATAATTGGACAGTTACTGGGGGAAGCTGTTACGGACTGAATTAAGTCCCCCTAAAGTGTATATGTTGACCTCCTAACCTCAGAATGCGACCGTATTTGGAGAGAGAGTCTTTAAAGAAGTAAAATGAGGTTATTAGGATGGGCCCTGATCCAATTGGACTGGTGTCTTTATAAAAACAAGAAATTTGGCCACAGACACACAAAGGGAAGACCATGTGAAAACACAGGGAGAAAATGCCAAGAAAAGAGGCTTCAGAAAAACCAAACCTGCCAAGACCTCAATCTTGAACTTCTAGCCTCCCACACCGTGAGAAAATAAATTTCCGTTGTTTAGCTACCCAGTCTGCAGTTCTTTGCTACAGCAGCCCTAGCAAATTTATACAGAAGCCTGCCTACCTTAGTTAACAGGGCCAAGGAAGGCTTCTGTGAAGTAGTGACAGGTAACACCTGGGCTGAAACTTAACTGAACGCTGTTCCAAGCAGTCCTTCTTCCCAGGTTAGACAATTGCACCAATGCAAAAGCACCCACTTTCATCTCTAGGAGACCTGGAATCCCTCGCTATCTACCTAACAGGGGTACATGATAAACTGTCTCCTGGGGAGCATAGAAATGCTCTTTCCTGTTTCACAAGGGTAACGTACAAGCACAGGGGTTGGGAAGGGTTGCCTTAGATATGAACTGAGGACAAGTCTCCAATCAAAAAAGAAGGGAAGGTAAAATATACATAAGCAGATACATGTCAGTTTTATCTATTGTTTTAAAAATAAATGAGACAAGGCCATCAGCTGAGGAAGTTAGAAAAGATGTCATGTCAGTTAGTGGGAGAGTGAGTGTGTGGGGGAAGTTAGTGGGATTGACAGTCTGTGTTGGGTGTCCATTTGAGATATGCAGTTTCAATTTTAAAGGGAGAAAGTACAGCTGCTTGATTTTCTCCAGTGATGCTCAGCTGTTAGAGCAGGTTTCGAATAGGCAGAGAGTTGAGCTTAGTTGGGGTTGTGGTGTTGTAGATGAGTACATTTGGGGACAAGAGAATAAAAGGTGCTTTTGAGAGACTGGTTACAGTATCTAATAAGAAATATCAGAAGTTTGAGACCAGCCTAGGCAACATAGTGAGACCCCATCTCTAAAAGAAACTTTTGTTTCTTTTTTAATTAGCCTGATGTGGTGGCATGCACCTACAGTCCCAGCTACTCAGGAGGCTGAGGTGGGAGGATCACTTGAGCCCAGGAGTTTGAGGTCACAGTGAGCTATGATCATGCCATTGCACTCCAGCCTGGGCAACAAAGCTAGACCCTGTGTCAGGAAGGAAGGAAGAAGTGGGGGTTGGGGGAAAAGGAAATCTATGCTTCTCCCTTTTTCCTCCTTTGTGAACTCTGCAGTCTACAGGGCTTTGTGTTACCTACCCAGAGTACCAGTGGCTGGGTAGAATAAGGCCAAATTATGAAGAGTCTTAAGTGCTCCGATTGGAAGTTGGACTTGATCTTGAAAAAAATGGGTAGTCATTCATGATGTTTTAAACAGGAAAGTTATAAAATTTTAAAAATCTAATGTGGGAGAAAGTACAGCTGCTTGATTTTCTCCAGTGATGCTCAGCTGTTAGAGCAGGTTTCGAATAGGCAGAGAGTTGAGCTTGGTTGGGGTTGTGGTGTTGCAGATGAGTACATTTGTGGACAAGAGAATAAAAGGTGCTTTTGAGAGACTGGTTACAGTATCTAAAAAGAAATATCAGAAGGGAAAAAAGAGAAACCAGCAAAAGAACAAGAGGTTTCTTCCTCTCTCTTGAGTAATTGGGATTTGTGGGGATTTATACGCATAGTAGAACATCTATGCTATCGTTAAAGAGCGTCTTAATAAATCAATTCTATCTACTGTGCAAAGTCTAGCAATTAGAGAAATTAGTGAAATGTGATTCCTGTATTCTAGGGATTTTTGTTATAAGCATGATTACCAACAATAAATTTTTCCAGAAAATTTCAAATGTAAGTATTCTTCCATTGTCTCAAATGGTAACTTTATACTTGTTAAACCACAGGCCTCATTGTTATCTCTGAAAAATTTTCTTACCATAACAACTAGACCAAACATGCTAGCATTAAGAGAATAAAAACAGAATGCAGATTAAAACCTTGTGTAACAAAGATTCCAGACTATGGGCATAAGCCATTACTTGTTAAAAATTCCACAATTTCAGAATTTTGAGGTCCTTCATGAGAAGGACAATTGACTTGATATGTTCAGACTAATAGCTGCTGATTTAGTCTAAAAAATTAAAGGAAAAATGTCATTATTCAACCATTCAGGCGCTATCTGGGAAAGAGTCAAGGTACACAAGCTTCCTTGGATTCCCTGGTTGGGGATAGAAGAGGAGGAAAAATTCTAATTGTGTCCATTAGATCACTTTCTAGACCAATATCTTATTTAGGGTAGGGGTCAAGATGCTGTAGCAAAGAGTCCCCAATATACAAGAGGCTCAAACAAGTAGCTCTTTCATACACCAGCCTAGAAGCCAGCTGTGTCCTAAGAGCTCACTCAATGGTCCAGATGGATTCTATCATGTAGCTCTGTCACAGCTAAAGGAAAAGGCACTTAATGTTTTGGTCTCAAGGACCTTATACACTCTTAGAAATTATTGAGGATACTGAAGATATTTTGTTTATGTCCATTGATATGTACTATATTAGAAATTAGAAGGAAAAAAAGAAATTAGGACTGAAAAATTATTAAAATATTTATTAATTTCTTAGAAACTATAATAAACCCATTGCTTGCTAACATAAGTAACTTGTTTTATGAAAAATAAATAGCTTCTAAAAGGATACTGAAAAGGAGTGGCGTTATTTGATATTTTTGCAAATCTTAAATATCTGACTTAATAGAATACCCATAGATTACCATTATCACTATTATTATTGAATAATTCTGCCTTCAATCTGGTATAGTAAGTTGTTTTAGTTAAAGTATGTGAAGAGAATCCAGCTTCACACACACTGAGTTGGGAAAGGGAAGAGTACTTCTTTTTAGGTAATTGTGAATACTGTTCTTTGATACTACACCACATGTAAAGGGTAGTTTCTTAAAGGTTAACTTCTGTGTAGGATCTGAAACCATGTCAATAAACTTTTCGTACTCTGTTACATTAAAATCCACCGGAGTGGTAGTGATTATACAACTGAAAATATTTGTGAAAATTTATCAAACAAGCAAAATTTCCTATTTTATACTTCCAGTAGATCTTTTAACCATGCATGATTTCATAGCATCCTGCACTGATCTTTTAGAAATCACTGGTTCACTGAATTATGCAGAACTTCCAAGTTTTGACACATTTCATTATATAATATCAGATAATCACATTTATTAATATCACCACAAATCTCATCAGAAACATTTTTAAATATTGGGATGCTGCTAAGTTTATAGCAGCAGATACATATTTTCCAAAATTCAAATACTTGCTTGAAAACTCAAATTTTATCACCGGTAACAAATATTGTCAGGTTTTACCCCCTTGAAGTGACAGGCTCATTTTCAAGGAAATATATGTCAAATGTCTGAAGAAACAGAGTTTGTCAATCATTCTTTCAAGTAAAAATGGTATTGCATGAGAAAAGTGAGTATAGTTCAACTCACAACTCAATCACACTAGTGCTTTTCCTAGAGACAACTATTTTCATATACATCAGAAGTATTGATAAATGTTCCCTATTTCATTATACAGAATCTCTCTAAAAATTGTACTCAATGACAATGATTGAATTGAATTGATGATTTATAAGTGCTTCCTCAAGGACATTCTTAACTGAAACTGGCATTTTGTTTTGTTTTATTGCAAATGCAAAGCTATGAAGAATGAATGCCATGACTTTTGGTACAGCCTATTGTCACTGCCATGATTCATACTCAAGCACTAGAAGTTTTACCAACCATTGCTCTTGCACCATCAGTGAAAATGCAAAACAGTGCAAAGGCAAATAACATCTTAGTGTTATAATGAAAATAGTTTTGATTTCCCAAACTCCCTGAAAGGACCTCGGGCATCTCCAGGTGTCTGCAGAACACACTTTGAGAACTGTTGCTCTAGGGTAAAAGGGAAAAGATAATGTATAGGGCAAACTCTCCTTTTTAAGTAAGAGAATACAAATTTAAATTCTCATGTTCTGTTAGTGAGAATTTAGTTACACAGCCTTAATTGTCTTCAGAGTAGACTGGAAAAGGTAGTTTCCAACTAGGCAGCCGTATTATATGGAAGGAGGAGAAGAGATCTGGGGGCATAAAACGGAGTCTGCCACACCCACCCAATTAATGGGCAGGTCCAGTGAAAGGACGTCATGCTGGGGCCTGACACAGCTGAGGACACAGGTACCTATGCTTTGTGCCTGGGAACAGGCTGTGATCTGATCAGAGGGAACCTGGGGATCATGAAACAGGAGCAGAGGAATAGCTATGACCATGGCTCCATCCCTATGGCCAAGGAGATGTAGTGCCGAGTGTCCTCAAAATGAGCTTCAAGCACTACAGCCAAGAGAGGATCACTGGAGAAACACAGAACACGGCAGCAGAGAGAACAGTGGGACCCCCCGCCCCAAGGCAGAAAAAAAAGAGGTCTATCATGAGTTACCATTGACCCCTTCAACTAGAAAGAACCTTGGGCTGCAGCAGTATCACTAACTGGGCTGGGCCAGAAATCGGCTGCTCTGTGACTATTACTGCAAACTTACTACATCCTAGGCTGAAGGACTCGGGTAAATACGGTTGTTTATTATGTTTTTATAGCTCTACTCATTGAAACATATTCCTATTTGAAAGCTGAGTTCAAATATTTCTATTCCCTTCTGGATTAGCAACAAGAACAAAAGGGAAGAACCAATTCTACAGAAAACATGCTGTTCTGCAGAAAAGTGATGTGAATTTAGTGCACAAAGGTAAAGAAAATAGAGGTAAAGGTAGTTCTGGTCATGGAGATCAAATTCCTAATCACAGCAAGTGTACTGGAAGCCAAGGCTAAAGTGACTTTACAAATCTAGATAAACGGGAAACCTGGGACCAAAGGCTTTGAACAGCTGTGCTCTCTCTGAAATGCCAGCAAATGTGCAACAGAAACTAAAGGAAAGGGCTGGCAGCATTGATTTTGAGATCAGACCTAGGTCAACAGAGAGGTCATAGGTCCTTGGGCTTCATTCCATCAGTAGCAAACAGAAAGCCTATAGTTACCTGGTAAAAGGAGTTTATGACAAAATAATTGTTCAGAGGTTGTCCTCATTTACAATTGTCCCCGTGATCTCCCTCAATGCTTCTATTTTTTCCCATATTGGCACTCTCTGCCCTCCGGTTTTTTTTAACATATTATTTTGGTATATTATCTTGGATAAAAGGACAAAGGGACAATAAAATAATAGAAATGAATGACACATCAGAACCAAGGAAATGAGAAGGAAGCATATATGCCAACCTCAAGGACTAATGAATTCCCTGTAACTGGGCACAAATTTTGAGTCTAAGTCTTTTGGCAGGTAGAGCAAAAAGGCAAACATGATTATTTACACAGCTCTCATAAGAAAAGAGGAAGCAAATTTTTGTTGGCACTACATTCTCAAATAAATTTCTCATGAGTCCTTTAACAGGAATCATTGAGTTATATAATGGACATTCTCCTCAGTACCAGTGCTGTGGTCAATGCAAATCAATGCTCATTTAACCCTAAGCCTATGGCTTATGTTACTGACCTTTGTGCAGATTTTTCAAGAACCTACAAGAGCGTAACAAATTCCATATAGAATGAACTAATTGTGGCTTTGGAATTATTCCAATTGACCTGAGACAAGTCTGACCTGGCAATACTTGACAATGGTGGGGAGGACCCATGCTACCTTGGCGCCTGGTTGGGAGATGCTGCCTCCAAATAAATTAAAAGGTCTAGTCTAGTCACCAAGGCTTTGGGCCACCACTCGCCGTTTCTGTGACAAGTGCTGGATTTTAAGTTCTGCAGCCTTGACATAAAGTTTTGTCTCTGCTAACATTCACTGTGAAATCTGGAGCCTGTCACCGAAGCTCTTGCCATTGCAATGCTCTCATTTTTAAAAGAAATAATGATGGCTACCATTTTTTGAGATGCTACACCGTACTAGTCACTAGTTAATATCTGCTTCCCCAGCTGGATTCTATTAATATTTAATAAATTCCACGAGGACAGGGAGAGTATTTCTTTTGCTCACTGTTGTATTCCCGCTGTAAGCCAGACACAGGTCTGGCATATAGTAGATGGTTCATACGTATGTTTTTCTTTTCTTTTTAACTGACTAAATGCCCACTATCATAACAACCCTGAAAGTAAGCATCATTTCTATTTTACAGCTGAAGAAACTAGGCTCAGAAAGTTTAAGTGACTTCCAAAAGGTCACACAACTCCCAAAGAGAGTGGCCTGAATTTAGGCCTAATCTGTACAGCCCCAGAGCCCGAGTTCCACAAGACTGAAGCAGTGGAGACAGGCGGGGACATGTTCCAGAACTCCTCCTGGCTCTGAAATGCAATTCCCACAATTGACGGGCAGCCAATACCCCTTGCTTTGCAAGACTCCACCACAGTTTTCACCACCTCATGCCCCAGAGATATGGCCCCAGCAGCTTTGGGCCTCCACCAGTGAGGCAGGGTGATAATCAAAATATGTCACTCTGCAGGGACCTCTATTTATTCAGGAGGCCTGCATTTATTCAGGTGGACATTGCCCACTTCCTATTGCTACCTTAGGGGATCTAAGGACCTCATCTTCATCCTACTTTCAAAGATGAGCATTGCTTTGAAGTGAATGGCTCAAATTTCAGAGGTCTGTAGAGTAAACATCTGTTAATAAAGCAATAAATAGATGTGTAGAGCAAGGAACAGTGAGCTGTTTCATGGTCATTTGGTTTTCAAATCCAAACCAGAATGAAATATTCAACTTAGCTATAACACCATCTTGTTTTGAGTGTGCTCTTAATCTTATAATTCCTTCAATGCACATGTTATTTGTGGTACATAAAATCCTTCAGAGGCTTCTTTAAAATATTTTTACTACTTGCTGAGGGCTAGACAGAGGACAAAAAAAAAAACTCACAAGGTGCTAATAGGAACAAGCCACAAGTTTCACTTTGTTCTTGGCAAGCAAAAGTGGGCAACTGCCCTCTCGTCAAATGCAGATGATTGGTCATTTCACCCTACAATCCACACTACGTACCCCCCACCTGTAGACTGGGATCTGGGAAATTAGGAGAAATACAGGACCTCGAGCCCCTTATTTCTGAGACCCTCTTGGGAGACGGGGGGTAATGCTGTGTTTATTGTTCTCATTAGATTTGTGTACCAGGAAAAATTAATTGTTTCAGCTTTAAATTCAAATCCCTGATGTCGTGCACCCCTCCCATCATGTCTTTGTTACAGGTTCTATCTCACCTCTTCCTCCCACAAATTTCTATTTATTTCCACCTCAGAAGTCAGTTTTCATTTTATAGACAGAAGTAGCATATCCTTCCAAATGCACAGCATGGTGACTATAGTTAACAGCAATGTATCATATACCTGAAATTTGCTAAGAGAAAAGATTTTAAGTATTCTTACTGCTAAAAAAAGAAAGGCAACTATATGGGGAGATGTCTATGTCCGTTAGCTTGACTGTGGTAATCATTTCACGATGTATATGTGCATTAAAACATCACATTGTACACCTTGAATATATACAATTTATATTTATCAATTGTACTTCAGTAAAGTTGAAAGGAAAACAAGTAAAATTCAAAAAACCAATGTGATTGGGTTTTATCTGTGTCGCTGTTGTGAATTAAGAACCTGGGCTCTGCTCTCATCAAAGCTAAGTAGCCCTGAGGACGTGGCAATAATGTTGAGGTGGGGAGGCACCGGAGGGGTCCTACCCTGCTGTGAGCCTCTTCATTCTCCCACCCCCTCTCATCTTGGCCACCAGATACCCATGTGCAGCCTGAACTGAGAGGCTGAGGCAGGCGGGGGATGCCTGAAGTTGCCTCTGCTGCTCTCCACGGGCACACAGCATTGACACAACCCTGCACAGACAGGAAATGAGAAAGAAAGAATAGTGAGAACAGTAGAGAAGAGAGCAGCAAAGTGAAGGGCAAAGGCAGCAAAGCAGTGGAAAAGAGAAATAGACACAGGGAGAGGCAGGAAACATCAGACCATGCCAGCACTGACGCTTGTCTGTTAATAATAGTAGCAATAATAATAATAACAATAATATTGACTGAAAACTTACTGCATGCTAGTACTTTGCTAAATGGATTGCATGTGTTAACATTCCTTTATTCATTCACAAATATTTGACTGACAAAATCCCTGTCCTCCTGGACCTGACACCCTAGTCAGACAAGAAGATAAACTGGCAAAATATGTAGTATTGAAAAGATAAGTGCTAAGGATAAAAATGAAGCAGTGAAAAGGGATAGTGCACATCAAGGTGGGAGAAAAGAAAGTCGCCACGTTAGCCAGGGTGTCTGGAGAAGGTCCCTATTGAAAAGGTGACATTGGAGAAAGACAGCAGCATCAGCTTTATTCACTTTCAGGCATTTTTGCAACATTTTGAGGTCCCTAAAATATTTATTTTGTATTTGAGCCAATTATGTCTCCCCTATTTTTGTTTTTTTTGGTCTTCTGTTCTTTTTTTATTATATTTTATCAATCGTTTCCATGTGTTCAAAGGAGAAGGGCTTATCAAAGCACAAACTCTCTACATCACCTTGACTATCGCGATCATTTCTTTGTACCAACTGTAAAAGGACTAAAGTCTTATCCAGGATGAGCAAACCTTTGGAAATCTTGTCTTGAGGAAGGAGGACCAGTGGGGAGTAGTATTTTTATATATTCCATCCTACTGATGTTACACAATTCAATACAGGGAGCTTCAGAACACGGTAGGAAAAACAGAAGACATTTTATGAGAAAGTTAACCACATTTCATTAGATCATTAAAAATCATGTGGATCGTCTTCGTTGCACTTGGAATCCTGTTCAAACGTTAGGAAGGCCCTTCATAAAGTTGACAGCTGGCACCACATTTGTTGTCTGTCCCCTCTTGCAAAAACTCAGAGACATTGAGGCAAAGTATTCACAATGGTCGCATGAGCAGTTGGTACTTGGGAAATCTGTGAAAACAGACTGGGAAGAAGGGTTAAAGCCCATGAGCTGATGTGTGGGTTGACTTCATTACTGAGTAGGAGGCTAAGCAAGCTGAACAGACAAGGCTTGAGCCCCTTGCAAATACTAGGAAAACATGGTACACCGATGCCAAAACTGAACAAATAGCAATTCGTGTGTGTGCATGTGTTTGCCTCTTGACAAAATAATCCCTATAATGAAATCTTTCACTTACAAATACATTTAAAACGGTAAGTAAAAAAGTTGGTACAGCAATAACTTGAAACTCAGCAAGGAAGTACTGTCGGAGGAGACTGCTGCCTGCCTCCCATCCATCAAAAGCATCGGCAATGAGCTGAGCCTCTGGGAGCTATTTGATGAAAGGACAGAAGGGGTGACAGAGGGCTCTTCAGGAGCCAGCTTTTGAGAACTCATTGTGCACATCTCTTCCCAACCCAGCATCCAGTAGTGTCAGGTTGGCAGCTAGAAATAGGTTATAGGGGAGTATTTGCACTGTGGAAATCAGCAAATGCTACCAATCAGGGCCAGGGTGTTTTTGTTCTGTTTTGTTTTGTTTTGTTTGGGGGGGGGTGGCAGGGGAGGGAGGGGGTGGTCTTTTTGTTTTGTTCTGTTTTTCCTTTGAGAGCCGATTGTTAAGCATTTATCAGCCACCACTAGGTGAAAGAGAGGTTGTTCTGGATAAACTAGGTGATCTGTGTGATGACTCAGAGGCAAGAATGAGAGAAATAATTTTTTAATGCATGAAAATATGCGAAAGGTATGAGGTAAATATGCTGATATAAGGATGCTCTAGGGAATTGAATGTCAAATTAGTTTAAGGCAAGAGCATTCCATTTAAGTACAGGAGATTCTAAAAATCTATTAAACCCAGGATTATCTTGACTTCATTAAAGAGAATGAGGAACAATAGCACCTGCCAATCCATGTATGATTAAGGATTCTGGGCAGTTATTTTCAAGAGCTCTTGGGAAGCCAAAACAAATAATTGCCTTATTTGAAGATTTATTTCGTAAAGTCAAGGTCAATTTTCTATTTTAAACTTATTTTTAAAATACCCTTTAATTCCTAAAGATAAGAGAAGTGGGAAAAAAAAACCCATATACATATGAACTCAAGTTTATCCCACAGCTTAGCCATATACATATCACTGTCTAAATCACCAATAAAACCCACAGACATTCCTTAATTATCCTAATTATTCTCTCTAATCAAAGATCAAAGCTGTGATCCAAACCAAAGGACTTAAAATGAACAGGGTGGAGCAGTAGTACAAAGAACCACAAGAAAACAAATGTCTGCTATAAAATCTCCATGTTCCTAGCTTAGAAATCTGCAAGCAGACTGAACTCATGCTAACTCCTGAGGATATATTAAGTCTGACATCATTCACTACTGAAATTGTAAACTTTCTAATAAATAACATAGAGGGTAAATAAATTTAGTTCATTTACCCTCATTTACATAAAATCCAAAAGTCATTGCCTGTGTTTTTCCAAGCTCCTTCCACAAAACTTTTCCTGGGAATTCCTATAACAGGAATATCAACAAACTAATACCAAGTAGGGAAAATTATAGTTATTTTTTAAATGAGGATTTTATTTGTGATATCTTCATTCTTTCTATAGGTATAGATTTCTTTGAGTTTTTAGATAGTCAAAATTCATCATAATGGTTAAAAATAAAGGCTTTGGAGACAGCCAAATCTGGGCTTTTTCTTAATCTGCTACTTGCTAGTACTGTGGCTTTGGACAAGCTACTTAGCAGAGATTTTTTTTTTTCATTTGTATAAACGGGGTTAATAATGCTAACCCTCATAGTTAGCAGTAAAGATTAGATAAGCGACTATGTTAAATGACTAACACAAGGCCTGGCCCAGAATGAACCCTCCAAAAATGTCACTTATTGTATAGCTCTCTTAGTCAATCTCCTCTTAAGTCACCAGATTAACTGATGTGTGCTGATGTCCATGAAATACTGAGCACTTACAGCTACGACATTCATGTCTGGTATCCTTGCACACTTCTGCTCCTAACTGTTGCGTTGTCATTGTTTATGTTCTCAAAACTACAAATTCCATCAGACTTATTATTTTAATTATGTACAATTAATTAAATTTTATGTGAATCCATAAAATATAAGCAGAAAAAGACATTTCTACAGAAATTAAAATGGATGAATGCAAATGCATCTTTGGAAAGAGTCATAAACACCGGCCACTAGAAAAAAAATACTACAAATATATGAGATATGGGTGAGTTCATTAAAAATACTGGGGAATGTCTTAACCCTTTAAGGACATATCTCGAAGATTGCTATAGAGGTATCATTAAATTATCCCTCCATTATCCACTTAAAAATGAATGACTACAAATAGGATAGGATGCGGGTGTGTGTGTGTGTGCGTGTGCGAAATCAATGAATGTGGTAGGATTGTGTCAACGCTTGGGGAGAGATGAGCAATGGAGGAGAATTGGTGTGACTCTCTTTCATGTTCTAGTTCCATGTCATTAGGCAAGTTATATAACCTAAGCCCTAAAATGGAGAGATAGATAAAATACCAAAGACATGGATTTGAATCAGAATCTTTTAGAGTGCTTTTTAACTCAAGGATTCCTGGTTACCATTGGTTTTCGTAGAAACAATGATGCATGCAAACAAAGAGAAGTTTAGCATCCTATGTAGATGAAACACTGATCAGGGTACAGATGTTCAGAGATAGCTCCTCAATTTGCTGATGTAAATGCAACAAACACACCCTTGAGCAGGAATGAATGGGACAAAGCGAGAGCACTGACCTAAGGCAGCAAATGTACCACAGGAACAGCCTGGCTTCCTTGTCTTGCTACTTCCACTTCATTGTGGCAAATTTACGTAGTTCACAGAGATCTAGAATTTTGATGCTGGTCTAATGTACTTAAATGTATGTAGATACAGCTGGGGTTCGGCAAAGGCATTTATAATCCCACTGTGAGCCAACAAGTCCCAGATTCAGTAGCAACACTTAGCAGATTTCATCTTGTCTGTATAATTGATAAATTAAAATTAAAATTTTGTGAAAATCACTATAAGGATTTTCTGAAAGGGCCCACCTCTTTCTGTCTTTGCCTCACTATATAATCGACTGAAAGGAGAGGTGGGTTTTAAAACGTTAGATTATTGCTATTTGGTGGAGATTATCATCTGAGCCCATTAACCAGAGCCTCAAGGCACTGGGCAACCTGCCAACAACATGAGATGAGATGCATTAAGATCAATTTGTTAATTTTTAATGAGGCTTCAAAATGCCCTAGTAAATTACTGAATCATTTTAAGAATGCATTGCTGCTTCTTCACTATTCCTCCTTTCTGTACATGAAAAAGCTAATTTATTTTTAATCATTTCCATTCCTCCTTTCATCCCCCTGAAGGCTACAATAATTCTCTGCAATTACCACAACCAACCAAAGCAGCCCATAAAACTGAAGACCAAATATAATGAAAGAGCATTAAATAGCATGACAGGATGTTCAAAGCAACCAGATTCTTGACTCCATTTATAAGATAATAATAATAATTCACAGTTTTAACATAAAGAGTTAACGCATTGTGGGTTTTCCTCTTCAGAAGTGATGGAAGTTGTGCAGTATGTTGCACACTACAATGCTTCCAGTGAGTTAGATTTATATATATATATGCACACACAAGACTTCATTTTAACTGAATCTTTTTCAGTTAACTAAATTTTAGTGGGAAGCTTAACAGAATAAGGTGGAAAGGGTTTAAAAGTGGGCTATTAACAAAGTCATCTGACTCCATCCGGCCATTGGTCTTTGGGTACTTTGTTCACTCGTTACTTTGCATAGTGCCAGGCACATAGGAGGTGTTCAATAAATATATTTCTTTAAATAATGCTGTAAAGGAGAACCCCAAGAATATTTTTTCCCAACAGTTGAGAAACAGCACAGGTTGGAGGCAATGTCAAACCTATAACCACTGGAAATGAAACCAGGAGTTTTGTGGAAGAGAAGGAAGGGTGGGTGGCGCAGCCCGTTAGAGTAGACAGACGAGAGGCCGTCCTGTTTTATTAATAGTTCATAGAGGCACCATCTCTCCAAGCAGAGCAATATGCATTCCTACTAGAGAGGTCTGTAACTTAAATGTGGAATAGAGCATTTTCACTGGCTATTAAATATTTGGAGAGTAGAGTATCTCTTTCCTATAAGTCAAAAAAATTAAAATCAGATCTTCTACTAATTCCATGGTAGTAAATTAAAGATTTACAAAAGCCTTTCCACCAACAAAGCCACTTTAAGGAATCATTTTAAGGAACCACGTGGAGCACATGAGGATAATCGTCACAACTCCTTCCTGCTAGGTTGGAAGCTCACAACGGGCAGCCTCTGCACCTCTCTGTTCACCTGCTTCCCCAGCACCAATGAGTGATAGAACAAGCACTGGAATTCAAGTCAGCAGAACTGGATTCAAATGCCAGCTCTACCTTTCACGGAAGTGGATAATGAAAGTCTCTCTGAGCCTGTTTCCTCTTCTGTAAAAGGAAGATAATCCCTCCTTCTCAGGGTGCTGTGCTGATTCAGGCCCAGGAATCTGCATTTCATACAAATAGGGACATGATCTGTGCACACATTGTCTACATCGATAAATTCTGAGAAACACTACCTCCCCAAACTCCTTGTTGTCCAAATGAGGGAAGTGAGCCCCAGGTGGGATTAAATCATTTACTGAAGGACCTTCTGTTACTTTGAGGAAGGAGGGAGGGGTGTAGAATGAGAGGTGGGAGTGGCAATTGTGGAGCAAGCAAAAAGGTTCTTTTTGCCTCCTGTGGATGTGTAGCCATCTCTTCATCCCATTTACTAATCCACGCATGTGATTATTTTTAACAAATTTCTAGCAGAAGCGCTAGATCACAGAATATTCCTTTTTGAAGGATTTTGATACATGTTTACCAAATTTGCCCTCTATAAGGCCTATATAAATTCACAATCCCACCAGCAGAGTGAGAAAGAAGGGGAATCCACTCAACACTCCACCCAACAGTGGCCCAGGTTATAATAGAGTCCTACCCAGGGCTCCAGCCAGACCCGCTGGGGCTCTGCAGAGTCTCCTAAAGGAATGTCACTTTCCAAGCACAGCATTTTGTTTTTGACACAGATCTGTGGTTGCATCTTGGGTTTACAATGTATTTTTGCTTAGTTGGTTGCATCTTGAATCCTTGCTACTGATTTGGGATGAAATTAGATTACTTCACAAGAACTGTCAATCTATAAGAGATAAAACCACAAAATCTTGCTCTCAGGAGAAGCAAATTAAAAATGCTCCTTTGGATTATGTACTTTAGTCAGCTTAGCCACATGAGCCAGAATAGAACCCAAACTCAATGTGAAAGGCAATAGAAATGAAAAATAGGCAGTTCCAAAGGCTAAAAGTGAATAAGCCAAACATCTAGCATTTAACCATTTCACATATTTATACCCATCACTTGCAATAGATGGGATTGTTGTGTCCATTCAGTCTGTTTGTGGTTTTTTGTTGGTTGGTTGGTTGGTTTTTGTCAATATCTATCACCCAAAATATAGTGACTAAGAATTTTCTGCAATTGCTTTGTATATGAGCTTATGTAGAACCATCTAAATTAGTGCTACCCAACCCAAACTTTGATATGTATATAATTTACCTAGGGACCTTGTTGAAATGCAAACACTTATTCAGTAGGTCTAGGGTGGGGCCTGACATTCTACATTTCTAACAAGTTTCCAAATCATGCTGATGTTGCTGTTTCCTGGGTCACACTTTGAAAAGCAAGAATCTACACTAAATATACCAAGGAAATAAAGCAGGACATCATCTGTCTATCCCTTAAACCAATGGTTGTCAACAATAGTACTACAGTACACTAAGTATGACTATCTTCATGAAAAGGAAAGTGATAGAATTAGAAAAAGCACCTAGATTGGAAATCACCCATGTGCACCAAAGCCTATATTATCAATGACCCAACAATTAGTTACTGACACGGCTGTGTTGCCCATAAGAACTTGTGAACAGGTGTGTGTGACAATTTTTAAAAAGGTGAAAACCATTATGTTCAGCATGTGTCTGTTGTAACTTGAGGAGTATACTCATCTTTTAGCCTTAGAGTTCATTCCAGAAGGGGGTCCCATCAGATTGGCACAAACACACATCAGCAAAGTCATTAGTCACTTAAGTGGTCTGGTGGACAAGATGACATTGTGGAAATTTTAATCATACCCTTCTATATATTGACATTTATGTGCAATATATAGGGCCCCTTGCTTCTGTAGCACCATAGAACAATTTTCTAGTCAATACAGTTGACAACTTAAACATCCATAGTGACTTCAGATAAACAGTTCTAGAACTATTTCCAATGACCCAAAAAGTAACATGATATTCCCAAAAGTAATTTTTAAAATAGCTATATTTTATTCACACATTAGAAGAGAGGAGGATATTGCAAAAACTGCCATAAGAAACAATTTTTAAAAATCATTTCTTTAGGTATTGTTATTTAATACCATCTCAGAAGCATTAAAAATTAACTGGACTATGGAAACAACAAGAAAAGCCAAGTGACAATGACTAACCTGTATACTATTTCTTCATAGTTCATGAAAGGATTAGATTTGCACAAGTGACACAAAATTGTACCCACATGAGTGACAAAGTTTTGTTTCCAATAATAGAAAAATATCTTAAAGTGGTAAATTCTACCAGGTAACTTATAATAATCAAATTTAGTACCATATTTTCTAAATCATATTTTAAGAGGCATACTTTGTCTTATACACTGAAATATGAGCTATGGTCTTCAAAGTAGTAACCACAGACATGTATTGCTATCATATGGTTGCATTTGAGAACAGTTTCTTACCCTAAGCTTTAACCTCAGATATAATCCCTTCTAAAATGCCCCTTTAGGGTTTCTCTTTCAACCTAATGCACATTCTTTGGATTTCTTTAATGATAAAATTCTTTGAAAATAGTTTAATTTTAAAAATAGCCAAAAGTCATTTGAAAACAAGGATAATGAACAAGGCAAGACAATAAATACTGTTTGGGGGATATGAAAGTAAATAACTGGGACTGATTTGCTTTTGTGGCCAGTAAATGGATTTTGAGACCATTCTGAAGTTAGAACACTGGAAATGCTTTGAGCCACAGAAGTGTCATTTGAATAGCATTGCATTGTGACAATTTGGGAGATTAAAATATATTTAAACATTATTTTGTTGTAAAATTGACTCATTGCTCTTAATCTGGTGTCAACATATCCACAGGGGTCCACAGATGGGTTTCAGGGGAATCTTCTGAAACTGCATGTAAAATGTGGTGTATGTGTGCCTTTCATCTTTCTTATCAGAGGAGAAAACTTTCTGCTCACATTGGATTTTCAAAATTTTTCATAACCCACAAAAAGCAAGTTGGGATGCTATATAGATATGTGCGCTGAGGCTGCCCACTAACTTTGGTGTAACCTTGAGCAAATTACTTAAACTCTCTAAACCTCAGTCTCTTCCTCCATAAAATGGCAATAATAATACTAACCTTGAAAATTGGCATGAGAATTAAAGTAATGCAATGCCTGGCACATAGTAATAACTCAATAAATGGTAATCTTATTGATATATAATTATATAGCATTAATGTGACTTAATTTCTCAAATATCTTTTTCATTGAAAAATGCCCTTGACTCTTCTGTGTCATTTCAATTTTCAAGGCTCAGAGGAAGATTACATCATTTTCCACACTAACCCCCAATCTCCTCTCTTGCTCCTTCACATTCCTTCTTGGATCTTCCTTCCTGTGGCTTCCTCTAGCATCTTCTGTCTCTCTTTTTCCACATTTTCTTCTCTCCACACTAGCTCCCCATTTTTCATAAAATCTTTTCTTGGTACTCTTCTATCTATAATTTTATACTTCTTTTCCTTTTGTCACATCTTTTTGAATATGTAGCAGGAGCCGATATTCCCAGTTCTTAACTCTCAAATAGCTAAATATGGCTTTTGCACACAATGAAAATGAGCTCATAAAGGTCAGCAGTTACTGACTTCTGTTGCAAACTTCTGGTCACAAAAACAGCTCTGGTAGGTGTTAGTGGGCATTGTCCTGCATATGGAGGCAAAGTTCTCTTATAGATCTTCCTGCTAATGCATTCTCAATTCCCCAATTTTACTTGTGGAATTAAAACAAGCTCTATCTTAACTAGATTATATGATGCTCTTTGCCAACTAAACAACATAACATGCACACTTGACATGAACAGATATCCAGAAAAAATGACTTCAAACACCTTCAAATGACCTCAGATAGATTTTCTCAACCCTCAGCCCATGTGATCTCTCACATAGCATTGACTGTGGTCAGCCATCCCTTTAATTTCATCATGTTATCATCACATCCTTCCTCTAAACACATCCACTTGAATACAATATCACTAAAACTAAAAATTATCAATAGCTAACTTTTCATCACCAAAAAAACTTGTTCTCCCACCTCACCATCTTGAGTTTCCAGTTTGTGTCAAGTTATCAACCAAGTTCCCTACTATGAAAAGTCTGATTTGGGGGATGCATTGGACAATGGAACAGAGATTCCGACAATAACCTGCAGCACCTCCCTTCCCCTGCCTCAAGGGATCTGCTATCCCAAAGCACTTGGTCCTCTTGCTTCAGTTAATCCAAAATTGGGCCAGAGAATTTACATTCCTAGGGAATGGATATGAAGTCTCCTTTCTTAGGGACTGGGTCTTCCCCTGAAGGTCTAAATTTCTTGAGGCCAAAGTAATTAAACTTGGAAAAGTTCCCACTATGATGAGGGAAAATCTCTAATATGACTAATTCAGGATTTAAATAGTGCCATTTATAATTATTCTAATAATGCTATCCATATTCATAAGCAAATTAGAGCTTCAAAGGGCCATTTTATCTCATTCTATATTATATGTATATTATATGTGTACACACGCATATATGCAGTTAGGTATTCATTAGTCAAAGATTTATTAAACAACTTCTATACTCAAGTTATGTTGCTAGGCGAATGGGATTACAAATATGATGAAAACGCCATCTCTATCCTGGAAAAGTCTATCATTAGAAGGGACAAACATATAAACAAACAATATTGTAACACTATTAGTTGTACTAACCAATTCTTCCTATGTGTTTCCTGTGTGCTAGACACTATACTAAGTACTTTACATGAATATTTTATTTAATTGCCCACAATAATACTGTAGGTAGGTAGGTAGGCACAGGGGAACAAGCTTTAGAAATGCTGGATGCCTTGTCCAAGCCCATAAATCGGCAAAAGTTTCAAACATAAATCTGTCAAACCTGGAAGGCAAGCTCTAAACCAGCACGTTTTCTTGTGTCCAGAATGCTAAAGGAGCAAAGAGACAGGAAGAATGCCACAGGGTTGGGAGGAAGGGAGGTTGTACTTACTTCACAGCCAGTCTTGGATTTACAGTAAAAAGGGTGACTGACCCAGTCCCTAGAGCCCGAGGGAATAAAAGGAAGCAAGAAACGGGTTCTGCCAAAGTCAGAGCCGCATCCCTGGGAACCGCTGTCAATCAGCCCAGGCAGCCCAACCCTGGGTGCAGGGGGCACATGAGGCCTCTCCCTGTCTCCCTTTATGGCTCTGAATTGGACCCACCCGTGGCTTAGACATTGTTGATCTGGGTTGTCATTCCATTGATGGCTAGAATGTGAGTCACTGTTTTCCCATGCTGCTCCTCTGAAGAGGCAATAAATGTGATACACACCCATTTTACACTGGTCAGCAGCACTGAAATTAAGGAACAACCAAGGACAGTTATACAACAAAAATCTTCAGTCAGATGGGCCTAATATCTGCCTCAGAAAACATTTCTTAGAAAAAAATAGTTATCAGGCATCTTGAGCTCTTTCAAAATGGCAGGATGGGAACCTAGTAACATTTATGTACATCTCACAAATACTTTTTGCTACCACAAGACTTTTTTTTAATTAACACATAATAATTGTATATATTTATGGGGTATAAATGATATCATGATACATGTATACAGTGTGTAATGATCAAATCAGGGTATTGGCATATCCATTACCTCAAACATTTATAAGTTTTTTGCGTTGGGAACATTAAAAGTCTTCTTATCTAGCTATTGTGAAATATACAGTAAATTATTACTAACTATAGTCACCCTATCCTGTTATAGAACACTAGAACTTATTCTTCCTATCTAGGTGTAATTTTGTACCCATTAATCAACCTCTCCTTATCCCTCCCTTCCCTCTACCCTTCTCACTCTCTGGTAACCAATATTCTACTCTCTACTTATGTGAAATCAACTTTTTTAGCTTCCACATATGAGTGAGAACCGGCAATATTTGTCTTTCTGTTCCTAGCTAATTTCACTTACCATAGTCTCCAGGCTAATCCATGTTGCTACAAATGACAGGATTTTATTCTTTTTTATGGCTTAATAATATTCCATTGTATATGTCTACCACATTTTCATTATCCATTCATCCACTGATAAGCACTTACATAATGCTAATAATACTGCAATAAACATGGGAGGGCAGATATCTCTTCAACATACTCATTTCCTTTCCTTTGAATAAATATCCAGTAGTGGGATTGCTGGATCATATGAGAGTTCCATTTTTAGGTTTTTGAGGAGACTTCATACTGTTTTCCATATAATTTATATTCCCATCAATCATGTATAAGAGTTCCCCTTTCTCCATATCCTAACCAGCATTTGTTATTTTTTATATTTTTGCTTATAGCTATTTTAACTAGGATGAGATGATATCTCATTGTGCTTTCAGTTTACATTTCCCTGATGATTAGCATTATTTAGTTTTTATTTTCCATATACCTGTTGGCCATTTGTATGTATTCTCTTGAGAAATGTCTGTTTAGATCATTTGCCCATTTTTCAGTCAGATTTTTTTTTTTTTTTGCTATCAAGTTGTTTGAATTTCTTATATATTCTGGGTATTAATTCAGAGGAGATTAATCCCTTCTCAGATGAATAGTTTGTAAATATTTTCTCCCATTCTGTAGGTTGTCTCTTCACACTGTTGTTTCCTCTGCTGTGTAGAAGCTTTTTAGTTTGATATAATCCCACTTGTCCATTTTTGTTTTTGTTGCCTGTGCTTTTGAGTTCTCATCCAAAAAAATCTTTGCCCAGGCCAATGTCCTGAAGAATTTCCCCTATGTTTTCTTCTAGTAGTATCATAGTTTGGGTTTTACATTTAAGTCTTTAATCTATTTTGAGTTGATTTTTTTAATAGTGAGAGACAGGGGTCTAGTTTTAATCTTCTGCATATATATATATATATATATATATATAGTGTCCTGGCATCATTTATTGAAAGAAACTGTCTTTTCCCCAATGTATGTTCTTGGTACATTTATCAAAAATCAGTCAGCTGTAAATATGTGAATTTTTTGGTAGTAAATCCACATATTTACTACCATAAGACTCCTTATCAAAGGTGCTCAATGTTCTTTATCCATTTCATCTTCCAAAAAATGTTTTCTGAAGCCTTACTATGTGCCTTGCACTGCTCTAAGCAGGAGGAATAGAGCTATGAACACAAAAGACAAATATCAGCTCACAGAAAACTTAGACTTGCAAATGTAGCTGGATGAAAACATAAAAGCTTAGCTTGATAAGGAACTATAGTCCTGGCAACAAATTACATGAAGTGATAAAGAGAAAAAGAAACCATTTCACCTACAAATAGAGTTTTTCAAAATGAGTTGGTAAGTGGATGACATTCTTTTTAAGTTATGACTTTATTTTTTTTAAGAATGAGTCTTTTTATTTAAAAACAAAAAAAACAAGAAATATAGAAAATTACAAAGAAAGAAAGCAATAAATCACCCGTATCCTTTTTCCAGATTAGCTCATGTTATCTTTGATGAACACAATTCCAGACACCTCTGGACAGCTACAGAGACAGGTAGATACAGAGAATGTTATATGATGAGGATCACAGTGTACATGTGACTTGAATAAAAATATTATATAAAAATATACTTGAATTAAATGAAGAAACAGAAATTAGAGTAAAATTGAATGGGATTATAGAACTTTAAATTGGAGTAAAACTGAATGAGATTATTGAACAAACAGTAACACTAAAAGATTCATCAAAGGGAGGCCTGGAAATCTACACGCATACAGAAGAATGAAATTACACTCTTCTCTCACACCATATATAAAAATAAACTCAAAATAGATTAAAGATATAAACGTAAGATCTGAAATCATAAACCTACTAGAATAAAACATAGGGGAAAAGCTTCTTAACATTGGTCTGGGCAATGATTTTTTGGATATGACAATGAAAGCACAGGCAACAAAACCAAAAATAGAAAAATAGGATTACATCAGACAGAAAACTTCTGCGCAGCAAAGAATACAGTCAGCAGAGTGTAAAGGCAACTTCTGTAATGGGAAAAAATATTTGTAAACCATATATCTGATAAAGGGTTAATATCCAAAATACATAAGGAACTCACACAACTCAATAGCAAATAAACAAATAACCTGATTGAAAAATGGGCAAGATATCTGAATAGACATTTCTCAAAAGAAGATACACAAATGGCCAGGAGATACATGAAAAGGCGGTAAACATCACTAATCATGAGAAAAATACAAATCAAAGCTAAAATGAGATGTCACTTCACACCTGTTAGAATGGTTATTATCAAAAACAAAAGATAAGTGTTGGTGAGAATATGGAGAAAAGGGAATCCTTATACACTGTTGGTGGAATATAAATTGGTATAGCCATTATGGAAAACATAATGTAAATTCTGTAAAAAGTTAAAAATAGAACTACCAGGTGATCCAGCAATCCCACTTCTGGGTATATATTCAAAGGAAATGAAATCACTATCTCCAAGAGATATTTGCTCTTCTATCCCATTGCAGCATTATTCACAATAGCCAAGATTTGGCAACAAACTGAGTGTCCACTGACAGATAAATAAAGAAAATATGGCATATAAGTACAATGAAATATTATTTAGCCAAAATAAGGAACAACAACCTGGATGAACCTAGAGGGCATTATGTTAAATAAAATAAGCCAAATACAGAAAGACAAATACTGCATGATCTTACTTACATGTGAAATTTAAAAAAGTCAAACTCATAAAAGCAGGGGAGAGTACAATTGTGGTTACCAGGGGCTGGAGAGGGGGGAATGGGAAGATGTTGGACAAAGGGTACAAAGATTCAGTTAAACAAGATGAATAAGTTCTGGAGATCTAATGTACAGCGTGGTGACTATTGTTAACAGTACTGTATTGCATACTTAAAATTTGCTAAAAGGTACATCTTAAGTGTTCTCATGAGGTGGGGGGTGGGGGGAGGGGATGGGTGTATACCTACTTGATGAGTGCGATGTGCACTGTCTGGGGAATGGACACACTTGAAGCTCAGACTCAGGGGGATGCGGGGGCATGGGCAATATGTATAACCTGAACTTTTGTACTCCCATAATGAGCTGAAATAAAAAAAAAAAAGAAATAGAAAATGGCAACTATGTAAGGTGATGGATACGTTGACTGGCTTGACTGTGGTGATTATTTCACAATGTATACATACATCAGAACATCAAGTTGTACACCCTAAATATATACAATTTTTATGCGTCAATTATAGCTCAACAAAGCTGAAAAAAAGGGGAAGGCTAGAAAATGCAAATGCAAAGTGAGAACAACATGGGGATGGGGCCTGCTGAGGAAAGGACAAGTGAGAACACAGTCCCCTCTTATGGTGGCAGCTGATTCTCAGGTCCAGACAGGCTTGCCTTTTGGGAATTGAAGTCCAGTATTTTCAGATCTTATAATTACTCAAGAGAATCCAGAAACACAGTTTTCATATGAAACATGATTTTTTTTTTAAAGATCCAGCATTTTTAAGTTATATTTTTAAAAAACCGCAGTCCCCAGCCTAACATTTCTGAGTCTCTAATCTCATTCTCCAAAGTGAGCACTTTTAAAGCCTTACCTTTTTCCAAGTATTTGCCTCCATAATTCTAAAACTTGTGCTTATGCTGATATTTCTTGGATTATTAATTTTAAGTATAATCTATTCAAATCCTATTGTGAGAGATAATAGTTTCCTTACCTGCCCCTCTCCCATCATTTTTGTTTAAATTACAATGGCCATATAAACTGTCACTGCTAAGCCATGTGGTAAACTATTTCCTATATGTACAACTTTTATTTTATTTTTCCAGAAAGTAATGCTTTCTTTTTTGCTTTTCTTTTTTTTTAAGCTTAGTTTCCTGTGTAACTATAGCTCACTCTCAAAACAACCTTCCACATATATCACATCAACCTTCATATATATTAAAATCATCTATTTCCCACCTGAAGTACTCTTTTTGCTATAGTGTGTACTGTTTTTTCTAAACATGGTTCTTAAAGTATGATGTTAGGAAAGGGAAAATTATACTTTCTCAAGGATTACTATTTAAATAAATATTTTAAATATTAGCTGCCTTTGCTGCCTTGGAGTTAGGGCTTTTTTTTTTTTTTCCTGATACAGTTCTTACTGACCCTCTTCACTCTTGGCCACCATATTTATGGGCAGCCTTAACCTCATTCTGTCCAGTCACAGTATAAAATAAGCCTTTGGGTTTAACATTTTTCTTAAAGGTGGCCCATTTTAGGGGTTCTCATTTTCTAAGAGAGACTGACAACTGCTCAATATTTCACTCTCATTTTCCAGTGTTAGTTTTGCTCCCTATGTGTATGTTTGAGTGTTTTTGATGCCTAAATTTATTACAGCGGAGGTTAGCTTCCTGAAATGGAATTCAATCATTTTGTAAAGGTTGCCGTGCACATGTGTGTGTGCATTTTCTGAGGAGTATGCCCATGGTTTTCCTCAGATTCTCAAAGCAGTGCGTGATGCCAAGAGGTTAAAAACCTCTGCTTTGTAGAGTAGATGTGCTTGTGATTTGGAGAATCAAAATAATAAAGTTAGAAGGGACTGGAAGAAACCATTTGGCAGTTAAGCAATTAAGCCATCCAAAAGACAGAGTGAGTTATCCTTTTCTGGAAGCGGCTCATCCATGACTAAAGTGCACAGCTTTTCACCTGTCAAAACCAGTAGACTTCAAATCTCCTCGCCAGACTACAGAACCCAGTTAGGCTCTTTGACGGGCAACAGCCTATTTATTGCTCCTTATTACGTTTCTTAAAGGGCCTCTCACCACCCCCCACGATGCAGATCGCACAAGTTTCCACCTGCACAGACATCTCTCACGTCACACCACGCTGGGTTTCTGGTAAGTGTGTGGGATTACAGAAAATGCATCAGACAAGGAGGAAGAATACTTGTATTCAGTCCTATTCTGCTATAAACGCACTATGTCCCTCAAGGGTGACATAAGGGAATTTAAAGGGAAAGAAACCAGTATTTTTTGAGTATGCATAATGAGCCGAGACCCATACATATATATATATGTCAATTTCAGTTATTCCTCTCAGTACTGGTATGAGATCCATTATTATCTTCACTTTACAAAATAAAAATCTAAGGCTCAGGGAGATAAATAACTTGTTCAAGATCACACAAATAGTGAGTCACAGAGCTAAAATTCTAACCAACTCCCTTTTTGTAAATTAATAAACTTTATTTATTTTTTAAGAGAAGTTTTAGGTTCATAAAAAAATTGAGTAGAAAGTACAGAGAGTTCCCATTTACCCCCATCCCCACACATGCACAACTTCCCCCACCAACCCTTTTTTTAAAACACACAAAAAAGGCATTTTCTTTTTTCTACCAAAATTCTGCAATTCTAAATCTATTCACGTAACAGCAAATGAGTTAGGAGACTATCACATTTTAAAGGTCCCTATTAATACTCATTTTTAAGTAAAAGATGTTCTGCAAAATAATTAATAATCACTTTATTTATTTTTTGAGCAAATGCGGAGTTTCCCATACAGAATTTTCTTAAAGTAGGGTAAACTCTATCAAAACCTAGTCCACATGATAAAATGACTCTACTAATGCTTAAATATGTGTGGGATCATATTAAATTATATATTTTGAAGAATTACAGTAGCCAAGAGAAATAGAACTTAAGAGTGTTTGGTAAAATGTAAGTTAAAACTTCAAAAAGATTTTTTAAAATGGTCGTTTTAGAAGATTTTGAACACGTTACTTAATCTCTCAACACTTTTTTTTCTCATCTGTACAATGTGGATAATAATTAGACCTGCCTCATGGAGACCCTGTGAGAATTAAACAAGATGCTGTGTGTGGGTACTGAGCTCAGTGTCTGTACGTGTTAGGGGTTATTATGGCCATTAGTGTGCCTGCTGCTGCTGACCCCAAACTTTTTTCCTTTTCTAACTGAATGTGGCAGTTGCATTTGTGGAAAACGGTACCAAAGTGCCTATCACCTTGAAGGTAAAAAAACAAACAAACAAAACTGTGCATTCACCTTGAACTTCGTTACATTTTGCCCTGAGAATCTACTGCTTGTTCCTTTCTTAAAATGATAGTATTTTAAGTTTAAAAAACAAAAAATCTGGGTAAGGCCTTGGGGGGAAGCAGAACATCCTTGTCAGCTCCTGCCTCGTGCATGCAGCCGGTGCTACCTTTTCAACCACAATAAAATCATGTGGCAAAAGTTCTATTCAATCCAAACAGGGAATCTCAAAAAGACACTAAGAAATAACAGAACCAAAATTTAGACCACTTAGGACTCTATTATCACCATAAGTCATGACCACAGTTTATAAATTCAGCAGGAATTTATCCATTTTTTCCATCAATAAAGTAGATTATGAGCATACACCTTAGAATCAGAGTATCCTAACATATAAACTGAATTTTTAGATGTAATTTCCTTTGAAGTTTTTCCCAAAAACAATCTTTGAAAGCCCTGGACAGAATTGCTGAGAAAGAAAATGCAACTAATGTTTTTAATTTTTCTGCGTTGAATTTTAAAATGTCCTTGAAGAAAGAGGCCTCAAATTGAAGTGTCATTGCCAAGGTCAGCCAATACGGGCAGAACTAGGACAAGAACCAAAAGCTTCTAACACCCAGCCCAATAATACCTCAAGCTACCTTACTATCAAAATAGTTTTTAAAAGCTAGTACTCTTTTTCCCACTCCAGGCTTTCTAAATCATTATGCTCTGAGGATAAAACAAAGTCCAGAAACACCAACAATTCAGCTTCAGCAATTCACCCAGAAGCCGAAAATGAAGGGCTTTCTGCCAAGGTTATGCAAGATGTCACCTCTAAAAAAATATGCCACTGACACAGAAAGGGAATAGTCAAAATCTTGGCATGTGGCTATAAAGCTCAAAGATCAATCCCGGCTGGAGTGGTGGCTCACACTGTAATTCCAGCACTTTGGGAGGCCATGGCAGGAGAATGCCTTGAGGGCAGGAGTTCGAGACCAACCTGAGCAAAAGATTTAAAAATTAAACCTGTTTCTACAAAAGATTTAAAAATTAATCAGGCATGGTGGTGTACATCTGTAGTCCCAGCTACTTGGGAGTCTGAGGTAGGAGGATTGCTTGAGCCCAGGAATTTGAGGCTACAGTGAGCTATGATTGTATCACTGCACTCCAGCCTGGGTGACAAAGACCCTGTCTCAAAAATAAAAAAAAGAAAAAAAATCAATCCCATTTTCAGATACACCTAGAATTGCTTAGGCAATTCTCCCCAGATGCTTAAATTCATCAATGGAAAAGTCTTTAAGTTACAAAGTTACATGGGAGTAATTTTAACTTTTTATTCTTATCCTTTCTTTGAAATATGAATTACATATACCCGCTATAATTAAATTTCTCTGATGGAGAATGAATGGCAATTGGAAGCTGGTTTTCCACTTGTTCTATTTACTGCAAGTTATGTCTTCTCTGATAAACATGTCTTGAAACTGTCATTCTCAAGCTAATCATAGCATTTTCCTTTATAAGACCAAATGCTTGGAGGGAAAAGTTTTAATTTAAAATGACTAGGAGAGGTTTGTATAGATCTAGACCTTAAATGATCAGTGCTTGTTATTTATTATTCTATTTAACTAGTAATGCAAATAACATATGTCTTCCCACTAGAGCCACAAAAAATGCAAAGTACAATAAACTAGATTCCAAAAGTTGCTATGTTACCTTTTAAGTGAGCTGTCTGCTTTCCTTCCCTTCATCTTCCCCCTTCCATCTCCTTTTCTTCATTCCCATTACCATCTCTGCCTATCACCACCTGAAAACCTCAAAAAGAGTGTCATCCCTTTGAAAATAGTTCCTCCTATCACCACCCCAACCTTAGAATCATTTTAAAGATGAACAACTCTGGAGTTAAACCTGATGAATGCAAACCAATAAAAAGATTCCTTTGTCATCACTACAATCCCTGCTGTCATCATTATTTTGCTAATATGTGAGGTTAGGAGTATGCATAGTAAGGTCAGAATTATGCATAACATGTGCCTATTTTTTAATATTTGCAATGATTTAGGAAGCTATATTAAATTAAGACATGGCCTAAAAACGTAGCCTCACTTCTGGTCCAGGACACTCCATGCTCCACTCTCTTGCACTTCAAATTAGAATTTTTTTGACCATGGACCAAACCTGACTGGAGCTTGCCACAGGGTTCATCCTCCTTCGTTTGATCAGTTTTCCTGGCCTCCCCTCAAAAGTAAGCCTGGTGAGAACTTCAACATGCCAATGAGGGCTGGGTATGGCAGAATGATTTTTGACAAAATTAGTAAAGTTGCTTTATAGTCATATTCCATACAAAAAAATAAGCTTGGCATGATTATCTAGCATAAAATCATTCTAAACCAAGTTTGCTAGTTTAAAGTACTAGTTTAACCTGTTTATAAAATCAATTTTTTAAAAAAGAGCAAAACAAACCTAGAAAATTATTGAGCTCATCTAAAGAGTGTATAAACTGCATAGCGACTACAATCTCAAGTCATAGCCTACAATTCCACTTGTTTTCAAAATTGGGAGTAGAAATATTCATCTGGTGAGAGCAAGATCAACAATTGGTCAGTTAGCTGGAAAAGTTGAATAAAGTGAAGAATTTTTTTTAAATCAAATATTATAACTTAAAACCTGAGAAGAAACACCCATTCACCAATCTTTTAATGTAGAGGATCTCCTTTTTTTAAGTGCATATTACCTGATCAGAAATCCGCATTATCTTTCTTACATAAGCCATACTCACAAGGCATCCTCTCCAAATTCTAGCTTCACTTTAAGTGGAGCAAGAACTCACAGGCATTTTTGTAAAAACTTAAGGACAAAATCCTCCAAGATTTTCATTTTCCCCTCAAATTCCTACTTGTTTCATCTACATTCTAATTTAGTAGCAATTCTTGTAACTTCTCTTCATTGGGTCTTTTTCAGGCATTATCATTAGTTTTTACAGAAATAAAAATTTCCTTTTATTTTGCAGTTATAGATCACTGCCATAATATTGCAATTACCCACTGTAATTCAGTGGCAAGTGTAGGTGGCACAAACAGTCCTGGGACAAAGATACCTGACCCTTGGCAAGCACACAACTCTGGGAGAGCAGAAGTGTGAGGATCCCTTAGCTTTAGGATGACATAGACATCAAAGAGTACATTTTTCAGAAAAAAAGAAAATTAATTAATCTGGTGAGTCAGTTAAGTGGAGATACTTAATTGGAACATCCAACTGTATATCCAAGTGCATATCTTTTACTTATTTCCTCAGATTTTCACCCCACAACCTTTGGTACAGTGTGTTTCTTTTGCCTGATACCGGCAGTTTTATAAAATAGTTGATTGCCAGATATATTTTATTAAAATTTTCCAAGCAATTAGTCTTTTAGTTACTACCATGCCATACAAGGTAGAGTTCTGGCTTTTTAAAGTGGGATTCCTCAATGGATTTTAGTTTTAAAAATCCAGCCAAGTAATGCAAAAGTGGTGACTCTTGAGCTCTTGCAATAAAAAAGAGTAACAGAATGAGATCTTCGTAGGTAACAAAAATGCATCACCACATTTCTACACGGAAATTAAGGAGAATTTAGATTGACTTTCATTTCCGTTTATACTAGATAAACCATGTGTCGTGGCTTTTCCTGGGAAAAACTTTTTTCCACTTGAATTTGATAGTGCTGAAATCAGTTAGGCAATTCCAATATAACTAGACTTTCTTTTTCAGATGAGGACCAGCCATGTGCTCTGTTAGAGCATGTGTTTTTACGCCTATTTATATTTTTCCTTCAGAACTAAAGGCATAGAGTCTAGAATCAGTGAGGCAGTCTTCATTTGAAATCCCAGCTCCTTAGCTTACTATCTTATGTGTCTAAGCAAGTGTCCCCTCCCCATGGGGCTGCTGTCCCACACGGAGCACAGCCATACCTTGTGCAAAGCTGGTAGCCTCAGGAGGAGCCCAGGAAATGCTTGAGTGCGAGGCTGCTGTTCTTTGGTCCCTAACTTATATGGAAGGAAAGCAATTTTCCCACATTATGGAAGGACAGGCAAGAGTCTCAGGAATCTCTTTACTTCTGTTTAAGAAACCCCACCCTCATGAACCCAGAATGAATTAAATCTAGTACCCAATACACACATCACTACCACAGGCAACAATTCTATTCACTGTTCTAGAAAAGCCTCCTTAAACAAATCTGCCCTACAGTGACATCTGCTGGGGGTTTCTGGCACTGCAAGTGAAAAAAAAAAGCCAGTGTCTGATGTTAACAGCACTGGGAAAAGGAAACTTAATAGTGTTAAGAATCGATCTCTTAAGTGATATTTCAAACTGGGAACTATATAGTTAAAAAATGAAATAAAATAAACCTCAGGTGAACCCATAATAAATACCAGATGCTGAGCTATGAAACTGAACCCAAAATGAGAACTAACATTCTAATGCAGTGCTATCTAGCTTTTAAACACTCCATCTAGGAAGAAAAGGATGAAATATATGACATTCTTCTTGGATATGCTTATACTTCAGAGAGTTTCTCAATGCTGAAAAATTGTCATTTTCTTTCAAAAATATCAAAGTATTTATTGAGCTTGATTATTCTTCATATTGAAGAGACTACTGCTGTAAGTTTAGGTCACACATCTTCAAGGGCTGGTGAAGGGCATTTTCCTTCTAACCTCAGGTTTGAATTCTAGGTGAGGGTGTGGCCGAGGTATGAGATAGAAAGACCAGTGTGGGAATGAGTCTTCCAGCAAGCTATTGGCATGTCCAGTGGTTCTGCCTTGAAAGAGACACAATGATGCTAAAATTAAGACAAATCCTAATGTTTCCCTGTCAAGGTAACCTAAGCAATAAAAGAGTCTTCTAACATTCTCTCTCCCTTGCAGGGGAACAAACAGACACCTGAGTGAAGGAGGAAGGGAGGAGTTCACAGGTGAATTAGAAAGACAAAAGGTATTATATTAATAATATGGACAAGTTATAATTCTATTTAATGGTCCCCACTAAGGCATATTAACATGAGATGCAGTTAACCTAAGTATTAGCACAAAGTCCAATCTCCAGCTGCCACTTTGTCAAAAAATTTTTGTAACTGAACAGGTGCTTTCATTGTTCATTAAGGAAAATTCGTATTGGCATTATTGTGCTTGATGGTGTGATGGACAAATTATCTTTCTTCTGTTATAGTGCATAGTAATCATTTAAGATGGGATTGGAATGAGATTTAAACTAAAATTCCTGAGCCTACGTTTGTCAGAACATAAAACTGCAGATAATCTAAATAATCTATTGACAAAGGAATGGGGGAAAAATTATGCTATGTTCATATAATGGAATATTAAACTAAGGTTAAAATAAATGAACTAGAACTTCAGAAGAAAAAAAAGAAATTCCTGAGATTAATAATGTTGTAGTCTCTAGCAATTTCCAAAGAGAATATCAAAAAATTACAAGAAAAATTGGACTGGTTCTCTGAGAAAAAGCCCCTGTAAAAAAAATTAAATTAAATTAAAAAGCTATCACATAGTCCTGTACATCAGCCTTGAGAGTTGGCACCTCACATCTGTGATGTTCAGCTCTATCTACCTTTCAATTTCATTTTTGTGTTTAAGGAAATGGAGAAACACAATATTGAATCTAATAAAGTCTGAAGGCTTTGCTTAGGCTCAACTTACCCATAAAACTAACATTGGGTCAAAGAATGTAATGGGTTGCTGTACATCCTACGATTCCCCCTTTTTTCATAAAATTGAGCTCATGTTGAGGCAAGGCTCCACAAGCACAAAAACTGTGTCAGCCCTGTTCTGTGCCACACTCCCTGTCAGTGAATGTCTGTGGAACTGAATGGGAAAACTATTCCTATGAGTTAGATACTTTCATACTTTAAGCCTACTTTGCAGTCTTAGGACCTGATATGTCTGCATGCAAAGCAGATCCTTCCAGTCATTTCTGCCTCCCATTGCTCTCCATTCTGCTCCAAGATCCACATAGTCCAGGAGTCCACCCCAGCTAGTCCGGGGCTCCTTTACATTGCTCTGGCAGCAGAGGGGGTCCTCTGGTTTTTACATTGGCCACCTGCTGCCTTGGAGCACAGGCCTCTGCTGATTTGAGTCCTTGGGTATCAAGACTCTGGGAGTGAGAGAGGAGAGGTGACAAACAATTGGAGCCATCAGATTGGAGGTAAGGAATGTAAAGGAGGATCTAAGGAAATATACACCCACAAGACAATTTTTGAAACAGATCTTGAAAGATATTAGAGACATGAGGGGAGGAAGCCAAGAAAATTCCAGGATCTGTGTCTGTTAACTTGTCAATTTGTTAACTCTGCATGTCTAGAGTCATTTAAAAATGCACACATTATGCATACTGGGGCAAAAAGACTATTCAGACAGCCTTACAGTTAAATTATGTATACTCACTTGTTTTACCTGATTATTCATAATACCCCAATACCTGAATGCCTGTCTGCTTGCTACATGAACAACAAACTAGAATGACTACATACTGAAGTCGAAATAGTTTTGCCCAGGGACATAACCAAAAAACTCTTGCTAGCATTGTGTCTGAATGTTTTTGCTGATCATTTAAACAAGCAGCCAGTTTGACCAAAAAAGTTATTTTGTAATTGTAGAGATAGTTATTTTATGCCTTATTCTGCATGATATGATTTCTTCTCAAACTGAAAATTTCTAAATAATCTACAAAGGAAATAGTTTTGGTTTCGGCTACTTCCATACACATGCACTGAATCCGTCCTGCTCCAAACCCCCAGCCACCATCCTCGATCAAGTCCCATCTGCTCACTCTGCATTACTGCCTCCGACCTTCTGCACACCCTACCAAGGTAAAATGGTATCCCTTTACTCTGGTGCACACCCCAAAATGTTGTAATGGTTCTGATTTCTTGCAACTTAAAGCCTCTTCCGAAACCCCAATCCACTCAGTGCAATTTTATATTCCATTATTTCCCACTCCATATGCTTTGCTCTGTTAACACTGTCCTACCGGCATGGAATTGTAGCTCACTTCTTAATCACTTCATTCATTTTGTCCTTTTCACCTGGAATGTTCTGCTCGCCACTCCCTGTGCAAATCCTACCCATGTTTCAAGATTCACCTTAAGCTATATCTGAAAGCTTTTATATACTTCAAGTGTTAGAATTCTCCTGCTCCAACAATAAAACTATGACTGTTATCCAACATCTGTTGATGAAATGCAGAGTCTAATCAAAGAATAGTGAAATAAATAGTTTTAAAAATCTCAATCAAATTAATGTGATTTATGTATAGGCAATTCAGCTTCAGTTAGTATCCAAGGCAACTCAATCAATATTCCTCCTTATTATGACTCAGAGAGTCTCAAAATTAGCTGCTTTTCAAAATGAACTATGAGGTTTATATAAGAACAGTGGTCTGGATCCCTCCCTACAACTATGATTCACTATGTCTAGAGAAAATGTATCTTCAAGTGGTTTCACGGGTGTTTCTGATATCCACCCAGGTCCAGGACATTGTTTTTCCAAGAAAAATTCCAGCCAAGTGCTTGTCAATTTACCCACAAGTGTACCAGTTCATTAGGAGTCAGAGAAGCCCTACAAACAATAAATGATTTCAGGTGATCTATAAATTAAACAAAAAGCAGAAAGTTTTGTCTTTATATGCCACATTCAGCAGACTCTACAGAGTTGGTCCAATAATTCCGAATAATTTCTTTGTTGCTACTGTTATACACTGGCAAGTGGAGCCAGAGTTTCCCTGTCACGACTGTGCCCAAAATAATCTGGAGGAAAAAAGCAAATACATTCACCTACTCAACTGGCAACCCTGGAAATGGAACCTGGGGATCTTATTTTTCAAATCTCCAGGTGATTGTTTTAAGCAGAAGAGTTGGGAATTTCTTTTAGGTGATTCAAAATTAATATCTATATTCCCTTTAAGCTAGTTAGATCTTGCCTTAAAAGAACTGCCTGATCAGTAAGTCTCAACCCAACCCCACTAGAGCTTCCTCATATAAGTTCTTCCCAACAGCATTCCAGAAATCCATATTTGGAGCTCTAGGATATAAGGAAGTAATAAAGACTGCTGTGGAAGAAGACAAAAACTTGGTTTTGGTTAGCTGGTTCTTTCATCTTTCCAAAGGTCATCACCATGATTGCTTAACCAAGTCATTGCCATGGCATGCATACTCGTACGTTCTAAAATCTTTCCATTGGCTGAGACTCCATTGTATATACCATTCCTCTTGCCTAGAGATAACCCAATATCCTTGCTGTACAGAAGATGAAAAGCAGCTGAAAGGTTAACTTTAAATGCTTCATTGAGTAAATATCTTAACTGAGGACTTATGAACTCTCCTCTCTTTAAATACTCTTGGAAACAGTTGTTTTTTTTTTTTTTTCAATTGCAAAAATCACTATTATGAAACATTCCTTTTTATTATAACACAGTAGATAGTTTGGTGTACACCAACCAAAAAGAAAGAGTATGTTTGCCAGTTGGTATTTTGCCCTTATTATAGAAAATTGGAAATGGAAACTGCGGCCTTGATGAAAACATTTGAAATTCCAGTAAGTAGGATTAGTCATACTTTTTGTGTTCCAGGGTTAGATTTCAAACAGCAAGTAAAAGTTCCCCGAGCTACCAGTGGAAGCAAACATTCCCAAATTAAAATAAAAAAAAAGAAGGACTACACGTACTTACAAGAGCCAAAGCAGGAATGAGTAACATTTGACATTTGAAAGGCTGGAACCGCAGCAAACGGCTCTGTCCCAGAGGAGAAACTTCTCACCAAATAGTTGGCTCACTGTAGTATCTAGCTTTCTTTGAAACAGCAAGCCTAAAATCTTCAGGGAGAAGGCAAATTAATGAAAACCACTTTGGCTTAACTCCTCGCAGCCTGGGAACTGTTGTAATCAAGTTGAGAAGCAGCAACTGAGTTTTAAATGCTACACTGGAAAGAGAAACCAGAAAAGCATCCATGATTCCAGATTGCTGACAGGCCTGGGGCTGCTCTTGCTGCCTCACTCACTCAACGAGTGTCTTGGGACCTTTTACTTCCACCACTAATAAGTTCTCATTGTTTGGGAGATCACATTTGGACATCCTTCTTTGTTCTCTACGCTTTAGGACAGTTGCCATTTTAACTGCTGCAACTTTTTTTATTATCAACAGAAGAGTAAGTAGGTAAAAAGATGAGTCAGGGATCAAAAATCTGCATTGTCACCCACATAATTCAAAGGGAGATAAAGAGACAGACAGAGAGACAGAAGTCCTAAACATTTAACTAAAATATTAAGATTTATACATGTTCCATGTATCTCATAATCCTTCAAAGCAGTGAAGTATAAAGTAACCCTGTTGCAGTATGACATTAACTTTCTTAAATGCCAATGGCAAAAATGTAGTGTTTATGTGCTTTTTTTCCAAACCATCTATGCACCCCAAACAATCTCTTTTAAAGCCTTAAAAAGCTCCTTACGGCTCATGTGAAAAATTCAAGTCTCATTCTACTTCTAAATTCCTCCCAATCAGATGAGCACAAAGTAATGAGCTCTGGCTAGGTCTGCTGCCTTGCCCCATCCCGCTCGGTCTGGATGACATCTGTATCCACCCACAAAATGCATGAACTGATCGCCCGCTCTATCCAACAGTCTCACGGTTTCAGGGAGTTTCTTGGTGGCCCACTGCCCCTTATGTGCTTCTTCCTCCCAGCAACAGTTGGTCTAGAACACGTTCTGCAAAGACCCTTTTATTAGTTCACTAGGGTTGCTGTGACAAAGTACCACAAACTGGGTGGCTTAAACAGCAGAAATGCTTTCTCTCACAATGTTCCCGAAGCTAGAAGTCCGAGATAAGGCACTGACAGGGTGGGCTCCTTCTGAGGGCTACAAGGGAAGAATCTGTTGCAGGCCTTTCTCCCCGGCTTGTAGATGGCCCTCTTCTCCCAATGACTCTCCCCATTGTCTTCCGTCTGTGCGTATCTCTTATTCAAATTTTCCCTATTAGTACACCAGTCAGTGGATTAGAGCCCACCCTGATGACCTTACTTTAACCCGATTCCCTTTAAAAAGACCCTATCTCTAAACAAGGTCACATTCCGTAAGATTAGGGGTTAGGACTCCAACATATAAATTTGGGGGGAACACAAATTCACCTCATAGCAACTGTCTGTCCAATCCTACACAGTGAACACTACTGACAATATTTAAGAGTGATTTGCACTCTGAGAAGCAAAGATGCCAAAACCCACTGGACATGTGTTATTTCATTAATAGCCCTTGCAGGAAGCTGGCAAAATAATTCTCACAAACTAGTATCCTGTGATGCCTAATGAAATTCATTGCAACCTGGTTACCTATAAAAAACTTTTGTATGTGACCTGTTCTTCCTTGTACAATATTGCGAAATAGTGAAACTAGAACAGTAATCATCTGTGAATACAATGACTTTGGCTTTTTCTTCAATCATCCTCTGCTGATGGATTTTGTATATTTTGTATATTTAACAATGAAGCAATAATACAATCTTATCACCCCTTATTTTAGGTCTCCAAATCCTGAGTCACTCCTGGCCATCACAACTACAAACTCAACAACCAATAACATTCCTATGTCCTTAGTGAGGCTGTTTTCCTCACAAAGAGTTCAACCACAATCCAGCTAAAAGATCCCCAACCCAGGTCACAGAGGTTTGATTATCCTGATGAGGATAAAATTGAAGTCTCCAATTGCTTCTTGGCCTTTTCTCTAAGATCAAGTGTGAAGATTAAAATGTCTCCTATGAACCTCTAGTCTTGGGACTCAACTCAAGACAATGAGGAACAAGGATATATTCCTTGAATAAACTATAAATCCAATCTAAGAAATAGTCCTCCTCTCCAGAGAAAAATAGTTTAACCTAAAGACCCAAAGCCCACATAGATAGACCTAGAATGTTTTGTTTGAAAAATGAAGTCAACAGAAGTGTTCTAAGCTTTCCAGATGCACAGTTCCAGACATCATATAAAGCACAAAGGATCTATCCTTGGCTGAGATTTCACACTAAATGTATAACTGCCTCTACTTGAGTCTGATTTTCTTGGCTAATCCAAATTAGAAATGTATAAAACAGAATCATATAAATCATATAGGTTAAAACTCATCAAAAATTGTCAATTTCATGTGGTTCGACTTAATTTCAGGCTGCATTCATTAATTCAATTCTTTCAAAAATCTTTTATTGAGTACCTTCCATTACTAGGTCTCTACCCTAAATAAAGTCTACAAAAGGAGAGTTTTCAATACAGTTAGGGAAAATCCACTTCTGACTACAAGGTCTGGAGTTATCCTTCTTCTATAAACAACTAAGAAACAGAACAAAATACAGGAAATAACTATTTTCAAACATTGGACAACAGGCAACAGAGAACTGTGATCCCAGAGAGAAAGGAAATAAATAAAGTGAGTCCTTTGATTGCCCAGGCTTTTTGCCTAAAGGCAATTTCTGAACTGCTGAGCAAGGAGGGGAAACCCAAACTGCAATATCACCGAGATGGAGGAGACAGAGATGAATTTCAAGAGTCCAAGGTGGCTTTAATTTGCATGCGAGAATACCTGGGAAAAGGGAGATATGCAAAGAAAGAGTTCCAGAAATCTATATAGGGGAACCCTAGAGTTTATGACTAAATATCAGTATGTACTGGCAGAGTGTGAAACAGTCTAGGGCAGAACAAAGAAGAACTTCTGAGAAAAGAAAATGTAATGACTTTTCAGCCAAAAACAATTCCTAGAATTCACACAAGGCCAAGAATAGTTTAAGTTCCCACCAGTAAGAATATAAAGACCCCATGGGATACATGGGACAGTCATGTATCCCACAGAAAGGTCAACCTAAGAAGTGAGTTTAAATTAGCCCTAGTGTAGAGACTACTCTAGATCTGCCTTAAAACATTTTTTTAAGATCCCAACAGATAAACTTAGTCTACAACCTGATCCAAACAAAAACTACGAGATATGAGAAGAAGCAGGAAAATATGGGCCATAACCAAAAGGGAAAAAAAATCAGTCAATAGAAACAGAGATGAAAAACATTACATCTAAAATAAAAATATCACTAGATGAAATCAATAGCAGATTAGAAACTGCACAAGACAAGATCAGTGAATTTGAAGATAGCAGTAGAAATTATCCAAAATAAAGCATAGAGAGAAAAATTACTAAAAAAAATTTAACAGAGCTCAGTGATCTGGAGGATGACATTAAGAACTTTAACATAAATATAATTGGAGCTCCAAAAGGAGAAGGAAGGGAATAAAAAATATTGGAACAATAATGGTCGAAAATATTCCAAAATTGATGTATATAAACCCACAAATTTAAGAGGCTCAGAAAGTCCCAAGCAGGAAAGACTCAAAGAAAACCAAACTACAGGACAACATAACCAAATTGCTTAAAGGAAATAATAAAGAGAAAACTTTAAAAAGATTTTCTTTCTGGAGAAAAAAAACACATTAAATACAGAGAAACAAAGATAAAAGTACCACAGGCTTATCTTCAGAAATGACATAACCCAGAAGACAAAAGAACAGCATACTTGAGTGCTGAAAAAATAAACAAATGTCCACAGGCAACAAAAGTAAAAGTAGACAAATGAGACTACATTAAACTTAAAAACTTATGTTCATCAAAGGACAAAATCAACAGATTCAAAAGATAACACAGAATGGGAAAAAATATTTACAAATCATGTATCTGATAAGGGGTTAATATCCAGAATATATAAAGAACTCCTAAAACTCAACAATAAACAAATCAAATAACACAATTAAAAATGGGCAAAGAATAAGAATAGACATTTCTCTGAAGATAATTCATAAATGGCCAACAAGCATATGAAAAGATTCTCAACATTACTGATCATCAGAGAAATGCAAATTGAAACCACAATGAGGTATCATCTCAAAACCATTAGGATGGCTACTATGAAAACAAAAACAAAAATAGAAAATAACAAGTTTAGCAGGGATGTGGAGAATTTGCAACCCTTGTGCCCTACTGGTAGGATTGTAAAATGGTGCAACCACTGTGGAACAGCATGGCAGTTCCTAAAAAATTAAAAATAAAACTACTATACACTTCAACAATCCCTCTTCTGGCTATATACACACAAGAATTGAAAGCAAGGTCTCAAAGAGATATTTGCATACCCCTGTTCATAGCAACACTAGTCACAATAACCAAGAGATATAAGCAACCCAAATGTTCATTGACAGAGGAGTGGATAAATGAAATGGAATACCATGTATCCTTAAAAAGGAAGGAAATCCTATCATATGCTGCAACATGGGTGAAGCTGGAGGACATTACACTAAGGGAAATGTCAATCACAAATGGACAAATACTGTATAATTTCACTTATATTAATATGACACATATAAAGTAGTCAAATTCATTGAAATAGAAGATAGAATGGTGGTTACCAGGGGCTGCAAAGAGGAGAAAGAGAGGAGCATTCAATGGGTATAGAGTTTTAGTTCTGCAAGATGAAAATATTCTACAGATCTGTTTCATAACAATATAAATATATTAAAACTACTGAACTATACACTTAAAAATGATTATGCTATTAAATTTTATGATATGTGGTTTTTATAATTAAAAAAAATAAACAAATGTCAACCTAGAATTCTATACCTGGAGAAGCTATCTTTTAGAAATGAAGGCTAAATAAGTTTTTTGAGAAAAATGAAAACTAGGAAGATTTATCACCATCTGACCTGTACTTTAAGAAATACTAAAGGACATTCTTCCAGCAGAAGTAAAATTATACCAGATGGAAATTTGAATCCATACAAAGGAATGAAAAGTGCCAGAAATAGTAAATATGTGGGTAAGTAAAACTCTTGTTTCTCATTTTTTAATTTATTTAAAGATAATTAACTATTTAAACATAAACAATAGCTGCATTGTAGAGTCTTTAACATATGTAGAGATAAAATTTGTGACAACAGTAGCATCAAGGATAGAAGGGAGAAATGAAAATATATTGTTGAAAGATTTATATATTATATGTAAGTTGACTGTGATGAATTAAGAATGCATATTCTAAATCCTAGAATAATTTCTAGAAATATAAAACAAAGAGGTATAGTTAATAAACCAATAGTAGAAGTAAAATTAAAACCTAAAAATGCTTAATTAATCCAAAATAAGGCAGGAAAAAATGGGAAATGAACAAATGGTACAAAGAAAAGTAGAAAAATTATATACTTAACATCAATCATGACATTTACATTAAATATAAATGATCTAAACACTTCAATTAAAAGGCAGAGATTGTCAGACTAGATTTAAAAAGCAGCATTCAACTATATGGTACCAAAAAACTCCTTTAATATATAATAATTAAGATAGTATAAACTAAAAGTAGATAAATAGAGCTACCATGCAACAATTACTCATGAGAAAGTGCAATTTCTATATTAATATTAGAATTAGCCAGGCACATTGGCATACATCTGTAGTCCTAGCTCAAGAGGCTGAGGTGGGAGAATCACTTGAGCCCAGGAGTATATATATTAGAATGGTTGTAACCATCTTCACTAGCCAAGTGTTATAAAGGCCATTGCCTCATTCCATTCTATTATCATGATTTTGAAGACTCACCTGCTTCTACTCACACTGCTACTAGCCAGCCTGGGCAGCCCCTAAGATTCTACCCTGAACTGCCCATCCCCTAGTGGATTTCACTTAGATCCTGGCCTCACTCCACTGCAGGGTCCTCATCCCTTGTCAGAGCCACATGCCTTCTTGGTTAAAAACAGAACCAGCCCTGCATAAGTCAAACTCTCCATCTGTTTCCAAACCATCCTTTCTTCTCTAGCTCCAGTTATTGAGCTCTAGGTCAAAATCCCTGTGTCCTTATTCTGAGTAGCATCTAAGCGCTGCCATACGACATAGAAACAGACGATAGTGGGAATTCGCTTCTGTTTCCACACCCATGGAAACACATGGAAAGACAGAAGGACTCCATTTTTTACCCAGCATTGCTCAGTTTCTCCACACAGGAAAATTGATATCAGCATCATCTTTTGGAATGAGAATTCTTTAAATGTTTAAGCTATTTATGCTCTTGTGTCCACATTGGTGAGCATGATTTATTTGTACTTTATAGCATTTTACATTTTTTAGAATAGTTTAGCCATTTTACCCTTTCTGGTGTCCTCTGAGATTAACAGCAATAGGTCAGACTGCCAGAGTTTAAATACTAATTACACTATCACTGTCAATTATTAGCTATGTAAATTTTGGCTAGTTACTTAAACTCTTTAAGTTTCAGCTACTAGTAAGTGAGTAGACTTTCAATTAAAAGTAGAAAAATGAAACCCGGAGATATTACACAAGGTGCCTGAAGTTACCTACAGAATAATAGGTCATGGATTATAATTCCAAGATGTTTTTTATGTATTTTGTCACTACATCTCACCCCCTCCACTACTACTCTAGCATCATCTCTTGCTAAGTGTGTTAGCTTTTAAAATGGCTTGCGATGATTCCCACCTCCTGGTATTCACACTCTTGTGCAATTCCTTCCCCTTGAGTGTGTGCTGCACTGAATGACTTTCTAACTTTCTATTTTTTTCTAACAAATAGAATATGGCAAAACTATTGGGATATTACTTCTGATATTAGGTTTTAAAAGACTGGGACCCCCATTTTACTAATGCCTTTACTCTCTTCCTTGCTTGCTTTCCTGAAGTAAGCTGCCATGTTGTAAGCTGCCCTATGGGGAGGCTCAGATGGCCAGGAACTGAGGGTGGTCTCTGCCCAGTATCTGGAAAGAACCAAAGGCCCCAGTCCAACAACTCATAAGGAACTGGCTTCCGTGTACGTAAGGTTGGAAGAGAATCCTCCCCTACTCAATCCTTGAGACAACTACAGCTTTGGCTGATACCTTGAGTGCAGCCTTATGGGAGACTCTATACCAGAGAACCCAGCTAAGCCATTCCCAAATTATTGACCCACAGCAACTGTGAGATAATAAATGTTTGTTGTTTCAAGTTTGGGGATAACTTGTTACACAGCAATAGATAACTAAGACACCTAGACTACTGCAATACTCTTCTAATAGATATCCTCACTATTACCCATCCAGAGTACAGCCAGACTTAGGCTTTTAAACAAGTCTAATCAAGTTATCTGTCTGCTCAAAACCTTGTAATAGCTCCCTCTTCTTTCAGAGTTAAGGTAAAAGTCCTTACAGTACCTAAAATACCCCATATTTCCCCTTTGCTCTGACTTCAAATCTTACTACTCACTCACTTGCACCCCAGTCCCCTAGGCTTCTTAGCTGTTCCTCAGACATGTTGGATGTGCTCACATGCTGGCTTTTGCATTGGCTATTGCCTTTCCCTGAAATGCTCTTCTCCCAGATATTCACATATCTAACTCCCTTGCCTCTTTCAATTGTTTGATAAAATGTCATCTTCCCAATGAGGCCTAACCTGACCATCATGTTATAAATTACCATATATCTTCTCTTTCCCCATTCTACTTTTTTTTTATCCACAGCATGCATCACCTTCTAACTTATTGCATACTTTGCTTATTTATTATATCTATTGTTGATGGTTTTTCTTCCAGAAGTAATGTAGATTCCAAGAGGGAAGAGGTCTTTGTCTTTTTTCTTCTTTATTTGCAAAGAACCAAATGAACTACCCTGCTCTCAAAAATAATCCAGAGTTTATTCCTATACAAAGATCATTATAACCTTCTTTTAGCATGTAAAAATACTTAATATGGACTCAAGTCAGATACATTATTCATTATCATTCCTCTACTTAACATCATATTATTTAGGATTTTCAAAGTACTGATGAGATTTTGCAGGGCCAGGGTAGGGTATATAGTGATCACACAAGCAAAGGCAAGTTATGCCTGCTGTGATAACCTTTCCAAGGAGCTTCTATCAAGGCAAAAGAATGTCAGAAGTAAAAAGATGAAGATAGCTTAAAAAACAAAAACACTGATATAAACTAAAAACATAGATGACATTTCCTTACTAGATGTATTAAACAAAATAAAAGCTTACAAACTCACATATGTAAGAAGATATAAGGATATTTGGCTGCCAAATGGGTTTTATACTATCACATACCTCCCTTGTATGGAAGTATGAAATAGTGCTGAGGCACTCTTTTTATTTATCAGAACTTGACTGTTAAACAGCAAGTCTATTTCTTTGCTTGGTTTTTATGGATTTATAGCATACCTTGACCCTAAAACCAATTCCCTAGTAACAGAAGCAGGATTCAGCTGGTCAGGTGCCTACCAATAAAGGCCTCTTTTATTCTGCTCATTTCCTTCTTAGTTGAAAGGCCTTCCCTTAACTGTGGTTAGCAACTCATTCCCAAGGCAGCCTTTGTGTCCAAGCAGGAGTGGTATATGTTACCTCCATGTATGCAAAGTGCAACGATCCCCCCTACCCCCCCCCCCCCCCCGTGTGCGTTAATGGGCTGCAAAGCTTAACAGTCCCAACTGAACCAACACCTTTGCATTTTGATACTTGAAACTTGGCCTTGGAGCTACACCTCCACCTCCTGCCCTTCCCCTCCTACCCAGGTGTGCAAGCCTGCATACACACATAACCACACACACTGTTTTCCAAAGCTGCCCTTGGTCTCTCTCACAACCTAACAATTGTATGACAACAAGAAATAACAAAGGAAATTCAATGTTTTATATATAACTTTTTAAGGCTAATCCAAATGTTATCTGGACCCAGCAAAAGTCATTGAACACATGTACACAGACACAGACACACACACACACACACACACACACATCTCAGAGTATTTTTAATTTGACAAGAGAAGGGGAAGTTAAAGGCTTGCCCCCAAAGAGAACTACTTGAAAAGGACATCAAATGAATACAACATGAGTCAATGGAGCCCACACATTTTTGGGCTAAACAACTTGTGGGGGCCTGTGATGAGATCCAGGACACTAAGGGCTGAGCAGGCGATGGGCTGGCTCTGCCAACACCACTGACTCAGCCGCACATCAAAGGGATGAGTTACTTGGATGTATGGGCAGATCTGCCCTACAGGCCTCCCCCAGACCTGTCCTCTTTGAACCCAGAGCAGCCCCTGCCCTTAGCAATGCACAGGTAGGTGAGCCAAGGGTGGAGAGAGAATAAAGAAGGGGAAAGCATGAGGATGGGAGATCAGATCCCTGAGAACAGATCCCACCTAACTGCTTAGAGGAAGCCCGACCCTTTACCTTGCCTCACCCTTGTCTCTGTCCTTTATGGCCACTACCCATACTGCCAGGAACATCACCCTCAGGCTGAACATGCATCTATTCCAAAAATATTTACTGAGAGCCCAGAATGCTGGTGGAAAGGAGAGAGAGCCCAGAAACAAGACAGTCAGGTTCCTGCCCCCATGGGGCAACCTCACCATTTAGTGGTTAGGTGCAAATGCTGGAACCACTTGGCCTGGCTTTGAATCATGGCTCTCCCACATTCCAATTGTGAGGCTTTTGGAAAATTTGCTCAATTTTTCTGAGCTTCAGTTTTGTCATTTTTAAAATGGGGATAAAAATATGACACCTCCAAGAGCTATTGTGAGGATCAAGTAATATAAATGTCAAGTGCTTTACTGTGTCAAGCACATAGTAAATATTCAGCAAATGTGAACTATTGTCAACTATTATTGTCACTATCTGCTAGGCACTGTGCAAGGTGCTGGGTATGGAGAGAATAAAACACACGGCCCCTGCCATTATGAAACTTATATTTTACTGGGGGGTGACAGACAATAGACAAATAATCAAGTGAACATAAAGTAAGGCAGATGTTAACAAGTAATATGGAGAAAAACAAAAAACAGTGAAAAATAGTGAATAAGAAAGCGACATGAACCTACCCTGAGAATAGAAGAGAAGAAACAAGATTAATACAAAGCACACATTTCTCTAGCACACTTGAACCCCAACCTGAAAAAGTATAAAAGAATCACTCCACTATATCCTTGAAAAACGTGAGAACATAATGTTGCCCCGACTTTGCAAGAAAGAACATGCAGAATATATTCAAGTTGATGAGGCAAACCAGTGGCAAGATAATACCTAGTACATCTCATTGCTTTTATCAATGTAATCCTCAAAAGTATCTTTAAGTGGCTTCTAAAATGGAATTAATTATTCATCAGAAGCCTCTGGGGCAAGAAGAACTTACCAATCACAGTTTTATTTACCCTCATCACCTGCTGTTTGCTCTGGACTTATTTAAAGTCATAATCGTATCTCCTGTGATGGAGGATTTGGGTTGCTTTGTGGTCACATATGGAAAATATTATATATCCACATCAAATGTAAATGTGGTCTCTCCTAGTAGAAACCCATGTCATTTCCCTAGAATTAGACCATGCTGACCCTGAAGGCATATGAAATTGAAGTCTACAGGGAGTCCTCAAGAAAAAATATCTTTAAAGGATCCACAGGAGGGAATAGTTACTTAGTTCTTTCATAGCACTTTGTAATTACTGCTCATTAACACAAACACACACACGCAAAACTTAAAGAAGAAATGAGCGTACTGATTTGCAATATTATTGATATCTTGGTCCAAAGGGGTTGTTTTGCTTTATCCGTGCCAGAACAATGAGAGAAATCCTCAACACCTGCTAAAAGCTGAGAACCCTCCCCTCCAAGTTCCCTTTGTGTCCCTGGGAGAGGAACAGAAAGGATTCACCCCCAGACTCAGAGCAGGCTCAGGGCCTCCCCAACCCCCACCCCTGGCACTGGGTTGTTCAATGCTCCTCAGTCACTCTCTTGAATTTCTTAAGTGGCGCTTTGGATTTGCACAGGGAAATGCTTTGGAGCCTCAGCTCACGGGCGGTCCTGCCTCCGGCACCTGCGATCCGGTTTCCCCTCCTCGCTCCTGCCCAGCCACCGCGGCCGCCGTCCGATGGGGCCGCCGGATCCAGTCCACGCATGGGGCCCGCGTTCCATCCTCGCGCTCCTCCCGGGAGGTGCCCGCGCGCAAGTAGGATCCGGGCCGGGGGCACCCACGGCTCCGAGCCCGCTCCCGACACGTGTTTCAAGGTGGGACACGGCGTTGGCAGCGCCACCGTGTGTTGAGCAAGTGACTCTGCGAGGGACAGTCTTACCCGCCCTGACGCAGCTACTGAATGTGATCCTCTTGGGGTGGCCACGGCCGGGAGTTGGGGCTGTGGACTGTGAGAAGCTGGGACTGACTTCCCCGCCCCGGGGGCTGGAGCGGACCTCGGCAGCCTATGGGCTACACATGCGCCCTGGCGCCTGGGAAGATCAAAGGAACTCAACGTTAAACATCAAATTAAAAATACCACCAACAGTCGAGAGAGAAGCGTGGAAGCAAGGCAACAGTTTTATATTTTATTGCCTTTAAGGGCACTTTTTTCTTGTTTTTTGAACGAGACTCCACATTTTCATTTTGCACCAGGCTCTGCAAAATATATAACCTGCCCTCCCCAGACCAAGTACCAAGGCTGTGCCAGGCAACACGTAGATTAAAGAACTTGGGTTTTTGAGCCAGACTGCCTGGGCCCGTCCCTGGACTCCACCATGTGGAAAATGCATTTAACATCTCTGCTTCAGTTTGCTCTTCTGTAAAATGGGGATAATATCTCAGAGTACCTGGAAGATAGTAAGGCTTCACTAAATATTAGCAATTATTATTTCATGGAATCTATGAACTGAGTATAATTATTTCCATTTTACAGGTTAGAAAAACTAAGGCATAGTGGAAAGCACCTTTCCCTAGTCCTAAATAGCAGAGCCAAGACTTTAAAGCAGTCTCTTCTCACTCTAGGGTGCCTGTCTTTTTACTAACCATGTAGCCTGCAGCTTCGTACTATACACAATTATGAAACACCGTGCAGTCATGTGCAAGATATTGAAACCGATCTCCACCAAAGTGTGCCGTAGACTCAGTGGCTAGCACAAATCTAGGATGCTGTAGATGTTCAAAGAATGTTTAACAAAAATGAATAGAGAATGAACAAATGTCTCGAAAGCAGCATTTTAAAATGTTTTCCCCACAACTGTACATCCAAATGGCAGAGAAGAGTGAACTCTTACCGGTTGTCAGGAGAGGGGGAGGGCTTGAGGGAGTAGGATGTACAGCTGTAAGATTACAATTCTTTCTCTGATGTTCCATTTTAACTGAAATACTTGTGTGTATTTGGCATTCTACTGAAGAATTTATATTTTTAAAGAAAATTAGTGGGATATTCCCAAAATATTTGAGCAAGTGCATTTTCCATGAAAATATTTAAGATTTGGGGTACCGATCACTTGGCAGATCCCACGGACCCCAGCCAGGGGAACCACGTGCTACTTATGTTTCCCCAGCTATCACAACCTGGTTCAAGTGCAACCCAGCAGCAGAGAATTTAAGTTTCCTCAAACACTTCTCAGCTAAAGGCAAGAACTCCAAAGGAATAACAGTGTGTGAAACAATAAAGGGGAAAAAATACCAGTTCTTAAAGAGATTCTAATTCCATACTTCTCAAAGCTCGACATCCCAGACACCTGCATTAATTTACCTGGGATGGGGTGGGGTGTGACTGTTTATTAAAAATTCAGATTCCTGTCCTCCACCACAGACCCACTGAATCTTAAAGTCAGAGAGATCTTTGAATCTGCATTTTTACCAGCTCACTAGTTGTTCCTTACTCTAATGTATGGGGATCATTCTTACATGAGCTTTCTATCATTTGGAACAGCAATTTTCAAAAATTCCATAATTATAGGAGTCAACTAGAGTCTCCAGTAAAAATCCAGATTCTCTGAGCAACAAGCCCCTCAGAGATTCCAATTCAGTAAGTCTGGAATCTGCATCTTAACAAGTAGCCTGCCCCCTTCCCACCCCATACCTCTGATGCAGGTGGCCCTCAGACCACACCTCATTAAATACCAACATTTTTTTAAAAAGCCTAAAATTCTTAGCTTTTAGTATTTTAGAACATTCATGATTAAACTTCAAATCTTTTAAAATCCAATAAATGTTTACTGAGCATCTACTATATGGTAGGGCCAGGGATGGAAAGACAAATTGGTCTTTTTCTAAAAGCAATCAGAGTTCAGGAGGAAGAAACAGCCAGGTAAGCAATAGCTACCAAACATTTTAATCAGATCATATAAGTATATAACCTCTTAAAATGCTGAATAACGTTGTTGATCATATACTATGATTCTACAACAGATATAGTAGAGCTCATAGTTCCTACAGTAATTGTAGCCACCATGTATTGATTTCTTATTATATGCAAGATGCATTCCTGCTATATGCTAGGTGCTGAGACAGAGACATTTTTCAAACAATAACTACTCAACAAACTTGCGTAGTTAATTTTCAGAACTACTTTTTACATATTCAGAAACTGGCTCAAAGGATTTTAAATACATCTTGCATCTCAGTGCAAGATGTCAAAGTGAATAAAGAGCAGAGGCTGATTGTGAACCTAGGTCTGCCTCACCCTAAAAGCTGTTATCCTTCTAAGAAAAGCTGCCTCCTTACATTTATGCATTCTTGGGGTTTACACTGTATTTTCAATTACAAAATTCTAAATTGATTCACACTGCAGCAGTACAAAATTATTTTTTATTCCTATCTTGCCGATGAGAAAACTGAGGTTCTGAGAGGTTAAGGAACATACCTGTGAAACATGAAAGATCATCAAACTTGAAACCAAGACTCTATGAAAACCAATGGTATTTTCATGACACTATATATTAATATATATCCATCAGCTATGTTACACTATGCTATATTGAAAACAACAAACAAAATAATAACCCACAATTTCAGTGGTTGATGATAAATTTTACTTACTGCTCACATCAATGTCTGTTGCAGATGGGCTTCAGGTGAACTCCACATCTTCTGCATTCCAGGGCAGTTCTTACTCTGGAAGGTGAGTCTGCCCTTGTAGCAAAGGGGAAAAGCAATGGTGGAACTGTGCGATAGCTCTGAATGCTTCCACTTGAAGGTGACATATGTCAGGACTTATTATTATTTAAATAGACAAAGCAAGTCATACAGCCAGCTGCTATCCAGGTGCTACTGAGAAATGATACTTCTTTCCTGAGCAGACAGATTTGGCATACGTAAGCACTTCTGCTGCTGAGATCCTTTTTGAGCTGTGAAGTGGTGTCATTCTCTGCCATCAGCAGGACACTAACTGTAAATTGTCATGGCACTCAGACACAGAATGTCAAAGACACAGGGAAAGAGATGTGGAGAAGCATTTCTTCAGAGCCTCAACAGTGATAATCACAAGAGGATATGTTCAGATTTTGAGGTTGCCCCCTGACTGAAACAGATGGACTCATAGGCTCTTTGATAACTATATTCGTGTGTATTTGTGGGGCCCAATTGAACCCCAGTAATAATTATTGCATAAATCAGCATCTTTCAACTTCTAAATTGTGTGGGTAGTCAGTTGTGAAGTGTGTTGTAATTCATTGTTAATGATAAGTACTACAGTTTTTAAATAATTGGCATTTTTAAATGAATGGGGATAAATTCTAGGACATCCTTTAAGTTTTAGTATGCTTCATTTCTTCACATCCTGATGTTTTCTTGAATAGGAGAGAAAGGGGTGAGGTTACAGCTACTTTCTAAAGAATTGTGTTTAACCATGATTACACACGTGGGTGTGTGTCACATATGCAAACTTTAATTTGCATGTATGTTGTGGCTAAAAAAACAGGTTGAAAACTACTTACCTAAACCACAATCCCATTTATCATTTCTGTATCATTGCAAATAATTCCATGTGTGTTCTCACTAGCCAGACAGAAGTATCCCAAGAACAAGAACCATATTTCCTCCTTTCCTTGTATTGATCCCAGCTGAGTCTCATACTATTAGAAGAAATCATCACATGGCACAGGTAGGCAACTGTTTTCCCCATGAAGAGCCATTGATCCATGGAGCAGGACAATCTAACAATGAGCACACAGTAATAAAAAATTTTTATTAAGACATGTTGTCTTAGTCTATTTAGCATTGCTATAAAGGAACATCTGAGACTGGGTAATTTATTGATATAAAGAAAAGAGGTTTATTTGGGTCACTGCAGATTCTTGTACTGCAGGCTATACAAGAAGCATGGCACCAGCACCTGCTTCTGGGGAGGGGATCGGGCTGCTTCCACTCACAGAGAAAGGCAAAGCAGAGCTGAGACGTGCAGAGATCACATGGCGAAAGAGGAAGCAAGGAGGAGGGTGTGCGGAGGTGCCAGGCTCTTTTTTAACAACCAGCTCTTGTGGGAACTCATACAGCAAGAACTCACTCATTTCTGAGAAGCCAGCCCCAAGCCATTCATAAGGGATCCCACCCCATGAACAAAATAACTTCCATTAGGTGCCACCTCAATATTGGAGATCAAATTTCAACATGAGATTTAGGGAGCAAACATTCAAACTATAGCACATGTAGAAGTAAAAACCATTTTATCTATAAATTTTCTAAGTTGAAACAGAGCTAAATGATAAGAATTGCCCCTTCATCTCACAGAGATGGACAAACAGAAAATATTTTTGAATAATTACAGTAAAGCTTACAGCCTGCCAAGAAAGAATTAGCATTAATGAACTTATCTAAGCCAGAAGATATTAAGTTGTGGGCAGTATCTAATGATTAGCTTTTTCCCACACCTTGACCTGAAACTGGGGGGTGGGCAGTGAGTATTCCACAGTAATATTTATAGTCAGGAATTCTGGGGAGTCAAGTAGCAAATGAATCTCATCCAGCCCAGAGCTGAGATTTCAAAAATGGAAAAGAAGAATTACTTGTTCAATGACCAGAATATGTCTTACTTCACTTACTTTCAACTCAAGTGTTTTTGAGCTACCTAGTTACAAAAAATTAAAGTATACAGAAAAAGCACAAGTATATTTTAGATATTCTGTTCCTAACTTAGACATAAAACTATGAGAAATCTGAGTTTTCACTTATGATGATAGCTGCCCCTGAACAAGTGAGGAAACAGAAGGGCTTTTATTTTCTTTAAAAAGGCAGGCAGCCTTAGAAACCCTCCTCAAAACAAAAACTTGATATATCTGCTATCTTTTTTTCCCTTTGAAGTCAATAGGAATTAAGTCTTGAAGATATACAAAGCAGAGAAAACCAGTACTCCTACCTCTCATAGAAATAACCAAGCTTCGGGGGGCTTTACCTAGGAACACAAAGTGGTTAAATGATTCAAATACAGACTCATTTCCCCAAGACACGGTCATCTATTTTATTTTTAATTTTATTTATATGTTAGCAGATTGATTGCATGAAAGATTTGAATCATACACAATGCTTTCTTTTAAACTATGATAGCTCAAATGTTAAACCTCCCTAAAGGCTCTGCCAATGGTAGCACATCTAGTAAGTGAAAATATATGTATGATAGAAAAATAATTACAATTGCTGGGGGGGGAGCTATTTAATTATTAAAAGGAAATTATTTCCACATAGATCCTTTCAAGCAGGGTCAATGCCTGAAATTTATTTGGATAGGCAGAGTGCTTAGTGTTCCTGGCAGGAAACTGGTTTGTCCACTAAGGACGGACTTCCACTTGAAAGAAGGAAAGAACACTGAGTGCATTATTAGGTGCTTATGCTTAGTGAAGTGACACTGTACTTTTATGGGAATAAGGAAATGCCCCCTCTCTTCTCATTAGCTTACATGTTCTGGTTTCCCCTCTCTGTGTTTGACTGTGGCTTTGGCTAAGCCCTGATTTATGCCACCTCCCAGCGAGGTGGCACCAGGTGAGGCTCTGCCTCTAGCTTCAGTCCCCACGCAGAGGGGAGCAAAGGGTGGAGACAGCAGGGGCTGCTCGGGGCAGTGCTAGGAGCTCCAGCTCTGGGCTTGCTGGACGGGGTTTGAATCCCAGCTCTGGGGGAGCTTCAGGCACATCATTTAACACCCTGAACCTCGTTTTCCCTTTTGAAAAAATAAAGAAAAATGGAATCTAGTAGGATGAGTTGGTTTTAGGATTTCAGATTATCATCTATGTAAGGTGTGTATATATATGCACATATGTCCCCCAGGAGCAACGGTTCTATATTTATTCATTCCGTGTTCACAGAAACTTTATACAGCATAACTACCATGAATAATGAGAATTGACTGCATATGTATTTTTACTACTGCATGTGTGGGAGTGTGTGTATGTGTATTATCTATTTGATTTTTACGATTATGGGAGAACAGAGTCTGAGAGGAACATAAAAAAGGGTACATACTCTTAAGGTTTAAGGGGAAGGCAAGATCACAGTCTAGGCCGTCAGCGTGATTTCAGACAATGGGCTCATATGGGATGAGGAAGACAGGGAAAGGCTCTACCTGACCACGTGGGCAAAGCTGTGGTGAAGAAGATCTCAACATAGAAGTACTAACCTTTTTCAGGTATTCTAGGAATTAGTACATAGGGAAGATTCAGAGATAATTCTGAGACTGGGAGGTGAACAGAAAGGCAAGACATAAGTAAACTTAGCCAAGAAAAGTGAGAGGATGCTTGCAGCTGCTGAACCATGAGTCTACACAAGAAGTCGTGTGAGCGACTGGCAGAGGGGTCCAGATGTCAGCGTGGAGAGCTGTGGAGGGGCTGCAACGGGAGAATTGGGAGCCCAGCTGTGGGAAAACCAGGGGTCTAGGAGGCTGAGAGGAGGCCAAGGAGCCATGCTAGAGCCCATAGCTGAAATCAAGTGCTGAATGGGTGCCATAACCCATAAAAAGGTTAACACAACTTTACCTATGAAATATATAAAAAGTTCGGCTTTTTTTTTTTTTTACTTCCATCACCAGTCTGAGCAGTCTTCCTTTTAAGACTAATTTTTTTTAAAGAAACTGAGAAAATGTTTGCAAACCTCCAACTACAAAGAGAATGACGGGCAGTGGTCCCAGCAGTAGTGCTCAGAGCTCCATCGCCACGTCTGGACAGAGGTCGTGCTTTCCATGGCTGCTTTCACTGGGGCAGGCTCGTTACTGAGGGACGGGGGACTTTTCTGATGGCAACTGTGGCTTCAGGACCTCCCCATGACCTTTCCAAACCTTCCTCAGGCAGCACAGAGGTTAGCACACCTCCACCCAACCCTCCCTCCAGGTCTCCTTGTCCCCATGTCACAACTGCATCCCAGTGCGATGGCCTCGCCCTGTTCCTTCTCCATTGCCTCCCACAGGGCGGTTCCCCTAATAAAATCCTTACGTGTTTAATCATGTCATCTGCTTCTCAGGTGACCTGGACCAACAAAAGAACCACATTTCTTATGCTTCATGAAAGTTACTGAGTTATGAACAACAACAAAAAAAAAAAAAAAAAAAAAAACACCAGAGAACTTGGAAATTGCACCGTGTGCTCAGTAGTCACTTGCTCTCTGCTACATGATTCACTCTACTCTCAAGACTCAAGGCCACCGAGGTCTAGATTCAAGATGACAGGCTACTTATACAGTGCAGACTATGTGCTTAATTTAGGACCTTTAAAGATCACATGTAAATGGATGTTAAATCCACTAATGTCATGAATCTATTCTACCGAGCATCTGAAATACTTTAGGCATCAAAACCAGATAGCAGTTGAGAGAGGCCGGGCCTTTGTGCCACGTGCCCTCCCTGTCTGCCTTTCCCTGCCCGTCCTACCCAGTGAACTTCCGCTTGTTCTTCAAAACGCAACTCAAAGTGTGCCTCATCTAGGACACCTTCTCCGATTTCCCTGGCCAAATGACCTCCCTGTACTCTGTGCTTCTTTAAGGATTTGTACCTAACTTTACTGAAATTCCTATCAATTAGAATTTTTTTTCAGGTGCCAGTAATTCAATAGGTGACTAAAAGTGCCTGAAACAACAGATTATTATTACTAGTACCTCACAGAACAAGAATTCTGGAAAGTTGGTGGTGTGGTTGGTTTAGTTGTTCTAGAGTGTTATCAAGGACATACTTCCTTTCTATCTGTCCATCAATCATCCCCAGTGAGTTGGCAATATGGCCCCTCAAGCTCCAACCACCGTCACTTCAAAAACCACACTCAAAGTCAGGAAAAGAAGGAGAGACAGTCTACCCACTTGTCTCTCATTTTTTATGAGGAAGGAAATGCTTTCCAGGTATTCCCCCAGAATATTCTACCTTTTTTCTCATTGGCCACATGGCCATCCCAACCAATCATAGCAAAGGGGAATAGGATTACATGATTGGCTTAAAGCAATAATGATTTCTCCCAAAATTGGGGGCCCATCTCCTTTGAGCATATTGCTTTTTTTTTTTTTCCTCTCTCCTTTCCCTAAATCAAGGACCTGTTAGCCAGGAAGACAGGAAGAGTGGCTGTTGAACAGAGAACCAGCAGTGTCTGCCTCACTCCTAACTCGAGTTGCCAGTTTACCTGCTTCTTTCTGCTGCCACACTCCACAGACCTTGGAAGGCAGGAACTCTGTCTCATTCGTCTTCACATCATCCGTAACTGGCCCACAGTAGCATTCAAGAAAAGTTTGTGGAACATTTGAAACACTCATTTATTTGTCGAATAAATAAATGCAGCACACATAGAAAACTATAGGAATGCTAAAAATATGCTCACAAAATAAAACATCAGACTTTCCAACACTTCCTCTGAAAAAGTAATAGGAATGTGAGTTCAACTGTAGAGAATAAGAGACTCTGAATAAAAAGGGTAAATATTTAAGCTGAAATTACAACATAAACATTCTGACTCAATAGCCCATGGTTAAAATCCCAGACCCACTAGCTTTCTGACTTATACTTCAAATATGGTTATAGTGCCTCACTCAGGGGCACAACCACCACTTAAATAGCGACCATGGAATATGTCGTAGCACACCAAGAGGTGCTTACGCTGGTTAAAATGAACGCTAATAAAATTTTACTGGAGGCCACAGACAACCACAACCAAAAAAGAGTTTTGATTTTATGTGAGATCCACTACTTACCAAAGCCTTTTGCAATTCTTGGACTTAAGAGATTATCAAGAAACAAACTAAATTTTTCTGAATTGGGTCCCTTCAACAATTCAGATTACACTCCCCTGGTACTTTTGTTTGCAATTGCATGTTTATAACCTTCTCAGTCTAAGACTGGAAGTCAGATATTAATTGCTCTCCAAGGATGGCTTTGCCTAATTTGGGACCAGGCCAGATTTTATTAAAAGTTTTCCTCAATCAACAACCTTTTTGAAAAGTCTAATTTATAGAAAGCATGGACATATCCAGAGATAAACAACTTTCTAAAGGATGTGGATAGGGTATAAAAATCACTCCATAAACTCAACTATGTGTGTAAGAACATTTGCAACTATTTATTTTCCATAAAAATAATTATTTTATGGAAAATAACTCTTCATGGAAAATAATACATTATGAGCTTCCATTAGGCCATACAAGTAGAAAATTTAACTTCATCATTAGGGTTTCTTGTCCACCCATACATACCAACATGAGTTTGTGGCACAGTTCCAGGATCCTATGCAGTTCCAAGATATCTTGAGGGGAGAAAGGACCCTCTGGTTACTGGCCGTCCATCCACAAATTTTCCCACACCCCCAAATTACTGTTCGGCCATTTTTCCACTGATATGGGATCCACAGACATTTTCTCCTCTTCTCCACTCCTCCCTCCCAACCCCCCCAAAATATTTCTTTTCATGAGAGAGTAACTATTGCTGATAGTGAAACATAAAAGTTGATTCTAAATAAATAAGGCTGCTTTCTGTATTATTCACATGTAGTTCTGAAATTTTTTAAAGAATTTTTTTTTACACAGGACACAAAATTGTTTCTACTGCTACAGAAAGGCAGTGAGGCACAGCGGTTATGAGCATGAACTCTGGAGCCAGTCTTCCCAGGTTGGATGTGTGACCCTGAGCAATTTACTTCACCTCAGTTTCTGCATCTGTAAAATGGGGATAATGGACTATTTCAAAGGAAGTGGTATGAGGATTAAATGAGTTAAAATATGTATTCAGAACAGTATCTAACATTTAATAGGTACTGTAACTACTAGTATTTTATGTCTATAATATTGAAAACTGAAACTTTAAAATTTATACAAGTTGAGCATCCCTAGTCCAAAAATCTGAAATCCAAAAGTGTCAAAATCCAAAACTTTTTGAGTGCAGACATGATGCCACATGTGGAAAATTCTACACCTGATCTCATGTGATACATCATAGTCAAAACTGTTTCACACACAAAATTATTAAAAATATTGTATAAAATTACCTTTGAGCTACGTATATGATGTGTATTTGAAACAAATAAATTTTGTGTTTAGACTTGTGTTCTATCCTCAAGACATCTCATTATGTATATCCAAATATTCCAAAATCTGAAAAAATCTGAAATCTAAAACACTTCAAGTCCTGAGCATTTCAGATAGGGAACATTCAATCTGTATTATATTTATTTTTTTTCATACATTCAATAAAAGACCTGTTATCAATTGGATGTTGAAACTTCCATAATAAATAGGTTGGGAATAGAAGAGCCAGACAAGTCAAGGTGGATGAGTTAGTTCAGCCCCTTCAGAGAGGGGAAGCGCAGGATGCAGTGAGAAGACAAGGGTCATGTGACTATCCTGGAGCCATGAGACCAACTTTATCAGGCAAAGTAGAGGGAGGCTCTTCCAAGAAGAGTAGCAGCATGCAAACCCTGGAAATAAAAGGAAACATGGCTTATTTGGAGAATTGCTAAGCATGCCAAGGAGATCAAGGCAATGGTATTGCTTTAGAGAGACAGAATGCTCGAGACAGAAGTATGGGCCAAATCATCACAGCCCTGTGCACCCAGTGAAGGTATTTGCACTTCATCTTGAAGGTTCAGGGAGCCTCTGAGGAGCAATGGTGATGACTGGATGAATCCAACAGGCATGTCACTATGGAAGATGGAAGTGCTGAAGGGATAAGACTGGAACAGGGACACTTCTCTGGAGTCCATGGCAGTTATCCAGGTGGAAAAAAAAAAATGAAGCAGTAAATTAAAGTACAATAGTGGCAATGGGGGTAAAGAAAAGATAGAAGCCTCGAGAGACATTCAGGTTACAAACATGATAGTTCTAGTGAATTTGGGGGCTGAGGGCGAGGAAGGAATACATAAACACCCAAATTCCTAGCTCGAGCAACTAAGTGGATGGGAGACAGAAAAGCAAATCTAGAGGAAGTCTTCTGCCTACAACCTCCTCCTGCAGAAAGCCTGTGACTCTGATACTTGCTTGCTACAGTCTGGGCTCTAAGCCACCTCTCCAAGTGGGCTTCCCTAACTCTGCCCCCTAACATGGAAATGCCATTATCCTCCAGCTCCTACTTACCCTGCTTTATTTTACTTCGATGCATCCATCTGTTTGTGACAGCACACTATATTGTTTTCTGCTCGTCTCTCTTGCTAGAACATAAGCTCCACAAAGGTAGGAACAGATATCTGTCTTGTCCACTCCAGAGTGAACATCCAGAAACCTGTGTGTCTGGCACATATTAGCTGCTCAGTAAATATTCGTTGCATGACTAACTGAGGAGTTCAGTCTGGGACATGTTAAATGTTAGGTTACTGCAGGACCTACAGTTGGACTTAGGAGAAGTTCAGTAAGCAATGAAAGTATGGGTGTGACACTCACAAGGAAAACCAGGGCTACATATAGTGGTGCTGATGTCACCAGCATAGCAATGAGCATAGCCAGGAGTGAGGGGGCAGGGAGTGGCATCCCCCCAAAGGGAGTGAAAAAAAAAGCCAAGGATGGATTCCTGAGAACTTCTACACTTAAGAGAGAAGAATAAGAATCTGAAGAGTATTTAGGGTAGTTGAGGAAGAACCAGGAGGAAGTGATACTACGAAAGGCAGAGAGGAAACAGTTTCAAGAAGGTTTGATTAACAGGGCCAAACACCACAGAAGAGCCAAGAGGATAAGGACAAAAAAAAAGTTCCATTTACACATCTATAGCTCCCCCCCCAACCTCTCTCTCTCCAGTAAATACCTAATGGAAAATGACAAGATTGAAGAACCAAGCCATTTTTATTTTGATCTTTAACCACAACTCCATATTAGCAATCATTTCTTTAACTGGAAATTTGTATTACATCTTCTTTTTACAGTTTCTAGCCTGTGCATTGCTGTATTTAACCACTATACGATCACGGTGCGCCACTTGGAAGGCAACTATTGCTGTATTTAAAATATATGTGTGTGTGTGTGTGTGTGTACACCTATACACACACACACACACACACACACAAAGTGACAGAAACAGCCTTAAAAAATTAATCCCTCCATAAATAGCTCACTGAATTCCATGGTGAGCATAATGTAGAAAAAAAAATTAATCCTAATGAAGTTATTTTCAAAGTCAAAAGTCATTTCAGTTCCAGGCCAGAGCTCCCAGGCTCCCACATGAAAAGTTCTGAAGGAAAAACCTGGATAACATTTCTGATTGCCTCACAAGGACATCCAGACTATCTGATTCATAACTCCCAGGAGGTCAGACTGACCCAGCATTTGTCCTTATAAAAGCCAAAAACTCTTTCCTTGTGTTGCAATGGCCTTATCACATGACCTCAGCTAGCCTAGAGGAGAGCAGGTGGGTGTGACATTAAAATGTGATATGAAGTTCACCAAGCCCTGGGAACTTCGGGAAGGGCCTGGACTTGCTCCAGAAAGCTTGCCCATCCCGTTGGGCAAGGGGGGAGGGGCCTGAGAGAATGATTAACAGCTGGAGCAGCTCGGAGCTGAATCCCATCTCAGGCACACTGTTCCAGGCTGAGAAGAGAGGAGAGGAGGGGAGGGGCAAGTTGGCGTCTTTCTGGCCTGTTTAGGGTTAGGCTTCCTGCACATTCGAATCACCTGGGAAGCTTTTAAAACTCTGGTATGCTGGGCTAGTACCCACACATCAGGATGTTTTTAAGCTTCCCAGGTGATCCCAACGTGTGACCAAATTTAGAACTTTGATACAACGGTCTATCCTAGGATCGCTGCTGGGAGGACATTTGCCAGGCGTGGTTATCACGGACTCCCTGGAGGGGGTCAGTGGTCTTCATGGAGAGCAGGGAAATCCCTTGACCTTGTCTCGTTAATCAGGGCAAGTAGCAGCAGTTTCACATGGCACGTGACCTCCATGGCAACCAAAAAAAAAAAGAATTAGTCACTTCAGCTGAGATGCTGCTTAAGGCAAACAAATTTCCTCTATGCTCCTCATTCACCCAACAAAACACAGCTTTTTGATCCATTTCAAAGCAAGATTTTGAGTTACGGAGACTGTATTCTTGGTTCTATAAAGACATACAATTTCAAGTGTGATCCCTGAGAAGCAGTTTTGGCAACTTTGGGAAGCTTGGTGCAAGCTCAGAATCGCTGGCTCTACCCCAGACCGGCTCAAAACTGTGTAAATATTGCTATGTGGCACACAATGCAATCGAATATTTTTACTGTATTGAAATATCGGAAAGAGAGAAAGAAATGTTCGTAGACTGACAAGTCATTGAGAAAGACTTGAAAAAAGAAGTAAAACAAGCATGTCAAAGAGAGGAAAAGCAAAATATAACCTTGGTTCATTGGAAACTGATTTTTTATTGTCTGTTTTCGTTTTGTTTTGTAATTACCACCAGGAAGTGGCTATACTGGGTAAGGATTTTTTTTAAACTTAAAGGAGAGAAACTGAATGGTCAACCAAAATCTTAAGGTCAAATAATTAAGAATTTCTGGGGGAAGAAAATAAGGTCATAGTCTGTGAATCAGGAACCATAGGCTATTAACCCAATAATTAATTTAGTGGGTCCAAATTAATGACTGCTTATCATACGACTCTCCCTAAGTCTCAATTTCCTCATGTTCAAAATAACATATTTAAGTTGAAGCATCGAGGTTTCTTCTTGCTAAGAATTTTAACATTTGAAAATCCTTGACATCAAATTTCCAATCACGATTGAAAATAGTTTCAAGTCACACACAGTTTTAAGGAGCATTTTACCACTAGATGGCAATGTTGACTCAAAAATGCCAGAAACCAATGTAAACAGTCTTCATGTCCAGTATTTTGTGGCTAAGTTAAATCTGTTTTCCAAGGCTTGGGATATCCAAAAAGTTTAAGAATTGCACTACTATGCAGTAAAGACCTAGAAGCGAAATATGTAGATTTGGGAACTATTCAGTAAACTTTAGAAGAAAGAAAAGCGACTGCCAAGGTTAACAGAGTCCGAAACACAGCAGGCCTGGCACAGGGGTTCACAGGATGGATGGCCAGGGAGGAAATTCAGTACATCTGGATAACCAAAGGATTCCTGATCCTGGGAATGCCCCCAGGACACTGCTGGCTCTTTAGGCTGATACATCATTCATTCTTGGTACCTTGAGAGGTTAAACACATACCGTGATCCGAGTGCTGGCAAGCAAATCATTCATCACAATTTTTCCGACTTGTCCTATACCTGATTTTTAGCCATTATCTTCAATGTCTGGATTTTCCTATGGATTTATGATTTTGCTGTGCTCTAGAACTTAGGACTTAGGCTCTCTCCTAGGAATTCATGCCACTAACTTCACTGCCTTACCTTGATGCTGCCTCGTGGACCTCAGAGATGGCCCTAACTCAGGCAATACTTGCACCACCCTCCAGATTCCACACCTGCTAAATCTTGCCTCATCTTGAAACCCCACATACAGACGCTTTGAGCAAAGAATTATCAATGGTTACGGCTAGAAGAAATTGAGGTATCATCACATCTGTCCCTTTTATTTTTCAAGAAAGGAATAGCAATAATAAGTACTTAAATTCTAGGCTGAAAGTGATTTATGAGCCCCTATAACAAAAGTCCTGATACCAGCAGCTTCAGGGATGGTTGATTCAATGGCACAGTGACGTTATTGGGGCCCAGGTTCCCTCACTCTCTGGATTCTGCTATCCTCAGTGTGTTGGCTGAGATGCCTTTGCAGGGCCAAGGATGTTGTCTCAGCTCCAAGTACCACATCCTCCCACACCAACATCCGAAGGCATGGGGCATTTTCCCCTTGTGCATCTCTTACTAAAAACGGAAAGAACTTTCACAGAAACCCACCAGTAGCTTTGCCTTCGCAATTTATTGGCCAGAAGTGGGTCACCTGCCCAGTCTTCTATGAGTCACTGTTGGGAGAATGGAACCACCATAATTGGCTTTGACAAATGAGATCTGACTCACAGGAAGGAGGGGTGGCCACTGGCACAAAACTAAGTACCGCCAGCACGCAAGAAAGGAAAAATACAACTTGGGCAAGTGAGCCAGCACTGACTGCTGCATCAGGATAGTGTAACCGACCACTAGGATGTCACTGTGTTTGAGAAACAGGAGAGATCAGAAAACAAGACATCCAGGCAACTCAGAGTCAGACTATTCCTTTAACATAGGCCATTCGTCCCACCATGACCTTCATTAGTCAGCTGATAGGAAGCTGATAGTCTCTGCTACTTCTCACATCAACTTCTCAGCTTCAGCACACTTTGCTCACATGCATGCATCATTGTTCACTTGTCAAGCTCTTACGAGCAGCAGTTTTTCACAATGAACCAAATGAGGATGGAAGGTCAAATTAGGCTCTTAATTTGTCATCCATTGATTCATGCACTGAAATTGAGCAAGCACTATAGCATGCTGTGATCCCCCACTCTTACAGAATTTACCCTCAATCGTTCTGTAATTATAAAAGCCCTATTTGGCAGCTGAGCCAAAAGATATCAAGACTGAACAGAAGCCCTCCGGAAACTTTCCTTAAGCCAGTGGTTCTCACACTTGGGAGTGCATCAGAACCACCTGGAGACCTGGTTCAAACACATGTTGCTGGGCTCCATTGCCAGACTTTCAGATGCATTTCTAACTGTTAATAGTTCCAGGAGATGCTGATACTGCTGCTTCAGGGACCCCTTTGAGGATCATGGCTCTAGGGAAGTCTAAGAAACTCAAAACTGTTCTGAACTGCTACAGCCTTTGCTTTAATCATTTCTGTGATTGAAACTTTCCAAGTCCCAAAGGCTACCATAAGACCTAGCTCATTCACACAAAGTTGATTTAATTTCTGTGTATTTGGAAAGTATTACATCTATATCTGGTGGTTCCTAGACCTCAGGTACTCTTCTAACACATGCACACACACACACACACACACACAGCTGGCTTTGGATGCACAGTTATTCACTTATGCATTAGAGGAAATATTTACTGAAGCTACTGTTTGCCAAACAGTGCACTAGACATTTCTAGAAGAAATTAAAATACATACAGACCCTTCCAAAAAGGGCTTTTATGCCATCAGAGAAGACCAAGCATGTACACACATGTAGTTACACATGTAATTATTATACAATTCAAGCTTGCAACAAAAGCCATAAAGGAGTGAGGTGGAATTTCGGGAGGTGAAATATTTTAGGGAGATAAGAAGAGGTTTGTTCTAAGAAGAGATAGTTAAGCGGGAGCTTTAAAGAATGGCAGAATTGGGGCACGGGGAGTGAAACACAGGCCAATTCAAAGTGTAAACAACGTGAGTCAAAGAACATAAGAAAAAGCATGAAGTATCCAGTGTATGGAAAATAAGCAGTTTGGTATTACTGGGGTGAAGATGCCTGAAATTGAACTAGATAGAGTGTTGAGATAAAGTGTTTAGTACCAGCATAAGGGAGTGAGTGTAAGTTTTTAAGTAGGGAGCTGAAATACTAAGGACTGTTAACCCGGCAGTGGTGTGCTAGTTGGCAGCTAGCTACCTTTAAGAAATAGTCAAGATACAAGATTAAATGAAAACTTCAACTGAGAATTCCCTTGGGCTTCTCTTGGGATAGTTCGGAAGTTATTCAATGCACAGTATCTATTTTTAAATGAAAAAGCTAATGCAGAAAACTCATTTATATGTCTACAAATAACTCATACAAACAAACAAACCCCATTTGAAATTTCATTTACAAAAAAGGCATTTTGTCAAGGCCACTGTATTACAAAAAAAGTCAGTCGTTAAAACCTTTTTGAATTTTAGAGGAAATCACATATTTAATACTTTTTTTAAAACATAAAGTTAAAGGAACCATTAATAGTTGCAACTTTCTCAACCAGAAATGTTATTCTGTAAACAGCAGATTTACAAATCTGGGTTTTCAACCAAAACTCCTCAGTATTTCTCCAAGTATCCCTGGTAGAATGTAAAATAGGTTTAGGTAAAAAGGGTTGGCTACATTTGTATTTCAATAATTACATATTTATTTTAAGATGTAATGAAAAAATATAACTAGTCCACCAGACACCATTAATTCAGATATTGTTTTTTAAATGTATATAATTTTAAATGACGAGTTAACTTAAAGACAAATATTATAATAAGTATATAATAATAATATGGTCATGTCAAAACCCTGCTGTTCAAGACCTCTGGTTTATCAGATTTTTATACCTCTGGGGATCTCAGACGTGCCCTAAAGCAGGGACTGGCAGTGATCATTTGATCTCATATATGACCAATACACAGACCAGTGAAAACACTGATTCCAATTAAAGAAAGTTCTGCCAAAGCAGTTTAGCGTGGGGCTGTGGAGGGGAAATGGCCTTAGAGTTCTTTTACTGTTTTTTTGAGCCGATTTGAAGGAGAAATAAATTGCAAAGACACCTGGGTGTGCAAACATGTCTTGGAGCCCCTTGACACTGCTGTTTCTCTTGAACCTCCCTGACCAGGTAACTGCCAGGGTAACAACCAAACCAATCAATCAATATAAAAAAATTAAGAAATGTCTTATTTTCAGAAACATAAAACCAACAGTCCATGGTACCCCCATGAATTCCTCAAAGTTAAAACCCTTCATTGTTCTTCTTATGAGAACACTCCACATCTTAGTTCCAGCTGCTATAATTAAATGCCATAGACTGGGTGACTTAAACAACAAACGTGTGTTTCTCACAGTTCTGGAGGCTGGAAGTTCAAGATCAGGGTGCCAACAGGGTTGGGTTCTGGTGAGGGTTTCTGGCTTGCAGGTGGCTGCCTTCTCACTGTGTGCTCCCGTGGCCTCTCCTTCTTCTAAGGACACTAATCTTAACAGATTAGGCCTCCGCCATTATGACTGTAATCTTAATTCCCTGCTTAAGGCTTTATCTCCAATACCGTCACATGGGAAGTTAGGGCTTCAACATACAAATTTGGGGAGATGCAATTCACTACACAGCACCCACTTTACAACCTTTCTTTTCTTTATCAAAGACTCTGTCGCCCTCTCAACCCACATATAATTATTTACTGCATGCCCCAAACGAATTTGAGAATACGTTTTCCAGGTCACTTACTATCCACATTGATAGTGAATTTATTATCCACATTGATAGTGAATTTAGATGGAGAAAACTACTGGACTTTGAACCACAGGTCTCCAATTACTCTCCAGAGATCTGTAAATTGGCAGGAATTCTAAGCAGCTGCAGGTGTGAATGAACTGGCTGCTTTCCCCTACCCCTCTATGTCAGGGGCAGCCATAGGTCTTCATGGAACATATTGAGATTCTCCCTCTCCTTCCATCTGAGTTAAAACCAAAACACTCAAACTCAGAAATATAACCTTGTTGAAAATGACAGTTCCCCCAGCCAGAAGATGCCCGTACTGACCTGTTCCCATAGTTTGATGAATTGAAAGCATTATTGTGCTGCAGCGAGAGAAACTCACATCTTCCTCCCTTCCATCGTACACATGCTCTGCTAAGGCTTAGTGCTGTCCTGGAGATGTCCCACCCCTTCAATAATATCTTAATACCTACTCAATTTACTCACCAGCCTTGTTCAAAACATAGATGCTCTCTGCCCACTTATAGATAGTTCAGTACTGTCTAAATGTTTAGGTGCTGAATGGTGTTATCTGGGTGGTATACTGGGCTTTAGGGTCAGATAGCTTTGTGGCCTTGGGGAGTATATCCGAAAAAAAGTGGATTTTTAGCTCTAAATCATAAAATGTCCCCCAAAATAGTGGCTTATGAAAAATACAATAAATAATCTCATATTACCCAAGTCTGGAGGGAGGCAATGCCTGGCATTCATGCAACATGCTTCACTGTGTTGGGAATAGCGTGTAGGATTCTCCTGGCCTCTTCCTGGTGGTCTCCAAAATCAAATGTGCCCTGAGAGTCTCTTTTATTCACTCAAAAAATATTGATTGAACACTACCGTATTTCAGGCACTATGCTAGGCTCTTCTGGAGCATATAAATACACACATAGGCCCTGCCTAGAAAGTCTTACATGACAGCAGAGAAAAACAAAGATGGAGACACATAACTTCAGCTTGAGGTTAAACAAGAACTACAAAGGAGGTGCAGATACTGTGTTGTGTAATCACAGTGCTTCGAGTTACAAGCAGAGAGGCAATAGTTGTGCTGTGGCCAGAAGTATGAGCAGGATTGGCACATGGAGGGATGGAGTACAGGTCACTCCAGACAGAATAGAGAACAAGAGCCAATGAACATCACCAAAAAAGCATTAGGGACTTTGGGGGAAAAGCTACTGAGCGTCATACATGTGCAAGCTGCCCAAAGACAAATAGGCATCCTGGAGACTGGAAGAACAGGGAAAAGGGGCTAAGGGGAAGCTCCCCCAGAAATTCCCATCACTCTCCCACCTGTGCCCCAAACACTGTGTCTCAGGGGCACCCCTGGCCGTAAGGGAGGCTCAGAAAGTGACTCTTTAGCTCATCCAGCCTCTACAATGGAGCCAGGCAAGGGAGGAGGGGGAAGGAGCGTGTGGGTTTAGCGGCCCAGGATGTCTATCACAGCAAGTCACTTAATCTTTCTGGGCCCCTGATTTCTTCTCTGAAAATGGGAATAATGATGCCTTCCTAGTGGGCCTATTGTGAGGATTAAATGAAACATGAAACGCCTATGTGTGTCCCAGCATCCAGCGTATAATAGGAGCCCAATATGTTCCTCGTCCCTCTGAGTTTATGTTTCTCAGTCACATCTAGTTTTTGCTCTCAGTGATTACGGACCAAATGTGACATTTACAATTATGACAAGTTAATTGACAGGATAATTGATTTTGCTCTCATTAAATTGGGACTCTTCTCTTTCTTTTTCTTTTTTTTTTAACAAGAGATAAAAACAGTTTTAATTATGAATGTATACATATGCAAGGGAGTTCACAAAGAAAACAATGTGTCTCTAGGAATCGGCCAGATGATTGAGGCTTATCTATCATTTTAGGTGGAACAAAGGAAAAGAAGCTTGGGCTTTCTGGGGAGGAGGGAGGTGGCAAGTGATGGGAAAGTGACCGGGCAAAGTTTTGTAAACAAAGGTTGTTTGGTAAGATTAGTCATGCATTCAGTCAGTGCCTTCTCCATAGATAAGCCTGGTTATATGTTTCCTCTTTCTGGTCCTCCTCTCCCAGAGAAAGAGACACCCTGACAAATGGAAATTTTCTTTATAAATGTAAATTTACAGAATGTCTTTTTTTCCTTTGGGTAAATACCCAGTACAGGGATTGCTGGATCAAATGGTAGTTCTACTTTTAGTTCTTTGAGGTATCTCCATATTTCTTCCCATAGAGGTTGCACTAGTTTGCAGTCCCACCAGCAGTGTATGGGTGTTCCCACCACTCCTCATCCACACCAACATGTGTTGCTTTGGGACTTTTTGATAAAAACCATTCTCACTGAAGTTAAGTCATATCTCATTGTGGTTTTGATTTGCATTTCCCTGATGATTAGAGATGTTGAGCATTTTTTCGTATCTTGTTGGCCATTAGTCTATCTTCTTTTGAAAAGTTTCTGTTCATGACCTTTGCCTACTTTTGAATAGGGTTGTTTGATTTTTTTTCTTGCTGATTTTTCTGAGTTCTATGTAGATTCTAGTTATCAGCCCTTTATTGGATGTGTAACATGAGAATGTTTTCTCCCACTCTATAGGTTGTCTGTTTGTTCTTGTGATAGTTTCCTTGGTTGTGCAGAAGCTTTTTAATTTGATTAGGTCCCACTTATTTATTTTTGTTGTTGCTGTGATTGCTTTTGGGGTCTTCATAAATTCTTTTCCTAGGCTGATATCTATAAGTTTTTCCGATGTTTTCTTCTAGAATTCTTATGGCTTCATGCCTTAGGTTTAAGTCTGTTATCCCTCATGAGTTGAGTTTTGTGAGAGGTGAGAGGTGCAGATCCTGTTTTAATCTTCTACACGTGGCTATCTAACTTTCCCAGCACCATTTATTGAATAGGGATTCTTTTCCCCAGTGTATGTTTTTGTCTGCTTTGTCAAAGATCAGATGGCTATATGAGGATGGTTTTACATCTGGGTTCTCAATACTGTTCCATTATAGCATCACAATTCACAATTGCAAAGATGTGGAAACAACCCAAGAGCCCATCAAATACATGAATGGATTAATAAAATGTGGTGTGTGTGTGTGTGTGTGTGTGTGTGTGTGTGTATACCGTGGACTACTACTCAGCCATCAAAAAAATGGTGAACTACCTATAGTATTATCCTGGATGGAGCTGGAGCCCATTCTTCTAAGTGAAGTATGGCAAGAATGGAACAAGAAACACCACATGTCCTCACCATTAAATTGGTACTAATCGATCAACGCTAATGTGCACATATGGGAAGTAACATTCATAGGGTGTTGGGCAAGTCAGAGTGGGGAGGAGGGGAGGGATAAATCCACACCTAATGGGTGCGGTGCATGCTGTCTGGGGGATGGGCACGCTTGTAGCTCTGACTCGGGCAGTGCAATGGCAATTTATGTAACCAATGCCTTTGTACCCCCATAATCCTCTGAAATAAAAATAAAATAAAATAAAAATGTAAATTTACAAAAAGAAAATTCTGCCCTGTTTTTAGAGCTTTTCCTGCATCTACTGGTTCTCAGCAGCCTTTAGCTCAAAATAATCCATGTGAAAGAGGCATATTTTGGGGTGGCATAATCTGAGAGCCTTCAGCCACTATTTGAGTATTCCTGCCCCTCCTTACCATGAAAGCCCAGCTCTGCCCTATGTGTGTAGTGAGACTTCCTGCCCTCCCCTAGCAATAGGAGATCCTAGTGGCTCCTAGATATTCTACCTAGTATGGGATATCTGACCCAGGGCATTTTCTGCCCCATAGTAGAAGCTTTTGTCTTTTAGTCTTCCCTCAGCAGCAATGAGACTGTACCACTGTACCTGCGCCTTGGAGGCCACAAATTTTGCTGCCTCCTCTCCTGACAGCTTACAACTTTTGCTTTGGGTGAAGGATCAGGCAGAAAGGCTGGGCTTCCTGCTTCCCCTGCCACTGCTACCCTGCCCCTGCAGTGGTGCCTCATCATGCCCTGCTGGCCTGCACTACCCACAGGGCTCTCTCCAGCCTCCCACCCTGATCCTTCTGGTGGACACGCATCTCTTTCTTATAGTAAGAAAGTGGTCACGGTTTTACTTCCCTTGCCTTGGAGATTTTGTGTTGCAAGGCTTCATGCAGCACCACCTGGTTTTCCAAAATCAATGCCCAAGCAACACTCTACCTCTCCCTCACTGTCCTTGGACATTTATGTATAGGAGACTTGACTCATTCTGGAGAATTATGTCACAGAGTCTGAGCGGTAGAGGGGAAGGGAGAATAGGGTTGGAGTTGAAGATGTGGGCATCAGAAGGAGACGTAAGATTTTGACAGTTTCCTCTCAAAACAGGAAGGGGTGAAGGCTTTGCTGATCTCTGCAGTATAACTTAGTAAGACACCTCCTCTTATCAAAGCCCATGTTCAAGCTTGACCTAAAAGCAGTCACCCTACTTGCTTTCCAAGATAATTAAAATATCAGTAGTGAGTGAGTACTATAAACTCAAAAGACCACAGGGGTTTCCTTAAATGCTCCAGACTATGAGCGGCCCTGGGATCTTCATGTGATCCTGGGGCCAGGTAAAGAATTCCAGATGACAGAGATGGATGTTCCCACCTGTCTTACAGAAGGGGAACATAGGTTCAATTTGACTTAAACAAATAACAGAAACATGACATTTCTTACACTAGTATAAAATTAACTTTCCCTTCAATTTATGTGATATGATGGGAATGGTACAATGCTCCTTCTGCCTGTGAGTACTCTATAAACATAGATAGAATAACTAATGCCTGGGACAGCCAAATGCCAAGGTCATCCATCATTAAAGGGGAAAACATCCAACAAGACCTGAGTATATATAGAATAGATTTAATTTATTGTTGACATTAGTTCAAGGAACGGTCAAAGTCATTGGCACCTTAATTATAATACAGTTGGCCCACACTCCTTACCCAGCGTGTAGCAGCAGTAACATGTCTGATGAAGCTCCTGTCCATCATTAAAGTTCAGGAAGGTAAGCCTTGATTCAGGCACTAAGACTATCCTTGTCTGTTTTATCCTGATGGAATGGTGATTACAGACTAAGCTCCTGGCTAATTTTGAACAATGTCAACACATAAAAAGAATTCCCTCCTTTGAAGATATGTAGGTAAGTTAGAATAAATCTTTTATGCATTAAAAAGTATTAATGTGTTTTAAGCCGGTATGTGATTCTAAGATTTAAGCTGGAATACTTACATTTTGGGAAACTCTCATCTGGCTCCATTGAAAGACTCTCCCCCAAGCTCCCACTCCTATCTCTTTTGAGACTACTGGAAGTTTCTAGAGCTGATGAAAGCACCTGTAGGGTAGAAGGACAAGCACAGGGAATGTGGTTTAGCAAGTCATTTGTAGAATTATTCTTGGCACCACTGGCACGGTGGGGGCTTCTGGCCAAATCTGTCTGGTTTTCCTCGTGTCGCACAGTCTGAGATGCATGACCTGTGACTGCTGAGACGGCACCAGGATAACATTCCTTCTCACTACAGCAGCCATTCTGCTCGAGTAGTCCTCAAAAAAGGGGACCATTTTTAGGTAGGAAAACAAGCTCCTTGTTGTGATCCAAAACCACCTCTCCTCTCTGGGTTCAGTGGGGGAAAGTTACAACACGCAAGGGACGGGCAGATCTCTCCCAGGCCCCCCAACACATATAAGCACATTTGATCCTCATGGTTACCCTATAATGTTATTCCCAGCAAGACTGTCACAGAATATATCCTTGTAGGCCAAGGCTTCGTAGCTGTTTGCCATGTGACAATTCTCCCTTTGTGTATGGAAACAATGGGCTTGACATCACCTGAATGCATAATATTCCAAGGCTTGGGCCATTCCATTCTCAAGAGATAATTTATATAAAATAAAAGGAGGAAAGTATGCAATTGCTGCAGTCTTTGTTTTGCCCTGTGTTGTGGGAGTTTTTTACCAAGCTCATTTCGCAGAGGAGACCCAAATGAGAAAGCAAGCCAAAGCATTCATAACAGAGTACCATCCCTGCAGATTAATTTGAGTTCAAAGAAAGGAGGTGGTCACCTTCCCTAGGGGGCACTCAAGGAACTGACTGTGCACCTGGCCTGTGGATGGCTTCATGTCTGTCTCCCAAGATTGAAGGGTGGACAGAAGATTTTCACTGCTTTAACATTATGAAACAAAGGGGAGAAAACTTCACCAGCAGAAGGCTGAGAAACCAGTATGGGCAATGTCTGATATTAATTAATGTTACCTTGAGTATAAAATAAAAGGGACTTTGTTGAAAAAACTTCTACCAGATGTCTATTTCTTAAAATTCTGAACCTCATATTTATGTCTTATAAAAAGAACCTACAATTAATAAATATTTTATAGCATGGCAAGGAGAAGAGAGTCACCCTTGAGCTTTAGCCTAAATTAGTTGTGAATTATTATATTTATTTTGTAGATGAGAAAATTGATGCTCAGAAAGTCTGAAACTTTCTCTTTCCTCACATCCCTTTGACATTAGGCCACACACAGAAATTGGTCATTTTGGTAGCATTCTTCCTTTCTTTCATTGACAAGAATAATACTAAATTGCATCAAAATAATGCAAATTGACTTTGAATCTAATATGATTTTTTAATATCAAGCATTTCCAGATAAAGATGAAGCTCTAAGTTGCAAATGTATTGTTACAGGAATTATCTTACTGGAATCCGATCAAAATGGCCCATCAGCCAAAATGAAACAGAAGTATCCTAGATGTGAAGAGAGTAATTGGGGACTACCATGTGGGCCACCACCCTCAGGAGTCCCCACCCAGAGTCCCACCCTAACCCCACACCCTGACTCCTGACCGTCCACATCTTAGGCTGAGCTCTGTTCATATTTAGACACTTGGAACATGACCTCTCCCCCACACACACAGGCCATCAGCCACTTGTCTACAATACAGGCATGGTTCTGCCTGTCCCCAGCTACTGAAGATATCCTGATGGCAGAGTTCCTATGGGCAGTACAGGGTGTTGGCAGGGCAGCCATAAATGCTGGTGTGGCTGACTGGGCTCATCACCTGGGATTCCAAGGGCTGCACCGTGCTAGGTCTGCCCTGCTAACAGACAAATGTACTGTGCCTGAGGGCTTCAGCCACCCAGGCTCCCAGTGACCCCAGGGGTGGGAGAGACCAATAGTTTGAAGCACCACAGCCATGCGTTCCTAACACTGGTTGGGAGGCTCCAGTCTAGGTCACGCAGATAAACAGAGGTTATTTTACAACCAATGTTTCTGATTTCTAATTCCATCTCTTTCCACTAGGCCATAAAGCTACAGAGGGTGAAGGATAAGGTCAAAGGAACCACCGCCTTGGAAGAATCAGTAACACAACAGTTGGTAGGAAAAAGAGAAGCCAAACCCCCTTAGCTCTTAGCACCAAGCACAACTGATCACAGAAGCTGTAGTGCAGCAAGAGAATGGTCTCCAGCAGAGGGAAATTATACAGCCACAACCAGGAGGTAGGACTCACCACTCTCATGCCTCAGAGTATGGAGAGATCAAGCAGGTTACACCAGGCCCCTCCGACATCTAGGACCTTCCTTTCCAGGCTACTTCTGTCCTCTCTGGTATCTACAGTCCCACATACTTTATTTTGTTCACTTAATTTATTTCTAATTCAGAGGTGGTCACTCTCAATCCTCCCAATCTTTTAAAGGTGGAGGAGTCATTGTTGGGTGGACTGAGCAGTCTCGAAGGATAAGCAAGAACATTTCCTGTTGCAAGATACAAGTGAGATTTGCAGGCAGATGTTGCAGAGGGGGCGCAGGGGCTCCCTCACAAGAACAACCTCCCCCCGACAACACTGAAGTCTGCTTGGATCTCGCAGTGCTTCCTTGTGAAGAGCTGAGCAATCTCTCAGAGCTGATCTCCTCTTCAAAGGGTGGGTGCCAGGGCCCTCCAGGTCCAGGAGGCCACTGAGGTCCTAGCCTAACGCTTCATCTATTCTCTTTTCAAGTTTGTTGTGGTTGTTGCTGCTTTGTTTGGTTGTTATTATTATTGAATTGTAGTTCATATGCCATAAAAATTCACCATTTTAAAGTATACAATTCAGTGATTTTTTTTTTCAGTATAGTCACAATGTTGTGCAACCATCTCCACTATCTAATTCTATAACCTTTTCATCACCCCAAAAGAAATGCTTTACCCATTAGCAATCACTCCCTGTTCCCTCCTTTTCCCAGCCTGTGGCAACCAATAATCTACTTTCTGTCTGTAGATTTACCTATTCTGGATATTTCATATGAGTAGAATCATGCAATATGTGGCCTTTTGTGTCTGGCTTTTTTACACAAAGTTTACCCATGTTGTAGCACGTGTTTCAGTATTTCATTCCTGTTTATGACTAAATAACATTCCATTATATGGAAATATCATATTTTGTTCATATGTTCATCCATTAATGACATTTGAATTGTGTCTACCTTTTGGCTAAGATGAATATTGCTGCTATGAACATTTATGTACAAGTTTTTATTTGTTTGTAAAATGTTGCAAAATACACTCAAAAAGTTCTTTCAAATAGAAAGCTTTAGCTTTTACTACTTTAGTCTCTGGGGATTATTTTGGTCCTTTTGTCTGTCTTGTCAAAGCTGAACATAGATCCTTTGTTACTCTTAAACATCTCTAGAAACCTAATCTTCCCAAGGCAATGGGGTACTTGGTTGACTCGAGGAAGGTTCTCTACCAAGGTGTGCACGAGAGAAAGCATATTAATCTATTTCAAAATAGTATCAGACTATACATCAATAATTGTTGGTCACTCAAAGTGACACATTTCCATTATGCTAACTTAAAATTCTTTAACTGAGGAAGACCAACCAACAAGACACTAGCTCCTGTTCCTTAGATAGGCTTTATTCTTTAAACTTAAAGATTTAAATCTTTTTTTATCTTAAGAAATTTAAAAATGTTTATGGTTGGGTGCTGTAGCTCACACAGTGCTAATCCTAGCACTTTGGGAGGCCAAGGCAGGAGGATTGCTTGAGCCCAAGAGTTTGAGGTTGCAGTGAGCTATGATGATGCCACTGTACTCTAGCCCAGGTGACAAAGCAAGATCCTGTCTCCAAAAAAAAAGTGACATCAAAAATGATTAAATCAAAGATTTAACCTTTTTTTAAATCTTAAGAAAAATCTAAGAAAGAAGAAAGATTTTTTATCTGCTGTACGATAGTCATTACAAAGAGAAAAAGAAGACAACTAGTCCTGGTGGCAGATGGTCATGTGCCACACAAGCATTCAGCTTCAGTTTGTTCAATTCTTGACTTCGCCTCTAAGTTATTTGGTGGCATTGAACAAATCACTTAGATTTCCTTTGCCTCAGTTTCTTAATATACAAATTGGGGCTAACATCCCTGCCCCTTTAAAAAGTTCAAATAGCATTGAGGTAGAAAATTGGAAAGGCTCAGCCTGGTGGCTGTGAAGCATATTTACAAGTCCCTGGAGCAAGGCAGGTTGGAGCTAAAAGTATCATTATTTTTGTAGTTACAAAGTCAGAATCCATCCTCCATCGTGATTTAAGCCTTTGAAAGAGCTCTTTGTTTTTCTGCCTAAACTTTGGCCCATAGGGAAAAATATTCTGTCTTTTAAAAAGTTTCTTTCATAAACAGGTCACTCTTTTTAAGTGGGTTTCACTGACTATGTTTATTAACATGTAGTAACACTTAAGGAAGGTTTGATTTGGTACTGGGAATAAAGCAGCGTGGGCATCCTGCCACTCTTAGCCTAAAAAGAAATATTGTCTAGAACAAGGCTCGAGGCATTCAGAAAGGCCAGCACTGTTGCAGGTTGCTGCTTGGGTCTTGCATCACTCAAAGCAAGCAGTGCAAACAATGATGTGTGTCCCAGAGGGCCTTCATCCTAGACAAAGCCAGTGATGAAAATTACTCAGCCTTCCTTAGTCACTGAAATGATTTCACCAGAGAGACATCTCTGTCAATAACAGGGAGATGAAGACATTCATGTTGATAAACAGCAGAAAATTTAATTTACCAGGCCATTTTTGCATGTTTTCTTTCTGTCCATGTGGTTGAATTCTCTTCTGTTCTCTAAGTTAAACATCTCCATTTTTGATTTATGTCATGACTGAGTCTGCTAACGCTCCCTGTTAGTTTCCTCTGATCTCATGTCTTACTACTTGTCTTAATTTGGACCTTTCCTTTTCTTTTTCTTTTCTTTCTTTTTTTTTTTTTTTGCAAGAACTAGAAATCCATTCAATGAAGGCCATCTCTAGAGATTTCTGAACCTTAATAAGTCTTACTATAGGGTCACCCATGAAATTCTTTAAAAAGGTAAAATCAGATTAGGCTGTACCCCTAGAGCAGTTTTGAAAGAAGACGGTTAGTCAGGAAGGGGTTGTGGGAAGAAGGCCAATCACACTGGCCTCCAGAGTAGCAAATGGAACTGAGTGAAGGTGACTAGCTGGGGAGGCCCTTCCCCTCCTCTTCACTGGGACTTTGTCCCTGCGGGCTGACCAGTCACCAGCAAAGCCCAACGCTTAAAGCAAATGTTCTGCCTTAATGAAAGGATACATACTTCCTTCCTCTCAAGCCTCAATCCCTTCAAACTTCATTCCAGAACCATGGAATTTTGTCCTGCCCTGTGACCTCAGAAACTGACAGAAGACTTTTTTGGAAGCCAAAAAATTAAACTCTGACAAAAATTTGATGCAACACCCTGCCAGGGCTGGATGAAGATCTTTAGAAGCCCTGAGCATTAAAGAGAATATGCTTCACATCCCACCACTACCCACCGTATGTAAGACAATATTTTTTAAAAAAGATCTAAACCCTGTGAAAGTTCAGACTCTTAACATGATGATGATGTAATGCATTTTCTGAAATAGCAAAATTTCTTTCCAAATTTTTTTCTATTTTTATGTCCCTATTTACTGGTGATCTAAGCATAGATTGAGCCTATTTACTGGGAATTCTGTCCCTGCCTCTGCTCACCCTGCACGTACCCACCAAATGTCTGTCATTTGATTAGTCTGGTAATTTGTATCACGAGTGTTTCCATTGGAACAATCATGCTTGATGTGATTGACCTGCTGTCTGTGGAAGGAGCTCCGAGGAGGCAGGAGTAGGATTTTCTGACATTTTTATCGTGGAGTCAATGCATTCATTTAATACACATTTCTTGAGCACCGATGGTGTTCCAAGTAGAGCAAAGGAAGTCAACTACATTACAGAGACAATGCTGGGGATGAAGTCACACACAGACAAGGTCTTGAACGACGAGGAGATATAAGATATAAGGAGGAGGCGAGCTCAGCAACATGGCAGAATATGAGGCCCCTGCCTCTCCTTCCACTGACAGATATACTGAATAAACATCTATTCACAGATTAATTTCCTCTTAAAAGAAACCCAGAAACCAGTTGAGAGACTCCTACCCAACCAGCAACTGAAAAACAACTGAAAAAACATCCACATTGAATGGGTAGGAAAGCTGAGGCATACTCAGGCATGGATCCCACCCCCAGCACAGCTCCATACAATCAGGAAAGGAATCCCCAACACTCAGCTTCTCCCTGTGGAGAGGAGGGTTTGGAGTCTGGACTTCAAGTATAGTGAGTGCCCTAACTCGAAGGGCACAGTTTCTGGGAGTAGAGGAGATTAAGTATACATGAGTCTCTTTAAACCATGAGGAAAAATCAGCAGTTTTTTATAGGTTCACAAGCACTTCCAAAGGCTCCATTCCCTAAGAGCAGTGCAGAGAAGGAGCTTTAAAAAATGCAACTCCCTATTTCTCCCCAGAAGGGGTTTATGCCATGCATCAAATCCCCCAACTTTTATAGCTACCATCTGAAAGACTGCATTCCCAAAACCTCCTAGCTCTGAAAGCAGAAGGGACTAGGCATATATGAGTCTCCCTACATCACAGAACATAGAGGTGGTTTTAAATGGCCATGGAAACACTTCCAGGGGCTACAGTCCCTGGGGGCAGTGCAGAAAAGAGGATGGAACACAAAGCTCTCATTTTTCTCTCCAGAAGTGGTTTACCGCACATTCTTCCAGTGGTTACTTGACAGCCTGGCCTCTAATGAACTTACATCAAGGAGCTAACAGGGGAGGCAAACAGAAGCCTTCTGGGAGCCTGATTCTGAGCTCAGCACTTCTCATGCCTTTCCTCAACCTAGTGATAAATCAAGTTCTACACATTCTTCCTGGTAGGAGTTTGTCCATGCACTGAGTGCCACAACTTCTACAACTTCCACCCAAGGGACAGTCTCCTTAGTGACTTAGTTCTGGGATTCAGTGGGGCATTACATTCCTGAGTGGTCCTAGACCAAAGAAAACAAAAAGGTACATATATGACAGGTCTACTTTCAGCAGCTATCTCTCTAGGATCACAGAGTGCAGCCTGAACTTGAGTACAGGCATTTGTCACAGATCCTCTCCTTGGCTTCATGCAGACAGAGTGGGAGATAAACACCCACACTTAGCTTCACCATGAGGATAGCAGGAAGTGGAATACACACCAAACACCCCAACCTTGATACCAAAGCCAGGAAAGGACACCACAAATAAAGAAAACTACAGACCAATAACCTTTATGAATATAGAAGCAAAACTCCTTAATAAATTGCTAGCAAACTGAATTCAACAGCACATCAAAAAAATAATCCACCAGGACCAAGTGGGCTTCACCCCAGGGATGCAAGAATGGTTCAACATATATAAATTAATAAATGTGATTCACCACATAAACAAAAGCAAAACCAAAGACCATATGATCATCTCAACAGATGCATAAAAAGCATTTGATAAAATCTTACACCCTTTCGTAATAAAAATTCATAATAAACTAGGCATAGAATGAATATATCTCAAAAATTATAAAACCCATATGTGACAAACCTACAGCCAACATCATACTGCATGGGGAAAAGTTGAAAGCACTCCCCCTAAGAACTGGAACAAGACAAGGATGTCCACTGTCACCACATCTATTCAACATAGTTCTGGAAATTCTAGACAGAGCAATCAGGAAAGAGAAAGAAAGAAAGTGTATCCAAATTGGGAAAGAAGAAGTCAAACTATCACTCTTCATTGATGATATGATCTTGTATCTAGAAAACTCCCAAGATTCTGCCAACAGTCTCCTGGAATTGATAAATAAATTCAGCAATGTCTCAGGATACAAAATAAATGTACATAAATCAGTAGTGTCTCTATATACCAATAACAGTCAAGCTAAGAGTCAAATCAAAAACTCAATACCATTCACAACAGCTACAAAGAAAATAAAATTGGTTAAGCAATATACTTAACCAAGAAGGTAAAAGATCTCTACAAAGAGAACTATGAAACTCTGAGGAAAGAAACCTCAGAGGATACAAACAAATGGAAAAACATTATCATGCTCATGGATAGTTAGAATCAACATTGTTAAAATGTTCATACTACTCAAAGTAATTTACAAATTCAATGGTTAGAAGATCAAAATAAGCATAACATTCCTATTAGCCTAGCATTGCTGCAATATTAGGTGAGTGTTAATCTTCAATATTCTTTTTTGAAATTTCTCCTATCTAAACTTTTTGTATGAGTTTCCTTTTATGTTCTATTTGTTTGAATTAAAAGAAGGAGCATAATAGTTTCTGTAACTTATTATTACAGTACAGGGATATTATTATTATTATAGTATTATACTGTATTATTATTGCCACATATGAGCCATTATAGTTTTGTTATTATTAGTAGTATGATTATTATTACCATATATGCTCTGTTCATCAGGGATCTGAGTTACATACAAAGCCAACCTAAAGACATTCTCAGGACTGTATCTCATCCATAACCCAGGGACCACCTGTATATTATAAAGCTGTAGTAGTCAAAACAATGTGGTACTGCCATAAAAACAGATACATAGACCAATGGAATGGAATGGAGAGCTAGAAATGAATCCATATGCCCAGAGTCACTGGATCTTGAAGAAAGGTGCCAAGAATACACAACAGGGAAAGGAAGATCTCTTATATAAATGGTACTGGGGAAATATCACACGCAAAAAAAAGAAAAAAAAAGAAATTAGATCCTTGTCTTACATTATACACAAAAATCAATTCAAAATGAATTAAAGACTTAAACATAAGTCCTGAAACCATAAAACTCCTAAAGGAAAACACAGGGGAAAATGTCCATGACATTGGTCTTGGCAGTTATTTTTTGGATATGACACCAAAAGCACAGGCAATAAAAACAAACTACATCAAAATAAAAAGTTTCTGCACAAAAAGGGAAACAAAAAACAAAAGGAAAAGACAACCTACAGAAAGGGAGAAAACATTTGCAGACCATGTATCTAATAAAGGATATCTAATATCCAGTATATATAAGAAATTCCTACAACTCAGTAGCAAAAACTAATAACAATAATAATAATAATCTGATTTTTAAAATGGCCAAAAGACCTGAATAGACATTTTTCCAAAAGAGGCATACAAATGGCAAACGATTTTATGAAAAGGTGCTCATCACAAATCATTAGGGAAATGCAAATTAAAACCACAAGGAGATATCACCTCACAGCTGTTAGGATGGCTATTACCAAAAATTCAAAAGATAGCAAGTATTGGCAAGGATGTGGAAAAATGAGAACCACAGATATTACTGGTAAGAATGTAAATTGGTACAACCATTATGGAAAACAGTATGGAGGTTCCTCAAAAAAATTAAAATTACCAGATGATCTAGCTATGTCACTTCTGGGTATATATATCCAAAGAAAATAAAATCACTATTTCAAAGACATATCTGCACTCCCATGTTTACCGCAGCATTATTCAAAATAGCCAAAATATGGCAAAAATGTAAGTATCTGTTGACGGATGAATGAAGAAAATATGATATTTGCATATGTACACACGCATACATACAATGGAATATTATTTAGCCTTAAAAATGAAGGCAATCCTGTCATTTGAGTCAACATGATGAACCTGAAAGACATTATTCTGACTGAAAAAAGCCAGCTACACAAAGACAATTACTGCATGGTCTCACATATATATGGAATCTAAAAAAGTCAGACTTATAGAAGCAGAGTAGAATGGTGGTTACCAGAGGTGAAGGGGTGGGGGAAATGGGGAGATATTGGTCAAAGGATACAAACTCTCAGTTATAAGATGAATAAGTTCTGCAGAACTAATGTATAGTATGGTGACTATACTTAATAATAATGTATTCTATAATTGATATTTGCTAAAAGAATAGATCTTAAGTATTGTCACCACAAAGGTAACTATGTGGTAACTATGTCACCACAAAGGTAACTATGTATGTTAATTAGCTTCATTGTGGCAATCACTCCACGCAATGTATACCTATATACAAACATCATGTTGTATACCTTAAAACTATACAGTTTTTATTTGTCAATTATATCTCAATAAAGCTGAAAAAATTAAAATAAAATACAATAAACGATAATAGAAATAATATGTTTAACTAAAAGTAAGTGGAAGAAAAAAACTATAACTTGGAACATACAAGAAACACAAAGTAGAGCATGTAGTAATATGCATTAATACTTATTGAGCACTTAGGATGTGCTAATTTATTAATACATGTATGTGTATAAAATCTCACTTCATCCTTGTAACAATTCTACGAAGCTAAAAGAAGTTAATTATGCCTGAGCTCAGACAGCCAGAAAGAAGCCTCACTGGAATGACTCATCCATCTGGCTTCAAACCTACTGTGCTATTGCTGTTCATCGGTGCCCATTTCTCTCCAGCAGCTAGTTAACCGAAAAGGGATAAAGGTCACAATAAACTAAGGAACCTTTTCTGCTCAATACCTTCTCTATTCTGCAGCCAATATACTCAACTTTTCTACTTGGAGCACAAATTTTAATCTATAAAACAGCTTAAGGCTGAGAAATGCCAAAATTCAAAATGTGTATTAAATGAAAAGAGAAAAAGCACCCGTCCAACATTGCCTCTGCTGATTTGCAGTTTGCAAGTACAACCGGCCGCACTGAACAACATGCTGTGGCTGATTAAGCGTTTGGCATTCTAACCTGATGAATAAGATGTAGATGAAGATGAACAAGAGGCATGTGAGGGACAAAGTCCACAGGGCCTTGCATATTACCTGACACATGGAACATTCTGATAGATGTTTGCTGAATATAAAAAGGAGCCTTAGGGATGGGACATCAGACATAGGTTGTTTGTGAGATGTATTGATAGCATTATTTGATATATTTAAGGGGAGTCCTGCTTGGACAGGAATAATTCCTATCAGCAGTACTTTGTACATTGATCTATTTATTGATTTTATAGTTTTGTTAAATGCAAACATTACTCACACAACTAATAAATCGAAACCGACAATTTAACAAGAAAAACATTGTGATGGGTGAGAAAACCCTCCATATTCAATGGTGATCACAATGCCAATCTGTCAGGTAGACAGAAACATTAGGGAAGCAGCTTCTGCCTTTGAGGAGTTACATCCTGTCGTGTCCTGTAGCAACAACAGGGCTGGACTGAGACGAAAGAGACAAGGACTCAGAACAATTCTTCGGTAAGTCCCAAGCTTCTCTGGACCTCTGGTTTCTCATTCGCAAAATGAGGGGCAGTATCTCTGAAATAAACTAGAAATCTACATTGATTTTCCTCCTTTCTTCTCTATGGCCAATTTCCCACTGTCATGAAGCATTCATTACTGAGGAAAAAAACAAAGTTGGCATTGCTTAACTACATCATTTTGTGAAATACATCGAGGTTTTAGAAATCTAAGAAATACTAAATTCCTGGGGAAAGAGGTGGAGAGGAAATCATGATTATTAGAACACTGGGAATGTTCTTGTTTTTTTAGGATGAAAATTGAGTATCAGAGGGCTCTGTGAACCTGTGATGGAAAATCTGTAGTAGAATCTGGTGATTTGCAAAATTCAGGTTTCCACTAGACTGCAGCTTTTAGTACAGACAGACAGGCAGCAGTTACACTAAGGGGACTTTTTCAAGCCAGTTATTTTTGAGTTTGCCCACAAGAGGACAGTGCTGCTTAACAATTGTAGCCTTTCAATGGCAAGGCAAGGAAGGCTGGCTGGTTCCTCAACTGTTTATCCCCACATAGGTAAACCTGAAGAATTTTGTTTTGTCCACAGCCACATTGTAAGGAAAATCTTAGCAAAAGGTACTTCTTGTCTTCTTAGAAATTAATAGAAGTCGCCCTGACATAATAAATACACAAGAATTCTGCTTCAACCCTGGAAATGATGAAATTTAAACAAGGGTATCAGTTGGTTAGTGGCAGGATAAAGTTGGATTAGCAAAATTCTTTTTGCTGATCTAATACACTTTATAGGCACATTTGAAGACTGTAAAAATTCATAAGAGACACGTAACACTTAGTATAGTATCCCTGAGACATGACCCTGTCCTCAGGGGATAGCTAAGATATATTTTACAGAAACAATTTATACCTTATAATAGCAGTCTCCAACCTTTTTGGCACCAGGGACCGGTTTCGTGGAAGATGATTTTTCCATGGAATCGGGGTTGCAGGGAGATGGTTTGGGGATGATTCAAGCGTATTACACTTATTGTGCAGTCAAACCTCTCTGCTAATGATAATCTGTATTTGCAGCCAGTCCCCAGCGCTAACATCACTGCCTCAGCTCCACCTCAGATCATCTGACATTAGATTCTCTTAAGGAGCTGGCAACCTAGAACTTTCGGATGCACAGTTTACAGTAGGGTTCAAGCTTCTGTGAGAATCTAAACCTGCTGCTGATCTGAGCTTATGCACTGATGCACGTGATGGGGAATGGCTGTAAATACAGATGAAGCTCACTCACTTGCCCACTGCTTACCTCCTGCAGTTCCTAGCAGGCCATGGATCGGTACTGGTCCTCAACCTGGGGGTTGGGGACCACAGCCTTATAACATTCTGGCTATCTGGATAAAAGGAAAGTTACTAATCAAACTTCAGCATTAGAATGACTAAAGTCTGAAAAATAAGATACTTTCAAAAATGTTCATTTTGGAAATGAATGCTTTTGTGTGCCTCTCTTAATTTATACTAGTACAAATGTCTCCTTGATAACTTACTATAATATAAAGATGTATATGTAAGCTCTACCTCATCTAAAGAGATTAAATTCAATTTCAGAAGTGTGAGTTCAAGTTTTGAGCAGTTACAAAAAATTTACCTATGAAGGCTTAGTGTTCTCATGAAAATTCTTCATGCCACAAAAAATATCTTTTCTATAAAGCCATATTTGAAAATGAATTCCTGAGGACTATTTCAAATTGAAAGTTCATTCTTGGACCAAATAGAATGTACTCATGAGCAATGAAAATTTAAATTAAGAAAACTAATCCCTTTATAATAGCATGGAAAAAATAAAGTCCTTAGTATTTAACCAAAGAACTACTAGGATTGTACATCGAAAACTGCAAAACATCAATGAAGGAAAGTGAAGACCTAAATAAATAGGAAAATATCTTGAGTTCATGAATTGGAAGATAATGTTAAGATCTTCCAAATTTGTTAAGATGGTAAGACTCTAAATTGATCTACAGATTCAATACAGTCCCTATCAAAATCTTAGTTGGCTTTTTTTCCTCCCCGGAAATTAACAAGCTAATCCTAAAATTTATATGGACATGTAAGGAAGCCAGAATGGCCTAAACAATCTTGAAAAAGAACAAAGTTGGAGATCTCACACTTCCTGGTTTTAAAGCTTACTACAAAGCTATAGTAATCAGTACTACCTGGGATGGCATAAGTCTAGACATATGTATAAAGAGTCCAGAAATAAACCCATACATCTGTGATTAATTGATTTCTAACAAGGGTACTAAGACAATTCAATGGGTGAAGAAGAGTGTTTTCAACAAATGGTACTGAGACAACTGTTACCCACAAGCAAAAGAAATAATTTAGATAATTATTTTACATCGTATAAAAAAATAACTCAAAATGAATCAAAATGTTAAAACCGAAATGTAAGAACTGGAACTATAAAACTCTTAGAAGAAAACATAGATTTAAATCTTTTTTACTTTGAATTAGGCAATGTTTTTTTAGATATGACACCAAAATCATAAGCAACAAGAAAAAAATACATAAATTGGACATTATCAAAATTTAAAAATTTTGTGATTCCAAGGGCACTATCAAGAAAGTGAAAAGACAACCCACAGAATGGAAGAAAACATTCACAAAGCATATATCTGATAAGAGTTTAGTATCTAGAATATATAAAGAATACTTAGCACTCAACAGCAAAAGACAACACAATTTTTAAATAGGCAAAGGTCTGAATAGACATTTCTCCAAAGAATATATGCAAATGACCAGTAAGCATATGAAAAATTATCCAACATCTTTAGTTATTAGGGAAATGTAAATCAAAACCAGTGTGAGATACTACTTCACATCCACTAGAATAGCTATAGTAACACACACACACACACACACACACACACACACACAAGTGTTGGTGAAGATGTAGAGAAATCAGAACCCTCACACATTGCTGGTGGGAATGTAAAGTGGTGCAGCTGCTTTAGAAGACAGTTTGGCAATTTCTCAGAAAGTTCAGCCCAGCAATTCTATTCCTAAATGTATACCCAAGATCATTAAAAATATATGTCATACAAAAATTTATGCACAAATGTTTATAGCAGCTTTATTTATAATAGCCAAAAATTTAAAGCAACTCAAATACTTATCAACTGATGAATAGTTTAATAAAATATGGTATATCCATATAATGGAGTAGTATTCAGCTATAAAAAAGGAATGAAGTACATCCATGCTACAACATGGATGATCCTTGAAAAAAATGTGCTAAATAAAGCAGTCACAAAAAGCCATATATTTTGTGATTCCATTTATATGAAATTTCCAGACCAAGCAAATACATAGAGACAAAAAGTAAATTTGCGGTTTTCAAGGGCTAAGGCCAAAGGGAAATGGGAGTGACTGCTAATGAATATGGGGGTTTCCTTTCTGGGTGATGAAATGTTATGAATTAAACAGTGGTGATGGTTGCACAACTTTGTGAATATACTAAAACCGCTGAATCATATATTCTAAAGGAGTGAATTTTATGTTATGTGTTAGTGTTTCAATTAGGAGAGAGAGAAAGAAAAAACAGGCTTCGGCAAAACATTTCTAAGCATGAAGAAGATGATGTAGAAATGAGGTCATTAAAATTCTAGAATCAAGAATAGCACTACAAATGTACTGTCAAGCCCAGGTTTGAATGACATGTTTATTGAAGACTAAGGCCTCACTTTTTTCAATCTACACTAGTCAGAAAACAATAGCTTATTGACCTAAACAAAAGGCTCCACCAAAAAGTTGGTAATATGGTTTCTCTTTTTTCAACAAATATTTATATTATTAGTTAATATAAACTTATATTCACTAACAGGAAAATTGACTAATAATAATGTATTAATACACTGGAATATTATACAGTGGGTAAAAGAAATGAATTTGTAGTACATCAATATAAACTTGACCATGCAATAAGTGTGGGATGTGGAAAAATATATATATAAACTTGACCAAAAAGCATTAACAAAAGAATATACACAGTATGAGACCATTTACATAAAAATTTTTAAATGAAAGCAATACTGCATGCACTTACACACACCCCACTTAGGAACATACACACATATGGAGTCAAAGTGGTAAGAAGTTCCCGGAGTTCTTTAATACACCTGATTAAAGAACTAGGTACCCCTGGAGGAGAGGAGGATTATGGGAAAAAGGAGTAGCACACAAAGGACTTTTTCAGCCATGTTAATAATATTGTATTCCTTAATCTGGATAGTGGGTACATGAGTTTATATTCTCTATACTTCTGGTCTATCAGAAACTTTCTACAGTAAACTTTAAAAATAAAAACAATTCTTTAAAATGATCATCATACGGACTCTATTGTTTGCCCCAAAATCACAGCAATCATACTGTAGATGAAGCACTAACAGCTTCTCCAAAATACTTCTCAATTGTCCAGTGGCAAGTATCAAAGCTTTAGAATATTTTCTAAAAATGAAAGCAAGAAACCAAAAGGTGGCCTTTCTAGGGTTCTGTTTCCATTGTCTTCTGCTGAAAATACTTCTTAGTGTTTGAAAACTGTTAAAGTGGTAACATTGAGTGTCTAGGCAGTAGTCAGATCTGCCTGTCTATGAACAGACTCTCTCTACAGCCTTCTAGTGAGTTTTTCTCCTGCTCCAACCCACCATCACAGCCCCTACTGCTGTTTGCAATTTATTAAAGAATGGAGGATGGAGGAAACAGGGCAGGCCACATGCTATTACTTAGCCAGAATAAGCTTACATATTCTGGTGTATTGTTTTGTCAGCCATGAAAAGTATGATTTAAGAAAAAAAAAAGAATTGAACTAGAATGTGGTTAAACCATCAATCAAGTGAAGATTATTGTTAGTCTACTGTGTGTTTGTAAGTATATGGAAAACGCTAACGTACAAACTGTCTACATGAAACTAATTCCTTTAATTGAAAAGTTAAAAACTCAGTGCTCTACCTTTTTATCTTCTAGGACACCTTATATAACTGCTGCTATTGATTTTTTTTTCTTCCAAATTGACCAAATTTAACAATGTATGGGGACTTTTAAAAAAGTGTTAATTTGTATGTATGTGTGTTCCTTATGAATGTAACTAGGTTTCTTTAAAAGTACTTTTAAATGGCTACTCTGTAATATATACTTTTAAAATCCAATCCACTGAAGTTATGACTACGTAGGCAACACCTAGAGACAAGTAGCCATGAAAAAGTTAAACAGCAAAAACCCCGGTGTGGCAGCAAGCAGTCAGCCTTCCATCTCAGTGCTCTCGTCAGGGGAACGTTTGTTAGTAACAGACTAGAAAATAACCACAGCAGAAAGGACTTCTGGGAGATGCACAGCCCAGAGGTATCTTTTTTCCTGTCTAAAGCTAGAGATTTATAAAATTTCCACCCACCCAGCATTTTGCACTAGCGATTTGGCAGAAGGCCTTCGCCGAGTGCACTGGCATTGGGAGAGTCCTTCTTTCTGCAGCTCCCTGATTTACAGCCTGGCAAAGTAACAATGATCGGCAAAGCCAGGGCAGATGAACTCCAGCTGATGACGCCCTCCTAATAAAAACTAAAATGCCTGTCTCTGTTTGAACATCTCCTGCCATCGCCATCGCAAACCAGACCCTGAGTCCTCTCCGCTTAGAGAGGTTGCTGGCCTGGCTAGTAGGGAAACACAGAAGCGATCAGAAGTCAGTGCAGAGTCAGGTGAGGCAGGAAAGAAATGAGACTAAAGCAAGACAGTCTCTATCCCAACTGAATTGTTAATTTTTGTATTAAGGTACAATGTACATTATATAGTAAAGTACATAAATTATAAGGGTATAAGTTGATGAATTTTATCAACTCAGATACACTCCCGTGACCACTATATTGGCCCAGATGTAGACGATTTCCAGTGCCCCGGAAGCCACTTTCCTGCCTCATCCCAGTCAGTAGTTCTCCAAAGGCAGCCACAAGTCTGGTTTCTACTATCATCGGTCCATTTTACTTTCCTTCAAACTTGAGCTAAACAGAGTCATACACAATGCATTCTTCTGTGCCTGGCTTCTCTCGCTTGACATTATGTTAGTGAGGTTCCTCGGTATTCCCCTGTGTGGCAAGTTTGGTCACTGTGTGAACATGCCACAGCGGATGTCTGCGTAGTCCCTCAGAGGAACCAAAGGTGCTACAGCTGACCTGGCTAAAGCCAAAGAGTTCCTCTGGAATGATGGAGCAGCCCTAATTTAGAAGGCTTTGGACTCCAAGGCTGTACATCAAAAAGGCATTTTCTTTCATTTTTAGTTTCAAGAGATTTCAAATGTATTGAGTCAAGTTGTTCTCAATATCCTTTTCTTTTCTTTTCTTTTCTTTACTTTAATGCCTGTAGAATATGTAGGACCATCCTTTCTTTAGCCCAGATATTGGTGAATTATGCCTTCCCTCTTTTATACATTATTAGTCTTAGTAAGAGTTTATCAATTCTGCTAGTTTTTTGTTTTATTTTGTTTTGTTTTGTTTTGCTTTTTAGAGATGGCATCTCACTCTGTCACCCAGGCTGGAGTGCAGTGACATGATCATAGCTCACTGCAGCCTCCATCTCCTGGGCTCAAGCAATCCTCCTGACCCAGCCTCCTGAGTAGCTAGGACTACAGGTATATGTCACCACACCCAGCTATTTTATAATTTTGTAGAGATGGGGTCTCACTATGTTGCCCAGGCTGATCTCTAACTCCTGGCTTCAAGCACAAAGTGCTGGGGTTACAGCCATGAGCCACCGCACTCAGCCCTAGGTTTAAAAAAAAAAAACTTTTGGCTTTCTTATTTTCTCTATTATATGTTGGTTTTCAATTTCACTAATTATTGCTCTTTAATTTTAGGATAGATACCTTGGTCATTGATTTTCAGCCTTTCTTCTTTCTGATATTGTTTTCTAAATTATTTCCTTCATCTTTAAACCCCTCCTTCTGTACTCTATACTCTGGTGCTGGGACTTTTCCCAAGCAAACTGCATTTTCCCTTCACCAGTGGGAAAGGCAAATAGGGAACGCTCAAGCGAGACAGCAGGGCTGGAGGCAGAAGGAGGGAGTGGCTCTTCCTGTCAGCTTTCTGTCCTCTCAGCGAGGCCTCAGCAACAGCCTTTCATCCCAGCAGGGCCTGTTGCTTCTCCAACTCTGCCCAGTCCTCCCCGCCCAGCCCCGCCACTCCTCAGCACTCTGTCCTGACTCCATATGGCATCTTTCAAACTTCTTGCTCTAAAAACCCCAGTTTCTCCCTTTGTTTCCTCAGTCCTAGGATGGAAGTTGCTTCCTGTGATTATTAGCTCTGTGTTACCAAAGCACCCCCTATTAACTTTTTCCTGCTTATCTAATCCTTTCTATTAACTTTTTTCTGCTAAAATAATTGGTTTGGCCTCTGTTTTCTGACTGGACCCTGACTATACTCATGTGAAACATAGAAGCAAAACATATTCAAAAGTAGACTCAAAATCTCATCCTCCCCTCCTTCAAATTTGCTTTTCCTCCTCTGTTCTGTATTTTTGTTGGAAAACAACCAAGCTAGAAACCTAGGAGTTTTTTCCAATGTTTTTCCTCCCTTATCCTCTCTAGTCTCTGTAGCCAATCTGTCATCAAATTCCATTGATTAAATATCCCTGGAATATCTTCCTCCATTCCATTTCCGTCACCATCATTTTAATGTGGGCTCAAGTCATTTCTCACCAGGCCTATTTAATTAGTCTCTTGGCTTTAGCTCTTGTTACACACCAATCCGTATCTTGCTACCAAACTAATCTTCAATAAAAGCAAAACTACTCTCCTTAAAAACACTTCAGGGGCTCCCCATTGCTACAGGGTAAAACCCAAATGCCTCAGCAACACATTCACTTTCCTGCCCTTTATGAGCTGATCTGCACCAACCCCCTCAGCTTCATCTGTTGCTGATCCCCACCTTCCACCAGAACCCTCCTAGGCCCCAAACCATGTCCCAGGATGTCCATCTCAGCAGGCTGTGAACCTGAGATGAGGGCCTGTGGCCTCTCCTTCGTTATGTACACAGCTTGGCAATTAGAGCATTCAACAAGCTGCCATGAAATGAGAAAATGTCATTTTTTTATGTCCTATATAATCTTTCTATGCATAATTTTGAATGGCTGTGTGACAGTTCACCACACTGTCATAATTTGATAAACCATTTCTCAATTTTTGGTTATTTAATTATACTGGTTGTGAGGGTTAATTTTATGTGTCAACTTGGCTAGGCCATGGTACCCAGATACCGGTCAAACTTTATTCTAGAAATTTCTATGAAGGTATTATTTCAATTAGATTAATATTTAAATCAGTAGAGTTTGAGTAAAGCAGATTATTCTCCATAATATGGGTGGGCCTCATCCAATCAGTTGAAGCATTAATAGAAAAATACCAATCTCCCCTGAAAAGGAGGGAATTTTGCTGATTGCCTTTGGACTCACACTGCAGCTCTTCCCTTGGTCCCCAGCCTGCTGGCCCCTCCAGATCTGTAGATTCTGGACTTGCCAGCCTCCACAATCACATAAACCAACTCCTTAAAACTTCCCTAGATGTAGATATAGTTATAGATATATAGTTATAGGTATAGATATATATTTATAGATATAAATATAGTTGTAGATGTAGTTATAGAGATATAGTTATAGACAGAGATAGAGATATATGTGCATGTTGGTTCTGATACTCTGGAGAATCTTGACTAATATACTGGTTTTAGTATTTTGAGTTCATTTGTTTATTTGTTTGCTATCATAAATACAACTCCATATTGATGACTATATCTCAAATTAATAATATTAATATCTAGCACTAGGTTTCAATTAAAAAAAGATGAATGCTTAATAAATATTCCCTAATTTCCCTCCAAAAAAGATCTTACCAATATATGATGTGTCTGTGTTGTATAAATATACATTGGTCCCCACAGTCTTGTCAGCACAATTCACATTTTAATTTACAATTCCTTATCTGTTCTCTAGGTGGACTATAGCTCTGTACATTTACTTACTGGGTATGTTTCCTATTACATAAATTACTTGTTTAAATATCATTTGTCCTTGGAGTTTTGGAAGTATCACATGATTTCTTCATATAGACAGTAGTTATGGCAGGATAATCATTGTAATCAATAGATCTAAATGTATCGTGGTTCAAGTGCATGAGGAATCTGTTCTTTGAGTATGCAGCTCAGCTGCTGCAGTTACCAGGATGCCAGGCTGTGGAGGCTCTGCCGTCTTGAGCCCATAGGTGCCAAAGTTGCCCTACAGCAATCTCCATCCCAGTCGGCAAGAAGAGGGGAAGGAAAGAGTGGAGGATTCGTAGGAGGGATTTTTGTTTTAGGCCAGGCCTGGGAGTGGAATGCTTATTTCCACGGCCAACCCATTTAGTGACTTCAGTCATAATGCCAACCTCACCGCGGAGGTTCTGGGACACGCAGTCCAGCTGTACACCCAGGAGGAGAGGGTAACACAGGTCCTGGTAGGGCCGCCATCAGTCTTCACCACAGTATGAAACCTGCCGTGCCCCATGGTAAGAATACACATTCTAGAGTCAGATACACACAACTGACTGTCATATCAAGCAAGGTACTTAAGCTTTCTGACCTGAGTTTTCTGATTTTTCTAATATGTCCATAGAAATAGGTGTCTTGTAGGGCTGTTGTAAGGATTAAATTAAATAAATATTAATATGTGCAAGTCGGTGGCATTTAGTAGGTTTATAATACATTAAATTTCTTTCATAATTTTTTGTCATATCTTTGGTAAATATATGTTTACATTTTGATTTTTTCCCCATTTACGTTCATGTTCTTCTGTTTTGGTGCAAGAAATGCTGTTTTTATTAAATTTTATATCATCTTTCACTTTGCGATTTCTTGCATTGTTTGCAAGGGTTCCAAGCTATCGTTCCTCCATTGTCGAACAGGATGTCTGCTCTGTTTATTTCAGCTTGTCTATGGGCTGAATTTTTTATTTTTGTTTTTAATTCTCCCGTATTGCATGTTCCGAAACACCATCAAGATCTTTCCAAATGGCAAATTCCAAGTGTGAAACAGGACAAGTATCTTTGCAACCACCCTCTCTCTTTCTGGTCAGTCCCTCCCTCCTTCTTTCCTGCCCTCGAGTCCTGTCTCGCATCCCTCTGCCTCTCACTGCCCACTAAATCTCCTCCCTACCAACCTTTTCCCTGAGGACAACAGCTCAGTTATGTCAAGATGATTAATAACAGATTAAGGCAGCAATGTCAAACTCTGGTAAGAAAAAATGACCTGGGGGCTTGCTAATATGTAGATTTGAAAATTTCTGATTCAGAGGATCTTAGTACCAAGTCTACAAGTACTCTAGGTACTTTAAAATGAGCTAGTCCTACACTTAGAAAGAGTGGCTTAATTTTTTCCAGAGATGTTTTCACATAAAGTCTTCAACTATATAAAAGAAAAAATAATAATAGCATCTTTTCAGGCACCTGACAATTGGGTAAGAAAGCTATTCTTCAGAGAGTGCAGGTTTCCTATGCTCTCAAAATTGCATATATTTTTCTTTATATTGATCAGTTGTATAAGCAATTTTTCCCCTTACAGCTAAAAATAAATACTCACTGGTCTGTAGCTTTATCCAAAATCAAACCAAGTATTTTCCAATCAATTGCTGCATGGGCTATGTGATTTAGTGTCTTAGAATGCTAAACTGGCTAGACCACTCAATTCTTTTGTGAGGTGCTATTCTTACAGCCACGGGAGAAAAAAATCAAGTAGAAATAGCAAGTTATATTTCTAAATGTACATTTCTCCGAATGCTTCAACCACTTCAGTGTTATTATTGAGTCTTCTAACAACTTTTGTCATTTTAAAGAAAATATGTTTGTTTGATTATCTTTCTTCTAAAAGAAAATAACAGGTTTTTTTTTTATAAGAGATAGTCATTTAATTTCTCCACACAAGAATCAAACCTCCTTACTGGGCTGAGTAGGGAAAACGGGAAACTTCTCCCACTATCACAGTGAACGTGACAATGGAAGGATCACAGAGCTTGCCAGGGCCAAGTTCATGAAGGGCGAGGGGTGGTGCCTGCGGTGTTTCACCCCAGGTGACTGCCACTTCAGGCATCTGTCTACAGAGGCCACATCTTAAAAAGACTAAGGGAAAAGAACAATATGTCAATAATATCCCAACGGGAAAGAAAGTTCTTCATGCACTCACACCTGTGCCGCTGACTCAGAGAAGCAGAACTAAAGACCAACAGCCTATGGGTATAAATATTCCCCTAAGGACCTTCTAAGACATCTATAACAGAATTACTAGTGGCTTCGTTTGATCATCAAATTAAAGGCTGTCATAAATCAAGAAGATAAAGGACAGTGTTCATCCAGAAGGCTGAAAAATCTTCAAACATCTGGCCTGGAGAAGGTTCAGTGGAGTGAGTGCAACTGGGATATCCTACTGGAAATTCATGGAAGACTGCGGTGTCTTTTTTGCAAGTTACAGGGATTAACGACCAGATTGGAGAGCTAATGACCCAACCAGCCCAGATTATTACTCAGCCTGGCCAGCAGAAATCCCACTGGGGCTATCCTTTGTCCCATATTGTGCTATTTATTAAATTAACTGCCTTTTTTTTTTTTCCTTAAAAGGAAATGTTATCTCCTTTTCCCTCTTCCCTGCCCTCATTATTTCTTTTAAATTTTAATCATGGCAAAATACACTTAACACAAAATTTACAATCTTAACTCTTGTTAGGTATACAGTTAAGTGGCATTAAATGCACTCAGGTTGTTGAGGTTCCCCTTTTTTAAGTTATTAAAAACAATTTGAAGTTCACTTTTTAATATTAAACAAATTAGCACACTAGTCTAGGACAAAATAGAGGATTCTAGTAATAGCAAAAAAGTAATGTCTCTGGCTCTATCTCTACCTGTTATTATAAGACAAATGGCCTCTTTTAAGTTCTTCCTCTGACACATCCCCCAAAACACACACACACACACACACACACACACACACACACACACACACCCCACACTCCACTACATAATAGTATCTGGAGTCCCAGGGGAGTCTCAGACGATGTAGACTACATTTGCTCTGTATCCTGTTGCTGCCAGAACTGCTGGCACCAACATTCCCTATCCACCACAAGGTGACAAGATTTCTTTTTTTTATTACACAGCCCCCAAAGCATAGCAGTTTGAAGCCCCTCATGTCTCCAAGAGACTTTCTGTACAATCCTCTCTGTTTGTTCTGCTCAAAACCCCCTGACATCAATTTTGTGGGTTGGGCCAGTGGAGGCCCCAAATGACAGCTGTCATGTTATCCTTGGTACCACCCACCCTTTACAAAACCAGAATCTTGTTATCAGACCATACCTCATTACTTAGTATGAAGTACCTTTTTTCCTCCTGCAAATACCCACTTGAAGAGCCTGGCACTGCAATCCCAGGCATTTCCAGACATGTCCAAAGCCAAGGACAGCTTAGACTCAAACTTGGATCTTCACTCTATTTTCCTACCACAGGCTACCAGTCTCTGGTCCAAAGTTTGAGTGCTGCTAGCAGTTCCTTTATTCAGAATTACATTGTCAGCATGGCTTAATATTCATAATGTTTATTTGCTGGACATGGAAGAAAGTGAATCCTTAGACATAGTCTACTTTTTAAATAAATGACAACTTGAAAGAGCCAACATATTACATAATATCAAACTCCAAAGCTCATCAGCACTTCCCAAGTATTACCACTGCAAGCTCCCATGGCTACCAGACAAAAATTGTTATGATGGAGATAGCTATGGAAAATGTACAATGGTATCATATTGCTGAATAATTACAGCAATAATAAAAATGTCATATATTTATTTCTATAGGTCTTTAAAGTATCTCTATCATTTTTCTATAGATAGGCACAATTTAATTTAGATGTCTACAGTAAGCCTTGTCAAGCTGATAGGGTAGGTATCCTTACCTCCAGTTTATAGATGAAAAGTTATTACTCAAAAGAGCCTTAGGTAAAATGGCTAGTTAAGTAGAAGACCTAAAGGAAGAATTACAATCTCTGGACCAGGATTTGTTCTTGAGATTTTTAGGCTTGAGAAACAGAGCTATAATATTAAGTCACAAAATTCTTCTGACAGCTTTCTTTTTCTAATAATTTACTTAAAAACTCCAATTTGTAATGATAACAGAGGCTCTTGCCATCTGATAAAATGTCAAGCCAACTTGGATGAATCTTTCATGCTATAGTTCAGAAAAAATTAATCTGTTCAATGAAGCAGAGTAGACTATGCATACTGCTGTCTTGAAGATACGTCATATGATTTGAACCTACTAGTGGACTCACTATTTTAAAGCTGGGACTTGAACCAATTTTAACATTACCACTAACTCTTTACTCAGCCAGCAATGTGGTCAGTGACTGCCCATTACCAAAGGTGATATAAAGAATGTGAAACTGATTTGCTATCTAATCCTGAACAATACTCTTAACAATAGAGTAGTCCCAAGGGATAGTGTTTAAAACCTTTTCATAGATTAGATGAGAAATAAATATAAAGCATAGGTCAATTATCAATTAATAATACATATTTCTAAAAGAAATAACAAAAATAATTCTATAGTTTTAAAAATGCTGCAATTACTACTGCAATGAAAAATAATGTGAAAACTAACATAAAATTTTTTTTATAAAAAACTGACAAAATAATAATATCTTGGTAACAATATTTTTAAAAACTGACCTAAAAAAACTGAAGAACATACTTGACATTGGCAGTACACAGTAAATTTTTTGACTTAAAATTGATATAAAAATCTATTTAAGCCAGGAAAATTGAATTTTATAAAACTAATGACCATGAAGAACACCCTATGAACTAAATAGGAGTCATTTCCAAGTTATATGGTGAAACAAAAAAAGTAAAGTTCAAAGAGTATACTTAGTATTCAAAATTTTGTGGAAAAAAATAAAAGAATTAAGAAAATATATATGTTTTTTGCTTATCAGAAACACAGGAAAGATAAACTAGAAACTAACAAAAGTAGTCACAGTAGCAATGGGTAAGAATGGGCTAGAAGGGATAGGAATTGGAGCAAGATTTATCTGAGTGTAACTTATTTTTTAGTTGTGACCTTGTAAATATTTTACACATTCAATAAATACAGTTAAATCAGAAATGATGGGAAAGCCAAGCCCTAAAATTAAATATAATCAGAAACAAATTATCCTAACCATATATGTAATTGGTAACAATGACACAGAGAAAATAATTTATGCAATTAGAACACAATATTGTGGATATATTCTGACGACAAAAAGAACTACAAAGTAATCTTCAACTTACTTAGTGGGTTTATTGGTATTGGTGTTATAATTCTGAAAGTATAGTATATTGCAGTTTGGAATACTTGAATAAATATAGCGGTGTTGTTAAGAACCAGCAGTTTCACTGTGGGAAAAAGGAGATATAAAATGGAATGGACAAAAAACAAGGATAATTTCCCTCTTGTTGAATTTGATTAAAAATTTCAGCATGATTGATTTTTAAAATAATTATCCTAGCTCTGTCCATTGGAAGGGATCTTGGTTTCTAAATACGAAAAGAACCACAGCTGTTTGGAGAAATAACTAACTCCTGGACTGGGATGAGTCTGGAACAATTTATTGTACTGGAAAGCAAGGAAGTACTCAACCATTAATGGGGTCATGATAATAAGACACAGAAGCTGGCTTTTGATGTCAGTTGGCACACACTGACTAAATTTGGAACAATGTTGGCATCAAAAAGAGTAATGATGGTCATGGATTTTATCACATCAAATAGAATAATCTTGAATGGAGTAGATTCTGCAGGACGACATGCCTGGACTCTTCAAAGGAGTCAGTGTCATGAAGAATGGAGTGAGGCAGAAGGATTGTTCTGGATTGAGGAAGACTCAAAAGGGTACAAAGAAGACTGGGACATGCAAGTATATAAAGGTCATTCAAAACGGCACACAGGGATCAGCCCACCATAATATATATATATATATATATATATATATATATATATATATATGGATATATCTCACCAATACATCTAAGGGAAAAAAGCAAAACTTATCAAGGTTACCATGGTTACACACATGATATCAATACAGCGACTTTCTCTCATGATTAACGTACTGACAAAGCTCATGAAATGTATTTCAGCATTAGCACTGCAAAATTTAAGGATAAATTTTTGCTTCTGCTAGAAACTTTATGTTTATAGTAGATGTTCCAAATTTACTTTGTTTTTGTTTAAGGATCAGAAACGAACAGGGTGGCTCGGATACCTTTGTCTATCTCAGGGTGTGAAGTGCTTTTTCTCCTGATTGTGATGGGTTGGATGAGTGGTAACAATGGAAGAGTATCAGTTTTGCTTCCACAAGAGAAATAATAACCATATGTGAGGTATGAAGCTGATTGACTTCTAGATCAAAAAGGGAAAACCAAACTACAAAGGACATTTTGGGGACAATTAGGGGAAATTCAATATGGACTTTTTTGTTAGTGGATACTATTAAATTATGTTGATCAAATAATTTTCCCCCTTTTCACTGTGAGACCAATACAACTAAGGAGTTGGTTTCTGTAGAGGAATGTTCGTGTTCTTGGGACAGACTGAAATGTTTAGGGGTGAATTACCATGATTTTGCATCCTACTCTCAATGATTATGGGAAAGGAAAATGTGTTAGAGAGCTGGAGCAAGTGTGATGAGAATCAGTGAGTTAGTAAAGGAGTATATGAGCATTCATTTTACTCTTCAATTTTTCTGTGAGTTAGAATGTTTTCACAATTTAAAAAATTAAAGATATAATAGCATAGTAAATCCTATAATGGCAATGAGTAAAAAAAAATATGGGTAAAAACAAAATGATGAATAAATCAAATTTTGGTGTAAACTGCCCATAGAACTGATCATGATGAAAATAATTCCTTAAAAGAAAAATACAAAGAAAAATCAGAAAAGCATTTAAGAATCCTATATAAAAAGTTTTGAGAAATTAAATTGAAGAAAATTTGTGAAAAGTCTTCAATGTTGGTGTGATTTCAATTAAAATGTTGTAGTCACCGATCATTCACTAAAACCTCTTCACTGACAAACTGCGGGGGTGAGGGGGCTCTAAACATAAACATGTTAGTTTGGTCAAAAGGGCAGGTGGGGGGAAAATATTGTAAATTTGTCCTGGGTAAGTGGCAAATGCTGTTGTTGAAAAATCTGTGCCTTGGGGAATTGGAATTGCTAGATCAGGGGGCTATTGCTATGCAAGGAGTAAGAAATCAATTTGAGGGAGGAAGAGGAGAACCAGAAAGATGTGGCTCACCAACAGGTGCCGCAGGAAAGACCTGATTCTCATAGACTCTCACTTACTGCCCAGGAAGCGGAGTCACCTTGAGATTCAGAATTCCTGCCTGCGACATGGGCTCCGATACTTTTTGAGTACCACTCTTGTTTAATCCTACGAGGAGGTAATCATTAGCCTCATTTTAGGGATGAGGAAACTAAGGCTCCTAAGGTTTAAGAAAACTGTCCCAAACTAACAAAATGAAGCAAGACTCCATCCTGATATCCCTTAATCTGAACCAGCCCTAAAATGTAATGTGGGAGGCCCTAAGATAAAAAGGTCTTCATATTACTCTAGGCTCTGCTTTCTGGAATGATATTGATTAAATGAAGGAGATGTATCTAAAAAAAATTGAACTGTTGCTTTTGTTTCCCCATTGCTACAAAGAAGAGGAGAAAGCAAGATTTTATTTTGCTTTTAAATAATTGCTGGTCAATCATACATAGATTAAGTAATTAATCATTATTGATCATTGTTCTAAAAACACATGCTCAAAACAATAGGTACATGGCTGGTCATTTGATAAATGATTAAATGATTTGATAAATGATTAAAATAATTTGAAAATTATGCATAAGTCCATATGAACTTCACAACAGTGTTCTTATAACTTAAAGGAAAAGTGCCAAGAAATATTCTGGTTTTGACCATAATGTGGTAGTTGTTTATGTTTATAAATGATCCCCAGATCACCATATAGAACACAGGCCTGATTTAATAATGTCACTGAGTAATATTTGCTTAATTGTAGCATTTCTATTGGTTACAAAAGCATTAAAAACCATGGTACACTTTTCTTTCAGAAGTTAAAAGGTAAAGAGATCACATTAAATTCTCCAATCTGAACTAGGTGTCCAGTCTGGTTTTCTTTTTTTTTCTTTTTAATGAAACAAGGAGGGGCTGGGGGAGGGGGAAGGTGAGTGATGGGGGTGTCCTGTGAAATGAAGCCCTTCACTTCAAAGGCGCAGCTGGCGAGGAGCAGGTGGGCTGCTCTCCAGGGAGGGAGCAGGGACAGTTGCTGTGCTGGAATGCACATGTGGCTGCGAGGCAAATGAGGGGGGCTGGAAGATCAAAAAGAAACCTGAAAATCACAGGTCACCCCCAATCTGTACCTCTCAACTAGGATTACGACGACAGGCATTTGAAAGGCAGTGCCTGAACTTTACAAGGTCAAGAGCCACCGACTACGGTGTGTCTGTAATGGATCTGAATCAGTTTCCCTGCTGCCAAGTCCAGAATACATTCCAGCCTGAGAAACTCAGGTAGCTCCCAAAGCTCTTTAAAGTTTGTGGAGGAAACCTGCATTCCACAGACTTCCACAGGCTCTTTTGAAGTATCTCTGGGATCTAAACAGCCTTTCCAGAAGGGCTCGTTTAGCAATGTTCATAAAGAGTGATGAATGTCTCCAAATCGGCTGCGTTTTGTTTTGCCAGTGCTGCCATCCAGGTAGAAAGAGGACAACCTCCTGCCATTTTGCCCTAGGACAAGGTCCCGGCTCATGCAGTGATACCATCTATAAATATTTCATGTATGAATGCACCCAGTTTCAACACATCACTCTTTAAGCCCTGGTCTTTTTCCTTGGTTAGGAAAAAAGAGTGTATATGTCTACGTTTATTTAGATTGAATTTCCCATATGCCATTTTAGCAGAATCAAGGCACTGAACAGCTTATCTTACGAGCCTCTGTGGTTATGGCAAAGGGCCTGGTGGGGATTGTTTCCTTACACATTATGAAAAGCAAAATAATCTAGTCATTGATTCTCTTAATTAACTTTGTGAATACAACCAGTTCATATGATGCTCTGTGTTCTGGTTTCTTCCTATTTAAAACCCCTAACTCGGTCTCGGCCGGGCGCGGTGGCTCACGCCTGTAATCCTAGCACTCTGGGAGGCCGAGGGGGGTGGATCACTCAAGGTCAAGAGTTCGAGACCAGCCTGAGCGAGACTCCGTCTCTACTAAAAATAGAAAGAAATTACCTGGCCAACTAAAAATATATATAGAAAAAATTAGCCAGGCATGGTGGCACATGCCTGTAGTCCCAGCTACTCGGGAGGCTGAGGCAGTAGGATCGCTTAAGCCCAGGAGTTTGAGGTTGCTGTGAGCTAGGCAGACGCCACGGCACTCTAGCCCGGGCAACAAAGTGAGACTCTGACTCAAAAAAAAAAAAAAAAAAAACAACCCTAACTCGGTCTCAATAAAGAATAGTATTTATGAAAAACTTTGAATAGTTCAACATAACATCTTAAATGCTAGCTTAAGTATTCAAAAGTAAGTCAATGTTTTGTCATGTATGTCTTACAGATCTCATTTCCAAAATTAAATTTTTTGATTGACTTCTCCTGCTTTTCTTAAACTAAATACATCGAAAACACGTGTAAAATGTAGTCATGGTTTTGGGGTTCCTTGGAGGAAAGACCCTCTAGGCTAAAACGAATCCATTTTTTCCTAGCTGTAATCACACTTGCATGAGTAATATAAGCCACCATTACTCAGGTCTTTCCTTCCTTAGCTGGTGCTAAAAAATCTGGATAGTTTAGATAAAAGTAAATTTTGCTCTATGGATAAAATGTGACATTTATTACATTTCATATCTCATCTTGCAAGGTTCAGGTGTCCATCCGCTCAATTTCACAAAATAATCAATCCAGTCCAGTAAGTGTTTAAGTCATGTTCTGTCTGCTTGGGTACCTAGAAATGTTAGTTTATTTGATTTAATTACACAAGAGCAAATCAATAAAACACTATTACCAGAAAATTTCAAGCTATGCATGCTCAATAAATTTATTCACTTAGCTGCCAGAAAATATGCCAAATAGTCTGGTAGAAAATTCAGATTATCTGATGATATTTGATTAAAACTGAAGTAAAACCAATGGGGAGAAAACATCAATGATTTGGAGTGAAACCCCAACAGGGAAGCTCAGATCACATAATAATTAAGTTTACTAATAATGTTTAAGATTCATGATTTTAAAAACCAGGTCTTTAAAGACAAGGACTGAAAAATTCCAATTCAATTATAAAAGTATCTACTTCTGAAATGCAAGTTCTATTAACTTTATCATTTTCAGCAAAGAATAATGGATGAGTGAGGTGGTGTGACAGGGTGGGGCAGGGGTTAGACAAGGAGAACAGGGGCAGGTGGGGTGGCAGAGCGACCAGCTACCAGGTCTCCTAAGGAGAGCACCCTGTGGCAGAATATTGGCTGTGCCTAACCTATCATGGTTGCTGCCATGTTGTTTTTCTAGCTTTCTCATGGATTCTGGCAGCCTAGATATACTTTCAATAGATTCCCTTTCTACTTAAGGTGGCTGCGTTTTTGCTACTGTTTGCAACAAAGGATCCTAAAAGTACAAAATACGATAAAGGAAGAGGAGGTATGGCAAATAAGGGAAGACAAAATGTGGATTTGTACAAGTGGAAGATACAGGGAAGAAATAAACGAGAGCCCAGCTAATTCTTCTAGCTGAGAAACTGGCAACTTTTCTTAGGAAGTTGTGAAACAGCTGACTACACAGTTGAATTTTATACCTTAGGGTGCTGAGGCTTGTTATATAAAGGGAAATAGGGGAAATTTATGATGTTGGAACATATTACATATGACTGTTTTTTGTTCTACAAAAAAGAAAGACAGAAACCTGGGCAGATGGTAGCCTATTTGAACGCAGAGTGCTTAAATATGATTCAACTGCTGTATCCTCCAACTTCTGGATTTCCTCTTATCTGAGTTTATATACTTCCTTAATGTTCTACCAGCTTGAGCTGTCATCAAAAGTTGTCATTACTTTTCATCAAATCCACCTTAATGGTATACCAAGAAAACTGGGTCCTCATCTGCTTAGAAGAACAGGGACCTGATGTGTGTCCTGTTGCCTAAAGTGGGTGGAGAGAGAACCTCTTTTAGGGGGCTCTCTCTGTTCACACGGTTAATGGCATTTTATCCTGACTCATGCTGAGGGGCCAGGCATTCAAGAGCTGCACTGCCCAGGCACAAGTCACCCTCTGTCTTAAGACTCACACTTGCTACCTCCAACTCTCTTGGTGGCCCCTTCCTCCAGGGCCTGTAACCACTTGTTTTTGCACCATCTTCCACGGCACAAGCTAACAGTACCTTGACTCATGCCCATAGCTTATACCTCTTCTCCCCTCTCCACTTCTCTGTTACTGCTGCAGCACGAGAAACAGGCAAAACTGCCCTTTGATAATGGGGTACAAGGTGAGAACTACGGTGAAGGCCTAGCTAAAACTAATGAGAATGATTAATTGCTGTCCCCTCGTTTGCTTCTCTATAATTGCCACTTTGGAGCCACCCAGCTGGTGGTCATAAAGATTCTTAACTTCTCCCCATAGCCGGTGTCCATAAAGATTCTTAGCTTTCTCCATAGATAATATCACCTTTTTGCAACCTAGGGGTAGTTTCTGAGATATCTTCCAGGTCCTGCATTCCAGTGGAATGGCTGACCCACCCAGACCAGCAGCTCATACCGAGCAACTGACTCAACTGGTCTTGTGACCCCCACCCAAGAACCTGGTCAGCAAAGAAGACAATTTTTACAACTCTATGGTTCCACCCCAAACCAGCCAATTAGCAGACTCAACTGCCTACACCAAACTGTCTTTAAAAACCCTGTCTCCCAAGTTCTGGGGAGGCAGATTTGAGAAATTTCTCCCATCTCCCAGTTTAGTGCTATACGGAATAAAGAACTCTTTCTCGGCCATAAAACCTGCTGACTCCGCATATTGGCTTCTTGGGCAGCGGGCAAATGAACCCGGCTGGGCAGCAACACACAGATCTTCTTGTCAATCAGCTGTGCGCTCCCGGAAATGTGGAGTTAGTATCCTGGGAAGACTTAACACCTTGTGGGGTAATCTTTGATCAATGGGAAATGGGGATTATCAAATGAATTATTTCTCTTTTACTTCCCCAGAAAGCCTTCTGTAAAACTAGGTAATATACCTGGCCTGTCAGAAAATGGTCTGGTGAGATAGTGATCTGTTGCTCTTGACATCAAACCATAGCCCACCCCGCAGTGCACTTCCTGTACTCACTGTCCCTCCTTCTGTGCCCCATTCCCAGTTCCCCTGCTCCTGCTTTCCTGGGATCTCACTCCCTGAGACTGTATGTGAACATCGCTTTTGCAGGTTCTATTTTCTATAGAAGCTGGTGTACAGTAACCCTGATATTCAAAAATATATCACTTTTTCCAATCATCCTCTTAGATATCAGCCTTAGCCCCTAATTTGCCTCTAAATTTAAAATGTTGTACTATATTTAAGTTGTATCTATCAACCTCCTATTTAAGGCTTATATATATATCAAATAATTTAGGGGACAGTCTGGGAATCAAAGAGGTATTTGTTTGGGTCCAGACCCCAAAAGAGGCCACTTTCTTTCCTAACACTCCCCAGCCTTGGTGAACTTCTCCCCATTGTCAGGCTATGCCAGACTCTTTGGCAACACACAGTTTTTGTATATGTGCTCCCAATTCCTGGAAAGACCTTTACTTTTTTCTTTTTTTTTTTAGAGTGACAGGGTCTTGCTTTGTCACTGTCCACGCTGAAGTGTGGCACAATCACAGCTCAATGCAACCTCTAACTCCTGAGCCTCTTGTCTCAGCCTCCCTTGTAGCTGGGACTACAGGCACACACAACCACACACAGCCAATTTGTTTTGGGGGGTGGGGGGGTCTCAGTATGTTGCCCAGGCTGGTCTCAAACTCCTGGACTCAAATGATCCTCCTGCCTCGGCCTCCCAAAGTACTGAGATTATAGGCATGAGCCACTGTGCCAGCTGCCCTATCCTAGTAATGAAATTTCTTTTCCAGTCTTATGTGTTGACTAATTTCTCACAGGGTTCCTGCTGACTCCCCAAGGCCTAACTCAGGGAGAGATTCTGGCTTTTGAAATTATCTTAGCCTTGGAGCCCACAACATGACAGTGTTATTTTTCTTGATTCATTAAATATTAATCTGAATTAGGCTGATAGTGACATATTTCATCACCAGAAGGCATTAAGCATCCTAGAGCCTGTAAATCTTTTCTTATAGTTCAGATGTCAAATCTGCTACTAAGTGTATCCACTTCTACTTCCTCTCTTCATTGCATTTCCATTTTCCCAAGAATATTGATGAGAAATAATACAGTGACTAAAGTTTGTTGTCCATTTGTTTGTTTTTTAATATAAGCACCCTGTCATAGGAGAGGTGAAGTTAGAAATTAAAGTCTACTACAAAAAGCCAAAAATATTTAACCCCAAAATACATTTCTTTGCCATATTTTGAGATAGCTACACAGAGGACCTGCAGACAGGAATAGCCCGGCAAAGTTGCCTTTTGTGGAGGAGATTTGCAACCGTAGAGAAAAACTTACATTAGCAAAATATTCCCAAGGCTTTCTCTAGGCCCCATTTTGTCCAGATCTAGGAAAGATGAACTCAACCACAAGCCATCATCTATTCTGAGAGTGTGAGGTTTCATCTGCTTAAGAGAGCCCCTCCTAATCATGCCTTTCCTGTTCTCTCCCTCCTGTAACCTGTCTTGCCATGCCCCAAGTCCCTACTCTTTCTGTAACCTCAAGATGATATAAAAGCATCAACCACCTGGGCTTTCCTTTGAGTTTTCATATTTTGTGTGACTCCCATGCATCCGGGTGTATGTTCATAAATTTTGTATGCTCCTTGTCCTTCCACTCTTACCTTTTGCCAGTTGAGGTGCAGCAACCCTTCAGGGGGCGAAGGGAAAGTTTTCCCTTGGGCCCTGCAGTTTTGGCACTGCTCTGCTCTTCTGGAAGCCACAGTCAAGGAAACCCAGGACCTGACAAGCTGGCAGAAGAATAAGAATTTCTTACCAAATTCCTGGGTTCTGTCTATGGAATCCGGTTGAACAGATGGTAAAAATGACTATTTGTCTCTTTATCCTTTTCAGTATTTAAGACTGTGGGAGAAAAGTATTTAGACACACTAGTCTTAGGTTTAGCAATTCCGATTTTTGGGGGGAGGGTATAAATACTTATAATGTCTGATCCTTTTTCTTCTAGGAATAGTCTTTGTTTTTCCTTTATCTTTGTCTTCCTGTGTCATTTTGTCATAAAGTGGAGTATCATAGGTCCTGCAATAAAACCTGAAGGTTCTCCTCTAGTCTTGTTTTACATCCTTTAGAGCTTGACTTGTGACCAAGTGGGATCATGCTTTCTTAGTCTCTACTATGCAGTGGTCGTGATCTTTGGATCACATCTGGTGACCAGTCTGAAAGGGTAGAGAACCCCAAGACAGGTAAGATATTAAGCAGCACGCTCTTTGTGCTGAATGTGCCAAGCTTCCAAGAGAGTTTGTCTTAATAAGAAGTGCCATGTCCCATCCATAAGGGGCTTTCTTTGTCTTTACTTTTGTTGCTTGGTTAGTCCTGGGAAAGTCCAGTCCCAGAAGGGTCTACCCAATGTCATGAATTAATGTATCTATGACTGGTATCCCTCTAAAAATTCGTGGGATACCAGAAGCACCATGTGCACAAACACCACCCTTGGCCATCTGTAGTGGCAACAAGAGTTTTTTGCTATTAGCCTATTTCTGGGATTAAATTTAGGATTTAAAATGGATTAAAGAGTGAAACTATGAAGCTCCTAAAAGAAAACATTGAGGAAATGCTTCAGGACATTGATCTCCCAAAGGACGCCAAAAGCACAGGCAACCAAAGCAAAATTGGGCCATTGGGACCACATCAAGCTAAAAAGCTTCCGTACAGCAAAGGAAACAATCAACAAAGTGAAGAGGCAACCGGCAGAATGGGAGAAAATATTTGCAAACTACCCATCTGACAAGGGGTTAATAACTAGAATATATAAGGAGCTACAATAACTCCACAGGAAAAAAATCAAATAATCTGATTAAAAACTGGGCAAAGGATCTGAATAGACATTTCTCAAAAGACAACATACAAATGGCCAACAGGTATATGAAAAAATGTGCAACATCCTTAGTCATCAGAGAAATGCAAATCAAAATAACAATGAGATATCATCTCACCCCAGTTAAATGGCTTTTATCAAAAAGACAGACAATAACAAATGCTGGTGAGGATGTGGAGAAAGGTGAACCCTGGTACGGAGTTGGTAGAAATGGAAATTAGTGCAACCACTATAGAAAACAGTATGGAAGTTCCTCAGAAAACTGAAAATAGAACTACTATATGACCTAGCAATCTCACTGCTGGGTACATATCCAAAGGAGGAGAATTCAGTATATTGAAAAGATGTCTGCACTCCCATGTTTACTGCAGCACTACTCACAATAGCCAAGATTTGGAATCAACATAAGGGTCCATCAATGGATGAAAGAATAAAGAAATTGTGGTATATATACACAATGGAATATTATATAGCCACAAAAAGAGTGAAATCCTGCCATTTGCAACAACATGGATGGAACTGAAGAACATCATGTTAAGTGAAATAAGCCAAGAATAGGCCGGGCGTGGTGGCTCACGCCTGTAATCCTAGCACTCTGGGAGGCCGAGGCGGGTGGATCACTCGAGGTCAGGAGTTCGAGACCAGCCTGAGCAAGAGTGAGACCCTGTCTCTACTAAAAATAGAAAGAAACTATCTGGCCAACTAAAATATATATAGAAAAAAATTAGCCGGGCATGGTGGCACATGCCTGTAGTCCCAGCTACTCGGGAGGCTGAGGCAGTAGGATGGCTTAAGCCCAGGAGTTTGAGGTTGCTGTGAGCTAGGCTGACGCCACGGCACTCACTCTAGCCAGGGTAACAAAGTGACACTCTGTCTCAAAAAAAAAAAAAGAAAAGAAAAGAAAAGAAATAAGCCAAGAATAGAAATACAAATCTCATATGTTAGGAGCTAAATATTAAAAACAATTGGCTGGGCATAGTGGCTCACGTCTATAATCCCAGCATTCTGGGAGGTGAAGGTGGGAGGATTACTTGAGGCCAGGAGTTCAAGACCAACCTAAGCAAGAGTGAGACCCCCATCTCTACAAAAAATAGAAAAATCAGCCAGGTGTGGTGGCACATGCCTGTAGTCCCAGCTACTGGGAGGCTGAGGCAGGAGGATCCCTTGAGCCCAGGAGTTTGAGGTTACAGCGAGCTACGATGATGCCACGGCACTCTAGTCAGGGCAAAAGAGTGAGACTCTGTCTCAAATAAATTAATAAATAAATAAAAATTTAAAAATAAAAACAATTGATCTCATGTAGACAGACAGGAGAATGATGGTTACCAGAGGCTAGAAAGAGTGGTGGTGGGGAGGGGGAATAAAGTAGGGTTCATTAATGGGTGCAAAAATATAGTTAGATAGATAGAATGAACAATATTTGATAGTACAACAAAGCAACTATAATCAATAGTAAGTTAGGGTATACTTTTAAAAACTAAAAGAGTGGAATTGGAATGTTCCTAACACAAAGAAATGTTAAATGCCTGAAGTGATGGATACCTCAATTACCCTTGATTAGATTAATTCACATTGTATGCCTGTATCAAAACATCAAATGTACCCTATAAAGATATACAAGTAGTATGTACCCACCATAATTAAAAATAAAATTTCTTTTAAAAAAAGGCTTATTGGCTTGAGTCACTTAAGGAATAAATAAATTGGTTATATTTAAAAGAAAACTATAGTGAGCTCTCACCTTAAACAGCTATTTTATTGGTACCTATAAAAAATTTATAAAGAAATACAGCCTTAAAAACTCCCTTGGAAAGATAAAAAAAAAAAAAAAGGACAGAAATCTGTTTTCAAACAAAGTTAAAACCCTTTGTATGCTCAAATTGCCTGCTTTAGATCCCCTTCGGGATTTGCAAAGAAGCCCTCTAGCCTGTCCTCTTAACCTTTGGGTATCCATTTGTTTTGTAATCCTTTCTACGAACCTCATGGACAGCTTTGGATGTCCTATCTTACTAACTGTTTGTCTCTTTTATTCTTCTGTTTTGTGGGACACATGGCTTGTTGGCCTCTGTGTGCAAATGGTCAGGTAAGAATCTGAGACCCCAGAGTGTATGTATGGTCAGACAGAAATGTGGGTTGCACCCCTTTCTTGGCTAGTGAAACTTTCCTTGCTTTGAGCTGTTGTTGCAAGTGGTCTGAATCTTGGGAGGGTTGCAGCTTTGTTCCCTCTTTGGAGACTTTGGTTAAAGCCACAAAGGGCTTCTTGGTTTTAGTCTCATGCATGCTTCTTTGTTTGCGTTTGGGATGATTTGTTTAGGTAAAACTCTGGTTTAAGATTTTGGTTTGTATTTAGAGTGTAACAGCAACTTTTTTCGCATTTATCTTACTTCCCCTACTGGGCAGAAGAGACACACCTCCCAGCACCACTGGGAACCGCAGCAGTGTGCTAGGAGGCAGGCACCTCCCAGGCAGCAAGGGGGACGAGGTGCTGCTACCACAGCCACCATTCTCTCGGCAGCTGCAAAAGGCTGGCTGCTTGTGGGACAGAAAGATTGCTACGTGTATGTTTAAAGGATTTTTGTTTTCTTTAAACAGCTCTATGATCAAAAGTTAGCTTCATTAAAAGCTGATATTCAGGCTATAATTTTTTAAAGGTCCTTCTGCTTTTTCTCTTTTGGATCCTATTTCTCCCCTGAAATCCTTTTTCTAAAAAAATTTATTTATTACTTTTTTTGAGACAGAGTCTCACTCTGTTGCCCGGGCTAGCGTGCCGTGGCGTCAGCCTAGCTCACAGCAACCTCAAACTCCTGGGCTCAAGTGATCCTTATGCCTCAGCCTCCCGAGTAGCTGGGACTACAGGCATGCGCCACCATGCCCAGCTAATTTTTCTATATATATTTTTAGCTGTCCATATAATTTCTTTCTATTTTTAGTAGAGACGGGGGTCTCACTCTTGCTCAGGCTGGTCTCGAACTCCTGAGCTCAAGCGATCCACCCGCCTCGGCCTCCCAGAGTGCTAGGATTACAGGCGTGAGCCACCATGCCTGGCCCTGAAATCCTTTTTTAAAAAGTCTATGTTCCATCCCATAGTTCACGTCCTTTCTTGTTGGTATGATTTTTGCTGAGAAAAATGTAAAATTTCATGGGTGTTTTTTGAAATTTTAATATCTTCCTAAATTGGCCCCCATTTACTTCTACTTCTTCCTTGTTGCCACCTTTGATAGCACATGAAGAGATCTAGAAGGGAATTCCAGTGGCCCTGGGACCTGTATTCTTGAGGAACACAGAAAAAGTCGCCACACAATTCCTCTTTGGGGTCTTCTGTCTTCCACATAGAGCACCAAGAGTTGTGGGCAGGTTCCTCTCAGGTCTAAAGCTCTGCTCCCTTTTGTATTGAGTTCTCTGATCTCTTTGGCTTTTGGGAATGCCAGGGATTACTTTGTACTGTGAGAGAGCACTTGGCTTTTAGGTGGCTGGAAAGTGGTTGTTTGCACTTGACCTTTGCAGTGGAAGTCACCGGTAAGGGCTGCAGTTTTGGAGATGGCTGACAATGGTTGTTTGCAGTGGATGGTTATTCCTACATGGGCTACCATTTTCTTTGTATGTTTAGATAAGAAGAGCACAGCCTGGACCCTTAATGGCAATGGGAACACTTGCCACCACGGGATAAGACTCCCCTGAAGGGTAGGCTGACCAATCACAGAGTGGGCTTGCTGATGAGCCCAGCAGACTTAGGGAATGTCCTTGCAGCAAGGTGCACTGTAGAAGTGTTGCATGACCTGACTCCCTGGTGTTCCCTTCTTGGGCTTTTGCCTCAGTTCTGGGGAACCCTGGATTTAATGTAAAAAATAGGGTCATTGATTTCTGGGTATCTAGGTGCTCGACCTTCCAGGTACATTTGCTTTTCACCCATGTAAGCATTAGGCCCTGGGAACTACAAATACTATGATGGCCTGTTTGTTAATGGGCTCTGCCCTGAGCTCAGTGGTCTAGTTGGAAAGTGGAGACTAAATTAGAAACTATTAATACCTAGCTAAAATTAGACTCCCTATTAAATTCTGTGGTGAATTCCTATGATTTTGTGTCACCTTGGCATCCATTTTTAATCTTCCTCTATAACACCCAAAGCTCTCTTGAAAAAGCTTAAATTCTCTCTGATTTCAGATGCAAATTTGCTACCCTGTTTTCTCTAAAACTCAGTGAGGGCTTCAGCCATACGGAACAAATACACTTTAACTTGCTCCATTTACAGAGGCACAGTTTAATCCAACTGTCCTTTTAAACTAGTGAGTTTTACCTGACTCATGGCTAAAATTTTAAAATCAAATCTATAAAATCCTTGTCTATATTTTTATATATACATGTGTACATGTCTGCATTTGTATATTGTCTACATGGTACCAAGTTGACTTATCAATGAGTATTCATAAATTAAATAACTAGCCAAAATGTTTTTCAAGTTCAGATGACTTTAGTGATACAGTTGACCCTTGAACAACATGTGTTTGAACTGCAAGGGTCCCCTTATACATGAATTTTCTTCTGCTTCCGCTATCCCTGAGACAGCATGACCAACCCCTCCTCTTCCTCCTCCTCCTGAGCCTATAAATGTGACAATGATGAAGATGAAGAACTTTATGGTGATCTACTTCCACTTAATAGTAAATATATTTTCTCTTCCTTTTGATTTTCTTAATATTTTCTTCTCTCTAGCTTAGTTATTGTAAGAATGCAGTATGTAATACATATAACATAAAAAATTGTGTTAATTTGCTGTTTGTCAGTAAGGTTTCCAGTCAACAGTAGGCTATTAGTAATTAAGTATTTTAGAAGAGTCAAAATTTATATGCAGATTTTCAACTACATAAGGGGTCGGCACTCCTTCCCCTCATGTTGTTCAAGGGTCAACTGTATTTGGCAAAGAAAACTAGTTTTAAAATTGTTGGTCAAATAAAGTTAAAATGTCTTAGGAGTTTGACATTTTTGCCTGGGTCTACTGGTCAAATTTATATTGTCTCTCTTAGATCTTTTAAGGTCATAAAACTGCAGTTTCTATTAAGATGATATTTTCGATACTTGCTTAATACTTCTGTGAGCTTATATCTTTGGTTTTGAGCCTTTGGATTCTGAGGTCTAGACGAATGGCCATGGTGAGGTCTGGGGACATATGTGTGTCCACAGAGCCTGGGCCACAAGCTGCAGGGCACAGCGATGCGCAATATGGTCTTGTCCTTCCTGGCCCACCTCTGCCTCCTGGCCGTGCTGGGAGGGTTCAGATCCTCCAGGCATGGTGTCCACCGCTCTGTCCTGTCCTGGGCTCTGCACCTGGTACATAACTTGCTAGGTCTTTCACTGAAAATTAGAGTTACCAGGAGTTAATTTGTGAGAATGTGTGTTTGTTGAGAAAAAAATAATTTTGTCTAGTTCAGAGGTCATTTAAATGTTCTTTCAAAATGAAGGGAAAATAATATAAAGAAAAATAAAGGGGTAAAGAAAGTTGGGGGAAAAGAGAATTTCAAAATATGTGTAAACTGATTAAAATTAAACAAATATACTATAAGGGTTTTAGAATTAATTATAAGGGAATTGAGCCTTAATATCAAAAATAAGTAATGCAAAACTATATTTTGTTCTCTTTTGAATGAAACTTTCCTACAATTTTAATAAGAAATAGTAACAAAAATTTGTTCACTTTTTGAGTAAACTTCAAATAACAAAAGAGGAGAGAACGAGAGTCTGATTCTGTTTGCTTCATGCTGTCTTTATTAGGTCTTTTGATTGCATGGAAAACTGTATCTCCTCTCTATCAAAGAATAAAGGTTTCTTTGCTTTTATGAAATCTTTTATTTATCACTTTGGTTAAATGAATGATTATTATATTACAGTGACCTGAGATTCTATTTTGATCAAGTCCTTTAAACTTTTGACATATTTGATGGGCTTCCCCAAATCAAATTTTGAAATCCAAATTAAGTCTTTTTGATCTTAAACTAACTTTGGGGTTTTACAGAGGGCCTCTGAAGCATCTGAAAGAGAGATAATAAACAAGCTTATTAGATATGTTAAATTATATGTGAAACATTGTCAAATAGGAAATGGTGTTTAAGTTTCTTTGAGTCATATTTGCATAAGTATGCTATCAGTATAATAGTGTTCCAAAATTGTATGAAAGCCCTAAAAATTTGATATGTTATATTGTTGTAGGCCACAGAAAATAACCAAGTTTCTTTGTCAATTGCATCTTCAGCCATGGTCGTTTTAATTCTTGTCCACAGTAAACTGCTTTATCCTGATCCTTTTTTTTTTTCTAAAAGTTCTTTGCAAATCCTAAAGAGTTGTGTCTTCAAGGAGGTTCATAAATAGGATAAAAGACTCTGACAGGTACCCTGAAATGTAGACCTCTGCTGATTATTCAACTGGACTGGGCAAGAATTTCAAAAACTCCAGTGGAAAAAAACTGGACTCATAGAATTGCCAACCTAACATCAAGTGGAACAAGGGTTAACTACATGGGACTAACGAATGAAGGACTAAAATGGTTTTTTATGATTTTTTGTTGAAAGTTACTGATTCTTTTCCCAGACTAACGTTTCCAATTTTTCTCCCACTCTCCTGACTTAAAATCGCTTGAAATGAAAACCGTGCTTTTCTTGCAAAATGAAGCTAGACAACTGACATAAACTTTGGGAGAAATCGCTGCAGCAACTCACACATACACAGCCTCTGTGCCTGTGACGCGTGGACTGCTCGCAAGGTTCCCTGGAATGAACACCTTATTCAAACCCAATCCAGTCCGCCGCCCTCTTTCTCTTCCACGAGGCGACCGAGAGCCGGTCAGTGGCTGTGGTCACGGGGGTGGGCGGCGGGCCGGGGCGCGTGGGGGGCTACCGGGGGTTGCGGGGGTCCGGGCGGCGGTGGGGGCGGCCCCGGGCCTGCAGGTGCGGGTCGGTCCGGGCGGGCGGCGGAGCGGGGCGCGTGGGGTTGAGACTCGGAGCCGGCCCGGGCCCAGGCGGGGAACGCGGCTTAGGAAAGGGGCTGCCCTCTCCGCCGGCCGGCGCCTCGGAGGCCTCTGGGCAGGAATGGGGCTTCCTGCGCTGATCGGAGCTAATGGCATGGGGGATGTTAGCGTGTAGCGTTAACTTTGTCCCAGTCACTGCGCCCATGTCTTTAGAAGCATTAAGTTTCTCGAGCTGTGTTTTGGTAACTGCCTCCTTTTCTACGTCTGTCTTCTCGACTTTTTCCTAATTTACTTTTCAGTGAGTGTTATATGGCAACAGGTACGTGGCACACGGTTGGTAGATACTGAGTGGCAGGCAGTATTATTGGTGGGTTGGAGCAAATGCACGAAGTTGGGGTCTGGAGAGTTTGGCATAATTGAGAAGGGAGCTAAGAGCGCTGGTTGTCCCGGCGTGGAGTTAGGAGAGGGGCTTTGAGAGCAAAGACAGAGTATGTGTTTGTGTGTGTGTTGGCAGGCAGGTGGCTATGGAGCCGGGATTCCCATCCAGGCTGGCAGCAAGGGCAGCCTGTGTCGTCGATCGGGAGCTTGCTGGGCAGGGGAGGAGGGGACAGTGCTCAGGGACGATGTAGCTGGCAGGATGGTGCCCCAAGGTAGTAAACATTCCAGAAGCAAACATAAATGAGTCCCTTCTCTGCTAAGCCTGAGGGACATAATCACAGTCCTTGTTTCTATGAACACTTGTGCAACAGTCCAGGATGGAGAAAATGTATTAGTAGTCCTTAGGTACAAGACATATTTAGGCTGCAGGCCAGGATGTGTAGGAAGACAGGCACTGGGGCCTGCAGTTGGGGTCAGTGCAGGCATAGGGCCAGCATCCAGGGGCTAGGCCTGGCCAGCACCTGAGCTTGTACCACCTGGGCATGCAGATTTAAATAAATAGATAGATAGATAGATAGACAGACCGACAGACAAACTCAATCCAGAAAAATCTGTCAGATTGTCACTGGCTGCCCACTGTGCAGGTGAAGAGGCTTGAGACTAGAAAAACTAGCTTACAGATCACTCCAGACATTAACCTTTGTTCTTCTTCTTTTTCTATAGAAATGCCTCTTATGAAAGATTTATTTGCCTCCATCATATATAGAGGCTTAGCTTTTAGAGCCCATCTGCAAGGCCATCTCCTGGAATGGGACACACCTGTTTAACTGAACTGACTGTTTTCAGTTCTAAGAGACCGAGTCAAGACATGGGCTGCTTGCTCTAATCTGCAGGGTTTCCCCCCCTTTGCCAATCTCTTATCTCACAACTTCTAACCCAAATTTCTCCATAGCTACCAATGCTACTTTAATATGTGAAACTGTCTGAAAATAAAGTTTCAAATGAGGAACCAAAGGAAGCCAAACCAAAAATATTTCACCCCAAAATACACTTCTTTGACATATTTTGAGATGGCTATTCAGAGGACCTGCAGCCAGGAATAGCCCAGCAAAGCTGGCTTGTGTGGAAGAGATTTGCATCTGTAGAGAAAAAGCTACACTAGTGAAATAAGTAACCACCCCAACCCCTACCAGATCTAGGAAAGAATAACTCAATCACAGGCTACCACTTCTTCTTTCTGAGAGCAGCCACCCGTGAAGTTTCATGTCTTTTCTCTTCTCTCCCTCCCATAACCTGTCTTGCCATGCTCCAAGTCCCTATTCTTCCTGTAACCTCAAGATGGTGTAAAACCATCAACCATCTGGGCCTTTCTTTGGGTTTTCATATTTTGTATGACTCCCATGCACACATGTGCACGTTAATAAATTTTGTATGCCTTTGTCCTATTAATCTGCCTTTTGTCATTTGATTTTCAGCAAACCCTCACAGGGTGAAAGGTAAGTTTTTCCTTGGTCCCTACATTACTTACATTTAAAAGAAATTTTGCATACCTGAGGATCACGTCAATTAATCTGAACAAGCCTATCTTTGCCAAAACTTCTCTTATTGCAGCTCTAACAGTGCCTCTGCAATTATTTTTCAAATGTTATTAAACAATTAGGATGCATTTGACTGAAGTCCAAAAACACACTCTTTTTGCATTATCTTGCATGTTTCTGAGCCCAGATACCATCATCAATGACATGTCAACAGATCTGAATTTAGAGAAAGAATTAACATTTCCTTTCCAAATGATAGGGATTAACAAAGACATTGTTTTCTCCAATAAAAGTCTGGACTAAATGGCTTTTTCCTATCCAATATGTTGATCTCCAAGTTTTTACTAGGAATCATTTATCTTCTGTCTATTCTCAGAAATAATCACAGAAAGACATTAATTACTCCTATATGAAAATAAAACTCTAGTAGATCATTCCAAGGACTCAAGGGTATGACAAAATGCTAAGAAAAAAATATATATATGTTTGGCACAAGTAAACAGCTCAATTTTGAAAACTGAGAGGAAGACTTTTACAAAATAGAAATTATACACAAACTGTTCGAAAAAAATCAAGGTCCTAGGGTACTGTGGGGCAAAAATACACCATAGATGATGTTGGCTGTGCTCTCAACCTGTATATTCCCTGGGTCTGAGCAAAGTGGTACTTTTAGACAGTAGCCCCAAACCCTCATCCTCTGCAAGCCGGCCTGCTTGCAGCTAGCTGTCAGGCCAAAAGCACACACAGTAGGCAGATTTCCAGAGAATAGACCTTTCCTCTAAAGTGGATGGTAATACCTATCTCAGATTAGGATGTTAAGGGGATTAAGTAAAATTCAGAAATGTAAAATAAGCACAGAGCCTGATGTGAAGCAATTCCTTATAAATTATAATTATTATTATTTTTTTGAGACAGGGTCTTTCTCTGTCACCGAGGTTGGAGCACAGCAGTGTGATCATAGCTCACTGCCTCAGCCTCCCAAATAGCTAGGACTACGGGTCCATGCCACCATGCCTGACTAATTTTTTAATTTGTTTTTTGTAGAGATGGGGTCTTGCTATGTTGTCCAGGCAGGCCTCAAACTCCTGGCTTCAAGTGATCCTCCCAAAGTGCTGGGATTACAGGCAGGCATGAGGCACTGTGCCCAGCCAATTATAATTATTTCATTATCATTATTGTTATGGGAAAATCACACTCCCAATGTTTTTATTTTAGAATGTCCTTATCACTCTTCCCTGCCCCTTACCACTTTCTGTTTATATGGAAATATGATATTTTCTATTGTGCTTTTTCAAAGAGAGGAACTAAAACTAAATGTTTTGACTCAAGTCATCTAGATGGTCTAAGGCAGGCAATATGCTAGTACTTGATATATGTTATTGCAGGGTTTCCCAATGGAGATAGTATTGACCTTCATGGAATATTTTGGATATTCATAGGGACATTTTTGGTTGTCCCAGTAACTGGGTAACTACTGGTAGTGTGAGAACAAGGATGCTGGACAATCTGGGACTACAAAAAATTGTTCCCCATTCCTCAGAATGTTCAAATATTGTTTCAAACATTTTTGTAGATTAAAAAAAATACACATGCTTACCTACATTAAAGTCTAGATCTGTTTTATGATACAAACACAAAGTATATGTTGATATACTTCCTTAAAAACTCAGAGACTTGGAACAGAGGTTATTTAACAATTGGAATAGGAAGATTTAATTATTTTAACTAATATGTCCTTATCAGCACAAACCAGCTGTCAGCCCCACAAATGTGCCTATATTCTTTTTTTAAAAAAATTGAAACAATGAACCTGTCAAGATGAACTGAACATTGTACAAGAAACACATTAATAGAGGTGACAAAAATAATCATCTTTATAAGAGCTAAAAGAGAAGTTTGGAAATTATAAATATTACTATTGGAAGTTTAAAAAATCTTATAATCAGATAAAGATTTCTCATCGAGTAGCTCAAATGATCACAGATGGGTAAGGACCATGTTGAAGAAAAGTTGATCTTACCACGTGTATGATAGGATTTTTAGTGTGACAAAGGAAAAATATCTAAATGAAATAATGTAATTTATTGCTAAGAATTACAGTGAGAGACTCAATAAATCAACAGATGCTCTTAGTTCTATTTATATAATTGAGCAATCCTTTGAATGATAGATTATTTTGTAAAATGTTCAATAACATGAAGAAGAGTTTGTATGTATTATGCTACAAAAGGAAATAAGTTGACCCTCCAAAAGAAATTATTTGACTTTTTTGGTTTAATATTTGATACTATCATTGAATATTATTATTTATTTTTATTCTAACAAATGAAAATTTAAGCAATAAAATTAAAATATGATGAAGTTACATAAAATCCTTTCACATATATTTAAAAGGTTAATGAAATTCTTTTTAAGCCGGGAAAAATGAGATTATTAATGTAAAAGGAAGCTTAATGAGACTTAATAGACAATTTTACATAATTTTAAAGTAAGCTTGCCCACAGAATTTTCAGTTTCTATTTTTTTCAGCAATTAGATAATGATTGCTTTAAACTATTGATCTGAAAATATATACTTTTAGTTGGAAGCTGTTATAAAGATTTGATGATGACTTTCAAAGATCTATGATTTTTACAATACCATTTTCTGTGATTTATCTATTTTTAAAAAGAAATGGTACTTGTTAGCCAGCATTTTCAAGAAGAGTTAACGGAGGTAAAAATTGACTTTGAGAGTAAAGCATAAAGTAACCAGTATAACTATAAAAGCCTTGGATCCATTAAGACTTTTATATTCATTTCTTTCGGAAGAATTTACTTATTTATAGCATTTCCAATTACATATTTGATTGAAAAAGTTCACTGAAAAGGGAAGTTACTGCAAAATATCAAAGCAATTGTGCATATGAACAAAAAGGAGACTCCTTTTTTTTTTTTACAGATTTATAACAAAATATTAAATTAACATACGGAAATGCTGGGATATCACTGTTTTATTAATAAGATTGTTTTAAAAGTCTTTCATATTGTCATACTCTTTTTAAAATTTCTGAAGCATAATGATAAGCAACCTAAGCTGTGGAACATTACGTTTTGAATTATTTGTCTGTGGGTGCTGGTTGTTTTTCAATCTCACTCTGATGCTCCGGCCAAAGTCCCTGCCACACTCTTTTCTATCTCGGCTTGTGCTTCCATTTCCTTTCCCAGTCCGTCTTCTGTTCCCCTTACTAACCTAAGGTTAGGATCTGCAAGGGCTTTTTCTTTTTTGACTTATAACTAGATCAGTATGTTTTTCTAACAGATAAAGACATTTAAAAACTACAATCAATATTCCATTATCACTTCTAAAACTATCACTATACGTTATTCAGGTCAAGTGTGAGAATTGAGTTACTCAGATCTGTAACATTACAGATTTACTTTGTATGCTTGTTCTATTCATTACTGAGAGAGGGGCATCATCATCTTCCACTATGACTGTGGATTTGTCTACTTTTGTCATTTATCACATCAATTTGGCTTTAGATAATTTTGAAGCTGAGGTTATATTATTAGATACAAATTAAAACTTGTACAGTTTCCTGTTATACTCATCCTTATATAATTATGAAGCAATCCCCTGTGTTAAGAAATACTTTTAGCAAAGTCTGCTTTATCTGATAGTAGCATAGCTACACCATACTTTTTTTTTTCCCTTGGTTAAAGTTTGTATAGTATATTTTTTTCACCCATTTACTTTCATTCTTTCCTTTTCTTTGTATTTTAGGGGCCAAGGGAAAACGTTTTCTTCACCCTTTGAAGGTTCACTGAAAATCAACTCATAAAAGGCAGATTAATCGGAGAAAAAGCATATAAATTTATTTTAATGTACATAGCACAGGGGAATCATAAGAGAATAATTCCCCCAAAACCTGATGACATACTGATGGTACCATACCCTTCTTCTAAAGGGAAAGGAAGATGGGGAAGTGTGGATGATTTTAGGGGGGTAGTAAATGATTTTTAGGGGAATTCAATGGGCTTGGACAATACACAATGGACCGGGACAACGTCTCTTGGACCTGCAGAGCAGACAATGGTTTGTGACAAGTCTGTACAGGTGTGTTGACAGACTTCAGTCTTTTTTCTTTCAATACAAGGTTAGTTCATGAAAACTCAGAGAAGGGACCAGAGGTAATTGTTTTTTATCTTTGGCAGATCCAGACTTTAGGCAGATACGGAAACTTCAGAGAACATCATGCTGTGCTTTGGGAGAGACAGAGGGTTGAGAGACAGGAGGTGGGGCAAAGGTCAGAGAGACCTGGAAGCTTCTTCAATTCAGCAAGTCGAAGCCGATATTTTTGAGTAATGGTTTCTGAATGGAGTGTGTATATATATTTTAAATTCGAGTCTAATAATTTTTAGCTTTTAATTGAATTCCATTTCTATTTAATATATGCATTTGGGTTTGAGTATACCATCTTACTGGTTTTTTTTTTCTATTTGCTCCACATGTTTTATGTTCCCTTTTCTACATTTTTGCCTTTCTTTGTGTTACAGCCCAACCAGGTGCATTGCCCGTTGCTCAAGAGGAAGCCAATACGCTGAGACGGCAGCGTTTATAGCAGAGGACGAGTTTAATATCACAGGTACCATTAGAGGAGATGGGAGGAATTTCTCAAATCCATCTCCCTGAGAATTTGGGAGAAAGGGTTTTTAAAGATAGTTTGGTGGGCAAAAGGCTAGGCCATTGGGTCTGCTAACTGGCTGGGTTCAGGGTGGGTGGAACCTTAGGGGTATAGAAATCGTCTTCTTTGCAGAGTCAGTTCTTGGGCAAGGTCATAAGACCAGTTGAGTCAGTTCCTCAGTGTGGGCCACTGGTCTGGGTGGGTCAGCAGTTCCACAGGAATGCAGGGTCTGGAAGACATCTCAAAAACTAGCCTGAGGTTTCACAAGGGTGATGTTATCTATGGGTGCAATGAAGACAGCTAAGAATCTTTAAGCTAAGAATCTTAACCATCAGCTTTGTGACTCCTGAATAGTAAGCAAGTATAGGAAAGCAAGCTCCCACTTTGTGGCCCTTTATTAATTTTATAAAGGGTGGTTTCATTTGCATTAGTCAACTATTTTTATCATTTCATTTCCCTCCTCTTGTTAGTTATACACTTTATTTTATTTCACTCTGCTTTTACTGGTTATTAGAGATTATAACATGCATCATCGACAGTTCGAGAATTTTACAACACTGTAACTCCATTATTTACTTTCCTGCCTTTAGTGCTATAATTACATCATGGATTTTAACTCTTCATATTTTAAACCCCATAAAACATTATCCTTTAATACTGTAAATAATTATTTATAATAGATTTGCCCATGTATTTACCCTTTCTATCTATCACTCTTCCATCCTTCTTGCACTTCCACGTTTTCACCAGGAGTCATTTTCCGTCTTTCTGGAAATTCACTTCAGATTTTTCTTTTAGTGTGAGTTTAGTGGTAGTGGCAAATTCTCTTTATCTACAAACATCTTTATGTTGCCTTCATTTTTGAAAGACCTAGTCATTGGATATATGATTCTAACTTAGTGGTTATTTTCTTTTAGAACTTTAAAGGTGCGAGCGAGCTCAGGGAATTTCACCCCAAAATATGACTCCTTGGTATAAAGAGTATTTTCAATTAAAGGCCTTTAGAGATCATCAGGCTTTGGAAGGGGCTTTCCCTCTATCTGCATAAAACCAGATAGACTCTTCTCAAGGGGACTCTTGCCCTCCCTGTTATCTCACTATATTGCAGGAAAGAAGATCAAGAATGCAACCAGACCCGGCCCAAATCATTTTAAAGATAATACCTGCCTCTCAGATTAATTTAATTTTTAAAGAGAATCATTTACAAGTCAATCTGTTTCCCCCCATTCATTCATTCTCCCAACTATCTATTCATCCTCCCCAGCAACTATTTATTGCCCCTGAAGAGAATTATCCATATTCCTCCTCCCCCCCTCCCCTCTAAAATGAGGGTATATAAACTTCTAGACCCTTTTGAGATATTGGGTGATCACTGTGATTCTCCCATGCACACGGTTATTAAATTTGTAATCCTTTTCTCTTATTAATCTGCCTTATTGTGATTTGATCTTTCAGCAAGCCTTCCTGGGGTAAAGGGGAAGTTTCCTTCTCTCCCACAGATGTCATTACGTTGTCTTCTGGCTTCTACCATTTCTGTGAAGAGTTCAGCTATCTTACTGTTACTCCTGTGAATGTTGCATATTTTTTTCTTTTGGCCCGTCTTAATATTTTCTCTTAGCCTTTGTTTCTTAACAGTTGCATTAGGATATGCTGAGGTTTGATTTCTTTGGATTTATCCTACTTGGGGATTTCAGAGCTTTTTCAATATGTGGATTGATATCGTTTATCTGTTTCAGAGATTCTCAGCCAGTATTTTTTCCAGTATTGCTCTTGTCCCATTCTGTTCTTTGTTTTGAAGACCACTATTACATACATGTTAGATCAATTCACTGTGTCATGTACCTTCCAGTTTTTTCCCTTTTTATCTGTATATTTTCTCTATTTTTCCGTTCAATATCCTCCTGAGATGTCCAATCTGCTGCTAAACCCATTTATAGTTATTTTTTAGTACTTGAATTTTCATTTTATTTTTTACAAAGTTCATCTGAGATATAAAAATGAAATCCTAAGCCTCCCAACTAACTGAATGGACCCCCCTCTTGGCCAAGGGGACTCCAGAGAAACCTTAAAACTGAGTTCCTGGCCACGAGGGGATGGGAGGTCAGACATGCCTTGTTAACCACCATTAGGCTTTCTTCACTAAGAGTTAAGCAGAACCAGCCTTTGGAAAAGACTTGCTCCAAAGCTCATTTCAATCAGCTGCCCAATGCTGGCCCTACCTTTTTTTGGCTCAACTGACCAGCATTCCTTCCTGGCAAGAGACCACCAACCTTGGAGTGGTTCTGCCCAGGCTACAGAGGATGCACACAAAGGGCTTCCCGTCCTCTGCTTCACCTTTAGACACCTGAGGGCTGAAAACTCCACCCTCAGATCATGCTAACATTGCCATGTTTTGTACATGAGACTAAGGAAGGGGCATAAAACTCGATTGCACATGTGCATGTTTCTCCTTTTGTAAATATTCATGACCCCTCCTATAGTTTGTTAAATGTGTATATTTGGCCGCCCTGCTCAGCATAAATTCCTATTCCCATTGCCTTTCCCTCGAAGTACTCTTGGCCTCTGCGGGAGGCTTCGCTTCCCAGCCTGTCAGAACGGCCAACCTGCAGGCTGGAAACCCTTGGCGAGAAATAAAGCTCTCCTTCCCAAATTTTGGAGCCTCATCATTCTTCAGCTGACGCATCTATAGAGTTATTTTTCAGTACTTAAATTTTCTTTTTAGTTTTTAAAAAGTTTAGTTTTTGGTGAAATTCTCCATCTTACCTATTTTATTAAAATAATACTTAGAGTCATTTAAAGGCCTATGTTGGAAGACTAGTAATTTGAATCACTCGTGGGCTGATTTCTAATATCTTTTTTGTTGTTTTTAGTCATTTTTTCTATTTTCTTACATAACAAGATAAATGAATTGAATGAAAGATTCTAGAGATAATTTGAGTCTCTGGCTGATGTTATATTCCCCTAGAGAGGATTTATTTTACCTTTTTGTGGTGGGGTGGGAGGGTGGATGGGCATTATATCACCATAATCCAGTCTGGGCTGTAGCTGTTTCAAAGCGAGCTTTCAATCTTTATAAAGGCTGGTATTTTTCTAATTTACTCTTACTCCTAGAGTATAGCCCCTTCTGGCATTGTTACTGGGAGTATGGGTGTTTTCCCTACTTCCCACGTGATCCACCAAGGCCCACTTGGTAGACCTTGAAATCCTCATTTTAAATCTCCCTACCCTTGCAAGATGAGATAGCTCAAAGCTCTACTCAGTTTTCTAGCTTCTTAGCATCTCAGTTCGATGTCACAAATCAATTGAGAGGAAAAGTACACACTTTGGTGACTTCCCTTCTCTCTGGTATCTTGGTGCCTCGATATCTGATTGCCTGGTAGCAGATCAGTGTCTTAAAACTAGTGTTCACTTGTTTTGGCCAGCATTCCTAGATGTAGTCAGTGAGTGTGTGTGGGGGGGTGTCTTCAATAAACTATTGCCAGAAGTCAAAGGTCAGTCCTGTTGCTTTAGATAATAGTGTTTAACTTTAAAACTGTCAGGATGGACTAATCCCTCCTTTCCCTATCTAACAATAATGTACACTAGGATCCTACAAATACACTTCATCCCAGAGTGGTGCCTCATGTTGGGGCTTAGAAGACAATACTGCAAAATATAGCACCTTGACATGCTGAACTAAAGCAGCAGCCTCAAGGGGTCTATCCTTCTTCCACCTTCTAGTCTCTCTCATCTTCTTTCCTGAAGCACTAGGAGGAACTCTCTCTAGAATTTCCTTATTTGACTAAGAAGAATTCTTTCCAAAAGAAATGCAATTTTTTAAGACCCCCCTCCCTAGGAATCTCATCAAATAACCAGGAAAGCTTAATCACCAAAGAAGAGAAGAGACTGGGAGTTATCATCACACCTAAACAGATTTTTCATCTATTCTTCTGAGGGCAGTTCCAAGAGATTACCTGAGAGACATGTGCATAATAGGACAACCTTTGTTCACAGTGAAGTTCCACCCACTTTCTGCCACCTGCCCTAGAGCTCAGAGGAACTTTGTTCTAGGCCATTGTTCTTTGAGCTCATTTTCCCTGAAAATCATTTATTCCTACATTCCTAATCTCCCCTTCCCCGATAAAGAAGCTATATAAGCCCCTGTGCCCCACTGGGTTATTGGGTAATCATTCTCCTGTGATTACCCTGTGCTATGCATGCAAAATTTTTGTATGCCTTTTTTTCCCTATTAACCCATCTTCTGTCAGTTCATTTTCAGTGAACCTTCAGAGGGCAGAGGGAAAGCTTTCCCTGGCCCCTCCTCTCAGCTCAGCCTGCTTACCTCAGTCTATTAAACGAGGTAATTGACTCTCATCCTTTGAACTGTGGGGTTCAGCAAATGAAGCTTTAGTTGGTTGTGGTAAAAAGATATTTCCATTCAGGATCTAATACAAGATCTGATCTTGCATTTAAGATTTAATAATGAATTATACTGTTCAAATATCTCAGGAAGCCTGAAGACTGTCAAAGATTCCTTCTCTCAGATTCGCGGAGCTGTCACAACTTTAATGATGGTCCTGTATTTGTACTGTATTTTGTAATTTAAAATTGTATTCTCATCTGTTTTTACACTAATTTCTTAAGGGTAAATGAAACACAGAAATGAAATTTCCTAGTCACAAGGCTAGTGAGAGGACTGCAAATTTACTTAAAAATTTATCGTAATGTATAGTTATATGTACATTTCTACCATACTCAATTATGCTATATTTTTGGGACTGAAAATGTAGTCTATTGGATGGTCTCTAAAAGATCTCATGTTTCAACAAATTTACAAAAGAGGTCTGTAACGGTGATTCCTACACTGCTCCTGGTTAGCCTGCCGCAGCCGATGCTATTGACATTCCAGCACATAGACGTGAAAAGTGGTGAATTCCATTCTCTTCCATCTCCTGGTGCTATTTCCAAACATTTGCTGATCCTCTCAGTAGTGTCCACACTTCCTTAAGCAATTTAATTGCCTTAAACCATAATCTCAGAATGGTAGTAAAATTCCTAGTGGAGCAACATGAACCAGCCTGTGTGCCCACCTATTCCTTTTGAATGCAATTCAGTGCCCTATGCAAATGTCATTGCTTCTTTTCAAAGATCTTATAAACTTATAATTTCCCTGAAAATTAAGAACTCCCACTAAGTGGGCATCCATAAAGACTGAACATCCCTATTTGCGGTTGCAATTCAGTTATTCCAATATTCACATCTGTGTGAAGAATGATCAAGCCAGGAGTCCTTACCCCAGGGTTTGGTGGCACAGAGGTGCAACATTCGAAGGAAAACCTTGAGAATTCTTCCTGCATAAGCAGGAGTTTTTTATTCAATTGTGGTGTCCACATGTGGGTGCCAACATGAAAAGGCTCTTTTAAGCTCATTTGACAATATTCTTTGATCAGAAATTAGGGCATGCTCAGTACTATTAATGTCAATTTACACTTTTATTTTTCTATGTTTTCTCTCTGGTTTCTTTGCTCTGTCACTACCTACATGTGATGATTGGTTATTCAGTAACTAAAATTGCTAAAAGCATATGATCAAATATATAGCTGAGCTCCTAACATTAACTCTCCAAAAACTAGGAACTGTTCTCCCTACCTCCCACCACAATCTTCAGGCATTGCCATCAGGCTCAGCAAAAAAGAAAGAAAACATACTGCAAGCTATGGGTTAGTACTGTGGTTCCCAACCCCTGGGCAGCGGACTGGTACCGGTCTGGGACCTGTTAGGAACCAGGCCGCACAGCAGGAGGTGAGCAGTGGGTGAGCGAGTGAAACTTCATCTGGTCTAGTTGCAGAGAAATAAGCTCAGGGCTCCCACTGATTATATACTTATTTCATTATATATTACAATGTAATAATAATAGAAATAAAGTGCACAATAAATGTAACACGCTTGAATCATCCTGAAACCTCCCCCTTCCCCCAGTTCATGGAAAAATTATCTTCCAGGAAACCAGTCTCTGGTGCCAAAAAGGCTGGGGCCCGCTGAGTTAGTAAACCTTGTGAGCCAACATGGTTCCTTGGGGGCACATAAAAGGAAAAATGTTCTAATAAGTGATTGCTATTTCTATGCCTTTAAAAGAAAGTTTAATTTTCACTTTTATCAAGTTCTCCCATTACAAGGATAGAGGTGGTAACAAGCAGAAAAGTTATGTGGAAAACCCCCTGAAAGTAAAAATGTTTTTTTGCTTATTTATAGACATCCCAAGAGAATTTTAATATTTTCTGGAGGGAAGAATATACCTCTAAAAAAAGAATATGGAGTCATATGAACAGTGGGAAAAGGCAGTTATATGTCAGTGGCGGGGGGAGTGTCAAATATATATCTTTATATTTAAATGTCCTACCATTTAGCATATGGAGTTTCTGTCAGTTTTTTCAAGATGTTTCCTTAATCCTTACTATAATAATAGTTAATCCATTCAGTCATAAATAAAAAAGATTTGCTTTTTCTCATTATTTCTGCTGATCGATCAAGTTGAGCATTTCTCTAACTAATATTTTTAGGACAAATTTCAAAACAAAACATGTTTCAAAACAAAATTTCTTCGACCTAATTTCTTTTTTGGATCAATTTACCTCTTCCTCTCAATTAGAATCAAGGATTTCAGTCTCATGTAGACAACTCCCAGGATAAAAACAGAAAATAATCTGTCAAATTTCCTGAAGATAGGCAGAATGATTATTGGGACACAAAGCTTGACTTTGAAAAATTCTAGAATTTCTGTCAGTGAATATTTATTGGATATGTTTTCAGTGTATGTTTATTACAAAGTACAATGAGGTATAGAGAATATCTTGTAAGTTGATTCTTGCCCCAGGGGAATTTTAGAATTGCAAGAAAACTCAGTGACAAAAAACTAATATTCTGTTCTTCTTCATATAAAAAAAATTCACTTAATATTTATAAACTCTCAAACACCATGATTTTTACTTCTAAGGACCTGTATACATTCATGCTTCTAGAAAGCATTCATAAAATTCTTTTAACCATAATATTTCCAGCCCTGCTAAAAATTTGAAGTAGAAATTAACTGTTTATTCTAATCTTTTAAAAAACAAACCTTGCAGTACACAGGGGGGAAAGACTAATGACATAAACGTCAATGAAAATTGTGTGATCTGTTGATTTGGGACATGCATTTTAAGACTGGGGTTTATATGCTTCATATACAATGGTGACGGTTATGAAACTGTAGAGAATAAAGCCAATCTTTCTTTTTTTCCTTTAAAACTGAAGTATTTTCTCCCTAAAACAGGAGGGTACCAAGGATATTGGTAGCAAGTTATAAAATATCATGTATTGACCCCCTTTATGTAAAATTGTATAAGACCATCTCTGCATGTACACTGACTCAAAGCCATATATATAATATCTGGGATTATATTCATCAAAGTATAAAACAACGGTTTTCTCTGATGGAAAGATTTGGGATGAAGATTTGGGATTAGGACTTCATATTTTTCTTGATTACTTGAGTTGCTTTCCAAAAGGACAAATTATTTTTACACCAACATAGTCAAAACATGCGCTGGATCCCCCTAGATGAATGTGTTGCTCCTCAAACCATTGTTGTGGGTCCGGAGTTGAAGCAAAGCAGCCTGAGCTCCACAGACGAGGGCCAGGGTTCAGCTGCTCGCATACTGCAGCCCACTGCTTGCTAAACTCCTTTGCTCACTAAGCTCCTTAGTTAACCATTTCTATTTACAGAAACCCACCGGTTATCACCAGATTCTATGCCCTCAATCCACCCAGCTGAAAAAAATCACCAGGCTATGATATTCAGTTTTTGATTCAGCATCTCTGGAGTGGAGCCTGGATATTTGCATTTTTCAACAAGATCCTCAGATGCTGCTGAAATACAATAAAGTTTCAGAGCATCTGGACTCAGCATATCACAGTAAATGTTCTCTGCAATGGAACAGAGATAGCTTTCTTGGCCCTACACTCAGTCTGTCTCATCAAAGTCTTCACAACCAACAGATAATTCCAGCAACCTGAGATTACTCCTCACTGAAATAGTGAACCAGAATCATGGCAGAACCATCTTTCTTGGAAGCCAGGCCTAACCATTAAGAAACGGCTACATCCCGGGCAGGTCTAAGACCACAGGTCTCTTTTATAAGTTATTGCAGCTTTGTCTCTAGCTCAGGAAGGTCTTATAACATTAGAACATTATAGTCAAGAATCTAGGCTTAGGAGTTGACAGACTGCTTTTGAATCCTGGCCAGTGGGGCCTTCGGCAAGCTTCAGGTACTTTATCTATTAAATAGAAACAACCTCCACTTCATGAAATTTTAAACATTTTGATTTTCAATAACTTTAAGATATAATTCACACACCATAAAATGCACACATTTAAAGAATACCATTCAGTGATTTTTAGTACAGGCATACTTCTGAGATAATGTGGGTTCGGTTCCACACCATGGCAATAAAACAAACATAGCAGTAAAGTAAGTCACACAAATTTCGTTTCCCAATGCACATAAAAGTTATGTTTACACTATACTGTAGTCTATTAAGTGTGCAATAGCACTGTGTCTAAAAAATGCAAAAATCTTGATTTTAAAATACTTTACTGCTAAAAAATGCTAACGATCGCGAGCCTTCAGTAAGTCGTCATCTTTCTGCTGGTGGAGGGTTGTTCCTTGATGCTGATGGCTGCCGACTGATGACAATGGTGGTTGCTGAAGGGTGAGGTGGCTGTGGCAATTTCCTAAAATAAGACAAGTTTGCCCCCTCAATTGACTCTTCCTTTCACGAAAGATTTCGCTGTAGCATGTGATGCTGTTTGGTAGCATGTGACTCATAGGTCTTCTTCCAAAATTGGAATGACTCCTCTCTAACCCTTCCTTTATCAACTAAGTTTATGGACTATTTATTCTAAACCCTTTGTTGTCACTTCAACAATGTTCACAGGATCTTTACCAAGAGTAGATTGTATCTCAAGAAACCACTTTCTTTGTTCATATGTAAGAAGCACCTCCTTATTTGTTCAAGTTTATCATGAGATTGCAGCAATTCAGTCACATCTTCAAGCTCCACTTCTAATTCTAGTTCTCTTGCTATTTCCACCACATCTTCACTTATCTCCACCATGAAGTCTTGAACCCCTCAAAGTTATCCATGAGGGTTGGAATCAGCTTCTTCCAAACTTTTCTGAATGTTGACTTTTTGACCTCCTCCTGTGAATCATGAACATTCTTAATGGCATCTAGAGTAGCAAATCCTTTCCAGAAGGTTTTCAATTTACCTTGCCCAGATCTATCAGAGGAATCACTCAGTAGCAGCTATAGCCTTACAGAATGCATTTTTTAAATATTAAGACTTGAAAATTAAAATGACTCCTTGATCCTTGACCTACAGGCGTGAAAACAACATTCATCTCCTCGTACATTTCCATCAGAGCTCCTGGGTGACCAGATGCTTTGTCAATAAGCAGTAATATTTTGAAAGAAATCTCTTTTTCTGAGCAGTAGGTCTCAATAGTGGGCTTAAAATGTTCCATAAACCTTGCTGTAAACTGATGTCCTGTCATCCAGGCTTTGTTTGCCATGTCTCATGGTAACTCTATGTTATACATTTTGAGGAACTGCCAAACTGTTTTCCAAAATGGCTGCACCATTTTACATTCCCACTAGCAGTGCATTTCTCCATATCTTTGTTATTGTCTTTTTGATTCAAGCCATCCTTGTGGAGATGAAGTAATACCTCATTGTGGTTTTGATTTTCATTTCCCTAATGTCTAATGATGTTGAGCATGTTCTCATGGGCTATTAGCTATTTGTATATCTTCTTTGGAGGAATGTCTGTTTAGAATAGATCTTTTGCCCAGTTTTTAATTGAGTAGTTTGTCATTTTATGATTGAGTTGTAAGAGTTCTTTATATATTCTAGTTACAAATCTCTTATCAGATATATAATTTGCAAATATTTTCTCCCTGTGGGTTGTCTTTTCGCTTAATAGTGCTCTTTGAAACACAAAATTTTAAATTTTGATGAAGTCTAATTTATCTATTTTTTTTTTTTGGTTCCTTGTGCTTTTGGTGTCATATATAAGAAACTGTTGCCTCATCAAAGTTCATCAAGATTTACTCCCATGTCTTATAGAATTTTGGTAAAGATTAATTGGGCTAATGCATATAAACTCTGGACATGTAAATATCAACAGAAAGTAATTGTAATAATTTATGTTATTATTCAGACAATTCATCCAGGCTCTGCATTCCACCCTTATCTGATTTCTCTGGTATCCATCTGAATTTTCCTTTTGGTTAGACTGGCTCTGGTTTTGATTTCAGACTCTTCCTAAAACACTACCTCTGGACACATGATCTTTCTTTAGTCAAGCAAGTGATGCTGACACTTGCTTAATTCAGGTTCTGGACTGTCCAGGAGGGGGCATCAGACAACAAGAAGAGAATCCCTTAGAAAAGTCAGCTTTAATCAAACAGTATCTACCCTTCACGGAGAACCTGCTGCATGGCATCCTCTTTGTGAACAGTGTCTCTAGTCACTGGAATAACTGTGGACATTCCATACAGTATTAGCATTCTAATATTATTTAATATAAAAGAGGCAACTGATTTTCAAAGAAGTTTAGTAACTTTCCCAACATTTCCCAGCTTGGTAATTGATGAGCTGGCATGTGACTGACTACAATGCTGTGCTCTCTTTCTTTTATACCACCAGTCTCTATCTTGGAGGGCAACAAGAAATCTTGCAGCAAGTATTAGAACTTCCCTCTTTCTTTAGAAGCTCAAACCAGCATGAAAATATTAACAAGAATGTGTTAAGAGACTATGTCCTGGACTTAGGGGACAAACTAGAAATCAAATTCTCTGACCCCAAGGACCTACAATATAAATTAGAATGTAAAACACAAACAAGCAATGCACTCTGAAAATTTCTCCTCTGGTGTTGGTTGTAGCTAAACTGTGGCTTATCTTTTAAGAAACTTGAACCTGACCAATTTCCTGAAGGCATACTTAAAATTTGAGTACCATCCACCCTGGGGACAGCAGTACTTTCTTAAAATGTCCAGGTCCACCTGCAGCAGAATTCCCTGGTATGCTTATTGCAATGCAGATTCCAGAGCTGCTCCCCACGTTTACTGACATCTAGGCTGGTGCCTGCCATGATGCATTTTTAAGCAGCTCTTCATCAAAAAGTAAGAAACAGTAAGTTACTGCCTCACCATCGGACCTCCCTTTTTGCCTTTAAGAAACAGTTTCTCCTTTTTAAGTTCTCTTTCTCTTACTATGAGTCCTAAACATTATAAAAGCAGAAGTTTATGAAGTCAGTAAAATTTCTATCGTTTGGCACATAGTGATGATAATAGATAACACTTCCTAGTACTTACCACGGGCCAGGTATTATTCTAAGTCCTTTATCTATATATTAACACACTGAATCCTCACAGTGATCTCATGGTGTTGGTCCTCTTAACTTCAAATCCATTATGCAAATGAGAAAACAGAGAGGTTAAGTAACTTGCCCAAAGTCAAGTAGCTTGAAATTGACATTTGAGCCAAAACTCAAATCCACAGGCAATCTGACTTCAGAGTCTAAGCTCTTGAACAGTACAAGTCGTCTTTTTGTAAACTTATTTAACAGAAAAATACTGGAAAAAAACCAAACTCATATGTTCAGCAATAGGGGACTGGCTAAAAAAAAACTGATACCTCCAATGAAAGACAGCTGTGAAAAAGTATGCAGATGCTCCCACTGACCTGGAAGGCAAGGTGCATAGTGTGTATAATATGTTGCCTTCATGTTTAAAATAAATCTTTTTTTCAACTGAATTCTAGGAGATCTATATGTATTAAGAGTTTAGTCTTTGTGATATGTTTTTCCCAATTTGTCATCTGGCTTTTGTTATGATATAATTAGCCATGCAAACATTATTTTTTATGTACTTAAATTAACCTTTTATTTTACGGTTTTTGGATTTTGAGTCATCGTTTGAAAGATATTCCCCACTTCAAGGATACAGAGGAATTCTCCCAATATTTTCTTCTGGTGCTTTTAGCGTTTCTTTTTAAACATGATTTTTAATGTATTGTATTGTGATATACACATGAGATATGAATGAGCTCACTATTTGTCACAACACCCATTATTGAATTGCCCTCTTTGTCCCACTGATTTGAGATACCTATTTTATCATACAGTGAATTCTTTTAGGCATTTTGGATTAGTTCTGGACTTATTTTGTCCCTTTGAGGACTACATTTTTAATTTATGAGGCAGCACAGGCCTTTGCTTTTGCACTCAAGTGTTATTTTAGTCCTGCAGATAAATTTACGGCCTGTTTAATGTACCATGTTATTGTGAACATCCCTTTTCATATCATCCTGGGGAAGTTACAGAAATAATTAACAGTGGTGTTACAGCAGAAAACAGATCTACAGAAGCACTGTCCCTGATGAGAGAGTATCGTGCCACTCATCGGCTGAGATTTTCAAATTCATATCGTTCTTTCTCTCATCTCTACAGGTACCCTGCATCTCCCTTTGGAAGACAGTGTAATGAGGATTAGCATTAAATTCCCATTGTCTGTGGCCCAAAAGAGAAAGTATACTACCACTGTCCACTCACATCTCCTTTGCATTGTGTGGATATGCGAGACCAAAATCAAACTTCCCAATTTTCCATGACATTTTCCATTTTCCATACTCATAGCTTGGTGTGCGTGTCTGCTGTTGGCCGCCAGGATCTGCCCATATTCCCCAGAAACTGCATCACAATGGCAGCTTGACTCAGAAGGATGGGGAGAATGTCACAGGGGCTACTCCAACCAAAGTCACTTTTCATATTGACCCCAAAGTTCCTTCAAGTTCCCTAGAAAGCCCTATTTAAATGGGATAAACTTTCTGATAGTTTTTGAACTTTGCAGACTCCATGTCAGACCTGCAGTCTCAAGTTACCAGCTCATAGTGGGATAAGGCAGTGTAAGTGCTAGGGCTCAAGGCCTGCATAGGATTTGGCCAATGCTCTTGGCTCCATCCCTGCCCCATGTTAACCTGCAATAGCCCAGTTGGAATGTGCGTGTGTGCTCTCTACGCCTGGACAGCTGGGAGAAGAGGGGGCCAGACACAAATAAAATTAGGAGGTGTAAAATGCTATGGGAAGAAAAACCAAGATGACAAAAACAGGCATCAAAGGGCATTTGTTCACAACTCCATCAGAGTTTCCTTTCTTTGTGTATGATCAGCAGCTTGGCTGCATTAGGGCACATTTCATACTTCTTTGATCTTTTGATGTCCTGAAGAGAAAAAGAAATAGCACCTGTTGCTGCAAGATTTTCCAAGTGAGCAGCAGGCTCTGGTGCTTAAATGCTTAACTATCCTACTCTGTGGAAGGATTTAAAGACCGTGTCTTTTAAAATCGAAACTCTTCAAACACTAGCTGAACGGTATAAAACGACTTCCCCTTTATTGTTATTTTCTAATTTATTGTCAGAGGATTATCTATTATTGAGCCTTCGCTTTTTATTAGAAAGAATTTAGAAAGCTGCAAGTTTTCATCACAACAGCACTGATTGGTTTATCCTAGCCCACAGTATCTCTCACGTGCCCGTGATTTATAAATTCTGAGTAGGAGACCAAAAGGGCAATAGTTCTAAAGAGCCACAACAATCCCACAATAAGCTTTGCTAGCACAGGCGGCAGGTGAACATCGGGTTGCAATACAACCATGAGTGACTGGTTCTCTGGCTCTACTCACTCAACTAGGGGGACATACAGCTGCCTCAAATTCCCTCTGCGTTATTCTATTAGGAGGCATCTCATGTGTTCCTTGGCCTGGTCTTCTCGACTCTTCTTTAGCTTGCAGCCTTTTCTTCCTCAGCTGTTCAGTGTCATGCTGATTCATGCCTGCAGAAGGTACTGCACCACGACTGCTGAGGGCTTCACTGTCACCTTCTATGCCCAGATTGCAAACTCCTAAGCTCCGTGCCAAGGGGCTGTCTCTTGGTGCTAGTACCCAAGTTCCTGACACCTGTGCTCTCAGTGTTCTTGACTGATTCATTTTGACATGATCTATCATAGCCTTTACACTCAGACTCAGAGCAAGCACAGGACTTGAGGACCATCTAAATGAGTCACAGACATCCCACTCCTCCCTTGTGGGCCTACCATTCTTGAACTATTATTCAGGAAAAGGCCATCAATAAAGAGCAGCCTCATGAATCAAACTCTGAAGGGCCACTCTGAAGTGCAGAGTTAGAACATATAACGTAAAAGTACCTAATTATTTTTTATAAGTTATAAACTGACTCCCGGTAAGCTTATCTCCACAACTATGGCTCAATAGAAATAAATTAAATGACTCCATAAATTAAAGGCTCTATCACTGCACCTTTCACAGCACCAAGACCAGAAGATGGGGTCTAAGTACCAGCTGGCATATGGACTGAAGGAATAGAATCTTTAAATATATACATATTTTTTACCACTTACCAATCAATGTTGTTTTATCTATATAAGAAAATCTCCCAAAGTTGTCTGTAAGCTCAGCAATAATTCAAGAAATATAAATGCAGAAGAATGTGTGGGTCAGGCATGATGGCTCATACCTGCAATCCTGTATTTTGGGAGGCTGAGGCAGGAGGATTGCTTAAGGCCAGGAGTTTGAGGTTGCTGTGAGCTATGATGACACTACTGCACTTTAGCCAGGGAGGCAAAGCAAGACCTTGTCAATAAATAAATAAATAGAAAACAATTAATAAATAAAAAGAATGTGTGGACCTCATTTAGAAAGCTTAACTCCTAATGGATGAAAAGTCTCATGAGAAAAACAAATGACTTAGGCTAACAGGAAACTAACTCTCAAAGAAACACACACAGGGAGAAGAGGCAGGGTGCAAAGCCCTGATGGGCCTCACATCCACTGGCACAGTGCTTGCCAGTGGTTCACAGGTGCCCAATTTCTGTTCTGTTCTCCAGACATCTGGTACACCAAAGCTGTTCTGCTGAGGTGGGAAAATTCATTTCCGTTTCATCTCTAGGCTATACTATTGGCTACATGGGTCTCAAATAACTGCCCTGTGACTCAAATGTTTTGCGGAGATTGTGGAAAAGCCTATCTTTGAGCCACTGCCCTCTGTAAGATTATTCTTTTCTGACCAATGGGACAATGCTATTTGACCAAGCTTCTATTTCAGACTCTCTCTCACTTCCCTTAAAACAGGGGTCCCCAACCTATGGTGAGTTGTATAATTATTTCATTAAATATTACAATGTAATAATAATAGAAATAAAGTGCACAATAAATGTAATGTGCTTAAATCATCCTGAAACCATTCCCCACCCCACCCCCCGTCCGTGGAAAAATTGTCTTCCATGAAAACAGTCCCTGGTGCCAAAAAGGTTGGGGACCACTGCCTTAAAACATATTCTCTTCCAGAGTGTTCTTAGGGCCTCTGTATACATCAATTATACGTACCCCAAAGCATCTGAATTCTAGAATAAGCACAGCTGAGGCTCAAATTAGCCCTTGCCCCAGAATGATTTTTGTCAGTGACGAGGGTCACACAGCCAGTGGGTTACAGAACTACTGTTTTGGGCAGGAGAATTTTGCTCCAATGCCCCTTTTCTTTTTGTTTTCTTCACTGCATGTTGCCTCACAGTGAAAGAGCTCAAGTCAATTACAAGTAGAAGCAGTAGTCAGGGACAGGGTCTCACCACAACTAATAAGGGATTATCTTTCCCCACAATTACCCTTCAGCAGAGAGGATTAATTAGTGAATTCCTTAAAAGCTGTTTTCTACGTACTGACTTCAGACAAGTACAGTTTTGGTGGGATGTGTGATTCTGTTGTAATGGAAACCCAGACCTGGTGTCTAATCTTTAGATTATTAACTGCAAGATTATAGGTATCATTTAAACTGCCTCCTCAGAGGTAATTCTCTCCTAAATCTGCCTTAAATGTATGCTGGGTGAAATGGAAGTAACTCTCTCCTACAGACTCGTATGTATACTTAGAACTTTTGAACAATATTTCTCTGTTTTAGGACATGAGTTTGAAAATTATCTTGATTTCCTTCTCCCAAAGCAAAAAGGATTTTGCTTTTCCTATTGCCTTCCATTGTAATCTGTATTGGACAGGAGTCTGCCATACTTTGGATGTTGGCCATGCCTATGACATCTCTGCATCAGAAATCTCGTTGCCTGTGATGCCCTGGTGAGAGAATCAGCTATCGGCATCCATGCTTCATACCATAAAGCACTGCCCTAGCCAAATGGACAAAAAAATGGCTCTTGACCCAAAGGTGGCTTCTGAGGTGGTCCATTATGAAATATCCACCCAATAGAAATGCCCTAAACTCGATATTGACTGGATGAATCAATCAAATTCTCCCTCTTGGATTGAACACAAAGAGAAAAAAGAATGGAAAAAAATTCCTGAGATGTAGGACATCATCAATAGACCTAACCTATGAGTAATGGAGTCCCAGAAAAAGAGAACAAAAAACAAGAAATACATAAAAATAATTTTCCAGAAATAACGAAAGACATAATAATACAGACCCAAGAAACTCATCCTTGAGCAAGAGAGATATTACATAGTTTTATATATCTAACCCATTCCCCTCCTCATTCCCACACAGTTTTTCCTATTATTAACATTGTACATCAGTGTAGTACATTTATTACAATTGCTTATTGTAATATAATTAAGGTTATTAATGCAATCATATTATAATTATATAAGGTAATGATTGTATCATTAGACTACAATCCATAGTTTACATTAAGGCTTACTCTTTGTACTGTACAGTTGTATGGGTTTTGCTACATGCCTAATAACATATATCCACCATTGTGGTTTCATACAGAATAATTTTACCACCTTAAAAATCCCTGTGTCTCACCTATTCATCTCTCCTTCCCCTCTTCCCAAGTTCCTAGCAAGCACTGATGTTTTTACATTTATGGAGTGGCATATTTAAAGTAATAATTTAAAAAAGCACAGTCAATGTAGAAATCTATGCACAGTGAAAATATTGCTCAAAAATTAAGGTGAAATGAAGACTCTTATAGACAACAAAAATTGAGAGAACTCAATGCAGTAGACGTGCACCACAAGAAATTAAAATTTTCCTAGCAGGAGTATATTACCAGATAGAAACTTGGATCTGCACAAGGAAATGAAAAGGACTGAAAGTGGTAAAAATGAATGTAAATATAAAAGTTACGTTTTCTTGCTTTTAATCACTTTAAGAGATATTTGACTAAACATAAAATAAGTGAGTGTACTATAGGGCTTATAATATATGTAAAAATAAAATGTATGACAATAATAAAGGAAGGAAGAATTGGAAATACACTTATAAGATTCTTAGACTATACATAAAGTATATTATTAAATATTATTTTAATGAGGCTGTGATAAATTATAGTTGTATATTTCAAACCTTAGAGGAACCACAAATTTTTTAAAAGGAAATAAAGCTAATATTAAGGCACTAGAGAAGATAAAATGGAATCACAAAAAGTATTAATACAAAAGAAAAGGAGAATAAAACAAATTGGATAAATAGAAAATAGCTAGCAAGATGATAAATGTAAATTTAACCATATCAATAATTAAAGTAAACACAAATGGTTTAACTACATGTAATACATTATATGAATACAAAATAAAAGGCAGAGTTTAACAAAAAATCAAAAAACAACCAGCCAACTCTATCTTGTCAACAAGATACCTGTTAAAATAAGAGTCAACATACTATATAGCCCATGGGCTAACTCTAGCTTATAGCATTTTTTTTAAGCCATTAGAAGAAAGAATGGTTTTACATTTTTAAGGTGTTATTTAAAAAAATACATATGTGGCAGAAACCACACATAACCTATAAAGCCTAAAATGTTAGCTATCTAGCCATTTATGAAAAAAGTTTGCCAACCCATTCCCTAAAATATAAAGACACAGAGACCTTAAAAGTAAAAGAATGAAAAATATATACCATTCAAACAATAATCTAAAGAAAGTTAATATCAGATGAAGTAAACTCCAGAAAAAAAGAATATTGCCTGGGATAAAGAGGAACATTAGAGGCAATGATAAATAGGGCAATTCATCATATAGACATAAATATCTTAATATGTATGTACCTAAGAACAAAGCTTCAAAAACATGATGCTAAACCTGAGAGAAATAAAAGGAAACACAGAGACAGAATCAGAGTTTTAGGTGGAGACTTCGACACTCCTCGCTCATTAATTGAAAGATTAAATAGAAAACAACTGGTAAGGATACAGTTGAACACACAGCCAGCCAACTTGAGCTAACCAACAATCATTGAACATTCCACCCAACAACAAGCAGAATATACATTCTTTCACCAAGACAGATCATATTCTGGGCCACAAAACAAACCTCAACAAATTTAAAGGAACTGAAATCATATAAAGTATGCTCTCAAGCCAAAATGGAATTAAACTAGAAATCAATATCAGATATATAGAAAAAATCCCCAATTTAGACATTAAAAAACATACTTCTATATAACCCAGGGGTTGAAGAAGGAGTCAAAAAAAATCTTCTGAATTGAATAAAAATGAATAAAAAACAACTCCAAATTTGTGAAATACAACTAAAGCATACTTAGAGGGAAATTTACAGTATCGAATGATTATATTAAAAAACAACAAAAGTTTCAAGTCAAGAATCTAAGTTTCCACCTTAGATTCTCTACGTTTTCCACCCTAGAAAAGGAAGAGCAAATTAAACCTAAATCAAGCAAAATGAAATAAATAATAAAGATTAGACATAAATAGAAGTAAAAGCAGGAAAACAGAGAAAATCAATGAAACCAAAAACAGGTCTTTGCAAAGATCAATAAAGTTAATAATATTAATTAATTAATTAAAATTAATCTGATGAGAAGAGAGGAGAAAGAGGAGAGCAAAAAGAACAGACACAAATTACCAACATCGGGACCAAAAGAGGAAATACCCTTATAGTTTTTACATGCATTAAAGGGTAGGAGGGGAATACTATAGGCAACTTTATGCCAATTAATTCGATCACTTAAATCAGCGGTTCTCAACTAACAGAGAACACTTGGCGAAATGTCTGGAGACATTTTTGGTTGTCACACTGGGGAGTTTGCTCCTGGCATCTAGTAGGTAGAAGCCTGAGATGCTGCTAAACAGCCTATGATGCACAGGACACCCTCCTACACCAGAGAATTATCCTGCCCGAAGTCACTCTGGTTGAGAAACTCTGATTTAGATGAAATGGACAGTTTAGATGAAAGACCCCAACTACCAAAGCTTTCTTAGGATGAAGTAACTTGAATAGTCCTTTATCTATAAAAGACACTGAACTCATGGTTCAAAACTCTCCAAAAAAGAAAACTCCAGGCCCTTATATCCTCATAGGCAAATACTAATTAGAATAAATATTAATAATATCAATGTTACACAAATTCTTTCAGAATATATAGAGAGAATATGCCCCAATTCATTTTATGAACTTGTTATCTGGTTACCCAAACCAGACCTTACAAGAAAACCTGTGACTAATATCCCTCATGATCACGGATGTAAAAATGCTTAATAATGGCAATTCAACACTTGAGGCCAGGAGTTCGAGACTAGACTGAGCAAGAGCGAGACCCTGTCTTTACAAAAAAAAAAAAAAGAGAGAGAAAAATTAGCTGGGTGTGGTGCCACACACCTGTAGTCCCAGCTACTCAGGAGGCTGAGGCAGGGGGATCACTTGAGCCCAGGAGCTGGAGGTTGCAGTGAGCTAGGATGACACCACGGCACTCTAGCCCAGGTAACAGAGCAAGACCCTTTCTCTAAATTAATTAATTAATTAATAGCAATTCAAATCAGCAATATATAAAAAGGATCATAAATCGTGACCAATTGGGATTAATCCAAGGAATGCAAGGTTTATTCAACATTGGAAAATATCCATGTAATTCAATATAACAACAGACTAAAACACAATAGTTTATGGTCACTGAAAATAATGCAGAGAAAGCATCTGAAAACTATCAATATTTATTTGTGATGAAAGCTCTCAGCAAATAGGAATAAAAGAGAACTCCCTCAGTCTGATTAAGGGCATCCACAAAAAGCCTACAGCTAACCTCCAGACTGAATGTCCACTCTCATCATTCCTGTTGAGCAACAGACTGGAGTTCCTAGACGGTGAAACAAAGCAAGAGAGGAAAAAAAGGCATAGAGATTGGAAATGAAGATTCAAAACTGCTTATTAACAGATGATATGGCCAGGTGTGGTGGCTCATGCCTGTAATCCTAGCAATCTAGGAGGCCAAGGCGGGAGGATCACTTGAGCTTAGGAGTTCGAGACCAGCTCGAGCAAGAGTGAGACCTCATCAAAAAATGCAAAAAATACAAAAATTAGCAGGGCTGGTGGTGCATGGGAGGCTGAGGCAGGAGGATCGTTTTAGCCCAGGAGTTGGAGGTTGCAGTGAGCTATGATGATGCTACTGTACTCTAGTTGAGGCAAAAGAGAAAGACTCTGTCTCCAAAAAAAAAAAAAAAAACCAACAAAAAAAACCCAGATGACATGACTGTCCATGTAGAACATCCCAAAGAATCTTCAAGTGAGTTTAGCAAGGTAACAGAATATAAAGTTAATATAAGAACGCTGTACTTCTACATGCTACCAATGAACAATTGGAAGTTCAAATTAAAATACAGTACCATTCATAATAACATCAACAGACATGAAGCACTGAATAAATGTAGCAAAATACGTAAAGGATTTATTCAATGAAACTACAGAACAGTGATGAGAAAAATCATAGTACATTCATGGATCGAAAAATTCAATATTAAGATGTTAATTCTCACCAAACTGAGCTATAGATTAAATGCAAATCCTAGCAGAGTTTTTTGTTTTCATTTTTGTTTGTTTTGTCTGGCAGACAAGCTGATTCTAAAATTTCATGGAGAAGCAAAGGAGCCCAAATAGCTAAAACTATTTTGAAAAACCAAAACCAAGTTGGAGAACTCACACTACCAATTTTAAGACTTACTATAACTCTGTAGTATTGGCAAAGGGATAAATAGATCTATGGAAAAGAAATCCAGAAATAGAACTACATATACATGGTCAATTGATATTCAACAGAGATGCCAAGGTAATTCAATGGGGGAAAGAATAGGCTTTTCAACAAATGGTGCTGGAATGATTGGGCATTAATTAAAAAAAAAAAAACTCAATTCATACCTCACACCATACATAAAACTTGACTTGAGATGGACTACATACCTAAATGTAAAACCTAAAAATGTAAAACTTCCAAAAGAAAACGTAAGAGATTGGCCGGGCGCAGTGGATCACGCCTGTAATCCTAACACTCTAGGAGGCCGAGGCAGCTGGATCGTTTGAGGTCTGGAGTTTGAGATCAGCCTGAGCAAGAATGAGACCCTGTCTCTACTAAAAATAGAAAGAAATTAGATGGACAACTAAAAATATATATAGAAAAAAATTAGCCGGGCATAGTGGTGCATGCCTGTCGTCCCGGCTACTAGGGAGGCTGAGGCAGAAGGATCACTTGAGCCCAGGAGTTTGAGGCTGCTGTGAGCTAGGCTGACGCCACGGCACTCTAGCCAGGGCAACAGAGTGAGACTCTGTCTCAAAAAAAAAAAAAAAAAAAAAAAAGGGATTACCTTTGTGGTATTGAGTTTAAGCAAGGTTTTCTTAGAAGAATCAAAAGGGAAAAACTGATACACTGCCCTTCATCACAATAAAAACTCCTGTTCTTTGAAAGACACTGTTATGGAAATTAAAAGATAAGCCACAAGCTGAGAGAAAAGCTTTGCAAAACACACATATGATAAAGAAACTGTTTTCAGAACTTATCAGTAAGAAAGCAAACAACCCAAATGAAAAGAAATGAACAGCAAGTAAGTATGAAAAGGTGTGTAAGATTATTAGACATCAGAAAAATGCAAATTAAAGCCACATTAAGAGACAACCACACATCCATTAGAATGCTGAAGCTTAAAAAATAAAAAGCCTTATAACACCATGTGCTGGCAAGAATGCAGAGCAACTGAAATGATCATAAATTTGTTAGTGGGAAAGCAAATGTTACAACTACTTTGGAAAATTTGGCAGTTTCTCATAAAATTAAATATATATTTATTACATAACTTAGCAATCCCACTCCTAAAAATTTACCAAGAGAATTAAAACATATGTCCACAGACTTGTACATGAAGGTTTATTCTGACACAAACTGGTTTACTGTAATACAATTTTGACATGAACCACCCAGAGTTAGCATCACACTCCACAGGCTTAAAAAGTATGATCCCCAATAAGACTTGCCCTTATTTCTGACGCCAGCTGCACTTGCAGGTACCCAGGTCAGCTGCATTTCTTATCAACTGGATACAAATCCCGGGGTTCCCACAACCTCCTCGGGTTTGATAATTCAATAGAGTAACTCATATAACTCAGGAAAGCACTATAATTATGATTATAGTTTTATTATAAAGGACAAGACAGATGAAGAGACCCAGAGTAAGGTCTAGGTGAGGTTCTGCAACACAGAGCTTCCATGCAGGCTTCCCATGGACTCAGGGTGTGTCACCCTTGTTAAAGAAAAGGCAAGAGGCTCAAAATGGAGTTACTTATGCTAAGGTTCCATGTCAGGAAACTGAAACCTAAGTTGTTTACTTGTAAGAATACGTAACCTTCTGAGAAATCAAGAGAGAGATGATAGCCAAATTCCATCAAGACAACAAAATTTTGTTTACACCCCTACAAGGAAAGTAATCTTGAAATGATCAATTCACTATTGGTTTATTGTTCGTGCTTTCTTCTGACCATAAATATCACCCACTCTGTCTAGCTCATTGGAGTTCTTTTCTATTTTGTAGACTGGACGCTGCCTGGCTCATGAATTGCTAATAAAATCCAATTAGATATTTGAAACTAATTTGTTAAAATTTTGTTCTTTGACATCCTCTTGGTATAGCGATGTGTTCTCCAACTAGGAAGCTCTACTGACTTTTGCTGTCCAGAATTCTTATTGGGGTTTCGTTACATAGCCATGACTGATCAGCCATGTGATTGAACTCAACCTCCACCCTGCTTCCCCTCCCTAGAGGTCAGCTGGCTCAAAGCCCCAGTCCTCTAATCACATGGATCACCTTTCTGAAGACCAGCCCCCATCCTAAATCATCTCATCTTCTTAGCATAACCTCAGGTGATCCAAGGGGCTCATAAATAACAAAGACACTCCTATTACTAGGGAAATTCCAAGGATTTAGAGTCTGTCTCCCAGGAACCAGGTCAAAAGCCAAATTCTTTATTATACAACAATGTTTATAGCAGCTTTAATAATTATCACTCAATAACCCAAATGTCCTTCAACCTTGTGAGTGGATAAATTGTGGTATATCCATACAATGGAATTCTATTAACAATAAGAAGAATGAACTATTGATACATGCAACCTAGATGAATTTCAAGAATAGTATGAAATTTTTTTTACATTGGCATTACAAATGAAATAAATATCAATATAGCATCATCTTATAATCTGTAGCATCAGAGAAATAAATACTTTTTTGTAAAGCCAAAATTTAATTTAGTTCAGGGTTTCATAAGCTCGGTGCTATTGACACTTTGGACCAAATGGTTCTTTATTATGAGGTGCTGTAAGATGTTTAACATCACTCCTGGCCTCCACCCACTAAAATACCAGTAGCAACACCCCCAGTTATGACAATCAAAAACGTCTCCAGATAATCCAAAATGTTCCATGAGTGGTAAAATCACCCCCAGTTGAAAACTACTAATTTAGCTGAACATATATTTTATATTTTCATAATCATAAATGTGTGGAGACAAAAATCTTGCTTGATCCATTAAATCAGTGTAGGAAATTTATGGTATTTAAATTATGCTTTCCATAAGAAAACATAGCCAAATTTTGCATAAATTAGAAATTTTAGAGTAATACTACTTTTCACACTGGGGCAAAGACATAAAGTTTTTTTAAATCAAAATTACTAAACCTGTTTGATTTTTCCAAGCACCCAGTTTGTTCAGTAATATTACCTTAACTTTGTTGGCACCCATTTATCAGCCTCTTTTCATCCCACCCCCAACACATAGCCACATCCTTCCCAGCCCCGGGTAACTATCATTGTACTCTTTATCTCCACGAGATCAACTATTTTTGCTCTCACATATGAGTGACTGCATGTGATATCTGCCTTTCTGTGGCTGGTGTATTTCACTTAACATAATGATCTCCAGTTCCATCCATGTTGCTGTAAAAGACATGATTTCATTCTTTCTTTATGACCAAATAGTATTCCATTGCGTATATAAACCACATTTTCTTTAACTATTCATCTGCTCATGGACACTTAGTTTGAGTCCATATTTTTGCTAATGTGGCTAGTGCTAGATGAACGTGCAAGTGCAGGTATCCCTTTGATAATACTGAATTCCTTTGCTTTAAATAAATACCCAGTAGTGGGATTGCTAGATTGTATGGTACGTCTATTTTTTGTTTTTTGAGAAATTTTCATACTGCTTTTCATAATGGCCATGCTAGTTTACATTCCCACCAACAGTGTATGAGAGTTTCTTTTTTTCCTGCATCCTCACAGCATGTTACTTTCCGTCTTTTTGATGATAGCCATTCTCACTGGGGTAAGTGATATCTCATTGTGGTTTTGATTTGCATTTCCCTTCTGCTTATTGATGTTGAGCATTTTTTCATATACTTTTTGGCTATTTGTATGTCTTCTTTTGAGAAATGTCTATTTAGATCCTTTGCTGACTTTTCAATGGGATTAAAAACTATTTTACTTAAAAATACTAAAGGTTTTAGATTGCTTCTTCTTATTTGATAACATATGTGTTTATCTTTGTTTCTTGTAGCCCAGCAAACAAGGCGATTAAAATTTAAGTCATGGCAAACTTCTTTCACCCATCTCCTTGAGCAAGTATTTGAGTTTCCTTAGAGAGCCAGCAAAATTACCCACTGGATTTTCTTACTTTCTCCCTGAAGATTATTTGGTTCTCTTCAACTTATTATACTTTGCCTATGCTAATCAAAATAGCACCATTAAATTTAAGACACTTTTTTTTTTTTTTTGAGACAGAGTCTTGGTCTGTCGCCCCTCAGGTAGAGTGAAGTGGTATCATCATAGATCACTGCAATTTCAAACTCCTGGGTTCCAGCAATCCTCCTGCCTCAGCCTCCTGAGTAACTGGGACTACAGCCATGCACTACAATGCCGGGCTAATTTTTCTATTTTAAGTAGAGACAGGGGTCTCACTCTTGCTCAGGCTGGTCTCGAATTCCTGACATCAAGCGATCCTCCTTTCTCTGCCTCCCAGAATGCTAGGATTACAGGTGTGAGCCATCGTGCCTGGCTAAATTTAAGAGACTTTAAAATCTTATCATTTATCTCTGGAGATAAGAAAGGCATGCAAGTCTATCAACAAATACATTTACAAAATATTGCATGCTCATGCAATGAAAGAATTTTATCCAACTCTTGGGCAAACTAGGGAACTCTGGAGTTTAGTGCTGAGTTTCTTCCCATTTCAGCATATATGTGTGTGTATGTTTTGTTTGTTAACACAAAGCTCTTTTTTACACCTCCATCTGGTTCATTATTTTATGGGCTTTTTTTTTTTTTAAAGAAAGGAGAAAGAAAACTCCAAGGTACTCAATGTCCTTCAGGTTGCTTGGGAAGTCATGAAGCTCCAGACAAGCCAGAAGTAATTTTCCCATTTAATCTGCAGTCTCATTACATCACACACACATACTCACTAATAGCACTGTTATAAAAACCAAGGAAAATTCTTAAGTCTCAAGTCTTTAGAAAAACCATGTAGAATTAATTTCCATTTTTTTCTTAAATCTCTGCATACATTTCTCTCCTATTTGTTAATCTGTACTTTTGAATTTGATATCCCTGGCAGTACATAAATGGCTCAATTAACTTCCAGAAGTTGAGAGGCAATAAAGTAGGTGAATGCCAGCCACAAATACAAGATGTATTACAATTGTAAACACTTGTAAAAGGCCAACTACTTTTTATAAGGAGAGAAAAGGCTTTTTTTCATTTATGTGCACACACACACATGCACACACATACACACAGGGAACAAGAAGCCTCATTTTTACAACTTCATCCATGAATCAAAAATAAAGAATAAGACTTACCAATTTATTGGAGAGAGATCAGAGACATGAAGGATGGCAGGAAGCTGCTTTCTTTCCAGCAAGCATGAAAATTTTTCTTTAATGCTTTTTTAAGCTCATAGTACCGTGTAAGTAGACAAACAACATGGAGGATTCTGCCACTGGCAGAAGAAACTGGTTGCAGGCTGCAACATGGACAGCTTCTTAATCCTACAGGTGACAACAGCTATCAGCCTGATTGAAATGCCAGTCCATATTCAGGGTCCTCAAGACAGGCAGACAAACAAGAAAGAAATGGTTGCTTGACAGAGAATCAGAAAGTGAGACCACAAAAGTCAGCTTCCCAACATTGCTTCCACCAATTGAAAAGTGAAGCAGCTGTGTACTAATGAAAACCAGAACAAGACTTGACCAAGACCCAGAAAAAGAACAGGAGGCAGGGAGTCAGCAAGGGCAAGAGCTCTAATTGTTGAATGAGGTTCATCCCTGGAGGCAAGGTGAGCCTGAGTGCGAACAGCTGATGAGGTGCATCTCCCAGGCAGTCGGCTCAGCAGGTGAGTCACAGGGGCATCCCCGAGGAACGTCCACCTGTCAAAGGAAAACTCAGAGACAAGAGCATTTAGGAAGGGAGTTCACTTGCAAAGAAGACTGCAAGGGAATTTTCAGGCTTTAGAAGGGCTAGCTCACAAAAAGGACAACAGATATTTGAAAGAAAAATAACTTTCACAGGTACCAATTTACTGAATTAATAATTAGCCTGGTCAGGGAGTGTAACAGCAATTTTCTCACATAATTATTCACATCTTCAAACATCTTGAGAAACCCTGTTTTTCTCGTTTTATCTCAGGTTGCAAAGTCTTTCCCCCACCTCACCTTCCCCAACTATAGAGTGCTTACTTAAATATTTGGTTTTGCTGCCCTCAGCCTTTCCTTCCCTTTAAGGCAGCTAGGCATTCCACTTACATTCCCCTTACAAGGCAAGCCACAAATCTGTCAGGTGTTTGCTTAAAAAGATGCTCAGATATCCAAAGTCTTTAGTCTCTACTTTGTTTTTGTAACTGAGTGCTTAGGTCAGTAGTTCTCAACCGGTGGCAATTTTGCACACCCACCCCCCCAACTCCTAACGTCACTTGGCAATGTCTGGGGATATTTTTGGTTGTCACAATAGGGAAGGTGGTGCTACAGGCATCATCTAATGACCAGAGCCCAGGGATGCTGCTAAACATCCTATAATACACAGGATAGCTCCCACAACAAAGAATTATGTAGGCCAAAGTGTCAACAGCATCATTGTTTTTTTGATTTTTTTGAGACAGAGTCTCACTCCATTGCCCTGAGTGCTGTGGCATCAGCCTAGCTCACAGCAACCTCAAAATCCTGGGCTCAAGGGATCCTCCTGCCTCAGGCTCCAGAGTAGCTGGGACTACAGATGCACATCACGACGCCCCACTAATTTTTCTATTTTTAGTAGAGACTGGTCTCGAACTCCTGAGCTCAAACAATCCTCCCGGAGTGCTAGGATTATAGGCGTGAACCACCACGCCCGGCCAATAGAATCACTGTTGAGAAGCCATGATAGAGACCCTAGAGCCAGTCTACCTGGGTTGAGAGTTGAGATTTCAGCTTGACCACTTACTAGTCATGAAGCATTGGACGAATGACTTAACCACTCTATGCCTTAGTTTCCCCATCTGTAAACTGAAGATGATGAAGTAGTACCTGTATCTCATAAGGTTGTTGTGACTATTAAATGCTATACAATTGCTATGGTAATTTTTATTGGAAATACACAATCTATTCCTCCAGTTTCTTGGACTGCAACATATATCCATAACAATATTACTTGAATGGTTTTTCCTTTTATCTACATCTAAATTCTCTCTGCTACATTTCCAAGTGTGGAGGCTTCAACACAAGGATAAATCTTACTGATCTTCAGTGTTACTCTTCATCGCTTTCTACTATCCATTGCTTTCGATCAAGATATATAGTTGTACAGAAGAGTAAACATAACAGGCTTGACTGTATCCTTTGAAAGTCCTGCTTATAAGGTTGGCCCTTTTTCTCAGTTTGAGAACTTATATTTTAGGAGTGTTTCCGCCAATTCCCAAAATTTATAAAAGTGGCTCCATAAGCCTAAACTGTTTGTATAAAAAATACAGTGTATGGTAAGTATGGCTTTCCTTCAGAGTCTGGAATTTTGGCATGTGCCAGGCAAAGGGGACATAAATGAACTGCCCCCAAATAAAAACTGTAGGCATTAAATCTCTAATGAGCTGCCCTAGTTTACAACATTTCACATGTGTTGTCATAACTCCTTGCTGGGGGAATTAAGTGCATCTTGTGTGACTTGGTTCAGAGCAAACAGTGGGAAAATGAACCTGGTTTCCCCGAGACTTTGTCCCATGCACCTTTTCCCTTTGTTCTTATTCTATATTCTTTTGCAGTAATAAATCTTCACTGTATGATTATATCCTGAGCCCTGTGACCTCCTAGTGAATCACCAAGGAGTAGTCTTGGAGACTCCAGGCACAGACTTCCAGTCCTATTGTTTCATTCCACCCTTGATGATATGTAAAAGGTCATATTTACCAACTTAAAATATCACATTTAATACACCTCTCATACACTGCATTGGTAAACATATGAGGTGATTAAGTATCATTTTCATTCTCAGTTGCTCCAAGTTTTCCTAAATCAAACATATTATCTGCCATTATAAACAGACGGGTCAATGTCTGGCACATTTTATAAACTAAACTGTATGATGTTTCTTTCTTCCCCTTGCATTTTCTAGTTACTACTCTTTTGACCATACCAGCAAAATTCTTGGAAGTATCTTTCCCACTTCTTATATGAGATGCATTCCATTATCCCTCACTGAGTTCATTATTCTGGTACTCAGATCCAAGTTCCACTCTTTAGTATCTGCTATATAATCAGCTGTTAATTTTCCATATTCTTCTTCTTCCAAAAACTGAACTTTCCATTAGAATGGTAGGGAAAAAAAAAAAACCTTTGTGTCACAGATCCACTGGTTTTTCTATTGTTTATATTCCCCAACTAAAGATGCTTCACCCTTTTTTCTTCCCCTACTAAAGATTTTCCAAATTATATTCCTTGAAAACATGATCCTCAACCTGTTTGTCAAAAGATTCTATGGTTAATTAAGTTTGCAAAATTAGGTAAGCAAAGTTAAACAGATTTTTTATAGAACTTCTCAGAGCCTTTGATACAATCATTTCTATTATGAAGGAATATTATGGCATTTTGGTTACTATATAGATAGTTCTGCGTGAGTTAGATGGAAATATAAAACTTTTCCCTCAGGAACATCTTAAATGGACCAATATTTTACAGTAGGCATTTTAAGAAATATTGTGACAGTCCCTGGTGCAGTAGTAGTTATCACATCTGATGTCTGAGAAGTCTGTGGATACAACTCTAAGAAGGCAAATTATGACGAACCAGGCATAGCTACATTGCTGAATACTAAATCTATTAGCTTTTAGAACTGATCATGTCTAAAAGATTAGCCAAAATATGAATCAAAACTGAGATCTAATAAAAATTGTTACTGGATTTCTAATTATAGCTCTTTCTATAATTAGGGAAAATTAATTTTATATGATAGGGAAGTAGGAAGTTTCTTTAACATTGTGGTAATAAATTATTTCCCCCATAAAAGGAAAAATTAAATTCAGTTAGTTTAAGTCAGTAGTCACTCAAGAAGCTCATCTATCAATGTGGAACTTGAATTGCTTGATTTCTAAAATGAAAATAAAATACACATGAATACTAAAAATAAGACTATTGAGCAAGCATCTTTTAAAGTAACAAAAATACATGATTACTAAATAAACTCAACAGAGATGTTTGTTAATACTTTATTAGTATTTTCTAATGGACAGAACATAACACAAACCAAATAAAATTTTTAATCTTTTTAGTTCAATAAAAATAACTGACATTCTGATTGTTCTTTCTTCTTTGTTAAAGAAGGAAAGTATTGATAGAACAGTTAGGCACACAGTTGACACTTAACTGTACAATGATATGCACAAGTTATCTTTTAACAATTATAATCCTAAAATGTGCTCTTTATATTTTTCCCTTGTAATACAGGAGCCATGCTCCTATAAGCAAAATTTACTACTAATAAAAGAATTTTACAAGGAGTGACAAAAAGACTTTTAAAACAAGTCCTTAAATAAAAGGATGCAGCAACAACGGAATGTTAAGTTGTTGGGTTAAGAAGACAGTTTAAACTACATCTCAAAACATTAAAAATTCATTTATTTTACAATTACTCAAATACACATGCATTAAATGAAAATATTGCACAAAATTAAAATTTTAGATTGTGAAATTTATATTGTTCTTAATTTTTTAAAAAAATTGGTACACTTTCTGGTAGCACTTAACCATTTGATTTTTTCCAAACACCAGCAGCACAAACTTAAAATGAACAAACTGAAATATTCAAGGAAGTTTTTAATGTTTTTTCTTTTTTTAAAAAAAATTAAGGCTAACCAAGTGCATCCATTGGTCAATGGCACAATTGTTTTCAGCAACTATTCAGAACACCCTAATTATAAGAAATGCCCATCTAAGTGATATACTTAAATCATACAATCAATTTTTTAGGTGAATAAACTATGATGGTTTCTAAATAGTTTACATGTTACCTGAAAAATCAGAAAACCCAAAGAACTATTAATTTTGAAAATTCTTGCCTAAAGGCACCACCGACTTAAAAACACATTCAAAATCAAATACCAGAAGACATAAAGCCTCTTCATGTATATATTCGTATATGCAATAAATGCATTAAGTGTAATAACTTTATTAAACATAGTACACTGTACTTGATTTAGGGATTAAATATTTTACACACAGTTTGACCAAGTCATTCAAAAAGTATCTCTAATTTTAGCATGACCACGGCTTTCTGATGTAAAACACAGATGTGCATAGAGAAGATGCACTACTGCTTACATAGACTACCATTTGACATTTCGGCTTGTGAAATATAAACTCTTTTAAACAAAAATTACTTTAAAAACCCATTTATTCAAATAATTTTTGGTATGATTGCAAGTTATCTTGCAGGGCTCTGTTTTGAAAATTCACAATCTTACCTGACCTTTCTTTCCCTGGTTGATGTACACACTAGGCTCTTACATGAAATCTTCTGTATACTCTTAGATTTATTCATGTCAAAAATATACTTGAAATGGGCAGGGGTATATATGAAAATCATTGCACTTATGGTCATGCTGATGCCTTCTACAGACATGTTTCACACATTCTCAATTTTAAAGCCTGGGGCTCAGGAAGGGGCTGGGGCAGGGAGGAGATACACTGAGAAGAAGAAATATTTTTTCCACCAGAGCCACTAAGGATCTTTTCTCACTTGCAAGTTGCAATGAAAGGGATTTCATTTATTTTATTCTGAAGACATGCAACACATGCTGAATATGTGCAAACTGTAAGTATGCACAACAGCATTATTAATAAATATGATTATTATTATAAAGCTTTAAAGGAAGGCTTTATTCTGTTAATAGGCCTCACTTTGTAAGTAGGATCTAAGTGAAAACAAGACTATAATAATCTTGTTCCAATCTTAAAGCTCCCAAATAACTGGGATACCAATACTCTGTCCCTTTATCTTAAGCACCCAGACGTTCTTTTAATACCAGAATCTTGGCTCAGTGGTCTGATAAGTAGCTTCACTATTTTAAGGTTTTAGTGTTAAATATTTTTAAAACAAAAAAGTGATACATCCAAACCCTTAGTCAATGGAAATATTTAAAAACTATGCAGAAATTCTGCATACAAGGGATGTGAAGACTTCCAAGATGGACAAAATAAAGAGTGAGAAAACTATAGGAAATACAGAGGCTCCAAAACTGGAGAAGGTATATTTTGTTTTGTTGGTATAAAATTGTTTTAGGGACTTAAATGTACACACTGAGGGGTTTTGCCTACTAGCTTTATTTAGTAGAATTTTACATTATGCGAAATATAAATAAAAGCATATTTTAAAAAATATTATAGTTCTGTTTTCATTATTTATTTTCATATATGTACACTGTAATAGAATTAGGAATTTGTATGTTTATATAAGACTAATAAGCTCATTAATCCTTTGATTTGCTATTTCTGCAGTTACCTAAGGCATGTCTAGATCACACAATTTAAAATTATCATATGGTAACTTTCAATAGAGTACTATTTTCTTTTAATTTCCATATTTTTAGAAGGACAAAATGTATTTGGCAGTTCTTCCAACAAATTATACCCCCTTCTGTATAGTCAATAATCTGTTAAAGATAAAAACTAATAATTTTGAAATTTAAATGGCAGCCACCACATGCTTCCTTTTGTACACAGAATGCCAAAAGAAGACTTAAGTACCATAAGAGCCCTTAAAGTATATAAGAATCAATTAAAAATTGTTTTATACCAATGAATAACAAATCCAATCAAATTCTGTTTTTTGATTGGTTTTATTTTAAACTCACTTTTATTTTATGTCACAAAACTGTAATTTGGGTATAAGGTTACTTCATACTTTAAGGGCATTCTGTCACTTTTCCCAGACCTGAAACAGATCCAAAGATCGTTCACCTGGCTAATCCACACCATATCAAAATGCTGACATAGACCTAGAAAATCATTACGCAAAAACAAATTCCTCCAAATCATACATTGCAGTCTCTAACTATTAAACAAATTAGCCAGTTTATCTGTGAACCATTGTTTTGTGCTTTCCTTAGCTCTCATATACACACTCTGGCACTTTGTCATTGCTGAAGAATGCTGACTAGTTTGAAATGGAAGAGATCAACATCATTCTTGCTTGAGATGGGGGCAGTATCCTCTCAATGTTGCAAAATATGCACCAAATCATTTAAGACACGGAAATCTCTCCTGGTAGTGGCTGGATACAGATGAGGATGAGAACCACAGACTTATGGATGTATTAATAATCTATTGTGAGACACTAAAAGACTGGTGCAGACACAACAGTATGTGAGCTAAGCCCCAGAAGATCTGTCCATACCATTAGTCCTGGACAAATGAACACCGGCTTCACAGACTGGAGTGTCACCTTTTCTGTAAAGAAGGCGCTTGAGTAGTTTGAAGTTTCTGTTTATATTTCTGCATCTGCTTTGACCGTGAATGCAGTTTGTTGAAAAGTTCACGGAATTTATACTGTGGAAATAAGGTTTCTAAAAAGCCTTCCAAGAAGACATAAACCATTCTCCTATTTAACTGGTTGTGCTGAAACATTTCAAAAACACGAAGAATACCTTTCCGTGTTGTCTCAGCCCCAATAATGTGCTTCAGTTCATCTATATGAAGAAGAAAAACACAAAATTCATTACACAAGGCCTAAACCATGCTCTTAAAGTATGTAAAGTAGATAGCAGAGTAAAAGATAAGTAGCAGGGATCCAGTGAATGCATCTCAGCTATGTGTTGTAACTGAAACAAAATTTATGCATCTCCGAATGCATGTATCTATCCATCCACTTGTGCAATAGATACTAGGATACAACAGATACAGCACAGCAGAAAGGTAAAATCCAGACTCAGAGATCCCAAATTACAACCACAATCCTGCCCCTCAATACCCCTTTGATACTTACCCACTGCCCTGTTTCCCTATCTATTAAATGGGTATTTATAATAACTAATATCTTTATAGCTGTAAGGATTTATAAGGCTTTAATGAGATGTGAAAAGTGATCTGTAAACTCTAAAACACTACCCAAATATTCTTACTATGTCTAATGAAGAGTGAGAAATGCTAAACCCCACAAACACCTACTCCATGATCTTAAAAACTTGTGGTATAGTAACTATGTCATAAAAATACTAAAAGTATAAAAATGTTCACAGTGGGAAGAATTCCAGACAGATGAGATATATAATAAGGAAAGGTTCCTTTCAGAGAAGTGATGACCGGCACAGACTTTCCTACTTGGGCAGGATTTTGATAGGTGCAACGAGATGAAGGATCAACCTCGGCAGAAAGGACACCAATCGGCAAAAAAGCAGTAAGTGGAAAAATAACAAGGCATGTTCAAGAAATGGGGATGGTACAGTTTGGTAGAATTTTAGGATTCCTGTAACAGGAAGTGGAGAATAGAACAGAAAACTGACAGTGCTGTGACTGTCAGGGTGACCAAGTTTGGAGTTTATCCATAGACAACACAAAGTTACTAGACATGTCTGAGCATGGGCCCAATGTCCATGATTATTCTTAATTATTCACCATCAGAGCCCCAAAAAGTATAAGTATCATTTTGTTGCTTTGGAAAGAAACATGCAACTTCCAAGAGGTCTGTATCTAACTGAGGGTACAATACAATTTAAAGCACATATGTTGTGAATTTACTAAAAAACAGGCAAAGAATTATGTGTATATAAAAATCATAGACTTTTTTATCTACTCTCACTTCCTTCAGATCTTCACACCACTGTCATCTTCTCAGTGAGGGCTTTCTTGGCCGCCCTACCCAACACTGCAACCGTTTGACACTGCCTATTCCTTTTTCCTGCAGTATTTTTTTCTTTAGTACTTACCACTATCTAACATACTGTTTTATTTGTTTTGTTTGTTTTTTGAATTCCCCTATTAGAATGTAAGCTCCAAGAAGTAAAAGATAAGGGCAAAGCACAGTGTCTGACATATGATACACTTTCAATAAATATTTAGTGAATAAGTGAATGAAAATTTCTTCCAGCTGCATAACTGAGTCAGTCTATATATTAAATAGCACAATCTGGTTTATTATAATAGTATATTAAATAATACTCTAAGTTATTGTTTCTTCTCATTTTTCTATAGTATTACTTCTGTAATTTGCTTTTTACCACCAAATCCAACAGTATATAGAGAAGAATAGACAGTCATGCGGCAAATTCCTAATTTAACTGATCATTAAAATTTTATAACAAAAATACAGTTTTCAGTAATAAAAAAAAATTATAGGAAGAGAAATAGATATTGTATGACATTAAAACAACCACTACCACCTCACAGCCATACAAAACTGCCTTTCATATTATAGTCTCTCTTACTGAGGGAAGACAAATGAGACAAAGTAAATCTAAGTAGACAGATGTGTTCTAAAGAACTAAAATTAGACCAACAAAATGCCACTATGTATTCTTTAGATTATGTTTTAATTAATAAAGAAGAATAATGGGCAGTTGTTTCTAAGTAAATGGATTGTTTGAAAGAATTTGTTCTCCCAAGAAGAACAAATATTCTTCCTGAAAAACTCATACTTCATATTCTTTTATTAGCTTTTTCACCTATCTGTATTTTATTTATTTAACAACTTTACTCTCCAAATTTTTCAAGGCAGAAGAGGGAGGTGGTTAAAAGCACAAACTTTCAAGTCACTTAAAGCTGAGTCAGAATCCTAGCTGTCACTTACTAGCTATAAACCTTGGGTAGGCTGCTTAACCTCTCTGAACTTCTGCTTCCTTACCAATAAAGCTGTAATGTTAACAGAGCCCAGCTTCATAGTATTGTTATGAGGATTAGTTAAGAATATATGAGAAGTGCCTAGCACAGTACTTGGTATATAGTAAGCTATCAAAAGGTAGTTATTATAATCAAAAGGCAGTTAGTTAAGCTAGCATGATCAATGCCAAAAATTCAGAAGAACCACAACTTGATGAGATTTTTAACCAAACATGCTCACTTACCTGGCATAATTGCAAGTAATTTAGTTTTTCCTGCAATTCTTGTTCTCATTCGAATAGCTTTATCTCTGCATGGAACAGTCTCTGCTAAAATGCCATTTGGCCAAAATGCATCTCTATTTAAGAAGATTAAATACATTTTGTAAACATTTTCAAATGACATAAGTTGATAAAATTATTCCAAATTTCTACAGAAAATACAAATGTGAACAGAAAGATGAAACATTTCTGAAATTTTATATAGGTATAATGGTATTCAAAAAGTATCAACTAAGTGCAGGGTTCAATTTTAGGGTAAAAGGATACACACAAGAAAAGTAACAGATGAATTCTGTCCTGAAGTAATTCATAAACACTAAGAAAGACAGCAAAATGGAATACACAGATGATCATTCACCACCATGAAAGCTCAAAGTGGGCATCTGCTGGTTGAACATCTCATCCAAATACAACCCCCATGATATTCTGAATTTGGATACCTTAGAATTTAATAGCTAATCTCCCTCAGTTATGCCATCCCATTCCCCTTATATAAGCCAATATAAAACCAAATTTCATACCCACAACTTATAGCTGGATTGATTACAATGGTCCTTTCACACATATAACCACCCATTCTTTTTGACTTTCACAGTGTGCTTGATTCCTATTTCCTAATTCTTGGTCCAAAGGCAGGAACTGTGCACCGTAACTAAACTTCCATTTGAGAACTTGGTTTGAAGGAGAGAGGCTCACCAGAGCAATCGTTCTTAAATTTTGTACATTAGAAACACCTGCGAGCTTTAAAAAAGAAAAGTCCAGGTCTCCCACCTGATTAATTAAGTCAGACTCTTTGGAGATGGGATACAGGCATTAGGAAATTTTAAAGCTCTACCAGTGATTCCAATGTACAGCCAAGGCTGAGAATTACTGCCCTAGAAGGACATCATTCACCTACCCTAAAATAAATGAACACGCCAGGGCAGGTCATCCAACTTTTGCAAACAATATGGTATAGTGGGGAGAAACTTAGTTTCAGATTAAAGAAACTGGATTCCCCACTTTCCAGCACAAGAGCCTCTACTAGACTACTAAAACTCCTAAACTCTAATCCTCAATTTCCTCATAACAAAATAGAAACAAAAATACTTACCTCGTAAAATAGGATAAAATCAGAAAAAAGTACTGGGCACAGTGCCAAGCACATAGTTAGTGTTCCATGTTAATAGTTCCCTTTTCCTTCCTTTCCTTTCCTTCAAAGTACATGATCCCATAAATTTTTATGCATTGCTTATTTTTACTTTTAGAAAAGAGGTTTATTTCTCTACTATCTGTGCTTTCCTTGAGGGACTGCAACTTATCTATCATTCCTCAATTGCTGGCACAGAGGAGGGGCTCAATATATTTTTGTAGAATGAACATATGAATTTGAGTATTAATACTGCTTAATTTGTGTTCTTTTGAGGGATTCAAATATTTAATAAAAAATTAGACCGTAGCCAGAGAAACACACCTAAAAAAAACTTTTTTCATTTAAAATCAAAGTTAGCAAATACAATTGACCAAAACTAATTCCCAAAGTAGTTATTTGACTATATGACCATGTCATTTCTATGCTAGTATTTCAATTATCTCAAAGCCATAGTACTGTGAAAAAATGCAGCCCATCATCTTAAAGATTTTTCTTTAATACTTTCCCTACCCTGATTTTAAAGCAACAAAAATCAATGGGTCCATGTGACAAACATTTATTAGAATTCTTAGAAGTTTTTGCTCATCAGTGATAATTAAAACCAATTTTATGGCCAGGAAAGAAACAAAGGCAACAAAAGTTAATTAGTGGTAACAATGCTAAACTCTGTACTACCTGAAAGAAGTGACTGTGTCTTAAGATATACCTGAAACGTTTCACTGAGTCAGCTACTTGTTCGGGTGAAGTCATCCAATCAACATGATCAACTATTTTTCTGAAAGTAAAAAAACGTAAATAAGCAATCTTAAAATTTAGAAGGTGAATAAAATAAACATGACTTTCATGGAGCAAGCAGCTTAATATGAAAATAAACTATCTTTGAGAGCAGTAGACTGCTTAATGATCTTAAAAAGCTGAGAGAAGGAAATTCTCCAGTAAAGGTTGAGCAATCTACTTCCAGAAGTAAAAGTTTAAAAGCTAAGTAAGATCAGACTATAACTGGGGGGAAAAAAGAGTGGTACCTATTAATAGTATCACCGTATGTAGCTCTAATAAGTTGTTGAAGTAGGTTTTTGATATTCCTTCGCAACCACTGATTTCTCTCTTTTAAGTCAAATACTTCATCCATGAGAAGTAGCATTACCCTAAGGGGAATATTGTCATCCACCTGACAAAATATGGGAAGAAATAAGAATAAGTTTGAGTTAGCTATTTACTAGAAATGGCTACATTTGCTGGTTTTACAGAATGATTAGTACTATTTCACAAGTCAGAGAACAAGTTACATTATCATCTTCATAACTTGACATTTCATTCTAACCTAGAAAAAAGTATTTCTAATACTCATTTTGACAAAATACAGAAGTTTACAATCCTATAATGATAAGCAAATTCCAAGGCTATAGTTAAAAACACTTCTCCAAGTAGATTCATGATTGTCTTAGAAAAAAATGATTTGGCTGTTTTAGTAGAGACTGTATTAGTTTGACAAGGCATATGCTAGACCCTTTGCCTATATTGTGATGCATCTTTTTAATAAGAATAAAATATTCTCAATATCTTTCTGTATTTAATAGGACAAAACACAATCTCTCCAGAATAATGTGTTTTCTTTGGTTAGTAAGTTGTATGTATTTAGGTATTTTCAGGAAAAAGCAGCTGGAATTCAATCCAGCACACAACTAAATTAACGTTGCAAAAGGTGCATTTCACTAAATTACTAGAATTTTCTTTTAGCTTTTAACAACCAAAAATTAGTACAGTTTTATTATGGACATATTCAATCAATGAGGTAAAAAAAGTAAAGGAAGACAACTGGAATGCTTTGATGTAAAAAAATAAAAGTAAAAAATAAGTATAAATTTAAGACAACACACAATTGCAAGTAATTTTATAATTCTTTCAAACTCTTTCCAACTATTTCTTTAGTGATGTAATTTAAATATTGAGAAAAAAGCATAACTTATACATTTTTCACTGTCACGCTGTAAACATTTTCTTAGTATACCTTCCATTTCACAAATTGAAAATGCATAGCTTAACCAAACCAGGGGGGAGAGGGAGACCTATTTTATTACTGAGGCACAATAAACACTGCTCTATTCTCTGATCAAGTATATTCAGAGGAGTTTAGTGCCACATGACAATTCTAATAAACAGTTAAACTGTACATACCAAAAGGTATGATGTTATGGTTATCAAACTAGCAATACTCAATAAAACATTCTAAAATAATCTTGAAAAAGCAAAGTACTATTTTTGTTTAAGACAGTTTATTACAAACAAATTCAATCAGAAACCAAAAGGAGATAATTACAACTTTAACAGAAGACAGAACCCTAAAACAGATCCAAACAAATACAATAACCTGATTTGTGATAGGGGAGAAACAGCAGAATGGAAAAAAGACAGCCTTTTCAGTAAATGGTGCTTGGGTCAACTGGACCCCTACCTCATTCCATATACAAAAATTAATCCCAGATGAACTGCAAATCTAAATGTTGACATGGTAAAACAAAAAAGTTTTTTTTTTTTTTTTTTTGAGACAGTTTCGCTTTGTTGCCCAGGTTAGAGTGAGTACCGTGGCGTCAGCCTAGCTCATAGCAACCTCAAACTCCTGGGCTTAAGGGATCCTCCTGCCTCAGCCTCCCGGGTAGCTGGGACTACAGGCATGTGCCACCATGCCCGGCTAATTTTTTTTCTATATATATTTTAGTTGGCTAGATAATTTCTTTCTATTTTTAGTAGAGACGGGGTCTCGCTCTTGCTCAGGCTGGTCTCAAACTCCTGACCTCGAGCGATCCACCCGCCTCAGCCTCCGAGAGTGCTAGGATTACAGGCATGAGCCACTGCACCCGGCCTAAAAAAGGTTTTTAACGAAAGTCATAGGACATCTTTGTGATCTTGCAGTAGACACAGATTACATATATAGCACACAAAAGCAACACAGAGAATAGAAGATACTGTCAGATACATGTGATGCAAATGAGTAAGTCAAAAAAATCTCATATTCAGATCATATAAAGTACTCCTACTAATCAAAAAGACAGCCAAGCCAATAAAAAAACGAGCAAAAGATCTAGAAAGACACACAAGACAGGACATTCAAATGGCCAATAAATATAAGAAAAAGTGTTCAACATTTCAATAGTCATCAGAGAAATGTGAATCCAAACAAAATATAACAACTAGAATGAACATTGGAACTTCCATGTACTGCTGGTGACACTGTAAGTATATAGTCTGAAAAACTATTTGGCAGTTGCTACTAAAACTTAAGGGTAATTTAAGCATACCCTCTGATACAATAATTTCATTTCTGGGTATAGATTCAACAGTACTTCTACTTTTTTTTTTTTTTTCATAAAACATGCACTAGAATGTTCATAGGAGTCCTATTCATAATACAACAAATTGTGCTATATTTACAAAATGGAATACCATAAAGCCACAAGAATGAAGAAACTACAATCACACAAAACAAGATGGAAAAACATCACAATGTTGAACAAAAAAAGCCAGACTTAAAGGAGTACATATCTTACAGTTTCATTTATATAAAGTATAAAAGCAGGGTACTAGTTAGGATAGTGATTATCCTCGGTGGTGGAAAAGGTCAAGATGGGAAGAGAGGATGAGGGGCTTTTGGGGGTACTGGTAATGTTCTGTTTTTTGATCAGAGTGCTGATTACATAGGCATACTCAGTTTGTAAGAATTTGTCAAGCTTCACACTTACAATATGTGCACATTAATAATACATATACATATCCTACTTCATTAAAAAGTTAAAGAGATCTGCCAAGTATGATTTAAATTACAAGCAAATACTACCAAGAATAAAATTAACTCACATTATCATCAAGTTGAGCTGAAACTCGATAATGTTCAGGGTCTGAATCAGTCTTCGGAATTAAAGGAGGCACCTAAAAAGGAAAAAAAAAAAAAAATCCCACAAAGTAAACACACTAAAGTAGACAGTGAAAGAACACAACACAATAATAAACTGAAAGGAGTATCAGCATTTGATTTGATTTTTGGTACAATATATAAGCAATCTTTAACAATTAAAGTTTGAAAGCAATTATAAAAGGGTGATTATTTCATTGCCAAAAGTTTTTTTTCCTTTAAAAAGAGGACTGACTTTTGAGTTGGAGGGAGAGATTACTTAAAATTCCCATACTTTTTAGAAGAATTAAATCTAAGAAAGGTTAATGACTGGAAGACCAAATAGTCACACACTGTATAATGACATTTTGGTCAACAAGGTTATATCATAATTTGACTGTACCTTTTCTATGTTTAGATATGTTTAAATATATAAATACTTAGCATTGTGTTATAACTGTCTACAGTATCCAACACAGGAACATGTCCTGTACAGGTCTGTAGCCTAGGAGCAACAGGCTATATCATATAGGCTATGTGTTTAGCTATAGTAGGCTAAACCATCCAGGTATGTCTAAGTATACTCCATGACGTTCGCATGACAACTAAATTGCCTAATGACAGACACATTTCTTAGAACTTATCCTGGTGTTAAATGATACACGACTGTAGTTAGTAGTACAGCCAGGAAACAGAACTCTAATCTTCCTTCTTTTACCATAAAGAACATTTGATAGTATGTTAGTAGGTTTAAAGAATTAACTGATTATTTGATAGATTATGCAAAGAGAAGGACAGAAAGACCAGTGTTAGTGAAAAATCATTTGTTAGCACTGGAAGGACGACCATCAAGATAACCTATTTTAACCCCCTCATATTTTTGGTGAGGATAAGGAAGCCTGGAAAAGTTCAGTAACTTCTGTAGAAAGTCACAGGAGTAGTTAGCAGCAGAGGAAGTGGTACTGAAAAATTCTTATTTCAGTGTTAGTATACTTCCTGACAATTAGAAGTAAAAATAAAGCATCAGGGAAAGTATGAGAATTGATAGAACAGTACTGATTTACACACACTATTTTAGGAATGGTCTCTTACATTAAAGATAACTGATCTATGTTTATATACATTTTCCCTTCATTCAAACATAATCTAGCAAATAGAAAATTCTAAAAACTCAAAGATTTCTTTTATAGCTTGATTACAACTTTAAATAACTATGTCAAAATGATTTTTTTGTTTGTTTTCATAGAGACAGAGTCTTGTTATGTTGCCCAGGCTCATCTAGAATTCCTGGGCTCAAGCAATCCTCTCTCCTCAGCCTTCCAAAGTGCTGGGATTACAGGTGTAAGCCACCACACCTGGCCTCAAAATAATTTTAAAAATGTAAATTAGGACTGCAACAAACTATTTGGTCCAGTACCTTTACCTGCTAATGTAAATGAAAAAAGCTTCCTGGGAAATTCTTCTATGCCTTTCAGAGGTATAACCCAGTAATGTATGACTCCAGAAACTGACAGAAGTGAAGGATGTTTCATCTCTTTGATCTGGTCATCACGAGTAATAATACTTTGTTTTCTGAGTGAATACTAGTATAACTCATTTGCAAAATAGCACTTATGTGTTTGCTACTGAATTTAATAGCATTGTAGGATTAAAAAATGGCACAATGGAATAAAACAGTACAAAGAATATTAAGTCTAGTAATTTTAAATATTTATTTGAAATGGATTTTAATACTGTACTGTAGCAGAGACTGACAAGTGACTGTATTTTACAGAATCTGTTTCTGATAAGCATTTATTTTCTTTAGTTTTTCATTCTTTATGAGACTATGTGTCTAGAGGACTTTGGAAGACAAATAAGGTTAAGGAAATAAGGTAAATCTAGGCAGGAACTAAATACATCTTAGTTGACTTAAAAATAGTTTGCTTTTAGACATTACTAAAAAATGTCTTCTTACCTTGAAAAATGATTGCTTTATGTCTTGACCTAATCTTTCTGACATTTTACCCATGTTGTCTGACATTTTAGTCATTCCCTCTGCCAAGCTATCAGGAAGGGATTTAACCGCATTTGAAACATTCCTCATAGAATTGCGAAGTGGATTTACAAAAGTGTCCATCTAAAGGGAAAAAGATATTATACCATGACTTCATTGTATCCAATTTGTTATTCAAATGAGAAAACTGAGAAAATACAGAGTACAACACCTAAAAGATGTAATAGTTTTCTGGTCTATATTATGTCATTGCATTTTAAAAACAAAGAAACGTTGTCTTTAGTGTGTCTTAAAAATGTATTTTCACATTCACATATAAGATTTAAAAATTTGACCGATGAGATTATTGCTAGAAAAATGAATATAAGCTAAGCTGTCTTCTTATTAAAGAAATTCTGAATAAAAACATTTCCAAAACAGAAATTGCTATAAGTAGAATTATCCACGACACACTTTTGCCACAATTGAAGGCAACAATTAGGTATTTTGTGCAGATACTGAAAAGAAAACAAGCAGGTAAAATAAACAACAGAAAGCTGAAATAACTAACACGTGTTTAAGATATTTAAAAAAAATAATTTTTACAATACATTATATGTTCTATTAAAATCTATTGAGGGAATTTGGAGTCCATTACAAAGAAGAAAAAGAGAAGCTGCAAATTAGACATGTAAATCATATTTCAGTAAGGCAGAATACAAAAACTATAAAAGAAAATATGACTACAGATATAAAAAGGAATAAAAATCTCCAGAAGAACAGGAGGCAAAATTGATATTCTTACTGTACAAATGTCAAATAATTTCAATTAAGAAAGAGACATCTAGAGAAATCAAAGTAGCTACACATGGGACTGAGAGATTTTTAACAGAAACAAAAAATGAAAAAAAAGGACAAAAAACCAAAGTCATACAAAACTAGAAGACTATTTGCTAGAAAGCACTGAAACTTCATAAAAGCTACCAAGGATAACAAACGCAAAAATTAAAAACAATAGTGACAAAACTGAACTTCACTGCTTAGGGAACACAACACAATGTTAATAGATGACAACAAGATGACAAAACTCCTTCACTCTTGTTAGTACTGTAGATAGGTGTGATGAATAGCCAACCTCAGAAGGGACATTACCAGAGGACAACTGAGAGTAAAACCAAAGAACAGAAACCGAGATAAACAAGGATTTGAAAAACACTGCCACTAGTAAAAAGTGATTCAAAGATAAAAAGATGAAGGTAATCTCCTGAATGGCTGATAATTCTTGTGTGTGTACGTACACACACACACATGGTCATGCACACGTGTAATTCTAATTCTTTATAGGTAGTTTTTGGTCAACCAGAACAGTGCATGCAAATCGACTGGGACATTACTTCCAACACTCTGTGTATGTGTGTTTTAACTGTAATAACATTATAGATAAGCACAGTCACGACAACACAACACATATAGAATTCTAAAGAGATAAGCATGATAACACTTAAAATATGCAGCTTGAGGGAAAATTACTACCACTCTAATAAGTTATAAGTTTCACAGAAGACATAGAATTTCAGACATATAAAAGGCATGAATTTCACTTTAATTCACAACCTTAGTTAAAAGTTGCTTGAATATCCTCATAAATATTTTAGACTTTTATACATCTTACACTTCAAAGCAGAAACTTGAGTTCAGCCAATATGACTTATGAGTTGATTAAATGAATACCACCTCACATGGTATCTAGGCATGGGGCTAAACTACCATTGAAAGTCTTTTATCTAAATAATGAATCACTTTATAATTAAAAATCGTTGCCTGTGTACCGTCCCAGACCTACAAAATCAATTTTTTTCTTTATTTTTTTCTCTTTTTTATTTTCTTCCTTCCTCCCAACCCCGATTGTTCATAAGAAACAGAATCAATTTCATTTTTTCTAATTTCTGAGGATAAACCCCAGGTATCTATATTAGAAGGGAACTGGGATGAATGGAGAATAGAAAAACCACCACAGGTGACTCTAGATGCCTAACTCTAAAGGAAGCAGAATTTTATAAGCATAAAGACAGTCCATCAGTGTATGATACCACTTCTGAAAACCGAATTTGTCTTAAAATAGATTTTTAGGAAGAAAGAAAAAAACTTAAATTACGAGGCACAGGAGTAAATTATGGATTGCCTGCATCAGTATATACTTTGTCTGACTTACACAGATACATCTATTCATTCAATTACCACCCCAGTTGAGTTATTTGTATTGGTAACAACACACACAATGGAATTTTAGCTTAAATGTAGATCTCTGACTACATTTAAAATGCCTTCACACCATCATACAAAACTGGATAGAAACATACTGTGTGCAAAGAGAAAGGCTGATTATCACTTACTCTTTCTAGGAATTGTTCCACAGAATTTGCAAAGCTAGGACAAACTGAGTGATCAAATTAGTGTGTTATATAGTATTATTTCTTAAGCTCTAAACAGCCACAGATAAAATGTTTACTGATGATTTTCTCTAATAACTATTTAATTTCTAGTATAATTAAGGAAAAAGTAAACTATAATTTAGCCAAAAAGGAAATGTAGTTGAAAACCCCGAATTCTTGATATGCATACAAATCATTCTGACAATCCAAAAGAGGTCAAGATGACCTTGGTGATAGCTTACAAAAAACAGATGTTATTGCGGATTGCCAGAAACAATTCAGAAGAATCTTTAGACTCCATTGATAATTTTTTTAAAAAAGTGCTATCTGTTTGAGCATACATATTCCCTACTGTTGGTTGATAAAAAAACATAAATAAATAAAAAGTTGTATACATTTAATATAATGTCTCTATCTCAAAAAACTGTTATCAATTGCTTTATCCGAAAATTGATACAATCTTAAGACAGAGGAAATAAGATAGATAAATATCAAAAAAGAAGACTGAAATGCATCTCTATTGACAATAAAACTAAAGTTGGAATTAAAACTCAATCACTTTAATTATGAACTACAAAGATAAGCACCATATTTTTCTCCCCACCACTATAAGTTACTCTAGAACTTGTTAAAACAAACATTCAATTTAGAAATGTTAACATCCATTAGGATATTGGAATCCAACATCCTAGAGCTGTGGTCCCCAAGCCCCGGGCCATGGACCAGGACCAGGACCGGTCTGTGGGCTATTAGGAACTGGGCTGAACAGCAGGTGAGCAGTGGGCGAGTGAGTGAAGTTTTATCTGTATTTCCAGCTGCTCCCCATCGTTTGCATCACTGCCTGATCAGAGCTCAGGAATCCCACTGATTCTGCATTATGGTGAGTTGTATAATTACTTCATTATATAATACAATGTAATAATAATAGAAATAAAGTGCACAATAAATGTAATGCGCTTATCTGCTTGAATCATCCCTAATCACCCCACCCCCTGATACCCTCCCCCCACCCACGTCCCCGCAACCCCCATCCACGGAAAAACTGTCTTCCATGAAAGTGGTCCCTGGTGCCAAAAAGGTTGGGGACCACTGTCCTAGAGTAATCCTATGAAATTCTCATAGTTACAATTGTTAGTTTTACTTACTTTGTATCAATTATGTAATCTTTTTAGAAAAGGTTAGTCTTTTGAGAAGGAAGAGAAATAGAGGGGAAGTCCTTTTTCTTTTTAAATTTTCATTTGAAATAATTTCAGGCTTATAAAAGCTTGCAAAAATAATACAAATTGCTCCTGCATACCCATCACCCAGCTTCCCCAACTGCTTCTCCTGCTCCTGCAATTATTGCTACTAAGAGCAAACATTTATTCAGAGGTTAATTATTTGCCAGGCTCTGTCATACACAGAATATCAAACTTGATTTACATAATGCTCTAAAATGAGGATTAACATGATGATTTCTTGAGGAAACTAAACTACCAAAGGTTAAGTAACATGTTCAAGGTCACAGCTAGTAAAAAGCAGGGCAGGGATTTGAATCAAAGACTGCCTGATTTTAGAGCCTGTGTTATTACTCATTAAACTACCCTGCCCAATTTGAGAACGTAATCATTTATTGTCTTAACCTAGCATCTTATTCCAAGTATAGGTCTTATATCCCATTTTAAATTATTTAAAAGATTTCCTCTTCTCGATATGAGGCAGGGACTGCTACAGCCTACAAATAACCAGCATTTGAGAAAACCACCATGCTAAGGATATCTATTATATAACCAAGATATTCACTCAGAACACAGTCCCCCATGAAAGTACCCTCAAGCAAAGTCTGAAGTCCTGACCCAACAAAAACACTACAGTTAAAAGGGCAGGAAAAAGTCACATCTAAACAAAAGAAAGCTCAAAAACAAGAAATGACAGTCTCTCCAGATCAGAAGGCATCAATCAGCACAAAAATTCTGGCAGTAGAAAAAAACAGAGCTTAATGACACTGCCTCCCCGCAAAGGATCACACCAGCTCTTTAGCAATGGTTCCCAACTGAAATGAAAAGACTAAAAGATAAAGAATTCAAAATATGAATTGTAAGGAAGCTCAATGTGATCCAAGAGAAAATATAAAATCAACTCAAACCAGAAAAATCATTGAGCACATGAATGAAAATTTTACTAAACAGATCGATAAAAACAATCAAATAAACAAAAAGAACTCTAGAAATGAAAAATTTATTTAGGCAAATACAAAACACAGTGGAAAAGTTTTAAGAATAGGTTAAGCAAAACCAAGAATATCAGAGTTTAAAGACAAGCCTTTCAAATTAATCCAATCAAAAAAAAAAAAAAAAGGAAAAATAAAAAAGAGAATTTCCAGCCTGATCAAGAATGAGACCCTATCTCTACAAAAAATAGAAAAATTAGCCAGGCATGGTGGTGCACACCTGTAATCCCAGGTACTCAGTAGGCTAACGCAGGGGGATCGCTTGAGCCCAAGAGCTGGAGGCTGCAGTGAGCTATGATGACACCACTGCACTGTAGTCTGGGCAACAAAGTGAGACCCTGTCTCAAAACAAACAAACAAACAAAAAAAAAACAAACAAATAAGAAACCTGTTTTTGGAAAATCTATTTGAAGAGATAATGTAGAAATACTTCCCTGGTCTTCCTAGGCATTTAGTCATCCAGGTACAAGAAACTCAATGAACTTCTAAGAGATTCAGTGCAAAAAGTGTATCACCAAGACACACAGTTATCAGACTGGCCAAAGTCAATAATATGAAGGAGGAACTCCCACAATCAGTGAGACAAACACATCAAATAACTTACAAAAGAAAACCTATTAGACTAACAGCAGAATTCTCAGCAGAAACCTTACAAGCCAGAAGGGACTAGGGTCCTATCTTTAGTCTTCTTAAACAGAGTAACTGTCAGCCAAGAATTCCGTGTCCTGTGAAACTAAATTTCATAAATTAAGGTGAAATAAAGTCTTTCCCCAAACAGCAAATGCTAAGGGAATTTGTCTCCACTAGACTATGAGAAATGCTCAAAGAAGTTCTAAACATTGAAACAAATGGTCAATATTCACCAGTATAAAAACACTAGAAAGTAAAAACTAATAGCTCTGATAAAACACTAACACAAGGAAGAATACAAAGCAACTAGGTAAAGGTAATAATCACCATGGGGACTGGAACAGTATCTCACATATCAATATTAACATTGAATGTAAATGGTCTATATGACCCACTTGAAATATCTAGATAGATGGAATGGATTAAAAAACATAACTCAAATATCTGTTGTCTCCAAGAAACCCATGTAACTTGAAAAGATTCTCAGATTCAAGGTAAAGGGGTAGAAAAAAATATTTCATGCAAATGGAAACCAAAGGCAAGCAGGAGTAGCTATTCTTATATCAAGCAAAATTGACTTTAAGTCAACAATAGTAAAAAAATGACAAAGACGGTCATCATATAATGATAAAGGGATCAATTCAATAAGAAGATATAACAATCCTAAATATATATGCACCTAACACTGGAGCTCCCAGATTCATAAAACAAACACTACCAGACCTACAAACAGAAATAAACAGCAACACAGTAATAGGAGAGGGCTTCAACACTCCACTGACAGAACCAGAAAGATCATTGAGGCAGAAAATCAACAAAGAAACTCTGGACTTAAAAGGGACTATAAAACAAAGAGACCTAAGAGACATTTACAGAACACTGTACCAAACAACCGCAGAATATACATTCTTCTCATCAGTGCATGGGACATTTTCCAAGACAGACCATATATTAGGCCATAAAATAAGTCTTAGTTAACAAATTTTAAAAAGTCAAAATCATATAATACTATGTATTTTCTCAGACCACAATGGAATAAAACTAGAAATCAATCCCAAGAGGAACTCTCAAAACTATACAAATATATGGAAATTAAACAACCTGTTGCAGAATGATCTTTTGGTCTATGATGAAATCAAGATGGAAATAAAAAAATTTCCTAATTCAATGATAATGGTGACACAAACTACCAAAACCTGTGGGATACAGTAAAAGCAGTGGTAAGAGGGAATTTTCTAGCACTAACTGCCTACATCAAAAAGAAAGATCACAAATTAACAACCTAATGTCACACCTCAAGGAACTAGAAAAACAAGAACAAACTAAACCCAAAGCTAGCAAAAGACAAGAAATAACAAATACCAGAGCAGAATTAAATAAAACTGAATCCAATAAAACAATACAAAGGATCAAAGAAATGAAAAATTGGTTCTTTGAAATGATAAACAAAACTGATAGACCACCAGCAAAGATTAATCAAGAAAAGACAGAGGATTAAAATAAACTCATTCAGAAATGAAAAAGGAGACATTACGACTGATCCCACAGAAATACAAAAGATAATCTGAGATTGCTATTAACATCTCTATGCACATAAACTAGAAATCTAGAAGAAATGGATAAATTTTTGGAAACATACAATCTCCCAAGTTTGAATCAGGAAGAAACAGAAATCCTGAACAGACCAATAATGGGCAGCAAGATTGAAATCAGTAATAAAAAGTCTACCACCAAAAAAGAAAAGCCCAGGACCAGACAGATTCACAGACAAATTCTACCAGACCTATAAAGAAGAAATGGTACCAATCCTACTGAAATGTTCTACAAGATTGGGAAGGAGGGAATCCTCCCTAACTCATTCTACGAAGCCCTTATCACCCTGATAACAAAGCCAGGAAAGGACACAACAAAAAAAGAAAACTACAGAACAACTTCCCTGATGAACAAAAATCCTCAACAAAACACTAACAAACCAAATCCAAAAGCACATCAAAAAGATAAATCACCATGATCAAGTAGGTTTCACTTCAGGGATGCAAGGATGGTTCAACATATGCAAATCAATAAATGTGATTCACTACATAAACAGAATTAGAAAAAAAAAACAAATAATCATATCAATAGATACAGAAAAAGCATTTAATAAAATCCAGGACCCCTTCATGATAAAAAACCCTCAAAAAACTAGGCATACAAGGAACATATCTCAAAATTATAAAAGCCATATATGACAAACCCATAGTCACCATCACACTGAATGAGGAAAAGCTGAAAAGTATTCTCCCTAAGAACTGGAACAGGACAAAGGTGCCCACTTTCACTGGTTCCATCAACATAGTACTGGAAGTCCTAGCCAGAGTGATCAGGCAATAGAAAGAAAGAAAGAGCATCCAAATCACGAAAGAGGAGATCAAACTATCCCTATTTGCTGATGATATGATCTTGTATCTAGAAAACCCAAAGGATTCCTAGTATAAATAAATTCAGTAAAATCTCAGGTTACATAATCAACATAAATAAATGAGCGGCATTTCTATATATTAACAACAGCCAAGATGGGAATAAAATCAAGAACGCAATATGATTTACAACAGCTGCAGAAAAGCAAAAGCCCCTAGGAATATACTTAACCATGGAGGTGAAGGAGCTCTACAAGGAGAACTATAAAACACTGATGAAAGAAATCATAGAAGACAGAAACAAATGGAAAAAACATCCCCTGCTCATGGATTGAAGAATCAATATTGTTAAAATGTCCATACTGCCCAAAGTAATTTACAGATTACAGGAATGCAATTCCTATCAATTACCAAAGCCATTTTTCACAAAATCAGAAAAAGCAATCCTAAATTTCATATAAAATCAAAAAAGAGCCCAAATAGCCAAAGCAGTCCTACACAAAAAGAACAAGTCTGGGGGCATCACATTACCTGACTTCAATTATACTACAAGGCTACAGTAACCAAAACAGTATGGTACTGGTATAAAGTAGACACATACATCAATGCAACACAAGAGAGAACCCAGAAAAAAAACCATATACCACTGATCTTAGACAAAGCAGACAAAAACATACACTGGGGAAAGATGCCATATTCAATAAATGGTGCTGAGAAAATTGGATCCCTATCTCTCACCATATGCAAAAATTAACTCAAGATGGATTAATGTAATGTAATACCTAAAACCATAAAAATTCTAGAGGAAACCTAGGAAAATTTTTTCTCAACTTTGGACTAGGCAAAGAATTTATGACTAAGACATCAAAAGCAAATACAACAAAAATGAAAACAAATGGTACTTCAATTAAAAAGCTTCTGCACAGGGAAAGATATAATCAACATGGTAAGCAGACAACCTACAGAATGGGAGAAAATATTTGCCAACTATGCACCCGACAAAGGACTAATATCCAGAATCTACAAGGAACTCAAACGAATCAGCAAGAAAAATAAATAAATAACCCCATTAAAAAGTGAGCAAGAGACATGAACAGACGTTTTTCAAAAGAAGATACACAAATGGCCAACAAATGTATGAAAAAAATGATCAGCATCACTAATCATCAGGGAAATACAAATTAAAACCACAATAAGATAGCGACTTACCCCATCAGAATGACTGCTATTAAAATGTCAAAAAACAATAAATGTTGGCACAGATGCAGTGAAAGGGAACACTTATACACTGTTTGTGGGATGTAAATTAGTACAACCTCTACAGAAAACAGTATGGAGACTCCTCAGAAAACTAAAAGTAGATCTACTATTCAATCCAGCAATCCCACTACTGGGTATCTATCCAAAGGAAAATAAGTCATTATATAAAACAAGCACATGTACTCATATATTTATCACAGCATAATTCACAATTGCAAAGATGTGGAATCAATCTGAGTTCCGTACAATTGACCAGGGGATAAAGCAAATGTGATACACACACACAAACTCACACATACACACACATGCACTCACCTTGGAATACTACTCAGTCATAAAAAAGAATGAAAGAATGTCTTCGGCAGCAACTTGGATGGAAGTGGAGGCCATTAGCCTAAGAGAAATATCTCAGGAATGGAAAAACAAATACCACACGCTCTTACTTGTAAGTGGGAGCTAAGCTATGGGTATGTGTGCTCATACAGAGTGCTATAATGGACACCAGAGACTCAGAAAAGGGAGAAGGTGGAAGGAAAAATTATGTATTGAGTACAATGAGTACAAATTACCTATTGAGTACTATTTGGGTGACAGGTACACTACAAGCCCAGACTTCACCTGTATACAACTCACCCATATAACAAAAAACCATTTATACTCCCTAAATCTAAAACACACATAAAAATCTAAATTTATTTTCTTTTATTAAAAACAAGATGTGAAAACCCAATGCAATGGTCTGCTTACCTTGCGAGCAAAATCCCCTTTCCCTTTACTGTAGGCTTTGTTCTCAAGGAAATCATATACACAGTGAGCCAAAGCTGGGGATGCTTTCATCATTTCAGGAGTTAATAATAACTAACAGAAAAATTTTAAAAAAGAGACATCTTTAATGGATAGGATGCTGGAAATTAACTTTGTTTATAATTTTAGCTCATAAAAAGCAAAGAATTTTAATTTTATATTTAAAAAACCCAAATATACAGTTTAAAATAAAGTCACTAATAATTTTATGATTAACAGTTTGGTGTATATTCTTCCTCACTGCTATTTTGACTTTCAGTGCATCTAATTGAAAGTTGTCCAAATATATTTACTATTCTATTTTCAAGACCTTATAGCTTATACTAAGAAGATTCACATTAGAAAATTGTTATATTATTTGCATAATAATTCTAGAGTTAACATTAAATAGAAAAAGAATTTTACGAAATAAAGTACATAGAATAATCCAAATAAAAACTTTTAAGTGTTATAAAGAAGTCCCAAACAAAATACTGCTTTCATAACTGCTAATACTAACTTAACATTCTAGCTTAGTTCCATCAATGGAACAAGTTCGACATACTGCATTCTTTAGCTAAGAAGTATACAACACACCCAAACTTAAAAGGTACAGTTATACCACTAGATATGGAAATGGTGGTTATTTTCAAAAATCATATAAATAAATGATATAGATATTCATGGAACAGAAGTTGGTACTTTAAAAAAAAATCAAAATGTTTGATAAGGGTCTTAACACCAATAATATCACTCAGCTTGAAGCCAGGAAAAGACAAAAGTGAATTATAGCAGAGATTCATATTTTTGCTATACTTTCAGTACATAATAATCACATGGAATTACAATTACAAACAAACCCAATCACAGCTATAAATATTTAAGAGAGAGAAAGAAAACCTTCTAAACACAATATCAAGTATATTTGTTAGCTAAGTTTTACTAAATTCTAATGCTAGTCAACAAACATTTTCCATCAAAAGCCAGATAAAAATTATTTTAGGTTTTGTGATCCATAGAATCTTAACTGCAGCTACTCAACTCTGCTGTTTGCAAAAGCAGCCACAGACAATCATAAATGAAAGGGTGACTATGCTCCCTGTTAACTCTTGATAAAAACAGGTAATAGGCTGGATGAAGTCTGAAGGCTATAGTTCGCTAACCCCTGTTGTAGAGGCTGGGGAGCTAAATAAGGGAACACCATAAATCTGAGCTGATGCTTTGTCTAGTACATCAAAAACTATAAACCACTAATTAGTATAAAAAACCATAAAGTGATATTATTATTATATCTGGCATCTGAGCACTCAGGTTTAAAACAAAGTTATTTCTGGGAGTCTTTTTGATGCGATAAGTAATTTGTAAGACATGTTTTATTATTCCACAAAAGAAAACTATATGCCCAGGACACTTAACAGTTCCTCAGATCTATCCCTCTCTTAAATTATTCTATAATTTTAGAAGCTTTAGAATCATTATGGACCATGGGAGGCAGCTATACACATTTCTCTGGGAATAAAATCTGCTAGCGTTTGATACACCATGAAGAGTTATTTTCTACTGAATTGGAAACACTGAACTATTTAGACCACCATAAAATATTGAGACTTTAAAGTAATCTGGAATGGCTGTGTGTGTGCACATAGTCATCTAAACATGAATGAGCAAAATCCCTAATACTGCCTAGAAAACTAACTTAATCAATAAACACAGAAATAGTGTTTATAAATTACTGAGCAGACTACATATCACATTTGACAAGCTCAAAAGTGGTTGCTATCCCATTACTAAAGTAAAAACATTCTTTAATAAAGAGATGTTATATCGGTGTGCTACATTAAATGAAAATCTATGCACAATAATAAACATGGACTTACTTGCAAATATGCATTTAGATCCTTTTTTCTCTTTTCTAAAAAATCTCTATCCATATTATTAAAAGTCTTTTTTCCAGGAAGTTTCAAAATACTTGATAGATTTTCAAACTGTAAGATAAAATACAGCCAAGAGTACTTCTTAGTTTTTAATATAAAGACAAAAGAATTTCCCAAGTGACAATTTCTCTACATATCAAAAGTATCTTCAACAGATAATTCTGCAATACATTTTATTATATTAAGAAAAATAAAAAAATCATAATATTGTCCAAATATGCCCAAAATACAGTTCTAATGTTATTTATTATAAAAAAGTATTTTCAATTAAAAATAACAAATTTGGATAATTGATGAAGACAGATATTGGCCATGTGGGGTTTCATTTTAGTATTCTAATTCTGAGATTGTTCAAAATTTTCATAATAAACGATTTTAAGAAATACTTTCTTTAATAACCCACAGACTTGTGAATACAGTGTTGGCAAATAAAACTTTTAGTGATCAAAGTTATGAGTTTCCAGCTTATTACAATATCAAATAAATATTTTTAATATTAATGACTTCAGGCCGGGCGCGGTGGCTCACGCCTGTAATCCTAGCCCTCTGGGAGGCCGAGGCGGGTGGATCGCTCGAGGTCAGGAGTTCGAGACCAGTCTGAGCGAGACCCCGTCTCTACTAAAAATAGAAATCAATTATCTGGACAGCTAAAAATATATACATAGAAAAAATTAGCCGGGCATGGTGGCGCATGCCTGTAGTCCCAGCTACTCGGGAGGCTGAGGCAGAAGGATTGCTTAAGCCCAGGAGTTTGAGGTTGCTGTGAGCTGGGCTGACGCCACGGCACTCACTCTAGCCCGGGCAACAAAGTGAGACTCTGTCTCAAAAAAAAAAAAAAAAATATTAATGACTTCAATCAATTAATCATTACAATAGGTAATTATCAAAAGTTTAAAGGCAAATTTCAAAATATAGATAGTAGCTATATTACAACTTTGTATATATACAATTATAATAAACACAGATACCTCTTCCCCATCAATTACCTTAAAAATAAATTCATAGATTAACAACAAAAAAATTAAGAGCTATCAGCATATATTTTATCTCGTAAAGCTACAAACACAAAGTAAATGTATATACTATAAATCTAGCATTTACATAGTTACCATTTGGGTGCATCTTTAACAGTCCATGATGGGAATCTATAATGCCACATTAAAACACAGATTTTTAGGCATACTATGAAAGCTGCTAAGATAGTATAAGAGCAAAGTCATTTAGCTAGTGACTATACCTCACCAACAGCCTACTACCTGAAATTTCAAGCAGTCTCATTGTTTTTCCCATGTGATACATATCCTAAAGTGAAATGAACTTTTTAAAACCATTCTTTGTTTAAAACAATAATATGATCATCTTTGTAAAGAAAACTAATTCCCAGTGCAGAGATGAAAGAGAAGAGGAAATGAAGAGGATTAGGATAATTTCCATCCCCAAACAGGAGATTCTGATAAATTATTAAATGGAATGACAAATCTGATGGCTGCTTGGAGCGAAAATGTGAACATGTTCATTATATATTATATATGAAAAGTAAAAGCAAGTCTTCTGCTCCAGTCATGGCAGGAAAAAGAAAAAAGGATAGCGGCAATTTACAGAGAAAATGTTATACTACAGTGATATATACAGATTTGGTGATTCACAAAAGCATTATTATAGAAATGCGTCCTCATTGAATATCACACGTCCAATAGAGAACACCTGGTTTTATGAATTAAATTCTTTTTTAAAAAATCATACTTAATAGAAGTAAATTTACTTTTTCGAGGTAGTCCCCCCAAAATACCTAATTTCCTGTAATATTACTTATCCACATTAAACTACTGACTCAATTTTTGAGAATGCATAGTTTATTCTGGCATTAGAAGTATTATGGGCCTGAACTGTATTTCCCCAAAATTCATATGTTGAAGACCTACCCTCTAGTACCTCCGATTGTAACTATATTTGGAGAATGGGGCTTTAAGGAGGTGATTAAGTTAAAATGAGTCTCTTAGGGTGGGGCCTGTTTTAATCTGACTTGTGTTTTTATAGGAGAGAATTTGGACACAAAAACAGACACCAGAAATGCAAACACATAGAGAAAAGGCCATGTGGGAACAAAACAAGAAGGTGGCCATTTAGAAGCCAAGAAGAGAGGCCTCATGTGAAACCAAACTTGCCAACCCCTTGATCTTCGATTTCTAACTTCCAGAACATAGGAAAATAAACTTGTTGTTTAGGCCACCCAGTCTGTGGTAATTTGTTATAGCAGCCCCAGCAAACTAACATACCAACAGAATATAACAATATCTATTAAAACAATTTATTTCAGAAATTTTAAAATATTAAACCTTATTATAAGAAAAAAAAATTCAATGTTGCAATAATACAGTTATTTTCTCAAAACCTAAATTACCAAAACAAACTCCTTTTTAAGTTCTCTGTCCACAATAGAAACATAAATCACTAACAGTTTCTTCAAACTGTAAAAGTAAGGGGAAAATGGGGGGAGGGGCGCACATGGGAATTTTATATTCTATATTAACTTATAATATGCTTGCTATTTAAAAGATCATTTATAAGTACAAGTAAAAGGTAGCACATTCCCTGAAAGGTAATATAATTCCCTCTTCTAAAAATTCAGAACGAAAACATTTTTAAAAGGCATGTCAAAGAAATTAGAAATTTATCAAAAAAGATCTCAAATAAATTAAAACAGTATTTCAATGTTTACAAATAAATACTATATATAAATCATAAACATTCTAAAATCAAAGATCTTATCTTTCCACATTAAACATATCCAGTTTAGATTCCTAATACACTGAAAACTTTAAAAGAGCAGGCTTGAAATTTTGTAATAAAAGAATTCAAAATCTGTTGATTATAGGTGCATATTTTTATTCAGTTGCCTTAATGAATACTTAATATTATCATTTAAATCACTGGTATTTTATCTATACTTATGTAGCTCTCACCCAATAAAACAGAAATTCACAGTAGCTACTGGAATATAAGCTACTAGAGGCAAGGATTTGGTCTGTCTTGTTCTCTGTTATATTGCATCAAGAAGGGTACCAGGCATATAGGAAAAGCTCAATAAATATTTGTTCAACAAATGAATGAGCAATTCAGGACATATAACATTTCCATTTTTTAAATTAATTTTTATAAATCTCCATAAAATATCAAATTAAACTATTAAAATCTTTAAAGAAAATAAACAGTTCACATAGTCAGACTGGGAAAAGTTTATATCGTAGTTAAATAAAATGAAACTTGTTTTTAAACAATTTTACTTCAAGAGCTCTATGACTTAACATTTAATCATGTCTATAGGTTGTACTACAAGTCACTGCATTTTTCTTCCATTATAAAAGATTTGAGTTTTAAAGGTATAGATAAGGCAGAACTAAAAGGCAAACAGCATTTTATTTACAGTTGTTTAGTATTTTACTAAAACCTAATTTTCATTTAAAAGCTCAGTTTTTAATTTCTTAAGCTCTGTGAGCAATCTAAACACTTAAGTAATCACAACCACTGTGACTTCATAAGAAACACCACCAAAACATGTCCACTTTACCAACATTGAGTCATTTGAAAAGGAACTGTGCCACATCAATTTCATTTCATTTTTGGTGCTGTACTGAAAAGGGAAATTTGTGCATGAACTGTCCTCCTAAAAAAGTTTTATTTTAAAGCATGTTCTTCCCTTATATTTGTCAATATGTAAACATAATGTTTACAGTCCTATCTAGAACATTTAAATTAGGCAATGATTATTCTTCTTAATACTAGAAACAAAATTACAACTATTCGAACAAAGAAAATCTTGTATTAAACCAAATTCCCATTAATTGCCAAGTAAATAAAACTACTCTTACCAATCCAAATTATTTTTTAAATTATCATGTTTGGTTAAAGTGTAAGGATGGGAAGAAAGAGATATATGAGCTATATGCTTTTAAAACAGTATCAAATAGGGTATATTTGAAAAAGTAAAGCAATTATTTCTTCATTGTGGCGCAGAAAATTCTTTTACCGCTGCAAACAAATCAAGCTAAACATGAAGAAAAGATCTATTCAACACAAGAACAGACATGTCCACAGTTATTAATTTCCTTATGAACAAAATTCAAAATAGTCCTTTTAATAAGGGCTTCAGAAGTCAACACTAACCTTTTGTATTTAATCACTTTTAAGCTATTAATAGTTTATCTCACTCTATCCATAAAATATTTTAATGAGATCATGGCGCCAACCATATTTTTTCCACTATTTTAAGTGAAAAGGATATTTTCTAATTTTCAAAGTAGTATAATGTCATTTCCAAGCTATAGCGCAATCTGATGTTACCTTTAAATATTATTTTTATTGGCTTAATACCAATTGTGTATCTAAAAATCTTGAATAATTCAAATACTTTCAAGAGTTAAAATAAATGTCATATATCACCTATTCTAATTCATCTTGTGATATCTGTTTCTAAGAAGATAAAATATTTAATTAAAAATATTAGGACAGGGAAATAATTTCTTTACATTTGTTATCTTTAGGGGTCCTTACAGTTACTTCTATAAAACAACAGGGTTGTATTCAGAAGAATTAAAACCATTATTTGGTAAATATTGTGGTTCAAAATAAAGCAACGGATCAAAGATTTAACTGTTACTGTTGGATGAGGCTGCCATTTAAAATAACTACGCTTAGTTTTGAATTATACCTCTAAAAATAAAGGCACAAAATGCCTTACAGCAATTCTCATCCCAACTTCAAACCAAACCCAAATATCTTTGTAAAGCACAACAGACACAGACACAAATTTAAGAATCAGAAATATGCATTCATTTTAATTTTCCAAGGTATATCATTGATGTTTTATCACTAGTCCACAATGGTCAGGACTGGTTATAGTTCTCAACATTTAATATTTTGGTTAAATGCTCAAAATCATTCTAAGATTTATGCTGATTACATAAAAAATGCTTACCTTATTTTCTTTCATTAGCTTTGGTCAATATCTGAACATCCTCAGAACTATTTGGAATCAAAATGAAATAAAAAAATAATGTAAAGTATGCAAGTTTTAAAAATCTCATTACCTGTTCGGTGATTCTCATGTGGAAGTCATGAAAGTCACTGTAACGACGATAGGTCTTCCACATCTCCTCACTGTTCAGACTGCGCCGGTGTACAGTGATGGCATATAGTGCATACGTCTTGCCATGATCATTACAAACGCCTGCCACAGCATATGGGTCATAGTCAGCATATACTAGTCATTTAAAATAAAATGAAGAGGAACAAAAGACACAAAAAGGAGGAAGGTGAAGAGCAAAAACAAAAAAGACAACATGAAATGAAGAAGAATCTGAAATGACAGACTGACACAAAAGGATGTCATGAAAAGATAAAATAGATCTCCATCTTCTATACTCATACCCATAAGGTATTACATACGATGGCTATAATACAAAATAAACTACAAGTTTATGATGACACTACCAACCAAAAAGTGATGTCTACTATGGATTCTCTCTCATCTCAAAGAGCTGTCATTAGTGATGCTATCACAGCACCACCTCAGAAGGTAACATTATAATCTCTTAAATAGAAGAAAAATTACACAAAAAATAACCTTTTGTACTAGCTTTCACTATTCAGTTGTATTTGAATTAAAATCTTTTCAATTAGACAGCAAAACCCATAGGATAAAGTTTACCTTCTGGAAACTCTCTTTCTTTGATAATATTCAACAATTTTAAAATGTAGTTTATTCTGGAGATCTTTTTTTATTTAGAAGTATTTTCCTACTGATTTGCCACAGATCATCCAAGTAAGGTAATTTTTAAAATCAAAGTTTGTTTCCATTTTATATTAACCTTAAGGAGATGGACTTTGAATCATTTTCTTTAATTTTTCTTCTGATTTTGTCGTTTTTTAAAAAGAATCCTAAGGACAATCATGATTTTCCATTTCTTCATCTCTCTGTGCTCTATTCTATTCTAGGTTCAAGTCTCCACAAGTTTACTGAGTGTCCTCTCATCTGTATCTGGTCTATTTTTTAAATCCATCCTCTGACTTTAATTTTAATCACTGTATTTTTTGATTTCTAGAATTTCATTTGGTTCTTTTTTCATATTGATTATTCTTAGGACTTATCTCTGTGAATATTTTTAACATACTTATCTTAAAGTCTACTAAGATTGCCATCTCCAAGATCTCAGGACACAAATCATCTCATTTTCTGAGTCTGCTGACTCTCCCTTATTGTGGTTCATTATTTCTTCCTGTGGCTTTTAATTGCTTTTTGTAAGCTCATTTTCAGCAGGTGTTGCTTCTCCCTGGCTGTTCTGAGTGCTATGGGCAATGGAGGCATTCACACTGAGCAGTGTCACCACTTTAACTGCTGGTTTCAACGGTTCAGAAATAATTTTAATATTAACTCTCAGGCTTGAAACCCTGTGGTATACAATTACTTGAGGACAACTAAATCCAGAGACACCCATGTTGGGATTCAAGCTGAGCTTTCAATTTCTTGTGAGTGAAAGATATCATTTCTAACCATGATCTTGACAGTTCTTATCCTTTCTGCTGAAGGCAAGCTAAGTTTTCCTAGTTCTTCTTTCACATCAAGCTGCCTTTTGTGGCTCTGGGCTTTACATAAAGGACTCGGTCCCAGCTTCCCACAGCCTTGGCCCATTCTGCCTCTTCTAAATTTTACAGCATGAAAATGCTATCCAAATCAAGACAGCAGTCTTTATGTTACTATAAGCCCCTTGCTTCAACACGTCTTCACTTCCCTGAATTTGTTTTTCCTCATAGTCTGTGGGACTGTAGGTATTCACCTTTGGCTATTTTTCTAATATTATTTTCAGCCTTTCTATGTGTGGGAGACAGGATTTCCCACAGCAGTTTAGACTACCATACTAACCAGAAGTCTAAAATTGACTCTCTAATAAATAATGGATAACACTGATCCATAATTGTGAATAAACATGCTCAAATTTTGGAGCTAAATATTTTGCTATTTTGTATATAATTGGGCAAAGGAAGGTTTGCATGATTTCTTCATAAATTACTTCAATAACATAAAAGCTAGAAATCAGTATTGACAAGAGTAGTTGGACAGAAACTTCTCTCAGGCTTTCATGAAAATTTTCTAAGATATGCACTTTCTTCTTGAAAGTGTTTTTTATTCTCTTTCCATCTAATATCACTATTTCTAATTAGGCAAAATACGAGACTAGGAATAGACTCCAGTCATCTTGCTCTACACAGAGGCTTTAATTGTAGGTAACACTATTATTCACATTCACCTCACCCAGTCAACTTTCTCTCACAGAGCTATGCATATTAAACAACACACCACTTTTTCATCAAGTTAGAAAACCACCATTTCTCATGCAGTTAGAATGGCAACAAGGTAATGCTTTATCAGTTGTATCTAAGATAGGTTTGGGAAAGGAAGACAGAAAGCAGAGGCCAATTAGACAGCTAACCATAACCAATTAAGAATTAACATGAGCAAGGAGAATAGCAAGGAACAAGAAAAGGAGAGAAGAGAGTAACATAAGAAAATATCCTAAAAAAGAATAATCAGGACTTGTGACAAATTGACAGGCATGGAGATCACCCAAGGTGCATTCACAATAGGAATAATGAGGCCATTATACGAGAAATGCAGAAGACAGAAAGGTAATTTGATTTAAAAGAAGATAACCAAAGGTTACATATATTGATTTTGAGAAGATGGTGATATAGCCAGAAGATTTTGTTTTCATTAGGTCAATGCTACCCATAGCAGGTAATCTGCAAACTATTTCTTACTAATTCATAATTAGATAAAGAACTAGCATCAGAATGTAAATCAACCTTATCACTAATCACATTATTTAATTTAGCCAGTATTTTTTAAAAGCAAGATTTCTCAATGAAGGAAACAAAACACATTAGAGTCTACAGACCACTCTTTGAGTAGCACTGTACTAGACTGTAAGTTCATTCTTCCTATAACAGAAATGTGAAAGATAGAGGACCCAGAATCAAAGAGACTTTGGAGTCCAATTGGTAAAATACATATTTATTGAACAAACATTTATATATGATGCCTATCATGTATAATTACTAATGCAGTTAGTTAATCCCATAACAACACTATGAGTCGTTATATAAACTTGCTCAAGTTCACCCGACTATCAAGTGGCAGAGCTGGAGTTTGAGCCCAAGCAATTCAGTCAAAAAGTTGTACACTTAACCATTATACTATGTTGTCTCTTCAATATCCCCTACATAAGTCCGTCTGACAGAAATAATTTATTAAAAATGTCTAGCATAGTGCTTCTATACATTTTAAGAAGCTAAAAAATACTTGTTGAATAAATGAACAAATAGACAAAGCAGCTGGAAAATCTCAAGCCTCAGATATGAGAAAGATTGGCATTAGAAATACAGACATGAGTGTCTTCCTCTAGATGGAAGGAAAAAAATGGAATAATCGTATCAAAAGCTAGAAAGAAAAGCAACAAGACCTCTAGTTTTATTGACAACAGTTTTATGTAATGATCTTTAAGCAGAGTAATCTATGCACCAACTATTTGTAAAAGATAAAGCAATAACAGTATCATAAATTATAGATAACTTATTCTAGAAATCTGCCAGGAACAGAATGCAAATTGAGGCTCCAGCTCCAGTGAGAAGCAAAAGAAAACAAAGAACTTAAAAAAGATGCAAATTAATATCTTCTAAACTACACTTATACTATAAAATCTCTCCAGTATCTGAAATGTAAGCATTGAATTGAGGTATATACCTCAGTATGTTTATACTATAGTGTGTAAAATGGCAAACACACTCCTATATTGTAAGAATAATGAGAGGCCAGATAAGAAAACTATCATTATTTAATATTCATTAGTATTATTTAATAATTCAAAGGTAATGATGAAAATTCATTATTTTTTTCTTATTCTGCACATATACTGACTGATCACAATGCCTTAGAGGTTTGTCACCCCAGTCATGCATTTCTTGAATTTCTGCAAACTTCTATACTCAGGGGCTTCATTTGCCCCACTTATCTAGACTGACTTTGCATGTATGAAAACAAATATTGAACCGAGGTCTCCCCCAAAAACAATTTTATAAGAATTATGCAGACAATTAACAACTAGACTCAAACACAGAGGAAAAGAATGGTTATACAGTTTATGTGAGAACTGACAAAATGGTTAGAATGTAAGCATTTTCTTTAATAGTCAATACCTCAGAGAAAGGAAATATCCAAATACATAAGCAAATAAACATCATAGAATTTAATGAAGAATAAGATGCAGGAAAAAAAAAGAAACTTAAAAAAATGGTTTATAAAAATAAATGTGGAAAATAATTTAGGGATACAGTAATCAATAGTTTTAAAGTAATAATTATACAACAGAGTCTCTTACCAGTATCTGAAATATAGGCATGAAGTTGTACTGAGTCATCAGAAGATACATTTGAAAGGTCATCTAATGACTGAGAAAAAAATCAGGAAACAAATTTTTAATTTTATAGAAAAAAGAAAGAATTCTATGTCAAATATGTATTACTCATCTTCACTGCAATGCAAACTTTATATTACTTGTATGTCCCCTCATTCCCTCCACACACAATAATCCTCTCCATTTATACTAACAGGAGAAAAGCCAAAATTAAGGAACTATCAATATGAAACAAAATAATTTAGTAATAGACTTAATACATGAGATTATTTCTTCCTTCACTGCTTCTCCATATGTTAGCTATTATGATTATTTATTAAATGAAATGAATCCATAGATTATGATAAACTTTAAATAATTAATTTTCAAAAGTAATTCTACAAACAAAAATTATTATTGACTGACCCAAGACCAATCTTTTATAACTATGGCCTTTGGGTCTAAATTTTAAAAATGTTTTTGCCACATACATATATACCCATGCATATAGAGAATAGAACATAATCATAAAATGAAGGCAGACTGTACAGAAAAAGAGTTAACATGGCAGCCTAGAAGTGCTTTCCCTAGAAAGGATAGCTGACAAGGTTCTCCCTTGGATGGAATCTGGGAACTTAAAGTTAGCATTCTCTAACCGATACGAGTAGTTTACTGTACTTAAACTATCCATAAAAAACTATGTTTATGCTGAACACCTGCCTTCCTTCTGGGATTTGGTATATGCTATGTAAGCTGCCTCCAATAAAAAACTTGCACACTTAATCTTCAATGAGTTTTCCTTGTGGCAACATTTCACATGTGTTGTCACAAATCATTGGTGGGGGAATTAAGCACGTTTTGTGTGACTCCCGTGGGAGAGCACTCTTGGAAGCTTGTGCCTAGTTTCTTTTGGACTTTGCCTTATATACCTTTTCCCTTTGCTGATACTGGTTTTTCTCCTTTCACTATAATAAATCCTAGCCACGAGTATGACTATGCTTAGTCCTGTGAGCCTTCTTAGCAAATCATTGAAAGTGGGAGAGCACTTGCAGACACAACACATATAATGCAGAGACTTTTTCACATGTTCATATTATTCATACTTCATATATTCGTATTATATAATTCAGACATATTTCACACTTTAAAAACCATAGGATCTGAATAAGCTTTCAAGTTCTAATGTGAGATTAGCAATTATTATTAAAAGAGTTATCTAAATTACTTAAAGACAGCCATCTATATATATATGACATAAAGCCATTTAAATTAAGACAATTGCATTGAAAGAAGAAAGCCAAAAACATAACTACTGAAGACTGATCATTAAGAGAAGCAAAATGTGATAACTCCACAGATAATCCACAGGACTTCCCTAGTCAAGTGAAGTGGAAGAATCATTACATTAAATTAGGTCTAGTCCAGGCTCTACCACTGAGACCTTAAGAGACTTTAGTCATATCAACTACTCTCATATTTCAGTTTCCCCAATGGTAAAATGGTGTTAACATCTATCTGCTCTACATTTCTGTCAGGACACAATGTAAATGAAAATACTTTGAAAAGAAATAGAATGCAATTATTTTTAAGTGCTCATGTGACCTTTAATAAAACATTTTGACAGAAGCAGCAGAACCTTCAATATTATTATGTGAAAGAAGCCTCAGTGGAATGGAATATTTCATCAAATTTATATTATCTACTATAACTTCTTCCAATTATAAGCTAGTACAGGGAACAAAAAATAATTTTTAAAAATACAGTATTAATATAATGGTAATCTTCCTTTGTAGGTAACATTTAAAAAGCTACTCAATTTAAACATGTTAGCATTTATGCAATCTAAAAGTTGTTAAAAGACTTTGTAGATAAATGTCTTTTTTACCACATTTAACATATGTAATTAACAAATATTATTTTCATTACATATGAAGAAAAATCTGATGGAAAAGTCACGTAAACATTACAGTTACAATGCACAAGCAGACTATAAAGTTATAATTGGTTAAAAAAATTAACTACAGAAAAACATCTGATTTAGAAACTAAGTATTGATTAGTAAAAGAAAACTGTGATTTCAAAACAAGTGCATTAATGCTATACTGAAATAAAACCCAATTTGCAAAGTAGTCCTTAAAACTGTTAAGGTCCTTGCAAGAAAAAGTGTTTCTTAACATTACACTAACACAAAAACTGAAAATTCAAATTTAGTATGATAGCTCATCAACACAACTTCAATGGCACCATTAGAAATGCTTATAATTTACGTGCTAATCTCAATCGCAAAATGAGTAAAACATCAAACACATTAAGCATCTTCTTTGCCTAGTATATTGGAATAAACTATCATGATCTAGTTTATAATCTTAAATCATTTTTAAAATTCAGCTATTCATTAAAATTTGTCTGTGTATTAAAAAAAAGAATAAGAAAAGTTCCAGCCACTTAAAAGCTTGAATTTAACAGATTTATAGGAATAAGAAAATACTGCAAGTCACTGACCTCAAGTGTCACCATTTTTTTGATCCAGAGACTGTTCTGGTTTATATTACTTTGTGACAAAAGGAGTTCTTTTATTTGAAAAAATATTTATTCCAGATATGGAATAAAGAAAAAAACTTTTTTTAACTAGTGTTTAAACACTTGTATAAGCCTTACAAATGTGAATACTAGTAAATTTCCAACCAAGGAAAAGTTTCATCACATTTGGAAATTTTTTCTGTATCATGAACATCATACTTCCTTCAATGCTCTAGAAACAATTCCTGTTTGTTATAAGGCTCTGAACTATAAAGAGTAAATGGTAATGATACCAAATGATTTAGGAAAACAACATTTTAAAAGTTACAAAATATCTGACATAATGCTATGGTTGATTTGCTTTAGTGTTTTGTTAAAGATTATACTTTGTATAGTAATAGAACATTTAATAAGTAAGGTTATTTTAGAAACGGTAGATTAGTATAATTGACAATATAACACAATAGATCTTTAAACCATTTAGCTTTTACAAAAAGTTTAAAAGAAAAAGTAATGCAGGTGGGAAGAAAAGCAAAACAACAAGCCCCCACACATCTTGCCACCCATACCCCATACCTTACCCCACCAAACTTTGGACTGAAACCTTCACAGAACACTTAATATTTCTTCCTAACAGCATTTTAGGAAATAAGTTATTCAATGTCAAGGCTGGATATATAAGAGAACTAAAATGTTCATTATTTTACACTACACCCTGAATATATGAAATGCCAATGACAGTTTATATGGTAAAAACACATCATTCTTAAACCTCTAAGCATAAGACGTAGTTGCTATAAAACTCTCTAAGCTTAAAAACACTTTTTTATAATGACCTGAATTTGTTTTACTATAGATTTTAAGAAACTTCTAGAAGTTTTTAGTTATACTAACTAGTTTTATATTTCTTTTCTAAATACAAGAGGAAAAAAAACTGATTCTAATGTAAACATTTATGTGTCACAAATTAACTGCATATCACAGCATTAACCATAGTCATTTAAACATACTAAATATTGGAATTGAAAATAATAAAATCAATTTCTTTATAAAACGTAACTGCAATTATGCAGGTATGACCTAAGCCCAGAGGTTGGTGAACGTTACAAACAAACAGTTAGATAGCAGCAATCAGTTCTAATGTTTAGTAGACTAGTGACCATAGCTAACAACAACATATTGTATATTTCAAAGTAGATAGAGGAAAGGACTTGAAATGTTCCTAACACATAGAAATGATAAATACTCAATTTGATGGCTATCCTAAATACCCTGACTTGATCATTACTCATTTTATGCATGTAACAAATACTCACACATACCCCATAAATATGTAAAATATTATGTATCAATAAAACAAAAAATAAAATTACCACTAAAAAATAAATAAAAATGAACCATCATTTTTAAGTTCAGGATTTTATATCCCTTACGTGTGAACTTAGCATTACTTTAAAAGCATAATAACTTCTTACAATACTAAAGGATGATTTGGTGGATTCTAATATATCATTTAATTACATACACGGCTCAGCCTTTTACAATATTTTCAAGTCACTTTAATAATTAAAGTTCCCATAATAGTACTTACCAAATTTATGCTTCCTGTAGGAGACCCATTAAAAGATTCTGTAGGGGGGAAATTCAACTTAGTATACAGTACAAAACTTTAAAATGGTTGCTTTATCTAAGGTTCAAACACCAAGAATGAAAGTCACATAAACCAAGACATAACAGAACAGTAAAGAAAAATTGTGGAATACTTCCAAAAACCTGACCCCTTAAGTCCCATGGTTTTCTAAGCCAGGCATCTTAGTGAAAATATATATGTACCTGACAGCTGGCCAAAAACCAAAAAGGCATTAATGTTCAGGGGAGTATTTTTATTCTCATAGCAACACATTAAGTTGCTTAATACAATGTAAGCATGAGGAAAACACTGCAGAGCAAAGCCCATTAGGAAACATCAGCACTATTTTGTTATTTCTGTCTCACTGGATAAGAAATATTACAAGTAAAATTAGTCTTTAGTGTGAGGCATAGATTGATTTTTAATGTATCTATTAAGTCCACTTATTTCGGTAGATTTGGCTTAAAAACACTGGAAGTCTAGATTCTTAATCAATATATAACTCACAGACCAAAAGACACTTAAAACACATGCAATGACATTTAACTAAAAAGCAACTAGGAAAAACTAACTTTTAAAATTAATGTTAGAGAATGAGTCAATTATAGATTATTAAAATTAATGTCAAATAATCTTCTTTTCCCTTGGGGTTTTATTACATACATAAGCAAATTAAGTTACCAATTAAGGTATCCTTTTATTAAACACAAATCTATGGTAAAGCAAAATTCACATATACTTTAAAGTTAATGTATGGTTAGGAGATTATTTATGAATTTGGTTCTCTAAACGGATCTTCAAAAACCAAGACTGTATTACTTCTACAAAGAGGCAGCCAGTATTGCCTTGCAACTTTACTCTAAATGCCCAAGAACATTTCTTGAGTCCTTAGACCTTTGGTCACAAAAGGTAAACAGGAAATTTCACCTAGGATTACCCTTTGGTTATAATTAAATGGTGATAATTAAAATGAGTAAATAAATAGTTCTCTATCCTCTTCAATCCTATGCCTCCTACTGCTTCTGTAGTCTGCCTACCTCTTAAAACTTCCCACCAAAGTCAAGTTAAAAGGAGAATTCAGGAGCAAATTAAGGCATAGTTTTGTGGTCAATAATAAGAAAATCCAGAAATATAGTCTAAAATCAATCTTGTTCCACATTTAATCAAGAATTTGATAACTGTCTATAAATATTAGAAAACGAAAGCATTTTTTGACACAGTGAAAAAATGTGATTGAGATCAAAATTTAAAAAGGAAAGCATAATTCAAATATTTTTAAGATTGTGACACCTTGTTTTAATAAGGCGGAAAATATCTACTAGGGGAATATATCTACTTATAAAATAATTTAAAGCTTAAGTAACTAAAGAAAGCAAAAAGAGAAAGAGAAGGAAGAAAGGAGAGGAGAAGAGAGTGCATGCACAAGCAAGCCTTCCAGCTAAACTATCTACCTATTGTGAAGTTTGGTTAAATAGGAATGAAATGTCTTCCCCAGAAAAGAGAAACCACCATAAGATACAGTACTATTACACATGATAGGATTTGGCCCATTAATATTAGGCTCAATAGCAGACTGCCTTTTTTTTTTTAAAATCAGCTACACATTAATCCCTGTATTAAAGAATGATTTCAGAATGTCTAAAAAGTAGTCAAAATTTCAGAATGTTTAAAAAATAAATCAATGTAGTGTTGAGAAGCTTCATTTTAAAAGTCAGAAATCTAATTTATAACAAAAAATGTGGTGAACGCCCATTTTTGATCAAATAATCTTACAAAAAGAAGTAAATCATAAGCATTACTATCTGAAAAAAGTGTACCAATGGCCTAAAACTTAAACACTGACAAAAACAGCAAAGTTGACAGCTATTTTTAATAGTAATGTTTCATGTTATAACTATCAATCCACATACTTTTTTCCAATGGTTTCATAAAAGGGATAGATGATTTCTCAGTATAAAATTTATAAAAACTCATCAATTAGGAAACAGAACTGTAGAAAGCATGTTCTAGAAAGACAATAAGCTATGTGAGTATATACTTTCAAACTATAATCAATGATTCTAACGCGAGGGGTTACTCAAATGACTGACAAATAAGAGAAGCATATTTACTTTAGGTCAAAACCAGTTCCAGAAAAAAAAAATTAATGTACTTCATGCTTTAATTAATGTACAGTATGAAGTGTTGGGAAGTTTGAGATTGCTTATAGTTTGCTTCTGATAGTTGCATAGAAGAAGATGGATTAGGTGGAAAGCTATGAATGAAAGCTAAAAGTCAATTTAAAAGATTTTGGAAGAGTTCCTAAGTTATAAGATCAAACACTAATCCCACAAAATATATTGCTTACTATCACCATTTTACATTACTTAGAGGCCCACACAATTAGTTGGTTATGACTCAATGTATCTTCTTTCAATCTGAGTCATATACCAAATCCATTTCACAAATACTAAGAAATTGCTAAAATAGACAAAAGTAACATAAACAACAAACATTTTTAGGTTGGGGTTACTTGACACAGAGTTGCTATTGCCAATTTCATAGCAGCTCTATAAAAGAATATTTTCAACAGATGGGAAATACAGATACATTACATAATAAACTACAGGAAAATTAAATTTTACTATTCAGCTCCCAAAGAAGTATTCTTTAAAAAAAAAAAAAAAAAAACTTCCTTAATTATCCATCAAATTCAGTCAATAGATTATTCCAATTTTACAAATAAACCTGAAAGAGTATTAATTAAAAACCCAAAGTATCAGATAATCAATATAAAAGTTATTAAAATTTAAGTATAAACTTCTATATAGGTTTCTTAGATTATTTAAAAAATAATACCTCACTAGTGTAGACAGAGGGACAGGACATGGAAGAGAGGTGAGGCTGGGAATCTTCCATAATAGAAATATTTTTAAAAGCAGTGCTCCCTACCTAACAGATCTATCACCATCCCCAAACGGTCCTGACCATAAATGGTTATAACTAAAGCACCTTCTTAAAATAATTACTTAAACCTTTCTCATTTACTTTGTATTTACCTTGCTCATTTGCTTACTAGAACATAAGAGAAAGTTCATCAAATCCTAGGTATTTAATTAGAGTTTAATAAATACTTCTGGATTGAATCACAAGTAAAATGATCATTGGGCCTAAGAATTTGGAGACTTGTGTTCTAAGGGCTGTCTCTCCCAATATTCTTATATCTGACTTACTATTTACTAATAAAAAACCTATATTTGTGCTTTAGGTTATAAATAATTTTTATACGCATAATTCCACTTAAATCTGACAATGACTCTGAGGTAAGATATTATGATGAGAACATTATTCCAGATTTACAAATAAGAAAAATGATGCTTAAAGAAATTAAGTAGTTGGCAGTATCACACAGGTGGTAAGCAGGAGAAGGAGAATAAAATCTAAATTCGCTGACTCTTAAAGTCTGCTTTTTTTCACTACAACATGCTAATAGGTCTCAGTATTCTTATTTGAAAGGTTGGAATAAACAACTTTTGAAACTTCTAGCTCAAAAGTCTCCCACACTGTGCAGGATTTAGAAAAGAATACAATTAAAGATTTTTTAAAACTGTAGTTTTTTATTATGTTTTATTTATGATATACTTTCAGAGTCATTACTTATTATGTAATCTCAATAATCCTATTGTTAATCATGAACATTATTTACTAGCAAAAGGGAAACTACCATAAAAATACTTCAGTGACTCACCTCAAGAAAACATTCTTGTTTAAGAATTCAAAGATTCTATAGTTATATTCTAATTTGTTATTAAATTTTCAAACTTTAGTATAGTCACTAAACTTTATCAATCATTTATAGATCTTTAACTATATTACAATTTAAATTTGTGCTTCAAAGAACATTTCTTAATCTTATATAAAAGGTCATTTTTTTTGGTTAAACAGAATATACACAGGAATATATATATGTAAAATGTATGCCACCTTACCTCCATCCCCATCATCTGATCCTCTAAAACTAGGATCTTTTAACATGTCCAGCTCAGCTAACATGCGCACATAGAGTGCATTCTGTCTGAAGGAAGGATAAAATCTCTCATCTCGTAGCATCAATTCATATACCTTGTTGAAATATATCAAGATACGCAATAATTAATACAGGTATGTGGTGATTTTTACTAAATAATATTTCACCAAAAGTTACTTTGAGGTCTTGCCATAACGTATCATAGTTAAAAGATGTCAGCAGTAAGACTATTTCACAGCTAATAATTTCTTCTAGTTTCTTCAGTAACTAAATTAAACTGAAAAAGGTCCTACCTACAACATAAGTCACATGATAGCAGGTTAGATAAAACGTTCTAGGAAGTAGTGTTTTCTAGAAACAAGTACACATAAAGGCTCAAGGCTCATATTAAAATGAATTTGAGAGTCTTATTATTTACACATCATCAATTCATCAAATTCTAAGACTAGAATATTTGGCTCTACAGTCAGATTCAAATAAGACAACCCAACTTAAGGATTTTCATCATTGGTCAATTAACAAAATAAACAAAAAAAATTGGTCTACATTTTTGTAATTGAGAGGTATTACTGCCATAACTTACCTTTTAGTTACCACTCTACTTCTTTTAAAGTTTCAATAACTTTTAAAAAATACTAATGACATGCATATAGAAATATACTTTGTTTTTCAAGAAAGAAGAAAATGTAAATGCTGTACATAATACCTTTCTTTGAATATCATCAAAGATTTCAGGGGTTGGATCTTCATGATTCAAAGTATCTGCTAATTTTGCTACTAAATAGTCATCAACAGTAACTCTTGGAGATGCCTAACAAACAGAGAAAAGTAATAGTAATGATCTTTGTAATTTCTAAATACAAGTTAATACTTAATAGTAGAATAATGAAATCATATTATTCAAAATAATTGGCAGATAAGAATCATTTGTTTGTAAATGACACCTTGCTGTTTAAGAAGGTTGAAACAGGGCTAGAATCTTCTCTTCATTACGCACTATGTAGAAGACTGGTAGATAAACATGGATTTAAATCTCGACTTTTGCAGAGCAAGTTACCTCCCACTGAGCCTCATTTACTCCATCTGTAAAATGGAGTTCTATATAAGGTTAAGATTACTGTAAGGATTAAAAGAGATCTATGTAAGACATACAGTCTTACGCAGAGACAAAAGGGATCTATGTAACCACAGTGTCTTGCACATAGGAAACATTGTCTAGGACTTAATTAGTGGAGTCACCTTGCAACGTCCTGAATTATAAGGCTTTCTACAGACACTTGAAAAATGGCGACAAATGAAAGTGTCGGCATCTTTGGCATCCTTGGCTGTGGAGTACATAGATTTGCTTTTACCTAAGAATCCTCTGCAAAAACCATTCAAAAATGCCTAGAATAATATGTTGAATAATTATACAGAGTTCCAGATTGCAACACTGGGATCCCTTATAGTTTATGATGCCCTTCATTTCTTGTTCTGTTTACCTGGATTTTTATTTCAATTTATACCTTACATGAAAAAGTTCAAAAGCATAAACTAGAACATGGGAAAACCAATGGAAATGTTTTAAAGTACTTCTCTTTAATCACTTTTGTATCCACCTGCCTTTGATTTTTAGAACCTATTATTCTACAGAGTATTTCAATATTCCTTATGATTGGGAAAAAATGCCAAGATGATATATGCTTTTGGCAAGATGCTCTGGCTGTGCAGTCATTGAGGATACTTGGCACTATTTCCTGCATAGACTCTTCTTACAACACAAAAGAATATATATTTATAAAATTCATCATGAGTTTCAGGCTATGTTTGGAATGAAAACTAAATATGCACATCTTTTTGGAAACTCTAACTCTTGGAACTGGATTTTTCATTGGAATCATACTTTTGTGTGATCATGTACTTCTTCTCTGGACATGGGTGATCATTCGTTTGACAGAAACTATGTCATCCATAATGGTTATGATATTCCTCTCAACCCTTTAAATCTCATCCCTCTCTACTGTGGTTCTCTGCATCATGATTTCCACCACATGAACTTCACCAGACACTGTGCTTCAACACAGTAAGATACAATTATTGGAACAGACTCCCAGTTTAATGTCTATAATGAAAAGATGAAGAAGTTTGAGAAAAAGTCTAAATACACATCTCATGTAAACCTTCCTGAAGGTATACATTTTCCTGAATCAAAACTAGTAGCTAACACTGCTTCTGGAGCACAGAAATAAGCATGTGTCTTTGGTTGCTAAGTGATAAAAAGAACATTAACAATCTTTAATTATCTTCCTAGTGGGAACTTTTTCACTTTACACACAAGTTCTGTACATGCATAAATAAATAAATATATGTTTAAGTTCAGTTTTCACAAGGAAGTTTTAAAAGCCATGTTGTTAAGCTTACAAAAAGGTACTAAGTAATGGAAGAAGTATTAATCTATGTCTTTTTCCCCAGTAATATCATGGCCCTAAAATTGACATTAGTCTTTAGATCTTTTAGCTGTACATTGCTCATTTCAGAAATTCTTAACAGTGGTATTTGGCCTTATATTTAACTTTAAACATTTTTTAGAATTTGCCTAAAGATCAAAATATTGTAAGTTGAATGACATCAACTGATACAGTGGGTGACTAAAACTGCTGAATCGGGAATAGCCAGCACCAAGAACTTCCTCTCTTGTCTGGAGCTGCCCCGTTTGGGGTAATTCTCTCTTTCTTTGAGAGTCCTTACCAACTGTAATGTACTACTGACACCTACAAATTAAAGCATTCCGAATTGACATAAGTGAAATATTTTAGTCTAAAGGTTTTTAAAGTTACTTGAATTTTTTTAAAAATTAAGGGGCTTTATTTCTGCTATTTACCCTTTCATTTTTATATAACAAGTTGTCATAGTACTTAAAGCTGTACCTTAAAACTTTGTGAACTGACTTGCTGTATTTGCACTTTGAGCTATTGAAATGTCATTTTTGTCTGATTGAAAAAATGAGTTAGTATCTAGTATTCAGTAGTACTAGATGTGTATCAATATTATGGTCAAAATAAGCCATTTGACTTATCATTTTGCACTAGAGAATCCTCCTGAATAGTCTTTAAGAGACTACTGTTATCCAAAATTTGGTGTTACCGCCAATGCTGCAACAAAGTTCCAGTATGATATGGGTGGAAAAAAATCTGAAAAATTAATTTGTTCTAAGAATTTCCATTTCAAAGTACATAATGTGACAGATACTATACAGAAATATAAAGTCTGACCTTTCAATTTCAAAAATTACTTCATCGAAAGAAAAAAGGCTGAAAAGCCAGGCATATCAAAAGCTTTGGCATGTTAAGTTTTGAATTTTTAGTTCTGGAGCTGGGGTGGGGAACCTGTGGCTTTATGGCAAAATGTGGCTTTCTAGGTCCTTAAGTGCAGCCTTTTGACTGAATTCAAATTTTGCAGAACAAACCCTTTTATTAAAAGGGGTGCAGCAGAGAAAAATGAAGCTTTTCTTGCCTCCTTTGGTGCTTAAAAAAGAAGAATCTTGAAATCAGAAGGCCGCAGGTTCCCCACTCCCGCATGGTAACTTTTAGAGAAACTAACAAAGAATGTATTACTTAAATAATTTTTCTAATTACATCCAATAAAATACCCAAAAAGCATATTAGATAAATCAAGAAAGGAGAAAAAGAAGTAAACAGCAAGGTATAAATGTATAGGAAAAGGGTTATAAAACTTCTAATGCTCCACTATCAATTAAACACTATGGAGAGTACACCTAAGCAGGTTGGCATGGTGGTGGTGGCTGTTTTTTGGAGGGGTGCTTATTTGTTGTATGTTTGTGTGTGTGGAAGGGGTGTCCCTTGAAACAGGAGAACTAAACAACTTCAAGTATGTGACAAAGATTAGAGAGGAATATGTTAGTTAGTTTTGCCTTTTCATTTGCCCTCTGAGCTCACTAACTTAGTTTCCTAGGAAACAAAGAGGCAAGTTTGAAAATAATATTTTATAGTTGTTTCCTTTAATCATAATTCTTCCTATACATCTTAAGTACACAGAATTGGATTAAGCCACATCCTTGGTATAAGGTAACCAACATTTTTAGAAAGGCAGCATGAAACTCAACCAATCAGGATATCCTCTTCCAAAAAAAAAAATAATACAGAAGGAATCTTTATACACATTTGTTACTACTATATCCTAAAAATATGAAAATGGATGTTTTTCTAAAATTATCTATTAATGTAGATATTTTACTTTTCTATTACTAAATGTGATTATTTAAACAATAGGACTGGTTAACAGTGGCAATTAGTAGTAATTAATAGGACTAACTAAACAAATCTGTGAGAAAAATGTTATAATATGTAGTTTATAATGGTTCTCTGGTATACCATTTTAACTTTTAAAAAACTCTTTATTAGATATTTAAAGTTTACAGTCTATATTGTTTTTTATTATTAAAATCCAGAAACATAAGACTTTATAAAAACAAAATATATATATAATAAAGTATTTAAATTTTGCAGGCCATATAGTATTTTATATTCTTAAAATACAGAAATGTAAGACTTTTTAAAAGCAGAATGTACATGCAAAAACATATCATCTATATTTAACAAAAAATAAACAATGACTTTTATATCTGTTCCATGATACAGTAGAATATTTTTATTCTTTTTGTTTCCTTTTCTAATAGTACTTCTCTGAACTGCCTGCAGCCTTCAGGACATCCTTTTCTTTTATGTAGTGTTACAACAGAATATAGTCAACCATAAAATTCACTTTGACTTTTAGCTCTGCTCTTTTCAAGCCCAACTCATACTTATTTCTTGTGTCAATCCAATGTGATGACATCAAGTTAAATATCCTTTTAACAAAATCATTTGGACATGGAATAATTGGGATTTTATTTACTAAAAACATCAGGTTTTAAAATCTGTAGAAATTTGTTTCCAGTTCTCAAAAAAATGTCCAACAACTTTGTATGGATGGCTTCTTTGGTAGGCAGACAAGCTGTTGGTCCTTTCCATTATAAATTCATCATACAGGTTATCCATGCATAAAATGCCCATTTTTAAAGACTCTGAAGCATAATGATGTCATCATAAGTTAAATCTCTCTCAGGAAAAATGGTTTTAAAATATAGAGCTAAGTTAAACTTGTGAAGCTGCAGTTGAATTCCAAATAAATTAGAGTTTTAGTAAAGAAATTGATCCTCAAGTAGTCTTATTTCAGAAAAGGAGTCATTTTGTTCACTATGAGATTTTGTCACAACCTACACATAACATGGAACAAGTCAGGTCACTTAATCCTTTTTTAGGCTGTCTCTGGGCTCTTCAAAGAATATCCACCAGTTTTAGGGAAACAGCATATGAATTTCTATTTACTGTAACACTCTTTTGCATCTCATTCTCCAAATATTTTCAAATTAGAGAAAGATATTCTTCTTGTCCCACACTTTGGAAATATGATTTTACTGCAGACCAACACTTTAAGCATCTTTTCTACACTTGGCAAGAATGACAGAAACAACCACTGATACTTTCTATTTCTTTTTGAGTCAGTTTGACAACTTATATATCTCTGGGAATTTGTCCATTTCATCTAAGTTGTTTAATTTGTTGTCATAAAGTTGTTCATAGTATGTGCTCTTACTCCTTTTAATTTCTGTAGGGTCAGTGGTGATATCTCCTCTCTCATTCATGATTTTGCTAATCTGCGTCTTCTCTCATTTTTTCATGGCTAGTCTAGCTAAAGGTTTGTCAATATTGTTAATATTTTCACAGAACTAAATCTGGTTTTATTGATTTTTCACTACTGTTTTTCTGTTTTCTATTTCACTGATTCTCATTCTAATCTTTGTTTTCTTCCTTCTGTCTGCCTTGGGTTTATTTTTCTTTTCTTTTTCTAGATTTTTAAGGTGAAAACTTAGATTGTTGACTTTATATCTTTATTCTTTCTACTTAGACAGTTTCAAAGCTACAAATTTCCCTCTCAGCCCTGCATTAGCTGCATCTCATGAATATTGATACAATATGTTGTCATTTTCAAGTAAAAATACTTTGTAGTTTCCTTGTAATTTCTTACTGACCCAGAAGCTATTTAGAAATATGTTGTTTAATTTTCAACTATTTGTAGATTTCCCAAATTTTCTTCTGTTGATTTCTAATTTGATTCCATTGTGATCACAGAACATACTTTGTATGATTTCAATACTTTTAAACAAAGACAGGTTTTATAGCTTAGCATATTATTTATCCTGGAGAATGTTCCATGTGTTCTTGAATATGTCTATTTTACTGTTGTTAGAGGAAATGTTCTACAGATGTGTTAGGTCTAATCGATTTATATTATTTGTTAAGTCTTATATATCCTTTGTGAAATTTCTAATTATTTTATCAATTATTGAGAGTGGAGTATTGAAGTTTCCAAATATTATCATTGAATTGTTTCTTTTTCCCTTCAATTCTAAAAATTTTTGTTTCATGTATGTAGAGGCTTTATTTTGAGGTATATGTATGTTTATAACTGTTTTATCACTCTGATCAGTTGACCCTATTATCAATATAAAGTGTTCCTCTTTTCTTTACTAACAATTTTATCTTAAATTCTATTTTGTCTGATATTAGTACACCCCATTCCAACACTACTTAGTTTACCTTTACATGGTTTATATTTTCCATCTGTTTACTCTCAGCATATTGTGTCTTTGAATCTTGACTTGGTCATTTAGTATTTGCATGACTGTGGCCATGTTAATTTGACTGCCTAGAGATCAGATTCTTCATTTAAACAATGAGGATCAAAATACACAGGAAGACTGTTGTCAAGATTAAATGAAATGTTTGTGAGGTAGCTGTCCCTGGTGTAAGTAATGATTATTTGCAAGTATTACAAAAATTATTAATAATACTGCTAAAGAAGATTAAGAAAGCAATAATTAAAATATATCCTCACCTTTTCTGACAAATACTGCTCGTAAATTCCAACAGCAGCTGCTCTTAAAAGACCTTTGGTTTGGTTGGTTTGATGTTTTTTTCCATCTCTCTGACGACTTAATAAAACCTCAAGCTGCTGTTGGGCTGTAACCCGATATCCTTCCACTGTCATCCAGAAGAAAAGATGTGCTTGGCCTCCAGTTTGCTGCATGTAATCTACCAAAGAAAATCCATAACAACATAGATATTAATGTCACATAATTTTGGGTCCATGCAGCTGGATAACAAAAGGATTAAAATTTTAAGTATTGAAAAACTCTACATTTAGCAAATCCCCGAGGTGAAAAATAGTTACAACATAAATTAGTTAAGCTAAAAAAATTAAAGTTATGTAAAAAACACAAGTGAAAGAGCATATTTAAAAAAATTTTAATCCCATTTTTCATGATAAAATCTCTAGTGAATAAATTCGCTACATAATGCTTTATCAGAAATAAACTACTTCAACATTAAATATTTGTTCTCAATAAGGATTATTAGTCATACATGAATATTTCTAGATATACTATTAAATAAATCTCTACCTCTACGGTTTCTAAGGAAAAACGATCATTTCAGAGAATAAAAGGTGTGGTCAAATTGCAGGACTCTAATCTGATTGTGGGTCAAAAGTCCCTCATTATACAGAGGGTCCTGCCCCATACCCTGGAGGAAAGAATGCTACACAGAGAGGCCAGGAAGAACCTGAACAGAGAAGCCTTGCTGGGTTTAGATTATAAGCTTTTTGTCCAATCACATTTCTACACAGTTGTCAATCATGGCTACGTAATGAAGCCTCCATATAAAACCAAGAAGACTGAGTTCAGAGAGCTTCCAGAGAGCTGAACATGTGGAGGTGGACAGCAAAGAGAACAAGAGTTCATCCACATGTTGAGAGGGTGGAGCATCCCAATTCCAAAGGATCCTTCCAGACCTTACCCTATATATCTCTTCATCTGGCTGTTTATTTGTATCCTTTAAGATATCCTTTGTAATAAACTGGTAAACATTAAGTAAATGTTTCCCTGAGTTTTGGAAGTTGCTCTTGCAAATTAATCAAACCCAAAGAGGGGAACCATGGGAACCCCAATTTGAAGCCAGTGAATCAGAAGTAACAGAGGCCCAGACTTAAGACAAGTGTCTGGGGTGGGGGTGGGGGAACATCTTGGGTAGATATCTCTGGGTAGATAGTGTCAGAACTCAATTAGAGGATGCTCAGCTGGTGACTGCTGCTTGGTGTGTAGGGAAAAATTCCACATTTGGTCACAGAAGTCTTATTCTGTGTCGACTGCTATGGAATTTAGAGGAAAGCAAGTTCTAGAGAGTGTTTTCCCAAAGCAATGATATTTAAAATTATTAAAAATTCCAAAATAGATGTCAGAGTAGATACTAACAATTCCACTTGCAGAATCTGATGTAATTTGGAACTCTGGAGTCTACCTGCAACATCTAGAGGAAGGCTTGGGAGGTAAACTGTGGTTGATTTCAGTCAATTTCAGCTCCTAGTACAGTAGCACCTACCCATCCCTCACCCTCAGACCCCTGGCAAGCAGCTGTGCATACATTCCAGAATCAGTTTGTGCACTGCAAGCAGGAGCAAGGGTGGGCAAAAAGCACCCTGCCCTCCATATATCTGGGATTTATGCTGATACTACACTGCTGCTTCTAATCACATAGGTACAAATAGGCAGCTTTTCTTGTTACACATCCCCCTATTTTTCCAAGACCCTGTCCTACCTGCTGAAGACACTTCCAGGAAATTTAAAGGACTGGCACTCTTTCTCTCTTGCCCCCTAGGTTTTTATCTTTGGGAGCCAGGCATTAAAGAAGAGGCCATTCTAAAGCAACTGCATATATGAGAAAATTGCCAAGTGACTGCAGAGTGCAAGGTCGCAGTGAGCTATGATCATGCCATTGCACTCTAGCCTGGGTGACAGAGCAAGACACTATCTCTTAAATTAAAAAAAAAAAATCAACTAAAACACAAAAGAAGACAGCTGTGCAGGAAATGATGGACAAAAAAGATATAAGGCATACAGAAAACATGTAACAAAATGACAGAAGTTCCTCCTCAACAATAATTACTTTAAATGGAAATGGATTAAACACTCTAATCAAAAGACAGAGATTGTCAGAATGGATGGAAAAACATGATGTATCTATGTTGTCTATAAGAGATTTACTTTATATATAAAGGCACAAAAACACAGACAGTGGAAGGATGGAAAAATGTATCTCATGCAAGTAATAACCAAAACAGAGCAGAGGAAGCTATACTATTAATAATATTAGCCAAAACAGACTTTAATTCAAAAAGGTTAAGATACAAATAAGGTCATTATCTATTAATAAAAAGTTCAATATGGCAAAATGATATAACAATTATAAACAATTATGTACCTAGTAACAGATCATAATATGTAAAGTAAAAATTGACAGATTTGAAGGAGGAAAGAGATACCTCCACAGTAATAATTGGAGACTTCAATGTCCAACTCTCACTAACTTACAAAACAACCAGACAGAAAATAAGTATGGAAATGGAGGATTTAACACAATAAACCAAGTAGATCTAACACACATATAGAGAACACTACCCAATGACAACAGAAAAATGTGCATTTGAGAAGAATGTGTTTGCTACTGTTGCTGGGTAGTGTTCTCTATATATGTTAACTCTCCTTGGTTTATTGGGACTTTTTCCAAAATAGACCATGACATGTTGAGCCACAAATTAAGTATCATTATATTTAAGAAGATGGATATTATATAAAGTATCTTCTCCAACCAGAATGGGATGAAGTTAGAAGTCAATACAGAAGTAAAATTCGAAAATTCACAAATTTTTAGAAATTAAACAATACACTCTTAAACAGCTAATGGATCAAAGAAGAAATCATAAAAGAAATCAGAAAATACATAGAGATGAATGAAAACAGAAACACCATACCAAAACTTATGGGACACAGCAAAAAAGTAAGATCTCAAATCAATACCAAACTTTACAACATAAAGAACTAGAAAAAGAACACACTAAAACCAAAGCTAGCAGAAGGAAGGAAATAATAAAGATTAGAACAGAGATAAACAAACTAGAGAACAGTAAAACAATAGAGAAAAATCAATGAAAGCAGAAGTTGGTTCTTTGAAAAGAACAACAAAATTGACAAACGTTTAGCTAGAAGGACTAAGAAAAAAGAGAAAAGACTCAAATTACTAAAATCAGAAATGAAAGTGGGGATATTATTATTGTTTCTACAGAAATGAAAAGTATCATAAAAGAGTACTATGCACAATTGTATACTAACAAATTGGCTATCATAGTCGAAATGGACAAATTCCTAGAACTAGAAAACCTACCAAGACTAACTCAGGAAGAAAGAGAATATCTGAGGAGACTTATAAGCAGTAAGGAGATTGAATCAGTAATCAAAAACCTCAATAAAGAAAAGCCATGGACCTCATAGTTTCACTGGTGAATTTTTACCAAACATTTAAAGAAAAAGTAACATCTACCCTTTTCAGACTTTTCCAAAAAATTGAAGAGGGAACACTTCCTAACTCATTGGATGAGGTCATGATTACTTTGAAAACAAAGCCAGATAAAGACACTATAAAGGAAAGAAAACTACAGACCAATATTCCTTATGAATATTGATGCAAAAATCCTCAACAAAATACTGGCAAACCAAATTCAGCAGCATATTTAAAGGATTATACACAATGACCAAAGTGAGATTTATTCTTGGAATGCAATGATGGGCCAATATACAAAAATCAATCAGTGTAATACACTACATTAACAGAATGAAGAACAAACACCACATATCTTAATTGATGCACAAAATGCATTTGAGAAACTACAACACATTGTCATGACAAAAAAACTCAACAAACTAAGAACAGAAGGAAACTACTTCAACATAATAAAAGCTGTAAATGAAAACCCACAGTAAATATCATACCCAATGGTGAAAGACTTAACGCTTTTCTTCTAAGATCAAGAAGAAGAAAAGGATACCTGCTTTTGCCACTTCTATTCAAGATAGTACTGGAAGCTCTAGGCAAGCAAGTACCAAAAAAAAAAAAAAACCAAGAAAGAAAAATAAAAAAGACATCCCGACTGCAAAGGAAGAAGTAAAATGATCTCTGTTCACAGATGATATGATCTTGTAAGTATAAGACTCTAAAGATTCCATTAAAAAAATGTTATAGTAACAAATGAAATCAGCAAAGTATCAGGATAAAAGTCAACACACAAAAATCAGTTGCATTTCTATATAGAAAAAATGAACAATCAGAAAACGAAAGTAAGAAAACAATTTCATTTATGATAAGATCTAAAAGAAAAAATTATTTCATAATTAACCAAGGAGGTGAAGAATTTGTACAATGAAACCTACAAAACATCGCTGAAACAAATTAAATATGACACATAAAATGGAAACATATAGGCTGGGCGTGGTGGCTCACGCCTGTAATCCTAGCAATCTGGGAGTCCGAGGCGAGCGGATCGTTTGAGCTCGGGAGTTCGAGACAAGCCTGAGCAAAAGCGAGACCCCATCTCTACTAAAAATAGAAAGAAATTAGCTGGACAACTAAAAATATATAGAAAAAATTAGCCGGGCATGGTGGCGCATGCCTGTAGTCCTAGCTACTCAGCAGGCTGAGGCAGAAGGATTGCTTGAGCCTAGGAGTTTGAGGTTGCTGTGAGCTAGGCTGACACCATGGCACTCTAGCCCGGGCAACAAAGTGAGACTCTGTCTCAAAAAAAAAAAAAAAGGAAACATATCCCATATTCATGGATTAGAAGATTTAATATTGTAAAGATGTTCATACTACCCAAACTGATCTACAGATTCAATGAAATTTCTATCAAAATCCCAATGACATTTTTTGCAAAAATTGGACCATCCTAAAATTTATATGGAATCTCAAGGGACCTCAAATAGTCAAAATAATCTCAAGATAGAAGAAAAAGTTGAAAGACTCACACTTTCTGATTCCAAAACTTACTACAAAGCTATAGTAATCCAAACTAAAGGCATAGAGACCAATAAATAGAACAAAATAGCCCAGAAATAAACCTTCCTAAATATGGTCAAATAACAAGACAGTCTTTTCAACAAATGGTGCTAGGAAAAGTGGATATCCACATGCAAAATAATGTACCCTTACCTCATACCATATACAAAAAATTAACTCAAAATGGATCAAGGATCTAAAAAAGACCCAAAACTATAAAACTTTCAGAAGAAAACATAGGGTAAAAAGCTTCAGGAAACTGGATTTGGCAATGATTTATTGAATATGACACTAAAAGCATAGGTAATAAAAGAAAATAGACAAAGTGGACTTCATGAAAATTTAAAAATTTTGTCCATCAAAAGACACTATCAACAGAGTAAAAAGGCGACTCACAGAATTGGATATTTGCTAGCAATACCTAAGAGATTAATATCCAGAATATAAACAGAACTCCTAAAACTTGACAAAAAAAAAAAAACCCCAAGAATCCAATTCAAAAACAGGCAAAGGATTTGAATAAACATACCCCCAAAGAGGATATACAAATGGCCATAAGCAATGGTGCTCAACATCACTTGTCAGGGCAATGCAAATCACAACCACAATGAGATACCATCTCACTTTCATTAGAATACTAACTACTCCCCAATCCAAAAAAGTTAAAACAAACAAACAAACAAACAAAAAAACAGGAAACAACAAGTATTGGGAGGATGTGGAGAAATTGGAACCCTTGTGCACTGTTGGTGGAAATATAAAATGGGACAGTCGCTGTGGAAAACAGTATGTTGGCTCCTCAAAAAATTAGTAATAGAACTATCATATTATCTAGCAATTACATCTCTGGGTCTATACCCAAAAGAACTGAGAGAAACAGGGTCTCAAAGAGATATCTGGACACCCATGTTCATAGCACAATTATGTATAATAGCTAAAAAGTACAAGTAACCACACCCATTGATGGATGAATAGATAAGCAAATGTATACACACATATAAACAATATTATTCAGCCTTAAAAAAAGAAGACAATTCTGACATATGCTACAACATGGATGAACCTTGAGGATATTATGCTAAGTCAGTTAGTTACAAAAAGACAAATACCGTACAAGTCCACTTATATGAGGTACTCAAGTATAGTCAAAATCAGAAAGTAGAAGAGTGATCGTAAGGAGTTGGGCTAGGGTAAATAGGGAGTTAGTGTTTAATGGTACAGAGTTTCAGTTTTGCAAGACAAAAAGAATTCTGGAGACTGGTGGTGATGGCTGCTTAACATTATCAATGTATGTAATATCATTGAACTGTACACTTAAAAATGGTTGAGATGCTAAATTTTATGCTAGGTGTATTTTACTACAATAAGAAAATTGGGAAAAGAATTTCAATGGCTATATCATTTAAATAAAATGGATTTACCTACCCATAAAAAATTGTAGTGCAACATTGTCTACAAGAATGCTGTCCAGGGGGACTGTGCAAAGTTTCCCAAAGTTTGCTGCCAGTTTCACAGTATTTATTTCCTACAGACAAAAGTGAATAAACGTTAATATTTTATCAAATCATTCATTAGGTAAAAGATCTTTATATAAATATAAGACATAAAACCCAACATTAAATTATTTAAAATGGAAAATAAATAAAGTTTTTCCCTGTCATCTACGTTGCTTCCCAATAAAATACTCTTGGTCAGTGAATTTAAACGTTTAGTTATTTTAAGAGTTGCTTAGCAAATATATATTACAAATACAACAATAAACATGTTTCTTTCAATATAAAATAAATCCAAATCACTGAATCTCAAGAATTATCTCTATGTATTCCAAATGATAATGAACATTTCAGGGGCCAAAGAGAGAAGGGGATTTTTAAAATGTTTTGTATGCCCAAGAATAAACAAACCCCAACATTTTCAAGTGTATATTAACGTCTGTTTACTGAAAAACCAGAAAATATTCCCAAAGAGCCATTTTGCTCCTAACACAGTAAAAACTCCATAATTGCTAGAAAATGTATTTGTTTTTAGACTATCCCAACAGTGAATTACATATACTTTTCAAAGTCATAGAACAAGGTAACAACCTACATATGAAAAAAAAGAAAAAACTGGACCCAAAATTTAAAGAGCATCTCTGTATTAGGCATTGTGCTAGTTACATTACACATATTACTTCATTTAATCTGTACAGCAACCTTACTGGGTATGTATCAACCAATCCTACTCAACCATTAAAGAAAATGAAGATCAGAAAGGTTGCCTATAGTCACAAAGCTGGTAAGTATGAGTCTGTGTTTTCAAATTCTGTTGCCCTTTCCAATAAAACCTATGATGTTTCTGTGAACTATTTATTTTTACTAGCTTCTCTATATTCCCAAATCCATATTTGACAACTCTATTTAAAAAAGAAAATTAGGTAGGTTTACTGTAAATTAAACAGGCTGCCATATTCAGGGGCAGATACTAAATTAGGCATAGGTGTCACATAAAGGAAAAGGAAGAGAATTTAAAAAAAGGAAAAAAAATCTCTTTGTAATTAGTATTTCTCTTCATATAAGAACTAGATAATAACAGATAACTGACTTTAAATATGTGGCACAGAACAACCTGGCGCCAGCACATGATTTAAGTCTCCCTTCTTCAAATTGTAGCACCTCTTTCTCCTGCCCAGCAGCAGCTCCACATATGTGGTATGCAGAAGAGTATGCACCATACCTTTATTTGTAATATGAAAGGATGAAGGGTCTTCTAAGATTTCAAGATCAGTAACATGGTTATAAAACCGCAAATCTGTGGGAATGCTGAAGTTACTTTCAAGAGGAAAATACTGAGCTAATAAAAAAAAATCAAGTTCGATATTCAAAATGGAATCGAAAGGCTTCCAAACAAAATACCTAAATTTTAAAAGGATTGAATATCAAAAAATATTTAGGCAAACAGACTTTAAATAATGATGCTGAAGGAGGACTAACTTTAAGATATAGGTAAGGTAACTATTAATAAATAAAAGCACAAATACAACCATATCATTCTTTTTTAATATGCATGGGTATATAACTATATATAAACTAGTTTCAATATACAGTTAACTGAAACATAGGCATACATGCACACGACACACGACAAATGCAGGCTTCAAATAATGTTTTGGTAAATTATAATTCATCTAGCAAACTAAAAAGTTTTTTAAAAAAATAATTTTTCTATTCCTTAATTTAAATACATTGCAACATTACAAGACCAGGGAGTCATAGATTTTCAAAACAGAAAACCAGAGCAAAAAAGGTGACTACATTAAAAACTAAAGGTACAAAAAAAATGTTTTTTTCTTCTGCTTTGAAGCCCTAAATGCTCTGCTCTCCTTTACAGTAAAACTCTTTTAAGGAGCAACTATCATTACTGTTTCTAATTCATCTCTTCCCATTCTCTCCTGGACAGACTCCAATCAGGGTTTTCCTACACTATTCCACCAAAACTGCTCCCATGAGATCACCAATAATCTCCATGGTAGTAAACCCAGTGGTCAATTCTCAGTCTTTCTCTCACTTAATTCTTATACTTTGACACGTCTGACCTTTCCCTTCTTTAAACCCTTTTAACACTTGGCTTCTAGGATATCACATGCCCAGATTTTCCTTCAAACTCACCAGCTGCTTAGTCTTTGTTTTTTTGGCTGGATCCTCACTTTATCTTAAACTTTATTCACTGAAGTGTCTTAGAACTAAGTCACTGATATCCTTTTAATTACACTAACTCTTTTAGATAAGCTGATCCAGTCTCTCAACATTAAATAAACATATAATAATTCTAGAGAGTCATGAAATTTATCTCCATCATTAAACTTTCCCTTGAACTCAAGATTACCAGGTTAGTCTATTTACTTGAATGTCAAACATGTATCTTAAATTAAGATATTCAGAACTTGATTCTCTCTTCCAAACTTTCTCCTCCTTCGGTTTTACACATTTTAGTAAATAATATCACTCTTCATACAGTTGCTCAGGCTAAAAAACCTTGGAATCATCCTTGAGTTTTGTTTTTTTTTTTCTCACCCAGTATTTAGTTCATTAAGAAAATCTTGTTAACACTATATCCAATCTCTAATCACTTCTCACAGCCTCCACAGACATCTCTTACCTCGTTTAAAGGAGTAGTCTTATAAATGATCTGTCAGTTTCCATTCTCACCCCCACCATCATACCACAGTCTATTCTTCACAAAGGGGCAAAGTAATCATTTTAACTCAAAAGTCAGGTCACATTACTTGCCATGGGAAATCTCCAATTGATTTCCATCACAATTAGAATAAAATAAAAATCTTACTATGGCTAGTAATGATCTAGATCATATATGATCTAACCTCCAGGTTCTTCTATAACGTCATTCCTAGCACAATCCCTCATTCATCCCATACCACAATGACCTCCTCTAACTCACCAAGATGTTCCTATCTCAGGGTCCTTGCATTTGCTTTCATTCCTGCCTGAAAGATTCTTGAAAGATAAATAAAAACAAATCACGAGACTAACCCCTTCATGTTATTCAGATACTCTCCATGCTCAAAAGTCACCAAACCTCTTGGGATCTATTTAAAACATCCCTCCAAAAAAGGCAGATGCAGTGAGTGATGCACTTGTAGTCCCAGATACTCAGAAGGCTGAGGGGGGAGGATCACTTGAGCTCAAGAATTCAAGACGACGCTGGGCAACATATCAAGACCTCATCTCATTTAATATCTCTTAAATAGTCCAAGACATTCTCTATATCCAACTCTGCTCATTTTTTTAAATAGTAGATATCACTACCTGATACTATATATCAATTTGCTCACTGATTTACTTTCTGACTTAAGAAGTAAAATGTAAGCTCCATGAAAAGAGTTTGTCTATCTGGCCCATCTAAAATGGTGCCCAATTCACAAAATTCAAGAAATGTTAAATTTTGAATAAATAATACATGAGAAAACGAATAAATCAAGGAATAAAATAAAATCTGTAAGTACTTGAGCATTTTTCAGGCAGTGTTTTAATTAATCTCCTTAACTTGTTTTAACAAATACATATCTACATTGTATAACAAAAAACTTTTCTGAAAGTCCTGTTGTAAAGTGCCGCACTGGTACATATCCTACTTTTTGTCATTTACTAGGTATTTTAATTACTATACAGTATTTATAACTAAACGTTAATTGAAAAGTACTTTACTTACTTTGCCTGACTGCAACCGCTGTATTCTTGAGTCACATACTTTCTTTACAAATAGTAAGCTATTTATTTGATTTTTGATAGTGTTGATATCTAAAAACAAATAAATTATGAGCTTTAAAAGGTGGTAATTTGTGAAATCTTTTAAATATGCACTTACTGTAATTTAACAAAATAACCAATTAATAGCAAAATTATTTTATTCAATAAAAGAAACAATCTGAAATTATGTAGTGAAATTATTTAAAATTAAACCATGCCAATTTTCTTTACGGATAATTGCAATAATCACAGTCTTACATTCAGAAAATAATGCTTTTACTCTATGGACAAGTTAACATAATAAGGAAAATTTAGTTAGGGTGAAAACAACTAACAGCAGAAGATGACATTAAGGTAAATTAATCAAAATTTTGATGATATAATTATCCCTTAAAGAACACACATTTTACTTAAATAAATTGCTTACCATCACCAGCTGTATCTAGAGATCTGAGATACTGTAATTCTTCTGCTGCCTTATCTCTGACTGCTTCTAGCTCTCCAATATTATCACTCAATTTAATAATGTTCATAAAGGCCTCATAGTTGCAATTAGAATCACGGATCTGAAAAGAAAGTTTAAAAAAAAAAACAGGAGGATGGGAAATCATTTATTAAAAGGAAAAATGAATCTTGAGTGCCTACTATGTGCCAGGCACCATTTGCTATACACCCAGTGCTTATAACAAAAAGAAAAATGAGAGTTCTAGACTCATGGCACTTATATTCTAATGGGTCATAGACTGTAAACAAAATAAAATAAGATATACAGCATGCTTAAAAGTACATGAGCCTACTCAGAATGTCTGATGAAATTAAGGAAGCCATGATGGCTGAAACTAAATCAAACATGGAGTAAGGATAAGGACAGCAATAATGGGAGAGCAAAGTCTGTAGTATAGTAAGGGTTTTGCCTTTTTACTCTGAAGAAAATCAGAAGTTACTAGAAGGTTTAAAACAGAAGAGTAACACTCTCTGACCTAAATATAACAGAATCACTGTGCTGCCACATAAAAGCAGAATAAAGGCAGAGTCAAAAACAGAAGAAGGATCAGTTAATAATACAGGTGAAATATGACAGAGTGCCTGGCAACAGGATGATGGCAGTGGAGGTGTGGCAAGAAGTGTTTTGAAAAGTATTTTGTGGTAAGAAATATTCTGTAATGACAGTGCCACCTGATACAGGTGCAAAATAAAGACAAAAGTAAGAACTACACCAACATTGTTGGCTTCCTAACTGGAACAATGAAGTCCATTAAACAAGATGGAACATATATCAAGAAGAGAAGGGTTTTTTTATTTTTGTTTCCGCAGAGAGTTTCATGAGCCATGTTAAGTGTGATATCCCATTAAAAATCCAAACGGAGACATTAGATATGCTTTTAGATACGAACGATAAGATTGTGGAAAGGATAGATAGAAATATGCATTTCAAAGCTACTGACATATAGATGAGATTTAAAACCATGAAAGTGGATGGGAATCATCCAGAGAATGAGTATAGATTGAAAAGAGAAGAGACCCAAGAACAGATATCCAGTATGCTTAGCAGAAAAGAAAGGCCAAAAGGGGGAGAAAAATCAAGAAAGTGTGGTGTCCTAACCAGCCAGTAAAAGAAGTGCTTTAACAAGGAAAACGGTAAGCTGTGCCAAACGTTTCATGTAGGTCCAAAAACATGGAGAATCTAAGAACTGACCATGAAATTTAACAACAGGGACCATCCTCCTTGACCTAGAAAACTTTATCAAAGGGGTACAAGAGAGAAGAGAAAATGTCGACAGCCAATATAAGCAACCCTCTCAAAGTTTTGCTGTAAAAAGAAGAGGGTATTGAAATAGCATGCTGCCTAAAGGGAATAGCAGAATCAAAGCCTTGTTTTGTTTTTAAAATGAGAGAGAATAGCACAGGTGTATGCTAAAAAGAATGATCTTACAGAAAGCAAAAATTCGATGATGCAGAAGAGAAAGTATAAAACTGCCACAGCAATAAAATGGAAGTGTCTAGAAAGGATGAGTTGTAGTATACAAGGAGTTGCCTTAGATGCATGGATATTTCATCCACAATAACAGGAGATAATACAGAATATATGTGCACAAATGCAAGTAATGAATATATGAGATGATAGGACATGGTGAAAATTCTCTTTCTATTACCTTGATTTTTCCAATAAGGTAATAAGTAAGGTCATGAGCTAAAAGTGAAGATGTGAAAAAATGTGTTAGATGAAAGTGGAGGAAGTATAAAAGATCTGTTCAGAAGAACAGGGCAGAAAATAGAACAGAAAAAATATAAAGTTTGCATGGCAAGAGTAAGGGCATACTTGAGATTAGTGCTCATGAATTTCAAATAATCAGTGTAGGTTTACTTTTTTTATACAGCCACTTTCAGCTCCTTAAGAAAAAGAATGGAGTAAGCAGTATGTTGAATTTAACCAGGGCTATGGTATCACCTAGCAAATCACAAAATGAAAGAGATAAAGGAGTAGAGGATATTGTAGAGGAACTAATAACTACAACTGACAAAATTTAAACTAAGCAAAGCAGCAAGTGAGAAGCTGTGAGAAAAGGTAGCAGACATGAGATATTGTCTATTATCAACAAAAAGTCAAAGAAGTGAAGATTGTAAAAGTCCAGAACTATGACAAAAGACACATTGCAAGGAAGGGAAAAATGATACAGTGGAAGCTGACTTCTCATTAGAAACAATGAAGGCAGGAAAACAAAGAAATACTTTTAAAAGTACCAAAAGAAAAAACTGCCAACCCAGAATTCTACAGCCAGTGAAAAGATCCTTCAAACTCTACAATAAAACGAAGATATTTTCAGATATCAGTAATGTAAATTGTAACTTTAAAACATTGTTGGCCAGGCCCGGTGGCTCACGCCTGTAATCCTAGCACTCTGGGAGGCTGAGGCAGGTGGATCGCTCGCAGTCAGGAGTTCGAGACCAGCCTGAGCAAGAGCAAGACCCTGTCTCTACTAAAAACAGAAAGAAATTATCTGGCCAACTAAAATTATATACAGAAAAAATTAGCTGTGCATGGTGGCACATGCCTGTAGTCCCAGCTACTCAGGAGGCTGAGGCAGGAGGATCGCTTAAGCCCAGGAGTTTGAGGTTGCTGTGAGCTAGGCTGACACCACAGCACTCTAGCCCAGGCAACAGAGTGAGACTCTGTCTCAAAAAAAAAAAAAAAAAAAAAAAAAACCATTGTTGCTTAATATATGTAACTTTTTTATCTTGCAAAACTGAAATTCTATGTCCACTGAACAACAAATCTCACCTCCCAGGCCCTGGCAATCAGCATTCTACTTTCTGGTTCTAAGAGTCAGACCACTTTACATATCCCAAATAAGGGGAATCATGCATTATGTGTCTTTTTGTGACAGGCTTATTTCACTCAGCACAATATCCTCAGGCTTTATCATGTTGTAGCATATACAGTATGTCCTTTTTTAAGACTGAATAATATTCTATTGTATGTATATACCACATATTCTTATGCATTTATCTGTTGATAGGAATAGATACTTAAGTTACTTTCACCTCTTGGCTTCTGTGAATACCACAAACAACATGGGTATGCAAATATCCCTTCTAAATCCTGTTTTCAATTCTTTTGGATATATTCCTAGATATGGGATTGCTGGATCAAATGGAAATTCCATTTTTAATTTTCAGAACAAAGCACAAACTTTTATTCAAATCTAGAAGAGTGAGGTATCCTGATTTGTCCTGGTTTGTCCTTCTTCTTAAGACTATTTTAGCCATTTGGTGGTCCTTTGAGTTTCCACATACATTTTAGGATAGCTTTCTTCTATTTCTGCAAAAAAATCATTGGGATAGGAATGGAACTTGTAGATCATTTTGGGTAGTATAGACAACTTCACAATATTAAGTCTTCCAATCCATGAACATGGGATGTGTTTCCATCATTAATTTCTTTCAGCAATGTTTTTGTAGTTTTTATTATGTAAGTCTTTTATCTCATTGGTTAATTCCCAAGTATTTTATTCTTTTTGATGCTACTGTACACAAGATTGTTTTCTTAATCTCCTTTTCAGAAAATTAATGTTTTCATATTTATTGTTAGTATACAGAAATGTAACTGATTTCTGTGTGTTGATATTACACTGCAACTTCATTGAATTTGATTAGGTTTAACAGGTTTTTTTTGTGAAATCTTTAGGATTTTCTACATCAAGATCATGTCATCTACAGAGATAATTTTTTCTTCCTATTTGGATGCCTTTTATTTCTTTATTTTTCTTGATTGTTCTGGCTAGGACTTTCAGTATTATGCTGAATACAAGTGGCAAGAGTAGACATCCTTGCCCTGTTCCTGATCTTAGAGTTTTTCACCATTATGTATGATGTTGTCTGCAGGCTTTTTAAATATGGCCTTTACTGTGCTAATTTCCTTCTATTCCTAGTTTGTTGAGTGCTTTTTCTGCATCAATTAGGATAATCATGTGGCTTCTGTCTTTCATTCTGTTAATGTGGCATATTATCACAATGATTGATTTTCATATGTTTAACCATCCTTATATCCCAGAACTAAGTCCCACTTGGTCACAGTATATAAGCCTTTTAACATGCTTGTGAATTCAGTTTGCTAGTACATGTGGTCACCTACTTACGATGGTTTGGCTTATGCCAGTTCAACTTACTGTTTTTGACTTTATAATGAGTTCATCAGGATGGGACCCCATTGTAAGTCAAGGAGCATCTGGACTTATGATAGTATGACTTACAATTTTTTGACTTCATAAGTTTATTGGAATATTAAATGCATTTTCAACTTGTGATACTTTTTATTTACCGTGAGTTTATCGGAACATAACCCCATCATAAGTCAAAGAGAACCTGTATTTTGTTGAAGATTTCTAAATCAACATTTATCAGGGACATTATTCTTTAGTTTTATTTTTTTTTTAATTTTTTTTTGAGACAGAGTCTTGCTCTGTTGCCCAGGCTAGAGTGCCGTGGCATCAGCCTAGCTCACAGCAAACTCAAACTCCTGGGTTCAAGCAATCCTTCTGCCTCAGCCTCCCGAGTAGCTGGGACTATAGGCATGTGCCACCATGCCTGGCTAATTTTTTTCTATATATATTTTTAGCTGTCCAGATAATTTCTTTCTATTTTTAGTAGAAACAGGGTCTCGCTCTTGCTCAGGCTGGTCTCGAACTTCTGATCTAGAGCAATCCAACCGCCTCAGCCTCCCAGAGTGCTAGGAGTACAGGCGTGAGCCACCGCGCCCGGCCTGTAGTTTTCTTATAGTGTCATTATCTGTGGTACCGAGATGAGTTTAGAAGTATTCTCTCCTCTTCACTTTTTTGGAAGAGTTTAAGATGCATTGGTATTCATTCTTCTTTAAATGCTTGGTAGAATTCTCCAGTGAAGCTATCTGGTCTTGAGTTTCTCTTTATTAGAAGATTTTTGATTACTGATTCAATCACCTTAACTATGTTCAGATTTTTAATTTCTTCATGATTCAGTTTTAGTAGATTTTATGTTTCTAGAAATTTACTCACTTCTTTTAGGTTACCTAATTCATTGGCATATAATTGTCCATAGTAGCACTTCTATGATTCTTCTATAATTGTTTGTGGTAATTCATAATAGATCTTTTGATCTTTTACCTCTGTAATATCTCTTTTTTCATTTCTAATTTTTGTTATTTTAGCCTGTTCTCTTTTTTCTTAGTTATTCTAGGTAAGAGTTTGTTGGTCTTTTCAAAGAGCCAACACTTATTTTTTACTTTTTTCTACTGTGTTCCTATTCTCTAATTTGTTTCTGCACTAATCTTCATTACTTCCTTCCATCAACTGGTTGTTTGTTCTTTTTTTAGTTCTTTGCAGCGTAATGATAGGTTACTGATTTGAGATTTTTCCTGTTTTTTAATACAGGCATTTACTGCTATAAAATTACCTCTTAGTACTGTTTTTGCTGTATCCTATAAGTTTGGGTATGTTGTTATGATATTGTAAAATATATATTTGGTCTTTGTCCCCATTTCCTGACATATAGGTCCTAAAATCCTTGGATTCTCAGGAGTAATAAAAGTGGCTTTTGCATACTAATGAGACGACAGGTGGCTGGGGACCCCTAGAATTACCTCATAATGGTGGCTGGTTGGGAAGGGAACCAATCATGGGACTAAAGAATTGGAACTTTTAGTCCCACACCTCCCTCCCACCTCTGGGGAGGAAAGACGGACTGAAGGTTGAGTTAATAAACCAATGGCCAGGGATTTAATCAATCATGCTTACATATTAATAATTAACATTCCATAAAAAAACCAATAGGACCGTGTTCTGGGGACTTAGCGGTAGCTGAACATGTGGAGGTTCAGAAGAGTGGTGTGCCCAGAGAGGGCATGGAAGCAACATACTGCTTCTTCCATATCTCACCTTATGTGTCTCTTCCATCTGGCTGTTCATCTGTACCCTTTGTAGTATCCTTTATGGTAAATAAGTAAATGTAATTGTTTCCCTGACTTCTGTGAGCCACTCTAGCAAATTAATTGGACCAAAAAAGAGGTTCATGGGAACCCCAATTTATAGCCAGTTGGTCAACTGTTCTGAAGTCCAGACTTGGGACTGGCATCTGAAGTGGGGGCAGCCTTCTTGGACCTCAACCTGTGGGATTTGATGCCAGCTCTAGGTTCATAGTTTGGAGAAAGAAAAATCTCAGAACCCCCCGTCAACTGAAGAATGATGAGGTTCATAAATTTGGAAAGGAGAGCTTTATTTCTCATAAAGGGTTGTAGCCTGCAGGGTGGCCATTCTAACAGGCTGGGAAGCAACTGCCTTGGGCAGAAGCCAAGAGCAGGTACTTTGAGGTAACAGTATAGGAAACAGGAATTTATGCTGAGCTGGGTAGCCAAATATATCTATTTAACAAGCTATAGGAATCATGAATATTTATGAAAGGAGAAACATATGCACATGCAATTGAGCCTCGTGCCCCTTCATAGGATCCATGTCCAGAAAACATCAGCTTTAACACGATCTGAAGGTGGAGTTTTTGGCCCTCTGATGTCAAAAGGTGAAGCAGAGGACATAAAAACCCTCTCTGAACAGCATCTGTAGACTGGTCAGAACCACTCTGTGGTTGATGTTCACTTATCCGGAAGGAATGCCTGGTCACATGTCATATCAAAACCACAAAAAGGGAGAAGTGATCATGAGACTGGTTTCTGTTTAGCCCTTAGGGAAGAAAGTCTGATGGCTGTGAGCGATGGAGATGGAGAAGTAATAATGAGGCATGTCTGACCTCCCATTTCATCTTGGTTGGGAACTCAGTTTTAAGGGTTCTTTGGGGTGCCCTTGACCAAGAGGGAATCCACTCAGTCAGCAGGTGTGCTTAGGATTTTATTTTAGTTCACACCCCAAAATTCATTATGGCAAAGGAAGAACTGAGCTTGGGAACTGAGTCATGCAAGCACTGCCGTCCTCTCCCAAACTCAACTCCTCAACAAGGTACACAGAAGTTTTGCAACAGAAGGAATGGCCTGAAAAAGGGTAAAATGTTTTAGGAGCTGTCTCTTTAAAACCAACCCCACTCTTTCTGGGAATTAAAATCTGCATCCCTGCCCAAGGCCAGTGGTCAGAAGGGTAGGGGAGTATTCTTTGTTGTTTTACACCACAGGAGATGCTTCAAGGGAACTGTCTAGGCAGAGGTTATGACATTGTCTTTACTGAAGATGGGTCAACCAGAACCATCAACTATAGTTAAACAGCAATACCCTGAAGCTGAAAAACCCACCTATAAAAGCTCTGTATTTCTGCTTATAGTTAGGAGGATGGAGGAGAGTCTGCCATCTTCCTCATTTGACAGCAAATTAATAAATTTCTCTTTCTTTCTCCTCAAGCTACTTGTCCTTGTTCTTCTGATGCAGCCTCAGGGACAAGTGCTGAACTTTCAGTAACAGGTTTTTTTTAAAGAAATGGAGTGGCTTGGATAATGACTAAGCAGGTTTTTGGTGGACAGGTTATGGGAGAGAGAAAGGAAGCCTGGATACCAAAGGTGGTCTTGTTATGCAGATACGCCTCATGATAACAGTCCACAGGGAGAACAGATGGTAAATGTTTCTGTTTAGACCTTTAAAGGTATCAGACTCTCAGTTAATTTTGCCTAGATTGAATAAGCAGGACCTGGCTACATTTAATGGAGATACACTACAGATGCAAATTTCCCCCCATCCCCCACAAAGACAACTTTGCAGCATTATTTCTGTTTGCCAGCAGCCATGGCAAAATATGTCAAAGAAATGTATTTTGTGGTAAAATATTTCTCATTTCCTTTAGCCCTAAAACCTTTCAAGATATACAGCCCACTATAAAACAAGCACATGTCAATTATAACCTTAACACTGTAGCTTAAATAAACTCTTGAATGTCAATTATAAGCTTATCTCCATAGACACAATAGATAAGATCAACCACTCTTCTACCCATTCTGAGAAGACTACAAAATTGACTATTTCCTCTACTCCCTTTTTCTTGAATGTCCATCTTATCTTATGTGAAATGTAAATTTACTGAGCACTAAATAGTAAAGCTTCACAAGAATGCAATCATTTGGCTCACTGCTCACCTCCTCCAGCCCTCCCCTTATTTTTCTGCATACCCTTTCCTTTAAATAGAGAATTCTCCAATCCTGTGGAAAGCCCAGTCCACAGATGCTTTGTGGTCTGTGCTTTTCCCAGGCACATCCTCAGACTCTGGCTTAATAAACCTCAACTGAGTGTGACTCTCCTTTTCAGTCACTTATTAAGTTAACAACAGTGTCAGAATTGAATTGAATTGGAGGATACCCAGCTGGTATCTGCTGCAGAACTGATTGCTTGGTGTGTAGGGAAATACCCCCAACATATCTAGGGTCACAGAAACATTCTATGTTGTGAGAGTATAGTAGGAAAAACAACGTGGGAAGAACAAGTAAAACTTGGGTCATTCAAAATATTTTTAGAATATGAGTTAAGTCCTCCCCAAAATGTTTTTATCATGTAACTAATTACACAGTTAATACATGCTCAGCAAAAGAAAACTAAATACTATCGAAAAATATAAATACGAATAAAAATAACTTCTAATCCTTTGAGAGATAATCATAACATTCTGGTGAATATCCTTCCTTTTTTGCACCACAGGTAGGAATGTGCATTATTATATCCTGATTAAGGTTAGTATACAATATTCATTTTCTGTGTTACTAAAAAATTTGAATACCATTTACTCGTACTTCATTATTTAAATGTTTTTAAATGTTACCTGTATGTTCCTACTTTAAAAAAAAGTTTTTATTATATAACCCATAACCATTGCATGTTAAATGAAATAAAAATTACTACCTATTAAAAATTTCATGTATATCCTATCAGAATTATATAGTCATTCATAAATAATAATTACTTATACTTTTGTAGAAAGAATGGAATTGTATATCTACACATACATATTTTTAGTTATCTTTTTCACACAAAAGATATGGACATCTTTTCATGTTCCAAAAGATACATTACCATCATTCTTAATGGCTGCATGGTATTCAATTATATCAATATGCTCTAATATATTAAACTAATCCCCTATTTGGGACACTTAAGTTGCTTTCAAATTTTTTCTACTAGAAACATTGTTACTATGAATTGGCCTTAAATATAGATTGTTGCAAACTTACTTATTATCACTTCAAAATAAATTCTGAGTAGATTTCCTAACCAAAGGATATGCATTTTTTAAATGTTTAATTGTGTAGATATATATTTTTTTAAGCTTTTGGTAGAGCCTAGTAGGACTCTAAAAAAGTTGACAATGGAGAAGAATGTCTCCAGGAAAGCCTCCAGAAGTACAAAATCAGTAACACAGTTTTTGCTTGCAAGTACCACAGACAATTGTTATAACAATAACAATAAAACAATGGCAAGTTTGATAATGCCTGAGACAAATCAAAGATCAAGCAATTCTTTCTCAAGAAAACTAGATTGAGTTAACAGAAGACAATGTGGAGAAGAAATTCCCTATTCAAGAAAATGAATCAAAGATCTCGAAGTATATACCAAAGTATTCCCAGCTGGTAGCTCACTTACAACTCTTCCTTGACCACAAGTTTATTAAGGAAAAGCATATATATAATAATAAGGAAAAAATTAGAACTAGTAAAATTAGTAAGTAATCACTACCTCTTTGATATGTCTGACAGAGGAGAAAACTATGAATCAACTGCTAGAGACATACTAAGCAACTTATAGAAAGAGACCTAGAACACAAATCTTCTGATTCTCATTCCAGTGTTCTATACTCCAGATTTTCCACCATTATATAGTATGAAATGTGAAGTATATGCTATTTAAGTAGTTTAGATGCCAAGTTTTATTTTAAATCAAATAACAGCTGTTAAAAATGCTCATCAATATACACAGGCAGTAAAATATTCTGTTTTTAAATAAATTTAGTAGCACCATAATTATATGGAAGATAACAAAATTTTCAGAGAATTTGGCTAGCACGTTCAACATAGAAGCAAACAGAAATACTAGAAATATAGGAATTACTTTAGAAACATTTTTACTTAATTTCTTTAATAAATTACTACTTAATTTCCCTTATCTCTAAACTGGATTTTTACATTTAAAAAACTGGTTCAAAAACAGAGTTGTAATTTTAAAGGTATTTACCATCCATATGACATATTGATTAATATAATCAGGATCACTGAGTTGATTTATTAATGGAAGAAGAACTCCTCGTGCAAGGATCTCCTAAAAAAAAAATTTTAAAAAAAGTTTAATGTAATAACCTTCTCAAATCAATAGCATAATGTAAATGTCCTAACACAATGCCAAATACTAAAGAGAACTATGATACATGTGAAAGTAAAACTTAATAACCAACACAATATTATTAATATAAAAAGGTGAGCTAAGCCTGGGCAACATAGTGAGACCCTTGTCACTACAAAAATAGAAAAACAGCTGGGTGTGTTGTTGTATGCTTGTAGTTCCTGCTACTTAGGAGAGGCTGAGGCAAGAGGATCACTTCAGTACAGGAGTTTGAGGTTACAGTGAGCTATGATGACAGTACTGAACTTCAGCCCAGGCAACAGAGCAAGACCCTGTCTCAAAAAACAAAAGGATATCTCTAAGTACTTTAGTATTAATATCCATTTTAAAAAGGCAAAACAGACTAGAGGTGTTTATGGATTCTTACATCTATATTAAAAGTATAGAAACAGAAAAGGAAATGAAAGGATACACATCAATTTTAGAACTGTGGTTACTTCAAAGGTGGAAATAGCAACTACAGTAAAATATTAACATTGGTTAAATATGGGGTGTTGGTATATAAACATCTATTGTATTATTCTCTATGCTCTTCTGTTTGAATATTTTCCTCATAAAAATATTAAAAATTAATAATGTCAATAAATCTACTCACCATTCTCTACACTTTCCCATTCTTTGCAGTTATTTTGCTCCTATCTATTAAAATTCTGCCCTTCCTTTAAAAACTGACTGCAGAATCAATTATCCTACTAAATAAACCCTGATCATTCCAGGGTGAACACTTTTTCACTTCCATGCTTAAAATACATTTGTGGTCTGTATTTACAGCATTTATCACTTGATATTTTCTATATAAATTATATATGTCATATATTTGTCTAATAGCCCACAACTACCTAAGAACCACCTGTACGTAAGTGGGATTAGTCACCTGATTTATTGGTTTACCTATCTTCAAAAATATTTACCTCACTCTATCTTCTCAAAGTCATTGTTTTAAACATGGCAGGTATTTGATAAGTGAATGGAAAGAAAGAAACTAAGAATTAATTTAGTACTGATTCTATAAATACAAAGTTTTCACCTGGTATTATCCTTCATTCCTAAATGCCTGTAATATCCAAATTTATAAAACCTCATTTCTTAAGAATACTGGAGAGGCTAAATAACAATCAGGTTAATAGGATATTTCACTCTTCTAAGCAAAAGATGACCAATTTATTTATTCCTCCTTCCCAGATCTCTAATTTATCTGGGCCATTTTCTGGCATAAGTTCACAGAAGGTGGTCTTTATTTTCCTTTAGAAAAATATTTTATATAATTCTACTTTTATCAGCTGTACACATCTCTGACAACTATTTAATGGTACCCCATGATGAATTAGTATCTCCAAAAGGCATTAATGGAGGCACCAGTAATTTTTTGAAATGTCTTTGGAGACACTTTACAGTCCCAAATTACAAGAAATTGCTTCTTTCAAGGTTAGTTTTAGTCTCTAACTTCTTAAAAATTATATTTATGTAATTCCTTCCTCAAATTATGTCTCTGGCCACATGTGTTCAAATTTTAAAGTGTACTTTGTAAGGAGAAAATTCAAACACACAAAAATATTTTTCCAAAGTTTCTTTTCAAAGTGAGAAAAAAACACATGGGGAAGAATTTTGAGAAAATTTTGTGTTTCTTCTCAGTTAAAGAAATTAGGCAATTTGTCTTAGAAAACAAATACTTTGATCTCCTAATTTGTTTCATAAAAGGGTGTGGTTAGTCAAGGGCTAATCATATGATTCAACAATTCCTATACAGGTCCTAGCGAAAGCTCTAAATATACCAAAGTAGGTAGCCATTTCCATGTAATTCCTACTATAAGAGCCCCCAATTCTAGAAGAAAGTTCTGTCAAATATGGGAGTCTAGGAGATACAAAGTCACTGACACCATGAATATTTAAATGAATAAAACATAACAATGGCAAGAAAGTAGAGGCAGTTAAATAGCAATTATCTCAGTCAAATATTGTGATTTGTATAATCTATACCAAGGATCCATACAAAGAAAAGAACTCAATTCTAAACAAAAATGCCTTTTGGGAAATTTGGATTTAATTGCAGAAAAAAGAAAACTGACAAAGAACTTCTAACAAATTAAAAGAAAAATTGATTTGCTGAATACATGTTCTATAATTACCCTCACTCAATTAGATTCAACCAAAAAAAAAAAAAAAGAAATATTGGCCTGAAAGAGAAATCTATACCAAAACATATTTGCTCATTAAAATCCTACTTATTGTAAACAACAACCTCAAATAATAAGGCAGAGCTTCATGGCATTTAGGAATCCATGCAATCCTCAAAGAGCTGTAGTAGCATGGGCACCACAGCCACCAAGAGGGCAAATGCGTTTCCTTTTGCATTAAAACTGATTCACTGATTGAGCACCTGCTTTGAGCCAGGTATGCTAACCACTAAGTATCTAATTATGATAAATACAGATATGGTCCCTGTCCTCACTGGACTTACAGTTCATTTGGGAGAAAGAGGCACTGAGTAAGTAAACACAACCAAATTACTATTTTAAAACATGGTCAATCTAGGAAGGAAAACCAGGTACTACTTAAAATAATAGGGAATTATCAGGGGGCTTTAGATTAGGTGGTCAGGAAGGCATCTCTGAGGAAGTGACATTAAGTGATGTTAAGTGAAATACGAATAAAATTTAGCCAAGAGAGTAAGAGGAATCATTTTGAGCAGGGGGGAAAAAAGTGTATAAGACAGTCCCATAGGGAGGAGGAAAATGAAACTTTAAGGAATAAAAACCAGCGTAGCTAGAGTATTGTGATTGTTGACAAAGACTCTATCCTTGACCAAATTTTAGTCAGGCTCCTCTGAATCCTTTTCCCAATTAGGCCTTGATCTCTGGGCTTCCAAGTGTGTCCATCTCTGCATTGCAGTTTTAGCAAGAATACTGTCAAATGGGTTTATCCAGAACTCCCCCACCCTGGATATCTGATCAAACTCCTCATAACCCCACCCTTGGTATCTGATCTTCCTGGCCTGTCTTCACAAAGAATCCTACTGAAGTCTGTTTAACCAGAATTTCCCCTTTCCCTTGACATTTCCCTTTATTTTCTATCCACTGATTCCCAACCTGCCCCTTGGCTATAAATCCTCACTTGTTCTTGCTGTATTTGGAATTGAGTCCAGTTCTATATTGAGGTCTCCTTTCTCCTATTGCAATAGTTCCTGAATAAAATATGTTTTTACCACTTTAACTACTGTCTAGTTCTGGTTTTCCTTGACACTGCATGGAATGACAGCTAGAGAGGTAAACAAAGCCAAGCCACAAGGGACTTTGTAAGCCTCTAGAAGGACTTGGGATTTGAAACATTTGCATTTACTGGAATGGAGAAAAGACTAAAAGGCAGACAGGATATGGAGGCAAGAATAAGACTTCCATTTTGGACATTTAAGTTTAGAAGGGTTGTGAGTAACTCAAGCGGTAGTTTCAACTAGGAAGCTGGTCAGAGTAACCTGGAGCTCAGAAGGGAAGTCTAGACTAAAGCTATAAATTTGGAACCCATTAGCATTTGGATGGTACTTAAAGCCACAGGAATGGGTGAGCAGGAAGAGTGCCTAGGATTGAAAACCTAAAAGTTAAGCAGAAGAGGGGTGAAGGAGTATAAATGTAACTAAAATGTGGAAAAAAGAGAAAAATCAGGAGAGCAGTGACATGAAAGCAAAGAAAAGATATAGTCTCAAGAAGGAACAGATGGCAAACCACGTGAAATGCTGCTGAGATACCATGTAATTGTAGCTGTCTGGAGTACCACGTAGGCAGAATGTTTTGACAAATGGATACTCAGCATGAGTGAGTGCTACACCTGATTAGTAATATCTTCCTTCAGTGGCAGATATGATTCTAGTGACAGACACGCCAGGTTTACCACCCTTGAAAATGAATAGCCCAAATAATTGGTCTTAACAATATATAAACTATCAGACTCTTTTAATCAAAACTAAGTACTTACTACTCATTTCACATTAAGTACCATTAACATACCTGAGAAGTACACTGAACTCAAGATAGGTAAGTGTTAGGAAATTATACAGTATTTCTTAAACACTAACATAAAAGCATAAAATCACACCTCAGAAATTGGTATCTGTTTTGCAGGAGAACAGACTAAAGAGAACATAAGCTTTCATTTTTCGGAAAATTCAAAACTTTCATTTTACCCATTGCAAACTAGGATACAGTCTTATGTAGCTACCATTTCACAATTATAACCGGCAACCAAAGCCAAATGTTATTACTTAATATTTCCATACAGAGTTTTACTCTGAAGTTTTATACTTAGGGAATAAAGAGTCCAAAACTACTGTTCTCATCTGACATTAATTTCCCAATTATAAAAAGCAAAATCTTAACTGCCCAGTTTTCTTAAGAAATATTATTTTTATTTAGTCTAATTTCAGTAAAGCTACAGTAAAGAAAATTTAAAGCATGCTTCTGTTATAACCTAAAATCCAAGCACTTAACTTTAAACAGTTCTCAAAGTATTGGCCAGGGACCTCTACAGGATTAGAGGGAGGCTCCCAAGACCCTTTCAGGAGGTTTGCATCAAAACCATCTTTATAATAATATAAAGACATTATTTACTGTTTCATTCTCTCATGAGCATACAGTGAGATTTACAAGAGGTATATGATAGTATAATGATATTAATATCGTCGATCTATCAGCTACGTGTATCTTCATATTTTAAACATTTCTTAGTTTTCATTTATAACACATAAATATTATAAAGAAAACCCCATAAACAAAAGCTCTTTGGAGTCTTTAATAATTTTTAAGAGTGTAACAGGGTCTAGAGACCAAAAATTTTGAGAACTACTGCTCTAAGTTTCTTTATAGCCATTATTTGGAATGAGTTTAAGCTTACCCTGACAAAGTATCGCATGATCTTGTTCTGGAAATCTCCAGGAGGTAGCAATAAATACAGTAAGACTTCACACAAATCCCTTAGGAATCCTAAAAATAGAAAAAGCAGCTATAATAACATTATAAAATATAAAGTTTTCACCTATTCTTGATATAAGATACGTAAGAAAAGCAGAAATAAGCAGTTTCCTGGTTACATTGGCTTATTATTTATTAATTAGTATACATCAGTGTTCATTAAAAATTCCATCATTGGTCTCTAAATAGCTATTCAGCAACCAAACTAATATTTTTTTAATTTTGCTGTTTTAACCAGTTTTTTTATCATAAAAAAACTTCAATTATGAAAATGTTTTTCCCCAAAACAGTTTTAGATGTACCATGTATTTTGCACTTTTACCACACATTAATTATCTTTGCATACTTAAAAGTTATTTGCACATTTAAAAATATACTTGTAATTATTATTTTAAGAAAAAACTTCTACTATCTCAGCAGGCAATAACAAAGGAAAAGAGGGCATGCTCTTCTATTTTAGTGATTTAAGAGAGCTCAACTTACATAAAAGTACCCCACATCAATGTATCTATTTCTTACATTCTTAGTTATTACAGGTGACCCTTGAACAACAACAGGTCAAGTACTGTACATGGATATATCTATTTCTTACATTTTTAGTTATTACAGTTGACCCTTGAACAACAATGGGTCAGAACTGCTCAGGTCCACTAATACATGGATTTTTTCCAACACTGGAAAATTCACTGGAGATTTGTGATAACTTGAAAAAACTCACAGATGAACTGTATAGCCTGGAAATATTGAAAAATTAAGAAAAAGTATGTCATGAATGCATAAAATATGCATAGATATTAGTCTGTTTACGTTAATAAACATATGTTTATATTCACATTATCAGTAGGGCTTCCAGTCAGCAGCAGGCTATTAATAGTTGAGTTTTGGGGGAGTCAAAATTTACACACAGATTTTCATCTGAACAAGGGTCAGCACCCCAACCCCCTCATTGTTCAAAGGTCACTTGTATTACATAACAGTGCTAATGAACCAACAATGAAAAACTGAAGTGTATAATAAATGTAAAAAGAAAAAAAAGGAAAAAGAAGAAAGTAAAGGCAAAGGAAATAAAAAAGTTTAACACATTTCAAAGTCTAAGAAAACAATTTCCACAACTAAAAAAGCTTTTCGGTAGTTGTTCCTATGCTGACACTTCCTGGGAATAATATGATACTGTTAATTTTAAAATGTGCAAATTAACAAAAACTTATAGTTATAAAACTGGAAAAAGACAATATCCTCAGCTAAAATTTGTCTGGTCTGAACTCCTATCTGAACTCCTACAATTAAGACAAGTCCATTCAAATTTATAAATTTTATTTGAAATCATTATAATCATTGTCCTAGAAAATATTTTAGGGTAGCAGGTATACTCTTAAAATAGAAATAATAAATTCAAGGGCAAAAGAAATTACTATACATCAAAAAGGTAAATTTTCAATTGTAGAGTGTTTGTGCTTGCCATATTTTAAAAGAAAACAGGTCAAATTTTAAAGATAACCTTTAAAAGAGAAACAGAACCTAACTACTACTTTAAATAATTAAAAATTAAAATAAAATAAATTGTGCCTTTACCATGCTACCCTGTCCTATATAAGAATAATCTGATCCTTAGATTTGTTCACTGGTTCTCCTAACTTGTCTCTAAACAGTTACTATCCTCAAAAGAGTTATAATGAAAACAAAACCTTCTTCATCTTTGGGAGAAGTGCACACTAGATCACGGCAAACTTCCTTCTCCATTTCAACTTCAACTTCAAAGAAGGTATCTATAAGATCTTCTGCTGTACCTGAGCAAATAAAGAAACAATTCAAGATATACAAAATGATAAAGGAAAACAGACTTTTAAATCCTAATTTTCAAATGGAATAAAGACATTACCTTTTACTTGATCATCTTTCTCTGTTATTTTCTGTTGAGCCTTTCGGAATACACGTAGATGTGTGCCAAAATCATCTACAATGCGTGTAGTAAAATAAGGTTGCCAGTCTATTTCTTTTGACCTTATAGAAAACATATTACATAAAAAGTATTATATAAATGCTTTGCCAAAAAAAAAAAAAGTTCATTTTAATGACTACTGACAGACAATATACTTATCAGAGACTGCAAATTTATACTTAGATTTTATTATTTATCATTATTACATCTTAGCACTCTGTTTTAAAAAATCCAAAGTATATCAAATCTACTTCACTAAGTCTAATGATATTATTTGCATTATTTTATGTGCTAAAGCTTAAAAGTACTATCTAAATGCTTAAATAGGAAAAGAAATTAATTTTTTCTAGTTAGATCTGAAATGAGTCTAACAACAGGTATATAACATTACTTCTCACCCCCAACATACGAATACATAAGAGATTCAGAATAGTTTTGCTTGCTTTTAGGCATGTTTCAAACATTTCTTGGTTTCTTCTGAACTCTTTCTGAATTCTCCACATTCTTCTTTTTAGCTGTACAACCCAAATTCTGAAGCAAATACCTCTGGAATGAACCTGGCTGATTTGCATATACTAGCACTTAAAAACATGGCCATTAGAAATAATATCACACAGAAATGGTTTAAAGAATGATGTAAAATATCACATGTACAAAAGCCTTTAGAATACCCATGAAAAAGGTGATTACTAATTTTATGAAGTTATCTAGTACTCTATCTCAAAAGTAACAGACCTCAAGAAACACTACTTTTAGTACACCAGTGAAACAGATGACAAATAGAATATATAACACAAAAACAATTTACATCGCTCCTTGGATTGAGTAATATTTTTGAATAAACATTTTTTCAATGCTGTTTTTCTTAAAATAGCACTAAAATTAATTCCCCCTTTTAGGAACATATCAAGTATAAAACAAAGAGTCCATTCATGAAGGTGTTGGGCAGTAAGGAAACCAAAAAAATATACCATAAGTCATTATGATAATTACCCACACTTGTATAACAAAAAAAATCTAGTGAAGAAGTTGACTTGATTTCTGCCACTTTCTGAGAAAAAATTTTACAGAGTGATGGTGATGGCACTGAAAAAGTAACAGATGGCAGTTTTCAAATGAAAACACAAGCATTAACACTCATATACTAATTTATTTTAAAGAGACAACTATGGTTTGTTGTATACATGCAAAGGAAAAGTAAACTGTAACTACATGAATACCAAAACAAATTAACATAAAAAGATATCTCTGAGGCCAGGCGCACTGGCTCACGCCTGTAATCCTAGCACTCTGGGAGGCCGAGGTGGGTGGATCGTTTGAGCTCAGGAGTTAGAGACCAGCCTGAGCAAGAGCGAGATCCTGTCTCTACTAAAAAAATAGAAAGAAACTAGCTGGACAACTAAAAACATATAGAAAAAATTAGCCAGGCATGGTGGCACATGTCTGTAGTCCCAGCTACTCAAGAGGCTGAGGCAGTAGGATCGCTTGAGCCCAGGAGTTTGAAGTTGCTGTGAGCTAGGCTGACAACACGGCACCCTGGCCGGGGCAACAGAGTGAGACCATGTCTCAAAAAAAAAAAAAAAAAAAGATATCTCTGAGCCCAGGGATCTGAGGACTGGCTAATTAACATTATTTACAATATAAGAGCCATGCATATAAGTATATAACTGAACTTGGTAACAACATTCAGTCTCAACATAAAACTTAAAAACTGAAACCTAGCAGTCTCTAGAATCCTTTGCCATTAGCTCATTTAATCCATAAAAATGTTATTCTAACAAATTTAGAAGAAAACAAAATATAATTTTTCAAGTTACATCTGTTCTGTTTCATAGTACAATGCTATTTAATTTACTGAAATTTTCAAACAAAATAAAATTTACCAATTTTAGAAGGCATTTTAAACCCAATCTTGATTCATTATAGAGGATGTAATGACATTTGAGTAAATTTACCAAGCAATGAAAATACATAAAATTTTAAATATAGTTTTATATTTTCAATAAAGATGTATGTTGAGGGTGGAGGAAATAAAATAGGTATTCTATAACTCTACCCAACGTCATTATTTTCTTTCTGCTTAACCCATTTCCACTGACTACCTGCAAATATAATATAAATCTCAATTCAAGGAGCTTTCTAGATTAAGAATACTGTGTTTCTTTCCATTTATATTAGAAGAATATATATTGGGCCGGGGGCGGTGGCTCACGCCTGTAATCCTAGCACTCTGGGAGGCCAAGGCGGGTGGACCACTCGAGGTCAGGAGTTCGAGACCAGCCTGACCAAGAGCAATACCCCGTCTCTACTAAAAATAGAAACAAATTAGCTGGCCAACTAAAATATATATGGAAAAAATTAGCCGGGCATGGTGGCGCATGCCTGTAGTCCCAGCTACTCGGGAGGCTGAGGCAGTAGGATCGCTTAAGCCCAGGAGTTTGAGGTTGCTGTGAGCTAGGCTGACGCCACGGCACTCACTCTAGCCCGGGCAACACAGCAAGACTCTGTCTCAAAAAAAACAAAAAAAAAAAAAACAAGAGTATTGGTAAAATTTACCAGATAAATGAAACATTCACAGACCCAACAGTGAAGCATATTAAAACTGTGTGGAAAAAATTAACATGAAAGTCACAAATGAAACTTTAATAATAAGAATTTATTAAATATTCACCATTCCATCATGTACGAACTATGATGTTAAGCATTAGTTTCAAGATCATGTCCAAAAAACAGTGGCTGCCTAAATAATGTTATCTATGGTTGAAAAAACAATCATTTTATTTATGTCATGAGGATGCAAAGAATAGAAAAGAAAAATAGGCAAATGAATTTATTTTTTTAAAAAAGTCATTCTAGATATCTTTATTGCTGATTACCAAATGTTTCTATCTCTGGCTATATAGTAATATATGCCTATTTTGTAAAATGTAATTTTCTTCTTCAGTTTTTCTCAATTAGCTGTAAAAAGCCATAAACTCACAATCCAAAGATCACTGCTAATATTTTAGTTTATTTCCTTTTAATGTCTTAGCTATGCAAACATGTTTATAATTTTTATACAGCTGAAATCATATAGCACATACTTTGTATGATTTTGATTCTGTTTCCTATATATCTAATAATTCATCTTACATATTTTAATGGCTACAAAATTGTCTATTCCAGGGGTCAGTAAACTTTTTCTCTGAAGAGCCAATTAGCAACTATTTCAGGCTTTGAAGGCCACATTATTTCTGTTACAACTGGTCAACTCTGCCACTGTAGCACAAAAGCAGCTATAGAAAAAAGGCAAACAAATTAGCATGACTGTCCAATAAAACTATATTGACAAAAACAAGAGGCAGCAGCACACTCAATAACAAAATGACAAGTAACCAAATTTAAAAATGGTGAAAGAATGCAAACAGACATTTCTCTACAGAAGATATACAAATGATCAATAAACCATATGGAAAGGTGCTTCAAAATATTAGCTATCAGGGAAATGGAAATCAAAACCATAATGAAATACCACTTTATACTCACTAGGATGGCTATAATCAAAAAGACAGACAATATAATGTTAGCTGTGGGGTTGTGAAAAATAAAAAAATTAAAAGACAGACAACAATAACTTAAGTGTTGGCAAGGACGTGGAGAAATATGAACCTTCATACATTGTTGGTGGGAATGTAACAAAGTGTAGCCAGTTTGAAAAACAGTTTGCGGTTCATTAAAAGATTAAATACCATGTGACCCAGAAATTACACTCCTAGATATATACCCAAGAGAAATGAAAACATATGTCTCTCAAAAATTTCTACACGAATGTTCATAGTAGTATTCATCTCATCGAAAAGTTAGCAACAACTGTCTATCAACTGATGAACAGATACGCAAAATATGGTCTATCAGCTCAATGGAATATTATTCAGCAATAAAAAAGAATCAGTATTATTAATAAATGTACAACATGAATGAACCTTGAAAACATTATGGTAAATGAAAGAACCAGTCCCACAAGACCACATATATTATTTCATTCATACAAAATGCCCAGAATAGGCAAATCCAGAAAGAGAAAGATTAGTGGTTGCCTAGAAGCTTAAGAGAATACAGAAGTGACTGATAATGGATACAAGGATTCTTTGTGAAGATATTAAAATATTCTTAAATTGATATTGATGAAGGCTGCTAGAGCCATTGATGTTAAGTGGGTGGTATGTACAGTTTGTGGATTATATAAATATATAATTATTATCCCCTGGTCTATTTTATAGATATAAAAACATTAACTTATTTCCTCTTCTTTTAAACATGTAAATAGTTTCAAATTGTTCATTGCTCTACTTTAATATGACAATAATCATCTTTCTGAGAAATGTCAGTTTTGAGCTAAGTTTTCAAATGGCAAAGAATATAAAATGGGAAAAAAAAGTGTAAAACTTAAAAAGAGTATACTCCCTGTCATTCCAAAAACAGTTACATCATTAGTAGCATAGCCAGTGAATCCTGGAAGTTACATATCTAAACCTCCTCCCCACCTGGGAAAATCCTTCAGGAAGGAACACAGTGGCATTAGAATTTATTGCCTTTCCTCTAATCTTGGGGTTAAGGAGAATAGAGATGAAGGAATTTGCTAACCACATTTCACTTTCAAGAGCAACAATGAGGTTCCTTGTTCATTTGAATCTACTTACAGTTTCTACCATACTATCCTTATCTTCTTTGTTATGACTGTTTCCTAACATGTCCTTCATCTCTACCTATCCACATATACCCATTCTTGAAGATCAGTTTTGGCCCATGAGATCTTCATCAGTTACTCTGGTCCACCCTACATGACAAATTGCTTCAGTACCACACAAATGACTACTTTATTTCTCTCTGTTTCATGTACCTTAATTTTATCCTCCCCACTTCCTGCAAAAAAGCTAAGACAAGATCAAAGAATCTACATATATAACCTAGGAGAATAATAAGCAGTAGCAACAGTAACAGCAAAGTTAACATTTCCTGAACACTTACTATGTGCCACATGATGGAGGCACAGAAAGTCAAGTAACTTGCTCAAAATGTCATTTATTGGTTGATGAATACTTTATGGAATGTTTGGTCCACATCATCTCATTTGTCCCTTAGAACTCTGAGTATGTTACAAGTATTACTGTTTTACAGAGATGTTCAGAAATTTTATTTTAGGTACACTGTAACTTAATGGTATAGGTACAATTACAATATAGACACTTAGCCCAGGGCTCTTTATCCTATGTCATAATATCTTACTTAAAGAGAATAAAAATACACAGAATATCAAAGATTCATCCCCTGAAGTTCCAGACTAATTCACACCCAGGTTCCCCAGAGAAGAACTCAAGGGTGCTCGAGAAAAATGTCCTTCCCCAAACTGCTACTGGAGTAACAGGTACTAATGCTACTAATAAAATGATATTGCTACAATGTACTCCCTTCACATGTGATGTCATTTAATCCTAATAACAACCTGATAAGGAGATATGAATTATTATCCCCAGATTTGAAAAATTTATGTGTTTTGCCCATTTGAGGCCATGGAGCTTAATAAGTAACAGAGCTAAAGCTCAAATCAAGGACTTCAGACTCTCATCCTTTTCTTCCCATTTTTACTCAAAATTTACCACTTCATTTTATGCTGACATTCTCTGATTCTTTCTCAAAGTTGATGAATAAATGTAAAGATTAGAAATCAGTGGTTCTTAGTCTTTTCTGGATTCACAGGACCTTTTTGAAAATCAAATCTATGGAAGCACTCTACAGGAAAAAAAAAACACAGCTTTGTACACATTTTCAGGTTTGTGGACCCGTTAGGAGCCCTATACAAGACTGTAAGCTGAACAAAAGAACTGATAAGTTATGCTCCTGTCATATGCTTCACAGTGCACAGTACACAGAAGGATTGAATAAGAATTTGAATGACTGTAAACAGACCAAATTTTCTTGATACTGGCACTGGAAAAAGTCAGGGAGCCTCTGGTAAGATGTATATTTTTGTAGTAATAGAAAAAGCCAATGTAGAAAAATCATTCACAGAAAAGGCACAAAATCAACAAACAATCATTGAGTCTTACTTTAGGCTAAAAAGGCTTTACCTGATATAATTTTTTAGCCTCAAAGCAGTCTCTAAAGTACTTATCATCAGTTTTAGTTTGTCAAAAACTTAAGTAAATGGCCAAAGATACAAAGTCAGATCAGTCTAGAAGAAACCTAGCTTTTCTAGTTATCACCTAAATATTACGCTTGATAGCATAGACTGTTACAGAAAGAAAAACAAAAAAAACTTAAGACATGAAGTGAAAAGAAAAAGTGACTCACAGGATCAAAAATAGGGAAAGCATTGCAACAGTGGAAAAGAAGGGCAGGAAACTAAGATGAATAACCTAGATCATAATATATTTGATGGGGAATGGGAGAAAGAACACAAGGCTGTTCATAACAATCTGATTCTAATTCCAATTCTAATAACATTAGACTAACCACTTTAATGTTTCTGGAACTTAGCTTTCCTCATCAGTGAAATTATGAGCATTGGACGGTATAAAAACTTAAATTTCTAAATTCTTTCACAATTTTCAAAATGCTGTCACAGGTATTATTTTCATTTCACTCCACTGAGCAGGGACTTTGTTTTATTCCCTGTTATATTCTCAGCACCTGGCTTGTACAAAGTAGGCCCCAAATATTAATTGAATGAATAGATGAATTTGATCCTGACAATTATTCTGTGAGGAACGCAGAACAGGGCAGGTATTATATTATTATACGTATTTTACATATAAGAAAAACCAAAGTTCAAAGAGTTTAAAACACTTGCTCACAGTTCCACAGCTAAGAGGTAGAGCCAGAATGCAAACTCAAGTCTTCAGATTACTAGTTCAAATTTCTTTCCAGGTCTAAAATTTGTTACATTTTAATGTACTTTTAAACAGTCAGGAACAAGAATAATGAACTCTTCTTATTCTCACTCTTTCAAAGAAAAAAATATCATTAGGATAGTGTTATTATAGAGAGCAATGCATGAATAATTATTCACAAGAGTTCACCAAAAGAATATCTAACACTCAATAATGTTGCATATGAAATAAAAGAGATAAAACCCATTTCTGACCTTCTCTGATTATACCAATTATATTTTCTGTGTTCCACAATGAAACTTCATCTATAATTCTGGCTGGCTACTTTGCAAATGCTTGCTGCTAATTATAAGGGAGAAGGAGTGCAAATCTATCTCTATAACTAAGGTTATTGTTCAAACTATAAACTTTGTGCAGGGCTCCCCAATGACCTGAGGTTGAGAAACACATCCCATCCCCTACCCCCAGTCTAGAATTTTAGGATCAACTGAGTTATAGAGGAAAGCTCCTGAGAGGGCAGCATGAGCTGGAAATACCTATCAACATAGAACAGAAAACACAGTAACAGCCCTAGGCAAAGCTCTATTCTCCAAGACTCTCAGAATCACAAGATTGTATTAAAAGAAGCTAAGTGGGGAGGGAAAAGAGCTGGCTGAAGAATACTCATGACCATGGCATGCAGCATCCTGCCTTGAAAATATAGGCTAGTAGAGAAATGTATGCGTGTGTGTGCACGTGTGTGTGTGTTGGGTAGCAAAATTTTTTAATTAAAAAAAAAAAGCCTGCAAACTCATCTAAACAAGAGCCTTTCTTTCAGAAATAAATAATTTCTAGAGCATTTGCTTTCAAAAATTAAAATGAAAGTCAACACAATCTAAATAAATATGAAATAGCCCCCAACCAAAAAAATCAAGTAGTTCAAGTACAAGGATATAGGCCAAAATACTTTTGTCATATGGGAGGTAGTATATAACTGGTTTGTAAAGCAAGAATTTTATTATATCTCACAAGAAAATTTTCTTAAAACAAACTTCTCAAAATATATGTCTCTTCTGAAAAAAAATAAACTGGATATTCTCCACTGACTTATGTTCCTTTGGTTCCTTCTCCTCCCTCTAGGGGGACTTTCATTAGGTAGGTGCCAAAGTTAAGAGAACAGTTATACTGAAACTACAATGGGGAAGAGCAATTATACTGAAACTAATCTATTTCCATAGTAGTCAAATAAAATAAAAGTAGTCAAATAAAATAATAGCCTGGGGAAAGGGGGGGGGGGAGTATTATCAATTAGGGGGGTAAAAAGGTCTTGAAAAGCCACCTGATTTGGACCCTGAGGAAAAAACTGGCATAAAGACTGAAAGAGCAGGGCTTAATCAAGATAAATATTCTGTAAAAACCTCAAATCTGGGGTAATTTAAAAGTTTTAAGGGATCTAGTTCTATAATCTGGGAGTTATCCCACAATAATAATTTTCTGTTCTACTTACCTTTTAAGAAATAAGTCCCCCTCCCATTGGAAAGTTATTTTCCCTATTGGTACAAAAAATATACCTAAATTTTTCTGTATAAATACAATATTGTATCCTTACCTAGTAGCAAACTGAATGAGTGCATTTTGAAGAGTCTGTCTAATTTCAAGAAGAAAAGATTCATCATCACTTAATGTATAATACCAGTACTGGACATAATCCCTCAAGGAAAACTGGATAACCTACAACAAAAATATTGGACAAAAAATATTACTTTTTAGGATTTAAAAAGTAACACTGGTAAACTAAAAACTAACATGATTATTTGCCAATTTATATTTACTCTCTACATACTAAATTGTGGTGTTAAATATCTGCCTTCATTACAAAAGCATCAACATGTTAAAAAACATTTCAAAAATTTTTAAATTACTTTGGTATCCCAACTTACCCATTGCCCAAATTTTTTAAAAATGAAAATATTATCTATGGCCAAGTCCCATCCAAATTTGGGTAAAGATAGAGTTTACATAAAAAATAAATTTTCAATCCTATAATAAAGAATTCTAATCAGTTTGAAGGAATGAGATGAGAAATAACGCTGATGGACCCTAATTCTCAAAAAACTCCAGTTTTTCCAAGATTATATCATCAGATCCTCTGCAGTCTAATTACAAAATGATATAGGAATTCACTTAATTTTACTAATACCTTTGATACTGCCAACAGTATTCAGCTAGACAATACGTAGCAAACAATTCAACGTATTATTTACAAATCAAATAAAATATGGGTTCATTTATAAAATAAATGTTACAATTTTAAAGTACACATTTTTATAATGATCATATAATCAAGTTTGGGGGGAATAATTCTTTACCTAACTCTAATTTTTGAAAATTTTTGAATCAAATCAGGTATTTCATTTCCATTTTTAAAAAGTAATAAAACTAGTAGAAGAGTCTGTCTGATTTGCCAAACCACTAAGCTTGTTCATCAGCAAAAGCCTTATACTTTAACTATACAATTATTAGAAACACTATCAAATATGTCAACAAAAACTTTTTTTCTAAATGCAATTTCAATCAAAAGCCTTTCATATTAAGTAAACCATTTCATAATAAGTGAGTTAATAAGACAGTACCTTCAAGTATAAAATTCAAGGATAATATCATGAAGTTACAGTGCATTATTTAAATAGCAAAAAGCATCTCAGTATTTTCAAAAGAAATACACCTGGTACACAATATATGGAATTCAAACACCACATACTGAAACTCACTTGCTGGAGAGGTTCATCAATTATATTGGCACCCGTCAATCTTCTATCGATCTTAATAGTCCTGGCTTCCCGTTTCATCTCTTCTAAGCACTTAAAAGAAACCATAATATTTTATGATAAATGTACAGGTATATCGTTGCCATATTTCAATGAGACTTGAACACTTTAAAATTAGTGTTTCATGTGAGCCAGATTAATAACTATCTTTATTGGACACTCTTCCTCTTTCCCCTCCCTCTTCCCAGCCCAAAACAGTATACCAGCTGCCAAAGGAATATATTTTTAAATTGATTTTATTTAGGGATCGTTTTTGGCAACTAAGGAAAATGTACTTCTCTACTTCTTAGCCTTCAGAAAGATCAGTAGCCTGAAAATAGTGATGAAAAGTAGAAGACTCTTAAAAATATAAACCAAAACATAAATATATATAAAAAAAATACATGCTTCAAGTTATAACATGAAACCACTAAGATTTTTTTCATAAAACATATGTATAAATCACATTTTAGAAATAAATCAAAATCACTATTTTATACCATCTACTAAAAATGGATTATAAAGACTTAACCAGTTTTGACTATGATTTATTACTGTTAATTATTTTAATTCTTAAAATATTTCCCATTCTCTGTAAGTACCACTCCAGTAAATGTACATTAAAAACGGCTAAGAAATGGTTCAAAAAAGATAATTTCATTATGATTTTTAAGCAAACTCAAAGAATACATATTAACAGGAGTCCTAAAAGAGGAGAGAAAAGTTTCAGATTATAAAAAAGTTACAAGTATTAGAAAAAATTAGTTTATCACTATGAAAGGCAGTGGGACTGAAATTCTTTTATTTCCTTAATGCAAAACTATATTATATATTATTTACCTCTACATCTCCTACATTTTAGAATATAATGGACAAGTTAATAACTGTAAAGTTAAGTTACTAGCCAATTCCCAGCCCTTTGTCTCTCTTTAAACAAGATGAAACCCCCTCAATCCCACAAGAATCAAAGGCTTTGCAAATCTGAAGCCTACCCAATTCCAATTTATTTACAGAGTATGATATTGAAAAAAATGGAAAAATAGCACCATTTGAGATGGTAAAAATTTGGCCTGAATTATTAAAACTAAAGAAACTGCATATCTAATTGCAAGCTATATTTTTTAAAGTAGTTAAAGTGTCCATTTTTCCCCTCTGGTTCCTATGCAATTTATTTCATTCAAAACAGAATATTCACAGACATTCTTACAAAGCGTATGCATGATGCTTTCAAATTCTGTGTTTAAGACAGCAGGAAAAACACTAAAATTAAACTAACCAATTTCTATCTTTTCCTCAAATCTATATTCCTACTTTTTACCCTAAGAAAGTTTTCAAGGTGACTTTTTAAAATTTATTTTCTAAGTGTGATTGAAACATCTTCCATAAGCATTAAAGAATCATAGGACAATCTGTCAAGCCATATATAGATGATCACATTATTATTATTGCAAAGAACTGAACTTTGAGGTTTTATATTCTGTCACACTATTTACCTTAGGAACCCCAGTTGATGTTGGAGGAAGAAATGAGTGTTCACACTGTTCTAGGTACTTCTCTGAGTTTGTTTTTCCAAATAGGAGAGTAACCACTAAACCCCTATAAAAAAAAATTTAATCATAGATATAAAACGATTTTTCTTTAATTTAATACATCTATTTCCAAATATGCTTTTCAGAGTTCATAAAATGGCTTATCATTCACTAAAAAGTCAGTTTGTGATGTTGGAAAAGCAAGAAATTGATAGATTTTTTGGTATATTCTTAAGTTTAAAACAACTATAAACGTTTTGTGAATTATACAATAATGCTTTTCAAAGTTTTAATCAAATATATTTCATAAAGAATCTCAGATGACATTTTCAAACTTGAGAAAAATCAGCCCTCATTAAATAAGTAGGTTAGCTAATAACCAAGGATAAAGACAAATGAGATTTAAATCTATAGCTAAATGACCTAATTCTATAGTTCTGTTAATTAAGGTGAAGTATTAATATTAATTTAACTTGCCACTATGAATACAGAGTAAACAAAAGCTACGAAGACAAAAAGATCCAATTTATGATTTGTTTCAAATAAGGCTAGAATTAAGGAAAGAAATATGAATGTATCCCAAAAAGGTTATTTTTTAAAACAATTGTAGGATCACATAAGATAAATTCTGGTTCAGAACTCTTCACTGTAAGTATTAAGTAAATGTTATCAATATTTCCTATATTTAAAATTCACCAATAAAGCTAAGTGCTGGAAATCTACAAAAAAAATTAAATTTTAATCTTATAATGATATTATAGTAATCTTATAAAAATTCAAAAACTGTAGTGACAAGAAGGGAACAGTAAAATTAAATATGATCAGTCTCCACTACTGAAAGGAAGATTCTCTACGTCCTCTGCTTTTTGTGGCTGCCATTTCACTGGTCTTCAGTACAGGTACTATACAGATAAAGTCAAATCAGTTCATATCATTAATTCTTTTTTTGATTTTTTTATAAAAGGTTGACCTCAGAATTATTGGTAAATTTTATCTGTGTTATATCTGATATGATTACTAATATTTAAGTTGGCCCTATATTTCAGTTTTGCCTGGTCACTAAGCACATTTACAGATACAATAAAATGTTTATATTAACATTGTATTTCTAAAAACATCAACATGAAGCAGACTGATAAAACAGCCTTTGCCCACCGTGTACAACAGTAGGAAGGCAAGGTAAAGAACAGTCTGATCTTACAAAGAAACTAATTAATAGTTCACCTGTGAGATTTAACTAAAAATAGGTACTACAAATAATTACATAAACCAACAAATATAACAGAATGCCATGAAATAACCATAATATGGTATTGATAATATCCCACAATAACAAAAACAAAAAAAAATCCTGAGAGGTTTTCTTTCCAAAAATTCTCTTTATATTAAAATACAGGGGTTAGGTTTGACCATAAGCAAAATAAATAATTATCAACATTTTAGATGGGGAAACTTGCAGAACTTAAAATTTAAGTAATAAGTTAGTTTTATTAGCACACACACACAAAAAAGGAAGGGGTTCCACAAAAAAATGTATCCGTTCCAAAAACAATACACCTTTAAAACTTATACAATAAGAAAGCATACTAAAACTAAGAGATGATTTTTAATTACATGAAATGCAATCATTTTACTTATTGATACTTAAAAGCCTACTTTTGTTCTTTAAATTCATTAGACATTAAACTACACTAAGTTACATTAAAGAAGGGACAATCATTCTTCATAACTAGAACCAAAACAAGAAAGATCTGACTCAGGAAATTATGGTATTTGTTGACCATAACTGAGTAACCTAAAGATGCTTAATTAATCCCCCTGGGATGATTCTGGGCAGCAGGCGAGTTTAAGTCCCCTTTTGGTGGCAGTGAGTTTCACTGAGATCAACATAGTCTGGAACAGAACTTCAGATCAATTTATATCATGAACTTGAAATTTTGTGACTCAATATTATCTGAAGAGTTTTTAGTACCCCTCCCACACCCCCCAGTACCCCACCGTACTGAAAAAATTTTATACAACTCTGTTAAGTACCCAAAACATTTTTAAAAACTATTCCTTCATAAATTAGCAGATTCAAAAAGGGGGGGAGCAACAAAAATTCTTATGACTGTAAAATTAATAAACTGATCACTCTTCTCTATTTCCCAAATATTATATGGAGCAGCTTAGTAAAAGAGAAATAATTCTCCACCCTTCCACCTTCCAAGGGCTCCTTCCTTTGCCTTCAATATCCTCCCTTTCTGAAGTATTGGGAAATACTCTGAAATTCTTTTCCTTCACTCTTCACAAGAGCTTATTCAATTAGTAAAATTAAAAGAAATTTCTCCCTTTCAGAAAAACATCTCATTACAAATAATCTCCTTGCAATCAATAACAGTAGCCTTGACCCTGCTGCTATAAAACCATGCAGCTTTTACAGCCATGCTGTGCCCTTAATTTTTGACTGAGGAGTATAATTAGGAAGCCCATTTGGCTGTACATCTGTAAGATCTTCGATCATCTTTATCATCAATAAAGATGTTCTGAACTCCATGTATCTGACTCTTATGACTGAAATAAGTCTAAGCGTTTCAGTACACGGTATAGTATTTAAGCAATATGAAAATACTAAATCTAATATAAAATAGTTTTATAGAGAGTCTTTGACATCACTGCTCAATTTAAATAATTCACAGTTGTTCAACAATCAGTAAGTATACTCCCTATAAAATGACAACATGCCATGTCCTTCAAGCCTGTACCCCAAAAGAAGTGATAGGTGGTAGGTATATTCGGAAGCTAATCCTTCAGTGTCTTATACGGTCTTTCAGGCTGCTGTTTATATATGCTATTCAATTCAGCTAAATCCTCTAAAACCTACAGGCTCAAACAACTCTTCCAAATATCTAGGGCGTCAGAAGATTTTTTAAAAAAAGAACTCATAGGTGTTCATTCCACAACTAATTACATAAATATATCATATAAATACACACACACACATTAACAATAAAATATTCATTTCAGCTAAGCTACCTTGGTGAGAGTGTCCAAATAACAAGCATCTCACTTGTCTATACATTTTCTAATACTTTCTTACAAGCCATGCCTGTATATGAAGCTATAATAAATTATGACTGATCCTCCCTTATAAAGGTTTACCAACCTAAGGGAAAACAAACATTGCAAACCAAATGACTATAAGGAGAAGACTGCAAAATCAGACATTTATTTGAATTCTCTAGGCCACAATGACAACATTCATTAATAGAAATAATTAACATTATTGTTTGAAGTCTAATCAATGAAACAATTTCTATAATGTAAAACTGGTTGTGTCATCTCAATTTAAGTTATGTATAATGGACAAGAAAACTGCAACTTTATTTTCACCAAAAAAAGTTCATATCTTCGGAAACTGAAATTTCATTTTTGAAGATGATTACCCATATTCATAGTACAAATAATAACCATCACTGTTTTTTATTTCTATGAGTATCTTATGTTTACTTTTTTAAAATTTTAGTAAAAAGTTCATATAACATGGCATTCACAAATAAATCACACTCCCATTTCTCAGTCATTTGTTTTCATTTGAACAAGACATGACACATGAATTGTAAAATTATCAATGCGTATACTTACCCACCCACAAAGCAGAGGATATAAAATGCCAAATAAAATATTACAAAGGGTCCAAAGGTTATTAGAAAAAGGACAATGCCAAGGCTTCCCCATCCCCATATGGATAGACTGGCCTGAAATAAAGCAAAAAAATATAAATAAATAAATAATTCTCCATATAAATTAGAAAGGAACTAACAAAACTTTTTATAGTTTTAAATTTCTCCTTTTAAACATTTATGGTTTCAGTAACTGTTAAAATATTTGCTTTTAGAAATGTAAAGTATATTATTGAAAATTTATCTCCAAAAAACAATTTATAAAATCTTTATGTACAGAGATTTATAGCACATCAGCAATGATAAAAAAAGAAAACTAGTGGCAATGCAAAGATACAAGAAGAGAAATAGTTACAAACTGTTAAGTGGAATGCTAGCATGAGAAATATAACAAAGTATTTATTAAAACATTTGCATATTTATATATGCAAAAGTATTTATAAAAGGTTAAGTAGGCTACAAAGTTATACTTATTTAAAATTAATATTTTACTTTAAAACTAAGTCCCAATATAACTACAGCCTAAGGAGCTTTTTTTTTTAATTTAAATTTCAAGGTAAGAAATCCTTCTCTCACTGAAAATAGTGATATTTTTCTTCTACTCAAATTGTGTGCAGAAACTCATACAATTATAATTACAAAAGTTTCAACTTCCAGTTACCAAAATTTACCATGAGCTCAACAAAACATCTCCAAAAAAACTCCATCCTTAAAAAATTAACTATAAAATCCTATTTTGCACAGAATTATATTGTTTTATCCAATAAAAAATACTCCTTTTGTTGAGGGCAAACTGGATTCCAGCAATTTAAGTCATTTTGAATAAATAAATGTATTCAATTCAACAAGTTCCCATATCCATTCGCCTTGCACTGTGAGGTAGTACACAAAGGAAGCATTTGTCCCACTCATGCCATCAAGGAGCATAGAAAGTAATGTCTCACAGGAATGTAACAATTAGACAATGAACCAAAAAAAAATAATAGAAAGCATTATAAGACGCTAAACTGAACAAAATTAATGACCAAAAAACTATAGAACAGACAATAAGTGCCATGGGTTATGAGAGAAAGGAGAACTTTATTTATTCATTCATTCACTAGTCATTGACTGCTTCCTATGTACTAATAAGCACAGCTCAAGGTGCTCAGGATACCACAAGAAACAAAACATACCTTCTTAAGTCTACATTCTAGTAAGAAAGAAACACAAACATGTCCTCCGAAGTTCACGTACCTTTGTAATTTTTTTTCATAATGGGGAAAAAGACCAATAAACAAGTAAATAATACAGTTATATCAGCTAGGCATAAATGCAATGGAGAAAAATAAAGCAACTGCATATGGTCAAAGAAGCTTGAATGATCAGATGACACATAAACAGAAATCTTGGATAAGATTTATTTCAGGAGAATTTATTTATAATACTGAATCTTCCTATCCCAAAATGATATTTTTTTCAATTTTTTCATATCTTCTTTTATGTCTCCCAGTGGAGTAGTTTTGGCTTTTTCTTTTACAAAGGGCTGGTACAACTCTTGTTCATTTGTATTTTATTTTTTTTTATTTTTATTTTTATTTTTTTTATTTCAGCTCATCATGGGGGTACGTAAGTTTAGGTCATATACATTGTCCATGTCCTGCCCATCCCCCCGAGTCAGAGTCCCAAGCGCATCCGTTCTCATTCTCCAGACAGTGCGCCTGGCACTCATCATGTAGTCATACCTCCATCCCCTCCCCCCCCCCACCTCCCCGGGTCTGCACCTTCAAGCATGACCATTCCCCAGAGGGTGCGCAACGCACTCGTCATGTAGGCATACACCCATCCCCTCCCCCCACCCCTCATCCCAGTCTGATATCCAATTGGTATCTTTCCCTGATGTACATTTAGGTGATGATCAGGGAAACCAGTTTTCTGGTGAGTACATGTGATGCTTGTTTTTCCATTCTTTGGATACTTCACTTAGTATAATGGGTTCCAGCTCTCTCCAGGAGAACCAAAGAGATGTCGTATCATCGTTATTTCTTATAGCTGAGTAGTACTCCATGGTATACATATACCACAGTTTACTAATCCATTCGTGGATTGATGGGCACTTGGGTTGTTTCCACATCTTTGCGATTGTGAATTGTGCTGCTATAAACATTCGGGTACAGGTGTCTTTGTTAAAGAATGACTTTTGTTCTTCTGGGTATATGCCCAATAATGGGATTGCTGGATCAAATGGTAGGTCTACTTGAATCTGTTTAAGGTATCTCCATATTGCTTTCCATAGGGGTTGCACTAGTTTGCATTCCCACCAGCAGTGTATGAGTGTTCCTGTCTCTCCGCATCCACGCCAACATGTGTTGTTTTGGGATTTTTTGATAAAGGCCATTCTCACCGGAGTTAAGTGGTATCTCATTGTGGTTTTGATTTGCATTTCCCTGATAATTAGGGATGTTGAGCATTTTTTGATACGTTTTTTGGCCATTCTTATGTCTTCTTTTGAAAAATTTCTATTCATGTCCTTTGCCCATTTTTTGATAGGATTGTTTGATTTTTTCTTGCTGATTTTCCTGAGTTCTAAATAGATTCTTGTTATCAGTCTTTTATCTGATGTGTAGTATGCGAAAATTTTTTCCCATTCTGTAGGCTGTCTGTTTATTTTTGTGACTGTTTCTTTGGCTGTGCAGAAGCTTTTTAATTTAATCAGGTCCCATTCGTTTATTTTTGTTGTTGCTGCGATTGCCTTAGGGGTTTTCTTCATAAATTCTTTGCCTAGACCAATGTCTGTGAGAGTCTTTCCTACATTTTCTTCTAGAATTTCTTGTTCATTTGTATTTTATTATCCTTTTTCCTCATCCTGGCCACTATTATCTTTCAACCAGAGGACAGAATGCCCGTTAATGAAGTTTCTGCTCTGCCTTCATGCTCTCCCCCCTGAATCAGCTGGGAATACTGTTTCACCTACAGAAGTGGTCTCCTCTGACTTTCTTTTAAGAGCTGAAAGTAGGACGTAGCAGTGATTTAGAGTGAAGTACAAAGCAGCCTAGTCCCTCTGATAATACTTCTGCTGAACATCCAGTACCTGATCCACACTACAGTACTGCCAGATGCCCGACTATGGGAAACAGATGCTATTTCCCAAGACTCACTCAACACCTTTTCCATTGACTTCCCCAGAAAACAGTTACTGTAAACTCTCCAGATAACTGAAACCAGACTGTGACCCAGATACTTTATTCAACCTACCTTCTCCAGTGAGATTTGATCTAATATTACCCTTTCTTTGCACAATTAGATTTATGCTTCCAGTCAGTTTTTCAAAGCTAAACATCTTATTGCTTAAGAATATATTCAGAGGTCTTAAAAATAAAACCAAGAGATTGGCTATCTCTGGGGATAAAGCAGCATTCAATTGAAAGACAACACAAAGGGGGGCTTCTCAAATAGTAATGTTCTATTTCTTAACCAGGTGTTTGCTTTAAACTATATAAATGTCTTATTGATTCTTATGTTTGAATCACGTTTCATAAATATTCAAAAAAATCACAATTAGTTGATATGGAGATTAATACAGCAATCACTTAAGCAGAAATCCTCAATTTGTCTAAAAACTCAAGTTTTCAGACCCTTACATGTCTCTTATTACTAATTTGAAAAGGATAAAAAAAATCACCAAAAACAAACTCCTATTCATTCGGCAAATATTTGTGAATACCTACACAGTGCTGAACAAAACAGACATTATCGTCTGTCACATTTTTTAAAAAATCCATGAGAGGATCATTAAGTTTGAGAGGGGTTTTTTTTTTAATTCCTGAGACTAATAAAATTAAAAGTTTCTAATCAATCAAGTGCTCATTTGCTTTGTGGTTAATCTCCTACAACTGTTAACCTTCAAATGTTTACTAAAACATCAGAATAGTGAACTGTCCAAAAATAAACCTGTAGGTTATTCTTAGTGTCTCATAACTATAATTGGCTGATATTTTAACCTTATTATTTAGTGGGATGAATTAAAAACATTCAATCTAACACAACTAAAAATTTTTAGTTCTAGTTATTTCCTAAAATGACAGGATGATAAAATTTAGAGTAATTTTGTTGTAACTCAAAAGCCTTTCATAAATTCAAACTGGTATTACCTCAAAAGTTTCCCTATAATGGAAGACAAGCAATAGAAAAAAATCTACAAGACAGTGATTTACATTAAAATAATCCTTTAAGACTGGGTACAGTGGCTCACCCAGTAATTCTAGCACTGTGGGAGGCTGAGGCAGGAGGATTGCTTGAGGCCAGGAGTTGGAGACCAGCCTGAGCAAGAGTGAGACTTCATCTCTACAAAAAAATAGAAAAATTAGCCAGGCGTGGTGGACAATGCCTGTAGTCCCAGCTACTCAGGAGGCTGAGTTAGGAGAATCACTTGAGCCCAGGAATTTGAGGTTGCAGTGAACTATGATCACACTAGCCCAAGTGACAGACTGAGACCTTGCCTTGAAAAAACAAAATTTTAAATAAAAAAATTACTTGGGCATGGTGGCACACATCTGTACACCTGTAGTCCCAGCTACTCAGGAGGCTGAGGCAAGAGGATTGCTTGAGCCCAGGAATTTGAGGTTACAGTGAGCTACAATAATGCCATTGCACTCTAATACACAAAAGAGTGAGATACTGCCTCAAAAAAAAAAAAAAAGCCTTTAAGGTACTACGATTTTCTTTGCTAAATGCAATAATCAACACTAAAATATCCATGCTGGCCGGTCCCAGAATCACTCACAACCATGAGTTGGAAGAAGTCTTCAAGATCATCTACTATAATATTTCTCAAACTTTAAGGATCTTAAATGCAAATTCTTAAAATGCAGATTATAATCTAGTATGTCTGGGGTAGGGCCTGTGATTTTTTCAAGCTAACAAGCTACCAAAGAACTGTTTAGAACCAAGGACAATTATATATTTATAATTCTCCCTAAATTAATTTTTAGGTCCATAAAACCTTAGTCAGAATTTCAAAATCAAAAAGCTCTGAAAACCAAATTGTACCAAGCATCCTACATACCACATCTCATTTACTCCTCAGAACAACTTACGAAGTAGTCAAGAAGGTAGTGACACAGTGTTCAAAAACTATGGGCTGAGTTAAGACTACCTGAGTTCAAATCTCTCTTTTACTATTTATTAACTCTGTAACCACTACATGCCTTCTCTTCCTCACCTATGTCACGTGGTTACTGTGAGGAGTAAATGAAAGCATGGTCCAGTGGTCAATTTTAGCTTAATCACTATAATGTCTAGTTTAACAATAAGGAAACTAAGGTTCAGAAAAGTTTTAAAGCATTGCCTAAGGTCACACAGCTAATAAAAGTGAGATTTGCTCCTAGGTAAATACTGACTCCTTAACTAACCATATCATTTGTCAGCTGACAATTACCTGAAATTACAGGTATAGTAAGAAAAAAATGTTAAAATCATAAATAATTTATCTAAATATAAATCAGACTAATATACCTCCCAATAATCAGAAAACTAATAAATGAATGTAATAAATTCCTGTTCTGAACATAAACTATATACTTTTTATTATTAGAAAATCAGCTTATCCATGTATACTCTAAATAAATAAATTCAGTTCCAGACAAAGAATTTCAGTTTCAAAGGGTTCAATTTGTTAGTTTGCCCAGATAACCTACACGTATCAGTTTAGCCTTGAGCTCAGGGACACAAAAAGACATTAAAAATAACCTCTGCTTCCAAGATACTAAGAATCAAGAAATCACAACATAAAGGATCACAGACGCCTCCTGACAATAGAAAGCAAGTAGAAATAATTTACCCTTGTGATATTTTATGCCTATCAAGGCATACTGACATTTATCTCATTTGATCCTCATCACAGACATTTGTAATAGGAAAAGGCAGCATAATACAGAACTAAGAAGAGTCAGAAATTACAGATTGCCATTCGTACTTTCTGTACAACCTCTGCAAACTCATTAAACCTCTCTTTGATCCCATTGGCGCAATGAAGGGACTGAGTTGTGAGATCACCTCTCAAGTCAAGTCTAGCTATAGCAGATTAGTTACGCAACTCTGCTCATAATTGCACAGCTAATTATCCTGGCTCACGTGGAGAGTGGGAGTAAGTAGAAACAGTTGTTTTAGAATACACTGTCTGAACTCCCATAGAAAGGACCTTGGACTCTGAGATAAGTCTAACTAGAGTGCGTCAACCACTCTCAGAGTTATATTGACCCAGTATATTTTAATCATTATATGACATAGGGCAACCAAACACATAGGGCTGAGAATTTTAAAGTTGATACTAATTCAATGCCAATTTGTGTTACAGAAGTTATAGATACAAATGTAGATATAGATATATACAGTTCAATCACAAGAGTAAGTAGCCATAAGAAGAGTGGCCTTATTACAAGTATAGCCTGGTTTTCTTCCACCTTATTCTATCTACAATAAGTTGGAAATTCTTCTCCAGGTAATTTCAATAGACTGTGCTCCTGACATGGAACCTTGTCTCATTCAACATTACAGAACAATTTAACCAAGGCCTAGTACATAGAAGCTGCTCACTAAATATGAAACTAATCAATGAATGTACTAATTAAAGAAACGAAATACGGGAAGAAAGGAAAGAGAAGGGAGAAAAGAAAAGGGGAGACCAGGGATAGGCGAAAAGGGGGAAAAAGGGAAGGGCAAATGAAAAAGAAAAGGACCTTAAATTGCAGTGCTCCTCCTCGGCCTCACCTTATAGCTTCAGGCGCACTACATACTAGCACAACTCACACCAAAACCCCACCCTCCTCTCCTCAAAAAAAACTATTCAAGGGTTTGGTCCTCATTCTCCCCTGGGACAGACATATAAAAAATGATGTCCTTTTAGCTGGCTCAACATGCCCTAATACCAACCTGTCTGCATCACTACTTCCTCTTGGGGGATCAGCCACTCAGGGATCGGTCAATTGGCCCAAAACCCCTCTTTTCATGCTCCAATGACAGGAGAATAAAGATTCTCTTCCATTCAACCCTATTTAAGGTACCTAGTATATCCTTGTGAGGATGGTTAAAGACTCGAGACACAGTACAAGTTCTCTTTTCTTTTTTTTTCTTTTTTAATTCAGGATATCATAGGGGTACAAACATTTTGGTTACATGTAACGTGTTTGCCTCACCCAAGCACAGTACAAGTTTTCAACTCAACTGTTGAGCCAGGAGGGACAGAGAGCCTGTAGAAAGGGTAGAAAACTTAATCAACTACCCTTGTCTCCAAGCTGGCTAAATAGCCAGCAGGCAAAGATGATGACCACTGGATCCTATGAAGTTTGTCATTCCTCTCCCAACTGGGGACTCCCACAATGAGAGGTTATACATACACATAAATGCACACACCTCTATGTATTTTCAATTCTTTGGCAATAGAACCACCTCCTTTATGGCATAGGTATGTTGTTCAACTTCTAACATTTTCAAGAATGAATTATGTACATATATATATGTAGTGACTATTTGAACAAACCCTTCATTTTTTAAAAAAGGCAATAGTTACAGAAGATCATAGACTATTACACGCTAATAGTAGGACTCCAAACATCCAATGATAAAGAAAATGTGAGATAACAGGCTACTACAAATTCAATGTTTTTTAAAAATAGATTCTATCAATTATAAAATTATCTACACACAGTTTAAAATAGCAGATACATTCATCATGTGTATTATTTATTCAGGATACAAACAAGGTTAGGTTGCAGATCCCCTCCCTGCCCTACAACCCATTCACTGGGAGTCACTGAATCAGAGAGAAGCAACCACAATATGAAAAAATCAAAAGACTGTATTTACTGAATGCTTTCCCTGATATAAGAAGAATAATAAGACTATTTAAACTGCGGATGGTTGGGGATATAGACCAAAGAACAATCTTGACAGGCTTCCAGCAAATATTCAAAGCCTCAAATTGCAAAACTACTTTATTACGCTTCCTGAATTTCTGATAAAATTTCTAGTGATATAGTCAAAGTTGAAACAAGTTAATCAAAGGACCTTCCAGAAATAATATTTTCCCACCAGCTATACATATTTTTGTGCTTTATTATTAATAGCTTTCAATAAATAATAAATTTTTTAAAAGATTAAACTTTAAATCTTCATCAAAAAGAAAATATTAGGTTCTTTTATGGCAGATTTTTTAATATTTGAGAAAAAATAGATTCACTTCCTTATATATGTTTTCATTTGCTAAAGGGCTATTTTAAATTTGTTTAGGAATGGGACTGATATCACAAACAACACACACACTGTATGTCACACAAAAAGGAGAGCATTCCCTTAAAAATAATCGAAAGCAATCATTTTAAAGCTGCCAGAGAATAAGACAATTAAATTTCAATTATGTGAGCTAACTATGTGAGCTAACAAAATCCATCAAGATATCAGAAAATACCAGTTTAATTATTCTGAGCACATTGTTTTCTTTGTATTAGCATATTTAGCCTGATTATTTTTCCTAAATTTAATTGCATACTAGTAAAGTATGTATAGCTATTATTCATATAAGAAAGGGAAGGAGCTATAAATACACAAATATTTACTTATTTTTGAAATGTAAGGATACACAAAAACTTATAAAAATGGTAATATATGGGGAAAGTAGGAAATGGGATACAGGGGACAGGGATAAGAGCTACACATCTCTAAAAATAGCCTGTTCCGTAGATCTGATTTTGTAGCAATGTACATATTTTAATTACAAAAACAAACAATTGTATACACTGACAAAGTAGAATAACCACACAGAGAAACTACTCCAAGTGATTTTACAACATTAATTTGTGAATTCTTAGTAGGATATACCTTAAGAACAACAATGAAAAATACCTAAAAAAAAATCTTAAATATTTTATCTTGCAGTAAAAAAATATAGATAGTTCCACTAATATGAATCAAGACTAGTTGGAGGAATGCCTGATTCAAAGTGTGGAGCAGGAAGTAAGTCTAAGATGAACCTGGAGCACCAGAAAGCTACCAAAGACTACTAAGGATATGTCAAGAGGACTCAGGAGACAATCTGAAGAGGTATCAACTGGCTAAACATAAATCAGTAAGAATAATAACTGTAATAGATTGGAACACTTCAAATATTTGAGTTCAGAAGATCCTAAAATACTTTTTAAAAATTTCATTGATCATCTTCGAAGAATGCTAAAGTAACCACACCATAATTTTGAAAAGTGGTATAGAATTAAGCCTTTATCAAGATAATTAAGGAGTTGATGAAAATCCAGTTTCTCTTTAAAGAGATATTCCTTTGTCATTAGGATTCTTTAAAAAAATATTATAAAAAAATACAATGAAATATTCCATATAAGAAATGACAAAATTAGAATATCACTATATTGCATACCTTAATGAATTAGGGGTCTAGTGGTATCTAGCTGCTACAATTGAAAAAGAGACACACAAAAAGAGAGACCAGCATCATATGCCTCATGAAAGAAAAATATACCCCACCATCACGAAAAAGTCTTGCTAGAAAAAAAATCAAACATAAATCTGATTTAGGAAATGCAGAAGACTAAGAAAATGTTTCACCACACTATGGAGATGAACTAAGCAAAATTCAGATTACGGGGAAAAAAACCTCAGCGCAAGGTCATTTGCCCTTATTGTCTTGAACAACAAATGAAGTGCAAAGGGGGAAAGAAGAGAGTCAGGGGAAGGGGTTTGGAGTAAATCTCTAGATTAAAACTGCAACGTGTAAGGTTTATTCAAACAAATTTTAACAAAAATACAGAAGAGGGAGGAGGGGAAGAGGAGGGTGAAATGGGACAGGAAGAAATTTGTTAATTCTAAATATATTCTAAAGATCTGATTATATTAATGAGTTACTGCTTATTTTTTTAGCTGGCAACATGGTATTAGGATTCTGTCTTAACAAAAAGAATCCTTATATTTTAGAAATGCATTATGAAATATTTACAGATGAAATCATATATCTGGAATTTGCTTCCAAACAATTACTGGAGGTAGACAGGGGAGAAAGTAAAAATGGATATAGATGAAATATAATTGTCCATGAGTTAATAAATATCTAGGCAGGGCATGGGCATGGGAAGTTCACTATGCTATTCTTTTTATTTTTAATGTTTGAAGTTTTTCATTAAAATTATTTTTTAAAAAACACAACAATCATAAAATTTACCTGGACAGTAAATACACTTGCATTTAAGTAACCGCCATAGGGAAATAAATAGCCCATAAACATGCTATTAATATATGTTTATAACACAGGAAACTAATTTGGGATTAAAAGTTTCCTATGATTAATTAATAACAGAACAACATGACTTAAGAAAAAGATTCTTTTAAATATGAAACTAAGTAATGAGTTTTAATAGTCTATTTTATGTGTGTACATTTTATATAAAAACTACTGTCCTTCAAAACAATTATTTTGGGGGTTTCATATTGATTTTGTAGTAATTAGACAGGGATGTGTTAGGCCTTACCGATATGCTCAAACTCAAAAGATAAAATATACATGTAACGATCACACAAATGTGGTGCTACAATAAAGAGATTTACAAAGTATTTAGGGAATACAGAAAAGATAATGTCTCCAGAGCTTGAACACTTTTGAAACTCCTTTAAATTGTCTTCAAAAGGTAATTTCACAATATTAAAGAAAAATCAATCTCTTTATAATTACCCAACTATTTGTACCAAAATGGTACTATCCAAAACCAATTACTAACTTTATATACTAAAATTCTGGTGATTTCCAAAAATAAAAACTCCAATTGAACAAAGATTTACAAATGCTGGGGCTACTCAACAGTGTACCACAGAAAAAATACTCTTCAAAATTCACTGTTTCAAATACAGAACAGAGAATAACATGTTTACTGAACTTAAGCCCAATGCTCAGGGCTATTTATACTTTTATGTCTAAATATATTTAAAGATTTTGTTTATAAATGGCAACAAAGTAAGAATACGATCCTTACTCTACATGCATTAGTTGTGAGGGATAAATGCATTATTGAAGAGTTTCCAAAATGTAATTTTTAAAACTACATATAAATAGTCTCAAGTACAAGATGACTTAAGAGAAAGACAGCCAGAAGGCACTACCTATGAATTATAATAAACTGATACATGGTCAGACTTACCAATGCCCAAAAGAACAAATGAAAAGAAAAAAAGAAAAAGAAAGTCAAACTGCCCAAAATTCGTTCAACTTTTAATGAAATGTAGAAAACCCTGTTTCACATAATATTAAAAGTAACTGTTTTGACTCATTTCACAGCTTTCATAATCACTCATTTTAGTATAGAAAATAACAGATCAATAACTCTGATACAGAAAACCTTAAGAGAAACTGTAGGCATATATAAAATACGTATCACATAATTAAGAGAAATTATTACATCAGAATTTTAGTTGACATGATAAATTCACACATACTTTAGCTCCATCTAGACTCTTCTCTCAAGGAACGATCACACTTCCTGTATTCAGGAGGCCTACTGCATAACTGTCTCTCATAATCTAATCAAATACGATCAAAAGCTGGTTAGATCAAGAATCAACAAATTCTAATATTTTGTGACACATTTTTAATATATAACTTTAAATTTTAAGATCTAATTTTAACACAAATGGATTTACAAGGGAAATCTGTTCCTAAGTGTGAACATGCAAAATCAAAACTATTAAAGCTCCATTGCAAGAATCATTACTCTTCCCTCCCAGAGTGTCAACAAATAGAAGAGCCAAAGGTCTGTTCCACATATCTCCTTGATTTTCCTATGGAATGAGTAGGAGATTTCCTGTAAAAATTCTTTACCTTGATTCAACAAAAATAAATAAATCAAGATAAAACAGTCAGCCTTAACAAATCATATTCTTAGTTCATCTGGTAAATCACATGTTTAGAACCTGAAAGCCAGGGACTGACAGGAACATTTCTATTTATGTTGGTTACATTCTTAGAGCAAAACACCAAGTTATTTTTTGTGTTGTGTGTTTTACAATTTTATACTTAAATACGTGGATAAAATAATAGAAAAATATCCTCCCTAAAAACCACTGGAGTTTCAAGTCCCAGAATCATAAGGAGCTTAAGGTGGTAAAGATTCACTGCTAGTATAAATTACCACAGATGAGCCTCAGCCCATCTGACTCAAGACCCCACTATTACTCAATCTCTCAACTTTCTAAGCCCAGGGATTCAGTCTGTCTCCTTTTATACTACAATTTTCTGCGGCTTCCAGTCAAGTTTTTTTCTCTTACCCTAGTATGCAATAGAATCAAATATATATCAAAAATCTCAGTAGGTCCTGCACACAGAGGCTCCACAGGGACACAGGCGGATATGGATGTTTCCTGCTTCCACTCCCGAGACGCTAACACTGTGACGCTAACACTAAAGCAGTTCACGAGAAGGCACAAGTTCTTCTCTATGCAAGGATTCTGCAAGCAATTTGGCAAGTTTCAAATGATTCTGATGGCAAATACCTGAAGGACTGGGCAAGGAAAGAATTCAAAAGGAAAAACAGCGCCACCAAAGAGCATACGATCCGGATGATGATTACTCAAGGCAATATGCAGCTCAAGGAGGTAGAAAATACACTTGCTTTAGCAAAATCTTAACTATAGCATTTTGAAGGATTTTAAAGTCTTCATGCATTTTGTTCACTTTGGGCTTAACAATGGGCAGCCCGAAGCCAAGTCTTGCTGTTTGTGTGTACAGTATTTGGGCAAAATACCAGAAGATGGAGCATGGTAACTCACAGAGAGCAAAGGAAAGCACATCAGAACAATGACCTTGGCAATGAAAAACACCCTGAGTTTTGGAAAATGTTTGAAATGATAGCAGTTTTTGAAAGAAGAATAAACCACTACAACAAATAGCCACTTAGCCCATGAAAAGATGTTCAACACAGTTAACCATCAGGGAAATGAAAACCAAAACCACAGTATCACTTCACATCCATTACAATGGCTATAATTAAGAAAAGAAGTAGTAACAAATGTTGAAGAAATTGGAAGCCTTGCACATTGCTAGTAGGAACATAAAATTTGGAAAACAGATTTATTTCTTCAAAATTTAAACAGAGTTGCCATATGATTTAGCAATTCTACTAGTTCTATAACCATCATTTGACAATAAAAAGAAATAAAGGACTGATACATGCTACATATGGATGAACCTTGAAAACACTGTTAAGTAAAAGGAGCCAGTCACAAAATATCACAAATTATATGATTCCATTTATATGATCCAGAATAAGTAGAAAAATTAGTGGGTGTAGGTGGAATGAAGAGTAACTGCTAACAGGTGTGGGGTTTCTTCTCAGGGTGATGAGAATATCCTATGGTTATACTGTGAGGGTTGCACAACTATGAATATACTCAAATCCATTGAATTGAACATTTTCAATGTATGGTATATGAATTATATCGGAATAAAGCTGTTTGAAAAACTGTGAGATGTAGGACTGGGGGTATACAGACCCCAGGAGATAGCCTGGAAATTTCTTGAAAAATCCTTCTGCACTATCAGGGTTATTGAGGTATGTTCTTCAGATGTGTCATGGTTTGATAGAAGACTCTCCAAAAAGATCATTACTAGGTATGTGGATCTTCATTGGGAAAAGAAAAGAAATTGAAGCTTAATGAACACACTGACGCACTTACCAAAAAGAGGGAAGACTTTAGGCAACTTCTGGATGAAACTTTTCTGAATACCTTAACATCCATGTGGAAAGAAGTAAAAAAAAATCCTTAAGGAAGATTCTCAGTGTATTCGGTTCTCCCTCAGTGACAGGAAAAAATAAAGAGAATTTGAAGAATACATGAGAGACAAACACATCACAACCAAAGCTGACTTCAGGACACTTTTGAAAGCGACCAAATTTATAACATAATTCATTTAGTGAAAGCTTATGGAAGATGCTGGGATTGGCAGTCCCTCCAACTGAAGTTGTCTGTTCATCAACAGAACAGAGCTAAAAAGCTAATCTGAGAATCTGACCAGCAGCTGAAAGATGTAAACAAAACTTTGCAGAATGATAAAATGGTATTCAGTACTGGACTATGTGCCCAAAGAGAGGAATAAACTAATGGTGGCATACATTGATGACCTGGATTGCCAAGGTCCACCCCCACCTCTCAGAGTCTACAAGACTAATTCTGATTAATCTTCCATAAGGGTAGTCTACTAATTCAAAATGGTTGCATGAGCCAATTTCCAGGTTTTTATATGTATTAGTCAACCTATATTGCAAAATGATCTATAATAACACAAGCATTTCTTGAACAGAAAACACTCTGGAAATATTTCCCCTTGTGTAACATGATTGATACACTCTAATATAGGCTGTCTCTAGTAAATCTAAAATCTTGAAACTAAAAAAATCATCCTTTTGTGACTGTGAAAGTTGATGACTTTTAGTGACATTCTTCCTGACAGTGGTGTGCATGGAGGAGTTTTAAAGAGCACAGATGGTTTGAATTTGCAAGGTTGCACATATCACAGACTCTAAGAAAACCTAAGTTGGGATTTGTTTTTTGTTTTTTAAAGCACATAAAACACTAAATATTGAATTATCTTCCAGAGGCTAAGATTACTGTGATGGATGGACATACTTTTAACTTCATCTCTAAAGTTTATTTTTTTCACTTATATGCTTTGATTATCCCCTCTGAAGTCTTGTTTAGCTAAGTCTTATTTAGCCTAAGAGAAGATTTATTTAGCAATTTCTTCTAAGGTATAGAACCCACAGTCATTAAGATGTTGGCCAGAATAAAGCTGCTGATGAAACATTTTATTCATCATGCAGTGATTGGTATCAGTATTCTGGATTAGACAACATATTACCTTCCTGGGTATTCCCTGAAAACTGTACTCCTGTTTGAACGTTAAACTTTTGTTCCTAAGTTTAATTTTCAGATGTTTGTTCAGTTTACATATTTGAACAATCTTTTTATATTAAGGTTGAAGTACAAAAGCTTTATAGCATTAAAAAAAATGTCTCAGGAGGTGACGCTAGTTGATCTTTGTTACATAGGAAGAATTTAAGGATCTAAGGATTGAGAAAGGGATAAAAAATTGGCAGTGTTTTATTTGGGCAACATAGTAACTTTTTTAAAAATTCTAAATATAAACATTTAAAAACCCATAAAAATCAACGTTTTGGGGTTTTCTTGGAAAACAGAAAAATCTGGAATCACTGGAATCACATCCCTGCAAGGCAATAACTAGATAAAGCTGAGTGGCAACACCACCCGTGAAAATGAGCCATGAATGCTTGGGTATTCCCATGGCCCCAACACTTGCTATAAGACTCGTCTGATGCTTAGTCCAAGATGTGATTTATCAAAATTTTACTGCTGTTTTGATTAGCGGAATGTAAATCAGATATGTGAATAAGAGTTCACATATCTGATTTAAACATTTCCTTTTCTCCAGTTACTCAGACAAAAAAAAAAAACTAATAGCTTCAAGAAGAATCCAGGGGAGTGAAGAATAGAAGGAAGAAAATTAGGAAACCAAGGTATCACAAGAATAGAAGAATAAGCACCACATAACAGGGTAGTAATATTCACTGGGGTTTGGGGGGGTGGGGGTGGGTAAACTCACAACTAATGGATGAGGTGAGCATTGTATGGGGGAAGGGCACGCCTCTAATCCTGGCTTTCGTGAGGCAAAGTCATAACATGTAACCAAAATGTTAGTACCCCCATAATATCCTGAAATAAAAATAAAGAAGAAAAAAAAGAAAACAGAAAGAAAATTAGGAAACCACAAATAAAGGCTGCAAAGCGGAAATTTCTGGAATCCATTAAAGTGAGAAAGGGTAAAGAAAAGGGACCAAGAAAAATTAATACTACTTTGCAAATATACTTTTGATTATCTTTAAGCAGAAGAAAGACTGCAATTCCCTGGGTTCTGCTTTCACCTTCCTATAGTCTTACTATATATGTAATCTCTGAGGAATCTTGTTTTCTAACCCATTTCTAACTACCCATATGTACTGTGACTTCCAAAACTGTGTCTCCAGCTCAGATATATCTCCTGAGTTTCAAAAACTTATATTCAATTACATACTGGACACTTCTGGCTGAATTTCTCATAGGGACCACAAATTTAACATGTCCAAAATTAAATTCATTACATACCCCAAATACCTTCTATATTCCCTTACTTAAAAGGAAGCATCAATGCCTACCAACTATGGAAAACAAAAACATCAGAGTTGTTTTGGACTACCTTCTTGGAACTTCTCATCCAACCAGTTATCAGGGCCTGCCCATTTTACATTCTAAATATCTCTTGGGGCCCTCCCCTGCTCACTGCCAAAGACTGTCAAAAATCCTTCATTATAGCTGCATAACTACAATTCCTGCTTCTCCCTCTATTCTACCCTCCTTACTGCCAAAATGACCTCCGAAAAAGATTTTGAAATACCTGGCTTTTCCACAAATAGGACCTGTTCTCTTGCTTCTGTTCTCTAGGATGCACTACTTTTTCTCTCTAGCAAGAATCAAGCAAATTCCCTTGAAGAACCAGCTCAAATGTTTATCTTCCATGAAGCAAGGCTTCTCTCATAAGCAGCTCACCTTCTTCTCAGACAGTATGTTGTTCCTTGCATTCTCTGCCTCCATCGTACTATTTACAATTCTGTCATAGTTATTTATGTATATTTGTCTCTTCTAGACTAGAACCTTCTTTCATTCATTCACTAAACATTTATTGAAGTCTATCATGTACCTAGGATAGCTAGGCCCTGCAATTTCAAAGGTAAGTAAAGCACATTTCCTGGCCTCAAGAAACTCACAGTCTTGTAGAAGAAATATATACATATAATTACAAAACAATATAGTAAGGAATGACAGATACGCATCAATTATTACAAGGCACCAGGGTGGAACATATCATCTGATTCAGCTGGAAATGGGGCGGGGCGGGCACAGAGGGTAAACCAGAATAAGTATCTTAGAAAAGGTGACACCAAAGATTAGTCTCAAAGAATAATCAGGATACAGCCAGGAGAAGAGCAGGGTAACTAATAAAGAGACAACACCATGAGCAGGCATTGAAGCAAGAAATAATGTTCCATGGGAAAGCCAGTGAAGAGTTTCTAAAAGGTAGATTTTGAGAAGCATATGGGACATTCAAGCTTAAACCATTCTATCAACTATCTGCTAGATTTCAAATAGGCAAGGCTGGAGGTAGGAAAACCCATGAAGAGGCAGTCACAGTCAACTTTTTCTAAAGGCCAGAAATAGGGCAGAGATAGTAGGGATGGAGAGGAGTCAGATTTGAAGAAATATCTAAATGATCTAATCAATCGGTTTTGTGACTAGCGCATGGAGCATAAGTAGCCATCATCACAGCTTTTTAAGCTTCAGTCATAAATGGGTAAACAGCCAGTCACCCCAGATGAGAAGTAAGAGAACAGGTTTGGGGGTCAGTATACTTGTTGTTTTGTTTTGTGGATAAAGGAGATGAATTCAGTACAGGGCACGTTGAGGATAAAGGTGTACACAAGACCTCAAGTGAAGACAGCCAGCACCTGAAGAGAGAGAGAGAGAGAGAGAGAGAGAGAGAGGGATACAAACACACACACACACACACACACACACACACACACACACACACACATCATTTTCAAGGGAATGCCATGGCTAGAGATACAGAATTTGAAGTTACTGCCACACAGATAATAATCTTTAAAACTAGAATAAAGTAGATCTTGAAGAGAGCAGCAGATCAAGGATGGAATACTGGTGAACATCAACATTTAAGGGGCAGAAAAAGAAAAATGAAGCCCATGAAGATGACTGACAAGGCATACTCATAAAGGCAGAAAAAGAACCAGTAGTGGGTGGAGTCCCAGAAGCTAAAGAATAGTATCGCCATAAAAAAGAAGTGACTAGCAGTGCCCAAAAGCAGAACAGTTCAGCAAGATAAAAAACTGTAAATGTCCAGGGGATTTGACAACTAGCAGGTTAAAGAAAGCAGCACCAACACAGTAGTGAGCATAGGACCAGGGTGCATACATGTCAGGCTTTAGGGAAGGATCCAGTAAAGAGAAAATCAACTAAAAGTATAGGTGAGATAAGGTATGATTCATGGAGCAGCATTAGGCGATAAATTCAAAGGCACAAAGAGAGTTTGACCTCTAATAATTGCAAGAGGGACAGTTCAGTTTCCAAAGCATGAAGTTCTTTAAGGGCAGGGAACATACCATATTCAACTTTATGTCCCCATAGCTAGCAAAATTCCCAGAACATAATAGGTACTCAAAGATTCTGTGACGCACATGAATACATGAATGAGTTCAGCTGGAATCTCCCTTTCTAACATTCATTTACAAAACAGTGGACCATAAAACACAAAAATAAGCACTGAGGCTGGGCGTGGTGGCTCACGCCTGTAATCCTAGCACTCTGGGAGGCTGAGGCAGGCGGATCGTTTGGGCTCAGGAGTTAGAGACCAGCCTGAGCAAGAGAGAGACCCTGTCTCTACTAAAAAAAATAGAAGGAAATTAGCTGCACAACTAAAATACAGAGAAAAAATTAGCCAGGCATGGTGGCATATGCCTGTAGTCCCAGCTACTCGGGAGGCTGAGGCAGAAGGATCACTTGAGCCCAGGAGTCTGAGGTTGCTGTGAGCTAGGCTGACACCACGGTACTCTAGCCCAGGCAATAATAGAGTGAGACTCTGTCTCAAAAAAAAAAAAAAAAATAGCACTGAAATAAACAATCTAATCAAAAAGAGGACGGGGGGTGGGGTGCGGGAGGAGGGGGGGCCTAAAAAGAAACATTCCCTGAAAGCATATCTCCATCCTCAAGAGTTAGCAGAGATTTACAATTAAGGCACTTAATGCACAGGTGTAAGGGATACAGAGTGATGACCCATGCTGTCTATTCAGTTTTTTCCATTCAAATATAAGATTTATTTAGCTTAGCACCTGATCAACAAAACAACTGAATATGAAACCAGTAATTGTTATTAATATATACTGTAAAAGACATGTTTCATGCACCTATCCCAACCTCCCATTCACATCTCTGAAAATCACTTTATTCCATCTACTTTAGCCTTCCCCACCCCCAACCTGCTTTAGACCAGGTATGTATACCTGACACAGAGGCAGCCAAATCACTGTTTGGCAGATAATGTACATCTTGTGAGACCTAGCTCCATGAATGATCTGAGCTAGACTCTCAGATCATAACTTGAAAAGTTATAAATTGTTGTTCAGTGGTGGACACTGAACCTGAAAAAGGATATGTGCATTCTGGGGCTGACATAACCATTTTGAGGGGACATACAGGTCAACAAGTGAGCAAGGAAGCCAGCTGAAAGACAAACTGGAAATGAAGCAGATAATATGCTGAAAAGCTGAGATGAGAGAATTTGTGGCTGCTGAGAGTTGAGGCCTTAGTCAGCTGTTTAGTGCCCACAGGACCAGCTGCATTCCATTTTACTTCCCTGGATTCCTCTTTCTACATGAGGCAACAGGGGTATATTTCTGTTCCTTACAATCAAGAGTCCCAAGTGGAAAAAACCTAAACAAGATGAGGTAAATGCCAGGAATATGTCTTTTTTGTTTTTGTTTTTTCGAGCCACTAAACATGCCCTACACACTGTAACTAACACAGAAGTAGTCAGGAATTCTGGTTTCTATTCCTAGCTCTGCTCTAAGACGTCATGTAAACTTGGGCTTAAATGGCTTAAAAATTAACGTGGGATGATTATGTGTGTGTGTATATATGTACCCAATAAATTCAAACATACACTCTTGAAGCAAACCCTCTGAAGGTCTCTTGTAAATTTTTCTAACTGCAAGAAGGATAGAAACTTGAAGTACAAAGTGGTTCCTTCCTAAGACTCTTTGGCTGGGTTACATGTAATAAATTATTTGGCTATTGAAATCATTACTAAGGCTACTAGAAATCCAAAAACCGGTACTTGATGCAAATGTAGTATCTATGTAAAAATATGAAACTTCCTTTCAGGGCAAACAAGGTACTCACCTGATACTCACTGTCCCCCCTCTTAGACTCCTCAAAAATGCCTGCCTACCATACCCTAAACCATCTTCTGAGTGATTCCTTAAGTATAGATCACCATGCTCTGAATCACACAAATGACCCCCACCATGGTAGGCCACATCTACAAGGATGGATTTCTATAGCTAGTTCAATGGCCTGGCAGAAAAGCTCTATCAAATAACACAAGTAGCCTAGAATAAATTGAGACTTTGATCTAACCAAACAGATCTTTTCTTGGGATTGTTAGTTGGTAATGACCAGGATAAAAGATGCAGTGATCTCCACAAAAAATTTTTAAAATTAGCCAGCTGTGGTGGTGCCCACCTGTAGTCCTACCTCAGGAGGCTGAGGCAAGAGGATCACTGGAGCCTGGGAGTTTAAGGTTCCAGTGAGCTATGATGACACCACTGAACTTTAGCCCAGGCAACAGAGCAACACCTTCATATATTAAAAAAAAAAAAAAAATGCAGTGAAATGGTAACTGAGAGTCAACCAAAATGGCCCAGCACCAGAAGAGGTATTGCCAAAAGCCTAATGCTAGGAGGGTCACAGGATAATCAAGTAGCTAGAGCTACAATATATATACAGGATGACCTTCTGGTAGCCAGAAGTGTTATATCCACTCCATCAACCCGAAACCAGCAGGATAGCCATTTCTGCTCTATTGTGAAGCCTGGCTACCTAAAAAGGCTCTTCTTTTACTGATTTCACCGTGTAGCCTTACAATAAAATTCTTGTTACTTGAGGTAATTCCAGAATCCTTCTGTGCCTTGCACCCTTAAAAAAAAAAAAAAGGAAAATTCCAACATAATTAATGCTTTTCATAAAGCTAAATGTATTCTACAAGTCTACCTTCTAAGATTAAAATGAAAAAATGACCTTCAGATTCTTTCCTCCGCACTACAAGTATCGGTATCGGTTTACAATTCTATTTGAAGCATCTATTCAGATTCTTTTCTATGTTATACAAAAAGCCTACTGTTCTCAATACTTAATGTGAACACAGTACGAAGATTATACCAACTCCTACAACACCTTTTGGATAGCTTTCAGGAAAAAAAGTACCTTTTTCTGCTAAAAGAAGTAAGGGACTATGATTCCTAGACAGTCACAAATGTTCCAACACTGAAGTTGTATGACTCTTTACTTAAAGCTACCTATCATTTTGCAGGTAACAAACCCTTGTCAAAGGATATGTATTCAATAAACTAGCTGGTTAAAAGGAAATATGCTAATGTAAATTCTGGAAGACCTAAGTTTCCTGTTTGTCATAGGAACTTCTTTCTTTCTTGGTAAACAGATAACTTAGTGAGGCCCATTTTATGATTAAAACCAAATAAAAAATGAAATGCTGAAAAAAATAAGCAGACTTCAATAATGACAGAGGATCATTTAATCCAAACTAAATCAAAATCAGCTTTATCTCAAAAACATGAAATCTGACTACTATTTAACTTATCTTATTTACTTTAAATTTTCTATAATATCCATTTATCAAGTATAACACAAGGAATTGCTTTAATAAACATATTATAGGATGGCCTAAAATTTAAGGAGACTCAAAAACAATTGCCAATCCCCACAAAGTGACTCCTATAAAAAAGGTAGAAGACAAAGAAATTTGACCTGCACTCAGGTCAATTAAAACCTATGAATAACTCCTTGAAATTATCACACTATTTTAGCATGGCTATTTCTCCTTTTCAATTATGTCCTTTTTATTTTGTAAAATGAATAGATTGATATTTACTTACACCTCCAAAATCATTCCCATAAGTTCTAAGAACATAAATATGGTAAGGGAAAAAGGAGTACAACTTCACCTCAGCTTGAATGAAAGGAATAAAAATCCAGTTCAATAAACCAATAAACCACTAGAAAAAAGACTGATAAAACTGGTTTAAAAATCTATTGTAAAAGATGTACCAAATATAAGTTCATGCCTTAAAAAAAAAAAAAAGACTAATCTTTGGCTCCTTTTCTTTTTCAAGTCAGCATTATCTCAGTATGATGGAGGATAGAGAGAAGACAAAACTGAGGCTATGTAAAATGCCACTGTGTAAAATAGTGTGATGGTTCCTCAAAAAGTTAAACATAGAATCGCCATATGACCCAGCAATTCCACTCCTAGGTGTGTACCAAAAGGGCTAAAAACAGGTACTCAAAAAGATACATGTACACGTAAGTTCACACTAGCACTATTTACAACAGCCAAAAGGTAGAAAGAGCCCAAAAGTCCATCAATAAATGAACAGATAAACAAACTGTGGTATCTACATACAAGTCAGTTATAAAAAGGAATTAAGTACTGACACATGCTGCAACATGGATGAACTCAAAAACATTACGCTAAGTGAAAGAAGCCAGACACAAAGGCCACAGATTTTATGATTCCATTGATATAAAATATCCAGAATAGATACATCTATAAAGACAGAATTCAGATTGGTGGTTGCCAGGGGCTGGGGGAGAGGAAAATGGGGAGAAACTGCTTAATGAATATGGTCTTCCTTTTAGGGTAATAAGAATGTTCTGGAACTAGATAGAGGTGGTGGCTGCAAAACATGGTTAGTGAACATACTTGATGCCAATGAATCATTCACTGCAAAATGGTTTTCAAAAAAACTGGTTAGGCACAGTGGCTCTTGCCTGTAATCCCAGCACTTTGAGAGGACAAGGCAGGAGGATCTCTTAAACCCAGGAATTTAAAACCAGCCTGAGCAACACAGCAAGATCCCCATCTCTATCAAAAAAAAAAATCTATATCTATATACCTATATCTATCTATCTAAATAAATAAGCAAGCAAGCTGGGTGTGGTGGTGCCCCGACTGTAGTCCCAGCTGGAAGGCTGAGGCAGGAGGATCACTTGAGCCTGGAAGTTAAAGGTTGCATATACCAGTGCACTCTAGCCCAGGCAACAGAGTGAGACCCCATCTAAATAGAAAAAAAGAAAAAAAAAAAAAAAAACTGGTTCAGTTGTTGGAAGATACAATTTCTCCACCCAGGTTCTAGGTTAGCTACTTATAGCTGACCTCTCTAGGCCTTGATTTCTTCGTCTGTAAAACAGGTTGGGAACAGAAGATGTCCAAGGTCCCTCTCATTAACTGGTGCTCTGTATCTGTAGCACTGAATTTTTAAAGAGTTTTATCACATAGGAATTTATCTGAAAGACAAAGCATGAAGGACTGGTTAATGTTCTCAGCAACAGTTTTTCAAGAAAGTCATTAGAAAGTTTAACATAATTGCTTCCCACAGTGACTTTAAGTAAAACTAAAGTATTAAAAGATAATGCAATGTAGGCAATTCTACAAGGAGTACAATTAAAGTGTTGTAAGATTATCATGGTCTAGCAGTGAAACTACATCCAAGGATAGAAATTAGAGAATTTAAAATAAATAAGTAAATTAAAAAGAGAGAAAAGAAAGAAAAGAAAAGAAAAGAAAAGAAAAGAAAAGAAAAGAAAAGAAAAGAAAAGAAAAGAAAAGAAAAGAAAAGAAAAGAAAAGAAAAGAAAAGAAAAAGAGAATCTAGAAGAAAGGCTGAATTAACTCTTAGGCATTTTCCCACAATCCTTTCAGGCTTTGAGAGTATCATATGAGATCAATGAATGTGAGTATTCTGTATTTGTGATTAGAGTTGATCCATATACACCTAAAAATCAGATAAGCCATTAATACTAAAGAACCTAACTAGCGTTTTCACAACCCTACTTACATTAAGTGACAGAATACAGCAAAGTTAAATAAGAAAAGCCAAAATTTTCCTCAGAAAGCAACTTTGAATATATTAACACAACAAATGTTGACCTGAGTTACCAGAATTTCACACCATACACATAGTAGAAATAATTTTGGCTAGAAATTTTCAGCCAAATGATAGTACTTGCCATAGCCAAAAAAAATCTTAATAGCATTCCTACAAATAGTCTGGATCTGTATTTATAAAACTAAACTGTGAAATGTAACCCCCAGATGACTGAGGCAATTGACTTGCAGGTGGAGTTCTTTAACAAACACCCACTGAGTTTTCTGGATACTATTCATAGCCACCTAGACATCAGATAAGTCAATGAAAGCAATTCAAAGAGGAAAGTAAAACAAGCACCATTTAGCATAACTGCTCCTCAGTTTTCATCTTGCTAAGCACATTTAAAATTATGAATACAAAAAATACATATAAAAATGTATGTCACAACCCAATAAAGTATCCTTTTAATGCAGTCTAAATTCCCATAGCCCATCACAGGCTTCCATCTACCTGGTGTCAGAGACTCAAAAAGTTACTCTTGAGTTTCACAATTCAAAAACATGTGAGATAGGTCACTGTATGCAAAATCATCTAATTTTAAAAAGTAGAAAAGCTTTAATTGCGACATATATTTTACTTAGTAAAAGCACATGGATTTTAATTACTAGTTAACATGATATAATTATGTGAAAGTCTTGTTTTCACTTAGCATACAATTTTCTTATTTCTACAACAAGCTGTTACCAAATTTACTATTTTACTATAATACTTACCTTATTCTGACCAAAAATATATTGGAATATTTTTTAAAATGTTTTGAATGGACTCTTCATTCAAAAGCAATTTCATAGTTCTCTAACATAACTAGAGTAGCTCTTAAAGCCTACAAGTATTATACTTTTAAAAGATTTAATTTAAAAAAAATAAACTTGAAGCAAGCTGTTGACAGTTCTTCCTAATGTCTCATATTTCCAAGTTTAACAATGCAAAAAACCAAGTTACATGTCAAACGAGTAAGATAGACTGCAGTTAACTGATTTGCTCTTGAAAAAAAAACTGAATCAGTATAACAATTATATACAGTTTATACTTTATGCTAAGAGGTTTCTTTGTGAAACTTACTTAGATTCTCAAATTCTAATGCACGAATAAGAGAAGTTTGCCTAGATAATGTATAGGGTCCCTTTTCACTCTAAGTCTACAGCATTTCTTTAAGTTGAAAAAAGTAAAACCTATAAATAGTTCCTCACAAATCTGGGACCGGGCAATTAAATTGTTCCTAAAAAGCATCAGTGGAAAAGTGAAGAAATAGTAATGGCTTTGCCATTGTTAGGTATAGCAGAGTGTAATCATCCAAGCCGTACATCTGAGTGAGAGCAGCTGCGTACCAAACCTTCGAACTCCAGAGCCTCACCTGCAGTGTTAGAACAAACAGACTAACCACTCCCCTGGGGAAACTGACAACAGCCCCAAACTCTGGGGCTCTCCTCGAATCTTGCACAATTGATCCAGACCCCTTACCAAAGAGGATACAAGAACAGGACTTATTATGAAATTCAATCAACCAAGGTCTATACTGACTCCTGAGAACCATTCACCCAATTCCCAATCATCATCCACCAGAGGAATAGTGGCTTATTCTCCAGACTAATTCTGAAGCTAGTAAGCCCTGTTATCCTTGGTCACTACTAAGAGATAAATGTATTCAGTTATCAATCCTTTGCTGTACGCTGACCACTGTACTGTTCTTGCTTTTTCCTCGTTTATCCAACTTCCCACTGACTCCCTCCCTTCCTTCTAAAGTTTCCCTCTAGGCTCACTCTGTTTCACAGTAAAAACAAATACTCCTACATCCCCAACAATGTCACTAGTTTGCTTCAAGTAAAAGCTGCTTTTCCTCCAGCCCTCTCAAATAAAGGCTGTTTATTCTTGCATTGTCATGTATCCCAATGTCAGGATGCAAGGTCAGGATCCCAACCATAACTCCCAGCCAGTTTCCTGTAAGAATCTGTGTTGTTCCTGTATAATTCCCGCACGTTAGAATTACCAGTGGGTGGAGAGGGGTCGCATTTTAAAATGCCACTACCCAGGATACACCACATGCAAATTAAGTCAAAATATCTAGGATGGGAGCTATGCATCAGAATTTCCAAAGTGCAGCAAAGCTGAGACAAGGGCACTGGTAGGTTGTAAAGTTCCCTAGGTGATTCCAATAGGCAGTCACTTGTGAGAAGCACTGATCTCCAAGGCACTACTATTAACAATCATCACTGAAAACTCTAACAAGTGGCACATAACTCTATGCCAAATACTGCATTAACTTGAATTATTTCAACATACACATGGACAATCCATCTAACACTCTTTTTTTAATACCATAAGCATTTCACCTCCACCAACATTCACTGCAACTCTACTTTAAACACTGCAAGACCACACCTTGGACCTCATCTCACCTTGTGTCTCTGACAGGGAAGTGTGAAAATTAACTATCTTATTTTCTGACCACAATCTTCCAGTTCTTAATCAATTATACAAACTGCATCTATTTTTCATTGTCATTCAGAGTTACAGACATTTGATTCTTCTACTTTTTCCTTAATTAGCCCACTTCGGTATTCATTTCCCTATCTAGATAGGATTCCATGGTTCACCATTTCAACAACTCTCTTTTCAGTAATCTCATTTATAAATTTTGTTGGAATTGCCTGTTTATTTTCCTGTATATCATATGCTGTAAGTCTCATAAGGACATAAAATGTGTATGCTTTATACATTGTTGTATGCCTAATGCCAAGTATAATGTAATAATATCTGGTACATAAGTAGGCTCCAAGTATGTATTAAATAAGTAAGACAAAAATACAGTAGACTTTCTGATTAATTATCTAAACCAATGTTTTATAAATCAATTTTACCCAGTGATATATCTTCACCAGCTTATTTCCTTTCTGATCATTAACTGGCATCCTAACACTTGGATTCCACTTGTCCTTGGTTTGTGTGTCAAATCAATTCACTAAGCAACTACTATCTACAAAGCAGAAAGAAAGGGAGAAATTAGAGTACAGAGTATAACAATAAACAAAAACTACTGGAAAACTTAAACACTTGAGAAAATTGCCAAAGCAGAAGATATATCACATCACTACCTTTAAGAGTAATTTTTAAAAATTTAATGAAAATTCTCTCTAGTGTGTTTACACTTAAAGTTTTGCAAGTAGATACCCTGACTGTTTTTAAAATGAAAGAGTAAACAATACTTATACTTTTTACTTATTACACTTCCACTCTGGTTTACTTTTCAAGAAGCACATAAATTTTTAAACAAGAAATATAATGCAAATAATACTTTACTATTTTTAGATAGCACAAACTGCTTTTTGACAAAGAACATACCATATCCTTAACTTATTTGCATTCAATTAGTACTCATTTAAAATATTAATATATAAGTGAAGATGCTACTTCGAACATTTATTTCTACCATGCAATGATTGTAAAGGCTGTCACAAAACTTGTATTCCACCAAGTGAAAAACCAAGAAATTAAAATTCAGTTTGAGAAAGCAAAATAAAATAGTTGGTCAAATTATAGTAATAATCAGGAAATAACTTCACACATTCAGAATCTTTAAAACAGATTTGCACATGGAAATTTTTTAAAAGAAAAATGGATAGATAGTTGTATACTGTCAAGATTTAACTATAATATTTAAGTGGCAAATAGAACTTTTAAAATACTTCAATGAGAAGAGGTGTGACACTATGAAGGCAGAGGTGATGAGGGCAAACATTGCTTCAAGTGACTCTTTGTGAAGAGGCAGATGGACAATAAACCGAGATGATCCTCAAGAATACTATGATCTGAGCTAGGATTCCTAGCCCTAGAGTGCTGCTGAAAGAACTAGACAGCCCAGTAAGGGACTTCCAAAGCTAAAATAATGGTAAGCACCCCAATAATGCAGGAGATCATGCAGCAAGGAGGAATAAACAGATCATACAGGCAGAGAGAGAAGGTTTACAAATACTGGTCTCTGCTTTTGGAGGATTCTCCTCCTCTTTTAGGGATGGTGACTAACCAGGAAGAACACCCACAGCAGGGCAGTGGAATAGGAGCACTGAAGAATTTTAGGTCCTGTAGTCTTCCTTTCCACTACAGAGCATTGTTAATTATCCGGCACTGCTACGATGTAAACCTGAGCCCCTATCACCCTCAAATCCTCAGTAAAGTCTTCTATAAACATATATACTACCTAGATATAACAATAAAATTGATGAAAAAAGTATTTATTCAAAATTCAATTTGGGGAAAACTATCATGGCTTAACTTCAGCCCGTCTTTTTATCTTGCATGTGTGATACTTGATACCATTATGAGAAGCTACCTTTTTAAAAAATACACACTACAGAATTTAAACAATTACCTTTTGACACCAAAAGCAACAAAAGAAAAATAAATTGGACATCAAAATTAGAAAACTTTGTGCTATAAATGATACCATCAAGAAAATGAAAAGCTGACCCACAGAATGGGAGAAATTATTTGTAAATCATATACCTGATAACAGACTTCTACTTTGAATATACAAAGAATTCTTAAAATTGAGTAAGAAATAGATGAATAACCAATTTAAAAATGGACACATGATTTGAATAGCTATTTCTCCAAAGAAGATCTACAAATGGTTAATAAGTACATGAAAAGGTGCTAAACAACATTAGGCCCTCAGGAAATGCAAAAGAAAACCACTATGAGATACCACTTCTCACTTACTAGGATGCCCATAATCAAAAAGACAGACAGTAACAAGTATTCTGGAGGATGTGGAGAAAACAGAACCCTCCTAAATTGCTGGTAGGAATGTAAAATAGTGTAGCTACTTTGAACTACTTTGAAACACTTCACAGTTTCTCCAAAGGTTAAACAGAGTTACCATATGACCTAGCAATTCCATTCCTAGGTATATACCCAAAAGAAATAAAAACATATTTCCACACAAAAGTGTACACAAATGTTCACAGCAGCCAAAAAGTGGAAATAACCCAAATGTCCATCAACTGATGAAAGGATAAACAAAATATAGTAAATCCATACAACGGAATTTGGCAATAAAAAGAAATCTGAAGTACTATTACATGGAACGACATGGATGAACCTTGAAAACATGCTAAGTGAAAAGAAGCCAGTCACAATGGACCACATATTGTAAGATTCCATTCATATAAAATGTTCAGAATAGGCAAATCCATAGAGACAGATTTGTGATAACCTGCTGTGAAGAGGAGGAAGAATTGGGGAGTGATGCTGAAGGGTGAGGGGTTTTTGGTATGGGATAATGAGTTCTACAACTTATTGTAGTGATGGATGCTGAACTCTATAATTATACCAAAAGCCATTACACCACTTTAATTGGGTGAATGGTATGGTATGTGAATTGTATATTAATAAAGCTAGCATTCAAATTACTACTTACTAGTTAAACAACATAGAGAAGTAAAATACATAAGCAGAATAAGCTAAAGGACAGACATACAGATCAAGGGAACAAAACAGATTCAAGACAAAACAATTCTAAAAATAAATATTTTTAAAAAATAAGGTACTACACCTTTAGCACACTGGTTCTCAGCCAGAGGCAATTTTGCCAAGACATTTGGCAATGTATGGAGAGATTTTTGGGGGTTATCACAACTTGGGAAGGGTCGTGCTATCATAAAGGCCAGAGATGTTGCTAACTATCCTCAATACACAGGACAATTCCTCACAACAATGAAGAGGAAGAGGAAAAAGAGGAGGAAAAGGAGTAAAAAGAGGAGGAGGAAAAGGAAAAGAAGAGAAGGAAAACAAACAGGGAGATTATCTATTCTTTATTAAAGAGACATAATAATCACATTACTGGATTAGGCTCTGGTTCAAAGTAGGAAAATTTGAGTATACTGAATATTAGATGATAATAGGGAATTACTGTCAATTTTATTAGGTGTGATGATAATGCTGTGGCTATGTTTTTTAAAAAAAAATCCTTAGTTCTGGGAGATTAATAAGAGAAATATTTTGAGGAGAAATGACATAATATCTGCAATGAAATCTTAAAATAGTTGAGCTATAACAACACAGAGAGAAAGCAAATATGACTCAATTTTAACAAATCCAAGTTATTGTACATGTGTGCTAGTGATAATATTTTTTCAGAGTTTCTGTATTTTTGAACGTTTGCACTATAAAAAGTTAATTTAAATTATCACGAGTAGTTTTTCCCCTACAAAACACCTCACAAAAATACAAATAATATGTAGAAAACAGCTTGGAAATTCTGACTAAAAAAAAAGGATAAATAGTTGTATTATCCAGGGCTGGGAAAGGTCTTTTTTAAAACAGCAAAATCTGTAGGAAAGGATTGACATATTTGACAATATAAAATTAATTTCTTCTTAATAACAAAATAAAACCATAAAGCATATATGTACTTTTAAAAATATGTGTACCATATACAACAAAAGATTAAAATCTATGAGTAAACAGTTGTTTATAAATCATTAATAAACCAATACTCCAAAAGAAAAATAGGATAGGAACAGCAATTCAAAACAGGAACTACAAATGGCTAATAAGCATAGGAAAAAATTATCAACTCTACCTGCAATCAAAAAAATCCAAAATTTTAAAGCAAGAATACAATTTTTACCTAACAGGCAAAGAGGAAAAATTATAAGTCAAATTTGTTTTAATAAGCTAAATAAAACATTCAAAAGTATAAACTATGCTATTGACAACTGTACTGACATACAATTTTTAATCAAGTATTCATCTAGTCCTATTTGATTAAATATATTCAATAGAAATAGAAGCTGAATTTCATCAAACATCTTCTTCGCATTTAATACTTTGAAATTTTTTTCTCCACTGACCAATTAATAAAGTTATGTTATATTAGTGTATTTCCAATAATGAGCCATCTCATGATTATCATCTGTAATAAATCTCAATTGTGTAGCATATTCTTCCTTTAATGTACAATCTGACATTAATCTATTTTATTTATAAGTTTTACATGAATATTCATAAGTAAAATTGTTCCATAAATCTAAGACAGGAGGTTACAAATTTATACATATATGATCCCATTTTTTTAACACATATAAAACAAAATATTAAAGATAGAAAATTTTTCATATTTATTTTATAGGTAAAATTTTAAAAATAATTTTCATTCTATTTCTTTATTTTTTTCTTTTCTTCATTGTGAATACTTTCATAAAGGAAGAAAAGATAGGAAATGTTAATTGTGGTTATTCTGGATGATGAAATTATGAGTGATTAATGTTTTTTCTTTACATTTAACTTTACATTTCAAACTTTTATAAGCATGATTTTTGAAATGACACCTCAAGAAAGCCATCTTCATTTGAAAAAGAAAAATAATTAGCTGTGAATGCCTACATGAAGAAATGATACCCCTGTATAATCTATTCAAGGCTAAGACAAATAACCAAAACAAGCTTTTGAACTACAATGATAAGATCTCTAACAAGGTATCACACTCCCTCACAGGGTTAATATATGTGGATAAAGAAAAAAAAGCTGGATTTCCACCAACATTATATGAGATTGCAAAAGTTTAAAAATTATGTTGCTAGTAATTTTAATATCTTAGCAACATTAAACTATTAAAATTGTTTCTTATAAAACATCTAACAACAAAAATGATTTTTTAAATTGTATTTAAATCAATTATTTTAAGAACTCTCTCTGAATAATGGAAAGAGTATTGATTCACTATGTTTCTTGAAATAACTATAGAAATGTTTTAACACGGAAGGGAGCATCATTCCACTATATGTTTCAAGGCAAGGAAAAAAACATCAAAAAGAAAATTAAAATCTTCTTGACTGTCCAGGTTTCTCAATAGATACTCTGGTTCTCTTTAGATTCCCTGTCACTCTGACACTAAACTAAAAGGTATGATTTAGACATAATTTCTAACCCAACAATCTGTCGTCTACTGCCTACCCACTCTATTTAAGCCACATTATAGTACTTAAAGATCCTCATACATCCAGACCATTCTCTATCATTATCTCATACTGAAAAATAAGCTCAGTTACATGGAAAGTCACCTTAAGTTCCTTTAACATAACTGAATTAGAAAGAATAAATTTAGTTTATACATCAGAAAATTTCCAACCACAAAAGCATTCCTCTACTAAAGTACACAAAACTTATCACAGAAATTCATTGGTGCAAAAACAAGATAAAACAGGCCGTAGTCATAAATAGCCTCCCCCACCTCCCCTGTTTATCCCTCACACATGCAGGACTATAACAATAGAAGAATAAAAGTCCCAATATGTACGACATTGAACTTCTGCTTTTCCCCACAATATAATCCAAGGAGAAATAAAAATAACACAAACCCATCACAGTAGAAAAAGCTAGATCCTCAATGCACAGCATAACACTGAACTGTCACCAACCTTCTAATTCTTTGCTTCTTTCTTATGAAAAGGAGCACCCTCTAAAACAACAGAGGCCATCACTTATTAAGTGTTTACTAAACCAGGCACCGTGGTGGGCATCTATAGTCCCAGCTACTAGGGCTGAGGTGGGAGGATTGCTTGAGCCCAGGAGTTCAAGGTCAGCCTAGGCAACATAGTCAGACCTCATCTCCAAAAAAAAAAAAAAGTTAAATATAAAAAAATATTAAGTGCTTACAATGGGCTAGGACCTTTGCTAACCTCTTTAAATATATCTACCTCACAACTCTATGACATGTTATATGACTAACACTACTCTACAGATGAAAAAACAGCTAAATGATAAAACTGAAGCATTAACTGAGCTTGGTTTAAAATGAACTGAACATGTTCTTAAGCCATTATTTTATACTTAATCTCAAGTAGGTTTTTACAAAGGTGGGGGTGGGAAAAATTCTGCACACGGTATCTAAATAATCAAATAAAAGTGATTTATTAAGATTCAAAAAATTTGATTATCAGAAAAACCAGAAGTAACTAACCTGACACTAACAGTCCTTAATACTGTTTAGGAATCTGATATAGATTTTGTAGGTATTAAGATAACTTTCGGGTATATTCTAGAGTTAGCACAGACTCAGATAAATTTCCTTCCCAATCCTGAGGGTTGTACAGTAACAACTCGATATCGGAACCATAGTTCTGAACCTCAAAGTACTACAAGATCCTTTTAATTCACAATAAAAAATAAGCCTAACAGTGTTCATTTAACTCACAGATGAAATGTGTCATTTTAATCAAGATAAATTCACATAAGAATTATACAAGGAAATTACACAGGGCTGGATTGTTTAAGAAAAAATATACAAACCATTCTATTATTTCACCTTTTAAATTAACAATGAAAAATATTTTTAAACCCGTAACTCTAGTATAACATAAAAAATAAAAGTTAAATTTTCTACTGTGATCTTTTTAATTTATTTGAGAGGAAAAGGAAAGGGTAAAGGTTGGAGGGGGGGGAACCCTGAGACAGCACACTGCAGACCTATAGTCACAGAAGACAGAAGCAGGGTGGGGCCGGGAAATCAACACATACACAAAGCAACAGTGACAAGAAAGAAAAAAATAAGTATAAAAAGTAAAATAGAGACAGATACAGATCCACCCACAAAGGACCTTGATGGCACAATCTCCAAGTAAACTGTTACTGTAACAGGAACATCCCACTCCTTAAGTATAACAGTTTATTATATTATTACATGAACCCAGACAAGCAATTGTATAAAGGGATGCAATTATTTATATGCTTAATACCCATAATTTAGCTTTATATGAGTTCAAATTTTATTTGTAATAATTTAGCCTTAGTCCTTTTCTTAACCTACTGTACAGTACTATAAATACCAATCAAGCCAACTACATAATTTTTTTTTAAAAAAGGATTTTAGCATTCCTTACCTTTCTCCTCCCTATAAGACAAACAATTCAATAGAAGAGGTTATATAAATTTAGAGCCACTTTACATAAAACTTTGCCAAACTGACAAGAATCATAGTACTTCCCATGTCAGAAAACTGTACAATAATGGCATTTTTAAAGCATAACATGGAAGTGTACTACAATTTTTCCCTTTCATTTCGTCTACAGTAAAAGCTTTAGGGACCAGAAGAAACACTGGGTAGCCAAAATTTCTGGTTATGACCAACTCATATTGTAAAGGTGTTATGCCTCTGGATTTCCTCCTCCTGAAATTCAGTCTAAACCCTGCTCTTAGTATTCGCTTTGGAAATGCAATACAAAATTAGAAAGTTAGTAAAAACTGAGACAGAAAGTAAGGAAAGAATTAGATCATCCTAGGTCAAAGAGGATTACTTTGACATGGTAAAACTTCTTCAATGAAACAAAGACAGAACATGAAAACAACTTCAAACATTAAATTCTAAGTTTTGAAAATAAATTACTTGCTACTTATAACAGAGAAAATAATAATAAAGCCTACTATTGATTGTTACCGTGAGAAACACTGCACAGTACTCAACCTGTGTTACTTCACTTAATACTCATAATAAACCTATGGGATCTGTACCATTAATTTATAAGTCACACGGACGAAAAAACTGAGGCTCATAAAGGTTAGTAAACTTTCCAAGGTCAAGATGCTCTGAAGTGACAAAACTTAGATTCAAATCCAAATAATGTGACACCAGCCATCACTCTTAACCAAAAGTGCACACCCTTCTTCAGAAATCAGGAATGTTCAATTTGTGATAAAATATATAAAAAAGATGAATAACACTCTGAGTCCCACTACAAAGATAATCTCACTAACTTTCCTAGTCATATAAATTCTGCATTACTGTCTATTTTTTTGACTAAATATTCTGAGACACCACACATTAGCTTCTAGAGCTTTGTGGTTCATAAAATACATTGTTTTAATAAATCATAAAATACTCTCAAGCTTATTTGGTTTTTCTAAAACCTTTATATAACCAACATGCACTATTTGTAAAGTACATTATTTCAGTTTCTTTTTCTATATCTTAGTAGTGTTCTACCCTTCAAATTGTCTCCAAACTCATTCTATCCCATTTCCTTTTACTCTCCTGACTTCTCCCAGGATTAGTCTATTGCAACATTTTAAGGGTTGAGCACTTAGGTACTGCCCAAAAAAATATCAGATGTTAGTAAATAACATCAGATGTAAAAATAGCTGATTATATTAGTAGTTAGGTGCAGTCTGACTAGACACCAATAGTGTTTCTCAGCTGAGAAAAATTCTGCAGGGAAAAAAGGCTGTCTCAAACTCAGGAAGAGAAATCAAGAACAAATTGCAAAGTACAATATCATTGCTTGGAGAAATACACTAGAAAATACATATCATATATTAAAGTCAGACCATTATTTCCTAGAATTTACGTGGCAACAGAAATGTGGTGAGATTTTATTTTATATTTAACTCTCCTACTAAAATTGTACAACTTCAATCAGTTTTATAATTTCCAAGCTTCAAATGACAGTGAATTCAAAGGCCATTCTCCACACATGCATGTTGTCACACAACTCTAGCCTGAAAATAAAAGAAATCACAATACAAGGAATCACAAAACTCACTCCTATGCCAAACCAGTTAGGCTAAGAATAGCCCAGGAGTTTCCGGAGCAAAACCAACACAAGTTTAAATGGAGTAACATCCAAGGACTCTTCAACAATGCAGGGCTAAGGTCAAAAGCAAAGTAGGATTCACCTTTGGTTTTCCACAGATGTGGCAGAATAAAAAGTCCCTCAGGAAATTGGAGAAAACAGTGCAATAAGTCAACAATGGTGATTATTCCTGTTGACACGTATGACCCTTGATACTAACTTCAAAAGTCTATTACATACATATAGATGATTATACTAGTTTAATTTTAACAGCTGAACTGAGTAGAATTATTTTATTGAACTTTTCTAGTACATACTATTTCTGAATATACAATGGAATTATAGATGGGTGAAAGGCAGCTGCCCTCCTTGAAAATGTACCCCTCAAATTTCCAACTTTGAAATCCATGACCAAATTTACAGTCATACTTACAAAGTTTCAAGGCATTAAAGGTCATACAAACTGAAACACTCAACAAAGTGCCAAGAAAATTAGCATTATCGTACTGTTATAAGCAGTTTTCTTTAAGTGTATCTAATTCAGGAATTAAATTCTAAGTAGTATTCAGGAAGTCATAATAAACATCAAGTAGTAAGAAATGCAAAATATTAAAATCCAAATCTTTCTTGCATTTATAATTGGTTACATCAAAATAATAACCTGATCAGATTTTTCCTTATAGGAAAAATTAAAACAGAATTACATTCCCAACTAAAAGCCTCCTGTTCAACATTTTTATCCAATTGATCCTAAACACAATATTTAACCACAGTGTACTTATATATAAAATGTCTGGTGGACATAGATAGTAACCAATCCTTTAAAGGTAATTAATGTGATATTTTAAATTTATCAAAGACAATTTTGTCTAAGTAATTTTTCACTTTTATCTTAATTTTTCCTGAGGGAATATACAACATTCATTCTTTCAACAGATAATTAGTGAGGCCTACTATGTGTCCAACTCTGTTCTAGGCTCTGGGAATACAACTGTGAGCCCCATCCTCAGGAGTTTACTAGGAAAATACATGTAATAAGCAAATAAATAAAAATATAATATGCAGAGTGGAGATCAAGGGACCAAGTATAACTTTTACCAGGGTTACAGAATTCAGCAGGGTCTTTTGGTAAAGATTGACAGAGCTCTGAAATGAGACTTAAAGAGTCTTCTCTGGTCTTATTTTTTTTCACTTCTCACTGTGAATTATCTTAGAGCAAATATAGGCAGTAGAGACGGACTGACTCTTCAAGTGCTAGGAAAGCTCATTTCAGAGCTGCCATCTCATCCAAACTAGTGGCTTCACCTAGAGTTGTAAAGCTAATCCAAGTCAAACTTACCTTTTAATTATATTCTCTAACCTTTTCTTCCTCTTAATTGTTCACCCCTTAGTCATATTTTTGTTTTATTCTGACAAAAGATGGCCAAAGTGGCACAGAGCTAAATTTAGCCCTAATAGTGATTTCTGAGGGCAGGTTTCCCAACTGACTCACCACTTCGGCACCGGAACTTATTAGCATGGGCCCAGCACAAAGTAGGCATATTCATGTTTGGTGAACCAATTAATCCACAAAAACCAATCTCCATTACAAGTTACAACCAAAGCCTTATAAATATTATCCTTAACAACAGCTTTTCCTTTTAAGAATTTACCAGGGTTGATTAAAAAGTAATAGAAGATTTCCTTTCCCACAAATGTTTCAAAATACGTACACACAAATGACTACTAACCCTTAAATAAGCCACCTTTTTCAAAACATTTTTTGGAACTTCCCTTAAAGAAATTCTTTGGAATCAGTTTACCAACCACAGAAGAAACTATCCTCATTTACTAATTTATAAGACATGCTCTCTATTTTTTTTTTTCCTTTTACTTCTTTTAGTCTAGTCTCTGCCTCCCCTGTAACTGCACCAATGGCCAGGGACATCCTGGGGAACCACCCACCCACCCACACACCAAGATAGTAACCAAAAAAGCTAGATTTTTTGCTTTACAATTTGAATTCATTAATACAAGGCCTATAAAAAAGAAACCTGATGTATTAACTACTAATATTTGTATAATGACTAACAATTTATAAAGTTATACCCTCCATACCTTATATGATCCTCATAACAATGTAAGAGCAGCTAGAAAGATGTTATTATGGCAACTTTACACCGAAGGAAATGAAAGCTTAGAAAGTTCAAATGACTTCCCCCAACGTCCCATCATAAACAAGTGGCAAAGCTAGGACTCATCTCCTATAATGCTTAACATATAGGTTCATTTGCATGCTGCCTCACTACTATAAAAGGTATAATTTGTTGATAGACACAGGTATTCATCATCATGACTCCAGCCAATTGATTCATTTAACTTCAACCACTTTTTAAAATGTTAAACAGGCCAGGAGCGGTGGGTGGCTCACGCCTGTAATCAGAGCACTCTGGGAGGCCAAGGTGGGAGGATTGCTAGAGTTCAAGACCAACCTGAGCAAGAGTGAGACCCTGTCTCCACTAAAAACAGAAAAATTAGCCAGGCATGGTGGCATGAGCCTATAGTCCTAGGTACTCGGGAGGCTGAGGCAGAAGGATCACTTGAGCCCATGAGTTTGAGGTTGCTGTGAGCTATGACAATGCCACTGTTCTCTCTGGACCAAGGCAACAGATCAAGACTGTCTCAAAAATAAAAAATAAAAAAAATGTTAAAACAGTGTAAGAGCTGTCCCCTTGTTTTAATTCAAAGTTCCCTCTCCTTACAAATATTTAAGGTATTATATTATCAAAATTAAACCTGACTCTGAAATAGAAAGTCAATTTTAGATTACAACTAAGGAGGCACTTGATAGTCTGTGAAACCACAGAATTTCAAAAACAATTTAAAAAGCCATAATTTGAGAACCTCACTCAGGGAAAGCTGTAAAGTCCCTGTAATAGTTAATTTTAGATGTCAACTTGACTGGATTAAGAAACACTTAGAAACCTGGTAAAGCACTATTTTGAGTGTGTCTGTGAGGGTGCTTCCAGAGGAGATTGGCATGAGAAGTCTGTGTGGACTAGGTGGGGAAGATCTGCCTTCTGTTTGCCAGGGCCCAGAGAGAACAAAAATGAAAAAAGGCAAATGTGTCAATCTATCTACTGGACCTAGGATATAGTTCTCCTCTCTAGTACTTGGACAGTAACTCCAGGCTCCCCAGCCTTTGGGTTCTAGGACTTACACCAGCAGCCTCTGGGTTTTCAGGCCTTTGGCTTCAGACTGAGAGCTACACCATCAGCCTCCCTGTTTCTGAGGCCTTCAGATTTGGACTGAGCCAGGCTACCAGCATTCCAGGGTCTCTAGCCTACTGATGGCCTGTCATAGGACTTCTCAGCCCCCATAATCACCAATTCCCCTAACAAATCCCTTCTCATATATCTATCTTTCTATATATATCACTATCAGTTTTTTATCTCTGGTGAATCCTAATACAGTCACTTAGCTTTGCCATCAAATGCCTAGTCAGTGGCCAGCATTGGAAACTCTCTTAACCTATTTATTACATAGTTAGACTAGAAATGATACAAATCCTAAGTAAGCATAAGTACATCTAATGATATGATTAAATTAAGACATGCAGCATCCTTTATGATCTGCAAAAGTCTATGTGTATGCTGGTAGTTATTACGTTAAGATATGAAAAACCACACATTTTGCAATGGCCCTATAATGAACATACAAATGCCATAAATCTTTAAACCTACAAACATTTCTACTGATTTCCTATTCCACTCCCAAATTTAACCTCATATTTCCCCAAATAAAATTGGTAGGACTGTAAACTAGTACAGCCTCTATGGAAAACAGTACGGAGATTCCTCAAAGAAATAAATGTAGACCTACCATTCAACCCAGCAATCCCACTACTGGGTATCTACCCAAAAGAAAAGAAATCACTTTATAAAAAAGACATCTGCACTCAAATGTTTATCACAGCACAATTCACAATTGCAACAAATGGAAACAACATAAGTGTCCATCAATTCACCAGTGGATAAAGTAAATGTGGTGTGTACACACATACCCTATGGAGTACTACTAGCCATAAAAAAGGAATGAAATAATATCATTTGCAGTAACTTGGATGGAACTGGAAACCATTATCCTACGTAAAGTATCTCAGAAATGGAAAACCAAACACCGTATGTTCTCACAAGTAAGTAGGAGCTAAACAATTGGTACACACAGGCACAAAGAGATGTAAAGGCCATTGAAAACCAAGAAGAGGATAGCATGGGAGGGGAGGTATGGGACAAAAACTTACCTATTGGATACCAGGAACATTATTTTGGTGATGGACATACCAAAAGCCCTGACTTAAGCATTATACAAGGTATCCATGGAACAAAAACATATGTACCCCCTTAATATTCTGAAATTTAAAAAAGCTATAAATCTGCAGCAATGGTGCAACACTCTTAATCATAAACAATAAAATATGCACAGTAGACTAGCAAAGAAACTATCGTTTATCAATTTCTATGGAAAACTGGTCAACAAACTTTAGAACAATTCATCTGAATGCTTTAGAGTCTTATATGCTGTTATCTACCTACTTAGGATTCCCAAGGATACTTATGGAAATATAAAAACTTTCTTTTAATATTTCAAAATGCCTAATGTTAGACATATATTTATCTAAGTTGTAAGGCTTAACTAAAATATCACCTATATTTGCTTTTGCTTACAATTTTATCAACTATGCATATACAGTAATACTAGCTAGCTGGCTGCTGATCAGAAGTGTTGAACAACAGGTGTGTGTGTGTGGAATTAATAAAATGTGAAAAGAATTACTTAATGAATACAAATTCATTTATAACCTTCTGAAAACTTGGAATCAACAAATAGAAATAATACAAATTCTTGAAAATATACACAATTCTTATTTGTCTATTAAAAATAGAGACACCTCACAGAATGAAAATATTTACAAATCATACAACTGATAAGAAGTGAACATCCAAAATATATACAGAACTCAAACAATTACAAGAAAACAAATAAACTGTTTAAAAAAACAGGCAAAGGACCTGAACACACATTTCTCAAAAGAAGACACACACGTAGCCAACAGGTACGTGAAAAACTGCTCAGCCTCACTAACCATTAGGAAAATGCCAATTACAACCACAATGAAATATCACCACACCTGTTAGAATGTCTATACTCAAAAAGATAAAAGATAAGTGTTAGCATGGATGCAGAGAAAAGGGAATTCTTACACACTATTGGTGGAAATGTAAATTAGTAGTCACTATGAAAAATGGTATGTAGGTTCCTCAAAAAACTAAAAATAGAACTACCATACAATTCCACTTCTGGGTATATATCCAAAGAATGAAACTCAATATGTCATAAGGATATCTACATTCCCATATTCACTGCAGCATTATTCACAGTATCAACCTAATTGTCCATCAATGGTTGAACAGTAAAGAGAAGATGGTGTATATATCCACAATGGAATACTAATCAGGCTTTTTTTTTTTTTTTTTTTGAGACAGAGTCTCACTCTGTTGCCTGGGCTAGAGTGCCGTGGCGTCAGCCTAGCTCACAGCAACCTCAAACTCCTGGGTTCAAGCAATCCTTCTGCCTCAGCCTCCCGAGTAGCTGGGACTACAGGCATGTGCCACCATGCCCGGCTAATTTTTTTTTTTCTATATATATTTTTAGCTGTCCAGATCATTTCTTTCTATTTTTAGTAGAGACGGGGTCTCACTCTTGCTCAGGCTGGTCTCGAACTCCTGACCTCGAGCGATCCGCCCGCCTTGGCCTCCCAGAGGGCTAGGAGTACAGGCTTGAGCCACCACGCCTGGCCAAATCAGGCTTTTAAAAGAAGGAAATTATTTTATTTATTTAATTCTGTCATTTGCTACAATATGAATGAATATGGAGGACATGATGCTAAGGGAAATAAGCCAGGCACAGAAGGACAAAATACTACATGATCTCACTTACATGTGGAATCTAAAAAAGTTGAACTCGTAGTAGAGAGTAGAATGATTGATTACCAGAGGCTAGGAGGTCGGGATGGTGGGAGGGATGGGGAATTATTAGTCAAACAGTACAAAGTTCCAGATAGATGGGAGAAAGAAATTTTGAGCTCCATTAAACCAGAGGGAGACTGCTATCAATGATGTATATTTTAAAATAACTAAGATACTAAATTCTAATGTCTCACCACAAAAAATGATTAAGTGAAGTGATGTATGTGTTATCATCCCACACTGTATACATATTTCAAAACATCACACTGTACCCCATAAATGTATACAAATGACTGTCAGTTAAAAATATTAATAAAAAAAGAAAAACAAAAATTCTTGAAAAATGGTTAGCAATATTCACATTGGCTTGTCCAAAGACACTAAATAATGCTGTGTGTAGAGTGGCAAGCCAGATTCATTCTAAATAGTGATGTCCTTTCACTGTCCCCTTATAAAATCCCTTTCCTACCTCTTAACACCTTCTGAATGTCAACGGACCTGTGGAGTTCTTGTTCTGGTTAGTAGCCTTTACAATGTCATTAATCAATAAAGAAATAGCTTATATATTTTAAGAATTATCCATCCCAAGAGTATTTCTATTACAAATATATTAATCAACAAAAGCAAGTCATAATATTTTACTTAACACCTAATAGGGAAGACAACTATGTGTGTGTGTGTGTTCAAAATGAGCCCTGGAAGTTCAGAGACCCTTCCTTAAAGCACAACTCATCACTACATTTCAGGATTTCCCTAAGTTTTCACAAGAAATTCTACTAATCTCTATGGTTAAACAACTTTGCAATATGCTGCAAATTCTATTCTTTGAAAGTAAATCACCTATCAAAAGCTACAAGAAATCCTACAGAGAAGAAACCTATTTAACTTTCTTTAGGCAAATAGCCTCCAAATTTATTTGAACCACAAAACCTTTTACTGCCTTAACAACTATTAACCTGGAACCTCTAAAAGTACTACACAGTTTAAGCCTTTTCCCATCTGTATCTTATCTGTTAACCTCAAAATCAAGAATTAGTGTTAACATCTAAAAACAATAAATTTGGATAAAAGTAAAAACACAAATATAAACTATTTTTATTTAACATTCACTTATGTCACATTAACAAAAAACCCACACAACTAATAACTTTAAATAACTACAATTTTTATTCACTATTTTTACAAGCACAGGACAAGTGACAACAGGCTGATAATTGGTTTTTATGCAAAAATACCCTCCAGGGAATGCCACAGGACTGGAAAGAATTCAGCACATTTTCCTGCATCTATACATTTAGTTATCTGTAATAATAAATTCTCAGAGTCATAATCCTAATAGCTTTTAAAATATCAAGTTTAAAAGTGTGTTTAATGAAAACTCACTGATAGATATTTCATTCATTATACTCTAATGCTGTGAAAATTCAGATTAATTAAAACAAACTCTAAAGTAAACAAACATCTCATTCCCTAATTTTGATATATGAAGTTTACTGTCAGTAAAAAAGAAAAGAAAAGAAAAAAAAGAAAAAGGAAAGGAAAGGAAAGGAAAGGAAAGGAAAGGAAAGGAAAGGAAAGGAAAGGAAAGGAAAGGAAAGGAAAGGAAAGGAAAGGAAAGGAAAGGACGGAGGGTGAGTAGGTGGGTACTAAACAAATAATTTTCACATATACCATGACAAATTTTTTGCCAAATGTGGTAGCAATAACCTTAGAAGGAGGAAGTCCTAAAAGGAAAAAAAACAGTAGAAGGAAAAAAACCTAACTGGACGTTAAAAATAATATATCTCATCCCTGTAGGGAAAATGCAAAAAACACAAACACACAAATATAACTAGCAAATCTTTTAAATAATTCAATTGTATTTAGGATAAAAATAAAACAAATTGAGGTGAAAAAGGTTAAACTGAGAACCATCTAACTGGGACTGTATTTTCAATTCAAACTAATCTATCACATTTCAAGGTTTCAAAATTCAATGTACACATTAATGTGCTCAATTGAATGATTTTCCCTTTCAGCTTAACTTAAAATACCCCTTAATTGATTACTTTCGTGGTTTTTTCGTTTCTGAAAAGGTTTCAATTAAAGATATATTTGACAAAATGCAAAACTGAAAAGTTTCATATGAACATTTATCATTACTGTTACTGTTATCATTATGTATCTACGTATTTAGTATCCCCACCTTGGTTAAAAAAAAAAAAAACTAAAAATAGTACACTGATGATATCAGCTACAAAAAAATTAATGATGTATTCCACACTGAGCCACAAAAACAGCACATAATTTGGAATACAAGGACCTAGGTGTGATTCCTGGCTCCCCCACCTGTTACATGATTTTAAGCAAGCTATTTTAACTGTCTCAACCCATTTTCTCATTGGCTAATGGAGATAATATTACCTTCCTCAATGTTGAGATGTAAAGAAACCAAGCACATGGTATGATTCACCACCTTCTGGGCACAGTAAATGTTTGCCGAGTATAACTAATATAAAGACAGGAGAATTTTTATAGCATAGCATACATTTTGAGAGCTAATATGAATTAAATCACATCCCCTAAAACCTGCTGACTTAAGTTAGCACTAACACATGCAGTAAGAAGTCCCACACTATTTTTTTAGTAATCAATATTGAGTGAAATTTTATATCTAAAATATTTCAAAATAGGATTATTTTATAAGGCTTAGAAGCCTTGTTTTAAAAAAAAGTGAAAAAAACTAAGGTAAAGCAAAAAGTCTTTCTCAAATAAAGATAATTTTCAGTTTAACTACTGATAATATTCAGACAAGGAAGTAGCATGTTTTAAAATCTATGAAGAGAGCTGAAAACTACTCATTGAGAGGCAGCTGAGCAAAATGGTCAAGAGTTCTGTACTGAGAGTTAGGAAATGAGATTCCAGTTTCAACTTGTCACTAATAATTGACCTCGAACCAGTCTCTGGACTTCAGTTTCCTAATCTATAAAACAACTACTAAAAACCATAGATAAGATCCAAGAACAATCTAATCTGGGCCTTTCTTTGGAGAGGCAATGCAGAGCAGTGGTTAATAGAATGGGCTAGCTAGCAACTGCTAAGGTTGGAATCCTGGCTTTACCACTTACAAGCTGTACAGTGTACGCACACAAAGCACTAAAGTACAGCCTACTTTATACTATCATTGACTATTTAAAATATTTCACTGAAACATGAAATTACATTTAAATACAGAAGCTAAAAATAAAATATAGACGCTCAGAAAGTTCTTTCCAAATCAAGACATTATCATTTTACTAGCAGACACCAATGAGTTCATGTGAAAATATTAAAACATGCTAACCTAAACCAAGTTTAATCAAAAGATCATCTCAGAAAATATGATACATTACCACTGAAAACTTACAAAGCTAATTGTTCCTACCAAAATATCACACTTAAGGCAAAAACAGAACTTCTACCACTTATGTCTTTTATTTTTTAATCTAATACTGGTAATGACAACAGAAGCTTATGCTGTAACCATAGACTTCTCCAAGAATTAAATTAACTCCAGGAATGATAAATCTCCAGAATTTAGAAATATAAAGTGAGTTTCAAACTACTAGAAGTATTTCAGAAGTAAAATCAAGCAGTAAGTATTTACCAGACACATCATATGCCAGACTCTGTGCTTAGGTTAAGTGCAACCAACAAAATATTAAGTTCCTCAAAGTAAATCAAGTTCCAAGGACTTAGAAAGGCAAGCACGCCCTTCATCACCACATTTCACACAATAAAAGCCACTCATCTACAAATGTTTTTACTTTATTTTTGACCTATGTAGGAATACTTCCCATTGCCTATTAAAACCGTTTCCTATCCTCAGTTCAGCCAGCAAAGATGCTTAAAACCAGCCCTGACATCAGGATCTTCACAGTACTTAAAGTGAATGGCTTCTAAAAAGATATTTCATTAGATCCACAAGCTTCAGTATTTTATGTTCAATGACGTTCATATACACCTGCATATGCCACTGCACATAACTGTGTCAACTTGGGTCAAGTACCTAGTTGCACCAATTCAGTTCTTCCCCTTAAACTATTGCTAGTAAAGGCAAACTCTACTTCTCCAAAAGTCTGCTTTTTGCAATGGACATTAGGCTCTAGAAAAGGGAAATTGATTGGCTAGTCATAGTTGCCCTACTTCCATTTCTGGTCCAAAAAAAAAGAAAGAAAGAAACTGTTCCACAGAGAGTAGCAAGGGGGGCATACACAAATCAAGAAGGCAAATGCTAAACTGAACTTTGTGATGGCCACGATTTCAGAGAAAGGTGATGGGGTGTGGGGGAGGGGGGCGATATAACTGAGCCACCCAAGTGGAGCTTGAGGAAAAAGGTCCACTTCGCGAAAGCAGTCAAAGTGGGGGTGGGAAACAAACCGGTATGGCCGAGCGATAAACCTAGGATGCTGGCCAAACTCAGAGGTGGAGGGCCCTGGAGCCCAGGGATCGGGGAAGGGAGACCTTGGGCAACCCGTAGGGGACCAGGAACCAGCAGCAACGAAGCAAGGCCAACGCTGCCACAGAGCAGCGTGTAAGGGGACACCACGAAGGCAGCGATGACTTAGGAGGCAGCAATGGCAGGAGGAGACCAGTGCCAGGGGCGACTGGCAAGTGGCAACTGCGAAAGGCGAGGCGCCGGCAGCGGGAGGTGGTGGGACTCTGTTGAGTCAGCACAGCTCCTCCTCTGGGGGCACTTGTAGAATCCCCGGGACCCGGGGCGTAGGGTCGGGCCTGCGGGCCGGAAAAATGATGTTCTCTGACGGGCTGGCGTCGGCCCCTTCCCCATTTCACAGGTAAACACTGGCCGCCGTCGCCGCTTACCTCTGTTAACATTATTACACCTCGGGGAAGTGAGGTCCTCCCTAGCCTCGCCGCATGGCAACAGCCGTAGCAGCAGCGAAAACTGCCCGAGTCGCCGCCAACGGCGGCAACTGCTCCTTCAGTCCTCTCCCGGGCGGCGGCTTTACTCGGCTTTGCTGGCTTCCCCCCGGCCCGGCTGCTAGCGACGGACGCGCCGCCATCTTGGAAGAGCGACGTCCGCGTCTCCCCGCGACGTGCGCTCCCATTGGCGGCCGCAAGAGCTGCCGGCGTCCCGTGACCGTCTCCATAGCGCCGGCGCGCGGGGAAGCGGGGGCGGTCGCTCAGAGGCCCGCCCGGCGCCGGCTGCGAGGCCTCCGGGGCTGGGCCCTGGAGCCAGCTTGGGACCGCCGGGAGTGGGGAGAGGCTCCCGCGCCGGAATCTCCTGGCAGCCGGTGCGCGCGTCCGCGGGGCCTGCCTGTCCGCCACACGCCAGGGTCTGCCAGCCTTGGGGAGGGGCGAGAATGGCAGAGGCCCGGACTTCGACTGATGGCGCCGTGGACCTCGCTCGTCTCGGGGACGAGGTGACAGGTTTTCTGTAGAACAACTTGCCTCTTGAATCTCCTTGGCCCCGCGGCGACCGAAGGGCACGAAGGGGGTTCGGCTTGCTGCACTACCTGGCATTTAAATGTGATCCGAAACTGCTCCCGCGCAGTCCCTCTCTCCTAAACTTTGACAGAAACTTTCTTTTGTCCCCACCAATCCTCAGTGAGTTCTTTACGGGGGTGCGTGACAGGTTGCAGATGTGATACGGGCATATCGGCTTTACTCCATCCAAGCAGAGTTGGACTCTAGCTGATTTGGTGATTGGCCAGCACCTGCATGACAATGACGGCTTAGTTTTGCTTCAAGTAGGAGACCTTCAAAAAAAAATTAAAACAGGCTTTGCTTTATAACTGCCATCTCTACCACTTTGCTGTCTTGTTTATACAATGTATTTGTGTATCAGGGTGAGCAAATTTCAGCAGATGATGTAAATAGTCCCAGTGTAAATGGAACTGAATCCTGGCATTATGCGTGCATAGAAATTCCTGAGACTGACACCATTCTGGATCTACCACTAGATGGGTTACAATGTGCGGAATTCAAAGCAGGCAATTGTACCTGAATTGTAGTGAAAGTAGTTTACCCGAACATGCTGCCAAAGTGTGCTACTCTATTGTATGTTAGAAACCAGTTTCCAAGGAAATTGAAATTGTGAAGTAAATGTTCAGGCTTCACATTCAAAACACTTCCATCTCATTCTTGCCAGGGGTACAAAGGCATTTGGGAAAACTAAGGTCGGTAGTTCTTTCCCCTTTGCCAGAATCTTTCCCATCATCCTAACAATAGTACTACTATGCTAAATGAAATTTACTTAATACACTACTCTTAAATTCTCAAAACAATAAGCTAAGGGCATTACAAACCTTGTATTAATATTATCTCTAGTCTATTGTCTGCACAAGGAAACAAAATGATTCATTTAAGCAGTCATGTAGAAATTCAAGAAAAACTCTGATTTTGCTCAGTTCAACTAATTGAAGCAAAGTAGTTTTTGTTGTTGTTTTAATATACATTGTATGCGTAATTTCTACATTCTTGGACCAGCAAAATTCTGACCTTTGCAATACAATAAAATGTGTTACTGGTATTGATTGACAGATTAAGCCATGAATAGGAAATAAGATTGGAAAATACTGCCTGGACTGAGGTATTAAGAGAAACCAAGAGATATTAGAGACAGCAAGGAATCTGGAAAAAGATACTGTTCCAACATGTAAATAAGAAAACAGAGAAGGAGGCTCATTAATATTTAAGATACCAGCTAGTGAATTAAAACTGTAATTAGGTGTCTGGCTTGAATATTCAATTTTATTCTCCACATCTTTTCCCCTTTTCCAGAAGCAAGGCATTTTCACTATTTTAAAGGTGGTAAATTAAGTATAGACACAACTTGAGGTTTAAAACAACCTGTGATATGCCATGAATATGCTTTTTAACATTCAGAAGTTTGTCTATAGACCCAGGAGCAAACCAAAGTCAGCTCTTGCAAAGGCTTCCGTATTTTCACAGCCACAGTCCTTTCTGCAACCTAAAAAACCTATGCTAGCTGGCCTCCCAAGTCCTACCCCACCCCCTCCTCTCTGACCTCATTTCTACTAAGCACTTTGTTCCAGCTACACAGACCTTCCCCCTGCTTCTGTAATACCAGGGCATCCTCTTGCCATAGGGTCTTTGCACTATTATTTCTATCTTGAAGGATCTTTCCACCGGATGCCTGCATGGTGATTCCTCACTTCTGTCCATTCTTTGCTTAAAAGTTACCATTTTCAAAGAAACCTACCCTAATCATCTCTTTTAAGACATTGCCTCTTCCCCAGCGTCCTCCTTTCCTTGATTCAGATTTTTTCATAGTACTTACACCTTCTAACATAAATTATTAATACTTACTATTTTTCTTGCCTGTTGTCTGTCTTCCCTCCACCAGAATGTAAGCTCCATGAGATCAGGGACTTTCTCTTTTGCTGAATGATGTTTCTTTAGTGCCTAAAATACTAGAATAGTGCATGGCACAGAGTAAATGCTCAAAAATATTTCTTAAATGAATAGATGAATAATTTCCTATAAGACCTCAAAGGAAAAGGCCTAATTAAAGCTATTTAAAACAAAATCCTTGCTGTTGAAAGATTAAATTATTCAAAAATTGACCATTGTGTGTTCTTCTCTTGCAATTATGAGAACATCATTTCTGCCACTAGAATGCTAAAGAAAAGTTTATGACAGATTTGTGAGCTACATCTTTCTCTTCACCTTGTTACACAAATACATCTTGGGCATGAGTCAAAGTTAATTCACTAGTAAGGGAAGCAACAAAGTAAATAGGGTATGCTATTCAGAGATTTATGGAAATTGATAAGTTATATAGTTGGAAGAGGATGCTTACAGAAGCAGCTTAAAAAAAAGTAATCACCTAATTTGGTACAGATTGCAATTTCATTCTATGTGGTCTTAAAAACATCCTATTCGTATCAGTTGTAGAGGAAACCTAGAACAGGATGATCTGAGTTGCCGGGTTCTTTGGCTATCAATCAGAAATTTAAAACAAAGCAAAACAAGCTATCTTAAGAAGCACATGCTAAGGATGCATCTGTGATTGTTATTGCAAAAGGTTTGATTACTCAGCAGCAGTGTCCAGTCTGTCCGATTAACCCAGGAAGGGATGACGAGAAGAGGTAAGTGGCAAAAATCAAATGTGAGATGCTTTTAAACAGGCCACTGCCAGGTTTAGTAGATTTCTAAACCTACAAGCAAAGATTAAGAATATCCAGGTCACCTGTCTTTTAGGTTTGAAACAAAAACAATTGCTTCTACATATTCAGGTTGTCATAAATTGGCTCTAATTCCTTTTTGAGAAGGAGGAAAAGTGTAACATTAACTCGCAAGCAAGTACATCTATCAAACAATTGTCACATTTACTCTTCTGGTGTCTTAAACCATTCTATTAACTCCAGGTTGTTCATAATGCAATATTATCAGTGTCAACTACCACCTCTACTGGACATTAAATAGTACTATACATTCATTAACAAAGTCCAGTGTCAAAGCCAACAAATCAGTATTGAAATAATGCATTGACAACAGAAGAAACACATTCTAAAAACAGACAGCAGTAGGATATCCTGATTCTTCATTAGAGTTTTATAGGGCAATAGTAAGCAGAAATCTCAGGGCATTAAGAATGCTCTGAAGTCTAGCCATCTAGCCCAGCATGTGTTTTTCTTTTTTTCTTTCTTTGTGTTTTGTTTTTTTTGGTTTTTGTTTTTTTTTTTTTGAGGCAGGGTCTTGCTCTGTTGCCCAGGTACAGTGGCATCATCATAGCTCATTGCAACCTCAAACTCCTGGGCTCAAGTCATCCTCCTGTCTCAGCCTCCCAAGAAGCTGGGACTACAGGTGCACCCCACCATGCCCAGCTAATTTATTTTTTGTAGAGATGGAGTCTCACTGTTGCCTAGGCTGGTCTCAAACTCTTGGCCTCAAGCAATACTCCTGCCTCGGCCTCCTAAAGTGCTAGGATTACAAGCTAGAATTACAAGCGTGAGCCACTGTGCCCAGCTTGCACATTACTTTTTGAAGAAATACTGAGCCAACTCAAGACTAAGGCAGAAATAATATGAGACTTTACTAACGAATGCAAGCATAATGAAATACTAATCTCTCTTGAATAATAGCTCCATAATACAAAGGGCCATGTTATAAATATGTAAAAGTCTATGGTATATTTCAGAGGTATTGTTATGTCAATGGCACCTTAGTAGTTTTAAAAACAAACACTTTAACACCACAAAAGTTAGATCTAGAGCACTTTTTAAATAGTAAATTCTTAATTATGGATATCATTTTAAGTTCCAACAATGGGCCAAGCACAGTGGTAGGCATTTTGCATATATTATATTTAACATATGAAAAAACCATCACAGTAGATCTTACTATCCTTAGAGGCCAGTAGAGATTCAGTAACTTGCCTCAGGTTACCTATCAAGGATACATACTATCAATGTGATTTATCATTGTTGATGTTGACCTTTATCATCTGACTGAGGTAATGTTTGTCAACTTCCTTTACTATAAAGTTACTCTTTTACCCCCTTTTACACTATATTCCTTGGAAGGAGGTCATTATATGTAGCCCACAAGAGAGGGGACTTATGCTCCTCTTCTTGAGGGTGGAGTATCTAAATAAACTACTTGGAATTTTTTTTGCATGAGAGATTTGCCTCTTCTCCAGTTTTTATTTATTTCTTCTCCATTTAATCATTTCTTTATATGAGTATGGACACAGAGGTATTTGTCTTATACTTTGGGTTATAATCCAATACTACCTGATTTTGTTGTTCAAAGTTTCCCAGCTTTGGCCACTGGAGCTCTCTCAGTTATCCTATGTCCTTTTAACATACTCCCATTAATGTAGGATGGTTTTTTTGTTTGTTTTTGTGTTTGAGCACTTTCTTACTTTCTGGTACTATAAGATGCTCTAGGGTCATCATTCCCCAGACCTAAAACAGGCCATTTCTTTCAGAAATCTTGGTTCCTTTTATTGGAGAATGGTGTTAGAAACCAAGATCTAGGCTCTAGAAGTGCTGTTTGCTGCTTGGGGTGTTGTCTTTTAAGCCTTAGTAGCTGACAGAGCAAGGAATTTTATACCTGTATAGTAATCCATGTATATACACCTATCTATAAATATTTCTGTGTGTAACCATCTGTATCTATATTAAGCTAAACATGAGTTCATACTGATGTCTCCAACTCTAATCCCTTACCAGATGGGTCATTCTAGTCTCTTCCCCTTGCTTATCTGTAATTCCCACTTTAATAGTGAGAAACCTGGCTCCTATCATCTGCCATCCATTTACTTAATTGTTCAATTTCAAAATACATGTGTAGCAGTATCAGAACTGTTAATCCATACTCCCATGGAAAACAAATTTATCTGCTAGAGTATAGTGCCTCCCTGCAGTTCCTTTTGTTTGTAGTCTTACAGACCAATCATTTCCAAAGTCACTTAGTTCAGCACCTTTTCCCCTAACCCCTTCAGGGAGGTTGTTTCATACATTTATAATACAGTTAGATCCTCTTTTTGATGTCTGCATTGTTTCCTGAGATCTGCCTACTTCCTAAATATTTGCTTTTTTAATTTACATATAATACATTAAAGTTTCACTCTTTGTGCTTGGAACTTCAAGTTTTGACAAATGCATAATGTCATGTATCCACCATTATAGTTCATACAGAATAGTTTCACAACCCTAAAACATAAAGAAAAAGGGAAGTACATAACAAAATTGCTTTTACATGTTTATCTATAGACCCAAGCAACTGATCATTTTATTGAATAAATTTCACTTAGATATAGAGATATTGATAGATAAATAAATATATACATATATACACAATCTATTTCTCTATACCTAATTATCTGATATTTATTAAGTTCTTACCATGTGCCAGACCCTATTCTAAGTGATTCACAACAATCCTATAAGATAGGAAGTGTTATTATTTCCACTTAAGAAATGAGGAAACTGAGGCCCAGAGACTTAAAATTTTTGCCAAAGTTTACACAGCTAATAAGGGAGCCAATATTAAAAGAAAAAATTAAATATATACATATGTATACACATATATCTATATATGTGTGTGTATATCATTAGAGTTATATAATACAGAATTATGTATATGTGTAAGTCTTCAAGTATATTAATTAAGCTAACTTATAAGAACTAAAATGTTTCAACTATCTTTGTCTCTACTTTCTTACGTAAATCATAAATGTTGTGATTGGCCTTTCACCTCCTGTTTTTGCTTTCAGCCAAAGGAGGAAATGAGAAAAGGAATCAGTACTCAAAAGACCAAGCCTAATATGTCCCCATATTTAAAGTTTACCTCAGCTAGTTTCATTTTTACAAAGGAAGGGTAAAATCAAAGACTGTCATTGTACTGCTTCCTATTTTACTAGCTCAACAACTAAGATTTAAAAAAATAGACTATTCTAAGAATTACTATTGTTTTTAAATGGTGATATGTTAATTGGCACAAAGTTAATTTGGCATGATTTCACCGTTTCACATACGGTGCTCTTTTTGTTTTCAGTAAAAATTTTAAATAAAAACTATTTATAATAAATGTACACACAATTAAACGGAAGAGATGTTACACATATGCCCCATGATATTGGGCATAGAATAAAAGGAATAGAAGCCCAGAAAGATTTGCATTGTGGCCCTGCCTTTTCTATTAAATAGCATTAAATCTGGGAAGTGAAAATTCACCATTTGTTCAGCTTCAGTTTCCTTTTCTGTAAAATAATGAGATTGAGACATATAATCAGATTAACACTAACGTACTGTCTACGTTAATGTAGTGGGTTGTCATTTTAATCATTGGATGATAAAGCCCTGTGACTCAAGATCAAATGCTTAAGATTTCTTTTCATTTGAAAACGGTGATATTTAACAAAAATAAGTTGTAGTTCATTTTCCTATCACTTTCCTTCAACAAGCATATTCATCATCACCTTTTACAAAAACCTTGCCCCTGAGCAGCGGCACATACTTCTGTGAACTATTTTGTGTATGGTAATGAACTCCTTGAATTACCACCTTTCTATTTAAAATGAAACACCACCTACCTTATAATGGCCATATGTGCAAATATACATGAACAGAGAAATCACCAGAATTGTCCAGAAAAGGCCTGGTCTATAAACACCACAAATAAAAGGCATGTAAAATCAGTTTATTTATTTTCAAATCTATAGGACATTCACCTAATTTGGATGGATAAGATTTGTACTCTGTCTTGTTCATTAAATCAGCAAAATGCTGAGGGCTTCACATTTTATTTTTAAAAATAGATGTCCTTTTCGAGTTTTCCTGTTGCTGGGGAAGTGTTCTTGCTGTTGCTAACAGAGAGCTAAATGTTCTGCTTTGAATGGGACGTGTTTGTTTTTATTGGTAGGAGTGGCAGAAGGATGAATGAAGGAATCTATGTTTTTAACTCTGTTTCTCTAAGTGAGATATCTGCCTTCTGGGTAGAGGTACATGACTGGCTATTTACCAGAGAATCCTTTAATACAATCATTGAATATGCTCATTTGTTTACACATTATTTTATCCATGAAATCTTAAATGAGCTAACTATTCAAATTTAAAGATCACAGAGTTATGGAATTCATATCAGGAACACCTATTATGACACCACATCTAGTGGTTAGAAGGTACAAAGAAGATATTTATATTCTTTGCATTTTTGCCTGATGTAATTTAGCCTTAAAAAAAGGGGAAAAAAATAGATGAGAACTGGCTTTTAAGCTACCTTCCTCTTAGCCTTTATGTATTATTTTTGCTCTATTTAGGGCAAGGCAGGAAATTAATAGGGGAAATATCACAGACAAAATATTACAAAATTTTACTTTGATATTTAGTGTGCTTAACTGCAGGAAAAAAAGATGGACATTCTAGCTATCCTAAGCTTAAGATAGGAATTACAAAATTTTTTAAATGTAATTTTGTTGCCCTGAAATTAAATTCTATGTTACTATGATCTTAATTGTGTTACAGTACTCTGTGAAAGACTGTTGATTTCTTAAACAAGAGCTTTTACTTTGTTTGAAACTGTGTACGTTCTTCTGGATAATTCACTTAACTTTATGCTAATGCCAGAAATTTTAGTTACACTGAAACTCTACACTGTGAAAATATAATCAAGTTTCCAAATTTCATTTTTGTCTTTAGAAAAAAGTTGTTGTTAATCTAGGAGCTGTTGGTTTATGGAAAAGAGGCAACATTTCATAATATATCTCTAAATCTTTCTGTGGCATGACAATTCTATGTGTTCACCTAGTCATTTCATTTTCCTCCTGGGCATTGAAGGAGATTACATATCCTACCTCTCTAGGTAGGGTGCTGTAACTAGCTCAAATCAATGAAATGTAGCAATCCTCCTCTCTCTCCATCTTCCAAGGTAACTTGGATGCTACAGGTTGAGATAATACAGACTCAAAATGGAAGGAACCGTACAGGAGGAGAACCTATCCACCACATCAGAAAAAAATCACCTTTGAACTTTGCATGAGTGACAAATTCTTTCATTATTGTATGTTGTTTGTTGTAGCAGCTAGGAATACATAATTTAAGCAAAACACTCTACATACTGAGAGCAGAAAGTGTCTAACCTGAGGAATGTTCACTGTCTTTGGATTTTTTTTTCCCCCTCAACATGAGGGGACTGTTTTTAAGTATAATAATATTACTTAAGTATATTTCCAATAGAGACGCAGTTCTCTAAGGACTACCACTTTAATAAATCATTGGGTATTACAGATTAGACAGACGGACACACACACATGAAGATTAAGATCTCTGGGGGCAGAGGGTGACTTTAAGACCCTGGTCTACCCAGACTACTCAGAAAAGACAACAAAGTAATGGAATAGGAATAAAGGTGAATAAGAGACAGGTATGGACCAGAATCAGGGAGCAGTTGCTCTAAAAATCCTGAGAGCCTTTCCAGAGAGTTCTAATACCTATAACCCAAAAATGTGGCCAAACTGAGAACTAAGGAAGGGAGAACAGCTAGGTGTTTGGCTCAGGAATGTGCATCAAACAATAGCTCTCTAGTCACCTGGATTGGGGCAGGTTTTGCCCTGGGGATATTTTCGAAGTGCTTTTCACCTCTGACAGAGTCTCCCACACTGAACAGTTCGCTTGGGTGAACAAGAGAACTAATGTTTACTGAATGCCTCCTCTGTTCCAGGTGCACTATGCACCTTGTCACCTACAACCTCATGGGGTAAGTATTTCTGGCTCCATTTTTTAAATGGGTAAATTAAAACTCAGAAGGATAATTTGCCTAAGAGTTCTCTGCTAATAAGTGGCAAATCAATTTGAATCTAGACTTTTCTGACTTGAAACTTACTCTTTTTCCACAAGTTCACACTCAGTTCTAGGAGTTAGTACACCTTTTGGATGGCCAATAAAAAACTATCTCCTTTTCCCAAGCATTTCTTGCTTTTTACAGTCCATTTCTCATGAGGATCTCTTGAAATAAACTCATTCGTCTAGTGATGACTTGTTTTTCCAGTTTGCCCACTTTTTCCCCTTCTCATATAAGACAAGATAAGAATATCATCCCAGTAAGGTTTTATCTGATTTTGCCTGTTAATTTGTGGAAATCTAACCATAGTTCTATTACAATATAAACAAACCTTGCCTTTCCTGATTGTAAATTGCTAATCTCACATTATTGAATTTTTCTCATTGATTGATGTGACATTATACATTCAGCCAATCTCACAAAGCCGACTGGAGGCCTCTTTATCATTGACATCAATATGATTTGTATATGTCTGCCTCATGTCAATTAGCCTCTGCCTCATGCCATGCCTATCCTGTAACCCAAGGGTATGGAGTCTCTTTCATTCTGCCTCTCCTTCTAAGTGAGGTGCCAGACTTGAGCTGTGTCAGTTTTGTTCTGCTTCATTTTTCTCCCTCAGGAACCTATGCTTTTCTGCTTTTCTAGACCAATTGCACCCCCCTCTCCTCACTTGCTTCTGACATTGATGAGTCTATCGTTGATTAACTCGTCTTCTTTCTCCTTAGGCTAGTCCCTAGCCCCTCCAGCATCCTCCATGATTCTGAGCCTCACTAGAGCAGAAAGAGATGATCCTGTGATCTGTAACCATCAAAAAGAACAAATTTCAAAGTACAAATTGTACACTATCTTCATCAGAAGCCCTATTTTGCTACAGCACATGGGCATTTATAGGAAGTTAAGTCCAGAGTCAATTTGCAAAGTCTTCCATTTTTGACATGTCAGACTCCTAATGTAAATTTATTTTCAGTCATGTCAGATTTTTCTCCTTAAGGGAAAGATTATCTTTCTCTTATTTTATTAGCCTTATTATCCTTTTCCTTTTTAACCAATTCTTCAGAAACATTTTCAATACAGTGTATCTCACATAATTACATGGGGGATTTTGGCTTTACTTATTTTAAGAAATAAAGACATCAATGTTAAAAATATACATACATTGAGAGAACTAATAGGTTTTTACAACTGGACAATGATTAAAAGCAAAAAGTCTACACTCAACATCAAAGATAAAATTATTAAATGACAAAATTGCTATCTAATTTCCAACTTAATTTACTCAGCAGTTACTCTTATTTATCCATTTCTCTTGTTGCTTAAAGCATACAAGAGTTTGAGTTGCGGGAAAGTCACTGATACATATTCTTCTGTATTCAATTCTAAATACACAAAAGTAAAGTAAAATATCAAAAGTATTTCTCACTGTTATTTTCCTTTAGTCCTATTTCTTAGCAAAATTGTATTCACTAAATGATGGCACTATCTCTGAGATGAACAGCATATATCTAGTGTTCATTGTCACACTTTGTCTAGTACAATTTTTTAGAAGATTAAAAAGTGTGTGTGAAAAAGATTAGAGTGTAATATAAAGAAATGGAAGTCAGATTTTAATCACACATACCAATGAAGAAGCAGAAAAGGCTTTCAGAGAGTCTGATTTGCTTCTTTTTCTAGCTAAAGCATATACCTTATAGAAATTATACTTTTTGTAAATGTGATACAATAACCTCTCAATCATTTGCACTAATAAAAGAAAAAAATGGATTTGAAAAATATGAAATGGTAAATAATCCAAAATTTGCCAAATTATCAGGTAAAGCCATTAAAATTTGAATGTTTGATACTGGATATCCACCTACTCATAGTGATTGAGTATATTGTTCTAGATAAATCATAATGATGTCATGGCAGACCTCAATTTTACATGTCAGCTCTCTAAGTTATTAACAATAACTTCAAATTATTTCTCAACTAAAAATTTCATCATAGGAATTATGCACACCACCTTTAAGGCTATGCTTAAGCTGGTTTGGACTGGCTCACAAGGGCAATTGTTAAATTTTTGGAATTTTGCTAAATGATATTTTAATACAGCCGTTGTTAAAAATTAAAGTATATAAACTTACGATTAAATAATATATATTAAACAAAGTAATAAATACTCAAAAATCTTCACTTCCCAATTATTTTAGTACTTTCTACTGTTATATATGTTTCTGAGGTTATTCATGTCTATTGTGTGTTGGAAATACTGTAGACTGGAGTGCTAGTGCACATCTCTTGTCAACTCTGTGTTCGGTGATGTCCTGCTAGTAGCTTAAAATTGGCTGTAGTGGGAATATTTACAGAATAGAAATTGGCAAATAACAAATAAATGCTTGAATTTTTGTTTTACTGATTTTCTAGAGTTAGGAAAGTGATCAAGAGAATGTTAATAATGGGTAGTAAACTTAATAGCTGTCGTGACTAGCTGTTACGTTGTGAATACCACAAACAAATTAAGGAACTATCCTTCAAGTACAAGCATACCTCATTTTCCTGTGCCTCACTATATTGCACTTCACAGATTCTGCATTTTTTACAAATTGGAGGTTTATGGCAACGCTGCATGAAACAAGTCTACTGACACCATTTGTCCAACAGCCTGTGCTCACTTTGTGTTACATTTTAGTAATTCTTGCAATATTTCAAACTTTTTTAATAATTACTTTTTCTTTTTGAGGATCTGTGATCAGTGATCTTTAATGTTACTATTATAACTGTTCTGGCGAGAGCCTCCTGCAGCAAAAAGATTATGATTCACTGAACACTCAGATGATCTTTAGCATTTTTTAGCGATACAGTATTTTTAAATTAAGGTATGTACATTGTATTTTTAAACATAATACTATTGCATACTTAATAGACTATAGTATAGTGTAAACATTACTTTTACATGCCCTGGGAAGCCAAAAAATTTGTGTGACATGCTCTATTGCAATATTAGCTTTATTGCTGGGTCTGGAACTGATCCTACATTATCTCTGTGGTATGCCTTTGTTCAAAAACTATTATTCAATTCAGCAAGGAAGCTGCTCACACTGTTGACAAATGAGTGAAGTTCTGACATCTTATTTCTTAATGAAAAAGAAAATATCAACTAACATTCATGTTTATTAAACGCTTGTTTCTTAACTGCAACCGTAAATTAGGGAGGATACGGGAGTTCAGCAAAAGTCAGCAAAAGCATTAGAATAAGATCAATTGGCTATATGAAAATCATAAAAAATAATGACTGTTTTATCATTTTAATAACTTGTGTGCCACTCATTCTTTATATTAGTAAAACATATTTTAAAAATCCATATGCATACATTTTTTCCCCAGCAGAACACTGACACTCTCTGACCCCCTTCACAGTCTCAGTTATTCATTGCTTTCCAGCTTACCTCCGTCTTCTCCATTCTCACATTTGACTGGTTAAGACTTGAAATAGTTCTCTGATAAAGGTTGAGAGAGGTAATTCTTTACCATTATCTCTATTGTCTTAGGTTCCTGATGTAGGAACCCATGGATGTTGGTTATACTTTTAAAGTGTTCCATCCCTTTCTTCTAGTTGCAGACTCTGCCTCCCTCACCTTCCTGCCACAGAAGTGGCCATGGAACTCAGATTGATTTGATTAATTTGAGCAACAGGGATCAGTGGATTGGCAAGTGACCTAAGCAGAGATATAATTCCTCTCTGGGTTTAATACATAGGTGGTCAGAAAAACAGTTTTTCCTGGGGTTGCTGAGCTGGACCTGCTGGCAGGCATGTTCTCTACCGTGTGAAGATGGTATCTCTATGGCAGGAGAACACAAGATTACTATGCCAAGAGAAGTAAAGACAAGCAGATAGAGCATGTCCTGGTGATGTTGAGTTTCCAGAGTCAGTTCTTCTAGGCATTACCTTCCTATAGCCATTGAATTATTTTAATGTCTTCCCAGCTATACAGGAAATATATTGATCTTTGCCTTAAGATAATGAGTTGGATTTATCTTATTTGCAATGTTAGAGTCCTTACTAATACAAATCCCTATATAGTTAATGGACAGGCTTCAATGAGTGCAAACTTCTTGAAATTATATGTAAGATTTGTGTGTCTGTGTTTAAGTGCATCTCCCTCCTGAGAGTAGGGTTCATGGCTTTCCTTAGATTCCAGAAAAGACCCATAAACCCATGAAAGCTGGCTAAAATTAATATGAATCAAAATAAGCTAAATAAGTAGCTTTCTGTGTCTTAATTTGCTCAGTATATACCATACCCACCTACCGGTGGTTACCTTTACCTGAGCATGAATTTCAGTCTATCTTTTCTGATGTTTTTAACCTAGATTTCAAGGCTTCATAAGAGTTTTAAATCCCAAAGGCACTTAATTTTCATTTAATTTCTTCTTTGTTACCTTTTTCACATACTAGCCTATTTGTATATGTGCGATACTGTTAGCATATTTCTCAAGAGAGACTAAAATGGGAGGCACTTGTTATTCACTTGATTTATGAAATTTCAAGGAAGATGAACACCTAATAAGAAGCCAGTATCTGTATTCTATCAAAACTTTTAAAAATGACTTTTATCTATCTTTTCAAATAACTTTCAAGGGAATAACATTAGGCATTAAACTCAAATTTGATAACTATTTCTCAGATGTTTAAAGATTACTTTCAAAAAGACTTCTGCTTAAGAAGCCAACAAAATTAAGTTATAGAGTAGGAAGAATCTTTACTGGGAGCAAATTAAAAATGGACTCAATATGAATGGGAAAACAGTAAAATATAAGAAACCTATCTGTTTCTCTGTGATGTTAGCTATCAAGTGGAAAATAATTGCACTTGATAAAAAGCAAAATAAAATGTTCCCAATACTATGCATTCAATACCTTTCCTTCAGAGGAAGCTAAAGCAATTTCAGAGGATGATTTTTGTCTAAAAAAGTAATTTACTGCTTGGATAAGCATGACGCAGAAGGCTGTGCAAGTCCTGCCCGCCTAACTAAAGCAATATTTTGCCAGCCTTTCTAAGAGTTTTGGTTGATTGTATCTATTGCACTAAAAAGAAATTGTTTAAATGTTGTTTAAAATACAATGCCCGCAATAAAGTAATATAGTGATTTCTTTGGAAACAAATTTCATTTGAAAATTAAAATGTGGTATATTTTACTTTCTAAAAAACAAAAACACTTTCTCATTAGAGCCAATAGACAACATTATAAATATCCTGTCAAGGTTGAACTTGATAAACAGTGTTTAAGGCTTACACGTGAATACGACTAGACTAAAATATCAAGTTAATAGGTGAGTCTAGCAATGACAGTTTAGGAGCTGGAACTATGAAATAAACGACCATTTTAAGAAGAAATTTATTACATTTAAACTTGTACTCTTAGTTGAAATTTAGTGTTGTTTTCTCTAAATTATATAAACCATTAAGTTACCAGTTGAGAATGATTAATTAATACACAGAAACAAATTCTTTCCTTAGTTCTAAGGCTGCAGTGGTTTATCCCTATTGAATAGGTAGTTGGGCTAGTCTGACCTTTAAGGCTAGCTCAAATTCTTTGTCTTCACAAATACCTCTAATGCTGATAGTGATAATATTGATCCAAACACAAGTACAGATATGTTGATAAACAAACATGACGTACAAAGCTATGAAGTCTCTGCTCACCAAGCTGAAAAATTATTTTGCCATCCTTTACATGAGAGAAAGAGAGAGAGAGAGAGAGTGTAAAAGAAAGGTTTGGGTACAATAAGATTAGGGAATTAGCCCCTGGATGTTCCTGATGACATAACTCAGACTTTTGTGATAATTCATTATAACAGCAGTACAAACTAACATGGCTTTGGGTGTTCAGCTCTACAAAGAAAAAGCTAGATGTAGCCAGGCACAGTGGCTCACACCTATAATCCTAGCACCGTGGGAGGCGGAGGTGGGAGGATTGCTTGAGCCCAAGAGTTTGAAGTTGCAGGGAGCTATGATGACGCCACTGCATCCTAGCCTAGGTGACAGAACAAGATCTTATCGCAAAAAAAAAAAAAAAAGAGAGAGAGAGGAAAAAAAAAAAGAAAAATATACAAAGAAATCTGGTTTGGGACAAGAAATATATATTATTCTTCATTATCTACTTACTGAAATTGTTTATTTCTTCTATAAGATGCCTTATCCTGATGTCAAAAATAGTAACTTATCCCAAACTAAACAATATACTATAAAACTGAATTTGACACCTATTTAAGTCATCATTCTGTGTGACATGCAGATAAAGTTTTAAAAGGCAAAATAAATAACCAATACATCCATGGGGCAACCCTCATACCAAAGACTTTATAGACACTAAGGAATATATAAAACACCACCCACCCACCTACAGATAACACTAATAAAGAGTTAGAATGTTTTCATCTTTATACTGCCGGGGAGGAAATTACAAGCAGATGATATGTACAGTTCATTGATATGCTTAATACACTTACCCCATGAAGTGTAGAAAAACTGTCAAAAAAGAAATTATGAACAGGATTATTAGCACCTAGGAAGTTAATGTTGTATTTCAGAAGAGTAATGATCAAATACTATTTTCTATTTCACACAAGCTACTTAGATATCTGCATAAGCTTTCTCCTCACATACAAAAAGCTGAAAATAAATGGCAAACACCAATGAAGGCTGCCACTAATATTGCCATTTCCAGAAGAAGGGCAAATAAGGTGACATCTTCTGTACCCAACAGGATTTCTGCTACAGGCCTAATAAATTGTCCTCTATTGGATTACTTCTACCTATTTCTCACTGGCAAGCTTATGTTCCTGCAAAATAACAACTTAGCCAAACAAATAATTTTTGTTTCTTTTTTCTTTCTGTCTCCATTTGAGACAGGGTCTCGCTCTGTCTCCCAGGCTGGAGTGCAGTGGAATGATCATAGCTCACTGCAGTTTCCAACTCCAGGCTCAAGCGATCTTCCTGCCTCAACCTCCAGAGTAGCTTGGACTACAGGTGCAGGCCACCACGCCCGGCTAATTTTTTTATTTCTTGTAGAGACAGGGTCTCACTAGGCTGCTCAGGCTGATCTCGAACTGCTGGCCTCAAATGATCCTCTCACCTTGTCCTCCCAAAGTGCTAGGATTACAGATGTGAGCCACTGCACCTTGCCAACCTTTGTTTCTGAAAAGAGCATCTTCCCTGGGCCCCTGTTTCTGTTCTAATAAACCAGGCTCAGTAAACTAGGGGGAAAACATCTTAACTCTTCTTTCCTGGTCTCTCCTAAAACACAGCATCTAGAATTAGTCCTAAGCATCCACCTTCATGCTTTTTCTTCCCAAACCTTATTCTGACCCTTTACTCTTACAATTCATGAGTAACTCCTAAATTAAAGGCACTATGGTCCCAAGAGGCAGAGAAAGAGCCTGCAAGGCAAGAGAATGAGATCCAAATGCTATGCCAGTTAAAGCAGAAGTATAAAGGAGGCCAAAACTTTACCTTTCTGTGTACAATTTTTAAAATTCTACAGCCCGTTTTAGGTTAAAAATCCCATCTCTTATTTTTCCAAAGTTTCTACCCCCACTCCCCATCCCAAACATTGGTACAATTTTTTTCTACCCTCCTCCAAATTTGAAAACAGCTGAGAAATTAAAAAGGACAGAAGCCAATAGAGAGAAAAAACATGGGTCTCAGAGTTGTTTTGGAGGAGGTACAAAACATTTAAAATATTAGTGTAAACCCTTTAACAAAAGTAAGAGAGTTGCTTTGCTTTCAGAAATTTTTATTTGCATAACTTTAATAGACAACTAATTAGCCTTTGATCATAAAATAATTATGAAAACACCAATGAATTAGATTGCTTGCCATAATCAACACAGTTACAATTTGAAAATAACACATGAGGCAAGGAGGTGTTGGTGCAGAAAACTTAGAATTTCTGTAGGATATCATAATAGTTTAGGCAGTAACTGCTGATGTAGGCTAATTTTGAATGATTTTAAAAAGCATAGATTAATAGATGGTATTATAGGATGTGATTTTATAAAACCTAAAAGTAAAAAAAACCTGCAGACCTGTTTTGAAATCATAACCCAGAACCAGACTGCCATCAAACTGATTTCTTCTGGTATTTACACTTCCCTGTATATACTATTGATACCCTGATGTGACTTGTACCCCTTGTATTGCCCGTCACCTTTATAATTACTGTACTATTTGGCTCTCCTCAAATAATTACTCCTGTTAGAAACAAGCCCAGGGCTTCTTTCAACTTCGCATTGTGGACTACTGACCTGGCTTCCTCGGTGTCTTAGCTGCAGGGAAGTCACTCTTCTCAGTGACCCTTTTCCCATACAATCCTTTCTTCGTGTCCAGTCCTTGTTGCTAGAGTTAAATAGCTGGACCCATGTCATCTAACGCTTGGCTTAACCACCAACTGCCTTTCATTATACTGCGGTAGACAGTATAGTGCTCACCTATCTCAGTTCTTTCTTTCTGGAAACTTAATGCATTACCTTTTAGTTAGGCGGCACTATATTAGGCCAAGTTTCCCAGATGCAGTCTCGAAGACAAAAATGTGCATGCAAGTGGTTTAAGAATATGTTCTCAAGGAAGACTGGTAAGGAAGTTATAGAAGCAAGACAGAGAATGAAATAAAACAAAGTAAGAGTATAATCTCAGGCAAAAGTCCCACGGAGTGTAGACTTTAGAATGATCCCACAGGAGAATTCCGGAGAGTAAGAAATTCCTCAGAGTTGTTCCAACCTGACGGAAGCAAGGGAGTTGAGCTAATGTTCCCGCACAACAGTCATTAATCAACAGCTACGTGGCGGTACGTGCCATGCACTTTTGGCTCTCTGTGCAAAGGGGCTTCAGTAGCCCAAAGACAAGCTATTGGAGAAGATGCTATCCATTGAACACATGCCAACCAGGGATGTAAGCCAAACATAGACATTGTCTGTTTCAGGTGTCATGCGAGTAGCTCTGGCCAATGATTTTTGGATGGAAATAATTGCCACAGGAAATTTCATTTCTGGAGTGTACTCCTCCAGCATTTTTTTCTCCTGCCTTGCAACCTAGAAGTCTACCTGCTTCAGACAATGCAGCATAAGATTGTGGAGTCTTGTCAGCTTGCCTCCTTGAGTTATTGGGAAAGAGCCTCCTTCCCTCCTATGTTAGACATTTCTATTAAGTAAGACATAGATGTAGTCTATGTTTGTTATTATGGCACATCCTCTCCTATTCTGACTAATACATATCCCATTTATGCATTCTTCATTCAGAAATATTTGCTGAGCAAATATCCTGTGCTAGGCATTGTGCTAGAGAATATAAAGACAAGGAAGAAATGTTTCTTTTCCTCAGAGAGCCCCTTATCATAATAGAGTCTAGTTAGTGCCAGGGTAGAGACAGGTTGTGCCATCCAGGATGCTATGTGAGCAATGAATAGGACACTGTAAGTGACACAAGGCCAGGTAAGCCTTCTTAAAGGAGGTTACATGTGAGTTAAGTTACAAAGCATGAGTAGAAATTGGATAGAAAAATAAGGGGGATAGGGAAGGAAGGTCAACTCAGGCAGCCAGAGCATGAGATGGAAAGCTCTGATTTATGAAGCAGAGGATGCACTGATGACTCACTAATATCTAACAATGTACAAATTAGTATTTTGATGTTTTGTTTGTTGTAGCTTGGCCTCTCAGACTGAACCACAGACTGGTTAATTGACAGGAAGTCAATTCAAATGATAAGCTAGTTCATGACCTAAGGCAAATTATTATTTTACTTCTCTGTGTCCTGTTTACCTACCTTGAAAGATGAAAGTACTGACCTGCTTCATAGAGACGTTTAATTAATACTCAAAGTTGCTTTGAAAATACCAAGCCCATCTCAAACATGAAGAACTAGTACAACTTCCTTGGGAGATGAGCTAACAAAGACAATGTGGGTTCAAATCTTTAGACTGCAATAAATCTAAAACAGAAAATAATTATTGATTCTCTTCCACTAGTATTAGAGAACTTTCTATTGATATGTCTTTAATGATATCAGGCTAAAGAAAATGATGAAGGTGTGATCATTCCAAGACAAGGATAGGAAAATTTTTAGTTACCATCACTGAAGGGGCTTCCAGGGAAGAAGTACCCAGATGGCCCATTTTATGCTTTTAAATTTAAGTGTAGATGATGATGGTGATTATGTTGATGGTAACTACCCACTAATGAGCAAATAAGTAATATGTTTTGGAAGTCTTCTAAGTGCTTTTCCATGTATTATCTTTTAAAATTCTCTAGACTGCCTTAGGCCATAGGTTTATTACTATCTCTGTCATACAAATAAGGAAACACAGGCATAGAGTGTTTAGTAATATGGCCATGGTAAGTCAGTAACCTTGGTGTCTCATGACTCTAGCAGCATTCCTGAGTACTAGCGTGGCTCTGAGCTCTATTTCTCTCTATCTTTTTTACGCCATCCACAATTTCTCTGTAGGTCTCATGGACAGAACAGTACCTTTAAGGTATCTGCCATTCTCAGGGCAAAACTTCTGCTTGTGCAACTAGATTAATAAAAAGTTATTTTAGAAGGCAAAGTATATAGAAAAATTAATCTGAATTCAGCTTTTTTCTGACAATTTTTTTTCTTTGTTTAGAGACAAGGTTTTGCTCTGTTGCCTGGGCTAGAGTGCAGTGGCACAATCATAGCTCACTGTGACTTGAAACTCCTGGGTTCAGGTGATCCTCATCTCCGTCTCATGAGTAGCTGGGACTATAAGTGCATTCCACCACACTTAGCTAATTTTTAAATTTAAAAATTAAAAAACTAAATGTAAATGTTGCCCAGGCTGATCTTGAACTCCTGGCCTCCAGGGGATCCTCCCACCTCGGCCTCCCGATGTGCTGGGATTACAGGTGTGGGCCACTGCACCCAGTTCACTTCTATTGACAGCACTCAGTTGACCTATCTATTTCTCAATTCAGCTTCCCTCAAGAACATGGGAAATTGATAATTTTTTCTCAGAAACAACTGTGAATATGTCCTTTTTGGGCACAACTGCTCCTTTCTGTCCACATTTGATGCCACTTCCTAGAGTTGAGACAAAATTAGAAACTTTGCCATAAGACCATTTTATTGACCAGACCAGTCCCCAGGGTTTTTTGTCCATGTTGGGATATGACATTAAGAAATAATATAGGCCGGGCGCAGTGGCTCACGCCTGTAATCCTAGCACTCTGGGAGGCCGAGGCAGGCGGATCATTTGAGCTCAGGAGTTCGAGACCAGCCTGAGCAAGATCGAGACCCCGTCCCTCTACTAAAAATAGAAAGAAATTATCTGGCCAACTAAAATATATATAGAAAAAATTAGCCGGGCATGGTGGCGCATGCCTGTAGTCCCAGCTACTCAGGAGGCTGAGGCAGTAGGATCACTTAAGCCCAGGAGTTTGAGGTTGCTGTGAGCTAGGCTGATGCCACGGCACTCACTCTAGCCTGGGCAACAAAGTGAGACTCTGTCTCAAAAAAAAAAAAAAAAAGAAAGAAATAATATAAACTAAAATAATCTCCTATATTTTCTGTTTTCTAAACACCTGTAGCATATTTTTAGGGTTCTCAAATGTATTAGTGTATGGCAATGATCTACATATTGATTAAGCAATATTGATATTGCTTAGTGTTCCCCTTATAGGATTTATTCTGAGAACCCCATCAGACTATAACATTAAAGAAAAGATATTAATGACAATTTAGATCAAAATTCAAGTAAATTACAACTAGTGATGTGTGAGCAATATAATCTAATAGATCAATCTGAAAAGATGCAATTATGAAAGCAGAGTTGTGTTCACTTCTCAAGTGGACGTGTCCAATTATTTTTATTTGCATGGAGTATTAGTCAAACTTTTAATAGTAAAGTGTAGACTCACTTGTAAGACAATAATGAAAATAACAGTTAATGTTTACTGAGCACTTACTATGTGCACAGCACTGTGTTAAGCATTCAATTTACATGATCTTATCTAATACACCCCCAAAGATCTATGACCTGTATCATATATACACTACATATACTAATTGATACACTAATTAGTAGGTGGCAGAATGTATGTATATATTTACTTTCCCCTTATATAGACTAAATAGCTGTGTCATTAATATAATTTTATGGGGCTATGAAAAATTTTCTAGTCATCTTACATTGACATGCAATTTTCCCATTTATTACTTAATTTTGATAAAATACATCTTTTGTTCCCTAGGAATTTACTTATTTCTTCCAGTGAGTTTTATCAGAAAAATTAACCCGCCATTCAACAGGCTTTGACAAGAGTCAAAATTGCCAGAGTGCACCATGAGGAGAGACTAGAGGAGGAAAGGATAGTGTCTGGGGCTCAGGATCTTTCTTAGTTCAAACAGCAGCCAAAAGACAGTATTAGGCTGGAAGAAACATAATTGGCAGTAGAAAAGAAAAAGAAAAAACAAAAAGGAGACTTAACTTTGGATTAGAATCATAACACTGGCTAAAGGCAGATACCTATTTCTATGTCATACAAGAGGAATTTGAGAAGTCAATAACCACAGAACGTCACACAGGTGGTAGAGCCTGGAATCAAATTCTAGACTGTTTTATTCCAAATGCTTCCTACCATGTTTCTAGGCAGTGCTGCCTGGGTCCATGGTATTTTCATTGCAAAAGTTTGAGGTGAGCTGACATCCCCAAATCCTTCTTAAATCTGGCCTTTCTCATGTCTTTTGAGATTCATGGCTAGTGTAAGGTGGAAGTTGTTAGGAAAAAAAGTTAAGAGGAGTGCTGGGGCCAGGAAGCAGTGTAGCCTAGCGACTAACTAGGACTATGGACTTTGGAGTTTAACTTTTTGGGTTTCAAATTTCAGCTTTATCACTTAATGTCACCTGTGTTGCTTTGGGCAAGTTACTTAAACTCCTTGTGCATAGATTTCCTTATCTGCAGAATGGGGATAATAATAATATTACCTATCTTATGGAGCTTTTTATAAAAGATAAAGTCATAATAACCACAAAGCATGTGGAGTAAAGCTTTTCCCACGGGGAGTGCTCAAATCATGTTGTAAGATTCTTCCAGTAATGTTATTATTGGACATGGGGATAGAAATCAAGAAGGCAATGAGGATTGAAATCCTCTGAAACAGACAAAAAATGGCTTAGTGGAAGGGGGAGAAAAGAGAGAAGATGCAGAGGTACTTGTAGGCAAGCTGACTGAACAAATAAGTTGTAAATATTAAATAATGAGAAGTAAAAGAATACAGTTTAACAAAAATACAGAAGTTTCTAGGGAATGAGGAGGAAGCCCGCCTTGTGTCCTTCCGGCTGATTACAGAAGCAGTGGAAGGCAAGAGCTTCATAGAAGAAGCTGTAAGAGATGCAGACACCTGGGAAGAGCTGAGAGGAGATGGAGGGAAGCTATGGAAACAGACAGGCTTAAACACAATTGCCCTCAGGAGACTGCGCCATGGCGGGTCACAAAGATGTAGTAGAAATGAAAGGAATATTGAAAGACAATTTCATGGAAGAAAATGAGAGTATTTAATATGTCCTGGGAAAGTGGGTGGGGAGAATAAGAATGAGGAAGTACTGGAGTAGGAGAAAGAAGTAGGACATAATATGAGGCAGAAAAGAGTCAACAACGTATTTTCCATGCACCAAGAGACTTAAAAGATAAACCAGGTACATGGTCAGGGTGAAAAATAAGGGTACTTAGGTGACAGCCAACATAGAATTTTGCAGAGAAAGTGTTAGAATTAGCTCTCTTATAAACCCTCACCGCATAAACGCTCTCTGCTTCACCCAGAAAAGCCAAACTCTATCATGACACCCACACAAAGTTAAGGCTTCATCCATGCCGCACATGAGTGGTTAGATGTAGAAATCCTTTTCACTTTTGTGGCTAGGTGCAAATTTGGACTAGGAATGAGCTAGTCACAATTTTATTAAGCTTATCTAGGTTCTATTATGGCTACTCCATTAATTTCAGGGGTTCTAACAAGGGTATGATTTTAGAGCAACCTGGTGAGGGAAGTGAAATATCAGCTTTCCAGACCTGAGAACAACTTAAATCTGAATAGTTCACTCAGATTTTGACAATGATTTTAGCAAGCAGCGGAAGCCTCTGACCACCAGCGTGAATGTAAGTGAAGCAAGACGAATACGTTTTGACTAGAAAAGTTAGACTGAATAAATTTTTGTTCCAAAGATGTATAAGACATTCCAAATAATTTGACCTTTTGTCTTTGGCATTTGCATACATTAAACGTACTTTCCTAAAGACTGTTTTTATAAATATAGCCGATACATAATAAAATATTTTACTTTTGGTAGAGTGTCTTTTCCTCATTATAAAATTACCTTTATTTGAAACAGAACTTCCAAATCTATAGACACATGGACTTTATAAAGGACTAAATGGACTCTGTAGTGAAGGACTTCTGTGTACACGTTAAATATGTGAGACATTAAAAAACTCAGACTGATAGGATCATTTTTATGTTATATATTGAAGTGAATTCAAATTTCAACTCTAGGTGGCAGTTTACTCCATCACTTACTTATGTTCTTTTAACAAGCAGTAGATTCATTCACAGTTTTTCCATGAATGCATAATTTTGTGTAAAAATTAGTCTCTGGCTCTCAGTATCTGTTAAAAATAGATTTGATTTTAGGAGTAAAATCGTGGCTTGAGATGCAGGTTTTCCATGGATCTTGTCATTCTTGGTTTCATTAAGCTGATAGGATAAAGCAAAAGAGAATAGATACAGATGAATATTTTAACCAATTTTTTTGAGAAATATAATCCTCTTAAATCCTTGCAATAGTTCTATGTCAAGGTTGTGTTTCCATCATGGAGAATAGATTTTAGTACAGATAATTTTTCCATGAATACACTAGTTTCCAGAAATATCAAGAATATCCAAGATGCTGGATTTTCTGAGATTGTTTAAGGGTATTCATTTAATTGAAGGAAAACTGTCCTATAAAAAGGGAGAATGACTCATATCTGTGTTCCTTTGCATCTCATTGATGGAAATAGCCAAAGCTAGAGTTTAATTAGGTTGTCAAGGACCAAAATACTCAGGCTGCCCAATTAAAACCAACATCTCCCTCCACTACTTACCCCTAACTCATCTGTCTGAGGTATTTTGTCTTGTTTTATATTTGTAAGAGTCCCAGTAACAGGATATGCAGAATCATTCCCAGGCACTTATCACACAAAAAACTTGCTACACTTCACAGTTCTTTCATTTTTTAAGTCCTAGCAGGAGAAAAATGTGTAAAGCATTTAAATTGTATCCTAAAATTAAGTTTTCTTTAAAATGGGGATAATAACAATACCTATTTCTCCGTATTGTTATGAGCATGCAATAAGATTATGTTTGTACACAAGGACTGGCACCTGGCATTTTGCATATTCATTATTCTTACTTTTACTAATCTTATTTTTATTAATAAAGGGTGTCAACTAGAATCTCAAAGAGACAATGTAACAATGTGACAAACTCATGAGGAGATTTTATTTCTAAAGTTGCATGTCTTTAACTCCTCCAGGCCTATCCCTGTCTCCTTATTCTCTTATGTGTAAAAGGAACCTAGGAAAAAGCCATATGGCACGGGCGTAGGGGGTGAGGATATTAGTCACTGGAGTGTGAAAATTAACAATTTCTAAAATGTGTCTAATTGTTTATAAAAACGAATACAAAATTATATTTGGCAAAACTTGGAATAGTTTCTGCATTTCTCCTTGATATATATGTGTGTGTTATGTGTATGTGTATATATATATATGTGCATATATATAATACATATGCATATATATTTATAATATGTGTGGATGGAGAGAGAGGTATACATTTTAATGTCATCACCATCTGCACGCTCAATTTATTGAATGATATTCTTCAGGGTTTATGTCGAAATCAAAGGTACCAACCCTAATAATAGAACATAATCTCTTATTTCACTCAAGTTCCATTTCTAAATTATTCACATAAGTATGTCTAAAGAAAAACATCCTCTCTCTTACTGCAGAATTGATCCCCGATGGCAGAGCTCCCCAACTGGCATGCTGCAGAGGGAACAGGTGACAGGTTTGCTGGAGGATTAATCCTTGCAGGCCTCAGGAGTCCCAGGTGGGGCCTGAACCAGTTGCACATTGGGGCCAGTTGTCCTCAGCAGTTAACAGCCTCATCCATTTAAGCCAGGGTGCTATAAAACTATTATAACTTCTCTGTGTGCTCTCATGTGAAAAAAATTGGAAAGAATGATTTTAAGATCACCAGGTATTTTCATTATCAAGGTCTGAATATATTCCTCCATTGCCTGTTGAGCAAAGCCCAAACTTCTCACGGTGCTATTCAAGTCCTTCCATGTACCATCTGCCCTTCCAGGTCTGTTTCCCACTAATATCCTTCCATATGCCACATAGGGATACACTTTCCCCACCGTATTTCCACATGCTCAAATCCTACATGGTTCAAATGCAAATGTCTCTGCAGAGCCTTCTTAATCTCTCCAGCCAGAACCCCTCCCTTCTCTATTGCAGAACCTCTCTCGTCTCTCCATATGGCCATTGCCAGGTTCTATAAGCATTTTACATCTTGCTGTTAACTAGGATTAAGCTCAGCTACACGTAACTGAAAATTATCAAATTATTCAAAATAATAATAACTTAAATAATTTTTTTTTCTCTTTCACATAATGAAGTTCAGAAGGAGGCAGCTGAGAGCTATTTCAGTGCTTCATGATGTCACCAACCTAGGTTCTTCTATCTTGTTACTCTGCCTTTCTTGGCACATGGCTCCAACCTCATTGTCCGAGGTGGCTGCTTAAGCAGGGGCCATTATATCTGCACTTTAGCCAGCATGAAAGAAGAAGGGAGGAAGAAGAACATCACCTTTGCACTTTAAGAAAGCATTCTGAAGGTTGTATATGCCACTTCCACTTCCATTACAGGGTTGAATCACATGACCACGTCTAGCAGCCAAAGGAGCTAAAAAACGCAGCCTTCATTCCACATGGCCATAGGCCTAGTTAAAAAACATAGTGATTATATTACTAGGGGAGAAAGAAAGGATGATATAGGTACAACCATTAATCTCTGTTCCATGTACCTATGAGAAGTATAAACTTTTTGAAAGACAGATCCATATTCGATTTAACTTTAGAATCCTAGAATCAGGAAGAGTGCCTTATATATATTAATACTGAATGAACAAATACATGAATAAGAGTAAGGCATGAGGATATTAGTCCTCTGCCCTTTGATTCACTCCATCACTTACCTGACATTGAATATTAAGCTTGAATATATTTGGCATTGATTTTATTTTATTACACCTGTGTGACTAAATGACCTTGAGAACCAAAGTGGTATTTAAACATAGGGAAGTGAAATGAAAGATCACTCTAAATATTTTGAGCAAAGGAAATTTGGAAATCATGTGTCTTATACTTTTGCCAACACCAAATTTAAATGTCATTATTGGCAAGCTTACTGTTATTGCTCCACTCCAATTATCTGTATGGCCCAGATTTAAAATTTACAAATCTGACCCTTGTTGATTATTGGAGGCATTTGGATGATTGATTGTAAATTAAAAGAAGAAGAAATGTGGATCACTCTTTTATTTGTTCTGTTCTCTCTGGAGACAGTGACAATTTGTGTCACTTTGTCACTGATAGCTCTTTGGATTTGAAGAAGCTTTTTAAAATATACCTCTCCCTGACCACCCCAATGAAAGATGTTGGCTTTAGAGGAGTTAAGACCTTTCCCCTAGGCCAGGCACAATGGCTCATGCTTGTAATCCTAGCAGTCTGGGAAGCCAAGTCATGAGGATTGCTTTAGGTGAGGGGTTCGAGACCAGCCTGAGCAAGACACTTGTTTCTGCTAAAAATAGAAAAAATTAGCTAGTGCAGTGAAGTGTGCCTGTCGCCCCAGCTGCTCAGGAGGCTGAGGCAGAATGATTGGTTGAGCCCAGGAGTTTGAGGTTGTAGTGAGCTATGATGACACCACTGCACTCTAGCTGGGGTGACAGAGTAAGACTGTCAAAAAAAAAAGAACTTTCCCCTTAAAAGTCCCACATGCACTACAATATATAATTTGAGTTTCCTGGCTCCATCTTAGATTGTAATTTGGGAGGAAGACTGCTGAATTTCATTTTCTAGTTCTCTTTTGCTGGTCATGGTTTTTGTTTGTTTTGAGACAGAGTCTTGCTCTGTTGCCCTGGGTAGAGTGCAGTGGTGTCTTCATAGCTTGCTGCAACCTCAAACTCCTGGGCTCATGTGATCCTCCTGCCTCAGCCTCCCAAGTGATTTGGACTACAGGCACATACCACAAGGCCAGGCTAATTTTTCCATTTTTAGTAGAGACAGGGTCTTGCTCTTGCTCAGGCTGGTCTGGAACTCCTGAGCTCAAGCAATCCTCTTGCCCCGGTCTCCCAGAGTACTTAGGATTACAGGCATGAGCCGCAGTGCCCAGCCTCTACTGGTCATTGTTTAGGCCTCCAGACCTTCCTATCATGTTCCACAAGAAGTTTTAAAGCATTTCCTTAACAACACACAGACACGCTATTGGGAAGGAAGGGCCTTTCATTTGTGCAAAAACAGGAAGGAGGGGGAGTGGGAACTAAATAGTATGGGAATATAAAAGTAAATTGTGTCTCTGTCTCTTACATTGTCTCTATAATGGCTATAATCTCCTAATTTTTTTTTACTTTCTTTTAGTGCCTATCATACAGCAGACATTATCATTAAAACTTAGACTTTATTAGATTTTGATGAAGTTCAGAAGCTTAATTTTTTATACACTGACAAGGAAGATTTAAAGTTGAATCCACCTACTCACTCAACAAATGTCTACTGAGTGGTGATAATATGACTTAACAACAACACCTAAAATAAGTACAAAGATGAATCCCATATCAGGTTGGCTCTCAGGAAGATTACAAGCTAAACACACAAAGTAAGTATCATATAAGACATGCTGATTAGCATTGGGTTTAGGTGTGATTAACAGGGAACCTCAAAATAGCAATGGTTTAAAAGAAGATACGTCTCTTCCATTTTAAGAAATTTATAGGTGGTAAACCATGATGACAGGGTTACTCTGCCATGTCTAGTATGTCAGGCATTTGTTCATTTCCATGGCTTCTACATGGTCCCATACTGTTTGGGGCATTCCAGCCTTCAGAATGAGCAGGAAAGGAAAAGGGGGAGAATAATGGCATGCCCTCTGTACTATTATAGTTTCCTAGAGCTGCTGTGACAAAGTGCCACAAACTTGGTAGCTTAAAACAAAGATATTTATTCTTTTACAGTTTTGGAGGCCAGAAATCTGAATCAAGGTGTGGGCAATCAAGCAAGGTGTGAACAGGCCCGTGTTCCCTCCAAAGCCTCTGCTGGAGAATCCTTCCTTGCCTCTTCTAGTTTCTAAGGGCTCCCGGCATTCCTTGACTGGGGCTACATATCTCCAATCTCTGCTCCGTCTTCACATTGCTGTCTTCCCTCTATGTCCCTGTGTTTCAAATGCCCCTCTGCCTTTCTCTTATGATGACACATCATTGGATTTAGGGCCACTCTTTCTAAATCCAGGACAATCTCATCTCAGGATCCTTCACTTTGTTATATATGAAAAAACTTCTTTTCCAATTTCCAGTGGATGTATCTTTTGGGGAGCCACTATTCCACTCACTGTGCCCGCTCACTTTAGTAATTCTTCTTAGAAGCTGTGCTCATCGTTGCTACTTTTATTGCACTCGATGGAAGCTATTTAGTGTACATACCTAACTACATGGGCAGCTGAGATATGTAGTATTTATTCAAAAACCAGGAGTTCCATTAATGACTATAATTAAAAGTGATACTGTTTTATGAAAAATTACTTAGAAAATGTTATAGATTCTTACAACACAGTGCTCATTTGGGCCAATGCCCAATTATAATGCTAGATTTGGATGCTTTATAAAAATAAAAAAAGTAGTAACCTCATATGAAGCAGAAACTGTAAAAGCCCTGCTGGGAAATTGATACCCAACAAATTGCATAATTGCCACATTTTCCTAAGGTGTTTGTGAAGTTTGGTGAAGCTAGTTTCCAAATGCCTCTTCAGATCCTCCCACTATTGCTTCTCTATGCCTGAACTCTAGTTCCTAAGGAACTTGGAGAATCTGAGAGAACCTGACAAAAGAAACTGAGGCTGAGAGGAGTTGTAGAGCAGGACATGAAGGAGCAGGATATTGGCAGAGATCAGCCCCCGAGAGGCTTGGAGTCCAGCAAAAAAGGTAAGTGGAGCAATTTATTTCTCCCTTCTTTGTATCTCTGGCAGTCAGTGGGCTCCTGAGCTACTGGAGAGCTCTTCTACCCACCACAAGCCCAAGAGCTGCTGCCACCAGTGAACTGGAAGTTTCTTGAGCATGAAGCACCAGGCTGCTGGCGCCCTCAGGGTCACTTCCTGACACTGCAGACCTGAGCCTAGACGGCAGACACCATATTGCTTCTCCACCCACTGTGCACCTTAGTCCTCCCCAGGGGGCTTCAGCACCTCAGTTTTCATCTTGCTTGTTCCCACACAAACATTTCCCAACTCCAGCCCAGACTTCGGGAGCCACAGGGGACCAGTAGGTTCCCGGGGAATCTGCATGACCTCAGAGACTGGACATCCTGGGTGGTCTGCATTCTTGAGAGGGGGACAGGGATGACCTGAGTGATAGCTTTCTTCCATTTGGACCCTTTTCCTCCCTTCCCCTTGCCCAGCCCATGGCTGCTGAGAGACGGTTGAGCTGGGGCTCAGGGTTCGCAGGAACTGCTTTTTCCTCTCGGTTGGTGCACCCGCCACACCCGGGCTCTCACAGAGTGTGGGGCTCAAGGCTTTCCTGTGGGAGTCCTGCAGCGGACTGAGGGGTGCTTGGACTGTGAGCTTCCTGCCTACAGGCCCTCCCTGGTGCCACTTGCCCAGTGACTCCAACAGGGCAGGGCATGCCCCGAGGTGGGGGAACATTGAACCTGCTTGGGCACCTGTGGGCAACTCAGGACCAGTGCACTTCTAGCCAGCAGGGTCAGGGCTTGCTCTTCAGACCCGGAGAAGGGCTGGCAGGCCAGATCCCATACCCCCAGTCCCATTGCTCAGGGGCAAGCAGAGATTTGTGATTGTGTGAGGCCACTGCAGCAGAAGTCAAAGGTCTGCTCCCAGCTCCCTGGTGGCTTTGCCCAGAGGCTGGGAGCAGACCTTTGAACCCTGCTGAAACCGATCCCTTGCCAGCTTTGGTGGAGCCTGAGGGCAGGCTCTCCCAACCCAGCCCCACCCAGTTGCACTGCTCCACCCACCCCTGCTGTGGCAAACAATAAGGACTCACCTGAAGTTTCAGGGCCCCACATACTACCTGGGGCAATCAAGTGCTACCTGGAGGGCAATCAGTCACAGGACCCAAAAACAATATTGTAGCTTGTTCCTTCCTGCAAGTGCCACCTACTGACAGGAAGGTCGAGTCTCATGCCCTTTATAGTATGTACTGACCATGTAACACAGGGTGAAGTTGAGTCTTACCCACAAGCACCACCCACTGTCTCAGGATTAAACTGGATGTGCCATTATGTAATCAAAAGAAAATCTAAAAATAAGAAGCAAAAGCTGCTCCAGATGAGAAGAAATGAGCAAAAGATCTCCAGACAGATGAAAAATCAGAGTAAAATGACACCCCCCAAAGAAAACAATAACTCCATACCAATGGAAACCAACCAAAACAAGAATATTGAAATGACCAATGAAGAATTTCAAATATGGATTGTAAGGAAGCTTAATGAAATATAAGAGAAAATAGAAACCCAACACAAAGAAACCACAAAAACAATGCAGGAAATGAATGAAATTGAATTATTTTAAAAAAGTCAAGCAGAGCTTCTGGAAATGAAAAATTCATTCAAGGAAATACAAAACACAGTAGAAAGCCTTAAGAATAGGCTAGATCAGGTAGAAGAAAGAGTCTCAGAGCTAGAAGACAACACCTTTGAATTAAACAAGTCAGTCAAGGAGAAAGAACAGAGAAATAAGAGGAACAAAAAAAGCCTACAAGACATAAGGATTATGTGAAGAGGCCTCACATAAGAATCGTAGGCATCCCTGAGGGTGAAGAAGAAAATACACAAGTGCTGGAAAACCTATTTGAGGAAATACTTCAGGAAGATTTCCCAAATCTTGCTAGAAATCTGGACATCCAAGTACTAGAAGCACAACAAACTCCTGGGAGGTTCATTGCCAAGAGCAATCACCATGACAGACTGCCAAAGTTAACACAAAAGAGGAACTCCTATGAACTCTAAGGCAAAAACATCAGGTAACTTACAAAGGAAAACCCATCAATCTAACTGCAGACTTCTCAACTGAGACATTACAAGCCAGAAGGGACTGGGCCCTACTCTCAGTCTTTTAAAACAGAATAATGGGCAGCCTAGAATTTTATATCCTGCAAAACTAAGTTTCTTATATAAAAGAGAAATAAAGACTTTCTCAGACAAGCAAATGCTGAGGGAATTTGTCAAGACCAGACCTGCCCTACAGGAAGTACTCAGCTCTGCGTTATACCCTAATCAGTACAACAGACATCAATCAGTTAAAATGTTTATACTACCCAAAGTGATTTACAGGTTCAATGCAATTCTCATTAAAATACCTAGAAATAAAAATTAATTTATTGAAGCTTCTGCACAGCCAAGGAAACAATCAATAGAGTGAACAGACAACCTACACAATGGGAGAAAATATTTGCATGCTTTATGTCCAATTAATTATTAATTAAATTAAAATACCTAGTATAGACATTTTAACAGTGTTGATTCTTCCAATCCCTGAGCATGATAAGTTTTTCCATTTGTTTACATCCTCTGCAATTTTTCACAGATCTAGAAAAAATAATTCTGTGCTTCATAAGGAACCAGAAAAGACCCTATATAGCCAAAACAACCTAAAGCAAAAAGAACAAATCAGGAGGCATCAATTTACCAGACTTCAAGCTACACTACAAGGCTATAGTAACCAAAACAGCATGGTATTGGCACAAAAACACAAACCAATGGATCAGAACAGAGAACTCAGATATAAAACCATTCTCATATTGCCATCTGATCTTTGACAAAGCAGACAAAAGCATACACTGGGGAAAAGAATTCCTATTCAATAAATGCTGCTGGGGAAAATTGGATAGCGACATGTAGAAGACTGAAACAGGATCCACACCTCTCACCATTCACAAAAATTAATTCACGATGGATGACAAACTTAAATCTAAGGCATGAACTTATAAGAATTTTAGAAGAAAATGTTGTAAAAACTCTTATAGACATCAGCCTAGGCAAAGAATTTATGAAGAAGACCCCAAAAGCAACCACAGCAACAACAAAAATAAATAAATGGGACCTGATCAAATCAAAAAGCTTCTGCACAGCCAAGGAAACAATCAATAGAGCAAACAGACAACCTACAGAATGGGAGAAAATATTTGCATGCTTTATGTGTAATAAAGGGCTGATAACCAGAATCTACAAAGAACTCATGCAATTCATCAAGAAAAAAAGCAAACAACCCCATTAAAAAGTGGGCAAAAGACATTAACAGAAGTTTTTCAAAAGAAGATAGACTAATGGCTAATAAACATGAAAAAATGCTCAACATCTCTAATCATCACGGAAAGGCAAATCAAAACCACAATGAGACATCACTTAACTTCAGTGAGAATGGCTTTTGTCAAAAAGTCCCAAAACAACAAATTCTGGCATGGATATGGAGAGATAGGAACACTCATACACTGTTGGTGGGACTGAAAACTAGTACAACCTCTATGGACAGTAGTATAGAGATACCTCAAAGAACTAAAAGTAGACCTACCATTTGATCTAGCAATCCCACTATTGGGTATTTACCCAAAGGAAAAAAATACATTTTATAAAAAAGACACCTTCACTTGAATGCTTATAGCAGCACAATTCACAATTGCAAAGATCTGGAGATAACCCAAGTGCCCATGAGTGGATTAATAAAATGTGGTATATGTGTGTGTGTACACACACACACACACACACACACACACACACACACATACACCATGGGGTACTACTCAGCCATAAAAAATGGTGAAGTAATACCTGTTGAATTAACCTGGATGGGACTGCAAACCATTCTCCTAAGTGAAGTTTCACAATAATGAAAAAACGACACCACATGTATTCACCATTAAATTGGAACTCATCGATCAACGCTTATGTGCACTATGGAAAAAACACTCATCGGAAATCAAGCAGGTGAGAGGGGGAGGAGGGGATGGGAAACTTCATACCTAACAGGTATAATAACTTTGACTCAAACTGTACAAAAGCAATTTATGTAACCAAAATGTTTGTACCCCCATAATATTCTGAAATTTAAAAAAGAGGGAATCTCAGAGTTGTTTTTTAGTCAAGAAAGAGATCAATTTACATTTAAGAAAAAAATCTATTAGGCTCATACAGCTATAATTTAGCGGCGATAAAGTGTTTCTTTTTGAAAAGTGGTGATTGACTACATACTCAGTCCAATGAAACAGTACCATTGCTATAGAGGTGAGAAAAGTAGATAAATAGAGCCTTCAGGTTTTAAATGAACTATACTACATAAAAGACATTTCTGAGACTCAGGAAGATGAGAGTAGCCTGATAAAGTTGTGGGCAATGGATCTTGGTTTATAAATCTGAGAAGAGTAAAGCCTTCAAGATACAAGCATACCTCAGAGATATTGTGGGTTCAGTTCCAGACCACAGCAATAATGCAAATATTGCAATAAAGTGAGTCACACAACATTTTTGGTTTCCTAGTGCATTTAGAAATTATATTTATACTACACTGTTGTCTATTAAGTGTGCAATAACATTATGTCTAAAAAAGCAATGTACATATTTAATTTAAAAATACCTTATTGCTAAAAAATGCTAATGATCATCTGGGTCCTTAGTGAATCTAATCTTTTTGCTGGAGCAGACACTTGCCTTGGGCTTGATGGCTGTTGACTGTTCAGGGTGGTGGCTGTTGAAGTTTGGGGTGGCTGTGGCAATTTTGAAAATAAGACAACAGTAAAGTTTGCTGTATCAATTGACTCTTCCTTTCATGAAACATTTGCCTGTAGCCTGCAATGCTATTTCATAGCATTTGACCCACAGTAGAACTTCTTTCAAAATTGGAATCGCTCCTTTCCAACCCTGCCACTGCTTTATCAACTAAATATATGCACTATTCTAAATCTGCTGCTGTCACTTCAACAACATTAACAGGATCTTTACCAGGAGTAGATTCCATCTTAAGAAACTACTTTCTTTGCTTATCCCAAAGAAGAAATTCCTCATCCATTCAAATTTGATCATGAGATTGTAGTAATTCCATCCCATCTTCAGGCTCCATTTCTAATTCTAGTTCTTTTGCTATTTCCACCATCTGGGTAGTTACTTCCTCCACTGTAGTCTTGAATCTCTCCAAGTCATTAATGAGGTTTGGAATCAACTTCTTCCAAACTCCTGTTAATGTTGATATTTTGACCTGTTTCTATGAGTCGTGAATGGCACCTAGGATGGTGAATCCTTTCCAGAAGGTTTTCAATTTACTTTCCCCAGATCCATCAAAGGAATCACTCTCTATGGTGGCTCTAGCATTATAAAATGCATTTCTTGACTAATAAAGACTTGAAAGTTGAAATTACTCCTTAATCCATGGCTACAGAATAGATATTGTGTTAGCAGGCATGAAAACAACACTAATCTCCCTGTACATCTCTAGCAGAGCTCCTGGGTGACCAGGTGCTTTGTCAATGAACAGTAACACTTTGAAAGGAATCTGTTTTTCTGAGCAGTAGTTCTGAACAGTGGGCTTAAAATGTTCCATAAACCATGCTGTAAATAGATGTGCTTTCATTCAGGCTTTGTTGTTTCATTTCTACAGCACAGGCAGAGTAGATTTAGCACAATTCTGAAGGGCCCTAGGGTGAGCATTGGCTTCAATTCAAAGTCTCCATCTGCATTAGCCCCTCAGAAGAAAATCAGCTGCCTTTGAAGACTTCTCTCTAACTATGAAAGTCCAGGATGGCATCTTCTTTTGATATAAGACTATTTCATCTCCACTGAAAATCTGTTGTTTACTGCAGCTACCATCGTCAGTGATCTTAGCTCGCTCGATCTTTTGGATATCTTGCTGCAGCTTCTCTGTCAGCACTTTCTGCTTTACCTTTCATTTTTGTATTATGGAGATGGCTTCTTTCCTTAAACTTCCTGAACCAATCTCTGCTAGCTTCAAACTTTCTGCAGCTTCTTCATCCTCTGAGCCTTCATTGAGTTGAAAAGAGTTAGGGCCTTGATCTGGATGAAGCTTTGGCTTCAGGGAATGTTGTGGCTGGATTGGTCTTCTATCCAGACCACCAAAACTTTCTCCACATCAGCAATAATGCTGTTTTGCTTTCTTATTTTTCATGTATTCATTGGAGAACCACTTTTAATTTCCTTCAAGAACTTTTCCTTTGTATTCACAATTTGGCTAAGTGGCACAAGAGGCCTAGCTCTTGGCCTATCAGGGCTTTCAATATGCCTTTCTCATTAAGTATAATCATTTCTAGCTTTTGATTTAAAGTGACAGACATGCGACTTTTCTTTTCACTTGAACACTTAGAAGCCCTTGTAGGGTTATTAATTAGCATAGTTTCAATATTGTTGTATCTCAGGGAATAGGGATGTCTGAGGAGAGGGAGAGAGATAAGAGAAAGACTGTTCAATGGGGCCAGGCACGGTGGCTCACACCTATAATCCTAGCACTCTGGGAGGCTGAGGCGGGAGGATCGCTTGAGGTCAAGAGTTCGAGACCAGCCTGAGCAAGAGCAAGACCTTGTCACTACTAAAAATACAAAAAGTTAGCTGGCATGGTGGTGCATACCTATAGTCCCAGCTACTCGGGAGACTGAGGCAGGAGGATCGATTGAGCCCAGGATTTGAGTTTGCAGTAAGCTATGATGACGCCACTGCATTGTAGCCTGGGCAACAGAGCAAGACCCTGTGAAAGAAAGAAAGGAAAGAAAGAAAGAAGAGAGAGGGGAAGGAAGGAAGGAAGGAGGGAAGACTGGTCAGTGGAACAGAACACACACAACATCTACAGATTAAGTGTGCTGTCATATATGGATATGGTGCATGGTGCCCCAAAACTATAATAGTAACATCAAAGATCACTGATGACAGATCACCATAACAGATATAATAATAATGAAAAAGTGTGAAATATTGTGACAATCACCAAAATGTGACAGAGACATGAACTGAGCACACGCTGGTGGAAAAATGGTGCTGTTAGTCTTACTTCATACCGGGTTGCCACAACCTTCCATTTGTTAAAAAAGAAATATCTGTGACACGCAAAAAGTGAAGCCCAATGAAACAAGGTATGTCTGTATCGGAGAGGATCTAAGCTTCTACAAGGAACTATTCTAAACCTATTGACTAAACACATTGCCCTTTAATCTTAGAAATTTCCCTTATTGTCAAATTTTTAGTCAAATTTGAGTCTTCTCATGAACATTATGTGAGGGTTGTTTTGTTTCATGAGCCAATAATACAGTTAGGGCAGGATATCAATTCAAAATTATTTTGACTGATAAAAAATTTTTCTTTGCATAGCTCCTTTTGCTTATCTAGAGTTTCTTTCTACCACCTTACTAAGGTTCTTTTTTTTGTATACAGAAGCAGAATGCCTCACCTTAAAGAAGCATCTTGTATTTGCTACATGTTACACAGATAAAACTAGTTTTAAATGATTAGTAATCTCATATGAGGAAGTGATAGGAGAAACAGAAATCTCTTTCTCAATGTACATGAAACAGTTTCAAAAAAGAAATCCTTGGCTGTCAAGAAGTTACCAATCAAGTTTAGATCCCTATATCCACTTTATTGTTCTTGACTCTAAACTGCCCATCAGAGCAGGTCTGTGATATAAGGGGATAATGAACGCTTTCCTTCTGTCCAAAGTATCCAATCAAAGATGTTAGCCATCAAAGAGGCAGTAACTTCAAGCTATAAAACTATCACCCCCAAATATATTATATGCTTAGTTTTGTTCAGATTTATCACCATGTAGCAAATCCAGGTGCTGTTTATAGCTAAGTTTTGTGAGGAATTTTCCATTTAGCAGTGTTCCATATGAGCAATTCCTGATTTTTAAAAGCCTATTTAGCTTTCAGTATTACTAAACTTTAATACCGTAGTACTAATCAGGCTTATGGGAACTGCAAAAAAAAAAAAAAGAGAAATCATCTAGTTTTCTCTTGTTTCCTTGGAAACAGGAAAAATTTTGAAATAAAAATCATTTCAATGTCCTTTTACTTTTTTTCTTTTTTGACTATCACTTCGTAGTCCACCCAGATAAACAGTGTAAGTATCTTCTTCCTGCCCTAAATGTCCTTTGTAGGACTCCTCTGAGGCCCATCCTAATCTCCAGGGTACTTTCTCTTCCTAATTTTCCTACCTTTCCTCCCCCAGTCTAAACTCAGATTTCTACCCCACAGCCTTCCCTTGGGTATTATGCGGAAAGCAATCTGACTGAATTCTGTATCAGTGAGCAACAGTTCCTTCGGTTTCAAGTTGTTTGCATCATTAAAGGAGAATGCTTATTACCCAATAATAAAAGCTAATTGGAAGAATTTCATTCACGTCAACAAAATGAAATGAAATATATAGTTTCTACCATAGAATGAAGGAATTAAACTGAATGACTTTTAATGTTCCCTTTAGCCCTGATGTTCTTTAACTTTATGACTTAATAAGGGCTGTACAAGGGAAATTTATTTTTGGTCACAGGCTTCCAGGTTCTGGTTCTCAGTTTCTATAGCCTTTCTCCTCCTACAGCTGGGCCACCCCAGGCTCAGCTCAACTGTGGTCCTTAGGACCAGTCTGGACTTTAAGCCGGAAACACATAAGAAGCTCTAAAACAATAAAAATATAATGTGAGTCACATATGTACTTTCAAATTTTCTAGTAGCCACATTTTTAAAAGTTAAAAGAAACAGGTAAAGTTCATTTTACTAAGATATTTTATTTAACTCAGTGTATCCAAAATATTCAACATGTAATCAATATAAAAATGATTAATAAATATTTTACATTATTATTTTCATAGTATCTAAAATCTAAGTGTGTATGTTATACTTAACAGCACACCTCAATTCAAACTAGCTACATTTCATGTGCTTAATAGCCACATGGGACTAGTGGCTACTATATCGAACATTGTAGTTCTAGACCATGACTCTTTCCCTTGGCTGCACATTGGAATCATTTGGGGACCTTTTAAAAGCCCTGATGTTCAAGCCAAACCCCAGAATCATTAAATAAGAATCTGTTGGGTTAGAATCTGGCCTCAGGGTTTTTTTTTGTTTTTGTTTTTGTTTTTAAGCTAGCCAGGTGATTACAACAGGCAGCTAAAGTTGAGTACACTCTAGACTTCTCAACTTTTCCTCAGAACATTTGGAGAGTTTTTGTTTTAAAGAGCAACATCCAGACTCCACCCGCAGACATTCTGACTTTAATTAGTTTAGTATGGGTACTAGGTGTAGCTATTTGTTTAAACTTCCCCAAGTGACTACAACATACTAGCTGGGTGGAGAAACATTAGCTGATACTTTTGAAATCAGTACTTTTCTCCATGATCTTCTTGATCAGCTGTTAGCAGGCTTCTGCCTTTTTTCTAAGACCCATTCCCATATTGTACCCTTAGCTTGGATCTTTGTTTTTGTTTCTCTACCTACGACCCCACTTAATAAACAGCTCATATTCCATTTCCATAGGTCTGCAGTCCTTTGCCTTGTTAGTTTCTCAGGCACTAGAACTTGCTCAAGATGCCACCCAGTGAATGGGTCACCTTCTGACATCCCTATTAACACTTGTCTGGATGCTGGGAATCCCAAATATTATCATTGCCTGGATTCTATATCATTATGCTTGGTTGCTCATTGGATACTTTCCTCAGACCACAATAGATTTCCCCATCCCCAGGGGTTTGCCTCCACTACCAGCTTACTACATGATACAGTAGTACTTTCTACTCTGTTTGAGTCTATTTAACAAAAAGAAATTGATTTTATAAACTACTAATAAGTCACAATTTATGGTTTGAAAATCTCTAGTTTATACTACAAACCATAAAATTGGAAAAATTTACTATTAAATGTCAGGGCATCTTTGTTAGCACTATAAAAAGAGATAAAATTTCAACTAGCTGTCAAGAAGATGAGAGGGACATGACTAAGACTTAAATCCTGGCTTAGCCAGAAAATCCAATATGTTGAGGAGGAATTGAAGGAAAACATCAAAGAAAAACACAGGCCCCTCAGAGAACTTGGCAGGACCCCTGGTGCTGATAGGACTTTGATGCCCACAGCTGAAGGTGTCTGGGATGCGGAGCCTGAAGGCACAGAGGCCCACACATTCAAGCACAGGAAGAGAAAACAGCTGAGTGTCCTGGAGCTCTAAGGAGTATACAGAAGAACTGAGAAGTTTGGGGGACTGGAGAAGACTGGAGGACTAGAATGGGAAAACCTCCAAATGCATGGGATCAGGCACCACATGTATCAGCAGCTCATGATACCCAAAGGCCAGGCAAGGGCAGCTAAGACACAGCAAATGCCAACTTACGATGCCTGAAGGCCAGGTGGGACAAGAGACATCTTACCAGAGCACAGCTCTTGGACCAGATATTCCCTATTCTCACCCTCAACACATAAATATACCAGGGTGATACATAAATCCCCAGAATACTTAGTTCACTTAGGGGAGAGGAGGGAAGATAAAAGAGGAAAAGAAAGAGGAGAAGGAAAACTCTATTTTTTTGTTTTTACTTCTTGCCTGAAAGATATTAAATTTTAAAGAAGAGTTTAAGATATTAAAATGGCACGTGTACGAGATTTCCATCATCATTTCTGCACAGTTGAGTAATGACTGCAAATGTTAAACCTACTAAACACAATTGCTTAAGTGATACATTATCTAATGGCTCATGTCTTCCATCATCCATACCTGTCATAGGCAGAGGTTTTCTGATTGACACACATAAAGATGAAAATGTTGGCATTCTTCCTGTTTACCTTAACCAAGGACAGACAGGAGGAGGAGGTGCTGCACCAGCCCCTGCTGGTGATCTCTTGAGACAGCTGGGGGCACTGCAGCAGCCAGGCTGAGGCAGGGGAGAGCAGGAAGGCCCATCAGTGGGGATGGGGGGGGCGGGATGTAAATCAAAAACAAGCCTGGGCTACAGAAGGAGATCCGAAATGAAGGGTTTGACCAGCACTCTGGGGCAGAGCGGTGGCTAGAGCAACATCCCAAGAGAGGATATTTGCAGAAGCCTTATGGTATGAGAAATGCATAACAGGAAGAGACTAGGGTCCAATACTGGGTGGCCAGGGAGAAAGACCCTGAACCACCTAAAAAAGCCAGCTGAACAGGAGACAGGCAGCGTACTGGAGCTAGGCAGCGTACTGGAGCTAGGCTGGTCAGGAGGTGGGAAGCTGACATCATGATGTGGGTTTTTCTGACAACATTTTGAACTTTCAACGAGCCCTGCCTGCTTTCAAAGGCCTTCATCGTACCCTCATGAGTCACTAGTCTCCATTCTCAAAAACCATTTTGTTTCCTCAACTCCTAGAAGGCTCCTTCTACCTTCCTCTCTGCCTCCCTTCAACTTCAAGGATATCTGCATCCTTACAACACCTTCACTTTTATACAACATTGGCCCACTACACTTGTTTCTCTACGGACAATGTACCTTACAGTGGATGACAAATTTCTCATTAGCAATTCTTAAAGTTTCTTTGGCCATCCCTGCATGCAAACTCTCAATTCTGTATCAATCGCACAATTTTCCTCTCCTTCCTTCCTTCCTCCCTCCCTCCCTCCCTCCCTCCCTCCCTTCCTTCCTTCCTTCCTTCCTTCCTTCCTTCCTTCCTTCCTTCCTTCCTCTTATAGCCAGGCTGCAAAGCACAGCTATAAACTATTGTCTAGGACCTTTTCAAGCATAGGCTACCCATTGTCAGTTGGTCCTTTAATACTGTGTGAAAATTCTTTTAAAAACGTCACGTGTTGATATATATTCTCCCTAAAGCTCTAGTAATCTGCCACTCCTCTTACTTGTATCAGCATAAATAATAGCTAATATTTATCGAACACTCCTAGTGATAGCTGTCTTACAAGCATTATCTCATTTAATCCTCACAACCCAACTCTATGATAGATACTTATTAACCTCATCTTACAGGAGAAGAAATTGAGGATTAGAGACATTAAGTCATTTGCTCCAGGTCACAGATGGAGGAGCTAGGGTTCAAATAAATTCCTTTTTGATTCCAGAAGCAAACGCATTGTAACCACTAGGCAGCTTTGCAGTTTTCTTAACAGGCTGTTCTAAACTTTCGCTGTTCCCTCCTAAAGCTCCCTAGGACTCCTGCCCTCTAGTCCTTTCCAGTAGGTGTCCTTACTTTTCTGCAGCAACACAGGAGGAGAGGCTGCAGACTGGAGCAACTATTTGCTCCTTCTGCCACCTGCACCTACCACCACCTTTCCACCAATGTGTATGTGAGAATCCTTAAGGCCAGAGGCCCTCCTTTCTTTTTCTAGGTCTTACTTGATTGTTTATTGTCTCCTGTATTTTTAACCTTTCCCTACTAGCTCTTTCCTCACAAGCTATGAACATGGTCAAATCTTTCTAATCTACAAAATATATACATATATATATATATATATATATATATATATATGTTAACTTGGCCACTCCATCTAGCTACTTCCATTTTTCACATTCATAGCCAGGCTTAATAGAAGCATAGTCTGCACCTCTGGTGTCAACCCTTGACACCGTGAGACCCTGAGGACAGAGACCATGCTTGTTTTGTTTACTGCTCTACCTACCTTCCCGCCACACCAAGCACAGTTTCTAGTCTCAGAGGCATTTGTTAAAATGTTGTTAAATTAATGAAAGGATGCATGGATGCATGGAAGAAATCAATAAGATTTCCATGGTGAATAAGTTTTTTAAAACTTTGGTAAGTCCTGCTTCATTTGAACCCAAACTCATAATTCCCCTCTTCATGTTTACTTCTCCTTCTGGAACAGCTTCCTCTCCTTCATCATGTATATGCAGCAAGTTACCAGGAGATTTTTAGACCAATTGTGTGTGCATATATATGCACATACACAAATATACATATATACACACATATATTCATATATATGCATATATACAAATATATGATAAATATATTTAAATTACATATGAATATAATGTAAATCATATATAAAATTTACAAACACATATATGCACACATATATATTGTAATATATATACAATATATATAAAACATATATATAGTCCATGCTGTTATATTCTGGGTTCCTTGTTGTTTGCCTGATTGCCTTTCACTGAACCTTGTTTCTCTCTTGGCCCAGACCTTTTGGATTCGTGCCTTCTAATGTGAATTTCTCCACAAAATGATTTTTCGTTTGTCTCCCTTTGCTCTATGCATCCAACTCTATGAACTGGTTCTAATTTATGAGCCCGGATCATCTCCGAAGGGGAGGGTGTAACTTCTACTCACTTGGGAGTGCTTTCAGGGAAGGCATTGCACTCATTCATCCTCCAAAATGCAGCTTTGTTCCTGGCATCCTAAGGCTGTTTTCATCTTACACGTGTTCCTTAGGACCCAGTGGAAAACAGAATCCTAAATTGTCAAGCCATATATTCTGAGTCCGAAGTGATAGATGTGTGAAATACTAGGTTGAACTCGGATAATCAAAACTCAAGTTATACAGCCCATTGCCTCTGCAATGGGAATGCCACAAATCCAGTACCAAAATTTGCAATAATCACATCGAGAGTTTCAATATTAGAATTTTAGGCAGTTCTTCTGGCCCCTCCCCATAGCGCCTGTTGACAGGCTTCTTGTTACTCGTTGCGCGTGTCCACCCCCATCTATTGGACCCTCCTGTCACTCTCTTTTTGGCATGAGTAACTCAGCCTCTGTTTGTGCCTAGGTTCATTATGTGGCAGCTGTTTTCATTACCATCTCATTATTTCACTGAGGGGGAGATGTTTCCATGGTGATGCTGAACTGCATAAGTAGAGATTTTACTACGCTGAGCTTTTATCTACTCAGTGTACTAGTTAGGAGGGGAACTGAGCTAGAACCTTTCCAATAGGAAGAGGATTTGTAAATCTCCCTTCTGTTTCCTGTATCTGTCTGTGCTTTTTTTCAATGAAGGTATGCTGTAATTATGAATTCTTAACAGATGGGAGTTGAAGAAAACCAATAGTTGTTTCTTTTTATTCTAATTGACTTGCCCTTTTCACATACCTACGGAAGTTTTCAGAATAGCATTACATAGGACAGTCGACTAGCACAATTAATTCTTTTTTTTTAATAGCACCACCAAGAAAAGAGAATTTGGAGTCTCAGGAAAAATTCTAGATAGGAGCTGGCCCAATTACTAATGTAATTATTGCTTAATCTTTGATTGCTTCTGAAGTTGTCATTGCCTGGGGAAACAAAGGTCACTACAGCATTGAAATGATTATATAATACTTTTTCCACATGTGAATAAGTGATACTCGCTTCCATTAATTGCTTTGCTTAATTCTACATTTGCAGAACTTTATTAATACATTTCCCCTTGCAGTTAGCCTTCCATAATTTGATCTTTACTGAAAGTAAATCTATCCATGGCAGCAAATTCTTTTTTCACCATTTGTTTTTGGATTTTTAGTCAACTCAAGCTACATTTGTTTAACACTAAAGTTTTTAAACACTTTTGTTCTTATTTGTTGTAACAACATTGTGCTAACTGAAGTACAAAGGCAATTAAAAAGTTTAAAGTAAACAACATTGACATTGATAGAATTATTAAGGACACCATTAAACAAATGCACCAATAAAATAAGTACATTGGAGCATGATCAAACCAATTATGGCATGGAATTCAGTTTAATATAGATTTATCTATGACCCTATCCAATGGACTTTGATAATCAGAATAATATTGTTTTCACATAGTTGCTGCTATCTTAATATTATTGTTATATTTTCCCGCCATAGAAAATTTTCAAAAAATGTAAGCCAATAAGTGGTGCATCAGAATTCAATGTAACAGAAAACTTCTTGAGGAACTATTATGTGTTGGACATGATGATAGGTTTTTTCCTATATATCCTCATTTATTCCTTGTAGCAGTGTAATGGGGATATTACTATTTCCATTTATACGATGATGAAACCAACATTTGGGATAAGAAACTTGTCAAAGATATCAAATACCCAGTCAGTATAACAACTGGGGTTCGGATTCTGGTGTTCGTCCATTGATTCTAACAGCTCACCAGAAGAATTATGGAATTATTAGTCTCTAAATAAACTAGGGAAGTCTGGGGGCAAGGCGCTTTCTGAAAAATTATCGGGTGAGCGCATGATGGAGAAGCATAGAGTACATAGCCAAATCTAGCATAAAAATCTACTTTTATGAAGAATTTTATGTATTAATAAATAATATGCAGCAATATCTTGGGCAAATCAGTAGTATATTAAAATGCAAAATAGGTTTTAGATACATGAGGATTGGTTTATTGGGCAGTTCAAGGTTTAGTACAGTTTCTCCTCTCTATGAGCCCTCATTTGAAATCAAAGTACATTAGAATTGTTCATTCTAAACTGCTTCTATTTCAAGTAACATCTCACTTCTAGGAGAGTAACATCCATAGCTACATGAAATGTAACTCAACTCAAGTGTTCTCTTCCCTGAGTGTTCAGATACAATCCATAGGATGCCATAACTTGTACATTTGAAATAAGTGGGGATTCAAGATATGATGGTTTTGGCTGGACATGGTGGCTCATGCCTGTAATCCTAACACTTTGGGAGGCCTAGGTGGGAAGATTGCTTGAGGCCAAGAGTTCAAGATCAGACTGAGCAAGACTGAGACCCTGTCTCTACAGACAAATAGAAAAATTAGCCAGGCGTGGTGGTGAGCACCCTGTAGTCCCAGCTACTAAGGAGGCTGAGGCAGGAGGATCACTTGAGCCCAGGAATTTGAGGTTGCTGTGAGCTAGGCTGACGCCATGGCACTCTAGCCTGGGCAACAGAGCAAGATTCTGTCTCAAAAAAAAAAAAGAAAAAAAAATAGAAAAGATATGATGATCTTGCCTTACTATACCATGTGGCATTCAAAGTTCTATTTCATTAGTCCACTGAGCTAGATTAAGTGGAATTCAGTCTTTGCTTATCAGAATGTTCTTATTTATATTCCCTGTAAAACTTTGTTTCCTAAATTTTAAATTAAAGGGAAATTTTGGAGTCAATGGTTAAGATGAAGAAAGAGAAGTGTATTGACATAGGGTTATCAGGATATCCTCTGACCAGGATATTTACAAAATATGCAAGATGCAGTTCACACAACTAAAGTGTTCAGTCAAGTGTTTATAGAATTGAGTCCTCTGGAAACTGTAATTATAGAGAAAACAGAGCTCCATTTGACTGCTAGCCAAGTATCACCTGGTACTGTTTTTGTACAGTCTATTATTATCAAGAAATGTCTTCACAGAGGGTGAAAGTACAATGACCTTTCAGTCCTCCAAATGTGGATAAGAGCTCAATGTCAAAATACATTGCTATGCCTCACCACATAGCTAGAAAGAAAATTAATCAAAATTTTATGTGTGCAGATGGAAATGCTTAAGCCACTTTTACAAACCAATTACTGTTCAGTTCCAAAAACCTATAACTTGTTCGAGATTTAATACACACTGAACAGCCTCGGAACTCCTTGAAGAATAATAATTCAAACTTAATGTAGACTGTAAGTTGACTACTATTTCTGTGTTTTTTAGTTTCTATATTTTTTGGTTAAGATAAGTTATAATTCAGAGCCACGCAGGAGATGCCTTTATAAAATATGTTTTCTGCTGATTGGCCTTTTCACAAAGACTTATGCAGCATATTTTTAGTGATGTAGTACCATTGCTATTAAGGGGCCTGATTCTGCACTCCTTGTTCAGAATAAATGCCCTGAGAATCCTGGACAAAGACAGCTGAATTTAGGATCAAGAAACAAGATTTTATTTTAGCATTTGTTACAGCTAAACCTTCAAAATTGCAGTCAATGAATCAAGTTCTTCAGGGTTTTCTTTTTCTGTGTGTGTGTGTTGTTGCTTTTGCTTAGTAAAGCTATTGATGTCCAGATCAAAGAATACATGTTACTGTTTGATATTAAATAATTTTTTCTTATAGTGTAAATAATGTGGGCTCAGGGTATAAAAATAAGGGGAAAAAAGACAAACTAAAATGAAAATAAAAACCACTAATAATTCCACCAGCCAGAGATAACCATTGTAAATATTTTAGTATTTAATATTTATATTATAATCTAATTAATATATTTTCAAAAATTGACATAATATGCTAATATTAACGGTAGTGTTAAAATGTCATCTTCTAGATTTTTAAAGTTGTAATGTATCATACTATAACTGTCATTTAGTAAGCAATATATTTTGAATGCTATTTTATGCCTTCAATAAGTAATGGCCATGAAAATATTAAATACTAAATATAAAGTGTTCCACTTAATGGATCTTTAATTTTTTGTTTTATTTACTCCCGAAAAATGTTTTGAAAAATTTAAGTACCCCATTGCTAATTTTAAATCAACATTTAAATTTTTTATAATGGGTTTAATACATGCAAAATGTGCCATTTCCACAATGTTAAAATATTAACATCTTAAATTAAAACTGTTACAGTGCTCTTAAATACAGCTATTGGAAACTAATATCACAGTAATTTGATGCCCACAATCATGTGTTTGAGAAACACATCAATAAGCTCTTTTAGTCAGAAACTACAGTGTACATGGTTCCTTTTCCTCCTTATAGTCATATTTCTAAACACCTAACCCACTGATTTTTTTATCCTAATGTAATCTGTTTTTATGTTTGAAATTATTTATTTTTTGAAAGGATTTGTTGGTTATACCTTTATACATCTCTGAAACAAAAGTATGCACATAAAATGCATTTGAAAATTCCTTTATTATCAGTAACCATAAAGCTCTAAGTGTTAACTTTTCTTTTGGATTGAGTTATGATGACATCTAATATTAAACAAAGAATCTCTGATCAAAGAATTCTAAACAGGTTATACTTTTTATAAATTATTAATCATTAACAGTAAGATTTTATCAGAAATGCATTTCTTAATATGATGTTTGTAGATTCTTTTAATAGTGTTTATTGATGGATAAGTATGCCTTATTTCTAAAATGAGACAAGTTTTAGTGGAAATTAACAAAAAAGTCACTAAGAAGTGTACAGGATACATGAAATTTTTTCACGATTGTTTCTAAATGCATCATTTATGGTAGAATCCACAATATTTCCCCTTTAAGTTAATTGCAATTGAATAATAATGTGGTAGGAATGAAAAAATCAGCAGAAAAGTGGTCAACATGTAATGGTGAGTAGGAGATCTATCCAAAGGAAAATGTGAATTTATAGTGTCAATAATATTTTAGCAAATGTTAATGAAAATATTTTTTTATGAGTCAGAGTATATGTTAAGAAAACAACCTGTTAACCTCGATCATTGTTTTTTCCACTCAAACTTGAGACATTCATAGGAAGTAAAAACAGAAGTTTTCACTACTTCATTCCTCTTTGCAGTCATTTTTTTAAAAAGTAACATTTGTACCTCCATAATATTCTGAATTAAAAAAAAAAAAGAAAAAACAAAACAAAACAAAAAGTAACAGAAACTCAAACTGTCTCTTGATTACAGGGGGCTTCCCAGATACCAAAATTTTAAATTACCTTTTGTTTGGCACCTCATGGTCTTTATACGATCTGGGGAAATGCAACCTTCATAAGGTTCAGGATGGGTAAGAGCTATGTCTTCCTTTGCTAAAGTGGACAAACACATTGAGGAAAGGGAAGTGGGAAGGGAAACCAGACATGATAATTTGACCATCGGTACATTCTCAAGTGCATCAGTTTTAGGAAAAAATTCATTTAAAAATGGAGATCTGGAAATTGATTTTCTTTAAAGTGCTAATACTTCTGTTCCATATGGAGCACCTTCAAGTATCCCCAAAGATACTCAACCTCGGGTTGGACATTACTGGTGTAGTAGTTCTTTAACAGTAAAACATTTACCTAAATATATTGAATTAAGTGATTAATAGTAAATCATATTTGTTTTTAAGATGGCTGCTTGGAGAGAGGAAATTCTAACAATCCTAGATTTACTTACTTATTTATCTAAATTAAAAAATAATCCAGTGAGAACAGTTTACGGTTGTAGAGACTAGCTCAATCCCCTGGGTATAGATGGAAAGCTGAGAGGCCCAGAGAAGGAAATGACTCTTCCCATGCCACCTGCATACTTAGTATTAACAGAATACCTAGGACTGGAACCCAAGAGCCTTCTTTTATGAACCATAGAGAAATTCTTTTCCATATTTTCTTTGAAGTCCAGCCTTAATATAGTTTCAAACTAGAATTCAAAAATTGCCAAGTGCCAGGTACAGAGAGCCTGGTGAAGGGATTTCTCTACCAATGAGCCTCTTGCTAAAAAATTCATTTAAATTTCACAGAACCTGAATTCTAGTATTGTCACCATATCTATTTATTCTTCATGGCTTTTATCAATGTCTGTTTTCTTGGTTTCTGCCTTTGTAATTTCCCCTCTTGGTCTCTGGAGTCTTTAGCTCCTGCTCTCCTGGGAACTGGCCTGAGGCTTCCCTCGTCATGAACAACGCTTGCCTTGACAATTCTGTCTGGGGTTCTACTGGGCCTCATAGAGACTGGGCCCAGGTGAGTTTTCTGAATCGAGGGAGCTCCGAAGACCCCACAAGTGTCATGGAGATTCACTAATGCCACATTTCACTAATACTTTAATTACTTTCATTTCCTTATGGCTCCTTCTCTGACTCATGACCTTTCTTTGCACATCACTTCAATTTCAGCCTCACTGCCTGATTCCTTCAATACTTAGAACTGCAATTTCATTAGAACAAGATTCTGATTGACCAGCTTATTTCTGTATGGTAAGGGATCTTGATACTAAGCTACCCTGAGCCTCTGGCCAGCTCATAGATTGGCTGCCTACGGGTCAGAAGCTCACTGTTGGTCCAATCCAGATTTGGTGAAAGTGAGGCATGTCACCAGAGACTTGGGGCAGTCCCTTCAGTGAGGGCTGCAAGTAGGATAAAACTACCATAGGACACTGTCATATCCCAAATAATAATACTTTGCATTTGGATTTTTAAAAAATAATGCAATATATTGTGAGCATTCTTTCATGATAATAAATATTTTACTATATCACTTTAATGCAGTAGTTCCCAAACAATATTGCACATTGTAGCTGGGGAGCTTAAAAAAATAATGACGTCTCATTCCCAGAAATTATTATTTAACTGGTGTAGAATGTGACCTGAGCTTTGGAGTTTTTAAAAGATCCCCAGGTGATTCTAAATTGCAGACAGGCTTGGAAACCACCACTTCAATGGTTGCAGCATGTCACTGAATGGATGCAGTATAACTTACTTAATGATTTTTTTCTCAAAGGATATATTTTAAGGTGGCTGTTAAGTTTTCACTATGTTAAGCAACACTATCATGAACATCCTTTTAGCAAAATTTTTTAGCACAATTATGGTTACTTATTTAGGACAAATTCCTACTACTGGAATTATTGAATAAAAAAGTATGAACATTTCCAAATTGCCCTCAAAATGTATTCACCAATTTACACTTTTACAAATGATGAGTGTGTTTTCTATTCCAAGCTAATATTGAATATTTAATTATTAATTTTTTCCTATTTGATAAGTGAAAAATGGTATGTTGTATTTTAATTCTATTTCTTTCTTTTTTTTTTTTTTTGAGACAAAGTCTCACTCTGTTGCCCGGGCTAGAGTGAGTGCCGTGGCATCAGCCTAGCTCACAGCAACCTCAAACTCCTGGGCTTAAGCGATCCTACTGCCTCACCTTCCCGAGTAGCTGGGACTACAGACATGTGCCACCATGCCCAGCTAATTTTTTGTATATGTATTTTTAGTTGGCCAGATAATTTCTTTCTATTTTTAGTAGAGACGGGGTCTCGCTCTTGCTCAGGGTGGTCTTGAACTCCTGACCTCGAGCAATCCACCCACCTCAGCCTCCCAGAGTGCTAGGATTACAGGCGTGAGCCACCACGCCCGGCCTAATTCTATTTCTTGTGTTGCTAGGGAGGTTGAATTTCACTCCCTCTCCAGTTTGTTTTGCCTTTTTTTTTCCTCCTGTGAATTATTTATACCTTTTTTTTGTTCCTTTTCTCTGAGATGATCACCTTCTGTCTGATTTATTTCTCTTTATATACTAAAGTTATAGACCCTTTGTCATATACGTCATACCTATATTCCAGATTGTTGTTTGCCTTCATTATTACTTTGGCATGTAGTTTTTTATAAAGTAAAATAATTCTTTTTTATTGTTTCTATTTTTTGTTGTCAGCTTCTCTACTTTAAAAAAAACAAACTTTCATTATCAATTTTTCTAATCCTCAAAAAAAAAACCTTTATAAGACTAAAATTGTTATTTTTAATGGAAAAAAAGGATAAAAAATTGATTATGGTATGATCTTTATCACAAATAAATGAGACAAATAAATGAGATCAATCTAACTGGTTTGTATTATAGAACCATTAGTTGTATCCAAGTCTTACCAAGAACATCAACTAAAAAACACAAAATAAAAGCAAAAGTTTAATGTCACCAAATTTTTTTTTTTTTTAAACACCCCTGAATTGAATCACTGGAATTTTCCAGGGTATACAATAGGGAAACAATGGTGACAGAATAAAGCCAGATGATGACCAACTGAAGACCCTCTTGCTCCTTTTATTTCATAACAAATTCCCAAACATAGAGTTTAAAAAGGAGTTGGTTCCCATAGTGGTACCCTGACATTTGTATTTGTCTGTAATGTAATCTGTAGATGTAGCTCTCACGTCCTGTGGAAAGTTAGCATTAAATTACTGGTTAATGTTACTCCGGAAGAATTGTGTTCATTACAGCATGTCTTTGAACCAACTTGAATATCCTTACACTTGTCCTTCAGTTTATGATGCTGAACGTATGGCACTCTAGCCCTATAAGAAAATAGCAAAGATGAGATTGCCTTGTAGTCTCATTTAGACAGTTAATTTTATCTTTGTTTTCTTAAGTCACATTTCATTGTGTTTCTCGATGGTGCAAAACTAATTGGCTCTTATCACAGTTACATTACCTTCAAAGGCAGATAAAATTAATGCAAAGTAAAAGATCACTACAATCAGAGATATCTGGTTAAAAGGGAGACAGGCTTGCATAAAGTGGCTGCAGAATTCACAGAAGACTCTGGCAGAATAATAAATCATGACTTTCTCCAGGTTATCATCTTGTGCTCTAGTTCATTATTTTGTATCATTTGTTTTAACCTTGGATTGTCCCTACTACATCTGCTGTGCTGTGATTAATTCTGCTGATGGAAATAAACTGTCGAAGGGCAACGCTGTACTGCATGACTAATTAGCCTACTGAATTATGTCCATAAATTAACATTTTGTTTCTATTCATTTAAATAAATCAAAGTTGTCCAAACTTATTTTGTGTAGCTCATTTAATATCAATTTATATTTGTAACCTTTTAACTGGGTCAGTTTACTTCCTTTTTGGCATAGCTGGGTTACAGTCTCTGCACAAGGGGAAAGAAGATTTTTTTCAGTTAAGCTGTGCTTTCCACTGGACTCTGCTTTAGCCTACCCTTCCTCCGCTCTTCCTGCCCCAAGTCCTGGCCACAGCTCCTCATCCTCTGTTTCTATTGGTTATAAGCAAATGCTTGCTATTATGAAAAACTAAATTCTCACAAGAATTTTCTAGGGCCTCCTCTAAAAGGAAAGACTTGTTTGTATACTGAAGGCAGGGACCAAGCCATTTTTTTTTAAACTTTCACCCAGAACAGTAATTAGGACTAAGCATGCCCTCAGTAAACTTTAAAAGTCTGGTTGAGAATGCTATATGAAAGAATAATATTAGGGCCTGGCATGGTGGCTCATGCCTGAAGTCCTAGCACTTTAGGAGGCCACAGTAGGACGATCTCTTGAGGCCAGGAGTTTGAGACCAGCCTGGGCAACATAGCAGAGTCCATCTCTACAAAAAAATTATCTGAGTGTGGTGCCAAGCGCCTGTCATCCTAGCTATTTGGGATGCTGTGAGCCAGGAGGATCATTTGAGCCTAGAAGTTTGAGGTTTCAGTGAGCTATGGTCGTGCCATTGTTCTCTAGCCTGGGTGACAGACAGAGTGAGACGCTGTCTCAAAAAATAAATAAACGAATGAGTAAAAATTCTAAAGAATTAACAAAAAAGAAAGAATAATAACAGATACAAAACTGAAATTATTTCAGAATTACCAAAAAAAAAAAACAATGGGAAATGTTTCTATACTTTCTGCAACATTACATTGCTTGCTTCCAAAGACTATTTGAAGAATTCAGCTCAGTCTTTCTGGAACACTTTCATTGGTCTTATTTTAATAAAAGCAGTTTAGTCCGTTTTCAGTAAGGGGTTCACTGCCTGCCACCTTAGGAGACTGAATAAAATGGGAGCGTTATAAACCCTCAAGTTAATTTCAGGAAGTTCTCCCAGCGGCTGTGCTTAACTTTCACGTAGGGCCGTGCTGGAGCTGGCACCTGCTGGCTCACTAGACCTAGTTGTGCAAAGCTCTTCCCCATTCCCTGTTCGGTGAGGATATGTTGGTAGCTTGAATTTGGCAATGGAAATATTTATTCCATGGAAATCTGCAAACACTACAAATCAGGATATTTATTTTCCAGAGAGTTGGTTGTTAAGCATTTACCAGCACTCCAGTGTTTATATGCAAGGTAAATGATTCTAGGCATGGCTCTCCTACAGTGCCTTTCTGACTTAACTCTTCATGTTTCATAGTAGTAGACTCTTTACATTTATATTCATTCTCTCTCACCCCCTCTCTTTCTCTTTTCCTTGGAGCATAGCTCAGGATCCCCCACTTTTCTTCAGTCCTCAGGCCTGTTCAAAATAAACATCCTATATATTCACGTTGGAAATAAATATCCTAGAAAATCTCTAGGACATGGTTATTCCCAGGCCTTTTATTATAACTCAGCTGAGTCAAATGCCATCCCAGTTACCGCTCCGTTTATAACATTATTATAACATCTGTTTCTCCTTTGCAAAGGTGGAGTCACGTTATGTCTACCTTGATACTTAGATAGTTGTGACAGACAAAAGCCCCACATAATTGAATCACTATATCATACATAACTGAATCACTACTCAGCTTAGTGACAGTGTATTTGCAATGGAAATAAAAGATTTGCCTACAGGGCACTTTTTTAAACCAAATGTACTTATTTTATCAGTTTATTTCATGTCTCCTAGTTCTGTCCTAAGCACTGTCAGAGATACCATAGTAGAGAAAATGGTCATTTCTTTCAGAATCCTTCCAATCTTTTTATGAATGACAGGACTAATCAAAGGCACGAATCAACTAGGAAAGAATTAAGTACTAAACTCTTAAAAACTAGGTCAATGTACCAAAGAGCTGGAGGGTCAGGAAAGATTTTATGTTACGATTTCCACTGGAGCTTGTCTTTGCGCAACAACTAGGACAGGAACATGCAGAGAGGAGGAAGGAGGGCAGTTTATGTGGAACCAACAGCACGAGTAAGGACTTGGCCTGTGAACAAGTCATATCTGACTCTAGGTAATTATTGGGAAATTTGATTGAATGGATCCTGGGAGGTTCTTAACAGCCAAACAGAAGAACTTGTTAAACGCAATAGGCAATAGGAAGCTACTGTTGGGCTTCTGAGCATCAGAATGATGAGATTAAAAAGATGCCTTTGAAGATTAATCTGTCAGCATTACTTAGGAGAAATTGTGTAGGTAAATATTAGTGGCAGGGGACCAGGTAGAAATAACTTAGGTAGGCCTTGTTGGCAGACACACGGGGACCTCAGCGAGGAGTTGGTCAAGGCCAACGCTGGATGGGGAGCTACTCACTGTGGCAGAGATTAGGGTATGGGAAGTGGGAGGGTGGCATCAGTGAGGTCACAAGGGCACTCCAAAAGCAGAACATCCAAAAGGCACAGTAGGCTTGGGCATGATACTGGTAATTGCCAGCATCAGAAAAGTGGATTGGGCTGGGTGTAGTGGCTCATGCCTGGAATCCTAGCACTCTGGGAGGCAGAAGCAGGAGGATCGCTTGGGGTCAGGAGTTTCAGGCCAGCCTGAACAAGAGCAAAGACCCTGTCTCTAAAAAAAGTAGGAAAATTAGCCAGGCGTGATGGTGTGGGCCTGTAGTCTGAGCTACTTGGGAGGCTGAGGTGGCACAATGGCTTCAGCCCAGGAGTTAGAGGTTGCAATGAGCTACGATGACACCACTGCACTCTAGCCCGGTGACAGAGTGACTAGACCTTGTCTCAAAACAAACAAAAAAAGAGCTGATTGGATGTTCAGAACACAGTGATAGGAAATCTAGGTAATGGTGCAAGAGAGTTGACCAGATGTGACAATATAGTAGGTGTGGAAAGGAACCATTTCAGGCTCAGCAAGTTTCTAGGGCCTTGACATCACCTGGGGCTCAGAGTGGGGCCCAGTCCAAATAGGGACTAGGGCACAGAGCTAATAGAATACGGAGAAGAAAGACACTCAAAGGAAAAACCTAACGGCTAATGTAAGAGGGCGTGTCATAGTGTGCCACCCCAAGGAATGTCCAGACACTTGAGGCTTGGTCCTCATAGTAGACCTTGGGCTGAACCATGCTGGTAGTAAAGGAGAAACAGAGGGCATGTGGGAGGGACCACAATCGCTGTGGGTAGCTCTTGCACTGCTGTGATTAACTCTAAGCCTACACCAGATTGCAGATTCAAAGCTTTTGATGCTGCTTTTGTTAGGATTGGTTAAGAAACTAGCAGATCCCTGTGAGAATAGCTGAGGAAAGGGGAAGTGGGAGACAGAAAATAGGGGTTGACCCTTGGAACTGATACAATAATGCAGATAACAACAGCTTATAATTCAATGTTTGGTATTTTAGCCTGTTGATATATGTTTTGAAGAAGTATGCATGCCTGAGGGGTAGAGAAAAGACAGAAGTTGGGAAAACTTCAGACTTATTTATATTCAACTTCAGCATAATTTTGAATAACTGTCATGTTCAGGGATTGGATTGTTCTTACTTAGCTTTGTGACTGAGTTATTTAGACAACTTTTTTAGGCATAAGTTCTTCTTAAATTTGTTTTTCTTAGGTTAGCTTAACTTTCCTGCCTTATCATTGGTAGTATAATGCATATAACTCAATATTTTTTCAATAATTGAAGATTGCACACAACTCACGGTCATTACTCTTTACTGAAGAAACAGAAAACTTAGTTTTATGTTATTAACTCTAGGACAAACATATTTGTAAATGAGGCCCCAATTTCAACTTATTTTCTAATTATTTACCATAGGAATTCAGTACATTATACTAATGATGTTGAAGATCCCATTTAACACAAAGGAACTTTGATTTCACGGTTTCCTTACAAGTCTAGGACATACACCCTTACACATAAAAAAGGTTAATTGAGGACTTTGCTTGTTTGAGTATATATTAACTCTTAAACTTTGAATAAATAACATTTTAGAGTATTTCATAAAATTTTCGTGGTACATTATCCAAATTTTATTACCAAATGGAGGAAAGCAAGAAAAAGTCCTATAAATAAGTCTGTGAATGAAGGGAGATTCAAGTAAAGGAAAGGAGAAAATGTAGGTTTTATTTTGTGTCCATATCATGTGACAAAAACTGTTCTAGCTATTTTACACATGTTCATATTAAATTACAGCAATTATGTGACGTATTTTGTCTGCATTATGGAGATGAAGAGTCAGAGGTTCAAAGACATATAATAACTGGTTAGTAATATAGCTTGTAAGTAGCACAGCCAGGACTAAAATTAAGGTCTATCTAATTCTAAAGCTCATTTTTGTTTTTACTTCCCTTTCAGAAATATATCTATATACATAAACTTTTATAAAAGAAATTGTCAAAAGCCATTTTTTTTCAGATGTTGCAGTTGTGAAGTCCATAATCAATATATATTGCTGAGTCAATAAAATAAGGTTAACCTTATAGATCAACCCCAAACAAAAATACATTTTTCTGTGTAATAATTCAATATTGCCCCAAATAAAAATCAGCTGAGAAGTCCCTCTGGTCTAGGGATAACCTACAAGAGGGATGGCATTTAAGTTTCATCTTCTATGCCAGTTCTCATCAACTGACAGTGGCTGCCTGGATATTTGCATGGAGAAGGAATCTAAGGTCATGTCTAGAGTCAGCAGGAAGGAGTCCTGCGATCCAGCAGAGATGAAGGCCATGGTCACAGGAGGGGAAAGTGGCTGCTCATGTGCCATGGATTTGCCCAGAGCTGCCACAAGTATTACTAAAGTAGTAAGTGATTTGGGAGATTAGTGCTCAAAATGTCTTCTGTACTCAGAATTCTCTCTATTAATCTTGGTTTTGAGGCTTAGTGTTTCCTAAGCTTGCCTGATTGTAAGAATCATTGAAGTTAATTGTTTAAAAATATTCTTTTCCTCTACCCAGGACAGGGCAGTATAAATGAACAAATAGATAGATAGATGGATAGTTTTCCGGCCAGGTGCGATGGCTCATGCCTATAATCCTAGCACTGTGGGAAGATCACTTGAGGTCAGGAGTTTGAGACCAGTCTGAGCAAGAGTGAGATCCCATCTCTACAAAAAATAGAAAACTTAGCTGGGGATGGTGGTGCCCACCTGTAATCCCAGCTACCTGGGAGGCTGAGGCAGGAGGAGCACTTGAGCCCAGGAGTTTGAGGTTGCAGTGAGCTACAAAGATGCCACTGCACTCTAGTCAGAGTGACAGAGCGAGACTCTGTCTCACAAAAAAAAAAAAAAAAAAATTTTCCCCAAGCCTCTTATCTGGAGATTCAGGAGGTCAAGCATGTGAGGCCAGGAATGTTATGATCTGACAAGTCTGGGAATATACAAGTTGCTAGTATATTCAGAAGGCTCCTGTGAAGGACAAATATTACTTATTAATCAGTAATAACTTAAGACAATCTTCCTAGGGGACTTGAGCACTTACAGGCAAGGGGCCAATGAATGATCAATTTGGTGGTGACTGATTGGCAATCAGAGAAGTTCCGAGCACGTGCTAGTTTAATTACCTTCTATGTTTCTGCCCAACTTGCTGACCTAATCTCATTCTGCTTTGCTTCTTGCTCACTCTACTTCAGCCACAGTGGTCTTTCTGTTGCTCTGATGTGTGCATGTTCCCATCTCAAAGACTTTGCTCTCGTTGTTCCCCCTGCATCTTGTGCTAGTCCTGGAGACCTTCACAGGAATTCTTCCTTAAATGGTAGGGATATTAAGTGGAAAATACAATCGTAAGCAAGGAAGAAGAAGAAAAGCACAATTTTTAGTCTATGAAACAGATACTACTCATTGCCTGTCCAACAAGACAACCAGACTTTTTAATGTTGTGAAAGGGAGACTCCCTTCCCTTGCCTTAAGCAATCAGTTATGCAAGGCATCACATAGCATTTGCAATGAAATCAGGGTAAAAAGTTAATGGTTTTCCGAGATAAGAAAGAAACAGAATGACCAGTATAAAAACAGAAAAGAAGAAAGTCACTGGTTGCATAATAATTAATCAGGATAAAATGTATTATTTAAAACCATTCAATCACTCCTTATCTTTTCTAATTCTTGCAGTGTGTTCATAAGTATAATCATCTGACTGTATCTTTGAAATAGCATTAGGATTTGGGAAGCATTTTAATAAACACTAACTGAAGCCACTCTAAAGAAAACATCATTAATCATGTCATCTGATAAGAGGTACTGTCAGCATTACATTTAGAAATTTATACTCAGACTAAATTCCAATAAACAATCCTTGGGTGCATTTGGGATTAGGAAAATGAAGGTTTCTTTGTTTACTATAACTCTGAAAAATTACAGTTTAGGTTTAATTTCACAAAATGGAAACCACCTAGATACATTTGGTCTCCCAGTTGCAGGCTCTTTCCAGTACAGTTCAGTTTGCACGATGTTGCTGAATTCTTTTCAGAAAGTACTATTTTCATTGCATTAGTCATCTACTGAACATCTACTGAAAAAACCTACAAAGTCTCCTCATTGCTTCATTAAATAAATGAAAAATCCTTAGAGTGGTATTTAAGACACCTGCTAGGTTTATTTAAGACACCTTGCTAGGTTTATTCATCATTAGGTAAGGTTTATATCAATTTAAAAAAATCAACTCAAAGTTATTAGAGCAGCAGTCCTCAACCTTTTTGGCCAGGGACCTGTTTCATGGAAGATGGTTTTTCCATGGACTGGGGAGGGGTGGGCAGCAGGGGGAAGGAAGCAGAGCTCAGGCAGCATGTGAGCGATGGAGAGTGGGGAGCAGCATCGCTCCCTCGCCTGTGGCTCACCTTCCATTGTGCAATTGGTTCCTAACAGGGCCTGGGCCTTACCGGTTGGGGACCACAGTATTAGAGTACTAAATAAACATTTAGTACCCTATCAGTGTATTTAGTCTTTATTCTTGCCTTCTGCTGAGATGGTTGATTGGATCCATGAGTCACCCATCTAATTTCTTTAGCAAAAGGTTATCTAGCCACACCGTTGGATTTCTATCCAGAGCATGCTTTCCTAACAATGAATTTCCTAATTTTAGCATCATTCACAATCTGGATAGGCTGAGAACCTCCCAAATCATCAAGTGCTGGCTCCTTTTTACTTTATTGTTCTTTCCACATTTATCACTTTGCTCTCCCATCTTATAAGCAGTGAGAAGGAACCAGACTGCATCCTTAAGATTTAGCTTGGAAACCTCCCCAGCTAAATATCCAAGTTCATCACTTATAAGTTCTGCTTTCCACCTACTTAACAATAGAACACAATTCAGTCATATTTTCTGCCACTTTATAACAAGGAGAGCCTTCCCTTCCGTTTCTGATAATATATTTCTCATTTCGTTTTGAGACCTCACTGGAAGCACGTTTAACATTTATATTTCTACCAATAATTTGTTCATGATGCTACATGTGTTCTCCAAGATGACAGAAGCATATTTATCATCCTCTACCAATAGTCTTTTCAAGGCAATCTAAGCTTTTTTAATCACACACATCAAACTTCTTTCAGCCTCCACCCATTATTCAATTCCAAAGCCACTTCCACATTTTTAGGTATTTGTTATAGCAGCACCCTACTTCCTGGTATCAGGCTCTGTATTAGTTTCCTAGGAGTGCAATAACAAGTTATCACAAGCTGGGCGGCTTAAAACAATGGACATTTATTCTCTCATAGTTTTGGAAGCCAAAAGTAAAAAATCAAAGTGTCAGCAGGGTTAGTTTCTTCTGAAGGCTCTGAAGCGAGTCTGTTCCTTGCCTCTTTCCTAGCTCCTGGTGGCTGCTGGCAATCCTTGGCATTTCTTGGCTTGTAGACTTCTCACTCCAATCTCTGCCTCTATCTTCGATCACCTTCTCCTCTATGGCTCTGTCTCTCAAACCTCCCTCTGCCTTTCACTTATAAAGATACCAGGGCCTGGTGCAGTGGCTCATACCTGTAATCCCAGCACTTTGGGAGGGGGAGGTGGGAAGATCACTTGAGGCCAAGAGTTCAAGACCAGCCTGGGCAACATAGCAAGATCTCATCTCTACAAATAATAAAAAAAATGTTAGCCAGGTGTAGTGGCACTTGCCTGTAGTCCCGGTTAACTTGGGAGGTTGAGGCAGGAGGATTGCTTGAACCTGGGAGTTTGAGGTTGCAATGAGCTGTGACCACGCCACTGCACTTCAGCCTGGGTGACCAAAAAACAAAACAAAACAAAACAAAAAAGATACGAGTCATTGTATTTAAGACCCACTCTAAATACAGGATGATCTCATCTCAAAATCCTAAACTTAATTACATCTACATAGGCCTTTTGTGCAAATAAGGTCACATTCATAGGTTCTGTGAACCTTATGAGTTGGATATCTTTTTGAGAGCCACTGCTTAACCCATAAAATTCTGCCCTTTAGCCAACCCAAATTCATGTCTGTCCACATGCAAAGCAAACTCACCTCATCCCAACATCTCCAAAAGTCTCAGCCCATTACAACACCAGTTCTAAGTCCTAAATCTTATCTACATACCATCAGCTCAAAAGTCCACACTCTTATCATCTAAATCAGGTATAGATGAGACTACGAGTATAAATCATCTCAGGGCAAAATTCCTCTCCATCTCTGGACCTGTGAACATAGAAAACAAGTTACCTACTTCTAAAATACAATAATAGAACAGGCATTTCATATCCTTATACATGTATAGAATATCAGTGTATATTTTTATACATTCCCATTTAAAAAGGGAGAAATTGGAAGGAATAAAAAGCTTGCCAGTCCCCACTTTGAAATCTAGTAGGACAAATTTAATTAGGTTTCAAGGCCTAGGAATAATCCTCTGTGGCTTGATACTTGCTATAGACAGAATGTTTGTGTCTCCACAAAATTCATATGTTGAAACCCTAATCCCTAATGTGATGATATTAGGAGGTAGGGCCTTTGGTAGGTGATTAGGTCATGAGGATGGAGCCCTTACCCCTCTGTCATGTGAGGACACAGTGAGAAGACAGTTGTCCATGAACCAGGAAGTGGGCCCTCACCAGACACAGAATCCTTTAGCACTTCGATATTGGACTTTCCATCCTCTAGAACTGTGAGAAATTTCTGTTGCTTATAAGTCACACAAGTAGTTTGTTGTAGCAACCTGAATGGACTAAGACAATGCTGCACCTGCCGGGATCACAGCTCCAGCTGCTGGGCCTCTTCCAATGGCTCCATCAGTCTCTGGGCCCATGGAGGCAGCTCAGTCAGACTCTGGGCTGCCCTCAGTGGTTCAGTTGGCCTCTGCACCACTCTTTGCAGTTCTGCTGTTAGAGTCATTCTTCTTTTCTCTCAAAGGGTAGCACATATTTGTAGCCCAGTACCTCTATTAGCCTATTCTTGCCCGTAGAAACCCAGACATCATGTCTCGATCTTATCTTTTATGAGTTATGAGTCTTATATCCTTTTTAAGAAGGGCTTCTCCACTATAAGAATAAGGTATTCCACATTTTCTTCCAGTGCTTTACAATTCTGCTTTTTATAACCATTCCTTCTGAAATTTATTTTTGTATATCATTCAAGGATGAGATAAGACTTTGGTTTTCCAGTAAATAGCCAGTTATCCAGCACCACTCATTGAACAGTACATTATTTATCTATGATATACCAGTGTTGTGATATATATACATGCTTAATTTAATGCCATTTTGACAGAATTCTCTTTTTTACACACACACACACACACACACACACACACACATGCACACACACAGACAGAGGAGCTGGAGTGTAGTGTGACCAACTATATAAAACAGTTCACAGGCAATAAGCATAACCGTAGCTTCAGCTAGGGATACCACTGCTTAGCTATCCCAGGGAGAATATATCCTGTGGCATGTGTTATTTAGTATGCGATGGCCTCTCTTTGGTTTATTTTGTATTCTGGAGAAAAATTTGTCCCAAATGACTGATTGTATAAAAATAATAATGTTGAATAAGTTTCATATAAACAAGAAAATAGTGTCATAATGGGTCTTAAAGTAGAGGCATTGAAGAGGCTTTTGAAGAGGTGCTTTCCAGGATAACAATCAGGAAAGCATAAGGTTAAAATCATCAAGAAGCTAGACATTGATAAGTGACAACGGACATTAAGAAGCCCATCAAAAGCAACACTATAATCTGGATTGACCAACAATTGTGTGAATATAGCTAGAAGAAAACTATGGCAGGAGATTCATCCCCATTTCAGAGAATCTAAGTAGACTGCAGGAGTGGTTGCCAAGGCAGGATATCAGGAAAGCATCTCCACAGGGACTTTGTGATAGTGATTCTCTCGTAGAGTTGATTCAGTTATGCACCTCTTTCCAGTAACACAGTCCCTCCATTAAATAGGGCATGGGCGTACTAAATTCCTGTAATATACATGGGTCTGTTTCAGGAATCTAAATTCTGCAATAGTAACTGATGTGTCTATTCCTGCATCAATACCACATTTTAATTATGGTACCTTTATAATGTTTTAATATATTATAAAATAAAAAAGATCTTTAATATTTTTGCTCACTTACTTTTCCAGATGAACTTTAAGAAAAGCTTGTCAAGTTCTCTTTTAAAAAATCCTGTTAGAATTTTGATTGGGTTTACACTGACCAGATAATTTGAGGAAACTGTCATGCTTGCAATATTGTTCTTCCAACCCAGGTTCATAATACATTTATTCAAGTATTTTCTATATCCCTTAGTAAATTTTTTTCATACAAGTCCTATAGTTTTGGGGTTTATTACTGGTCATTTTGTAGATTTTATTGCTTTAGGCTGTGGAAACATGTTTTTCAATTGTATTTTAAAATTATATTTTGCTGATGTTTAGGAAAGACAGTGATTTTATCTTATATAGTCACTTTACTGACCCCTCTTCTGAATTCTGTTAGTTTTTCTTTTGATTGTTGGATTTTTTGTTGACAGTTATGACATCTGCAAATAATGAAATTTTGCCTTTAGTCTTGATACCTCTTCTTTTTCTTGCTTTGTTCCCAATGGCTTAGAAATTTGATTTTAATGGGAATGTTTTTGGCATTTTATCACTAAGTATGTTTTTGTAGGTCTCTAGTAGATTTTCTTTATCATGTCAAGCAAGCTTTGTTTTATTCCTATTTTGCTGAGAGTTATATATTTTCACAATATTGTCAAGGTGATTATAACAATGCTTTAATACTATATCTGGTCTATATAAATTCCTTTTTAAAAATTTATCAAGACTTTTTGTGACCTATTATATTTTCAGTATTTATATTTGCTTCATGCATGCTTGAACAATGTAAATTGTGTTTACTTGCTAATTAAATTGTGATAATGGAGTCATTTAAACCCTATAATACCTTTTCTTGATTATATGACTTATGAGAGTTCTGTAAAAATTTCCCTCTATGATTATGATGATTGTAGATCTCCTTAAATTCTCAGTGTTTCGTTTTTCTTTTTGTTTCAATGTCGAGTTGTTAGGTGCATAAAAATTCATGATGGTTGTAATTTATTGGTAAGTTTAACCAGCAAAGCACGTATCATTTTTGCTTTGATTGAAAGTAGCATTCCTACTTTTTCGTGTTATCATTTACTTGCTGTATTTTTCTCCATCCCCTTATATCCAAATTTTTATTTTATATGCATTTCCTATAAATAGCATATTGTTAGGTATTTTTGCTACCCAATCTAATAATTTGCCTTTTATAAAATTAACCTCTCAACTTTAGTTGTGATAGCATATATTTGGTATTTTATATTTACTATGTTTTCTTTCTTATTTATTTCCTATCTTCAGCTGGATTTGTTTAGTTTTTCCCAAGCCTTTTTCCTTCTGTCTAGGAGCTTAGAAGTTATTTATCCCATTCTTTTCTTCTCTTGCCTGCCCCTTGTCCTTGAATTTTAGAAAATATATTTAAACTCAGGTTTTTCCTACGGTGTCAATAACTTCCATCCTGAATAGCCAGGCTCCTTAGTATACTTACACCCACCCTAACTCCTCCCAGCCTCCCATGTTTTGCAGATATCATCTGGAATTTTGTTTACAGATTTTTAAAAAATTTGTATTACATTGTGGCCCAATTTTCATGTGAATTTTACTTTAATAACTATCATAATCATCACAATAACTTCATGAAAAATTATTTTTCTATCAGTTTCACCTTTTTCTTTGCTTACCACTATGTCTTTCATTCCATGTGTTCCTCTTGGTTATATATAATTTTTATTTTCAGTATCTTCAAGTAAAACTCTCAGAAAGCATTAATGATGATAAAGTTTCTGAGTCCTTTAATATTAAAAATGCCTTAATATTGTCTTCAAATTTGAATGATAGTTTGGCTAGGCACAGAAAGTTAGATTAAAAATAATATTCCTTTAGAACGGTAAAGAAATTGTTCCATTTTGTTTATTATCCAGAAGTTCAGATGAGAACTTTGACAGCAATCTGAATATTGCTTCTTTAAAGCTATCTTGTTTTTGTTTTACCCTTTAGAAACTCTTAGGGATTTTCTCTATTTTCTTGGAGATCAGAAATCACAAGATATGTCTAGGTATAAACCTGCCCCCAACACACACATAATGCAGACATTTTATCCGTTTCCCTTACAAAGGACAATAGCATCATTTTAAAATGTAAATCTGAGGTCATTTGAGAGGACAACAAAATGCAAGGAAAGAAGATAAAAATTAAATGTTTAAATTGATCAAAGGCACTGCAATGCCACCTAACATCTACAACCATGATGGTAGTAGGCTAAGGAAGATTAAGTTGCAGCAAAAACATCTAATGTAAATATCAGAGATTACATAGGAGAAAGTAATTTTGCTTTCCAGAAGATTATGGCACACTGATCATTTGCATCCAATAGGACTGTGGTCCCCAACTGCACCTCCCCACCCCCGTTCCCCACACCACCTACCCCCGGTCCATGGAAAAATTGTGTTCCATAAAACCAATCCCTGGTGCCAAAAATGTTGGGGACCACTGCAGATATTGGGCCGGGAAAAGGCCAAGATGGGTAGAGGTAAAGCTATATTGAAAGGAACACATATAACTTTGAATCCAAGATACATAGTCTCCAAATGGATGGTGATAGATTAGTCTTCCTTTCAAGAAGCATTTGTGGTACTTTGCTGCCTCCTCTCATGATCCCAATGGCTGCTCAAGCTGAGAGGTGCTTGCTCCTGCCTTTTAAGGGGTACAGCAACCAGAACTAGTTTTGTGGTTGCTCAGGGTTCTTGCTGCAATTGGTGGGAGAGGTGGGTTGGGTGGCTTACAGTAAAGCTTCCCCAGTCACTCTCAAACACCTCTGCACACCACCGTCAAAAGTCTAAAATCTTGCAGCAGAAGAGCAGGGCTTACAAAATCATCAAAGAAGCCAGTGTGAGACAACCCAGTCAGGAAATCTCAGCAATTATTCTTGATCTGTTTTACCCCAATTTAAGATAAACTCCAACATACCTGATGTGGGATGTATAAAGCTACACTGGAGCAAGCTGGATCTTCGGTTGAACTTTTCATCAAATACCAAAGACAAATAACACAGCAAAGTTTATTTTTATTTTATCTTATTTTATTTTAAAACAGAATAACCCATAAGTTATTCTGTTATAAAGGAACATGGCTGAACAGGTAGGAAACAGATTCCCCATTGTGAATTCTCCTGATAGCTTCTGCAAGGATCATGGAGATGTCAATCACCTGTATTTTGGAGCAATGCTTCATCTTATCCTCTTGAGGTATGGTATTGGTGACTACTACTGCTTCAAAGCATGCATTGTTGATCCGAGAAATGGCTGGGCCAGAAAAGATTCCATGAGTTAAAATCGCATAAACTGTGGTGGCTCCAGCTGAGAGAAGTTTGTCAGCTGCGTGGCAGATTGTACCACAAGTGTCTGCCATATCATCCACAAGGATAGCCACACGATTCTTCACGTCTCCCACCAACACCATGCGGTCCACCTCATTGGCCTTCTTTCTTTCTTTGTGAATCAAAGCAAAGTCCACATTCAACTGGTCTGCAATGGAGGTCACTCTCTTAGCTCCACCAGCATCAGGCGAGACAATAGTGCAGGTCCTCCACTCTGAGATATTCTCCCTTATCCACTTCAGGACAGCTGGCTCTGCATACAAATTGTCTACTGGGATATCAAAAAAGCCCTGAATTTGAGAAGAATGTAAGTCCATGGTGATGATATGATCTGCGCCTGCTATAGACAGCATATTTGCAACAAGCTTGGCAGAGATTGGGCCCCGGCTCTTATCCTTCTTATCCTGTCGGGCGTAAGGGAAGCATGGGATGACTGCAGTAACTCTGCTAGCTGAAGCAATCTTGCAGGCATTAATCATGAGCAAAAGCTCCATCAGACTGTCGTTGATTTCGCCACAACCACTCTGAACGATGTAGACATCCTCTCCACGCACACTCTCGCCAATTTCCACGCAGGTCTCCTGGTTGCTGAATTTTTTAGTTACCACCTTGCCTAGCTCCAGGCCCAGGCGGTCAGCAATTTTCTGGGACAAGTCCTGGTGGGAGCTGCCACTGAAGATTTTGATACTCGGCATCTTGGCCAACTACTCTAGGCACTCTTCACCCAGCAATCGCTGGACCGGAAGTGGGACCACAGACTCTAACGGCTTCCGGTTGTCTCAGCCGTTACTGGCCTGCGGCGGTAAATGGACCTTGAGTCTTTGAAAAAATTCCTGCTTGGCACCCACTTCACACTTTTAACCCTCTAAAGAATGATCTTTCCAGTTCATGGACTTTTTTTTTTCCTCTTAGTTTCTATATTAGTTTCCTAGGGCTGCTTAATAAATTTGAATGCATAAAAATAGAAAACTTTGCTACAAGGCAAAACCACACAAATTTAAAAGGAAAATTACTGACTGGAGAAAGTGTATGCAAAGTATTATTTTAGAGAGTTGCGCCAATAAAGTGAGAAAAAGATAATTAAATAAAAAGTTATAAAATGGTATAAAAACAGGCAATTCACAGTAAAAAATAAGTGACCAATAAACGTGAAAAAGTGCTGGTAATCAAGAAACTACTAATTAATTTCACATATCAGTTACACCAAAATTTTAAGATATATAGCATATTCTATTCTGATAGAATGTGTAAATGTGTAGATTTTGCAAGGGTAATTTTGCAGGCCAAGTTTGACTCATCACGTATACTTCTAGGAATCTATTTCAGAGAAATTTTCACAAGCATCCCCCCAAAATGTTGGTATATAGTGGTGTTCGTTGCTGTATTAATTCATTCAGTAAATATTTTGTGAATATCATACTACTTCTAGGGTATAAGATGATGAATGACAAATAGTAACTGCTCTGGAATTGTTTATAAAAGCAAAATCTGGAAACCAACAAATGTTCATTAATAGGTAAATTATCAAATAATTTATTGTACATACACATGAAGTCATTAGAGAGATTGATTGTAATCATGTGGAAATGTCTTCAAGGTATTTTTTAAAGGTAGAAGGTCAGTCACAAAAAATATGTATAGTATTGTGTTATGTATTTAAAGTTATATAATATTCAAAGCATCATCAAATCAGCATGGAAGTCCCTTTTATAATGATTACCTTTGAAGAGGAGAGTAGGTTGTTGGGAGTTGAGGATAAAGGGAGACAGTTACATTTTACTGACCTCTATTACTGTGGTATTGAACTTTCATTATTTTTCTAATTAAAAAAAAGATGAACAAAATATATTTGGTAATTAGGTGTTTGTGATCAAATTTTAAGTGCACAGCTTCCACAATGTATTGGAGGTTGAAGTTGTGGGACAGAAAGTAGAGAGGATCATAGGTACCAAGAATTTCAACAATGAACTATTTCATAAAAATAATGGAAGCATCAGATACAGATCATATACTACTAATTGTGTGCCTGACATTTGGATGCTGGGATTTTTCATTTAGCCTAAAACAAAATCATCATTTTTTCATATTTTAAAATAACCAAATAATTATTAATTATATTTTCTTACCCACCATCTGAGCTTCCACAATGTGTTGGGTTCATAAATAGAATAAGCTCAGAAATGGGATAAGAAATGGGGTAGGCAACAAAGATAAGTAAGATTCAGCAATGTCTATGAAACACATTCCTTGGCTATAAAAAAGGGACTTTTATATATTGAATGAGCTATTGTTATATGGACATACAAACAGCTATGATAAAAATGCTACCTCAAAATGAGTTGTTGCTGATCCTATCACATGTCTCCGGACATCAACATGTTTTTCTTCTTAGTTCAGACTCTTTGTGCTTGACAGTGCATGCAGCTCATTTCTGTCCACAATCCTTCACTCTTGTTTTTTCCTATCAAGAAATCAACAGACCTACCTATATTATTTAATTTTCATCCTCAACCAGACTACTTATAGTGCTTTCTAAAGAAAATCCTGTGGCTTAATTTGGAAGCACTAAAAAGTACTTATAGTTTCAATTAGATTGATTTTTCTCTTAGTGTTCTCAGTGCATCACACATTTTTCAGTTTTTAAAGAAAAACAAAACAGATTTTTAAATAGATTTAATATTACCTAAATAGGCTCGAATGCTAATGTAAACATTTAAAACCCATAGTTGGCATTTTCCTTGAGGTGTTAAGTAGGAGAAATTTTTGTCTTGCTGCTATTTTTGCTTCAAGCTCTAGCTGTTGCTATACCTCATAGTTCCAGGGATTTGTCTAGAATCATAAAATGATAAAGATGGAAATGGCCTTTGAGACTGCTCAATCTAATATCACAATTCACTGGTAGGGAACTGGGGCCTAGAGAAATGAAGCAACCTGCCTGGGATCTATCAGCTAATTAGAGGCAGAGTGTGGTTTAGAATGTGGCATTTCTGAATTTCCAGGTAGGGCTTTATTCACTATCAAAGGCCTATCACTTCTAGGCATTTTCTTTGAAGTTTATCAGAATGAAGGAAAAATTAAAAAGTACTGCAGAAATATTTGCCAAAGTTTTTTCTCTTTTACTAGGAAACTATAATAAAAAACAAAATCCCAAATGTGAAACTAGAAAATTCTTTTGCTTAAAAAAAAAATCATTTCCAGAAAGAAATGAACCATTAGTAGTGTCATAGAAATATCTTTGTTATCCGGACATTTCTGTTACCAGGATCTATTGCAAGGGGATTTAGCTCCTGTTTACTTTGGTCTCCGTAGGTTGAGAGGGACATCTATTTTTACCATTGAATGCTTCTGACAAAAGTTACAGGTAGGAATGATGCCTATTGAACAACAACATTCTCTTTATTTAGGACATTGTTTCTTAATAAATTACTGTGGAAACAAAAATTGTGATATACAGAAAATGCCTTATCTTTCTCCTTCCCAAGGCAAGCATATTTAAATGTCATCTCTACAGATCTGTGAGAATTGTTGTATTTTGAAGGTCTTTTGAGTCAATTCCCAGAATATATATATTACCTTGGTAATAGTTTCTTGCTTTACTGATTATTCTTTTACCCTTCACAACTCCAACATAAATAATTCAAAGAGAGCTCTGATGCAGCTTGATCGGCTAAGGAAAAAAGAAATTTAGTCAGTTCTTTCAGAAAGTGAAGAAAAATGGTTGTTGTATTTTAAATGAAATAAATGCTTTCACTAAATATACTTGAAGTTGACAAAATGCTAGATGTTTAGGTGGCAATTATAGTTTTTTGATAAACTGTCAAATCTTGTCACAACACATGTTACAAACAAGGACAGATTTAGATGTCCTTTATGACAGCTTTGTGTAGGTTGAGAATGTTTGGCAGTTAATTTCAAATGAGGAACATATTTTTCTTTCCAGCAGTTATCTGCTTGTTTATTAGGAAGAGTTTCTTTGTGCCTTTAATCTTAACTCATTTGACTCACAGTTCCAGATCATTATTGTAACATTATCTTACCTCATTTATTTTTTTCATAATGATCATCCACAATACTTTGAGAAAACCATTTCCTACAGAGCTTCACATTGGTATAAATGCTTTAAAGTTTGTTTTATGATTGTTTACAGTAAAAGTTGACTACTGTGTGTGTTTACTGAGCTTTTAGTTGGAAATCTGTCATTTTATACAATAGATGTGTAGATAGTGATTAGGTAAATAAAGCTGAGTGAAACAAATAGGAGAATAGGACAAATCTTTGTGTTTCAAAAATGTGACTTTCATTCTGAGTGCTATGTTAGACTCATGAGGATATTTTTGAAATGTACTTGGAATTAAAAAAAAAACCTTTCTGGTGAACTTAAAAATTTTAGTATAAAATAATAATCTTGCAATAACAATAAAGTTTCATAAGCTGAATAATATGTCATTGTAATGACAGACAAAGCAATATATAGCAGATTCCATAACTAGTAAATTGCAAATAAGAAAATGTCTTTTTAATATTTATGTGAAATATTTTGAAGTATTTTAAAGCAGTTTTTGATAAATGGATATTTCCTTTCTCATGTAAATTTCTGTTTCATGAAATTCATAAAAAGATTAATTATATTAATTATATTCTGACAAAATTCAAGCTCTATGTATGCTATTAAAACCTTTTTTCTTTTTTTTGAGAGACTGGGTCTCACTTTGTCACCTAGCCTGAAGTACAGAAGCCCAGTCATATCTCACTGCAACCTTGAATTCCTGGACTCAAGAGATCCTCCTGCCTCAGCCTCCTAAGCTGGGACCACAGGCACGTGCCACCACGTATGGCTAATTTTTTTATGTTTTGTACAGATGGGGTCTTGCTATGTTGTCCAGGCTGGTCTTGAATTCCTGGCCTGAAGCCATCCTCCCATCTTGGCCTCCCAAAGTGCTTGGATTATAGATGTGAGGCACCATGCCCAGCCTCCAACCTTTTTTAAAGACATTTTTTTCTCTTCAGAGGTGACCATTTATTTAATCCTGAGTTAACATTGAGACTAGTTTTGCATTCACCTAAGTGAAAATTGAGTGTACTGTGTTTTCAAATGGTTCTGCAATTCTCCAACTTTACAGCATCAGAATCACTGGGAGGGTTTGTCAGAACACAGATTCCCAAGCTACATCCCCAGAGTTTCTCATCAGTAGGCTTGGGGTGGAAGCCTGGATCTTGTGTTTCTAACAAGACACCATGTGATAGTAATACTGCTTTTCTGGTGACCACACTTTTGAGAACCTATGTCATTTAAATTTTCAAATTTATTGGCTAGATGCTGTCCATAATATTATTTTATTATATTTTTTAGTATCTGCAGTATCTTTAGTATGATTCCCTTTGTTATTTCTAATATTAGGTTTTTATAATTGTTCTCTTTCTTTTTGATTGATTTCATCAGAAGTCTATTATCAGTCTTTCCCCCCCCCAAAACCCCTAATGTTTGAAATTGTTGATGCATTCCATTGGATGCTTGTTTTAACTTTGTTGACTTCAAGATTATTTTTATTATTTACTTTCATCTCTTCTTTGAATTTATTTTACTGTTCCTTTTCTAACTTGAGATGTATGCTTAGCTTATTATTTATCACTAGTAAAGCTATACATTTTTCTTCTGAGTACTGTTCTAACTAAAGTCTTATGCATAGCATTTTTGGGTTCTTTCTGTCAGTGTTCAGGTGAAACTATTTTCCAATTTTGATAGTTATTTCGTCTTTGCTTCAGGAGTTATTTAAAAGTTTATTTCTTAACTTAGGGGAATTTCTAGATATGTTGTTATTGATCTTGTTGTTTTTGGTTTCTAGCTTAATCACACTATAGTCAGAAAACATATTCTGTGTGATTTCAGGCCTTTAAAATTTGCTGCAACTTTTTATGGTCCTCAGTGGTTGCTTTTCACAAATATTCTGCATGTGCTGAAAAAATGCACCCTTGGGTGGTTGGGTGCAATATATTATACATACCCAGATGTTAGATCTGAGATCTGGTTTGTTTGTAATATTATCTACCTCTTCTATAGCTTTACTGATTTTTTTTTCTGTTTTATCAAATACTGAGAGAAATATGTTACAATTTCCAAAATGATTGTTGGTGTATATCTATTTCTCATTATATAGGTCTCTCTTATTTCTCTTTATATTTTGATGCTTAATGATTACCTAAAAATGTAAGTTGTTATAACTTTGATGAACTAAGATGTCATCATTTTAAAGTAACACTTTTTTTCTAATAATGCCTTTTGCCTTAAATTCTATTTTGTCTGGCAATAATATAGTTATATTAGCTATATTTTTAGATAATATTTGGTTTATTTTCCTGTCTTTTAGTTTTAATCTTACTGTATGTTTATGTATTAGATGTGTTGCTTATAAATAGGGTATAGTTAGATTTTATTTAGTCTGACTTAAAGTTATACATTAACGAATACATTTACCCTCCTCTCAGAAAATGCAAAGACTTTCATGTCATTTAACTTCATTTACCTCCTCCTTATGTAAATGTTTGCAGCCAGGTATATCATTTTGTTTCTTTCTTCCTTGCTTCTTGTCTTTTTTTACTTCCACAACCACATTACTATTACTGTTTCAACCACATTGCTATTATTGTTTCATATAATCAATGTCCATTTAGATATATCTGCCTGTATATTACTCTCTTTGCTCCTCTTTTATTCTTACATCTTAAATCTTCCATTTGGTATCACTTTCCTTCTACTTAAAGTATATCCTTACAAACTTTCGAGGTACTACTGGTAAAAATCTGGTTGCTGTTGTTGTTGTTCTGATAATATCTTCATTTCACCCTCATTCTTGAAGAGTATTTTTGCTAAATATACAATATTAGGTTGTCAGCCCATTGAAGCCGTCCTTTCCCCTCTTCCTGGATTTCATTGTTGCTGTTTAGAACTCAGCTTCCTCTGACATTGCTTCTTTGAAGGCAATACATTTTTTTCCCCTGGCTGTTTTTTAAGATTTTCATTTTCTTTTTTTGATGCAGATTCACTGTTATATGTCTAGGTGTGGAAATTTTTAAAAAGTAATTGCATGCTTGAGATACATTTGGCTTCTTGAATATGTGGATTGGTATTTTTCATCAGTTATGGAAAAGTTCTCATTAATTATCTCTTCAAATATTGCCTCTGTCCAGTTCTTTCTTCTCCTACTGAAACTCTGATGAGTTTAATAGTATAGTATAATATATGTCTCATTCTATTTTCCATGAAACTCTTTCATAGTTTCCTTTTTTTTTTTTTTAATCTTTCTGGGCTGCATTCTGCATCCTTTCTTCTGACCTATTTTCCAGCTTACTTACTTTCTCTTTACTTGGCTCTATTATGCTATAAATCCAGCCTATTGAGTTTTAAATTTTTGTTACTGTAGTTTTCATTTGAAGATGTGTTGTTTAGTCCTTTTTTCAGTTCTGCTGGGGTACTTTTTAGAGTTCATTGTTCTCTGCAGACAACTTCAAACTTGTTCTTTTTGAAACTATTCTTAAAATACATAGCAGTATAGCTGTTTTATAAGATATGTTCTGGTAATTCCAGTAACTGAAACTTTTGGAGATCTACTGTTTATTTTTCTTGCTTATGGTGACATTTTTCCTTTTGTGCTTATTTATGTTTAACTATGTACTCTCATGGTGATAGAATTTATTTCAAGAGATTCTTTGAAGTCTATAATGACATTTTCTTCTTCCAGAGAGAATTTGCTTCAGACTCCTGCCTGGGGTTGCTACTAGTCTGGGACAACCTTAAACCAAGTACAGTGCTTTAGTTCCCCCAGATTATCCAGGTGACATAACCCCAGATGGCAGAACTATGCAGAGTGGCCCAAGGTCACAACTTCTCAGGGATCAACTCTCTTTCGCCATCCCATATCATTTTTATCTGCTGACTGCTGTGCTCACCAACAAGTCATCCCTCTCTGTTATGAACTGTGGAGGCAAGTCTCCTTCTGGTTCACCATTAGTCTGAAGGTAGCCCTCAGTTCCCAATTTAATGAGCAGAAGGTCTCCTATTAGATGCCTCACTTTGGACAGGCCCTGGGACTTAACATCTATCTCCCTTGGCCAATGCAATCTTTAAAAATGAAGCCTGAGATGACTATAGCTAGTCTTGGCTCTTCTATCAAGAATTTAGGGCCAGGCATGGCAGCTCACGCCTATAATCCTAGCACTCTGGGAGGGTGAGGCAAGAGGACCACACTAGGTCAGGAGTTCGAGACCAGCCAGAGCAAGAGCGAGACCCCTGTCTCTATTAAAAGTAGAAAAAATTATCTGGGCATGGTGGTATGCACCTGTAGTCCCAGATACTTGGGAGGCTGAGGCAGAAGGATTGCTTGAGGCCAGGAGTTTGAGGTTGCAGTGGGGCTGTGATGACGCCGCTGCACTCTAGCCAGGGTGACAGAGTGAGACCCTGTCTCAAAAAAAAAAAAAAAAGAATTTAGGATGAGCCTGTGCTCATATCTTCTCCCTGAGGGATGAATGGTAGGGGCAGCAAGCAGCAACTGCCATTGGCAAAGATCATATGTGCCCCAAAGAGAAGCCCCCTCTGGAAGCTAAATGGTAGCAGAGGCTGTGTCGCAGTGGCTGACGAAGAAGTTGAGTGGACAAGTAAGTGGTCTTGCATTAATGTTAAAGTAAAAGAAACTAGTAGTCTGAGAAACTGTCAGAAATAGCTCACTGTAGGACACTTTGAAATGGGGCTAAATTTGGAATCAGCTAGTGTAAGCTTGTGCCATTGTAATTATATTTACAGTTCCAACTTGGTTTTCTCCTGTCTGATAGGATCTTGGAACTCAGGGCTATACTTGTATTTATGATATACTCCAGGTCAGTGATAACAGACACTAAATGCATATTCTATATACTACCTTCAAATAATTCAACTTTAAAAATGTTACTTCTGAATGTTGTTGACTTTAGCAGTTTACTTTACTAACAGTCACTTTTTGTGTAAATACATTCTGCTTCATATCCTTATATGTTAATTTACTTCTTATCAATTCAATTCATGAGCTCTCGTTTCAAGTAAACTACAATGAAAAACAAGAAACAGCTTATTAGTGTCAATCTGGTTTATTATTTTTGTAGATATAAGAAAAAGAGGTTTTTCCAGTGGTGAAGCTAATATTTTATTTCTTGAAAACTACATATTTTTGAAGCAATATTTCATTTTCACTAACTTTAGTTCTTTTGTCTGTTTGGGGCCTAGAAAAACGGTAATTAATGGTACTTCTAAGTATGAGTAGAACAGAAATAGTTGATTTCTTACCTCCTTTAAGTTTAATCTCACTGCAGAGGGGGCAGTTTGGTGTTGTAGAAATGCACACAGACACTGGTGTCAGACTGCCTGGACTTGAATTCTGGCTCAGAAGCTTAAGATCTGGTTGACTTCGGGCAAATTACTTAACACGTCTTGCTCAAAATTTCATCTGTGAAATGGATAACAATAATAGTAGCAACCTGTTAGGGTTGTGAGGATGAAATGAATAAAACAAAAGTAAACCATTAGGAACCTTATATATTATTTGTATATCACACACACCTTATAAATGTAAGCTAATTTTGTATACAGGATACAGATAAGTGTTGAACATTTTGAAAAGAGATAGTAGAGTCCCAGTCTACATGGGGGCTTGTTCCAGGTTTTTCTTCTTCTTCTTTTTTTTCTCATGATGTTTTAATAACCATTTCTTTGCTTACTAATTTTATAGAATATTTTTCATAAAATTATTGGTTATTTGCATTTTTCTTTTATAAGTAATGAATTCACTTCTTTACATGTTTTTCTATTAAGGTATTCTCTTTTATATTATTTGTAAGAGTTCCTGATATTAAGATTTTTACTTCTTTACTTGCCATTTATCTTCCTCCTGGAGGGGCAATAACAGTGAGTAGAACAGGCAACTTGTCACTTTGTCCATTTCTCTCGCAGGGGATTAGAGTGAGTTCTGATGAGAGGGATACATGCTGAAGGTAGGCCTGTTCCAAAGAGTGCATGGTTCCATCTGGGCAAATCTTTACCCAAAAACTCCTAGGTCAGGTGAGAGGTGGGAAGGCACTGCTTAATCACAATCTGAAGTGCAAGGTGAAAATAGAAAATTTGGACTAATCAGTATGGTGGGTGCTCTGCAAAATTGAAACCAGGGCAGGGTGACCTAAAGAATGGCAACAAAATGACCATGAATGGTGCGGTGTGAGACTGAGATGGGCCCTTTGTGTGGAGGATTTCCAGGTGAGTGTGGAGCCTAGGTCTACAAGTGGAGCAGGATTTTATTTCTTTCCTTGATGGACTGGGGTGTGTTTATCTTTACTTTGACACTTAATGCTTCCTTATGATATCAGTCTCTCTCTGTCCACATGTGGAGATAGAGTAAGGCCCCTTAAAAAAGTTTAGTCATAAGGCCATGTGGAAGATTATTGGTTAACCAAAAGGGGATGGTTTCTCGCTTTTCTCAGTTCATCTTACAGGGATTAAGCATATTTTCAATTATAGAACATAAACTCTTTTTACTATTTTAACATTTAATTCTTATAACTATATATTAAATCACCATTTTAGTATATTTTATAGCAATAAATGGTGGTTGAGAAACATGATCTTCCTATGCTGAGATTGGTAGACTATTCCTCACAGCAAGAGATCACTAAAACATTTTGAACAAGAAAATATACATCTTGTTAATATCTCTGGGGAAAGAAATTCCATAGACCCTTTAGATGATTTGCTCTTTTAAAAAATATAACTCATTTGGAAAATTTTCTTGTATCTCACGTAAGTCTGTCTGCTCATTCATTCCTCAGTAAAGATGGAGAGCAGCTGATAGTCACCCTCTTTATGTACTTGAGAACCATTATTAAAAAACCCCTTCATCAAGCCCTTCATTATTGGTCCTATTTTTAAATCCTGTGATCATTTTTACTGGTCTCCACATCTCTCTTACATATCTGTATCTAAAAAATTATACTCTTGTGGGTCTGACCAGTATAGTATTATATTGGATGTGTCACCTCACATTCCTAACGCTTGACTACTATTTATACATCCCAGTATCACATGTGCTTTTTTAGGAACAGTAAAAGCATTTCAATGGAGGCGCTACATTATCTCCCAGCATTTATTTGCGTCACAGGTAAACTAAGGCCACTCGAAAACAAACGCCCTCCCTTCGCACACATGCACACACACAGTGTATCTTTATTATAAGTTGTTTCTAATTAAAGAAGTTATTAAGAATTGTTAAAGAACAGCACTGTGTTCCAGAGCAATTTGGGGTTAATTACACATTGAAGGAAAAAAAAACACAGGGTGCAAAAAGGATGAAAAGAATGGATTTTAACAATTAGTTGAATAATATTTCTTTTAAAAAGCCAATCTGTCTCAAATAAATAGCTCTTGAGTTGAATTGTTAGATTTCATAAGTGATATGCTTTTAATCTTTCTACTTTAAAAGTGGATTGTATGGCCAGGTGTGGTTGTTCCTATAATCTCGGCAATTTGCTGAGGCAAGAGGATCACTTGAGGTCAGGATTTTGAGACCGGCCTGGGGGAGATAGTAAGACCCTGTCTCTAAAGTAAAAAATAAAATAAAAGTGGATTGTATGCTTAGTGTTTGTGTTTGAAGTCTACATCTGTCATTAGTATAGTTAAATAAAATTGGGATAATTATGCTGTGAAACTGAGACCAAAATTGGCAAGGTAATGCAATGAAATTTAAGATTCCCTGGATTATGGTATTAGCCTATCAGGTAATTTCTTTAATTTATGATTCAACCCAAATAGTACATGGCACAGATTTTCTTATTTTAACTCCATGTTTTCATAATAGGCTTATGATGTTGCTTCGTTGAATGACAGAATTTTAGTTGCTTCTTTCACTTGTGGGCTGTGTCTTTAAAGAGCTTCTACCACTTTTTAAAATCATTGCAATCAGAGAAGATTGGCATTAAATCCATCTTTCCATCTTTACTCTTTTGTTTTGCTGATGAAATCTTTGTTTATCTTTGTGTGGGAGGTTTAGATTGTGGCCAACCACTTGCAACATATTCGTAATTTATTTATGATTCAAAACAAAATAAGACCAAAAATTAGTGAAACTTAACACTTGAGAGGTTCCATATGTTTGGATGTGCTCAGATTATTATTCTTTCCTATAACTAAGTTACAGATCACTGAGATGTAACTTATGTGCAAGCACTGTATGGGATTTCATGAATATTTAGTGCCTTGTTTCTATTTCTAAGTCTGTGAAGTTTCATAAATCAGCACTGTTTTTGCTTGGTTGCTAGACAGCTGTGATTTTTGTGCTGTTTTTTCTGTATTATAAGGTATGAGTTTCACCCAATCTTCTTATGAAATTAGTTCCTGGTAGGTAAAAATAAACTATGTTGGTTCAATGTTAAGGGCTATGATTTAAGTAAAACAGAAGAGGGAAAGTACAAATCTAAAGTGCTCCTTTAACTTTAACTCCTATATGTTGTTTATAGACTAGTAAATAATGAGATCTTAAGAATCGAAGCTATTTCCAATTTCATGATCTGTAATCCAGAATATTGCCACATATTTATGTCTGAAAGCATCACTGATGATGTTTCCTCAGACTTTATAACTATAAACATGGAACCTCAGCTATGTTATTGGAGTGTTATCTGTTCTAAACCAGTGATTCCCAGTGTGGCCAATCATCAGTGTTTCTGAGAACATTTATTTCCAGACCCAACCCCAGAAATTTTTTTTTTTATGCATTAGCACTAGACCAGTGATTCTCAACCTTGCCTGCACGTTAGAATCACCTAGGAGCTTTAACAAAAACCTTATACTTCAGCCCTAACCTCAGAGATTCTGACATATTTGGTTCTGGATCACCCTAAGCCTAACCCTAAGAGCTTTCCAGGCTAATGTCCAGCAACATGTGAGAACTACTGCAATACATTTCGGGATTAGAAGGATAATATTGTGAATATTGATTTGGTTTATAATTTGCCAATTTCATTACCATCTTAAAATATTTCTCTTTTTTAAATTTATAAAATTATACTGATAACCCCCGGAAGAAGCAGACACTGACACCTTCAAGCGAGGTCTGGCATGGGGAGATGTCTGAACCTGTTTACCTCAGCAGAAGAAATACATGACTTCTTTGAGAAGTACTACAGAAGTTTCCTTCCACCAGATAGAGAGCCTAAAGACAGGGAGATTGGTGATGGTAGAGTTAGTAAGCTGATTTTGCTGTGCCCAGGACAACAGGTCTACTTTAGCTTGAGTTGGCTCCTCAACCACTGGTACTAGTAGGTGACACTGATTGAGTACTTACTATAAGCCAGAGACTTATAATCCCACTGCCATTTTACAGGAAAGGCAATGGCAGGCACAGGGAGGTTAAATAATTTTCCCAGGGTCACAGAGCAGTAAAGATTGGATGGGAACCCAGTCTGACTCCAGGGTCCTCAATGCTGCCTATGATGCTATTTTGACTAGCAGATCGCAACATGGTATAATAGAGATAAATGCAGGGTTTGGAAGCATATTGACATCCAATCTCAGATAACATATATAACATTTGGCTTCTCCGAGCTTCAAAGATCTGATGTGTAAAATGGGGTTAATAATAGTACTTTCCTCACAGGGTTATTATGACATTTTTAAATAAGAGATTATATTGGTGCCTGAATTATAAAAGTATTTATCAATAACTTTTATTTATTTATTTATTTTTGAGACAGAGTCTCACTTTGTTGCCCGGGCTAGAGTGCCATGGCATCAGCCTAGCTCACAGCAACCTCAAACTCCTGGGTTTAAGCGATCCTACTGCCTCAGCCTCCCAAGTAGCTGGGACTACAGGCATGCGCCACCATGCCCGGCTAATTTTTTCTATATATACTTTTAGTTGTCCAGATAATTTATTTCTATTTTTAGTAGAGACGGGGTCTCGCTCAGGTTGGTCTCAAACTCCTGACCTCGAGCGATCCACCCGCCTCGGCCTCCCAGAGGGCTAGGATTACAGGCGTGAGCCACCGCGCCCGGCCAACTTTTATTTTTATTTATTTATTTATTTAGAGACAGCATCTTGCTCTGTTGCCCATGCTAGAGTGCAGTGGTGCAATTGTAGTTCACTGTAACCTTGAACTCCTGGGCTCAAGTGTTCCTCCCACCTCAGCCTTCCAAGTAGCTGGACTACAGGCACATGCCACCATGCCTGGCTATTTTGAAAAATTTTTTATAGAGATGAGGTTTTTCTGTGTTGCCCAGGCTGGTCTCAAACTCCTGGCTTCAAGTAATCCTCTCACTTCAGCCTCTCAAAGCCTGAGATTACAGGTGTGAGCCACTGTGCCCAGCCTAACTTCTATTTTTACAAGTTAGCACAGTTTGTGAATCTAAAAATATAGAAGTTTTGGGTGTGGAGGTCATTGCCATTCTTCTGGTGGGTAGGCTAGATGAAAGCTGTAGTCAGGGTATATAGATTAGTTAAGGTTTATTCCAATCTTAAAATTCTCTAATTTTCATAAATTGTATCATTCACTCAGATTATCTTTACTTGGCAAAATTCCTCTTTTCTCACCTTTATGGTTAATCATTTAGTTTGTTAAATAAACATTATTTTTTGTTAATTTACATAAGAAAAGCAAAGCTTTATTCTTACAAAATATACTGCTTTAAATACTAGCTGAAGATTTTTTGAGGAATTAAGATGGTAGTTCATTTATAAGTTCCCCATGCCGTGGTGCCACATAAAATAACTGAAATAGGAGTCAGAATACTTTTGGATTCTAATTGCCATGCCTTCCTTATTTAAGTACTGGACAATTTCAGGCACGTCATTTATGCTTTTATGTCTTTAGTTGTCTTATATATAAAATTTAGAAGCTGTATTATGTGATAGTGATGGTTTCTTCTCACTCTGATATTGTGTGATTCTGGATATTACAAAATAGCAACACAGATATATTTATATATGTAAACTGTACATATACTGGGAACTGCAGTTCTCACCCACCAGTTTATCTTTTTAGTTCCAACAATTTCTTCCTTATTCTGGGCTCATCTGTCAAACGGAAGAAATAGGATTCTGTGATTTCTAACTTTTTATGATTCTATTAATCTTTCTTCCACTAACAGCCATTTGCCAAAAGTGCAACAGCCCCCATGCCTAGAGATCCCTTGGCTACTCTCTGACATTTCCTGGAAATTTGTTTCATCTTTATAACCTAGTCTTTGTATTATCTGAGTAGAGTGTTGCTCAAATATTGATTCCTGGCTATACATTTGATTGCACAAATAATGGAAATGCTTTCCTAATTCACCAAAAACATTTGACTTAATGGATAAAAGCCTTCTCTCATAAAATATTTTTAAAACCTCTGACACCTGGTACCATTTATTTGTATTAGAGCAAAATAGACAGTGTGTTCCACTTAGTGCAAAATTATTTATAATTTTCCACAAAATATATCTGCTGTTAGCCCCTGTTCTCTAGAAAACAGAACCAGAGGCAATACTTACATGCGAACGTTTTGTTGAAGTGTGCAATGACACGGCAGCTAGAGAGAGAGAAAAGAGAATTGAGGCACAGAAAAATGGCAAGCAAAGTCCAGGTGATGCCTTACCATTTTGACCACTGTTTGTAACAAGCCTGGAAGAGACATGGCTGTTACTTGGCAGGTGCATCTGCCCAATCTTGCAGGAAGTCTTCAGATGAGCTGTATAAACAGCTGTACCTTGGAACAGCCAGCAGAGGTAGAAAAGTCAAGGTACTTTATCTACAGACTCTCTCCCACTGGTGAAAATGCACTCCACGGGGGGAAGTGAGTCAGTTTCAGAAGATGGATTTCTCTCAGAAGGGGGAACCAAGTAGACGGTCACTGATTCAGTCACAATGATGGCTGAAGGGCAGCAAGAATATTAGAGTGCAGGAAATAAGTGAGGCCAAGAGAATATGAGACGTGCATACCGTTGTATTTATCCCATACAATGTCAGTGTTCCATGGTGTGTCACAAAGACCCCAGGATTCCCAGGTGCTGCACCTTTCTACAAATTCTAAAACCTATAGTGCATCAAACAGCAGCTGCAGGATGACAAATTTATCAGTAAGTGCATTGCTCCACCCACAATAAATTCTAGAACTGTGCTTCTCAAACATGAACAAGCAGGGGAATTATCTGGAAGAATCTTATTAAAAATGCAAATGTTGATTCAATAATATGAGGGCATTCAAAGTATGTTCCATGACCAGCAGCAGCATCACTTGAAAGCTTATTAGAAATACAGTATTTCAGGCCCCTCCCCTGAATTACTGAAATAGAATCTTTGTTTTAAAAAGATCTCCAGGCAATTTGTATACTATTAAGGTTTGAGAAGTACTTATTTGGTCTAATAGAGTAGTTCTCAAACTAACTGTGGTGTGTGAACAGTTTTTTCTTTTACATTTTTAATCCATTGCAGATCAATACTTTTATAAAATACAGTAAAAATGAGTTACTAGAAAAGAAATATTTTAAGAAGACATAAAAATACAAATACAACTTTTTTATCATTTGGTGAAATAGACATAAAATCATTGTGTCCAACTGCTCTAAAATTCTTTGTCTCTAAATTTTTATTCTCAGCAAACATCCGTGCTTGTCATAAGATTATAGCAAAAAGTTCATAGAACTGTGGTGGTCTGTGGACAAGACTGGGTAGCACTGTTCTCAAAAAGCAAGTTTTGGCTTTATCATTCTTGTAAGTTTGTAAAAATAAGTGTATTACAACACTTACAATGAAGTGATATTATAGTGAAAACATCCACCTCTTTATTTACAGAAAATATGTTACTTTATAACGTATTATAAGAAGGAAATGTAAACTGTAACTTTTGAACTTTATTCCCTTTGCCTTCTCCTGCCTTCATCCCTTCCCTCAACTTGGAATATTTCTTCAAATTGCGAGGTCTGGACAGTTTCGGATAACTCCCACAGTCAGAGACAGGATCCTTCAGGCTCTTTCCACAGTTGAAACATAAGTAGATATTAAGCCTCCCCTGCACTTAACCTTACTGGGAGTCCATCGTTCAGATTCTTTCCTGATAACAGCTTTTAATAAAAGGGAGAAGAAAGCCCCGAGAGCCTGAGTGACTCAGGTGTGGAGAGGAGATGCTACAAAGGGGGCCATGTCTGTCTGGGCCACATGCCTGGGAATAGAGCAACAAAGATTCACTCATGATTTTGGTGATAGAATTATTGTCCAAGTGGAAAACAGTCTGGAAAGTTATGATGAAAGAAATGTAAGATGATTGCATTGTGAAAATATATGAGGGTGTAAGGTATTTTTTCCATTTACTGTAAGAAAACATACAGAAATTACAAATAGTAATTTTAGCGGAAACTTCAAGTAGTAAATTTGGTAACTACTGAGTATATATAGTTTTATTTATAGATACACACATATGTATATAGGTATATATATATTATATATGTGTGTATATAGGTATACATATATAGGCATATATATATATGAAAAACTATCAAAGAGATATATATATATATATATATATATATATATATATATCTTTGAAAGATAGTTGCTAGGCAAGTAGATTTTCCAGTCCCCATTGAAGGATTCATTTCACAATTAGCTTAAGCCTATATTTTTTAAACTGGAAACTTTACTCATCTGGCAGAGAAAAGGATCATAATTACTGAGAGAAAATACAGAGATCTGTCATCTGTCAGAGCATCCAGATTTTACTTCTAAGCTTTTTCTTTTAATGGATTTTCCCTTATTTATTTATTTTTACTTTTATTTATCTGCCTTGGAATTTTCTGCATAATTTCACAGCCAGGTTAACTATTATAATGCAAAATCTACTTTTATGAGATCAAAGTACAAACTTTATTTATGACAACCCATGAGAGATATTTCTCCCTGACAATGCATTAGGAATACTGTGCTTCCCCTGAGCTACTCATTTGTTTTTTAACTTTTTCTTAGCACTGTCATTTATTAGCTATAAGACTTGGATAATTTATTTCTCCTTTATGGTCCTCACTTCCTCATTTCAAAGGTGTAGATAAAAATTTTACCCACTTTATAGGGTTATTCTGTAGATTAAATGGGTTAATATATCTTGAGTGCTTAGAACAGTACTTGGAACACAATTGTTAAAAATGTAAGCTTTTATTATTATTATTTTTTTTATCACAGGATTGGTGATTCTAGTAACTGTTCATGTGTTGCTTTTGCTTTTTCTCCCAGGAATATTAGGACCACATTTGCTTCTTCTAGTAGCTGTTCACTATTCTTTTTCCACCTCTTGTTCCCAATTCTTCATCAGCTTATTCTTTATCCTATTTTGCATGCATAGCTACAGGCCACCTCAAATCCTTTTTTGGAACCAAGTGGTGTATCAAGCAATCTATCAGTCTCTTAAAAATGGGATTATGATCAGTTCTGTGGGGTTAGTAAAAAAAAAGAAAAAGGGGTTATGAGTCCAAGAATTATCTCAAGGACATTTTGAAACTCTGATGGGCTTAAATCTGGTTTCCTGAACCAATCACCTGAAAGGAGATGGGATTACTATATTTCTTGTGACTAAGGTCAATCCTCAAAATTACATTACTGTTATACCGAGGGGGCATGGGCTATGGGAGTCAATCCCAATATCAATTACAATAGAGTATTCTAAGTAGGAAAGTAACTCACTCTTTCTATTCCCAGTGTCTAGCACAGTTTCTGGCATATAACAATACTCAATAAATGGCTTATAAATGAACAAAATCATTTTTGCCTGGGTGCCACATTTCCATTTGGCAACTTGATCAAACAAAGAAACCTCAGTTACAACCATAGAATTCCCCTAAATGAAACTTTTATTTTCTTGAAACAAAATCTTCAAGTCAAACTCCAGGAAGCTTTTTATGATTTATTTTCTACCTAATTCACTTTACTCTATACTTTGCCATTATCAAATCACCTGAAGGTCTCTGAAACCAATGTACTTTTTCACTCATATTTGTCTTTGAACACGTTGATCCCTCTATCCAGTAAAGTTCTCATCCTTTATATCTGACCTAGGTCTTCACCTCTCTCCATGGACAGATTTCTTTGCTACTGACTTCATTAGGCAGAGCCAGACATGCCAACATTTATGGCCCCACCATACCCGGTATATATCTTTATTGTAATCTCTCTATCCATTGCTTTTTCTTAACTCGATGCACGGGTAATGTGTGATGGAGAAAAAGCACAGGTTTTGCAATCAGATAAAACGGGGTTAGGTCCTTGCTTGGCCGCTTTTTAGCTGTGTAACCAAGCCCTGTGACTTAACTTCACTGAGAGTCAGGTTACTTGTTTTGAAATGAGGATAGTAAAATCCATCTCATGGGGTTGTTGTGAAGATTAAATTAGGTAACATATGTAAAGGTCAAGCACATAATTAGTGCTCAGTAAATAAATAATAGAGTATGCATTCAATAACTAAAATGTATTTAGCATTGTTAGGGGTTGTTTTGAAAAAGTGAAGGTCATGTAACAGATTTATGATAGGTTAAAAAATCAATATGAATTTGATTTAAGGCATTTGAGTTTTTAGAATTAAATTTATTTTAGGGTTATAAATGTAAAAAGGGGAGAACCATGTTTTTAACTTCCTCCTAAATGGCACATAGCATAAGATCATGTGTTAATAGACACTTGATAATGATTTTGATGAACGATCAGCAAGCAATTTGCTCCCTTTCTTTATATCTCCTTGAGCATATATCACAGAGTCAAATTTAAGAATAATTAGGATGGTATTAGAGCAATAGTGCTCCAAAACTTCACCATAAGCACTGGTTTCCAGATGAGGCTATTCTTGAAAGACTTAATTTAAGCTTTTCCACTTAGCATTTAATGTGACTTATTTTGTACAATGACAAAGCTGCAGGTGTTAACAAAATCTAAGAGTCTAAAAATGTGCCTGTGGTATATTTAAAGTGACCAAAATAACATTTTTAAGATTCAGAAATAAACTGTTGACATAAATCACAGAAATACCACTGCTTAAGAAATAAGATTTGTAGCATTTCATCATTTTCACTCCGAATTGAAGGTCCTCCCCAGTCTATCTCCAGTTTACCTTCCAGACACCTCCAGTGCCCACCCGCCCTCCCAGAACCTCCACACTCCAGTTTTGTGACGAATTTGTCTGCCTCTGCCTTTATTTTCTTCTTAGCTTCTGACATATTTTAGTGTAGAGACATACCTTTTCACATCTTTTTATCCCAGCTACAGCTGAAGCTCAGGTGGTGGATGCTCAGGACACATTTGATAAGTGGCGGGTGTCTGAAAGAGAGGGCTGCATGGGTCAGATATGGAGAACCCAGACGCATCCAGCCCTTCATGAAGTGGATTGAGGGCCTCACGGAAAGGGCAATGGCAAGAGTGGTTGGAGTCACTGGCTGGTCTCTCCAGATTGGTAATAAAAGCTATGTTCAGCATTCCCTGGCAGTAAGCCTGGTGGACAAGGAGCACATGCCGGGTGGCACAGGAGCTGAGCTTCACAGATTTGTCTCAGACACCGTGGCTGAAGGTCAGAGGGAAGGGAATTTTTTTTTTATTTCAGCTTATTATGGGGGTACGAAAGTTTAGGTTATGTATATTGCCCATGCCCCCCAACCCCCGCCTCTGAGTCAGAGCTTCAAGCATGTCCCTTCCCCAGACAGTGCACATCGCACTCATTATGTAGGTATACACCCATCCCCTCCCGCCCCCCACATCTGCCGGAAGGGAAATTTTGAATGAACCATGAGGCCTAACACATAGCTGATCCTTCAGGCCAGGTCTTCTCTCCCCAACCCCTTTCTTCCTCAGGATTTGTGGCAGAGCCCTTCTCTTAAGTGAGAAGCTAAAGGGATCCACAACTGAGAGTCACCAAGTGGGTAATGGACAGTTAGTCCCTTTAGTCATCAGTGCAGAAAAGATGAAGCCTGAAGCCAATGAAAGGGGCAGTACAGTTAGAAAGTTGAACGGGAAGAATAGAGGGCTTAAAAAAGAAGTACTGGCATCTCCCTCTCCCTGATTCCCCACACTTTCAGACTACAGGTTGAGCATCCCTTATTGGAAATGCTTGGGACCAGAAGTGTCTCGGATTTCAAATGTTTTCAGATTGTGAAATACTTGCATATATAATGAGTGATATAGTTTGTATATTTGTCCTCTCCAAATCTCATGTTGAAATTTGATCTACAGTGTTGGAGGTGGGGCCTGGTGGGAGGTGTCTGCATCATGGGGGTGAATCCCTCATGAATGGCTTAGTGCCCTCCTCATGGTAATGAGCTCTCACTCAATTAGTTCCCGAGGCTGGCACCTTCCTACAGTTTCTCTTGCTCCCTGTCTCACCATGTGATGTCTGCCCCCCTTTGCCTTCTGCCATGAGTGGAAGCAGCCTGAGGCCCTCAGCAGAAGTGGATGCACAGCCTGCAGAACTGTGAGCCAAATAAACCTCTTTTCCTTATAAATTGCTCAGCCTCAGGTATTCCTTTATAACAACACAGATGGACTGAGACAAAGAGGTATGTTGGGGATGGGACCAAAGTCTAAACATGAAATTCATTTATGTTTCATATACATGTTATACATATAGCCTTAAGGTAATTTTATATAATATTTTAAATAATTTTGTGCATGAAACAAAGTTTTGACTGCCTTTTGACTGTGACCCATCACATGAGGCCAGGTGTAGAATTTTCCACCTGTGGCATCATGTCAGTGCTCAAAAATTTTCAGGTTTTGGAACATTTCAGAATAATTCTTCCAGATCCCCAAGTATAGCCCCCTGACCAAATCCAAACTTCACTTTATTAAAAGGATTTGTTCTGTAAAATTTGGATTCAGTCAAAAGGCCGCACTCAAGGATACAGAAAGCCACATGTGGCCCCAAGGCTGCAGGTTCCCCACCCTTTCTGTTTTGGGGAAAGATAAAATGGCTAAATTCAACAAGTCCATTATTTAAAGGATGTAGTACGACCTCTGTTTTACCCATTTTACCTTGAAGGGTCTATGGAGAAGAAAACATAGTCAAGAACTTTCACAACCTGGTGATTACAACAACTATTCTTTTGACGTAGACTAACTTATTCCTCCCTCACCTTTACAAAGAAATATGAAAGTCTGAGAGTTCATTTTAAAAATACTGAGTCATCAATGAGCATATAAGAAACTGAGAAGCCAACATTTGATAAGTTTGTGTCCTATAACTATAGCTTTTTTTCTGCCATCTTCCTGTGGTCAGGCCCATGATAAATATTATGTCCATTATAAGACATGAAGAAACTATTTAATTTGCATATCTGGGTGGTAAGATGTTAATTTTTAATTCACTTACATGTAAAAAATGACTACATGAAATATTTTCTCCATATCACTCAAATACTGCCCAGTTTAAGTCCTACACAGATTTACCCTCCCTACACTCCCTCAGCCCCAGTTCATTAAACTTTAAGTCAGAGCAGCAACCCCTTTTGTAACCTCTGATTTTGAAGCATTGTTTTCTATATTTTATATCTATCAATTTGACAATGGCTCAAAGACACATTATAAAGCTGGTTAGCCACCTTAGGCACCAATTTTTTTATTCTTGATTGGGTCAACCATACACCAGCCCCAGAAGCTAGAAATCTGGGAGCTCTAGACTATGCAAAAATGTTGAAGATCATTTTCAAAAATGAATAAATGAAGACTTGGCAGGAAGTGCCTGCCACAAACACCATATGACACACTGAGTCACACCGTTGTGTAAAATACATACCCAAGCACATTCTAGTGGGAATTTTTCAATGATGAACATTATTAGTTCCTCACACTTTTACATGGAACTTCACACTTGCCTGTGAAGCTTTATGTTTGTCTATTTCTTATTTTTAGATTAATAAACATTCACTGGTAAAATTTTTAAAAGTATAAAAAAGTGTAAATGAGTAGAAAAAGTCATTCAAAACCCCACTACTCACTTTGGCATATTTCCTACTTTATTTTTTTTATATATTTGAAACTTTGCTATACATGCAGTTTCGTATCTTCTTTTGCATTTAATATTACAACATAAGGATTTTTCCTAGTTATTTAAAACACCTAGCAAGCATAATTTTTAACCCAAAAATGAATATTTCTTTGTTCCTATTCTTATGATATGAATAATTCATGCTAGTTATAGAAATTCCAAATAATACATAAGTGTATATAGCAACAGTACTCTACCACACAGAAATAACTGGAGTTTAAATTTAGTGTGTATCCTTCCAAGTTTTTGCCCATGATTTTAAACACAAACTGTTATGCGTATATACAGATAAATATATATGTAAATATACAACACTGGGGTCCTACTTTGTATATAGCTTGGTGATCTATGACCTACGTTTTTCACTTAATACATTTTGGCTACCTTACTATCTATCATCTACATGTTTATTTATTCTTTACTCTTTTAAATAGCTGCATAGTACTATTTTGTAAAAAGAATCTTAGTGGTTACATTAAAATTGCATTGAATGGATGTGCTATAGTGTATTTAACCTTTCCTCACTGCTGACTCACACTCCCCATTGATGAAAACTTAGTTTCTTAACTTTAAAAACTAATATAAAAATGGTATTAACTGATCAACACTTATGTGCAGATATGGTAGTAACATTCATCGGGTGTTGGGAAGGTGGGGTAGGGGAGGGGTATATTCCATACCAAATGGGTGTGGTACTCACTGTCTGGGGGATGGACGTGCTTGTAGCTCTGCCTCTGGTGGGGCAAAGGCAATATATGTCACCTAAACATTTGTACCCCTATAATATTCTGAAATTAAAAAAAAACGAATAGTGGTGCTAAATTAAAAATAATGCTGTGATGAACATGTTTACCCATAAATAGCTGTCCATATATAAAATTATTCCTTGAGATAGAGTCCCAGTGTTGCAATATTGATTCAATATGTGAAAAAGCTTAAGACTCGTGATAAATATTATAAATTTTCTATGGTTTTAATTTTAAAACTTCTTTGCTGTTCTTTGTTTCATGTAAAATGCTTACATCTATGACCTCATTGTTTTTTAATACACTAGATCCTAAAAGTCTTTTAAAATTTAGGTTTACAATTCTGTCATTATTGTTAAAGATATTAGATGTGCTTTTATAACATTTAGTTTGAATTTATGAAAGACAATTGAGTAGATGGCTGCTGTGTGTGTGAAATTTGCTCATAGGTTGAGTTGGGGGTGGTTTCTAGCTCCACCTTTTATGGCACTAAACATATGGTAGTGTACCCAGAAGTATGAAACTGGTCTTCAGGAACTGCATTCACTGCTTTCATTCCGTAACAATACCTAATGTTAAATGAGGTTTTACTTAGGAACATGTTCCAGTCTGAAGTCTCTTGCAATTTTCTATGAAATGTGGTAGATTTGGAGTTAAAATTTCATGAGAACTTTGCTCAAGGAATTACTTTTCACCTCAGTTCAATGTTAATTTACTTTCCTTGTAAGCAAACAGAATGTAGCAATACTATTTCTATCCTAAGAACATATGCATGTTGTTCCATTAGTAGTAATATTTTCATCAGAACATTGTTGAGCAGTAGCAAGTGATAACATTTGTAGGCAGTAATCAGAGACTTGACAGCTTTCCTCACCACTAACATTCCTCCTTCTAGGAGGCGAGAGATGTAAATTGAATAGAACACTTCAGAAAATGATTATTAGCCGATGCTAACTCACATGCCAAGTTGAAGTTGAATTACTTGTTTAAAAAAAGACAAAATGATCTTCTGACATTGTTGTAACCTAGTGGCTTCATTTTATAGGTGACAGTCATAATAGAGTAGGGAATGAAGTAGAATTATGCAAATTTTCCCATCTTGTACAGAGAAAATAAGAGTTATCATGTGTGAATTTCTTCAACTTCCTGCTATGCACCTGAAATTTACCAGCATCCATTCCATTTTCTTCTTTCTTCATCAGTTTTAAAGGAAGAAATGCTTCTCCTCCTGGCTAAAGCTAAGTGCTCCCATCTCCTCTGGGCACTCAGCACATCAGTCAGACCTCCTTCTTTGTCATCTGCTCTTAACAGCCAACTATCAAAAGCCTTTGAAAGACACAGATTCTGCTCCTCCTTTTATTTTATTTTTTAAAGTTAACTTTTACTTTTCTGTCCAACCATATATGACTTTCTTAACCAGGGTTGCGAGAGAGAACTAAACACTACACAAAGTGACTTGAGTGACTATGATTTCAAATCTCCTGTGGACGGTGGGGCAATAGTACCCTTTATGAAGCACAGGAGAGAGGTTAATTTATAGCATGCAAAGGGTGGTTTAGGGCATTAAGGCTTAAATCTCAACTCTCTGGTGAAACCCCGGTTGAGAATGGCCTCTCCACCTTAAGAGAGGCAGCCACTTTTACCGTTTTAGCTGATTCTATTGATTTTTACCTCCATGCCACTAAAGAATGTGCTTGATTTTTCAGTTTTAGGTATTATATATTGTTTTCCCACAGTGGAAGATAACAACCTAGGTAGGCAGAATAATGGCCTACCAAAGATGTCAGGCCCTAACTCTGGGAATCTACAAATGTTACCTTATTTAGAAAAAGGGTCTTTGCATAAGTGATTAGGTTAAGGATTTTGAGATGAGAAGATTATTTTCGATGATCTGGGTGGGCCCTATACACCATCACAAGTGTCCTTATAAGAAACAATCAGAGGGAAATTATGCACACAAAAAAAGAGGCCCTGTGATGATTTCAGCCACCAAGTTGGTGGTGATCTGTTACAGCAGCCCTAGGAAACCAACACAAAGACTAATCCTTTTTCCTCCCTATGCCACTACCACAAATGTGCACTCTGCCCATTCCTTCCTTCCCCAATGTAGATATAAGGTAATTCTGCTGAAATCAATATTCAGTGTTGGTAATACTCTGAGTATGTAAATATAATTCATAGCTAATCTAGAAATTTAGTTTTTGCATAATTTTTTCTCTTGTTTAGTTAAGTGACAAAAATTTTTGTTTGCTTAATTTTGTATGAATTGATTACTATCTTAACTCCAGCCATTTTGCTAGTTGTCTAAAATTTCCTCTTAATAACAAAACACGTTATGAAAGGCTCTTTGTTACCTGGCCTCTATTTTTGTCTCTGGCTTCATTTCTTGGGTTTGAAAACTATGTTCTAGTTATATTGAGCTAAATAGCAGTAATCTGAATATGTCAAATTCCTTTGATCCTTGCTCCTGTTTTCATTGCCTAGAATCTTCTTCGCATTTCCTTTTTTTCCCCCCTGACCAACTTCACTAACCAAGTAATTTTTGTTATTCACTTTAGGCATTTTTTTACTCATGGAGTCTTTCCTGTACTGTCTAAAACAGTTTAGGTATCCTCCCATATGCTTCCTGGGTGTCCTGTGCTTCCTTAACCCAGTTGTTTTTGTTCAATGCCTCCAGACCAGTCTGCTCTACTTTTTTGAAACATTAATCATTTATCTGTTTCATTTATGTCTTCTCAAGTTGTCTGTAAATTCTATGAGGGCAGGATTGGCATCTTTATAATTCATATTATTAATGCCAAGCACAACGTTTGATACATAGCAGGTGTGCTGGTTATTCCCTCTTTTCTGCCTTGCACCCATACCTCCCACAGATTCATTATCCACATTTTCTGACTGGCTACGTCCTGGGGAAGGGGAAACAGACCTCTGCAGATGCCTGGGCTCCCTTGCCTTCTGATTTCTGGTTGCGTTTGGCCAGTGGGATGACAGGAACATAAAAAAGTCAGGATATTTATTCCCTACCTCCTACCTTTGCTGCCTCAATGAAGGTGCAGTTATCTTCTGTTGGCCCCTCTGTACCCACATTTCACCCTCCGGCACCCTCTTCTATGTCTTGCAAGGATGCTCTGTATGAACTACATCTATGGGTTCCCTTGACATCTTGCTTCCAGTTGGGTTCAGCCAACAGGAATCTCATCAGGAGTTAAGTTAGGGGAGAATGAGTTTGGCATATTTGTTTCCCTGGCTCCCTCCCTAGAGCATCACCTTAGGTTGCTTATGTTCCTCAGTCAAAGGATACAGCCTCTCAAGGTGGCCCTCTGCACAGGACTCTCCTCCTGGATGCCAGTGGCTGCATCCTTACCTTGGTTATTTAGGCCTCATGGTGATAACAGCTCCACAATTACTAGTCCTGAGGAACTGCACTATTCTACCTTTGCAAATCATGTAAAACTCACTTACTCTTTGTGGTATACAGTTATACTGGTTTTTTTGTTTTTTTTTTGAGATAGAGTCTCGCTCTGTCACCTGGGCTAGAGTGCCATGGCATCAACCTAGCTCACAGCAACCTCAAACTCCTGGGCTCAAGCAATCCTACTGTCTCAGCCTCCTGAGTAGCTGGGATTACAGGCGCACACCACCATGCCTGGCTAATTTTTCTATTTTTAGTAGAGATGGGGTCTCGCTCTTGCTCAGGCTGGTCTCAAACTCCTGACCTCAAGCAATCCTCCTGCCTCAGCCTCCCAGAGCGTTAGGATTACAGGTGTGAGCCATTGCACCCAACCAGTTCTATTGGTTTTGACAAATGCATAAAGTCATGCATCCACCATCACAATTGTCATATAAAACTATTCTATCATCCCCTCAAATTCCCTCATGTTGTTCCTCAACCCTTCCCCCATCCCCAATCTCTGACAATCACTGATCTGTTTCCTGTCTCTATAGTTCTGCATTTTTGGCAACTCATATAAACGAAATCATATAATATGTAGCTTTTAGAGTCTGGCTTTTTTCACTTAGCAAAATGCATTTGACATTCATTTGTGCTGTTGTGTGAATCAGTAGTTCTTTCTTCTTTATTGCTGAGTAGCATTTCATTGTGTGGATGTACCAGAGTGTTTTTATTAATGCATTGGCTTAAGGACATTTAGTTTGTTTCCAATTTGGGGTGATTATGACCTTCTATAGAACATTTGTGTACAAGTTTTTGTGTGAGCAATAGTATTCATTTCTCTTCAATAAATACCTATGATTTTTTTAAAAAAATTAGTTTTATAATGTTCTCTGATTTGATACAACTTTCTGGGTCCTGTGTGGGAGATGACTGCAGCCTAGATAAATGTGTCCCTGATTGTTGTTTATGTACTGACCAAGTTGAGGAGGATAGCATAGATCAGGAGTTGAAGACTAAAACAGACTGATTCATGCACCAAAAATGAAGGGTGATGCAGAACCAAAACAAGTAGTCAGAAACCAAGGAGTAGCAAGGAAACAGAGGAGAGGAGAGCTAGTGAGGTGTAGCACAGGTTAGAGATGTGGGCATCCCATCTACTGTCTCCATCTACCTGCAGCTTTAAAACAGGGCCCAGACCAAGGAAGCACACACTTACAGCCCCAGGGTAAACACTCAATAACCTCAGAATTAGTTTCTCTCCCAGCCTTGAACTCTTCACCCATGACTCATCTCACCTTGGCTGGTCATTTTAGACCATTTTTTCATCATCAGTTTCTCTTTTGCTCTGCTATTCTAGTATGAGCCTAGCTCCCTCTTCAGTTTCCTGGGCAACAGTTGACTATTTCCTTCCTTCTGTTACCACTTGACTGAGTCCCCAGACAGCTTCTTCCAGCTCAGATTGGGCCCAGCCTACCTCCATGCCTTCATGAGCCTTGGTTGCATTGCTGGCTTGGCTGGAGGGCAGATGGTGACAGGGCAGTTATCTTCACTAAGTACACGAAGAAACTAAACATAGAAATGTTGAATGAGTTACATATATTCATCCAAGTCATGATAACAATGGCAGTAATAATTAGCACTAACATTTATTGAGCACTTACTTTGTTCCAGACACAGTACCAAGAGCTTTACAGGCCAATAATCATTTAATCTTTGCAACAAATTATGAAGTATGTACAACTATTATGCCCCCATTTTACAGATGAAGAAATTAAGGCACAGAGAGCTTGTGACATACTTATTGAGCTAGTAAAGGGTGGAATCAGAATTTGAACCCAGAACATGTGACTCTAGAGCTCTTAAACCCCTGTACTATGTTGCTGCTCAAAAATGAAATTGGGAGGATTAAGAGTAAAACTTCTGACTCCTAGTCCACTGATTTTTTTGGGTAATAAGCCCTAACTATGTACCATGTCCAAATCTATATACTAACTTGGAATATAAAATGTATATTGGATGGTCTTCATCTTGGGGAAATTTACCAGACCAACAATAAATACACAAAATATCTTTATTTAGAGGAGGAATTAAAGAAGATAAGACCAGTTTGTGAAGGCTTTGATTGTCCAGCTGAGTGATCTATAGTCGTAGCATAGTGTTTTTTGTTACTGCAAATATAATGTAAAGCATATGGTCATTGACTCTAAATTTAAGATCCTTCCTTCCTTTGCCATTTTTTCTCCTACCTACATAGCACTTGTATGTATTTCTATATGATGCTTTAAAACTTTTTATAAGTATTTTAAAAAGGACTCTAATTTATATTTAATATGAAAAAGCCTCAGCTCCATCTTTGAAGTCTAGATATTTTTAAATAATTACAGTTTTTTCTACTTTTAAAGAAGATACCACAACTAGGTCCAAGAGAAAAGTTGGCTTAGATGGCTTTTGCTGATGTGCTTTTAGTAAATAGATCAAAATTATTTCTAAATGGCATAAGAGTGAGCCATGAATAAATAAATGAGTGCTTTTACATGCTTAAAGGTACTTGAAAATAGTGGCCCCAAATAGTTTAGTTTTCATGAAATTTTAGAAAAATGTTGATTTACTTAACAAAGACTTTCTTAAGAGATAGTATAAACATTAGTCTGGCCTTTCTGAATTACAAATTCAGCTTTAGTGAAGTCTGAATTAAAGAGGCATTTTTGCCTTTCCAATGCTCCACATTCCAGTTGGAAAAATTAAGGAATGTAAGAAAAGCATCCTCTAATTCTTTTAAAACACATCACAGTATCAACAGTGGACACCTACTGAGTGTTGCTGATTGATGAGGATGAAAGGACAGATGTGCTCTAGGAGTGCATTTACCCACACAGACAGTCAGTGATGAAATCACAGAAAATGGAAGCCACTTGCACAAAAGAAGAGAAAGAAAAACAAAGATTTAGATTGTAACTTCATATATTCTTTTCTAGTTGTTTTAGAATTTCCATTTTTAGATGAATTTCTCACTGTGTGAATTTATGAAAGGCAAATTGCAACTTCTAGTGTTTTTCTCTCCAGCTACCCACTTAGTTTTTCATTCTACCTTCCTCAAATGATTCCATTCTGTTAGAAATGTTACATGCAACTCGCGTTTACACAAGGAGTGAACTGAAAGAGAGGGGTTGGGATTTGGGGGTTTGTGTCGTTAAGTATCTCTTATATTGCCTCCTGCATATATTCAGAGTAAAATGATGCTCAGCAGGTAACCTGTCTTAACAGTAAATCTGAGCAACTTGGATTAAAAAAAATACTAGAAGATGAAATAGCCAAATGAAACTCTCCCATTTGAAGAGTATCAAGTAGAAGATATGTAGATTGAGAAACTATAAAAAAAATCTTCAGAGTAAAGATTAAGATGAAGACATTAAAATTATAAAAGGTTTATAGTATAAAATTAATTTATTAAATTTATTCATTCAATCAATTTTATCACATACTTACAGTATGTCAAGTACTGTTCTAGACACTTAGGGATACAACACTGAACAGGATAAAAATCTCTGACATCATAGAATTTTCATCTAGTGGGGATGGGAGGAAAACATATAGCATCCCAATAAGTAAAAATACAGTACATTGATGGAGATAGGTACCATAGAAATAAGCAGGGAAGAGGATGAGGAGTGACAAAATGCGGAGGGGGTGGATTGCAGTTTTAAGTAGGTGACCTGTGAATAAACACTGAAGTTTTAGAAGGGATGTACTGTGCTTACAATTGAGAGAAGAACATTCTTGTAGAGGAAACAGCAAGTGCAAAGGGTCTGGGCAGTGGTGTGTCTGGCATGTTCAAGGCACAATCAGGAGACCAGTGCAAAATGAGAGAGCTATAAGACAGAAGTTCAGAGAAGTCAATGGGGAGGAGATTATCTAGGGATCTTACAGGCCATTGTTAAAACTTTGACTTTTATTTGTGTTGGCTTCTGTCTTGAGAATAAGCTGGGGTATGAGAGGGTGGATGCAGGGAGATCAGTTAAGAGGCTCTTGCAACAGTCCAGGTGCAAAGTAATGAAGGCTACAGAGTGAATGTTGGAGATGGTGAGATGTGGTCAAATTCTGCATATATTGTGAAGGTAAAGCTAACAGGATTTGTTAATGGGTTGGATGTAGTTTGTGAGAGGTGGAGAACAGTCAAACATGAATCCAAAGTTTTGGCATGAGTAGTTGAAAGTTTGGAGTTGTTAATAACTGAGATGGGAAAAGTTATTAAGTGGAATTATATTGCAGAGGGAAGATCAGATGCCTGGTTTGGACATCTCAGCGAACTTGTTGGGTAGCAGACACAAAACCTGGGATAAAGGGAGAGATCTAGGCAAAGATATACATTTGGAAGTCATCCACATATAGATGTTATTGAAAGTGATAAGATTGTATGCACACGCTGGATCAACTTGCCAGTTCCAATGCTGTTGTCTTTTCTCATGGTGATGGTGCAAATAGGTTGATTTTAGGTGTTTTGACATAGTTGAAGTTTGTCTGCTGATATAATAATATTAAACACAGGTATTTTTTCTCTACTTTTAGCTTCCAATTTTACCATCATCTTTGCTATAAATTCATTTGTCACCAAGTAGGGCTGGCCACTAGTGAGCAGTCTAGGCCCTCTAACCTCAAGGCCCCTAGAAGACAATACTCACACTTTGTTGCAGTTCAAAACAAAGCAAAATAAAATAGCAGAAAACATTCAACTCCACAGTATATTGGTGAATAATGAAGATTTTATCCCAAATTTGAAAATTTTGTGGTTCGACAGATGAGAAAGCTGATATTGCATAACACAGATAAAATGTAATAAATATCTCCTTTGTTCTTTCCACCTCTAAGTTCCTCTTGGACTACAAGCTGTCACACCTGCATTCTCTTCCCCCACTCCCTCCACTACCTTGTAGAATCTTCCTTACTACCCAAACAATTCATTTTTGGTTTTAGGCTTGCTTATTCTCCACCCTCTGTAAAACAAAACTGTTACTGACCTCTGAGCAGAGTTTCTTTCAGGTTCTTGGTGATCATCTGAAGAAAAGAATTTCAGGACTCACCATGTAAGCCAAAGCAAGTAGGTTTTTAATGAAAGTAAAAGTAGAAGTGAAAGTATGCTCTCTCAAGAGAGAGGGAGTGGGCAGGCTGGAAAAGAGCATCTGCACCAGGAGGATGTGGGCTTTGGCCTTTTGAAGTCTTGTTAATTGAGAGAGGAATATTAAGGCTAAGGGGTTGGCTTTTATTAAGAATTTGGGTAGTAATTTGTAGAATTGGGTTTCCTCCCATTTTTATACTTTATAAAGTTGTTTTGGAACTGTCATGGCAATTTCAAGGGCAGAGAAATTTTAAAACCGCAATGCAAATGATATTGTAATTAGCCAAAGTTTATGTAAGGTGACCTAGATAGTCGACAAGCTGGTTGAAGCTGGTTTTTATTTGTGATTATCAACCACTGCTTAGTTTAGTTATACTTTAACACTTGTGCCCACTCTGCAAACCCCTAAAGCCAGCTTCTAGCCTGGTAGTCTAGTTAGTTTTTGCCTGAGGGTTGTTTATTTCAGCACCTGTACCCACTCTGCAAGCCCCTGCATCTGGTCTCAGTCTTGTCTTCTAGTCTCCTACTTTAACAAAACCTGTCCCTATAGTTAACCAAATCCACTTTTTCCACAAAGCAGTTTAGCATCCTTCTACTCCTTCTACTATAACTCATTTGTCCTTTAAGTGACCAACCATCCATGCCAAAGCACTTAACCAAGTATCTCCCCAACAAAACAGGTCTCCTTAAGAGAGTGTGTGTACATATGTGGGTATGAGAGAGAGCAAAAGAGAGAGAAAGGGAGAGAGAGAGAGAGAGACAGTGGGTGTTGAAGAGGGGACTTTCCAAATCAATACACACTTGTTCTCAAGTCTGGATAAAGACTAAACATAGGATAAAAATGTATTATTTTTATTTGGTCATAATTTGCATAAAGAGCAGTATAAAATGCCAAGAAAATTTTGATCATATCTTCACAATCTTTATACTCATCTTTACCATCCAATTACTTATTCATGTTAATATAATTATTTTCAAACTCTATTCCCCTGCCATATAAATCTGCATCATTGGATAATTGGATACAATCAGTGCATTTTTTATTTTAACATTTTTCCATATACCAGTCTTCTCCACTCTGGTAGATACTGTACTGTGCTGCCCAAATCCCCTGTTCATAACTGAGGGACTTATTGCCTCAGCTGGTTGGAATAACTGCCCTCTGCTGAAGGGAGCCTCCTTGCCCAAATTCACACCCCCTTCCCTGATCAGCCTGCATCCAATTGGTTGAACTAAGGATAAAAAGGGCTCAGCCCCCTCACCCCAACTCAGGACAACTGGGAAAGGATTTCCCAGCTTCAGAGCTCCCAGTGGGGTCAGCAGAAGCCTTGTTGTTGGCTCCACCCAACTTCTTATATCTCAGTCCTGCTGCTCTCGCCTTTCCCCAGGCGTTGGTCCTTAGAGCTCTGCTTGAGCTGTGCTTCCTGCACACCAATCTCCATTGCTTGGGGAAAACAATTGCAAACACCCTAATTGTCACCTCCTTCTAGAATATTCTAGAATATTTGAGACTGAGAGTTTTTCTCACATGTGTTTCTGAGCTGCCAGGCCCTCAGTTCTTCTCAAATGCTTCTCTCTCTCTGACCACCCACTTTGCTGCTGGTCATTTCCTGAAACTCTGCAACACTGCTTTCTCCCAGCAGGAGGCTCTCTAGAGCACTCTCTGTAGGGCAGGCTCCATTATGTCTTTCTTCTCCCACAATAGCACCCACACCAGGCAACACAGATATATTAGAATTACTGAAGCATTGCAGGCAATGGAATTTATTACAACTAAATATCATTAAACACATAGTGCACAGGAGGGAAGCACAAAATGTTAAGCCTGTCATTGGGGGACCCTCATGGACATATCCTGGGTCTTTATTCTTCTGATTCTTGAGTTGTGAGTTGACTTATTTCTGGTTTTAGTCTTTTTGTCTTGGCTTCTAAGTCAGTTACCATTCATCTATCCTATTTTATAGCCTGTAAAAATTGTGTTTTTTTCATCTTTTTTTCCCATTCTTTTTGTTTTCATGGATTTATGCTTTAAAAAAAACTTCATTGTCATTTTAATGGGGCTTTAGGAAAAGCTGAGATAACTACATATTCAATCCAGTATATTTAACTCAAAGTTCTAAATAGGGTATTCTCAAACAGTTAAACTGTTTCTTTATAGACCTTAAGTTTATAATAATATTGTAGAAAAGTCACAATGATGAAATATAGAAATTAGTCTTCAAAAGTATTCTGTTGCAGCATTAATATTTTGGCTACTATTGAGGTTAAATCAATTTGAAATAGGAGTAAAGAGGATTTCCTATAATTCCTTATGAATATATTAAAATAGCATTTCAATATAAGGATTTGCGAGTATGCCTATCAGTTGTCCTATAATTCTCTAGTCCTTTCTAGGGAAATAGCTGCTTCATCCCTTTAGAACTTACAAGTGAGAAAAACAAGCAGGAAAGAATATTTTCCCCAGTAAGCTTTTTTAAAAAACATAATTTATGTCTCCTGTGCCCTAATTTTTTTACCTCAGTCCTTGTCAGGCTATAGAGTAACATATTTTTAAAATCACGGATGCATTTCATATTTAAAGATGACAAAATATAGCTTTCTTACTAGTAAGCCAAAGAGTTAGGGAAAGTAGCACTTTGTTATTGAGTATTAAATGGAGAAGTTTGAGCAAAGCACGGGGCAGTGGAGAGAAGGCAATACATATTTTAAAAATATATTACAAATCTAAAATGATATTTTAAAGCACTGAAGTATGCAACTCATATGAGATAAGTAATACCCTGTAAAATATAATTGCTGAATTCTGTTTTTCAAGAGTTTTCAACTGACACTAGAAAATTTTTGTTCCAAGAACAAATGATCAAAGTCTCTTTTTAAAGAGTAAGAAGATGCTATTGATGGTACTGAGAATTTACAATATTCTGGATTCATTTAGAGAAAGTCAGTTTCTTTAAGGTATAAAGAGAAACACAGCCATAAGAAGTACAATGCTGACATTACCTTTTAAAAATACAAATAAGTACCAAGACTGGAGGAACAATAAGGAAACATATAGTCCTAAACTGACAGAATTAATTTAAACTCTCTTTTACTGCATTAAGGGAATCATGCCCCTTCACTGAATCACCTATATTTTGCTTCATTGCATCACCTATATTTTTGCTGGTTATTTTTGTAATCATTAAGGACTACTTTTATTAATTATTTTGATTTTTTTTTCCAACAAGCTATCTTGTTTTAGTTGTTTGGTAGTTTTGACATGAACCACCATGCTAATGAAATAACTTTATGGGAGATGAACCACATTTTTTCCTTTTCTTTATATATACAGTGGTTAGCCTCAAATCTGAAATTTCCTGTTTTTCCACTTCTCCTAATACCTCATTACGGCCTGAGATCATTTATTCTAAAATTGCCTGGTTGGGAATATTGACATACTCTTTTGAAGACTGATAAGAACATTACTTCCTGTCCCTAAGAATACGCTATAATGGAAAGAATGGTTTTCTGTGAGAAGTACTTCAATAAGGGATTCCTTTTTGGTTCCTAATTTACATATTTTACCTGGAAGATTCACTTCCTTGCAACTTGCTACTTGTCATATCAATATGACTATTATTGTACTAAATATATGTATTGAAGATACACATGTATATCTTTTTTTCTTTTTGAGACAGAGTCTCGCTCTTTTGCCCTGGCTAGAGTGCCATGGCATCAGCCTAGCTCACAGCAACCTCAAACTCCTGGGCTTAAGCAATCCTTCTGCCTCAGCCTCCCGAGTAGCTGGGACTACAGGCATGCGCCATCATGCCTGGCTAATTTTTTTCTATATATTTTTAGTTGTCCAGATAATTTCTTTCTATTTTTTTAGTAGAGACGGGGTCTTGCTCTTGCTCAGGCTAGTATCGAATTCCTGACCTCGAGTGATCCTCCCGCCTTGGCCTCCCAGAGTACTAGGATTACAGGCGTGAGCCACCATGCCTGGCCAACACACATATGTCTTAAGTTGAACTTCCTCCTTGCTCTGAAACAGTGATTCCCTCACCAGTGAGACTAAAGTTTGGAGAAACACAAACATGGCCTAGATACCTTGAGTCAAGTTGGGTGGGAAAATTCAGTGTTTTGGGGAAACCTTGGGATTTTAGGCTTTGGTGAGCTCCCTGATGTGCCTTACAACGGTTACCCTCTTATTCACATGATGGTAGCAGAGCTACATAGTAGCTGCCATCAGAGCATTTTGTGGTTGACTGATTTAAAGCTTTGTTCTTATTACAGGTAGTTTTAGCCTATACTACAGTCCAAGCAGGGAAACAGATCAGTAAGTAATAGAGAAGTACCTCGGAACTGGGTACTTCTGGTATTCTTGCAGCAATAGCAGCAAGTCCTTAATATCCGAATATCTGAAGTGTTGAGAAGTGAGGACTATTTAACAGAGCCCTGTGAGGGCTGTAGCTGTGGGGAGCTTCAGGCTGAAGAGGAACACAGTCACTGCCAAGCTGTGGTCCAGCAGGCAGAGCTGAGTGATGGTACGATCACTCTCTCTGACCCTACCACTGGCCAAACCCAAGCAGGGGGCCAAAGGTAGGGAAGTCCAGGTGATGCAGTCTGCAGAGGCCAGCCACTGGGCAAAGAGCCAGACTGAGAAGAGAATGGATGAAGTATTTATTCTCTTTAAACTGCAAATGTGACCCGATTACTATGAAGCTGAAATTACATTGAAATTAAACTGAAAATGTGGCCCGTTTACTGATTACCGATTACACAAAGCCACAAATGATGGAGGGATGAGCATAAATGAATAGTTAAGGGTGGAATCCAAAATGAATCAACACATGTAATAATGTGTTCAGTAAATATTGTGTTCATTTCTTTATCCAGTCATCTACCTGCTTATTCAAGGTAAGTGGTTTACCATAGAATGTGATTTATATTCAAAGTCTAACTTAATTTTAATTTTTAAAAATATTTCCCTTTTGTATATTAGAGGGCCAGGATTAGAACCCAGGAACAATAGGAATGAAAGAAATAGGCGACATTGTATGTGATAAGTTTATGTGATAATTAAGTTCTAATTGCATATCTGAACAATTTTATGTTGAATAGATTGAGAAAGAAGAGGAAGAATCAACTGGGCCAGTTGGGGCAAAAGAGACAGCAGACTGGGTGGACTTAGGTTTGTAGGGAAAGAATGGAATCAACTGCCCAGAAAAGCTGGTAGCAGCTAACATATTTGTTTGTCCACATTTAGTTTCTAGAAACAATTCAATAGCCACAGCAGCAAGCTTATCTTTCCCAAGGTGAGCAAATTAACAGAAATTTATTTGTACTAGAATATAATCAATGTCAGATTCTTCTTATTCTCATGGACATGGGAAATAGCGAAGGAACCCATCAGGTGAAAATGAGGGCCAAGTGAAGTTGCAGGTTTGGAAAATAAACAGATTAATCCCATGTACCTTTCATGTAATTGTATCAATTTGGGCTTTAATTCTAGACACTCCTGCCTACTCCCCTTAACTCATTCTGGAGTGATAAAGGTAGGACAAAGGAAGGGACTGCCTAGACACTAACGTAAAAGCTATACTGTAGAGTCAGAGAGACCCGGCACCTAATCCTGGCCCACCACCTACCAGCTCTGTGACCTTAGACAAGTAACTTAACCCCTCGAAGCCTCAGTTTCCTCATGGTTGATAATGGCTTATTTCTCATAAGGTTGTTATTTGGATTGACTGAGATAATGCATGTAGAGAAAAATACCTGATGTTAGAAAATCTCATGAAATGTTAGCTGACATGATGATGATGATGATGACACCACCACCAATGGCCATGTAAGAGTGGTTCTTTCTGATTATTTTTGCTAGGCACAATATCTACTAAATTTAGGATTTCACAAAATGGCATTATTTCAGAATGAGTCACAAGTATGTATGGTAAATAAAACTATTGCTAAATTAAGATTTAAGGTAACACTTTAACATAGATACCTATAAGTAAAGGAACATTCAATGTGAGTTTAGTTTTGACCACAAATCCCTCCTAACTAGGGAAGGGTAGTTGACTAGCCTGAGAGGCCAGGGATCCACATCTTAATTAATTTCTTTGGTCCCCTCAGTCTTGATCTTTGGTCTTTTTCAAGAAATATAATCTGTCTCACATTATCCTTATTGACCTTCTTGGCCTTAGTCCCTAGGAATATCTCTTTCTGTGCTACTATGAATATTGCAAGGTATGTACAGATTGCTTTTGCAAGTAATCAAGTTTACTGAATATGCGTATTAGTAGGACTTGCTGACTTAGTGCTAAAGTCTTATAAGCTTTGTTTTTCTCATATTTCTCAATATTGAATTTTTTGTATTCTGCGTTCAGTAAACTGTGGAATAGAACTTTGTGTTGCTACTTCAGTATGCTGGTTAGGAACCAGGCCCCCGAGTTAGACTGCCTGTGTCTGAATTAGGCTCCATTACTCATTCATTAGTTTTGGGATTTTAGCAGTAATAAACTTTACTCTATCTCAATTTCCTCTTCTTCAGTGGTGACAATTATCAGTACCCAAATTGTAGGACTGTAAAAATTAAAGAGGTAATCAATCAATGGACTAGCACCTAGTCTGGTGTCTGCTATAAAGAAAATCCTTAATAAATATTATTATGATATTATCAATACTATTTGAGCTTCCTTCCCATGAGAGGATTATATTTCCTACCCCATTGAAGTTAGGCATGGCCACGTGGCTTACCTTGGCTAGTGAAGTATGAGTGGAGTTGATGTATGCAACTTTCAAGTGGAAGATTTTAGAGCCAGTGCACGTGTCCACTGTCGCTTTGTTCCCTCTGCCATGAGAATGCTCTTTCAAGAAAGCTGTGCTCTATTTGTCCAGGCCCTGATAGAGACACCATGGAGGAGACTGGTAGCTGAACTGCCCAGGACCAGTTTCATGAGCAGAAAATAAACCTTTAAGACTGGGGAGGAGGGTGTTTGCAATTGTGCCTACCTTAAAGAAAGGAAATTCATCCCTCATGTCATCAGAATTCATTGTCAGTCTGTTACTTCTTCCCTGTCTTTATATCTGTAGTTCTTTGGTCATGTTTTCTTTTTAAGGAAAGAAATATCTGCAAAGAAATATCTTTACTTTTATAGTAAAGTTGATCATTTGGCCAGTAAAAGACTTACTCTCTAAGCAGTGCACCCTTAAGGCAAGTCCATGTTACCCTCTGCTCTATTCCACCATTGTCTGATGTCTTGATATTCTGTTCAGAGTGCCCTGGCACTTATGTCAATTTAGTTATACAATCTTGGTGTTTTATCTTTTAAAAATTTTCTGCCAGCTGGGACAATTTAAAAGCTGTTTATTATAATTCTTTAGCTTAGAAGAAATCATGCTCACATATTTTAAACATAAATCTACATTACTATGAATTATTTTTTAAAAAGACAATGACATAATGGGAATTAATTTACTTAATGCTTTCTAAACGTTCCTGAATTACATGAAAATAAAAATTGGGAATTTAGAAATCACTAATAAAGTTAGTTAAATAATAAAATACAGAGATTACAATTTTTAAAAACATTTCTTCATAAATTTTAAGAAAAATTCCTGTAAGTTTTCAAATTATATTTAATAGTATATGATTAAAGATTTTGATGATCAAAGCTATTGTAACATAAATTATTTTTGTTAACAATAGCTCTCAAAATTAGTCTTTTTTTCTAAATCTGAATTTTCTTAAGACTATTTTATGGATGTATCCTATCTTCTCAGGCAGCCCCAAGGAGCTACAGTTGAGAATATACTCCTTCATAGGCAATTACAATTATCTTTAGAGAAGGCAGGTGCATTTCAGTATTCTTAATATTCAGAAATAACAACTCCAAAGTTAACGGAAGAAGGTTTATAATGGGTACAGGAGAAAAGGAAGGTTATAATGTAAAACTGTCTTTACATATTAATCAAAACAGTACCAAATATACTGCAAAATCTTTACCATGTATTTGGAATTTTGGCTCAGGAGACAAAAATAAGTTAGAAGAGGATGAGAGGCACACTTTCCTTTTCTTCCTCCTTCCCTCCCTCCCTCCCTTCCTTTCTTCTTAAAAAAGTACTTAAACAGAAAAGGCATAGTGGGCAGGGGTTACACTGGGAGGAGGATGCTGACATGTGTACATGTTTGATCAGAGCGAGCTCTTAGTTCTGGAATAACTAAGACCTGATTTGGTCTTCAGCATGTACTCACAATTTATGGATCTCAGTTTCCTCATTTGTAAGACTGAGTTTTGTGATCACTAAAATCAGGAAAATGAACTTCTGAAACTATGAAATTCTGCAACAAAAAACATTCTTCTAAAAAATATTGAATAACAAAATTTTTGTAGTAGAACCATTAATATCAATTTTTGGGAAACTTAACTTTAGGGACAATGGAAGATATTACAGGTTGATTCACTTATCCATTCCAACTCTCTTTTCCTTGTCTTTCTCTAGTACGGGGGCTGGAAAAATAAATAAATAAATGATAAATAAAAGAGAAATAAAACTTCCTTTCCATGACATTTTGGGCTGGATAAGTCTTAAGGGGAAAAAAAGGACAAAAGAGAAGAAATCTATTGAAAAATACAAAGAAGCAAAACAATTTAAGCAAAAAAAAAATTTTCTAAACAAAGAAAAAAGGAGGAAAATTTGCTTTCCAGCCTTCCTTGCAGATAGCATTGATGACATGACACAGTAGTGACCAGTGAGAACTGGGTAGAAATCTTTTGGGGATCTGGGAAAGCCTTTATTTTCCTGATACATGTGCCACTGCTTGTCTTTTCTTACTGTCTAGAAAGTAGATTTGATTGGTGGAGTTGCAACAGCAATTTTGTGACAATGAAGAAAAGGTGATCGATATTACAAAACCTTGGCCTTCTATTCTTGAATCATCAAACCAATATCAGCAGCTTCCTGTCTTCAGATTTTGTATTTTTTTAGAATTAAATAAATAAAACTTTTAATTTGCTTAAGCCACAGTTTATTTAGATTTTTCACAGTTTAGCAAACCCTAACTCTTAGAAGGACTAAATGGATTCCTTTAAAAAGGCATCCTATAATTTGTATGTGTTTACTTATATGGCAAACAACATTATCCAGCTGGATGAACACTTCAAGTTCAAAAGGCAACATTAACTTATATTTTAACATAATAAGGTAACATTATATTACAGATAAAATATGACCTAATGATTAGTTCAAGCATATTGACAAATAGCCCATAAATAGTATTCATTTGTTTATGTTCTTCCTCTAACTCAATTAGTCTATGTTACACTCTGCTCTGTTCTACCATTGTCTTATGTCATGATATTCTGTTCAGAGTACCATGGCCCTTATGTAACTCAACATAAAAACTCATTTACCTTGAGTTATTTTCTGATAGGGGCTTTAATTCACCTACTATTATTATATGTATAAATGTAGACATATACATACAAATATATATCTAGATTTTAAAGTCTTTTCTTACAATGTAAGCTGATTAGCTATATAGATTTGAGATACACAGATCACCTTAAAATAAAATATTTATAAAAATGGATATGAAAACTATTCTTTTAAAAGAAATTCACCCTGAAGGCATACACGTATATGCAAAGGCTTTTCTTTGATTGTTTCATAGTTCAAAAACTTGACAGCCTGCTAACATGCACATGGTAACAGCACTTCATGGTTGTATATAACCAATTGAAGTTCAGAATATTTCATAAATGAGCAATGGGTTGTGATTAAACCTTAACATGACCCACACATTGTTGCATAAGGAATTATTAAAAATAGAGGCAGTGGGCCGGGCGCGGTGGCTCACGCCTGTAATCCTAGCTCTGGGAGGCCGAGGCGGGTGGATCACTCGAGGTCAGGAGTTCGAGACCAGCCTGAGCAAGAGTGAGACCCCGTCTCTACTAAAAATAGAAAGAAATTATCTGGCCAACTAAAAATATATATACAAAAAAATTAGCCGGGCATGGTGGCTCATGCCTGTAGTCCCAGCTACTCGGGAGGCTGAGGCAGTAGGATCGTTTGAGCCCAGGAGTTTGAGGTTGCTGTGAGCTAGGCTGACGCCACGGCACTCACTCTAGCCCGGGCAACAAAGTGAGACTCTGTCTCAAAAAAAAAAAAAAAAAAAAAATAGAGGCAGTGTTTTCATCCCGTTTTCATTCAAAATTTAGCAAGGGAAAAAAATCCCTAATGGGTCATATTACAACCTCTATTACTGCACAGACCTCTCCCTTCAATGGGGAATTCCTGAACAGATGATGAATAGTATTATACCATATCCATTGTTGCAGACCTAGAAATGGACAAAATTAATTGAGAAAAAGTTACATAAACCTCCAGAGGAACTATTATCAGCAACCATGAGAAAAATTATTTTCAAAATGAAATGACTTGTAGGAAAAAAATGATCTCAGTTAAAAATTGGAACTTTGGCTGGGCGCGGTGGCTCACACCTGTAATCCTAGCACTCTGGGAGGCCGAGGTGGGTGGATTGTTTGAGCTCAGGAGTTCCAGACCAGCCTGAGCAAGAGCGAGACCCAGCCTCTACTAAAAAATAGAAAGAAATTATATGGACAGCTAAAAAAATATATAGAAAAAATTAGCCGGGCATGGTGGTGCATGCCTGTAGTCCCAGCTACTCGGGAGGCTGAGGCAGAAGGATTGCTTGAGTCCAGGAGTTTGAGCGTGAGCTAGGATGATGCCATGGCACTCACTCTAGCCCGGGCAACAGAGTGAGACTCTGTCTCAAAAAAAAAAAATAAAAAAAATTGGAACTTTGCCGGGCATGGTGGCCCATGCCTATAATCCCAGCACTTTGTGAGGCATAGGTGGGAGAATTGCTTGAGGCTAGGAGTTTGAGGCCAGCCTGGGCAAAATAGCAAGATCCCATCTCTAAAATAATTAGCTAGGCATGGTGGCACACACCTGTAGTATCAGCTACTCAGGAGGCTGAAGGGGGAGGATTGCGTGAGCCTAGGAATTCAAGGTTACAGTGAGCTATTATTATGCCATTGCACTCCAGCCTGGTATACAGAGCAAGACCCTGTCTCAAAAAACAAACAAACAAACAAACAAACAAACACACAAAACCCCCCTGGAACCTTTGAAGAGGAATACTAACACGTCCAAAGATTTTTCTGGATGGCAAACAAAATGAAAGCCCCATGGTAACAAAATGCTGCAATGAATATTCAGACATTGGGTACCGGTAGTTTCTAGGTTCAGGAGGCTCTGCCTGATGCTGGATGTAGTCTCCTCCCTACAGTTAGGGATGCACATGCTGACTCAGTTTTAAATTTTACCAGGGAACTCAGACTTCAGGGCCACCTTTCAAGGAAGCTTTTTTTCTGGGAGGTCAGATGTCCAGATTCTCTGTACTTGCCCCTGTGTGGGAGTGATGCCCTTTATTCTCAGAACTCTTTTAGCTCTTTGATTTCAGTCTTTCATATTTGTTAGTGTTTAGGGAAAGAGCCAGTTTTGGTGGGGCCTGAAGTTTATACATATTTGAGGCCCTTTTAAGTAAAATGACACTAAATTATGCATACAGAACCTTAGAAGGTACCCATGCAAATGAGGGTCCCTAAAGCCTAAGCTTCATTAGCTTCATGGTAAAATCCACCTCTGATACCATGTTATTCTAGATAAATTTCTTGATCTGTTACTTCTAAATATTATACCTTTACTTTTTCTATGGCATCATCCTAAAATTAATATTCCGAAAAATGATTTACAGTATCTGCTACAGTATTCTGCACACAATGGGGGTCCAATTAATTTTGTTGACAGTGTTGTAACAAAAGATGGAGTTTTTTCATTCACAAAGACCAATGTTTATTTTTAAACATAATGGAAAAACATTTTAAAACATACTTGTATCATAACCCAACACAAACATGTCCTAAAAGGCTGCACCTAAAGGTGATCACTGATAAAAACTGAATCAAGCACAGCATTTGGTGGTCCAATTTTAGGAACTTAGAAACTATTTTGCAATCAGACTGGATAGGCTAAGTAATGTTGTGGTAACAACAAACCCCCAAATCTCGGTGGTTTATTTCTTGCTCACATTTAAGTCCTCCGTGATTTGGAAGCGATTCCGCTACATGTGGCCTAAAGTCTTGGAAAAGGAAGAGTTTTCTCTCATCTAGAAAACTGCAGATTTAGTGGCTGAGGGCAAAAAGAAATGAAGAAACCATGGGAAGGCTGTTAAAGATTCTGCTTGAAAGTGGCACACATCACTTCTGCTAACATTTCATTGGCCAAAGTAAAACATATGGGTAATGCAGATATCAATGAGGTGGGAGGTATGGCCTTTTAGGGGGTGCCACAAATATTTCAAACAATAATTAAATTTACACAATACTTCCCCTTCTAAAGAAAACTACAAAACATCTACCATCACCACTACCACAAATACCTCATTTATCTTCTAAAGAATGGCAATTTAGCATGAGGCATTTTTTTCCCTGCTTAAATGCAGAGAATGTTATCCGCTTTGTTTTTGTAATTGTTTTATTTTAATTGACAAATAAAAATTGTATGTATTTATGGTGTACAAAATGATGTTTTGAAATATGTACACATTCTAGAATGTTTAAATAGAACTAATTATAACATGTATTACCTTACATACTTACCATTTTTTGGTGAGAACACTTAAAATCTACTTTTTTAGTGGTACTCAAGAATACAATACCGTGTTATTAACTATAGTCACCATCCTGTAAAATAGATCTCTTCAACTTATTCCTCCTAATATAAATTTTATATCCTGTGATCAACATCTTAACATTCCCTCCCACAACCCTGCCCCAGTAACCACCATTCTGTTTCTATTATATAAGTTCAACTTTTTTAGATTCCACTGTAAGTGAGATCATGCTGAATTTGTCTTTCTGTGCCTGGCTTGTTTCACTTAACATAATGTCCTCAAGCTTCATCTACATTGTTGAAAATAACAGGATTTCCCTTTTTTTTCTTGAGGCTGAATAGTATTCCATTTAGATATACACCACATTTCTTTATCCATTCATCCACTGATAGGCATTTAGGTTAATTCCATATCTTGGCTATTGTGAATAGTGCTGCAGTAAACATGGGAGTGCAGATGTCTCTTATACTGATTTCACTTCCTTTGGATATATACATAGTAGTGGGATTGCTAGCTCATATGATAATTCTATTTTTAGTTTTTTGAGGAATCTCCATACTATTTTCCAAAATGGCTGTACTAATTTACATTCTCACCAACATTGTGCCAAAGTTCCCTTTTCTTCATATCCTCTCCAACACTTGTTATATTTCACACTTTTGATTATAGCAATTTTAACAAGTGTGAGTTGATAGCTCATTGTGGTTTTAATTTGTATTTCCCTGATGACTAGAGATGTTGAGAATATTTTCTTAAATCTATTAGCCATTTTTATGTCTTCTTTTGAGAAATGTCTATTCAGGTCCATTGTCTTTTTTTTTTTAAATTGGGTTGTTTTCTTACTATTGAACTATTTGAGTTTCTTATATATGCTGGATATTAGCTCCTTAGCAGATGTATGGTTTGGAAATATTTTCTTCCAGTCTGTGGGCAGTTTCTTTACTTTGTTGATTGTTTCCTTGGTTTTGTAGAAGTCTTTTAGTTTGATATAATCCCATTTGTCTATTTTTCCTCTGGTTGCCTGTGCTTTTAGAACCCTAGCCAAGAAATTATTAAACAGATCAACGTCATGAAGATTTTCCCCTATGTTTTCTTCTAGTACTTTTACAATTTCAGGTCTTATGTTTAAGCCTTTAATCCATTTTGAGTTGGTTTTCTGTACATGGTATGAGATAAGGATCTAATTTCATTCTTCTGTATGTGGACATCCAGTTTTCCCAACATCACTGATTGAAAAGATTATCTTTTCCCATTGTGTGTTCTCAGTACATTTGATGAAAATCAATTGCCCATAAATACTTCGGCTTATTTCTAGGCTTCCTATCCTATCCCATTGATCAATATGTCTGTTTTTATGCCAGTACTATATTGTTTTGATTACAATAGCTTAATAAAGTACATTAAAATCGGAGACTGTGATACCTCCAGCTTTGTTCTTTTTGTTCAAGATTGCTTTGGCTATTCAAAGGCTTTTATAGTTCCATATAAATTTTAGGATTGGGTTTTTTTATGTTTGTGAAAAATGACTTAAAATTTTGATAGGGACTGCATTGAATCTGCAGATCACTTTTGGTAGTGTGGGCACTTTAACACTATAAACTTTTGTAGTTCTCAATGAACAGGTCTTTCTCCTCCTTGGTTAAATTTATTCCTTTGTATTTTATTCTTTGTAGTTATTGCAAATGGGATTGTTTCCTTGATTTTTTTCTGCATAGTTCATTACTAGTATATAGAAACACTACTGATCTTTGTATGCTGATTTTGTACTCTGCAACTTCACTGAATTCATTTATTAGTTTTAAGAGTTTTGTGGCGGAGTCTTTAGGGTTTTCTGTATGTATGATCATGTCATCTGCAAACAGAGATAATTTAAATTTTTCCTTTCCAATTTGGATGCCTTTCTCTTCCTTAATTGCTCTGGCTAGGACTTCCGGTACTATGTTGAATAGAAGTGGCAAGAATGGGCACCCTCCTCTTCTTCCTGATCTTAGAAGAAAAGATCTTTTAAACTTTTCACCATTCAGTATGATGTTAACTGTGGGTTTGTCAAATATGGCCTTTATTTTGTTGGGTTACATTCCTTCTATACCTAATTTGGTGAGAGCTTTTATCATGAAAAGATGTTGAATTTTATAAAATGCTTTTTCTGCATTTATTGAGATAAGGTGTTTGTCCTTCGTTCTGTTATTGTGGTAGGCACACAGGGGCAGTCCTGGAACCTGGGCTCAGACCTGGGGTCTACTGGGACAGGCCTGGACCCAAGGTCTGCTGGAGTGTGCAGCCTGAAGTGTGGTGCCATAGAAGCTGGGCTGGAACTGAGCAGGCCTGGAGCCTGGGGCTATGTGGGCTGAGCAGACTCTGGGCTGATGTGGAACCTGGAGCAGGCCTGGGGCCTGTATAAGCAGGGGCTTTCCTGGAGGCTGAGCCCGTGGGTGCTGGCTTGATGAGTAGAGATGCAGGGATTGGCCTAGTGCTGGGGCATGCCTGAAGCCTGGCACTTCTGGGGCTGGCCTGTACCTGTGGCAGGCCTAGAAACTGAGTCTGCAGGGCAGGCCTGGAAGTTCAAGTTTGCGTAGCCTGGTCTGGAGGCTCAGTTCAGGAGTACTGCTGTGGAGTTTGCGGTCATAGGGGCCTGCCCAGCACTAGCTTTTACTGGATCCCTACTGTTGGGATCAAGCCAAAGATGGTGATGACTTCCCTCTCCTTCCCCAAAATGAAGGGTATCTCTCTCCATGCTATGCTGCCTGGGGTTGGGGGAGAGGTAACACAGTAATGTATAACTGTCATTCCTACCCTTTTCAATGTGTCTTTTCTGTGCCATATCCAGGTGCTATATCCTTTCACCTGGTGTCCTTAGCTCTTATGATGATAATTTTGTGCATGGATATTTGTTCAAATTGATGTTTTTGCAGATGGACAAGCACTGGAAAGTCATATTTCATCATCTTGCTGACATCTGGACCCTATCATCTTTCTTAGAGGGAAAAATCCTAACTAATCCTATTTTTGCTTTCCACTTGAATTAAGAACCTACTATGCTGAGGGCACTGTGATAATCTCTGTTGATAAAAAGTTAATGAACATACAAGAATTCCAAATAAATTAAGTAGATAATCTGCCCTAAAACAGGGGGCCATAACTCCTCAGTCCTTAAGTGTAGGCTGCACACAGTGGCTTCCTTTTAAAGAGTATAATGTGAAGGAGGAGAAAAAGAGTAAATTTACAGTGGAAAACCTGACAAACACTACCTCAGCCATTTGATTAAGATTAACATCAACAGTGATAAATCATGTTGCTAGTAGGTACCCTTGATATAATGTGATGAAAATGGAACTTTACCTTAATAGTCTTTCTCTCCCAAACCCATAATTCCAGTCTTACCATGAGAAAAACATCAGACAAATTCCAATAGAGGAGCATCCTACAATACATCTGACGAGTACTCCTCAGAACTGTCATAGTCATCAAAAACAAGGAAAGTCTGAGAAAGCTCCACAGCCAGAAGCCTAAGGAGACATGACTACTAAATATAATGTGGTATCCTAGATGTGATCCTGAAAAAAAAAAGGACATTAGGTAAAAACTAAGGAAATCTAATGAACTATAGACCTCAGTTAATAATTGTATCAATATCAGTTCACTAATTATAACAAATGTATCATACTGAAGATGTTAATAACAGGGGAAATTGTGTGTATGTATGTGTGGGGAATATAGTGTAATTCTCTATACAGTTGACCCTTGAACAACATGAGTTTTAGCTGCAAGGGTCCACTTATATGCGGATTTTCTTTCACCTCTGAGACAGCAAGCCAAACCTCTCCTCTTCCTCTTCCTCCTCAACCTACTCAGTGTGAAGACACAGGGATGAAGAACTTTATGATGGCCCACTTCAATTTCATGACTAGTAAATATATTTTCTGTTCCTCATGATTTTCTTTAAAAAATTTTCTTTTCTCTAGCTTATTTCACTGTAAGAATACAGTATATAACACCTATAACATACAAAATATGTGTTAATCGACTGTTTACGTTATTGGTAATGCTTCTGGTTAGCAGTAGGCTATCAGTAGTTTGGTTTTTGGGGAGTCAGAAGTTACATGTGAGTTTTCAACTTCTCAGGAAGTTGGTACCCCTAACCCTGTGTTGTTCAAGGGTCAACTGTACTATCTTCTCAATTTCTCTATACATCTAAAACTGTTCCTTGCTGTAGATGGAGGCTGTCAAATAAATAAATAAATAAAACTATTCTAAAAAATAGTCTATTTAAAAAATTACAAAAAATGTGAATGAGTTATCTCTGTCTTCCTACACTTCAGCTGAGGAGAGACTAAAACCAGAAAAAATCATAGTGACATAAATGCTATTACATAGGTTCAGAGAGTATGGGAGTCCAATCAAAACCTTTAAGAGAAATTATAATCTTTTCTACTAAATCGTATCTTAAAACATTCAAATCTTCAGTAGCACCCAGCAAATACCTTGCTCAGAGTTGGCATTCAAGTATCCAGGAGAATGATGAGGAAGACAGCTCCTTATTGTGAAATGACCTAGATGTGGTAGACATAAATACAGATAAGTGAATGAAGGTTAACTACTCCCTCTACCACCTTCTTAACAGGTGAAAGTATGTTTCAGTTCAAATTTTCCCATATACATCTTTATTACACAAACGTCTGTTTTGGATGCCCAGTGAAATCCCAGGGATATATCTTTTTATGTGCTTCAACTACACTTTACATGAAAAGGTTTTCTTGGGAGACAATAGAGGGAGAATTGTTTCCCTTAGAGTCAATGGTAGGCAAATAGAATCATTACAATTTTTTTTAAAAAGCTGGACACGACCATTTGTAAAAGCTGTGGCCCCCCACCTAGGGACCAGCAGCAGAGCTCCACCACCCCCATGAAACTTAGGAAAGGGGTGGGGCACAGCAGGAGGGGAGCCATGTGAGCCAGCAAAGGCTTCATCTGGACTTACAGCCACTCCCCATCGCTGGCATCACCGCCTGAGCTCCGGCTCCCCGGTCCTCCTCCCTACCCGGGAAAAATTGTCTTCCATGAAACCAGTCCCTGGTGCCAAAATGTTGGGGACTGCTGTCTTAAAGGACTCTATTTTGAAAGGTAAAGGGTGAAAGGTCACTAGATATTTATTTATGGCTCATATATAATACAAATGAGAAGTATCTCTAAAGTATTTTAGTCAACATCGTGGATTTTACCCAGGAAATGAGAACCCATTATTAAGATCTACCATGCCAACGAACAGAATCCCTAATGTGGAAAAGTTAAGCTAGCAGAAGCTCTAGCACCAACAGCCTTAGGAATGTGACCTTTTAAATTTAAAGCTAGCCGACCATCCCTGTAGTGTGAATTCCTGATTAGGGCAAAGTGAGGGCTAAATCTAGCAATCACACACTTTTAGCCTACTATGAATGCTGAATTCTTTTAAATTTAACTACAGCCACCATACCACTCTTTTCACTGAGTTATCTTGGTGTTATGGCATTGGTGGTCAGGTTTTAATCCTGAGTTTTAATCCGAACCCTGCCACTTTGAGACCTTGGGCAAATCACGTTACTCCCCTGGATCCTGGTTTATTCCTCTGAAAATGAGGGCATTGGGTTAGGTCTCTCTTGTTCTTTCCATCCATATAATCTATGAGCTAGCTATGTTTTAGCTGATGTAGAGAAAAACCATAAAATACATGCAGAGACACTAGCTATTATTCTTTTGAGGGTCAAATTATATACACCATAAATATTAGCCTCTTTGAGTAATCAACTGTCAGCATTAGCCAGGTATGTTTAGCATTCCACCCGTCCACCTTCCCCCCTTTTTATTTACATCTTTCAGTGTTGTACGCTTTATAAAGGAATCTGTAGGTATTAGCAATACTAGCAGAGACTTAATTTACAACAGTAAAAAAAAAACCAAAAAAACAAAAAAAAAACAAAGAAAAATCCCCAAGGTAGAAATACTAACCACTGAAAGGGATCAATCACCTCATCAGTTCTCCGACCTACTAACTCTGTCTGCCTTCTATCAGGGTTGGTTTCAGAGTGGATGATGCTCTCGGTTCTGCCTTAAAACGCGGCAAACCTAAGTCATGTTTCCAACAGCAGTCACCATATTTCCTCACATTTCCCATTTGGTCCTTTGAAAAACCCCAAATGTAGCATTTTCTTTTAAAATTCCCTTGAATGATTCTTTAAGCTCCAGGCATTTGTGAGGCCGTTCCGGGTACCGCGCCACAGTGCTCCCTCCTCCTGCGTTTAAAAAGAAGTCGCGGAGCTGGGGGCGCGCACCTGAGCGGCCGGGCTCCCCGGGCCAGGGAGGGCGCGGGAGGGCGCGGCCGGGCTTCCACCCCGCGCCGGGCAGGGAGGATGGTGTGCGCCGGCCGCCTGACCATCACCTCACGCCTCGCGTGGGCATGTTTCGCTTCAGAAACCCCAAGTCGTTTTAGGCTTCCCGGGCCTTCCCCTGGGACGAATCGCCGGTCCAGCCCCAAGGTCTCCTCCGCTCCACCCTAGACGGCCTTCGCGGCCCTCCTGCCTCGCGCGCGTCCTTCCCCCAGCCTCGGCCGCGCGCCCAGGTGTCCCCGCACCCCTCATCCTCTCAGGCCCGCGTCTCCCGGCCTTGCGGTCTCCCGCGCCTGGGCCCGCGCTCTGGCCGCGGGTCCTTCCTCCTCTCCCCACCCAGCCCCGCCCAGCCTTCGCCGCGCCGGGGCTCCCGGCCGAGCCTCTCCTCCCACCTCCGTCCCCCACACCCCTCCCCAAGAAGTGCTATTTTTAGCAACTCCTCAGCGCGCCGCCGCCCGCTCAGCTCGCAGCTCGCAGCCGCCCGCTGCCGCCCTCCAGAGCTCCCCCCGCGCGGCGGCGGCGGCGGCGGCGGCGGTGGCGGCGGCGGCGCGTCCTGCACATCGCGCAGCGCGCACCGAGCCTGCCCCGCCGCGCCCGCCGCTCTCGCCGCCGTCTCCTCCTCCGGCGCCTGCCGTGGCCGGTAAGTCCCTGCTGGAGGAACAGCGGCGGTCCTCGAGTCAACTTTCAAGCCCCCTTTTGCTTCCTGCCTCGCCATTCTCTTCTCCTCCTCGAAAGATGGCTGTTTGGAGAAGGGGGAGAAGTTAGGAGGTCGCCGGCGCGGAGCGAAGGAGGGCACGACAGCCTCAGCGGGAGCGGGCGGAGGTGAGTGGCACCGCGGCGGGGTCCCCGGCTGGTGCTGGGTCAAGCCCTAGGAATTGGGTGCCCCGGGTCCTCCGGATGCGCCGCTGCAATCCCTGCTCGGGCTCCCTGGGTTAACGGCATCTCCGTCCGGACTCCGATGCCACTTGCCTTGCATCTCGCAACCCAGGGATCGGTGGGCTTAAGGGAACCTTTGTCAGAAGTTGGCTGCTAGGTGATCTTTTTGGTGCAGACCCCGGCGTTCGGCTGGGCAAACCGAGGCGAGGGGTCGGTGGCATGATTCTCCCCCGCCCCCAAATACACACCCAGTTTATCTCGGAGCTGAGCTGTGAATGAAAAGTTTGTGCTGCCAACGTGTTGCTTGAGGGGAGCAACGCTTAATGGGGGTACCTGTGATGTTTCGTGGGGACTTAAGTTTCAAATCTATACGTCGGAATACTGGGTTTTAAGAAAAGTTCGGGAGGCTGGGGGATGGGAGATAAAGCAGTTCCTTGGCTAGTGGAAGGAAAATCGTAAGCTTACTGAGGTAAACTGGCTTAACTAAACGCCACCCGAGGGTGTCACAGCGCGGACCGGAGAGCGCGGAGGACGGGGGGCGTTCCCTGAGCGCCTGGCTGGCGGCGTTTGTTTGGCTCTGACACCGTCGCCCGCTTGTCCGCAGCGAGAGGTGCCGGTGTCAGGCCTGTGTGTGTGGCGTGGCACAGTGGGACCGAGCTGCCTCCCGGATCGAGGCGCGGTTGTCAGGAGAGGTGGCCTGCGACGGAGAGCGGAGGAAGCGGCTCCTGCGATGTGGACTTGGAAAATTCTCTAGTGAGTCTGCTTTGCTCTCATTTCAGGAGGATCTGTCGTTTGTTTTTCTGCCGGGATGCGTGTGTAATCTCGTAAAAGGAACTTCTAGATTAAGTAACGATAGCATTTTGAAATTCTGTGAGAAGTGAGATATTTGTGTGTGTGTGTGTAAAATATGGGCGTAGGATGAGAAGGGCTTAAAAAGTTTAACTTTTACCAGAAAAGAAAGTGAAGAGTTAATTGTTTTCCTCTCAAAATGATATAACAATGCTTTTCCAACTAAATACTCTTGATGTGCTGAGATTGCTCATAAAGAGTAAGACTTAAGAATTACAAGTATTCGAAGCGCTGTCATGTTTTCAAATCTTGTGGACATTATTGAAATCTAGGAAAGAGGGAGTAAATACATAGAGGACCTATGTTAAAGAAAAAATAATGAGAAAGAAAATCTTTTGACATTTGAAAAGGTCTAGATGTTATTTTCTGATGCCCCAGTAATCTTTTAATCCTGTAATTAATATCAGCACAGCATAAGTTGCAGTTAATAAATTAAAAATCATGTTTAGAGGGTATCTTTTGAACTTCTCTTTGGTACTTTGATATTTATTACAGAAATTATTGTGACTGAAAATTTGTTGTTTAAGGTATTTGCCTTTTACCACAGATATTTAGTACTCCTTATCTTTTTAAACCACTGTTCCAGTTTAATCACCCAAACATCAAATTACTGACATTCCTTCTGGAAACCATTCATATTTAAGATGCTTAATAAGAGTATTGTATTTCCGAAAGAACGTAATTTGGTCAGTTGTAAAACTTGCTTGTAATTTATTCTCATCTATTTTGTTTGAATGGGGCACACCTCAGGAAGAGCAACATTTTCTTGGAACATGTCATTTTCTGTGTGGTAAAAAGCTAATGTTTTCATATACATTTCAGCTACAAAATTGGTGCATGGACGGTGGAAATCCTGAGTCTGACCTTTGATAGGCTGCCAGCCAGAGAGAGAGATACATTCCCAGCTCTGCTCCTGAACTGATAATCTTCAGTACAGAATGGACGTGATTAGATGCACATAAGGTTGTGCAGAAGGAAGTTAATAGTTTTAAATTAAACACCAGTTTATGGGTAGGAGACAGATTTTTTTTTTTTACCTCAGTCTTCCTGTTTCTCTGCATTTCTGCCTATTGGACTGGCCTTTACTGGAAAGTCAGACTAATACTTTGACTAGAGAGTGTTTAGCGTACTAACCTGCCATCTTCTATAAAAATAATGATGGCTCTTCTGAAATTAAAAGGTAGTTTTTATCCATGGTTATAGATATTTTTGGTTGTTTTGTGGCCAAATTAACTATGACCATTATTATAGTGGAGTGAGTTGCTTTATGAAGTTACTGCCACTATATATAAATAATTAATTATCATATATATTTAAGATAGAGATTAACTCTATTTGAGGTTTTAAAGAGTTTTAAATCTTAAGGCCAACTGACCAGGTAAAAGTCTGTTGAATTAACTAATTCAAATGATACCCATAATTCAAATTTTTATTACCATCTGCATCTAGGTTTAAATAGCTTTCATTTCTTTTTATTAGAATTACTTCTTTTTTGAATTTGTTTAAATATTACAACATATTATAATTTATACCCGCTCAGTGGGGAAGGTGTAGGTTATTCTTAAATAGAGATATGGAGAAATAACTAACAAGGAGAGTCATTTGAGAAACATATGGACATCATAAAATCCTTCTGTATGTAGCATCTGTACCTTCTCATTAGTGAAATATTGTAGTTGTGGACATTTTTTGTTATTACATCCAAATGTGGCTTTTTATTTTTGCTTCAATGGATTTTTTGTTTGTTTTAAAATGTAGTTTATATTAACATTTAAGTTAGTAGGGGCTTTTATGCTTGAAGCCTTTTTCTTTCAATAAAGAAAGAAAATGCTTAATTTTAATATTCCTACTTAATTTTCATTGCACAAATCCGCAGTTACATACAATTGTTTTCTAGCTTGTTGTTATAACTGTTATATTTCTTGATGATTCCTCAAAACATTTGAGAGATAGGTAGGATGACATACTGTTTTCATTTTAGGAAGGAGGCAGCAGGTACACTGATAGACCCAAGGTTATACAATAGTGAATCAGTGTGAAGCTGAGGATAACATCTATGTTTCCTGTATCTTAATTACAAGAGCAAGCTGCTCCTGTGGCTATCTTATGATAATATCATAAATTTATATATTCCTAAAGCTTTATAATGCTCATTTTTATATATGTGCAGATCAGATTTTAAATCAGTCAATTAAGTCATAAGGGGATGGGCCCTTACTGTTGCTTGTTGATGGGGAGGGAACCGTGACTCTTATAGCTAGTGCTAAAACAAATATGCACACACACACACACACACACACACACACCCCTCTGAGGGATATTCATTCTTGCAATCAAGCCATAGCCCCCATATTGCTCTGCCCCCCACTGGCCTTGCCTTATCAACCAACCTACAACCCTTTTACTAATCAAACACCCTTGAGGCTTATCAGCACAGTCTTTCAAACTTGAGGATCATCAGCCTCACTGGCAAGAGAACTCAGAACCTTGGGAAGAGAAAGTATTGACAGAAGATAGTAATGGAGTGTCCACTCCAGAGACCACCAATATCAGTCAGGGATAATGTCCCGAGGGTCAGGACATCCTCTATCTCTTATTAGCTCTGCTTCTTTGGCTGAACTTATAGATTCAGTAAATAGAGGGCTTATGGAATTACTAGTCATTTGTGTCCATGTAGACCTCATATCTGAATAAATCAGACTTTAAAAAAAGAGAAAATGGACAGCAACTTGTTCTTTTCCTTCATCCTGCCAAATCCTCTCTCCTCCAAACTTCACTAGAATTTTTCAACATAACTGCCCACATGATGTGGAGCCCCCAAAGTGATAGACTTCTGATATTGCATTGTTACACTCAAAAATGGAATATATTGTCTAAGATGCAGAAGAAAGCATTATAATTTCATAGAAAATGGTAATATGTGATCTTATGCAAGCATTTTTGAATAAGCAGACAGAACTAAGAGCTTTCTATTAAAAAATACGTGTTACTGTCCCTTTTCCTAAATCTATGGTTTATAGGAGTTCATTCAAATCATTTAAAATGTGAAATACTGAAAAGAAAATTTAAGTGTGATTTCCTGTTTCCTGCAATCAATTCTGTTTAGAGCTTCAAAGTGAGGAAAACTCCTGTCTATTCTTGCTGCATCAGAGAGCATAACATGCTGTTGGTGAGACTGAGGAGAATTCAGGTTGCTGGAAATGGCACTTTCTTCCCATTTCTCCAGAAGCTGTGATAAGAAGGAGATGGGTATGGACTGGTCTAATTCGAGTGGAATAGTGATGATTGAAATTTGAAATGGCTACTAAAGGAGGGTAAGATTTGGATAGACTGTTGTCACTCAAGGTCTTCAATAGCAAGTCATGGAAACTGACTTTACTTAATTTAAGCATCCAATAAATTTATTAGAGAATATTGACTGTATTTTTTTCTATTGCTGTGTAACACATTACCACAAATTTAGCAGCTTAGCACAGCACACGTTTATCATCTCAGTTTCATTGCTCAGGAGTCCGCACGTAGCTCAACCACGTCCTCTGCTCGGAGGTCTCATCATGTGTTGTCAGGGTTGCAGTCTCATCAGAGGATCAGCTGGGAAGAGATCCACTTCCGAGCTCCCTTATATTGTTGGCAGAATTTATCTCCTTGTGGTTTTAGGACTGAAGACGCCATTTGCTGGCTGTCAGCCAGAGGTCACTCTCAGAGGCCACTTGCTGTTCTTTGCCACGTAGTAACCCCTCTCACAGGTACTCTTACACCATGGCAGCTTAGCAAGGAAGTCTCTCTTACTCCAATCTGATAAGACAGAGTCTTATATAACGTGAGAATGGGAGTGATATCAGACTATAGAAGGGCATGACTCTTTGGAGGTCAATTTAGGATGTGTGCATCACATTGACCCACTCATAGAATCTTCCGGTAGAGTCAGAAGACCTGGCCAGCCATTCAGTCAGAAACAAGGCTCTAAATCCCTCTGCAGAACCGATCCTCCGAGATGCCTTTGCTGTCACTGCTGGTACACCAGCTTCTACAGTGGAAGGTGGGCTCTGTCTTTTAAAGAGAGGATTCTCCCCATGTGATAATGGGGTCCCATAGTTCAAGGCCAAAAAGAATGACAGGTATCCACCCCTGAGGGAAAGCAGAATGAAAAATGTGAGCAAATGATTGCTTAATGAAATGGTTTTGACCAGGATAGGCATGATAACCATCTGGAGATAGGATTGAATTGAAAAGTGGCTGGAGTTGTGTGACTCCTTGGAAAGAAAGCTCTTCCAGAACTTAGGAGAATGATGGTAGTGGGTCCCCATTTAGGAATGGTAGTGGTAAGAAAGAAGTAGAAGCCTTTTAAAAGATGAATCACTAGCACTAAGGATTGACTTAATTAATCCCTAGTAATATGCCACATGCAAAAGACTTTTAAGGGACTGATTCCTCTAATCCTTTCAGGGAACCAGTGCTGTGATTTGGAGGCCTGCAGCGTGGCCTCCCCTCATTTTATAGAGAGGGAGCAGAGCCAAGGACCACTGCAGATCCACTGTGCTACATCTGTGGCCCAGTGACTATGGGGTGCTATGTAGGGGCTTGCGGGTGTTTATCGAACATAGCGTGTTCTAAAGCACTTTGCAGGAATGATTTAATCAATTCTGTATCTCAAACTCCAGCAGCTTAGTTCCTATTTCCCTAGTTCCACCTTGTTTAACCCCCCCCCCCCAACACAAAGGTATATGGAGACTTTGAAAAGTTAAATACTTTGCCAAGGGTCATTCAGCTAGGGGTTACATTAGGATTTGAATCCAAGTTTGATTCCAAAGCCTGCAGTCTTGTAGTAAGCATCTCATGCTCACAAGCAGTAAAAGAAGTTTCCGGGGTGAAAGCTGTTATTCCCATTGAAGTGAATGTCAGTGCTGCAGTTGGTCTTGGGCTCCTTCACTCACCTTGAGAGAACTGGATACTGGAAGATGAGGGTTAAAGAGAGAAGTGAGAGAGTGTGCTGTATCATGCCTTCTTTTATTGTCCCAGCAGGAAGTACACATTATAGGTTTCTCTTAGATCTAAAAGTAAGAATGGAGAGTGGAGGCTGTACATTTCTATTTCTACTTATCATTTTGGTTAAAATCAAAAGCTCTGTGTCTCCTTTCTTTCCTATATGTAGATTTCTACTATTAAATTAAATCAGGAAACATTATGAATTCTCATTGCGTCTTTGGCCCTAGGGTTCTTTCTATAGCTTTTTCAGTAGATGCCACTGTTTTGATCTTGAAAAGTCTATTGAGACATTCTTCCTTTGTTCTGCTATTACTCAGTCCCTCTTTTTACTCTGTGGTGCCTCTGAATTCTATTCATAGATAGTCTACTTTCTTCTTCTGTTTTATGTACTCAAATCTCTTCTTTAAATGGATCTAGTTCCATTGATCAAAATCATTGGCCCAGATCCCCTTGCTGCTCCACTGTAAAATACAAACTCAGTGTGAGACCCAGGAAATTGCTTCTATTTTCTGTTAATTTTACTGAGTTGTACTCTACATCCCAGCACAGTATGAGGAAGCCTTTAAGATTTCCCTGGGTATCTGATTCAAAATGTAAACATTTTAAACTGAATACCTCAAGGAAGCCCTGTGATTGGATTATGTTATTAATCAATCAGGTATACACCTATGGACCACTCCACTGAGGCCAGGGAGATGGGGTATTGTGGTTGCTCCATCTGGGTCTAGGTGCCTACCCTTCTGGAATAGTACTGTTAGCAAAGAGGGAAATTGTGAGCCTCCTCCAGCCAGATTGGGGTAGACTGTAATAATCTATTCCAGAGCACACTGCAGCTCAGGAAATCTTGAAATAAACATTTCTTCATATAGGTTTTAGATTTCCTAAATCAGCTTAGGCCAGGTTTGACTTTAAAAGCCCAAACTCCTTCGCTTGACACCAGTTCTTTTACAGTCTGGACCTAGCCTATCTTTATTACCTTTACATTTTTAACTGTTGCCACTTCTTGCCTTGCACTCAGTAAGTCTTTAAGGATTTAAGTCCTAAGTTGGAGCTACTCAAGTGGGTTAGATTTTAGATAAATGGGTATGGTCAGCCTGAGAGAGTAAATCAACAAATAAAGAAAAGTCAAGATGAGAGAAAGAGAGAGAGAGAAAATAAGAACAGCATTTTAATTTTTCAGTTCGTGCACTCGGTCAATCTCAAGGTTGGTTCTACCACTGAGTTTTCTGGAGTTATGTTATGTGAGCCATAAGCTATCTATAAATTGAGTCTCTGCCTTTTGCAATTGAAAGAGAACTAAACAGTACAGGTTTCTATCAGTGGTCATCTTAGCCAAAATCAGACTTTCATTCCACAGGGGTTCTATTCAGAGTATGCCCATTAGGAAGCTGTACCTTCTCTGCTCTACTTTTGCCCTAGGCCCAATGTATGTCCCACTTCTTTAGTGATGCTCCTCTGATTACTGCAGCTCACCATGGTGTTTCTTTTCTCTAAATTCCTGTAGTAGTTTAGAGTTATGGCTATGTTTTCACAGGATTACAAATTGAGTTCTAGTATTAATTGAGAAAATCCATAATGAAAAGCTGCTCAATAGTGAAGTCTTTAAAAGAAATTTGCATTTTATTACCCAGAATAGCGTCTTTATACTTTTCAAATATAGGATTATAGTATATTTAATATATAGATGGATTTACATATATATTTGTGGTCTCGGCAATTATTCTGTGGCTCCTAGAGATCCATGGTTCCCCATGCCCAGATGGTAAGGAGGGCAGAGAAACTTTGGCTTCCTAATGGGCACCATTTCCAGATAAAACACCACAGGAAGAATGGGCTGGTTTTGGCTAAGACTACTGGTCTACATAGTGTGAACTTATTTTTATTAAACATTTTACTTAAGTATGTAGGAAAATAAAAGATAAACACTTTTGCTTATATATTTCATAAATTATAAAACCAAAGCCAATGAGCAAATAAATATCAAATATAAATAACAGAGCTGATGAAATTAAAAGAAACAACATTGACTTATGTGGCAAATGATGCTGTATTGTTGTAAATTACATTGCCAGTGTTGGGTTTGAGCATATAAAGATGTAGCCTCAGATTCTCTCCTTTTTTAATCTGTTTCTACATTTTATATCAGTATAATACAGAAAATGTCCTTTTAAAAGTAGATTAAAAACAAACAATATTAACTTCAAGGCTTTGTTTGCTGGTTCAGGGTAATCAGACTGTACACGACCAAAATTCTACCAGTAAATAATCCTCAAATGTCAGTTTTAATGAGATATCACCCAGGAAGTCTATAACATTTTTTTTGTTCTCTTGAAAATGTGATTAGCATTGTGGAGTTATTGAATTCTAAATCAAATGTGTAAGCCGTATCCAAAGATTGCTGAAATGGAGAACAGATTGTGTAGAAACTACACAGAGATAGGATGCGTGCATTATCTTCATACTCAACATGATGATGATTTTAACTACTATAATGCAGGTACTTTTGGATGCCTATACTACCATATGTTCTGTAATGATTCAGTTCATCCTCACCATTTCTTTGACTGGACTTTATTTGATTAGCAAACTATATATTATTTGGCCTTCACTTTGTACATGCATTATTGAAAACACCAATGGCAAAAAACAGAATGAAAATTTGATGGCAGTATTTAGTTTTAAAATGCTTATCCAGAAATTGATTAGAATAAATTTATATATATATATTTTTTATATTTTCATCCTGATGAAATACCAAAATGGAAAAAAATTCTATATCAAACTCATGGATCACAGCTTGAAGTACACAGTTGCAAATGTTAATTTGCCACTAAAACATTTTACATCTTACTCCATGTTGTATGTCGTTAACTAGATTGTAAGCTCCTTGAAGTCAGAGACCACATGCTTACTGTTTTTGTCTTTTTCTGTAGTACATTTCTTCCAGTTGGTGCCTAGCAAGTGTTTGCTGATTGACCAGTTATTTATATGTTGTTCTTTCCTATTATGCTGTGATCTCCTTGAGGACAGGGACTATTTTGTTTTATTGTGTGGTCTCTGAATGTTTAGCACAGCAACTCTCACATGAGAGATGCTCAATAAATGTTCTGCATGAACGGATGGATGACTATTGGTTTTGTGTGTGTTCCTTTAGATCTCATCTCTTATATAGAAGGCACTTCTAACAGTTATTTTATTTTATTTATTCATTTATTTTGAGACATAGTCTTGCTCTTTTGCCCTGGCTAGAGTGCCGTGGCATCAGCCTAGCTCACAGCAACCTCAAACTCCTGGGCTTAAGTGATCCTTCTGCCTCAGCCTCCCCAGGAGCTGGGACTACAGGCATATGCCACCATGCTTGGCTAATTTTTTCTATATATTTTTAGCTGTCCAGATAATTACTTTCTATTTTTTAGTAGAGATGGGGTCTCGCTCTTGCTCAGGCTGGTCTCGAACTCCTGACCTTGAGCGATCCTCTTACCTCGGCTTCCCAGAGTGCTAGGATTACAGCTGTGAGCCACTGCGCCCAGCCTAACAGTTGTTTTAGATCAGTGCTGTTCAGTAGAATTTCCCATGATGTTGGAAATATTCTATATCTGTGCACTCCAATACTGTAGTCACTAGACACATGTGGGCTTTGAGCACTTGAAATTTACTTAGTGCAGCCAAGAGCCTGAATTTACTTTTATCTAATTTTAATTATTAAATAGTCACATGAGGCTAATGAGCAGCACAGGTTTAGATGATAAAGCCTCCATTCTCAGACTCCTTTGCCCACATAGCCAATATTACTATAGATTTTGATTGTAATTAGATGTATTTATTGGATTTTGTTGTTATTGGATAAAGTGAATTATATCACTTAAAAAACAGAGCAATATATTCTACCAAGTTGGTTTCATTCTTTTCCTAAATGACCAGCAACACTGCATATCACCTCTTTACTTACCCCACCATCTGATTTGGTTTTTCATCATTTCTTTATTAGGCTAGAGGCCTGACACTTACTGCTTTACACTTTTGTCTTTTTTTTAATGGCCCAGGTTTCCTTGCATTTGCTATTCTGTTTTAATCCCTTTCTTTCCTAATAAGCCATTTAAACTTGGATTATCTGTATTATTATTATTATTATTTTTTAGAGACAGGGTTTTGCTCTGTCGTCTAGGCTGGAGTGCAGTGGCCTGATCATGGCTGACTGTAACCTTGAATTCCTGGGCTGAAGTGATGTTCCCATCTCAGCTTCCTAAGTAGCTAGATCTACAGGTGCATACCATCACACCTGGCTAATTTTTAATTTTTTTTTATAGAGATAGGATCTTGTTTGTTGACCAGGCTGGTCTTGAACCCCTGGCCTCCCACCTTGGCCTCCCAAAGTGCTGGAATTACAGACATGAGTCACCACACTCAGCCTATATCATTATTATTAATGCCACTATCATTGTTACAATTTCTGGTGTTTGTACAATGCTAGCCCATATTTGATATTATGTACTAATGCCTGCTGACATTCTGGGCAGATTTCAAATTTATTATATTCTTAAAAATGTCTTTGAATATTCCTTCTCTCTTATTGATTTCTTTATCTTGCCCTTTTACCCTTTCTGGTACAGAAGAATGAAGAAGCATCAGATGCATTTAAACATATTTGAATGCAATCCTTATATAAGATGTAATCCCATGATAACAAGTTTCACAGCTGTTGCCAAAATTCATGAAATCAATACAAAGACTGTCCATTTAAAAAGACAGGAATTGCTTCCTGCAAGTGGCTGAGATTTTTTATGCAACTTGTGGGTGTGCTAGAGCAACACTTAGATTAAAATCTATCATACATATGTTGAACCTTGATATTGGATATATTCACATATATTGTCTCATTTAATTCATACAATAATATTAAATGTAATAATATGTAATGGTTATAGAGGCTAACTATGCAAATAAGTTGAAATAAGCTCTGCTGATAAGCAGAAATACTTTAGAATTTTCCACTTATTTTCTATTTCCTGCTAGAGATTTAATAATTGTCTCATATGGCAGAATCTGAATGCATAGACTTCAGCATGGAAACTTGCCTGTTCATTCTTTTAGTCTAGCTTAGTAGTTCCCAAATTTGAATGTGCATCAGTATTTCTGTTCATAGTGATATACACAAAAGACTGTTAACTATATACTTTATGGATGAGTTAACCCCTTTTGCAAGGTAATGTTGTTTGTACTAGTTATTCATCTCGGAGCCTACCTTTCCCTTGCTACCCAAAAGATGCACCTACTCTGTATTTCTCTATTTCCACTTTCATTGCAGCACATTGTTACTCATTGAGAAAACTCCTAGATATGCTCATGAATAGGTTTCACAAATAGGAGAAAAATTCTTTAGCAATATATACAATTTTATACTTGTGAATCCCCAGTTGTGCTTTGATTTTATTATTGCTTTCTTATGTCTCTTGATGATGAGAAGTTAGTACTGCTTTGATATCTTCTCCCTCTAACTTTTATTATACATTGTGTTCATTTTTGACAGGTTGGGAAAACAAGGAAGGGAACTTGCTTTTGTCATTTGTGTTATAAATATATTTTTAAATCTCCTACTTATGTATTTGACCCAATTTTTAAAAGTTACCTACATTAAAATAAAAATTAGATGAGGTTAGTATCACAATGAAACAATAGTTGTTTGCTTTTATTTATAAAGTTCAGCAAAGGCCATTGCCTAAACTTGTGAGTTAACTTGTGGTAAAAAGTAGTAAAGAGATTTACTACTTTTTCTCTAAGAACATCCTTTTAGTTTTACTACCTTTTCTCTATGAAAGTGAATATAATAAATTCAACGTCTATTTTCAAAAGCATAGTGGTAAGACAACTCAAACCAAATGGGAAAGTACAGGCCAAATGGAATGGGATTTCAGAATAGTAGCCATAGTTTTAATTTCACTGACTAGCAGATTTGAAATATTCTTGTGCAAATTTATAATTTTCAAGTAACTATTGAAACACATTAAATTCATTTCATACCTTATTTTATTTCTCATATATATATATAAAGCATTCACTATATTGTTATTTTTGTTAAAACAGTAAATAATCATTTAAATAGATTTACATAATATAAAAATCTTACTTGAGCAGTTACCATTTTAGTGCTCTTCATTCCTTTGTGTGTACCTAAATTTCCATCTAGAATTATTTTCCTTCTGCCTGAAGGACTTCCTTTAAACATTTCTTGTAGCACAGGTTTACTGGTGATGATTCCTTTCAGCTTTCATAGCATCTTTATTTAACCCCATTTTTGTTGGCTATAGAATTCTAGATTGATTTTTTTTTCCTTTTAACACTCCATAGTTTTCTCACTTGCCTTGGTTTTTATGAGAAATCTGCCATCAACCTTATTTTGTTCTTTTTTATGGATAACATGTCCTATGACATTTTCTCTTTATCACTGGTTTTAAACAATTTGATTATGGTATGTCTTGGCATAGCTTTCTTCATTGTTTACTGTACCTTGGGTTCATTGAGCTTCTTGGACCTGTGGATTTATAGTTTCCATCATGTTTGAAAAAAAAATTATTATTTATTTCTTCAGATATTTTTAGTGTTCCCTCCTCTCTTTTCTCTCCTTCAGGGACGCCAATTGCATGTATATGAGGATCACTGATGCTCTGCTCATATATTTTTTATTCTTTTTTTTGTCCTCTGTGTTACATTTTGGGTAGTTTCTATTGCTGTGTTTTCAAGTTCACTATCAGAACTTATATTTAGTGTATTTTTCATCTCCCATATTGTAGTTTTCATCTTTTGAAGTTGAATTTGGGTGTTTTAAAATCTCCCATGTCTCTATTTAACTTTTTGAACACATGGAATAGATTTATAATAACTGTTTTAATGACCTTGTTTGCAAATTCTAATGTCTTTTTCAGCTCTTGGTCAATTTTGTTTGTTTGATTTTTTATCCTTGCTGTGGGTTTTGTTTTCCTACTTCTTTAGATGCCTGGTAATTTTTGATAGATGCCAGACATTGTGAATTTTACTTTGTTGGGTACTGAATATTTTTATATCCCTATAAATCCTCTTGAGCATTTTTCTTGTTTTTGAGATTAGTTTCTGAGTACTCTACCCAACACTTTATGAATTATGATGTTTTCTGGTCTGGCTGAGGGGAACAGGCACAATTCTCAGCCTTATATGAGCTCTGTATACTGTTGCCACTAATCCTTTCAGATAGTTCTTTTCCTGATGTTGAGTTGTTTTCTCACATGCATGTGCTCATCAGTACTCTGCTGAATATCCATTTGCAGATCTCTGGTGATCTCTCTGTGTTCAGCTCTCTTTTCTCCAGTACTGTGTCCTGTGATTTCTAGTTGCCCTGATATCCCTAGTTTCTCAGATTCATCTTCTCAATTCAAGGATTATGCTAGGTACTGCCTGGGTTTTCCTCTCATGGGCTGTGATCTGGAAGCTGGGACAGTGAGAGGGCTCATGTCACCAGTTTTTCATTCCTTAGAGTTCACCTCATCATATTTTTCTGATTTCTCAAGTATTATTGCCTGGTATCCAGTATCTTAAAAACTGTTATTTCATATATTTTGTATAGAACCTTTGTTTTTTAAACGGGAAGGCAATTTTGGTCCCTCTTACTCTATCTTGACTGAAAGTGGTTGTCTTCCATTTCTTTTCTCTCCCATGTAAAATCTTGTTGGTCAATATAATTTTGGAGACCGCTTAAGTATTTAATACTCAATTTAATATACTTTATTGTGATATTCTGATTCCTTTTCAGCAGGTTCCAAATTTTATTTAATTAATACTTTGTATTATAAATATATTTTTAAAAATCAATTTTACATAGTCAGTTTTACTTTATATTATGTTTGATGATTTTTATGACTGCCCTAGCCATTCAAAATCATTCTTAAGGCAATCCAGTCATAAATTAAGAAGTTAAATTTGTTGAACATAATAATTTACATACTGTTAAGTGGATAAAAGATGCTACTATAGAAAAGTACCATGTTTTTAAAGAAGGATAGAAGCCAAGTAGCTTTGAAATAATATACTTTTGAATTTAGTAGATGTGAATGATCATAAAACAGCTCATAAATTACTGTATTTTAAATTGGATCACTTTTTATGGATTTTTCCTCTTTTATATTTATTTAAGAGGTTCTGTACCTCATGGATAGGCCTTGAGAATGTTCATATATCAAGTAGTAGTGAACTAAGTGCTGTAAATTATTTTATTTTTAATTCTATCCCATATTTGAATGATAAAATATAGTACTGTGAACTAATACGAGAATAAAGTATCAAAATTCAGGAGCACATCTTGCTATAGTGAATACATCTTGTTGCTTCAAGAGTTTTCTGGCAGTAAGGGCACAATTGACTGTGATAATTTAAAAGAATCCTTGAGGTGGTATAGTTCCATATGCTATGGGAATATGTCAATGGTTTTTTAATTTTGTAATTTGAGTTTTTAATGTAGTCTTTTGAAAGCTAGTTGTTAAGCATGGCAAGAAGACTAGAGTTACTTTAGAATTTTTAGGAAAATAATTTTGTAAGAACAAATTAAAATTAATTTTAACTTTCTTCAGCACTGTCATAAATAATCAGCAACATGAAGCCAAAACTGTGGCGACATTACATTGCTGCGTTTCCAATATTTAAGCATAAAGGTTAGGCCAGATTTATATTCTCTTGTAAAATTGAACCAAAATATAAATAATTTATAGATTTTTAAGAACAGAATCTGAACTTTAGCTGGGGACAAATCCCTAGAGAATATAGATGATATTTCTTAGCCTCCCTTGCAGCTGGGAATTATACCATGTGACAAAGTTCTGGCCATAGGATATAAACTTATATAAAGTTCAGAGGCTCTGTGTCTGAAGACAGTAGAGAAAAGGGATAGTGAGAGCCAACTAGCAGTCTCCCCCACAGAGTGGTATTCAATTTTTTAAGATTCTGTTCATTCACTACCTGATGAGCAGATAAACAAAATGTAGTATAGCCACACAGTAGGATATTACTGGGCCATCAAAAAGGAATGAAACACTGATTCATGCTACACATGGATGAACCTTGAAAACATTATGCTAAGTGAAAGAAGCCAGACATATAAGGCCACATTTTGTACAATTTCATTTATATGAAATGTCCAGATATTAAAACTAGAGTAGTGGTTGCCAGAGACTCAGGGGAGGGGAAATGGGATGTGAATAGTAATGGATATGCAATTTCTTCTAGTGGTAATAAAAATGTTCTGGAATTAGATGGAGCTGATGGTTGTACAACTCTGAATATACTAAAAAATCACTGAATTGTACATTTTAAAAGGGTAATTTTTAGGTATGTGAATTATACCTCAAAAAAAGAAAAAAAACAACAACTGGGGAACAAAACAAAAAATAAAAGAAAACAAACAGAAACTCCTTAGCACTCAAGATTCTTCATGATCTGCTCTGTGCTGGCCTCTCTGGTCTCATTTCCTGGTACTTTAGTCTTTGCCCATGCCCTACCCGTCCCTCTCTCCCTTGTGCTAATAGACTAATCTACTGACTGTTCCAAGAGTTCCTTGTCCTTTCTCAGTCTTATTATTCATTTATATTCTCTTGTAAAATTGAACCAAAATATAAATAATTTATAGACTTTTAAGAACAGAATCTGAACTTTAGCTGGGGACAAATCCCTAGAGAATATAGATGATATTTCTTAGCCTCTCTTGCAGCTAGAATACACATTTCTACCAGAAAAATCCTATCCACTCTTCCCTTCTCACACCCATCTCCTGAATTCCTAATTTTCTTTTGAGTTTTAGTTCATATTTCACATCCTCTGGAATCCCTTCTTTTACGGCAGCATTGGATTACTTAAGAGGGGAATATGGTTGATTCTCCTTAGCCAAGCAGGAGGATCCTTCAGAATGAAAAGAGATTCACTTTGATGAGCTTAGCCAAATTTTGCAATCAGAAAATCTAGAAAAAAGCACTTTTGAGTGTACATGTTAGTGTTATATTTTATATTTTTTTAATTTTAATTTTAAATAAAATATGGTGGGCTGGGTGCAGGCAACTGTGATATTTTAGACCGAACATCACGTCACAGTCTTAATCCTGCTTTGCTGCCTCCACTTCCCTTGCTTCTACCCTGTGTAGGTTAGAAGCAAAACCATCCCTTGTCACCTTAAATGGTAACTATTTATTTTTCTGTAGAGACTGAAAACTTTTGGAGGATAGGTCTTGTGCCTTTCTTTTTTTCTGTTTGTAAATCTCTACAACTAAATCCCAGAAATTCTCCATAGAAAGTGTTTGATAAATTTTGAATAAATGAATGGACATCCTCAGCGATATCAAATGTGGGTGTGTGGGAGAGACTACTAGCATTTGCCCTACTGAATATCAGAGATCTGAGGACTTTTTAAGAAATACTTGTAATTAGATGGCTTCATTGAAACATAACCTGATCTTTCTCTCTCTTTCACACACACACACACACACACACACACACACACACACACACAAACACACACACAGACACACACAAACACTCTTTAGAAAGCTATTTCAAAAATAGTAGAAGCAAAATATGTGAGAATTTTCATTTTTCTAAGTCTATGCACCTGAGAAAGGTGTTAGATTTAAGGCCTAAAGTGAGTATTAAAATGACACTTTCCCTAACAGATTTTTAAAGTGTTTTCTGTACTTTTCTAAACAATCTTTCTTTTTTCATGTTGGAAAATTCATGAGTTAAAATTCATGTAGCAACATTAACTCCCCTTTTGGATTTGCTCATTATGCAGTAGTAAATAGTGGCTGGTTAATGTTTTCTCTTTGAAAAATATAATTATTAGTTATTTATAAATGATCCCTCCCTTTTTTACCTTTTATTTTTAAAACTAGAAATTATTATTTCTCTCCTCTAGCGTCTCGTTTGTCAGGTCCCAAGACAAAGATTTGAGCACAGGTAGTTTATTTAGGAGGCCAAGGAAACATGAGTAGGAGTAGGGAATGCTGTCAGTAAGGGGTTTGTATTAAGGCAGCTACTGTTTTGCCGTTTTAAGCAACTAAAGTTTTAAGTCTTCCCGGGGAATGAAGAAAATATGCCTTAGAATTATCTACCTGAAAAGCAAAGGAGCTGGGGTATTATATCCTAGAACCAGTTACTGTTTAGTTGAAGACTGCTTCCAGGGAGTGTTAGTCCTCAGAGCTTCCAGTGTCAGTGCAGGTCCAGAGAAAACCCTCAGGAAAAGAAATAAAAGGGTTGGCAGTTGGAAGTCTGTGGGCATACTTTCAAGGGGTAATGGCTTGGGGATGTGGTCGATTATCAACAGCACCTACTACATATGCAGATGTTGTGTCAGTGTGGGAGGACTGCTAACATGTGACCAAGACCAGAATTTAAGTTAGCATTGCTCAAGCATTAACTCACTCCTCATATAAGCACCTACTATGTGTAAGTGCTGTGCTAGGGGATGGGATATACTAATTCACTTGTAGAGGTGCTTGGCTCAGGATTTTCATTTATAAAGATAAATTCTTTTCTTTCTTTCAAAGTTGAGAATCAAATGAGATAATATTCCTGAAATACTTTGAAATGTTTAAAATAGTATTTCAAATTTATTATTATGCTATTTACCCAACTTGACCCTGAGAAAACAGTAGAAATGTGGTTAGACCATAAACACCTCTCTTATCAGGGATACGTTAGCCAGTCAAAAGCTTTTTTATTCTTAGGCTATGTGACTCTGGCCTCTTGGTGCAGCATATATGAGATAGTAAATTTATAAGTTCCATGAAAGGAATAAGGTACCATGGGGACGGTTATTTTTAGCCAGTTGGCAGTGAAGACATCCCGGGGAAGGTGGATACAGTGGACCTTAAAGTAATGGGTAGGAATTAGCCATGTGGACATAGGGAATTTATGAAGGAACAGTGCATTCCAGGAGAGCTTGGGGAAAGTCCTCGGGGCAGTGCAGGTGAGAACCCACCCAGTGCCAGGTTAAACGTGTGGGCCCATGTGTTGGCTGGGACAGGGTGACATCTGTTCATTGCTAACTAGCTGTGTGGTCTCTGACTGGTTAGTTAAGCTTTCTTAGCCTTTTTTTCCTTAACTATTAATTGAGGATACTAGTACTACCTACACTATAAAATTGTTGTAAAGAGATGTTGTAAGGATAAAAGAGATACATCATGTAAAGCAATTAGAGTAGGATAAATTCCCAGTAATTTCATCTGTAGCTTTTGGTATCAATGTAGGTTCATATTACAAGTCATCCAGCACCAAGCAAAGCAGTATTTCCCAAAGGTAATCCTACAACATCTGCAAGAAAAAAGGATTATGCTATAAAAGAATTTGAGGCCTGTGTGGTGGGTGGCTCATGCCTGTAATCCTAGCATTTTGTGAGGCAATGGTGGTGGAGCACTTGAGGCCAGGAGTTCAAGACAAGCCTGGGGAACATAGCAAGACCCGTCTCTACAAAAAAATTTAAAAGCTATCTGAGCACGGTGGTGCACACCTTGTAGTCCCAGCTACTTGGGAGTCTGAGGCAGGGGATTGCTTGAGCCCAGCAATTCAAGGATGGAGGGAGCTATGTTTGCACTATTGCACTCTAGCCTGGGATACAGAGTGAGACCTTGTCTCTTAAAAATAAATAAATAAATAAAATTTAAAAATCTTGCATAAGCTAGTAATTAAACTGTGTTTACATTCTGTGTGGGTATATGATGAAAAGCAGCTTGGAAGTATTTTAGTCTAAAATTTATTGTAGATTATCTATCAAATGGTTAATTTTAACTCAAATTGAAGTGTTGCTACTATTTTAAATCTGAGATCTTCCTGATAAATGTAGTAGACCCATTTCCTCTGATTTTTAAACTGTAATGCAAGAGATAAGATGACTCAGTATAAACAAATCCACATTACATTCAGGCTATAATCAAATAAAGAGCTAATTTTTGAATGCCGTATGACCTTACTCTGAATAGTCAACATTACTTTCTCTAGAGTGGAACACAGAGAATTCTAGTGCTAACCCTTTTGTATATTCTCCTTTGGATCAAGAATATTCCAAGGTAGAGTACCTTAAATTTAAAATGAACATGTATAGAAGGATTGGATACTATAGTTAGGTAAATCTCCCAGAAAATAGAACTAAACAATAAAAATGGATCAAAGTAGAGAAAAAAGATCAGAAAATCAATCCAGAATTCCCAACATATAAATAATAGAAGTTCCAGAGAAAAAGGGTGAAGCAAATAGAAAGGAAGAAATCAACACAGCAATAATACAAGAGAATTTCCCAGAAATGAATTACTGGAGTCTCTAAAATGAAAAGAGTGGCCAGGCTCAGTGGATCACAGATATAAGCCCGGCACTTTGGGAGGCCAAGGTGAGAGGATTGCTTGAGGCTAGGAGTTTGAGACCAGCCTGGGCAACATGCAAGATCCCATCTCTACAGCAAACAAAAACAATTAGTCAGCTGTAGTAGCTTGTGCCTGTAGCCCCATCTACTCGGGAGGCTGAGGTGGGAGAATCACTTGAGCCTAGGAATTCGAAGTCGCAGTGAGCTATGATTGTGCCACTGCACTCCAGCACTCCAGCGTGGATGACAGAGTGAGACCCTGTCTCTAAAAAAAGAATTTGAGAAACCCTGTGTACCATAGATGGACTTCACATTAAGACTTCACTTTAAAGTCACAGTAAGATATTAACAGCTCTGAGAAGTCTGGGAGTAAAACCTTTTTTCCTTTGTTTAATACTGTGCATTAAATTTCTTTAGTCACTGGTTTCTTTTCCCCCTTTAATGTAATACCTATTCATATTGGACAGTCTTTGAAAAAGGCTAATTTGAAGAGCTTCATGTGGTGGGCCAAGCAAGGTACCAGTTCTTATACATCCACATTAATATTGTCTGTTAATCATCCCAAGGAGTTGCAAATGTCTTTAAATAATAACACCCTTTCCTCAAAGTATTTTTTGAGATTGTCCCTCTAGACATGCTTCTGAGCCAGTTAATTAGTCAGTCTCCCTGCATCAGTCATTATACGGTGTTTTAGATAATTCATTCCTCATTTTCTACACAGAATTGTATTGCTCGGCCAATGATTCCTCCTAGACCTCAGATCTGTTCAGAATGATGTTTTTTTGGCCTCACTTGAGATAATTTAAAGAACATTCCCTAGACAATGCTGAAAGTTGACTTCCAAGGATACTTGGAGTAATGCCACCATCATTAAACTGAGCAGATAACTTTCAAGGTGAGTGGTTTTAAAAGGGACAACAGCTATTTGACTTTGTACTTTCTCTGCAGAACACATGGTTTGTCTTTTTATAGGCATCCGAGGAACTCTGAGTTCCTACTATGTGCTTGTCCCTGTGGTAAAGGTAGTCTATTTTGGGCAGAAGTTCATAGTCTAGTGGGGAAGAAATAAATGCTCAAAAGTAACCACTATAGAAGGGGATAAATGCAGTCATGGAAGGATTAGAGTGCTGTAAAAGTACAGAGGAGGGTCTTACGTAGGGATCAAGAAAGCATCACAGTGGCAGGGATACTTATGATGGGCCGTGACTACCATGTGAACCACAGAGAAAGGATATTCCAGGCAGAGAGAAGTACATGTGCACAGGCCCAGAGATGTGAAGGAGGGCAGAGAACTGCAGCCATGTGAGTGCGAGTGGAACGTAGACTCCTCACGGGAAAGAGGAAGAAGAGTGAGGCTAGGAAGCCAGATGGAGTCCTGACCATAAAGGGCTATGTGAGTGCTAGAGTAAAGAGTTTGGGGTTTATAGTGGACCACACTTGATAGGTTATTAAAGAGAGATGGCCATAGTGTTAATTTTAGAGTTTGTTTTGGTGGGACTATACAGTTGAGTTGGAGTGGGGAGAGACAGGGGCAATGAGCTCAGCAGGCTACTGCAGTGGTCTAGCCAAGAGTGAGTCTAAACTAAGGTAGTAGGTGTGGTGGTGGGGAAGAGGAAATGGTTTTGAAAGATATTGAAGCGATGTGGAGGGGAGATGACAAAGAGGATCTGGGATTCTTTCACATGGGGCAGAGTTTGGATGCTGGTATCATTCATTGTGATCAGTATGCACGAGAGAAACACATTTTAGGGTACATTTATTGAGTTGTCTTCTGTACATGTTGTCTTTGAAATACTTATTGGTTATTTGTTTATATCTTCATTGATCCCTAGAGTGAGTACTCTGTGCTAGATAATGTGCTAGACTCTGAGGATATGGCACAAAGTGTCAGAATGTTCCATGTGCCTGGGAAGCTTACAGCCTTGTGGGAGAGACAGACATAAATAATTACCTAACTAATTACTTAATTAGTAAGTATATAAGAAGGGGACCTAACTCATAAGGCAGTCTGCAGTCCATTCTGGAGTACAGCAGAACAGTCTGGTCTACTAAGTGATAGAGATTTGGGAGTCATTGGTGAATAGTTGCTAACTGAAGTCATTGGTGAGATTGCCCAGACTGGGTTTGCAAAATGAGCAGAAAAGGGGGCTGAGATTAAAACAATGTGAACATTTAAGGAGAATGGTGGATAAATAAAGTCCTAAAATGCACTGGAAAGGAATCACAGGGTACAGTTGTCCCTCGTTATATGTAGGGGGATTTGTTTCAGATTTCCCTCGGATACCAAGATCCATGGATACCCAAGTCCCTTATATCAAATGGTGTAGGATTTGCATAAAAACTATGCATATCCTCTTGTATTTTAAAAATCATGTCTGGATTACTTATAATACCTCATATAATGTAAATGCTGTGTACATAGTTGTTATACTGTATTGTTTTTTAATTTATATTTTTATTGTTGTATTATTATTTTTCTTTCTTTCTTTTTTAGAATATTTTTCCACCTGTGGTTGGTTGAATCTGGGAATGTGGAATCCCCTGATATGGAGGGCTGACTATAGTTGAAAAGTGTATGGAAAGGGTTGGGAATGTTGCAGAAAGGTCAAATATAATAAGTATAAAAAGTTCCATGGCTTTGGAACTGCAAGTCTGTGTTGGCTGTAACAAAAACAGGTATGATAGAATGATAGATGTACAAACCCTATTTCCATCCATTGCTGGATCTAGCTTATCTTCATTTGTGAGAGCTGAATTGTTAAATTTTCAGGAATTATGCAAGCTGATTTATTAAACATAGCCATTATTAAAAATTAAATTATGTACACTTATAACTAAATAAATTATAACATATTAAATGTAATAAATAAATATTAAAAACTCATCTTTTCTAATTATTTCACTATATTTTCGTATTATCTATGCTCTTTTGGTTATTTATGTCTATTTTATCTTGATGGTGGGTGTACTATACAATAGTGTGCTACTGCACATTTCTTCTCAAGTCTATGTTCATTGACTTCATGTTGGTCTCTTGAAATTAGCCATAGTGAGAGTATTTACACCATGAAATCAGCAAATAAATGCCACAAATCAGATATTTTGTTTTGTTGATTTTCTTTTTCTTCTCCTTCCTTTTTTTTGTTTTTGAGACAAGGTCTTGCTCTGTTGCCCAGGCTGGAGTGTAGTGGCGATCATAGCTTATTGCAACTTCAAACTCTTGATCTCAAGTGATCCTCCTGGCTTAGCCTCCCAAGCCAGGAGTACAGTCACATGCTACCATGCCTGCCTAATTTTTTTTTTTATTATTAGTTTTTGTAGAGACGGAGTCCTGCTGTGTTGCCCAGGGTGATCTTGAACTCCTGGTCTCAAGTGATCTTCTCACCTTGGCCTTCCAAATTGCTATGATTACAGGCATAAGCCACCACGCCTGGATTATTTTGTTGATTTTCTAGACTTGAGAAAGGGATAGAGAAATTTTAAAAATGTGGAGTACATTTTAGGTTGTTTTTGGATATACTGCAATTGCATTGTGACTGGCATAAAAAATTGAGGAAATATTCTTTCATTATTTACAAATTATTATCCAATTCAAGAAATTTCTCCCTTTATTGACAAGATAAATATCTACATATATAGTCATTGTTTCTCTTTATTCTTCTTAATGCAAAAGAAAATATCAACCAACATTTCTGTAGGAACATAACAGTAAATATAAAGGAAAACATTTTGTAAGAAACAATTGGTTATTTGGAATTTACACCAAAGGATATTGTTAATATATATTTTATTATTATTTGTAAATAGTGTGCTATGTCTCCCTTATATCAGTACAATTTATAATAAACACATATATGTTTATAGACATAGATACACACACACACACACACACACACACACACACACACTTTCATTTTTATGAGAGCCAGTTGATAAACATTTACCAGCACACAGTGGCTGTATATATAGATTGTGAGGTAGCTGGTCACTTCTACTTTTTTAAAAGTATAGCAGAGAAGGGATATTCTCTAGGTACTAGGTAGATAGGTAGTCAGGTAGTCAGAAGACATTGCAGGTTTAGGGGGCTTTTTTTGTTTGTTTGTATTTTTCCTTGAATGGATATGTAGCCCTGAAGTGAGGAGCCAGTAGAGAGGGAGAGATGGATGGTACAGGGGAAGGTGGATATAAATGTTGGAAGAAGGTAACAAAGAACTAGGAGGAAATAAGATGTAAACTATTGTGGGAAAATTAACCTTGAACTCAGGGAGAACCCCTATTCCTGTCAGGATGAGGAATGAAAAACAGAAGATGTGATAAATTCGAGTACATGTACATTAAAATCACTTACATCAGTGAACTGAAATTTAAGAAATGGGCAGGATGAGCTCAAGAAAAGAAACTCAGAAAGATATCAATTAATTTATGAGCAAATTGTAGAATAAGAGGTGAATACTGTCATTGACCAGGGCAGGTTTTCATGGTGATTTAATCTCTGAAATATCATGCTTTATTTTTAGTCTGCTTTTTTAGGCTGAAATATTTAAATAAAAATGAGAGACAATTTAAAGGCACCTCATTGCATTTAAATGCCAAGTATTATTTCTCTTACTTAGCCCTGCAACGTAATGCTACATTTCCATGGACACGGTTTGAGTTTCCACAAGATGATTAGAAATGGGATATAATTTGAGGTTGACTAAACTGCATTCATTGCATGCATGGATAGTTTGAACACAAGGTAAAATGTTATCCAGACTGCTGAAGAAAACAAGTCTTATTTTGGAACATGACTTTCTTCAGCATTATAATTTATGACTTTTTCACTTGGATTCTTGCTTTTAACACACTCTTATTTATGTATATTCCTCAGTCAAAGAAATCCATAACATTTTGCTTACACTATCTTAGTTCTATTAGTTTTACACTATTAAAATTTATAGTCTTTATTTTTCTCTCAATTGAACTATAGTAAAATACAGACCTATTTCGTATTCGCATAGTACTTTAAGATTTCAAGTCTTTTCAGATCTATTTTCTGAAATATGTATTAAATAATTATACTAAATATTCAGAGATACCTGTATTGTTGATGCGAAGTATCGGTGTTGATATTGAATATATGTGGGTAGTCTGCCCTTAGTGTAGCATGGTATAATAGCTGTCAGTTTTGAGTCTAACACTGGTTACCCTCTCTCTCTTGCAGTCTAACAGCACCTCAGACATCTGACTGAGATCTCAAGACTTTGGAAGAATAATCCCTCACTCTGTGTTTTTAGAATCAGGACACTGTTGGTGTCCTGTTCAGGCAGCTGGTCCTTGTGTTTGTTGACTGATGTATATGGTTGCAAGATGCTACTGCTGTTCTAAACATCATGTTCAAGGTAGAAAAAGAAGGAAGGGTCAGGACAGCACGGTCCAGGTGTGTGTACTGTTTAATCATGAAAGCAAAAGCTTTAGAGAGGCGTCCTCAGCAGAATTCTGCTTAGACCTCATTGGTACACCTACCTATGACAAAGTTTGGGAAGGGAACGTGAATGTTTAGCTTCCCCACATCCTGTAGACAACAGCAAAGGAGAAGTTGACGGAGAAAGGCTTTTATCAGCCAACTAGAAAGGCTTTTATCAGCCAACTAGCAGTGTTTGCCAAAGGGGATGATCTAGTTCCAGCTTTGCATTTCTATTATCAATTTTAGGCTGTCTCACCTGGAAAGCAACCTTTTTAGTCTCCTTACCTGCATGCCTGGGAGAAACTGTTGACATCCAATGTAGACTTTGTTTTTAATTGGTAAGTAAAGACCTGACACAGTCCCTTCTGGAGGAGAGGATCCATTTTTCAATGTCAACCTAGATAGAGCAGTCCAGGAAGACGCAACCCTGGACTTGAAAGAGAACCCATACTAATGGCATCTCGGTCCCAAGCATGGCTGCCGAGAAGGCTCCTATGAGCAAAGAGGAAAGTAATTTGAGAATTTTCCTGATAATACTTTTTATATCTGAACGCTATAAGCAAGTATAGCTGCATACGTTGCTGGGTTGTTTTCTGGTTTGTGTGGGACCGTACATCAAGACTTCTTGTTTGGAATATGTTCCTCTCTTTCTTTGAAGCTAAAAAACATTAGAAAAGAGCGAAATTTAAAGCAACTGTTTGTTCATGTGCTACCTTGGGAGCATTGAGAATAGATTAGAAGTGAATAAATTTATTTCTATTATAAAATCCTGTCTGGATCACCCTTATGCTGTTCGCATTTGCAAAAATGTAATACTTCTGACTCTAGGCACAGAATAATTCTTTGCTTTAGATTTGTGAGAATAATTTTTAAATGACAAAAAATTGGCAGTATAAGTAAATGAAAAGCCAATTATTATGTTATTTGCAAAATTACATTTCATAATGAAGATATAATGAGATATACATTTTCCTGAGATCTTAGTGAGTTCTAGTATTGGGTTAAGTGATTCACATATATTATGTTATTTTATATCGTTGAAGAGGTTACTATTATTTTCCCGATTTGAGGAATTTGATGCTCAAAGAAATTAAGTTCCTTGCCCAAGGTTTCAGTGCCAGTAACTCATAGCAGCTGTGCTCTGAGGCCAGGCAGTGTGCTGTACCTGCCAGCTGTGGGCCTGTGCTCGTAATAATAATAACAGTTTGGCATTATGCCAAAGTTTTTATAGTCATCTAATCTATTATTCATTAAAATCCTAGAAGTTGGTACTATTATCATTGTTCTTGTTTTGTAGCTGAGAACAGTATTAGGGAGCTTCAGTACAGTTGTGTCAATTTCTTGAAGCTTCCAGGGTGAAACTGTGGCTTCCAACCCAGGCAGTCTGACTCCCATATGGAGCCTAACCATTTCACTACACTGCCTATATGTAGTTAGTCACATGTTTGACTTGTATCTCTATAGTTTCCTATAAAAGGTTATATTTATTTCTAAAGAGAAAATTTCACACACATTTTTAAAGTCCAGAAAAGCCTTCTCATGTTTCTCAACAGTTTCATACTGTGAGATAATGTCCCCCTGTTAGATCAAATTTGGTAGCTATTGTTCTGGCATACATTAATGAAAATTTGATATACATTGCTTTGTTTCTTGCGCATATGGCCAGAGCTTACATTAGTTCATTTTTTAGGTGATTGAATTATTTTTGTCAAAATTAAATTTATATTAGAATAATTCCAGAATGAGAAATCTGACACAGAAATTCTGCAATGATGCAAGATTATGCCTGACTGGAAAAGTTATGTTTTATATTACTTGCTAATGTTTTCTGATAAGGTTAAAGCAATCAGTTTTATTCTTCAACTACTGTTTTGTTTAAAGGGTATTTATCAAAAGTACTATGTTCTCCCTTATACTGTGAATTATGACTGGGAAAAAATTGCTACTCAGTCTCAAAAAATAATCTATCTCATTATAGGAACATCTATATGAAATTATAGTTCATTCTAGATCAACAGTGCTTTGATTTTGGTTCCAATATATGTCACATAAAATAATAAGAATTTGTCACATGAAAAAAATCAACTCTGTCTTATTCCAGGCACATTTCAAAGCCTAACTCCCCTTCACCAAGTTGAGTGCTGTATTTTATAGTGATTGACTCACAAGAGAAAGATCTGTGACTTCTATCTTGCTGCATGACCTTGGGGAGAATTGGCTTAAATGTATGAAATGATATTTCAGGCATTGACTCGGGCTAAATAAATGTGCTAAATTTGACACAGTGAGTGGGAACTATTTCTCACCACATGGAACCACTAATGAGCTTGGGAAGTAAACATGGTTAAATAGACATAGTTACCTTTTTGTTATAATAATTCTGAATTGGCCCATTAGCATGAATAGCATTTCAATGAACCTCACTTTTGTAGCTTTAGAACTGACCAAAAAACTCAAACCAAACAACAGCACAATAAACTATTTCTAGGTGAGAGATGTGTAATAGGTTGAATTGTGTTTCCTCAAAAGATGTAAGTCCTTACTCCTGGTACCTATGAATGTGACCTTATTTGGAAAAAGAGTCTTTGCAGATATAATCAAGTTAAGATGAGGTCATATTGGAGTAGGATGGGACATTAATAAAAAATGACTGGTATCTTATAAGAAGAGAAGAGAGAGACAGAGGTCCACAAGGGGAGAACATCATGTGACAACAGTGGCAGAGGTTGGAGTGATGCGGCTTTAAGCCTAGGAAAGCTAAGGATTGCCAGCCACCACCAGAAAGTAGGAAGAGGCAAGGAAGGGAGTCTCAGAGGGAGTGTGGCCCTGCTGACACATTGACTTGTGGCTTCGAGAACTATGAGGGAATAAACATCTGTGGTTTTAAGCCACCCAGTTTATGGTACTTTGTTACAGCAGCCTTAGGAAACTAACCTAGGTCAGAATGCAGATGAAGAGTCAGCAGTAGTGGTAAGTGCTCCATGGATTTGCTGTTTTTCATGTGGTTCCATTGTTCCTTCCTCTCCTCATGTTTTTATACATAGCAGGAAGCTGGGTTCTGTTTCCCCCTCCTTCACTTACCTTTACATCATTACTTAATGTCTCTGGGTCTCATTTGCCTCTTTAGTGAAGTGAGGATCTCGAACTCTTCTGAGTAATGATAATAACCAATATTTAATGGATTTTAACCTTATACCAGGGCCAGGACTCAATGTTTAACATGCATTCTTTCATTTACTCCTCACAAGAATCCTATGAGGAATGTGTTATTATTATTATATTATTATTATTATTCTCTACTTCAGAAATGAGTGAAATAATAACATTTCTCTGTGAATTCTCACCTTGCCTTGTCCCTTCAGAGACCTGAACGTGAGAGTCAGAGCTGTAATATTGTTAGTCTTTATGGTTCCTTGATGGAAAAGGTGATAATAGATACCTAACTTAATCTGGGTAGAACAGGGGTGAAGTCCATTGGAAAGGGATGTTACATCAACATGGTATGCTCACTCTGGCCATGTTGCAGTTTCTTCATGTGTAGAACACAGGATCTATATTTTAGTTTTTTAAAATTCTTTCTTCATTACACTTTTCCCTCTAATAAAGTGAAAAAAATTTAATATATTTAATATATTTTCCTTATTTTCTAGCTTGCTTGATAATTTCACTATTGGATCTCTTAAGTTAAGATATAATACAGGAATTTAACAATAGAGCTGCCATTACTAACATTCACTATGTGCTAGGCACAGCATTAGGTAGAGCAACCTATCAGATGGGTGATATTATTATTCCACATCTTACAGACCGAGGCTTAAGTAACATGCTCAAAATTACTAGCCTTTAAATCCTTGTCTATTTTGCCTCCAGAGCAAAGATGTATTTTTGTGTATCTTTGTTAGGGAAAGCCATTACCATAGTGACATGGACTAATTTATCATATTAATAATCAACTTGGAAACTAGGCATCTGGGCTCTAAGAGGATACTGGCCAAGATAGGTAAGTATGGGAAATCAGGAAACACCTGAAAAATGGTGCTGTATGTAAGTAGCCGAGGTTCGAGGATGGAGAACAGCATGAGGACCCCAGGTGTGTCAGTATGGAGATATCAAAGATGAACTTGGCTTCTTTCAGAATATTTTATCTAAAGTTCTTCTAGAGTTTGACTAATTTCCTTAATTACATAATTAAGGCCAAGGAAAAATTGGATGTTTCCTGCTTAACTTTTTGGTTGCTTACATTCTCTTATTCAAGAACATCGTAACAAACTTTATCCCTAACATAGACCTTTTAGTAAATGGTAGGTTACTATAACAGAAAAGATGCTATATCTGAAATCAAACTTCATGATAAATCCATTCCATGCTCCCTCCTGTTTCCTTGGAAGTCATAGACACTGTGTCACGTGCCTCTAATACTAAAAGTTCTTTAGAAATGCAGCAAGAAGTAGTGTTTGAGTAGGTCTTAGAGGCAAAACTGATCTTACCAGGCAATGTATGTTGGTTAAGTGAAATATGAAAGACTGTCTGTTCTATCTCAGCTGAGGATATTTGCCATAGAAAATGTTTGTTATGGCACAGTGGAGAGACTGAAGCTACTGGTTTCTTCTACCCAAACTTGCCTTGGTTAAATTTGTCTTCTGTCTTCCAGACCCTAGGGAACTGTCAGTCTTCTGAAGAACTGGGCCATATAGTGAAGGAAACAGGAAAAGAGTTTGAGGAGCTTAGCCAGTTGACTAGAGGGATTTAATGGGAAAACACACTTGGACAGTGAATAGACACTGGAAAATTTGACTGTCTAATTTGGATTTTCCCAGTATACCTGTCATGGGGAGGTGAAATATCTGTTGGACTGGGAATATGTGTGTGAGTATTTTGGTCACCAATCTGCTACAAATTGCCGTTGTGACTGGGAAACGGTGCTTTGTGGCCATGACTTTCTCCTTGTGTCAGAGCTGTGGGGTTGTACATTCCCTTTAACCTCTCCCAAATTCCTTTTCTACTTACTAGACCCTACGTGTCATATTGAGAGTGCATTTCACTGAGTGTTGGTTAGTCCTCGGGATGTTTACCATGACCTTGTCATGCCTGCCATCTTTGCTGCCTAAGACATTTTCAGGGGTAATATACAGGAAGTCTGAAGTGCGGATTATACCAGTTTTTCTCCGGAAACCACTGTCTAATGGATAATGATAATGGTGACAACCATTTATTCAACATTTATGATTGGCCAGATAACTCACCAGATATTCCACAGGAGAAGATTTTGCCCCTTGGGACATTTGGCAACGTTCTGGAGACATTGAGTTATCACAACAGGAGGGAGGAGTGTTACTGGCATCTAGTGGGCAGAGGCCAGGGATGCTGCGAAACATCCTACATGCACAGGACAGCCTCTCACAACAAAGAATTGTTTGGTCCACAGTGCTAGTAGTACTGAGATTGAGAAACCCTGCTTTACAGCCTCTCTGTTATTTAATAAATATACATCCTGATCATAGAAGATGTTATGCCCATCTTATAGCTGAGGTTCAAAAAGTTTAAGTAAATTCTTCAACGTCATACAGTTCATTAAAGACAAAGCCAGCATTCCATCTCAGTCTCTAAAGCCATTCCTCTTAAATTGAGGGATGGTACCCAAATACAAACCTTTTCCTTTTTACTACCTTGGAAAGTCTCCTTCCCTGTAGTTTCTACATTTTGAAGATGAAATTTTCTGTCCTTTAGCAGAAGTTTGTAGTAGTATATTTGGGTGGGGGTAGGCAGTGGGGAGAAAAGATAGGGGGTTTGGAGATTTTCAAAAAGTTGAGGTATTATGCTTAAATGTAATATTTTTGGCAAAAATCTGTAGTCATAAGCAGTGTGGGTGAAATACAAAATGTATATTTAGATTTTAGTGTTGCTCATACATATGCATTGTTTTTAGATTAAGAATGAGAGCTTTTAGTTTTTGCTTCTCTTTGTATCTTTCAAAAGCAATTTGATTTGCTCTTCCCTTGGGCATGATGGTGATTTGTAGAGCTTGCTGGCTGTTGAGAAATCGAAGAGTCTTTGTGGGTACTTAAGGATGAGAGTTTACTTCCACACTGGCAGTAAGGTAGATTTTGTGTTTTGGATTTAAAGCATAATAGCAGATACAGAGATACGAGCAAGGCCAAACTGCACTTTGGGGAGAGAAGTGCCCCACAAGGAAACTGTGTTTTATTTACATCTCTGGTCACTGATAAATCTCAATTTCAGGGTAAAGCTTGACAGATAAGTAAGGTTACTGGATGGTAGGAGGTGGGAAGAAGTTAATTTAAATTATTTTGTTCGGAAACTTACATTTTATGAGTGGGAAGTGTGGTTTAGGGAAATTTGACGCGACTCCCTCCTCTATAATATTAAAGTTTTGCCCAACTGCCTTTTGAATAGTGTATTTTGGGACGTGTACATTGAAAAATATAGACAGTTGCCCTTTGTAGGGTTATACTTGCCCCCAGAGTTTTACACTTACACAGAGAGTCGGGTTTTATTCCGGAGACCTGTGGCGGCAGCTTCAGTTGCTTTGCGTGATATCAGCACACAGAGCAAAGGCACCTCATTGATTTTTCCCAGTGTTCCTTCTGTCAATTGGTAGATTTAATAAAGAGAGAAAGGACAGGATGTGTAGCTAATACAGCCCAGGTAAGGCAGGCACCAACATAATATGCAAATAAAACACTGAAATTATCTGTAGAGGAGTTGAAAACAGCTTTTAATCAACATTCAATAAGTGAACATTTTAAGGGAGTAATACACAGAGATGTGCTCAGTGTGGCAGTCAAGTTAACCAAAAGAATGAATTCCAGCTTTTCAACATTAATTTCAAAGCATTAAGAGCACTGAGGTCTAACCCTTACTGTCTTATATTAACTGCAGTCACCTTTATTTTTACAGGGACAACTGATCATTGTAATTTATTTTTAAGTTAAAATAAAAGTTATTGTACTATTGAGAGTAGTTTTGGACACTCTGAAACAACAGTTCACAAAGAAAAGATGATAAGATCTTGAGGAAAAGATGAGATTTTTTTTTATATCATATCAAACCCTGATTTGAATTGCAATTGTTAATATGTGTTTCTTTTTCAACCTTTATGAAATGAAGCTATCCCTGTGTTTCTTCGACATGCCAATTCCCCAGAAGCCAACTTCAAGATCCATGGTTTCTGCAGAATTTAAATACAAGTAACAGTAATTACAGTATTGAAAAGCCCCCATAGCATTCAATCATATTTTATTTAAGGTAGGGAGAGATAAGTTAATTCATTTTCACAAGCAGTTGAAAGATTGTGCTGGGACTGACTTTCTTTAGAGACCATATGCCTATTTACCAGTAGAATAAACTCTGGTTGTCAGTTATGTGTGTAGGTTGGTGAGAATTTGGATATGTTATATGAGGGCAGTATTCTTGTAGGGAGAGAAGAGGATGGAAAGTAATGGAACTGACACTGAGGCTTCAGGCGTAGCACAGGGAGATGCTGTGGCATGTAAATGTCACAATGTCTCTGGGACCTAGACGGTATTGATTTCATTTTACAGCTGAGGAAAAAAGCCATAATATCTAGGAAGTATTTTTCTACTTTAGTCTTATCTGAAGCAAGAAATGGACATTTTTTTGTGAGGGGGCCATGTGGTAATTATTAGTTGACTTGAACACAAAATTCTAAGGATTTGGATCCTTAAATACAAAGATTTCTGCTAGTTAGGGTGTTTTTCTTTATTTGGGGGGAAAGGTTTCATACACCCATTGAAACCACTGCTTTAAATATTTCCCAATGGGCCTAAAGAGACATTGATTATAATGACAGGTTTTGGCACAATGGGTGATTATTTTCTAATAAATGGCCTTGTTTAATTTGTAAGGTAACCTTTCCTCCAACAGAAAATTACTTTAAAATGGAATCTGGTAGGCTAACTCAGTTCTGATTTTGCATTGTTATTTGGTACTGCAAGAGGTCACAACCCCCTTTTATTCAAAACTATTTTATCCAAAATGACAAAGGAACGTTTGTCAACTTAAAGCCAGAAGTCCAAATGTGATTTTTGCAGCTGATAACTCAGCTTCATCCCTATGTATTTTAATTATAAATAAATGTGCAACCCCCCGATTTAAAACAGGTTGCATTCAAAAGTTCATTTGGAATAGAGTTGTTTAGAGTTTGAAACATTTTTCCATAGAAACAATGTTAGGTTTCCAGGCCAACCCACAAAAGCCTACTTAAACCATATTGTACAATTTCTGCTCTAAATCATCATGGGGCCCACACAACATATATAATCATATTTCTATTGGGAAAATGCCTTTGGAGTTTAGCTGGGAATAGACTAGAACTTCACTGGAGTAGAACTGGGTATTTTAAAGTCCTCTTGCCATTTAGGCAATGAGAATCAGCACTTATTTTCCTAAAATGCTAGCTACAGTTTCCATGACCTGTAGTGAAGACTGTTGTAGTAGGATGAGGGCTAAGGTGGGGAACAGGGCATCTTCCAAGGGTGGATACATGATTCAACACACTTTGGGCTGCAAGCAACAGACTACTGCATTTGAATAATAGAGTTTATTCTATCACATAAGAAGTTGAAAACAGGCAGCTCCAGCAGTAGTTAACAGCTCAATGAAATCATGGTCCCAGGTTATTATTAGGGTCTTTGAAATCTTTATAACCTGATTATAAGATGTCCAGTAAAGGTATTAGAATTTTGTGCTCACATAACAATGCCCTAAAGGTGAAACAATCAGGAGTGGTCTCTTAATCTTATTAAATAGGAAAAAACTTCCCACAAGACCATCCCTCCAGCAGATTTCCCTTTACATATCATCGGCCAGAACTCTGACTCGCAGCCATGTGGTCAGATTGGTTTAAATCATTGGCCCCCCAAGAGTCAGATTGTTAGAAATGGCTTAGAGTCTAAGTTCTAGACAAATTATAGTTCCATCTTCTAGGGGTGAGCAGGTGTCCATCTTCTCTGAGCATGTTGCCAAGCTAATTTAGAGATCTGTGGACAAAAACCAAGGTGGAATATCTGTTGGGTGAATGTTATACATGTCTTCTACACTATCTGCCACCACACAGTGAGAACTGGGGCAAAGGCTAGGTCATAAAATCTGAGTTTCTATTTTAGCTTAAGTGTGTGTTCCTGAAAAAGTCATGTGGTTTCCCTTCCCATGCTCCAGTTTCCATAAAATAAGGAAATTGGATAGATTAGTTTATTCCTCAATTTTTTCACTCAACAAATGTTTATGGAGCACCTACTTTGTTACAAGCAGTATTTTAGACATGGAGGATAAAAAGTGAACCTTCAACAGTCCTTCCCAGATACTATATGTTTCTCTGTGATTCTGTGTGAGAAGCTGTGGCCCTGGTAAAACTATGGGGATTGGGGTAGGGGTGGTGTGGACAGGTAAGGCCTTCTGCTAGTGCCTCTAGGGGGAGTTTCTTGGTCTTGCCCAGTTTATTTCACTTACTGTCTTTTGAGAATCGAAGACATTGATCTGACCTTCCATTTGCCCTGCCCCCAGCTGTTTCTGACAGAGTTTCTGTCTTTCTGTGTTGCCCATTCTAGAACAACATACAATCTCACTGCATTTCTTAACACTTTTGCTCTGACCCCAAAATAAACAGATAACCTGACAGGTTTTTTTCTCAGTTTTTTTTTTTTTTTTTGGTTGTTGTTTGTTTGTTTTTAATATTGTTACCAACAGAGGAAGTAGATGGTGGTGGTTTTGGGGAGGGAGCTTTCTCCACCCTTTCCACTTTCTTTCCCTTAGACCTGTAGAGAAAGGTAGACGTGCATAAAGGTAATAATAATGTTTCCTTGAGTTCAGAATACTGAAGTAAGATCTACTTATATTTCTGAGAAATAACCAGTTTTGGTGAGGAGGAAAATGAGAAACGCGTACTGGAGGATATTCACTGGTGTCTGAGAACAGCTGCGGGAGTCCTGAGGAGTGAGATACCCTCCTATCTTCTCCCCGTTGTCTCAGACATGTCTGTTCCTGCCACAGGGAACTGCCTAGGACTGGCTGCAGCGTAGGACAGGATCAAGGGCTGCAGAAGGGAAGGGCTGTGAAGGCAGCATCAGAGAGTTCAGTGCCGTGAGGGAAGGGGAGGGAGATGGCAAAGAAATCCTTTGCTGGGATGAGAGGAGAGGTAACCTGAGTTTTTGGGCCTATCCTGTATATTGGTTTTCCAAGGTAAAGTATATATATGAAGTCAAATGCAGCAATAGGCTAAGGACTGGCTCATGATGAATATGTTCGTTTCTTAAGTAATGATAAAATAAACTCTGAAGCCCTATGATTTTAATTACTATGCTTTTTAAACCTTTTGGGATATGTAAACAATCTAGAATTATAATTTGTGTCATCTATCTACTTATCTATCTCAGGGGTCAGCATATACATTCATATTTACTATTGGCAAGACAGTAAATATTTTAGGCTTTGTGAGCCATATGGTTTGTGTTACCAGCACTCTGCCCTTGCAGCAGCAAAGTAGCCGTACACGATAGCTAAGCAACTTGGCTGTGTTCCAGTAATACTTTAGCTGTGGATAACTTCCTTGTGTTTCCTTCAGTTTCATGTAATTTTCACATGAAACTGAAAAATATTTCAAGAAATATTTTTCTTTTTTTGACTTTTCTTCAACCACTCAAAAATGTGAAAACCATTCTTACTCTGTGGATCGTGCTGAAACAGGCCTGTAGTTTGGGCTGTAGTTTGTGCACCCTGGGTCTATCTGACCATCATCTGTTTATTTGCTGGTCTACCTGTATGTCTTCCTTTTCCCCTCTTTCATCTGTGAGCGAGAATCTGATTCCACTAAATTCTATACAAGGAATTCTTTCTTATTCATATAGTCAACTGCTCTAAACACCTATAAAGGAAATAGAGAACTGATTGATTGGATTTCTAGTATCGATCCACTTCTGTATCCTGTGGTTGAACTTGTACAAGCTTTAAATATTATCATTATTATTTTAAAATACTACATTTGGCATTCTTATAGCCAATTTGGAATAATTCCTTTGTAAAAGCTCCTTGAGGAAGTATATTACATCTAATAATAAATTATCCTGGATCTTGTTAAGACTTGAAAACCACAGGTGCATGATAGTGTTAGGTAAATTTTTAGTTCCTGAATAGGGCACTTGTTTTTTTCTGAGTCAGACAGGCAAGACTTGGATAGCTGTATATTACTGTTTATGAGCCTTATCCTTTACTGCAAATCAAGTGTTTATTCCACTCCTGAACTTAATTAGCAGCTAAGAGCTTTGTGCTTTGTATTTTAAGGAAGCATGTGATTTGTTCATTAGTTCAAAAGCAGATTAATTATTATATCTTTAGTCACCATCTGTAAACACATCTATATTGGTGAGCTCTCTCCTGCTGAGTTACCTTGAAATGCCCTGTGGTGTTTTATTAGCTTTCAATTCTGTGTTTATTACAGTTGGCTGGAGATTTTTCAATTTAGTTTATTGGCCACAGAAAGTCCAATCCTTCTGTGGAAACTTCCAATTTCTGAGAGTGAGGGGTTTATTCGTGCTGGCTATCAATTTGCTCTAAACATTTTCCTCAAATCAAACTGTGCCTCTGTTTGAATTAAGGGTAGTAGTGGTTTGATTATAAGCTAAAGTTTTCAGTACCCTATGGAGCAATTGCGATTAAAATTAGTAATCTAAATACAAAAGTGTCTTCCTAGTCTAAATGAACCCCAAACAAAATTATTAAGTACATGAGGGCAAGATAATAAATGAATAGTTATTGATGCATAGGCATTTTAATATTATTTAATTTTGGTCTTAAAATAATCCTTTTAGGTTCCAAGTGACTCTTAGAGAATTTAAAGAATTTGCATGAGTCCAGTGGTAGAGCAGGGATAAGAATCAAAGTTGGTACAGCTTGTGAGTTTGTGTTCCTCTTCACCAGTGTCTAGGTTGCTGGAAAAAATACAGGACAGCCGGTTAAATTTGAATTTTACGTTATCAACAAATAATTGCTTAGTATAAGCATGTATCAAATATTGCATGACACACAGTTATACTTCAAAATTATTTGTTGTTTATTTGAAATTTAAATTTAACTGGGTATCCTATATTATTATTCTTACTTGCTAAACCTGGCAGCCCTAGTTGCATCCCTTTCTCCTCTCTCCTCTAGGCATTTAGGCTGTCCAGGGACCCTCCCACCCCTCCCCACTCCCCTTGTACTGCTGGCTTTGCTTTATTAACCCCATGCTTTGCTTATTTAATTTGAAGCTTACCTGCTCAGGATCATTAACTGAGGACCTTATTCTCTCTGATTTTCAAAGTGTCCAGTGACTAATCTGCTAGAGTAATCTGTATCAGACCTAATGGCTTTATGCATTATTTCTTTCAGTTTTCATATTTATTTAACATGACCTGCTGGAGTTAATGTTTTAATGCAGAGTAACTCCAGAGGCCAGAATTTCAGACCTAGTGCAAAGAAAATGAAGAGTTTTGAAACCATTCTTTAGTTATTCTGGTAGTATGTTTTCCCTCACAGAACCTGAGTTTGTGACTTTAACTATATTTTCAATGTCATCTAAAATTGGGTTATTACAGTTATTAGGGTTTTTTTTTTTGCTTTTGATTCTTGTGTACGTCACAAATTTTAAAGACAATTTTGGTGCATTTTTAAACAACTGTTATAAAAAACTGTTATAAAATACTTTATAAAAATTTAGTGGATAATTGAGATCTCTAATAATTCTTAAACTATATTTTCACTTTCAGTAAAAGGTAGTGCTTTTATGATATTATTTCTTGCACAATTAGAATACAATGGGAGAAGTTAGGGTTCTCAGTATTCAACCACTTAGCTATATATCAAGGTGGTAGCAGACCAGGAGCTTCTCACTTTACATTCTTTGCTGAAACTCTAGGAAACTTGTATCTTTACCAAAAAAAAATCTCAGCGACTGGGCTGGAAAACCACTGGGTATATGAGTAGGAATGTTTTCTTATCTAGTTACCATAAGGAATTTAATTGAGTCTCCAAACTCTTTTCAGACCACTAAGCAGGAATAGTGTGCTGTTAGCTATAATATGGATCATCTCATTTCATCTCTCTGCACCTTGGCTTTCTTAACTGTAAATAAAGTGAGGGTGGGATTGGATGATCACTGAGGTCATTATTACTTTGTTACTGGCTCCAACAGAGTTGTGAAGCCCAAGCCACATGAAGCTTTTTTAGAACTGCTTCTCAGGACACCGTTGGATAGCTGAGTGATTATAAGAGCCATCTCAACTATGTGCAGATCTCTTGAAATAGAAACAGCGGATCTGGAAAGGCTGTTCCCCAAGGTCTCTGCAGTCAGCAATGCGCTTAGATTTGACTACAGACAGGGCAGGGACGTTTATAGGGTTTGAATGGTATGTTTTACCTAAATGATAGGGTTTGGTAAGGTATCTTCTTAATGGGTCTTTGTGCAATGTCTCTATTCCTTGTAATTAATGGATCTAAATCTTGATTCTCTTCCCTTTTCCTTTTCTTCCTCTCCCTCTCTCTCCCTTCTTTTCTCCCTTCCTCCCTCATTCTCATTTCTTCCTTCCTTGCCATTCTAAAAGGATGAGAACAGGACCTTTAGAGGATAGTCTTTCAGAAATGATAAAGTTATGTTGCCTTATCCGTATTTCCAGAGTCCATTTCTCTCCATGTACTTTTTTTTTTTTTTTTTTTGGAGACAGAGTCTCGCTCTTTTGCCCTGGTTAGAGTGCCGTGGCATCCGCCTAGCTCACAGCAACCTCAAACTCCTGGGCTCAAGTGATCCTCCTGCCTCAGCCTCCTGAGTAGCTGGGACTACAGGCATGTGCCACCATGCCCGGCTAATTTTTCTATATATATTTTTAGCTGTCCATATAATTTCTTTCTAGTTTTAGTAGAGACAGGGTCTCTCTCTTGTTCAGGCTGGTCTCGAACTCCTGAGCTCAAACAATCTGCCCGCCTTGGCCTCCCAGAGTGCTAGAATTACAGGCATGAGCCACCACACCCGGCCTCCATGTACTTTTCAAAAAAGAGAAAACATAACACAAGCCCCTAATCCTTTCAAATATATTGAAGAGAATGATGTTGTCATTGGAGCAAAAAGATTGGGATTTGAGTGTCTTCTTATTGACTATTTGTATGACTACTGGAGAAGTTACTGAATACATTTCCTTATATCTAAAATGTGAATATAACCCTTTTTGAACTCTTAGGGTTTCCTTAACACTGAAATTTTATCAGAAAGCACTTTTAAAACTGATTATATACTATAGAAATTATTTCTTCATGTGCCTGAGTAGATTTGTTTTCTTTCTTCTGTCTGTAATCCCAGAGTTGTTATAGTATGTCTTTTTCTCATGATAGACTTTAAGTTCATTGACAGAAGGACCTTATTTTTTCATGTTTTTAACCCTAATTAATAGGTCTATAAAACCTATAAAATGAATAGGCATTTAGTTTTTATTTGTACTAGTGTGTGTGAAAGCATGTACAGATACATTTAGTTTTTATTTGACTTATGATTCTGTTCAGTTTTTAATACAATGTTAAAACATGAGGAAAGTGGAATATTTAACTTTGTTATATTTGACTAAATGCTTTATGTTTATCCATTTTTTCATAGTCAGTTATCTGTAACTTGTGAAGTCTTATAAGGCATTGGTTGTGGTGTTTACTCATTCATTCTTAATACATTAATTTATTCAATATATATTTACTTTCTCCATAAACTGTCCAATGAACTATGCTAGGCACAAACTAGGCATGGTGTCTGCCATCATGAAGCTCATAGTCAATGGAGGAGAAGGCAATAAAAAAAGTAAACAAATGAATATGTGATTGCAAATTGAGATAACATTAAGAACATCAGGTTTCAAGTGAATGACAATAACAGTGTCACCTACTCTAGATTATATATATTTAATTTCTTTGAGGAAGTGGCATTTAAGCTGAGAGATCCACTCTTGAGGATGATTAATTCTTGACTAGACCAAACCAAACCAAAACAAAACAATACAACTGATAAAGAGTGGATTAGACATTACAATGTTATATACAGATTGAGTATCCCTTATCCAAAATCCTTGGGACTAGAAGTGTTTCAGATTTGGCTATTTGCAGAACTACATACCAGTTGAACACCCTTAATCTGAAGATCTAAAATTCAAAATGCTCCAGTGAACATTTCCTTTTGAGCACTATGTTGGTGCTGAAGAAGTTTTGGATTTTGGAGCATTTTGGGTTTTGGATTTTCAGATTAATGATGCTCGACCTGTACAAAGGCTCTGAGGTGGGAAAGAGCCATGTGAGCCCAAGGAATTGAAAAGCAAACATGAGGATTAGTGGCATGAGGGGAGGCGATGCTGTTCATAGTGCCCAATTCCCCAAATGTTTTATTCTCTTACTAAATTACTTCTTTGCAGTTACTTTTCTTGGCGTTCCATTTTTCAACATCCTCATATGCCTCTTTTCTTGGTAACAGCTTTATTGAGATATAATTTACATACCATACAGTTCACCCATTTAAAGCATACAATTCAATGGTCGTTTAGTACATTCACAGAGTTGTGCACTCATCACGTCAATCAATTTTAGAACATTTTCACCACTGTTTTCTTTAGCTGTCACCCCTGAATCCCTCCATCCCCCAAGCCCTATGCAACTGCTAATCTACTTTTTCCCTTTATAGATTTATCTATTTTGGACTTTTCCTATACATGGAATCATACACTATGTGATCTTTTGTGTCATGCATCTTTTTAAAATTTTCTGTTGCATGTTCATGGGCTTCCTACTTTTGCTCTCAAGTCACTGCAGTTATGGGCTTTTTCTTGCCTTCAGTGTGCCAACTTGTTCCAGTGATGTTATTTCTTTTTTCCCCCCATACCATTAGCAACATCCAAATTTAGAACAGTGTCCACATTGCTGAATGCAGTAGTAAAATTCACACTGATGAATAGCTGTTTTTCTTGTTACTTATTATTGTTCAGTGTTTATAACACTTTACAGATCACCAATTGGTCTTTTGTCTGTTACTCAAATCTGGTCTCTTTCACCTAAAAGAGTCAGGAATCTCGAAAGAGACTTTGTAATGTAATAGACACATTACAAAGCTTCCATGCCCCTCTAAATAAGAGGAAAACCTGGAGAGTGTGCATTTTGATGTTTTGGATGGTATGTGTAAAGAACAAATACTTACCTAATCATTTTTTAAAAGTGACTCTCTGCTTAACAGTGATAATTCAGTGTTCAACACTTGTTAGTATGACCTTAATAAATATTGATTGATTGATTGATAGCTAATAGCATGATTTGGTTGCTGGTTAGATATTCACAGTCTGCTAAAAATCAGAATGTTATGGTTAAAGAACTAGTTAGCACTAGTAGCACTAATCAGAATTCCTTGCTTTCTGGGAAATTAGGAGGTTGGTTCTTTCCTAGCAAGGAAGAGGAATCAGTAAGTGATAATCTTCATTTATTTTTGATTAGACCATTTTTGAGGTGGAGTGGAGGTTAAGTGTGCACTATTACATATACTATATGTATCTAATATAAGGTTTGTATATTACCTTCTGAAGTAAATTGTAAAAAGCATCATTTGAAGGCCAAAGAGGAAGAGTAGATGCTTTTCCTGGGCCAAAGCTTTGGCCATTGTCATTAGTCCCCTCCCCTCCACTAAAGAAAGAAAGAAACTCTGATGTTATGAGCAAGGCAGGAGGGGGAAAATGAACCCCACCATTGTAAGACAGTGAGGGGCACAATCCTAGGAAGGACTTTAGACCTCTCCCCCTCAAACAAAGCAGGTCGTCAGGCAGTCATGCTCATTCTTCTTTGGTCTTTGCAATAGAAAATCTAAAAATTATGGTTGGAATATAGATAATTGGAGTCAAAATTTAAGACACCTCTTCTCCAATTTGTTTTAGGCAAAGAAGAGGCTGACATCAAGTATTTAAGAGCTATTTTAGCTAATGGCAACAGATAGATTATGGAGAATCACTGCTTGTTCTTTGGGCCAGGTGGTAATTACAGACTTAGAGAAATAAGAGTTGAATGTGTTCCATTCTCTAACACCTTCACACGCCTCTTTTTAAAATTCTCTGTTGCATGTTCATTTGCTTCCCTCCCTAAGCTCCCAAGTCACAGCAATTAAGGACTTTTTCTTGCCTTCAGTGTGCCAATGTGTCCCAGTGACGTTATTTATCTTTTCTTCAGACAATTAGTAGCTTCCAAAATCCACAATGATCTCCAAATTGCTAACTACGGAAGTAAAATAGAACTACTTTGAAGGTGTTTAGAAACTCTCATAAGATCGTAGTAGTATGAAGAACAATAGGTAAAATATTTTGTCATATCTGAATATATTCAAAAGTTGTGATTGAAATTTTTAGTCTACCTTTTGTGGGGTCAAAAAGCTACTTAGTATTACTTTCTGAATTAAGTGGAAGAAATGAATAATTTTCAAAAAAGACAACATGTTCCTTCAAGTAAGATTATTCAGAAAATGGCATAGAATCATTAAATGACCTTGGTTGAATTCTTTGGACCTGTGAGGCTTTAGTTTCATTATCTGTAAAATAAAAAGTTAGGCCTAAGTTGGTCTTTACCAAGATTATTGGTGCAAGGCTGACAATTATTAATAAGAACAACCTTTTCAAATGATATTGTTTCCTTATATCAGAATTTCAATGTGCTCTGCTCCCCTCCCCTGAAAAAAATGACTTTATTATTTGATTTTATTTTTGTATGGTACCCTAAGGTTAATGGTCTTTTAAAATAACTCTCAGAATTAAATCGACTGGCTATGAACTTTGGGCCCTGGCTTAACAGGGTCCTCTGGCCTCTAATGTAGATGAAACTGCTCACCATGGAAACAGTTGATACCAGTGGTCTGTTTGTCAAGGGAAGCAAATCTTGATTCAGACTTCTCCTCCCTACCCCCCACTCACCATCCGTAGGTTCTGTCACAAATCGCATTGGAAATTAATAACACAAAAACACAGACATATGAACTGGTTCAGAATGGAATAAATTCCACTGAACTTGCCTATGACATGTCAGTAAAAAACAGGATTAGTCACAGAAAATAGTGATTATAGTCTTTGGACATATCAGAACCTCATAATATATTTAGAGCTGTTCATTCCTCTTATCACTCTCTTAAGAAAAAAAAAATCCACTGAGCTTTTAGTTAAGCAGTGGTGATATTATAGATGACATGTGAGAAGACTTGTCAAATATCCATGACTTGAAACTAGAAACAGCATGACTTCTTGTCATTTTAGGGAGACTTAAGAGCTAAGTCTGGTGGCTTTGGCATCAGCTTATTTTTAGCAGTGTGTGATGTCTGTTTTTCCTGGTTATTATCCCTGGGCTCAATTCTTCAATTATAGGATGCACACGTTATTCAGCGGATATGAATATTTTCACTTAGCAAACTCTGTACGTGAACACCTTTTTAAATGACTTAATGGGCTCAGTTTTTGTTGTTAGTTTTGCGTTTAAAACGGCACTTGAGACGGATACCCAAAAGCACAAAATGGAAAAAATGATTATTGTAGAAAAAAGGGAAAGCAGCATGTTTCTGTAAATGCTTTCATGTCGCTTACTCAGAGAAAAACCATTTGACTATTGGAAGTTGCTATGGGAAGCATGCAACACTTCCATGCTGTTACATTTTATTTTCTTGTTTGCTAGCTTGCAGTTATTCTTAAAAAAGTCTATATCTGTATCTATATATCTCTGTGTATATATATATATATATATATATGTGTGTGTGTGTATATATATAAGTACACATATACACACACCTCTCTATCCATCCATCTATCCATCCACTTTTTTTCTTAATTGTCTGAGTGCCACTTGTTAGATAGGGCCACGAGAGTAAAACTGAGCTTTGATTATAATGTTCACCCACCACTTGGGAATGGTCCATTATAACCATTGTTTGACTAACTTCGTGGAAGTTTCCTGTAAATGTGCTGGTTCCTTGGCACCATAGTGTTCTCTGTGTTCATGCTGTTAGACTGCTTTAGAGTTCAAGTCTCCTTAGCAAGAGCCTTGGTATTTCAAAAGAGACTGAATTATCTTGTGGCCGTGTTAATACCAAGTGGACCTGCTTTATTCCTAATTCTGCTGGATAGCATATTATTTTTTATTAATGTCATGATCTATATTAATTAAGAAGTGTTAATTAAAGGACTGCCAGGAATAGAAATGAGCCTTTGGGTGACCATATAAATTCCTTTATAACTCTGATGAATCAAGACCAATAGAGCTAGTGGTTGATTTCCACCATTAGCAGTACTTATACCTGTCATCAGAATTCTTACGTAGTTTAGAGATTCTCATGCATGACTCTATTTGAAGGAGTAGAAATTGCATATGAATCTTTAAAGGCAGAAATTAGTTACCAGGACTGCATAAAAAGAAAAAAGAAGAGGATCAATTGTAAATTATCAAAGTAGTGGACAGTATCAGTCTTTCTTAAGTGCACAAAGTGTGATTCTGCATCAGCTCTATGTTTCTAGTTCTCCATGCTCATCCCTACCCTCACCCAAATAATATTTGACTGAAACCAGAAATATTCTTTTCTTTTTATTTGTTACCTTAGGGATTTCAGAGGAAATTCTTTTCATCCAGGGAAAAGAGAATCAGGCTAGTTTTGAGAAACTAAAAATAAAGCTATGCAAAATTGTTTTCAAAGTGGAATTCATTGGCATTTGTTTTTATGCATGACAATCCCTTAGAATGTAGCATTGAATCAAAATATGAGTCTGACTTCAATGATTTTTGTAGTCAGTTTAAGAATATTTACTAAATTTTCTTATATGGTTTATATCAAAACAGATCTAATTTAAATCCTTATAGCATAATAGTAATGGTAACATTAATAATGATAATGATAGCAGTAATATTTATTGAGTTTGTAACATGTGCCAGACTCAGTGTTAAACTATTTTACATCTATTTTCTCTTTAAGATCTCATAAGTACATTTTCAAGTGGATAGTATTAGCCTTGTTTAAAATGTAGTGAGGTGGAAAATGTCTTATCAGTTTGACAAAAATAAAAAATTATTTTAGGGAGGAAATTGTGTTTGTCTACAAGAATTTCTTTAGGAGGGTTCTCGGGAAACTATGAGCCCCTGATCTACCTGCATGACTCCCTCCCCGTCTCTCCTTGCAAAGACTCTTCTTGTCACTGGTACCAAGACATCAGAGTGAGAACTAGATTGCAAAGTAGTGGATGAAGGGTTTAGAGTTCCTGGGTTTATCTGAGATCAAGGGAGTGTGGAATAGAGACGAGAGGGGAAGAAACAAATGGAGCCAAAGGGCAAAATGGTGGGAAGCTTCAGGTAGAGTTTGTGTTTGTATGTGTGTATGTGTGTGCACACACATGTGCGCATGTAGAGTGGGTCTCTTAGCACAAGTGGATACAGTACTGGAGAGAGCCCAAGAAGCAGAATGTGTCAAGCTTCAACCTCTCCTGGTAGCAAAAGAGATACAGTTGCATTGGGCTTACACCAGCCAAAAAGATTAGAGACTCAAGTCTGTTTGTTTCGTTATGGATATCAGTTGGCAGGGAAATGCCCAGGGACATTGCTGCTCACATTATAGATTAAGAAATGGAGGATGAGTACTTGGCCTGAAGTCACTCACTTAGTCAGGAGTAAGGATGGGATGCAAATCTGGGTCTCTTTCAATTCAGAGTGCTTGATTCTCTTTGTTATACCTTACTGGTATTCTAGAATAATGACTTCTAGCGTGAGACATGGTAGCATCCCAACAAATGAATGTTACGGTTATGTCTGTGTTTACTAGCAATTCCAGTAATCTTCTATTTCTAAACTTGATAATGGGATGTGTTAAGAATTTTTTAAATGATGTATTTTAGAAAGCAAAAAGTATGCTTAAGAATATTAAATATTTAACTCTATTGGATATCATCATCATACCATTATAATCTGGACTTTTTATGACATATTATTTTATCCCCTGGCACCAAGCAATTATGGAACATATGATGCTTTACTTATAATCTATACATACTGTGTTTTGCTATTTTTTTTTCTGAGAGTTAAGGAGAAGTAAATTAGCAGATTTTACAAACTGTTTTTTAATGTATTGGATTGTACAAGACACCTGTAATAGACTGAATAATGGCATCCCATTAAATATCCACATTCTCATCCTTGGAACTTGTGAATATTACCTTATATGACCAAAAAGGATTTTGCAAATATGGTTAAGTTAAGGAACTCTAAGGAGATTATTCTGATTATTCTGTATTATCCAAGTGGGTCCTAAACACAATCACTGGATCTTTATAAGAGGGAGGGAAAGGGGTATTTAACACACACAGAATAGGAAAAAGTAATGTGACTGGAGGCAAAGATTGGAGTGACACAGCCACCAGAAGTTGGAAATTGCAGGGAATGGATTCTCCTCTAGCACCTCTAGAGGGAGAGTAGCCCTGCTGACACCTTGATTTTGGCACAGTGAAACTAATGTTTGACTTCTGGCATCCAGAACTGTGTGTGAGAGCATAAATTCTGTTGTTCTTCAGGCACCAAGTTTGTGGTCATTTGTTATAGCAGCCACAAGAAACTAATACAACACCATGGAGAAATCTAAGCCCTCCACTACCCTCAGTCCATGAAAAAAAGCAATGGCTGGATGTAGACTTTTGCCCCCAAAGCCAGGGCACTCATTGCTCAGGTAAAATTCACATCTTGCCAACATGAAATCTCCAACTGTCCAGGGGCTTTTCTACTCAGGAAAAGAGGCTCTGATGGGAAACTGGTAGCGGCAGGTCAGTCCCCTGGTTGGGAATTGTTGGTACAAGGGATGTGACCTTTATCCCATAGGTAAAGAAAGAATTGACAAAAGAAGAGACTAAACATTGTGGATTTTGTTGTATTTTTTAAAAATCAGAATATCAGTATACATGTTATTTTATAAAGTTTTCTCTTTGAGCCTATCATAATAAGAAAAGTAATAAAATATACTATTTTCCACAGAATTAAAAAAAAGTCACTTTTTGAGTAGGTCCAGACTTCATCCCATCTCTTATTATTTATTTTAATTGTTTTGCAATTTTTAAAATTTCAGAATATCATGGCGACACAAGTGTTTTGGTTACATAAATTGCTTTTGCACTGTTTGAGTCAAGGTTATAAGTGTACCTATCCCCCAGATAGTGTGCATTGTATCCATTAGGTGTGAATTTACCCAATAAACAAAATTAGGAAACTGTATCAATACTTTGTATTATGTGGGAGAAACTGTTATTATGTTTAGACAACTGATTATTTAAGATTTTATTTAGCTATGCAAATAAGTACATCTGTCTAATTATAAAAACTTAGAATTTTTTATAAGTTATTGCTTGGTGTGCAATATTTTGGAGAAATAAAATTATTTTATTTTTTATTTTTTCTTTCCAATACCAAAGATTTTAATCTACATGCCTATGCCATTGACTATACATATATACTATTCATTCTTTCAAGTTCTTTAGTAATAAAACATTAACTTAAAAACAAAGCAGTTCTGTTGACATAGCATTTTATTTGGAGGTCACTTATATTTTGAATGGGAAATCAAATTGTAAGGTTTTTTTTTTAATAGAGTGGCTATGATAGAATGTGACTTCCCTTCATAAAGCTAAAATTCTCAATGAGCAGCATTTTTCTGTAGAATAAACCAGCCACTATGAAAACAAGCATCCTCAGCTGGTGAGAAGTTGTGTGCCCTGATTAGCAAGGAAGCCACACTAGGCTTCAAGCATTTTAAAATTGAACTGAGGGACCTGCTGAAGCACAGCTTCTATTGTTCGGTAATGAGTATTTTGCAGAGTCCTTTCAAAAGTAAACTGTATTGTTCCCTTGCTAGTTTCAGTACATCTGAGTGAGGTGATTATGGTTCCTTAAAAAGCACTTTCAGGACTGCAGAAAAATTATCTACTTCAAAAAAAGATTTTTTCCCTATGTCTGGTGATAAATTTTAAAACCTTGAACATTTCACAAGCATCCTAGCAAGGGTTTTAAAATTATCTGAAAATCCTGCCTTTGATCCAAGGTGCATGGAGTTTAAAAACCCATCAGAGCCTACAGGCAGGGCTCGCTTCCTGAGCTGCTGCTTGAGCAAGAAATTTTGCATAGTAAATACTTTAAAACTTTGGTATTCAGAAAGGAATATTAAATCCAGGGGAGAACTAACATCTCCGAATAAACAGAGCACATTTTCATGATGCCAGGGTACTTGTATAGGTATTGACAGCCTAGTTTATCAAATAAAAATTTAAACTGCTGGGGCATTTGGAGTCCATTTGTATTTTTTGGATGGACTGTCTGTAGAGCTCAGAATAATGGGGGCATGTGGTGGGATTGGAGCTCATTTTTTTAACCTCTTTCCATTTCCTTAGTGACTTGTATCATTTCATTATTATCAAGTTGAGGCAATCGCAGTCTTGGTTCTGCTCTAAGATATTATTCATTGAAATGTCTGCTTTATACTCTTTAAATATCTTAGGGTAGGCGGAGTTTGGAATACATGGGGCAAATATTGGATAGGATCTGGAACATCCTATCGGTTCATTGAATTGTAATTTTCCCACACAAATCTTTGGGTTCTTAATTTATTGAATTGACCCTAGTCCTTTATTGTCACAGGACTTTTTTCCTGAATCCTAACTGAGTGAAAAGCCCTATCTGAAAAATTCTAACACCCCATCTGCTGTCCATGAAGGTGAGTTATCCTTCTCTCTTAGAGAGGTTGGAGCTAGGCTACAAAAAAACCAATACCTGTAAGTGTCTCCCCCACTTCCCTACCCCCATAAGCATATTTTAGGGGATATGGAAGGGATTAGAAGTGTCTTAATTTGGCCCAAAGAAGTAACTTAATTTGGCCCAATGAAACTCTACTGGTAAAATTATTATATAAGGTGCTTCCAAAACAATGAGAGGAGAGTAATCCTCTGGGGGACCCTTCACTTCTCCTGCTCATCCTTCCACACCCTCACAGGCAATTCTCATTCTTATCCCTGAGGTTCTTCTCCCTATTGAAAAAGTACATGTTTGAATATTAAATGTATTGGAGTCTTATACACTGCCACAACTTACTATAGAGACATCTGTTGTTACTGGGATGAGGTGAACATCACCACGTAGGACTTTGTTGTCCCTCCTTCATCATACAAGGGAGTTAGAGTTCTGTGAATTCCCTACCCGTTTCTCTGCTTTCAGCAGAAGGGACAACTGACTATAAAATTTCTGGGACAAGCTCATCTCAGGCCAATCTAGTAGCTTCCCAGCTTGCCCTCCCCCAGGTCCCTCATCTCTGGTGGCCAACAGGGTTGCAGACCGTTGCTTCCCTTGAAATGAAAGTCAGTTAAGCCCCCTCCCAGAGGGTCTGGCAGGTCAAGAGTGTTCTGTTTCATGTTCATATCTTCTAACTCCTCTCCCTGCTTTCAAGTGTGTGGAGTAAACCCATAGTAGTAAATGTTGTACCAAGCTGATGGGGCCTCTTCCCTTAAAATCTTCCATTGTAATAGCAGCATCCACAGATGCTCTCGATTTACTTGTTAGGTACGTTTAGTCCCTGGGGTGGGTGAGGGGAACCTTCAGTTCCACTTTTTGGATCCACAGGTTTTTAATTACTTTGGATTTAAAGTAACCTGGTTGACATACTTCCAAAACCCTATCCCCTGCCACTTCTTTACCCAAATGTAAGTAACATGATGGCAAAGATTCCCCCCCTTTTGTAAGTCCCTACACTATTGTTGAATGAATAAATGGCTACAGTAGCATATCTGCTTTTTGTAGCAGATACTAATAATAATTCTTTCTGAAACAAAAAAATTCCTCAAAGAAATCAGGAAATGGAGTTTTACTAGTTAATCCTTACTATTAACACAACTGACTACATTAAGACATTTTTGAAAAAGCTCAAAATGTATGATGCTTTTGGTCAGTCTGATTATGAAAATGGAATGGCATGTTTAATAAAAAGTTATATTTATTTGTCTATTTATCTTCAGGGTAATGGCAGAATCTGTTTAAATTACCAAGTCAGGATTTTAAGTATATAAATAAGATGAATTGCTGCTATAATTAGGTAGAAATTTAAAGCAACTTAGTTCATAAAAAGTGAATGTTCCTTTTATTTTGCCTATTAATTTGGTATATAGTATGGGCTGTGCATAACATACTCTTACAGTAAGCATTATACAAAAATTCTGTGCCATGTTGCAGATAACTTCATTAGAAGAAGGAAAAAAGCCTAAGTTGACATGGATCACCTGGTAGTGTCACAGTTATCGTTATTGCTGGCTCTATTTATGCAAAAAATAAAATCACCAAACCCCTCACACCTGGTTTTGATTTTAATGACTTTCAGACTCTTTAGTGGGAAGTAAATAAACAAATATTTAATAATAAAACCAGTGCTATTGAAAAATTTTGGAAATGAAAACATTTTCTGATTATGAATGATACATGTTTATTTGAGAAAACTGGGTAATTTAAAAAAAGGGTAAAGAAGATAAAATCACCTTAAATGCCAGCTCTCAGATGGAACCATTAACATTTTGATGTAATTTCTTCTCTCTGTTTATGAACAGTGAGGGCTTCTGAGCTGCTTGTTGTTCCTTATCCTTTGTTCCTAATTTCTGTGATTGGGACCAAATCAGAAACCTTGAGGGCATCTTGGGCTTCCCTTTTCACTCACCCCTTCATCTTTTGGCCCTGTTGGTTTTTGTCCTTGCATTATCCCTGTGCTCCAGCCCCACTCCTATTATCCTAGTTCAGTCTCCATCTCTTATTTGGAATCCTGCAGCAGCTTTCTGCCCAATCTTCCTGCCTCTGGTCATATCCTCCTCTGCTGTGTGCACCATTCTGAGACTGACAACATTTTTTTTCCTAACTGTTAACCCACTGATGTCATACTCTCATTGAAACCATTTCAGTGGCTCCCACTGCCCTCCTTTTTGTGATCTGCCATGATAACACCCCATCCTCTGCCTTGCTTTTCTCCTCCCTGTCTTCTCCTTAGCCAGCATCCAAGTCCTTGGACAGCACTTTCTAGACCATCCTCTTTCTTATGTGCACAGTGGTCACACATGGTGTTCCCTGTACATATGATACTTTTCTTCCAACCTTCTTGAAGTTTCAAACCTCCCTGAAGTCTCAACAATAAAGTAGAAAGGCCTTGTATTGTACGTTTATTACAAATATGTATTTTGAATGGCATCTTTCTGTTCCTCCTCCAGACCTTAGCTTGTCATAACCAACTCTGGGAACACTCCCTATCCACAAAGACCAAGTTTCACCTGTTTGTGTTTCCACAATTTATGACCAGCACTTACTCATTGTAGAATTTAGGTCAGTAAGTGATCCTGAATATTTATGTCAGATGAAAGTCCCTAAGAAGCATTATTTTAGGTAGATTTTATTGGAACAGTCAACAATATACATGGACTATCTATCATATTCCAGGCACTGATCTCTGGTTCCTATGAACTGGACAGACATCATCTTTGTTTTCATGGAAGTTTGTAGTCTGGTGGTGAGACAGACACTCAACAAGATGCAATGAATAAGCAAGATAATTTCACATGGAAATTAATTTGTGATGGGTTTGGCTGCAGTTGTATGATTTTAGGTGACTGAGCTGATGGGAGTATGCCATGTTGTACACAACAATGTGTTATCTAGGCATATGTCAATCATAATACTAAGTTAACAGCAACTGGTAGTGAGAGCTGTGCATATCTGTGGGGCTAACGGTTTTAGGGTTAAAACATTATTTGAATGAATAGAGGATGTTTAATTAAGATTTGAAGGAAACACGATAGCATTCAAATAATTGAATGACTATAAAAGAAGGAGATTCTGGGTCACCTCAGAAGACTGATTGAAATGAACCAATAAAGAAAAATTAGAGAGAGGTATATTTTAACTTGACATAGAGAATGTCTTCTAAACGTTTATAATTTACTCATCAGTAGAATAGTTGTGTCAAATCTTTGAAGGGATGTGTTCAGGTACAGGTTATCTGTTAGAGGAGAGTGGAGAATTTCCTCTAAAGGTGAGAAAAGTAGCCTAGATAGTTTCAAAGATTCCTGTTATGTTAAGTTTAGGGAGCTTGACCTTGGAGCAATAGAGGGTAGTATCCCGAGAGGAGATAATCCTAGTCAGTGCAGGAAAACCCCACAGAAGAGGTGGAAGGAACAAGATATGACATTTCTCTGGAGAAGGGGCACATAGCAAATGTAAAAAAGTTGATTAATGAGTGAAAGAGGCTTCATGCTGATTGGCTGAGAAAACAGGAAACAGGAAGAAGAGAAAGAGCTCAAGAAAGGGAAAGAGTCTTAATGAAGAAGTTGGATTCTATCGAATGATTTGGGAATGTTAAATGCAGTAATGCTCTGAATAAATGCAGCATCGATTAAAGGGATAAGCTTTGATTATAAGTTAATATATGGCTGAGATGTTGCAATGTCACTATTTCTTAGGTAAAGCTTTTAATCTGTTAATACCTTGAATGATATGTAAATTTATTTGCAATAGTATGCTTATCTTTCATTTTAGGCGTAATAATATGGCAAGTCTTCATTTTAAGTATTCTTGAGTTGTAGTTTGAGACATAAATTTATTTGGACTCAGGCTTGGCTTGGTCAGGAAAACAACAAAGGAGCATGTTTTTCTTCAGAGCGGCCATCATTGCCTTTTATGTTGTGGTTGACATTTTGGCAGCACAGGTATTAAGTTATGTGCCACCTAGAAGTAAACATAATTAGCTTAGGTTTCTCAGGCTTAAAAGAAAGGGACCTTGGCTTTTTAAGAGATTAAATAAACTTTAGTTGAATAACAATGGGTTGCAACACAATGCTTTTACTTTTATCCATGCCATATATTTAAGTTATACAGATTATTCTTGTGTTTATTTTTTCCTTCTAGCAAAAACAATTTAGTTCCAGTATTTTAAGTTATTAATTCATCCTAGGTTAAGTTTTCCAGTTCAGGAGGAAAAGTGTCAAAGTGGAAACCCCCCTTATTTTTAACATTTTCCGTCGAAGCAGAACAGTCATTTCCTAATCTTCTTGTAATGCCCTGGGGGCATTAGACAGACATTGCTATGCAAAAAAGAGAAAAATAGGAATTGCATCATGTTTGATAGAAGTATAAGTAATAAGGGAAACATATTAAATAACAAAAATGGATTTATATTTTTTCTTCAAATTTGTGTCGTTTAGCTAATAGGTTTATTACCTCTTATTGTTGGAGGGTTGACAAAGATTTGTAGAATGTTATTTTGTCTACTTAACAACTTATTTAAACACTGTTATTTCTAGATGAATCATTTCAGTTTTTGTCTGGAAGGTGACAGTATATTTATTATGGCTTATTTCATAAATACCCACTTGCAAATAGACCTCTTCACACCTGGGTGTGCCTCTTTGGAAACATGCAGAAGAAATCCTTCCAATGTGAATTACTTTTTGACTTTTCAGACTTAAGATGAAATTGCTTAAAATAAAAGGAAAAATAAAAATACACTGTTTCAGTGTACATTTGGAAGGTTACAAAAATTGGGTTAAATATTGATGTTTGCTTTTTGGTATTTTTGTCTTTTAATTGGCAAGTTAATAGGGATACTTCCTTGGGTGAGATCATTTTCTGTGAACTTGGGAGGAATCAGTTTGCCTGTTTGCCAGTGGACACATGGAAAATACATCATTGGAACCCATATGTTGTTTATTTTTTTATTATGAACTATTTCAGTAATCCGGAAAAATATGAATAATAAATGTAATAAATACTCATCTACTCATCATGTACTCGTGTCAGATCCCTCATTTTGTCTTATTTACCTCAGGACTTTTTTTTTGTAGACATAAAGCATTTAAAATATACTTGAGGCACTCTGTGTACAATTTACTCACTTGCCAGAGTTAGTCACTATCCTGAGTGTGGCATTTATCATTCCCATATATTGAATATTTATTCTTTTAACTGTAAAATATTTATCCATAAAACTCATGATATTATTTTGTATGTTTTTAGACTTTATACACATCATCTATTATACAAATAATTTTTTATTATTTCATTAATTTATCATAAGTATTGAGGAATATCCATGTAGATATATATAGCTTTAGGTCTTTTATATTAATTACTATATAATATTCTATTATATAAATTGCTACAATTTTCACATATCCATTCTCATGTTGGGTAAACATTTAGATTGTTTCCAATATTTCTGTTCTAAATAGTCTTGCTATGAACATTTTTGTGATTTTTTTTTCAAGAAGACATGTGGGAGAATTTCCCTAGGAGTAGAATTGCTGGGTTGCCTATTAGTTTTCTATTGCTGCAGAAAGAAATTACCCAAAATGTGCCAGCTTAAAACAACACACATTTATTATTAATATCTCCCAGTTCTGTGGGCATCTGACATGGTTCTCACTGAGCTAAAATCAAGGTGTCAGCAAGGCTGTGTTTCTTCTGGAAACTCTAGGGGGAGAATCCATGTCCTTGCCTGTTCCAGCTTCTAGAGCATGCTGGAATTCCCTGGGTGGTGGCCTCACTCCTACATCTTCAGAGCCAGCAATGCTGCGTCTCTCTTACTGTTGTTCATAGTCACATCTCCACTTGACTCTCTTTTTCTGCCTCCCTCTTCCACTTTTAAGAATCTTTATGATGGGCTGACTCAAATAATCCAGGATAATCTCCCAATTTTAAGGTCAATTTATTAGCAATCTTAATTCCACCTGCAACCTTAATTCCCCCTTGGCATGTAAGGTAACATATTCAGAGGTTGTGAGGAGTAGCTCATGAATATCTTTGAGGGGAAGTGTTATTGTGCCTACCATAAGTCATAGGGCATTATACATTGTCCACTTGAGTAGATAGTCTTAAATTGCTATTCTAAGTGGTATGTGTGCATTTACGCTCTCTCTGAAAGTGCAGAAGAATTTTAGTTGCTCCATATCCTTGCCAACACTAATAATGCTTTAAAATGTTACCCAATCTGATGGGTGTGATTTGGTATCTTACTGAGCATCTTTTCACATAATTACTGGCTGTTGAAGTTCCTTTTTTGTGTATTGCCTATTCCTTTCCTTTTCCTATTTCTAAATTGTTCTTTTTTACTTTGTTTTCTTACTCATTTATGGTTACTAATTCTTTGTTGTTTATTTGCATTGTAGTATTTTTCCCCAGTATGAATTATCTTTGCACTTTGTTAGGGTTTCTTATATTGCAGAAAAGTTTTAATTTTAAAATTGACAAATTCTGTCATTTCCTACTTTCAGTAAAAAAGATATCCCTCTTTATTCTTTAAAGAGCAACATTATACATTTAAATAATTTTCTTTGTATATAGATATATATATTTCTGGTGTTTTTGAGTTGAAGCAACACAAAAAAGTCTGATTTCTTGGATTGGCTCAGTTTATACAGGCTGCAACTTCATAATTTAAAGATTGTTGGGTTTATAAAATGTTATTGCTAGGAAGAATTTCAGAGATGATCTGGTCCGAAACTGAGGCCCAGAGGCAGAGAGTGGCAATTCAAGAAGTGCTTTTATTGATGGATTGAACTGCGTACACACTGCATTATATTACATTATGTGTATTGGCCAAGGGGCTCTGCCTTGCCTTGAAGAGTATGATTATGAAAATAATAACTAGACATCAGTTTTGTTAAGAATCATCTATTAGCTCTAAGGGTGCATATTTTCTTTTGTAAGGCTTCTGTCACAAACATAACTCTGCTGTGGAACAGGTTCCAAAAAGGAAACTTACTTTAGCAAAGTCCCACAACTTTTCTGTCTGGGTACCCATCCACATCACTACCTGTTCCACACCCTGCTCCTCCTTCTACTCACTAAACAGGTTTTATTTTCTCAATATCACTCAATTCTCAGATTCCTTAAGCTCAAGGATAAAATTAAGTGCATTTCTTATGCCCAAAATAAGTGTCTCAAGATTTTTTCACTATTTTTTTCTTAAGGGAGTGTTGCAGAGGAACTTAAGAGTGAGTGACAGTTGACAAAAGATGTGGTTGCCCAGCAACTGGCAATTTAAATAACTAGAAGCTGATATGATTTAACAACCTGATAAACAGCAAGGACTCTAATACAATCTAAAGGACTGCTACAGATGTTGCATTGAGCTATTTATATGTGTTGATCTGTCTCAGTCTATTTTAATACATGCATACATATATGCATATTTTTTCTTGCAGAACTGGAATATGGAAGCAAGGGCTGTGTCTTTTCCCCTGTGTGACATTAATAGAAGTTGTCTGCAATAAAATGAATTGTTTTAGTTCCCTTGTTTTTATACAGATTCTCAGTTTCAAAAGAGGCTTTTTCACTCAGAGGGAATAAATGTCCTGTGGATTGAGTGCTGAGTTTGTTTTGAGTTCTGACACTATATTTATGTACACAGTAATTGCTACATTATTTTTGAAGGTTTTATCATTTGAAGCTTTTTTCCAGTTTTTGAGATGGAGTTGCAGTTGTTCTTGATTCTTCACAGGAATAATGAAGTATAATAGGATTGGCTCTGAGTGAGTTATCTTAATTGATAAGCCTGTTTTACTAACGGTATCATTAACAGGCTTGATCCCCTCATGAGCCAGTTGGCTTCCTGGAGCAGGTGATCTTCTGTCTTTGCAGGCTCCTTGACCCTTAGTGAACATCTTTCACATGGTTTTTGAAAAAGACCATGGAAAAGCTGCAACCCATATTGTACTATAATAATAATATAGTAATCCAAAGAATGCCGCCTCCTGGCAGGAGGTTAGCATGATTATTTTGTATGTAAATAACTCATATTTGAGGCTAGTGAGGTGGCTCACTCATGTAATCCTAGCACTCTGGGAGGCTGAGATGGAAGAATTTCTTGAGGTCAGGAGTTCAAGACCAGCCTGAGCAAGAGCGAGACCCCCATCTCTACTAAAAATAGAAAAAATTAGCCAGGCCTGATGGTGCGCACCTGTGTCCCAGCTACTCGGGAGGTTGAGGCAGGAGGATGGCTTGAGCCCAGGAGTTTGAGGTTGCTGTGAGCTAGGCTGACGCTGAGGCACTCTAACCCCGGGTGACAGGGCAAGTCTCTGTTTCAAGAAAACAAAAAATTAAAAAAAAAAAAGTTCATATTTGAGAAGCAGTCTGTATGAAATTCTACCATCTCTGTGGGAACAGAGTGTGCTACATAAAACAAACTACTGACATCCTGTTGCTAGCATAAAATTTGAGATAATTTTGAGGATACTTTTTACATTGAAAATATTTTATGATATGGGGAATACAAAAATAGATCATTTTTAATCACAAATAGTTGAAAGACAGCAACACAGTTTTAAAATTATTTCTTGAAATTATTGATAATTCATTGAGGTAGGACTTGGTGAACTTCCAGGAAAGGAGGACATTGCTGTTAACCATTACTAAAATTCAATATACTAAAGCTGTGTGCCCACTCTTCCTTGGTACCTTCCCCTTCTACCTCTAAACACAATGAAAACTCCCCTTCTTCAAATTCCTATAGCACTTGTGCTGTTCCTTTTTTTTTTTTTTTTTTTAAGGAAATGATAGTCATCAGGGCTGCAGGGGTTCATAATTCCAGGGGTAGTTTGCAGCATAGAGGCCCCGAATGTCATAACGATACCTCACATTTATTGAGCACTATGCTTAGTATTTTAAATAAATTGTCACTCATCCCTAGTGATCCTGCAAGTAGCTATTAGAGCAAGCAACTTATAGGAGAGGAAACTGAAGGTCAGAGTGGCAAATAATTTGCCTGTGAAAATACAACAGTTGGAATTTGCCTTAAAGTCAATCAGGCTCCAAAGTCCGTGTATTTACTGTGTTACTTTCTCTATATGTTTTGGTTCTTAATTGCTCACATGTGTATGTTGTTTCTCCAGTGGTTCTCATACTTTAGCTCAGCTAAGAATCACTGTGGAAATTTGTTAAAACTGCTGTTTCTGGGCCCTTGTCCCAAAGATTCGGATTTAGGAGGTCTCAGATAAGTGTTGAGTGTCTAAATCTGCATTTTCAGGGGGGTTCTTGGACCACACTCTGAAAAGTCACTGGTGTGAAATCTGTGAGGCAGAAGCTATCTCAGGCTTGTACTGAACATTCACAGCAGGCACTCAGTAAGTACATGTTATTTTATAAATTCAAGCATGGTTAAAACTGTTGCCCCTGTGCTAAATAGAGCCCACAACGTTCCATGGCATGAACCTGGTTGTTCTTAACTTGAATATCAATATAAAGTTTATGCAAATTAGAAAAGTCAATACTAATTGGTAGGGTGAAGTTCAAAGAACAAGATATCTGATACAGTGATTCACTTTTTACATATTAGCATATTCCGGAAATTTAGATGTATCCTAAATTAGGTGTACTGGTGTGTGTTTACAAGGAAGCTTCTGTAGAAAAAGGAAAAGTATAGGCTAGAAAAGGACCAGAGAGGGATGGAATTGAGATAAATCTTAGGTATAAAATAGAGTTCTTTGGGAGGGGATGGGAAAGAGGTAAAGATGGGAGATGTGGGGTTGGTTCAACTCATTAGTGAAGGTAGGTTCTTTGGAAAGGGGTCAAAGGAGGAATGGCCTATTCAATTGGAAGAAATCCTGGAGAAACCTAGTGGAAAAGCAGGCCATAGATGGGGGCATGAGGAGTAAACAGAATCAGTGACAACATAGGTCTTGCCTGGGGAAGAGTCTCATGTACGTTACCTCTTTGGGCAGTGGCCCTGGTGGCTCAGGGCTCATCCTGGTTTCCTTCTTCATTGTGTGGGTATTCTGCTGTTATCATTTCTTCACCTGAGGGGCATATCTGTCCATGCCTGCAGATATATCTTGGCTGGCTTCAAATTGGATGGACCACTTGCAATACATAGAGCAGCAAGTAAAATGACCCATGAAATCCTGCCCCAAATAGAAAAAGGGGCCTATTGAAATTCCCAAGCCAAAATGATAAAACCATAGAAAAGTTCTTTATAGAAGGATCTATGCAGTACTAGGGGAATACACTTCATGTTTCTCTTCAAATTTCTACAAAATGATAGTTGTACCTAACTTACTGGTTTTTTTTTTCTTCCCATTGTAATGTTTTCCTTTCTATCAATGCCCAAGTGATGTTTAAATATGAGTAACATCAGTGAAAGATTAAAGTAAACATAGTATATTTGCAAGCAAGAGATAGCTCAGTATATTTCCTTAGAGTACATGTTTGCCTTCTAAAAGAAAGAAAGAAAGAATGGAAAAAAGCTTTAGTGATTCGATCCCTGTTGTAACCCTAGTGGAGTGAGAAAGATTAATAGCTGTGCTGCAGGACTTTGTTCCACAGTGAGAGGCACTGTGTGTCACTGTTTTCTCTTGGGATAGAATTTGGCTTGAAGTAAAACACAATTCCTACAATAATAATGATAATAATAGCTAACATTTTTGAGTACCTTCTCCTTACTGATGATTACATTTATTTCTTGCAAGCCTTACAATGACCTGGTAAGTTAAATAATTCATGTTTAAGCAACTGAGGCTCAGAGAGGTTAATTGACTTCCAGACCACCCAGCTAGTGAGACATTTTACAAGGGCACTTTGCTGAATGTGAGCATTATCAGATCTTCAAGAGGTAAGTTGCAGCATTAAAGAAATCACAGAATTTTTTTTTTAATGTACACAATATTGAAGCTTGAAAAAGAGAACCATGTGACTCTAAATTACAATGATGGATAAAGGTCTTTTGTATTTGGCTAGCTGATCGTAACCGGTGCCTCCACACCGGTGAGGTAGTAGACCAGGGGAGCCAAGTTCTTTTAAGCATGCTTGGTCGGGCAGTTTGCTGCAGGGAAGGTTACAGCGTGTGAGTTCTAAAGCCCTCCTGCTGCACAGGTATCAGAGGTTGTCTGTTACAAGTTCCTTCACTTCGACTATTACTTCCTTTTCACAATTCTATTTTGGACTTCTGTGCCATGTGTATTTACAGGTAGACAAAGCTTTTTTTTTTTTTTAACAATGCCTTTGCTGGGACTGAAAAGGAGCCTTATATATCCTGCAGTTTCTGGGCATTGTGAGTCTCGTTTTAAAGTCAAATTGGTGATAATGGTGACTATGACTCCCTATTGTCCAAGGAGGGAAGTTGCAGATAGGGCCCTTCAAAGATGATCCAATAAAAGTCAAGGGAATAAGGTTTTTTGATGAAATGGTCTTTGTGACATAGAGGCTGTTAAAGATATGACTTGGATACTGGATACCCCGGGACTGAGCCCAGTGTTTTAAAAATGAAAGCTTACTACGAAAAGGTCTATTTTTATTAGTGCAGGTACTGTAGTTGGCAGGATTTCTTCTTATGAAATGCCATATCCAGCAGACCATTCCTAATTATGTTATGTATTTTTAGATGTTACCATTGAGTTATATTTATAGGATAGACTACTGAATCCTATCTTAAATATGCAAAATATATGCATAACTAACCTCCCAAGCTGCGTTCCCTGCTCTATATTACACCCGACATTGTAGCCTGTGCTTAAATGGTTCTCCTAAAAGTGTTAGAAGGAAGCTTAAGCACAGAGTGTGTGTGAGATGTGTGGCCCTCTGGGCGACACTTTCTGCTCTTAGCTATACTCTGAGGGTGTAGTCTGGCAATGCAAGAGGGGAGTGAAACCAATAATCTTGCATGGATAACTTCCCAGAGAACAGAATGAACCAAAAAGAGTTAATGTGCCAGTCTTTGCCATTGTGTTTGGTGATTCAGAGCACCAGGAGTATGTTATGGTATTAGGGAAGGTTAAATCACCAACTGCATCACTGCTGTGGCTCTTGCCTGTGCCCATCAGTTTCCCAGTCCCCAGAGTCCCCAGAGCCCCCAGAGTCCCAGATTCCTCCACCATCCTAATCCTTAGGACAACGTAAGTATTGTCAGGAATGTTATGAGCACAGTTCTGTGTCTCCTACTAAAGTTGAGGGGTAAGAAGTATCCTTACATCTCTGCATTCCATGTTCCCATATCTTGATGAATAGTTGTTCGATTATTTTGAGGCAAACTTGAGTTTGTAGAGCTTGTCTAATAAAAGAATGGATTTCCCTGGGGAAAAAAAAGGTGAGACTTACAAATAAGAAAGTGAGAAAGCTGAACCCTTCCCATGATCTGAGAAATCACCTCAAATGAAAAGCCTACAAAATGATCCTGTCTTGGACAACATGGGCAAATTTTGAGGGGGGTGGTATCTGATGTCTCCTCCAATCTATGAAGGTACCTATCCCATATGAGTCTGCTTTTCCTACTTGGTGGCCCAAACTCTAGAATTTTTTTTTCTCTTACTGTGATCCAAATCAAAAGACTGTGCTTTGGTGCTTCAGAATTATGTACTTAACAAATTGGACAAATGATTCTGCCCCGGCTTCCCATCTGTTCCCTCATTCATCAAGAATTTATTGTGCACCTGCCATGAACCAGGTACTGTGCTAGGTGTGGGGGTTACAGAGATGAATATAGTGTTATCCCTGAACTGAAGAACATAGTCTCATGGTGGATAGAAGCACCCCACTGACTTAAGAGGTATTATTATTGTTTGACATAAGAGGTGTTACAGTATGGTGCAAGACACAATGGGAACGTAGATGAGGAAGCTGTCCTTTTACTTGGAGTGGTTGGTTAAGAATCCTCATTTGAACATGGCCTTAAAGAGTTCAAAGTGGGAGGTGGGGAAGAAGTAATAGTATCCTTTGCAGAGGAAGGCACAAAAACATGGGAATATGCATGTGAATGATAATGTACAGGAATAATCAGGATTAATAGTCAGCTGATGTGCTTTAGTACAGCCACATCAGTGCTCATCCAATAGCTGTTCATTCTGGTCAGCTGGTACCTGTGCCTCAGTAGTAGTTAATAATGTTGAACATTACTCTAGGAGTAATGACAGATTGCCTGAAACCATAGAGATTATGTGTCAGGAAAAGAAGAAAAGGGAAAAAGTGGAGTGGAAGGAGATTCAAGTTATTATAAAGGAACTCGAATGCCAGACAAGGAGCTGGTGTGTCACCAAATTGTATTTACTGACTCATTCATTCATTTATACATTCCCTGAAGGCAGGAATACCAGATAGAAGACAGATCAATAATCCAATTAGGTACAAACAATTAATTGAGCCAAGGCAATATTAATTGAAATGGAAAGGAGGAGTGTTCTGACTTTGGTGACTGTCTATGGGAAATGCAAGAAACAGAGAAATGAAATAGCATCTGAGGTTTCCATAATAGATAACAGAGTGTCTTGTATGTACTCAGTAAAGGTTGTTGAATTGAATAGAATGTTCAGAACAATTTTTTAGTGCTTTTCTCCGAAGTTGAAATTGTGGCAGAATTTCAGGTTCTGAGGCATAAGAGATGAATCTCTTGGTGCTCAGTGCACTGTCACAGTCGGCTTTTACCACCAATAAACTATCTGTTAGTGGATTTGATAAATGGAGTCAGCTTATGAAGCATACTCTATAGAGGAATAAGGCTAATGGCTCCATATGAGAAGAGAAGGACCTGCAAATGAGTGTCATGGCTTTGTAGACTGAACTGTATATTATGATTTGTCCTAAGTCTGGGAAAGATATATTAGAGTCACATAGACAAGACTTTTGTTACACAGTCTACAAAAGCATTCTACTTTCTTAGTAGCACACTGTTCAAAATAATACCAATTGCCCAAAATGGGGGAAAAAAAGAAAACTGTAATAAGAAGCTCAGAATATAGTTTAAAACCAAAAGGAATATTGTGATATTCAGGGTATATGAAGTCTAAGTCAAATTTGAAAGCTTCTGCTGAGAGATGACTTGTAGACATTTATTCCAACTTTTTGATTCATTTTACCATATTGTGTTACTGAGTTCAGTCTATTCTATGGCTTACTGAAGGATACAGGTCATTTAGTAAAGAAGACCTGTATCTCAATGAGCTATTGTTGAACTTGTGATGACTGGGTAGGCAGGGCCTTGATAGTCACGCAGCTCTACTCAAATGGCCTGTAATTCCTTGTGATGCAACAAAGACAGGTATGTGCTAAGAGTCAGAAGACTAACCCTACATTTACCACCCACGTCTGTGAACAAATCCATGAAACCTCTATGCCTCAGACTCCTCATCTGTAAAATGGGGATAGTGTTAAGAACAGTGTACTCCAAAGGGCCATTGTGAAGATCAGAGAAGATATTGCGTGTGCAAACTCTTTGTGACCCATAAAGCTCTGCTGATTTGTGATGTTATTGCTATTGAACAGGCCATGGTTAAAGGACCTATGGAAAGACCATTGCAGATGAGGTTAGTGACAGTAATGGGCTGGGACAATGCAATGTTTTTGTGCCTTCTCTCTCACTGGCTGTGTGGGCAAGCTAAGACACTGCAAGATGTTACTGCCTTGGGTTGTTGCCCTGTGCTATATCCCAGGGTATTATAGCAATAACTTACTTGCAGGAAGCTGATCAACTTGTAGTCAAAGATGATCTTTTTGAAGCAAAGATCCTTAGTCTTTTATTAAGGATCGAAGTAGTTCAGAGAACATAGTTAAGAACCAAAATAACCATTCCTCTATCTCAAGAGATGAAGGATTCATTGCAGCAGGTTTGCTTTTGTTGCACTTGTGTTTGTCTCTTTAAATGTGCACCTATATATATTTCTTTACAACATGGGCAAACTCATGTTCAAATTAATTGAAACTGTTAATTGAAAGCAGATATATTTCTATTATATGCTTTAATGATTGGTACTTACAAACAATCAGCATTATTTTTCTGGTTTTTTTGTTTTTGGGTTATCTACCCTCTTGAAGGCCAGTTTCCTATTATTTCTAATTCAGGCTTATCGTAAGAATGACTAATATATGAGGGGAAAAACTTCCTCATTCTAAACAGTCTATTTCTCTTTAACCTTTTGAATAAAGAAGTGTGGGAAGATTTGAGAAAAAAATGGCCCATTCCCATTGACAAATGTTGAATACTAACCCCCCTTTCTTTTCCAAGCAGCTAAAAATGGTATTAGTTTATGTAAAATTCTGTATGGATTTTGTCCCTTAGAACTGTAGATCAGGCCACTAATCTGCTGATTTTGTGGCCATGAATAGAGGGAAGCATGTATAGCCTATGATACATCCATACACATAATGAGCATGTACATATAGCAGATCAATACCCCTGAAACATTTTAGAACTCTTTAAATGACCATATTCCAGTTGTGCAGCTGTAGTTGTCATGGTAACTTTGGTTTAATGTGGCTTATTGGAAATGGAAATGCAGTAAATGGAAACTAGTACATATAACATAGAAATGCCTATTTTCTTTATAACAGTGTTTAGATAACAATGCTTTCATATTGTTAAAAGTATATGTCATGATTAGACAGTTCTTAAGAGTGTTGAATGGCAAAGAGAATTGTTTAAATTTCAAAAAAATGATACTTGGAAATCAAATTTATATATCCATCCTAGATTCACTTTGTAACTCAAGTTTTGAGCTAGGTAGTCAAAACCCAATAATTATATATCTAGCCACAAATCAGCATGTTATAGACAGTCTTTATATGTGTTGTTTGTGGAAATAAGTGGCAGGAATTACCACTGTTGAACTGTTGGAGATTGTTGATTAAATTTGAGTTGTATTTGTACATATACAAGTATCAGTATATGTACAAAGTGACCTTAAAAACAGTATTTTTAAAAACACACACTAACTTGCTCTTGATGGAAGGCATCTTTCAGAGCTGCTGCACTTACGTTCTCTAAATGTTTCTTGTCCCTTGCTGTTTGTTATTCTTAATTCAAAATCAAACTGTGTCACTGAGAATCAAGAATGTATCAAGAGCATTTATGAAATGCTTCAAACTAGAACATAAAAAATAAAAATGACAAAAATCTTGGAGCTCACATTTATTAATCTAAGATAGTCTATAAGTTCAAATTCCAGTAAATTTAATTTTTATGTTACTTTATTTATTTTTAATTATGAAGCACATGACATCTCTATTTTCTTACCCATCAGGTGGGATAGGGTGGGATGAGAGAGTTCCAAGTTAGCTATTAGCATGGTTCTTGTGAAAATAATATCAAATATGATGATATGCTTAAAAGCACTTTGTAACTATAAAGAACTATGCAAATGATGTTATTATAATAAATATGATGCTGACAATTTTTTATTTAAAGTCAATGTCAGAATGTCCATTTTCTGATATAAAAATTAAATAGTTTTTGCTCTTTGTTTTTCATCTTCATTTTGTAGAGATGTTACTTTCTCATTGACTTGGAAATTAAGATTGTTTTGATAATGCTAATAAAATAAGTTTTAAAGAAGATTTGTAAAAATGTACATTTTTATTGCTGCTAAATCTTAATACTTACTGAGCACTAAAGATGTAATGAGAAATAGCCTGCTAGACCTGATGCCTCTACTTAGCTACTTTAATAACTAAATAGCACATTTCTATTTAGAGACCATTTGAAATATTATAGGTATTCTTGGTGATATTATAAAGTTCTTCAAAGAAAATATGTATTTATATCCAGCTTTATACATTTGGGCAAAAATAGTAATGACACTTTCAAAATACTGATGGGGAAGCAAGTCACAATAAATATGTTGGATTCTCAAGATAAAGGGATGTATAATTCTGAGAGTTACAGCATCTGTCTATAAAAATAGTGCAGTTGTGATATACTATTTTGGTAAAGTTATACTCATTAAGTGTAACTTTAAAAGCTTCTTCTTTTATTTTTAAGTTTGACGTTCCAGTAAATTGTTAGGAAAAGGTTCTTCCAATTGTTTTTCCTCTAAGTGTCTAGAAGTGGGAGTACATTCAAATGAAAGCCAGAAAGTCCCTTAAATTCCTTTCAAGAAGTCTATCCGGTTAGTCCAACTCCTAGAAAGACAGTGGCTGTTATTGTTTTCGGCTGGAACAAGATTGCAAAAGACTTCAAGAAGAAATAGCAATTGTAATGGGAGTTTTCTGTCACTCTTACAGTTTATGGCCTATTTGTTCCTTTTTATAGTGCATTAAACACTTTTTTTTTTTTCTGCCAGGAGGTCCCATCAGTAGAAGGAAGTCTTTGACAATGATAGTTTAAAACGCTGTGGTAGTGAGATACTTATATCCAAAATCCAAAAAAAGATTTTTAATTTCTATAATAATGAAAATAGCAAATTGTAGTGAATAATAAATAGTAAACTAACTGTAATTACGTGAATTGCTTTCTCACAGATTCCTTCTACACCTATTATTTTATTTCGGTGTTCACGATATTCCTGTGCTATAAGCAAGACTGCTAAGTTTGCTTTCTTATAGATGAAGACTTAGAGACATGGGAAGTTGATGTAACAGCCTCAAAGACCCTCGGTGTCAAGTTGTAGCTGAGCTAAGACTCGAGGCCAATTCTCTGTTTCTTTTCTGGTGTGACTTGACATAGCTTGTATGTCACACATTGCATATTTCTTATGTTCTAGGTTTCTCCTCTGCCAGACCCTCTGGGACCACCATCGCCAGCTGAACGAACGAAGGCCGTGAATCCTCATCCTAGTCTCTCAGTCCCTCTGGTTCCCATGATGAGCTCACCAGTGCAGCCCGGTCAGTCTGGTTGTTTCTTAAGCCATTATTAGACTTTATGTGAAAGATAGTGCTTTGTGGTGCTTCAAACCAAGCAATTTAAGTAATGAAGGAACTTTTTTCCTGACGAAAATCGATTAATATTATAATAAATTTTGAATTTTGCATTCTGTAGCTAATTCTGTAATCCTTAACCTATTTTGCTTCCTGGGCAACTAATTTCATTTGCATTGTAGTCTGAGCACCAGGCTTTAATTCTTCTGTTTCTAATGTAACATTCAGATTGAATTTTATGAAGTTATGAATATTAAGTATTACATAGGAATCTAATACAGACCCTTAGTCTTTCTGACCTAAAAGGTGTCTGTATGCTTCTAAATTATGCCGTGGGGCTTTGGAAGTCAGCTTGTGACTCCGCCTCCATCTCTTTGATACACCGGAAGGACATTTTTCCTCCCCACCCTTCTTTGCTGCCACTCCTGTTTCCTATATACATATTTAATTATAATCTCAGCACCTGCTTCCTCCGAGTCCTGAGAGATATGTGTGGATCATGTACTGCTGTGATCAGCACAACCAACACCCATTCCTCCAGGAACAGGGTGTCACTTTTGGAACAAACACAATCCACGTTTTGGGAATGATGGAGTGGGGTCAGATACCACATGCTAATAACAGACAAATTTTAAAAGAATTTTCTGCTTGGATCATTATGGGAACCTTTATTTCTATATATTCTTCAGCATATTGGTATCTTTGAGATATTCAACTCTCTAAGTTGAAGTTATATAGTGCTATATTCAGGGATCACAAGGGGAAAACTTTTGTCAAGATTTTCAGTCCTTGAATTGCCACACCCAGATTAGCTGCTCAGGAATTCACTGTCTAAGTAACTTTTCTCCACATCCCCAGTAGGCTGCCAACTTGTATGCTGAATTTGGAACTGGGAATTATTGGAAAGTATAGCTGTGACTGTTAATTCTAAATGATATAGTAAAGAAATCCCAGAGTCTTTAGTTACAACCATGGTTTATAATTGGCATCGTGTCATCTGGTTAAGCAGATGAAAGTTACCTATGTCTGTTATCTCTGAGTCTCCATAGCCTAGTAGTTCTTAAACTTTAGCAAGCATTGACATCACTTGGAGAGTTTGTTAAAACAAGCCACATACTCATAGTTTTGATTTAGTAGGTCTGGAGTGAGGCCCAAGAATTGTGATTTTTACAGGTTCCCCCAGGCGATGCTATTGCTGCCTGGGGACCATACTTTGGTAACCACAGGTCTAACCTCCTGTACCTGTTTCTCAGCACCTCCCCCTCCATTCCCTACAGACAGCCCTGTTCTATGAGCTACGTTGCTCATTGCAATTGTGATATAGTATTATCCTTTCTATTGGGATGAACTTGAAATCATATTTACATTTTATATGTATATATTACATTTTAAATATTATACATATATTTATTTGTGTCTAAATTCACAGTTTCAAAATTGCATAGTTTAAAAGAGGCACTTAATTTAGAACCACCATGGTCAAATATTTTTTCTAGTACTGCTTGGCAGCAGAAGTTGGCATATCCTAACCCCCAAGAATATTGATTTTATAATATGAAGATCTTTGAGGCTGCTATTTTGATGAGGAAATTCTTGCCAGTCATGATAATTGTTCAGTTAGGAGAATGGAAAAAGTGGGGTATAAATGAGACAACCATTGAGTGAAGCTCATCTGACTTTAAAGTCACTAAAATTTTCTTGTGTGTTTTTTTCTTAAAATCATTTTGCTCCGTTGAGAACAATGTTAAGTAGAGGTTTCAATCAGCTCTGTTTAGAAAATGTTTGTGAATGAAATCTAAAGTTTAGGAAAGTCATGGTATAGGCGCCAGGTGGGTGGGAGTCCCTTCTATTTATTGCAAGTAACAGACTATGATCAGAGACCTGAAATGACTTTGCAGATACAAAGGAAGGTGTTCTTGCCACAAACATAAAAATATTCTTCTGCTGTTACTAGCCTATGTCTTATGGTGCCATATGTATTGTATTGGTGAGAAATAACTTGTTTGACTTAGAAAGTGTTTTTCTTATGTCCTTTCTTTTCCCCCACAATCTAAAAGAGAATTAAATTGGTCTTATGCAATCACCATCCATTTATTTTGCTTTTGTATCACAAATGGCTCTAAGGAGTTATTGTGCACCAGAAAGAAAAATAGACTCACTCCAGTAGTTACAGAAATTCTTTAATAGTCCATGTTTCAGACTGAGTATTTATGTTTGTCTTCAAATTTGGTTCTGGGATAGTGTGAATTATTATTTTTCCCATGCATTACCACCATTTTCAGAAAAGTTCTACATCCATATTCAAATACAGTTGATATCAAGTACAAAATGCTAGTGTCTTAATCATGTATTCAGTCAGACAATAAGTGCTGATTTTTGTATATAGGATTCACTAGTTTTTATTTAATCTTGCTGCCCCAGTAATGTTCAAAGTTAGAGCATTGGGTATTGCTTTGGAGCACTGAGGAGCCTGAATGGGTGAAGATTGGATAATCTGTTTGGATAAGATTGGCTGCTAGCTGCTGCAGTTGAGATATTCATTCATTCAAAACTTAAGCTTCTATCTTGTACCAGGCAGTGTGTTACGCAGTAGAGACACAAAGAATACTAAAACATGACTCCTACCCTTATGATGGAAATGTTAACAGTTTGGGCCCATTCACTGTCTTAAATATTTTAATACAGACCAGAAATTCATTTTTTCCGTATAGCAGTATGAATGCTATTTCTAGTAATTTAATTTTTATCAGAATTGCCAAATCTCAGAAGGAAAGACTTTAGGGCTCATCCAGTCTAGTGTTTTCCAAATAATATCAGAGAATAAAAATCACCTGGGGCTGTTAAAAATACAGATTTTCAGACTCCTCCCTCAAAAAGTCTTATGCTGTAGACTGTAGAGGAGTGGGTGGTAGATAACATAATGCAGAGTACTCTTCACTATGGCTTGGCAAAGTGTGGAAATGCTTGTAGTCTGCCCAACAGCACTAGTGTTTCATTTTGAGACTCTGTAAAAACAGAAAATACATCATTAAGTCCTACGTCAAGTAAGTATCTCTCCTGTGAGGCAAAATAAGATAATTCAGTTATTTTGTTCTCTGATGATAAATACATAAAAAGCTAACACTGTTTGGAACTTAGAGGCAGATAATAATTTGTGGGGAAAATTCTAGTGGTTTACATCCTCTGCTATCTAGACCATCCTGTTTTTATGGAGAGGTGGCTGGACCAAAGAGGTTCTTATGAAGTGCATTTCTTTTTCACCTGTTTTAAACCAAAGCAGATTTTTAGTATGATCCCAAGATTATAGAAAACATGATTTGAGCCTGGACATTTGTTAAGAGTAAATAAATTGGGCTGCATCAACCCTAAAATGATTTCAGTATGACTTTTAAATTTGATGAATCTAATTTTTATAATATAATTTTGATGAAAATGCATCCAGAGGAATTTTCCAAGCATAGAATACAATGTGCATGATGCCCCTAGAATTGTACAATTCTGTGGCCTTGTGGGCTTCTAGGTAAGTTTGGAAGAGCCATGAAGTTTTAGGTAAGCGTGGCCAGAGTTGTGTGGCAAAGTCCTACAGCATTGGTTTTCAAAGTGCATTGTATAAAGGTAGTTCATTTCCCTTTTCTTCACCATTGTGGGAACACTTATAACAACTGTTCTACCCATATGGAGTGAGAGGGTCAGGCTATTTATATAAGCTAAAGGTGTATAGCAGGATCTCATATTCTATTCATTTTCTCATAGGCAAATCTTGGGCAAAAATTAGTTAAGAGATTTCCCTTCATGCTTCTGTTTTGCTAAACAGCTGAATTCCCTTATAGAAATGTAGAGTAGGTTTAACTAATGATCAAAAAGTTCTTTGAACTATAAATTGTTATGGAAATGCTACGTAGTATAAACAATTTGAGGGTAAGCATTAATAAAAGCTTCACTGCAAGCATTTTTAAAGAGGACTAATAAAAGCTTCACAGTTCAATTAATACAGCACAACATTGGGTTTTCTAGAAGCATATGGGACCCAGAAGGCCTGCCCCTGTTTTTAAAATTTACGAACTCTTTAATGATTCACCACTTTTCCTCCAGTGCATTACCCACTGTGGTGCTATTTAGTCATTAAGCAGGAAACTAAAACCAGGGCAAAGCTACAAACAAATATCATAATGTCCAAGTGGGTATTTTTCCTTCAGTTCGTTCACAATGTGTTACCATAAAAAATGAATGTTAAATGAAATAGAGTCATAGGACAAATCAAATAGGTTATGGCTTCCCCAAATGAGTATGATTAGTTGGCTTTTTAATGAAATACAGGTCAAATCCCATTACAAGAAGCTCTATATAACTAAAATATTTTCAGGCTCCTGGCCAATTATCTATTTCAAGTAATATTCAAGAAAAATATTCCAAGATAATAAAATAAATTTAGTCCCTTGAAGTTTGTTGTAACAGAATTTGACCACAGGGTATGGTATTAATAGGGGGAGTACTGCAAGTTAAATTTATTAAATATTGTTTTAGCTTTTTTTTCCACTTTAACTTCACAGTTAAGTGATTCATTCTTTTGCTATTCCTAAGTCTAAAATTCTCAATCTGATATTTAAGTTTGAAACATAAACCAAAGAAAATATTTTATTTATTCTCCACTTCCTGAGGGACAGTGCTTTAATAGTGAGACATAAACCTTTCCCCAAAATGTTCAGTATAAATTTATTTGGCACATTTATTTGTCCTCACATTTGCTTTTCATAATTAATTTTGGACTCTCTAGAAATGTAAACATGCTTAATAAAAGCTAATGACACCATCCGGGTCAAATGTTAATGGAACGGCTACTTGATTACCTTACCTGTATTTTTCTGATGTTGAGATTTCCAGTGATTATGGAGATCCAACACTGCTGTACAAATGAGAAAAGTCAGAATTTTATCTTGAACCCCTCTTTTAAAAAATATCTGATAAGAAAAAAATATTGCAAGTCATTGTAGTTACTTGTTTGTTTTGTCACTGGGATTCCAAATGTTTGCTCAGTGTGTTCATGGACATGGACATTTTGGGGTATGTTATTATCATTCAGGGTGTACTACCTATTGGAATAAATTATTAACCTGGTGATTATGAGATAGTTCTTCAAAAGTCCTATCATCTCTCATTATATGTTGTATTTATGGTGGCTCCCGAATGTAAATCCTAGTACTCTGGGAGGCTGAGGCTGGAGGATTGCTTGAGCTCAGAAGTGTAAGACCAGTGTGACCAACAGTGAGACCTCACCTCTACCAAAAATAGAAAAAATTAGCTGGGTGTGGTGGCGTGCACCTGTAGTCCCAGCTACTCAGGAGACTGGGGCAGGAGGATTGCTTGAGCCCAGGAGTTTGAGGCTGCAGTGAGGTATGATGACGCCACTGCACACTACCCAGGGTGACAGAGCAAGACCCTGTCTCAAAAAAAAAAAAAGTATTATGATTAGAGATTTTTTTAAAACTACTTTTAGAAAATAAAAGTATATAGCTACGAAAATTCTGTTTGAGTAATTTTCTTGTTATTTTTGAATGTATCTGTATCCTTGTGCCTATATTACTGTGTTTCCTTTTTTATTGAAGAAGAATTGAATGTATCTCACTTTGGCTTTATGTTTAAAGTGAAAGAAACAATAAATCATAAAACGTATTAAAGGGTCATGGTACATCAATGAAAGGATCTAGAAATTAGCAGAAAAATTCAGGAAGTCAATTATAGAAAGAGGAAAAATAATATGTACCATAACTTGTGTTAGGTAATACGTGCTATTGAATCTTCAAATTTCAATAAAGTATGTCAAAGTTGGGTTCATTTTCCCTTCTGTTGGGAGAACTGATAATCTGCCTGCCCATCTGCCTTCTTACCTTTCTTAGTTTTCTTTGTTTCTTTTTCTTTTATTCTGCCTAATTCCAAAACGGATTTAGGGTCTATATAAGTAACTTTTGAAAAATAAAATACATGGGGAAGAAGGGAAATGAAAAGAAATTGGGTAAATATTCTTAATATATACACTTAATTTTTGTGTGTCTGAGCTTCCTGGTAACAAGTCTGTTTTCTACTGTGAGATTAATCTTCCTTCAGCCTAAATCTGATCTAGTCACTGCCCTGTTTAAGAAATGTCAGTGGCTCTCTATCTTCTCTAAGGTACACAAGAACCTCAGTCCCTTTCCAGGCTTGTCTTCCTAATTCTCCTCAATGAACCCTGTTTTGTTCACCACGTGGAGCTGCATGCCTTCCCCAGGTCCAGCTTTCCAGTCTGCCTGCCTTTGAAGGCACCTTTTTCCCTGCTGAGAGTATCCTGTTGATTTACCCTTCAAGACCCAGTTCTTCCTCCATTCTTCTGTGAAGCTTTCCTGGATGACACTGACATTTGTTACCTTTCTCAAATATGGGACTTATCTCCGGGTGCTGGGGATTGTCTTCTCCAATAGACTGAGATTTTTGAGGGCAAAAGACATCTTTCTAAGTTGCTTTTTTTTTTGGTATAAAGTGAAGCAGTTGGGTATTTTATTTATGGTTGCTCTCTTAGTCAAGTAATACACTGCCTAGCACATAAAAGGAACCAAATAAGTGAAGAACAAAGGACATTTTGTGAGAAGGTTGATTGCATTGGTGCTGGAGGTGTGGAATTGGGGAGGAGGGAGACAGTTGGAAATATCTGAGCAAAACCAAGCTGTTTCGTCTCTTTTTGTGAATCATATCTCTTTTCTTTGTTTCTTATTTACTCATTTGTTGACTGTTTTTCTCACGTCTTCTGAATGACAGCTTAGAGATATTCTTTTGCCTCTATTTAAAGGCATCTCTTTTTGCTTATTTTTTAGGCAAAAAGCATTACTGCCCACTGCAATGCTTTTTATCCTCTCTTTGAGGTGAATTGTATATTCCTTGAACAATAATATTGCAGTAGGGTAGTCATTGTTTGCAAGACTTGTGGTTTCATACTGAGTTCCCTAAATGTGGAGAAGTCAAAGTTTGGATCTGCTTACCTAGCACAGTGGTAGATGAGGCCCACCACCGTTTTTCCTTTTAGTAACTTGAACTTCTCCCTGTTCCAACGCTTATAAACCACCTTCCTCCCCATAACCAGTAGTTAACTATACACTGTAGTTAAGAAAAGTGGAAAGAGTAAAAGGATTTTGTTTTTTTTTTTGTTTTTTTAAATTTTTTTTTTTTGAGACAGAGTCTCACTTTGTTGCCCAGGCTAGAGTGAGTGCCGTGGCGTCAGCCTAGCTCACAGCAACCTCACACTCCTGGGCTTAAGCGATCCTACTGCCTCAGCCTCCCGAGTAGCTGGGACTACAGGCATGTGCCACCATGCCCGGCTAATTTTTTTTGCTATATATATTTTTAGTTGGCCAGATAATTTCTTTCTATTTTTAGTAGAGACGGGGTCTCACTCAGGCTGGTCTTGAACTCCTGACCTCGAGCGATCCACCCGCCTCGGCCTCCCAGAGTGCTAGGATTACAGGCGTGAGCCACCGCGCCCGGCCAGAGTAAAAGGATTTTGAATTGTGGTCAAGCAGGAAATTAAGTTAGTAGAAGTCATTGGTTCAACATTCTTTATGCTTTTAAAAATGAATGCATTTTTTCATACTGTGTAATTAACAGTAACTTTTTAACAGACTAGGTTTCTGAGGACCTTCTGTAAAATAGGTAAAAAGGAAAACAGCTGGTTTAAAATTTATGACTTTTCATTCTAGATATGTTTTCAGTTCCTCTTGTTTAAAATGATGAACTTAAAAACACTTTAAAAATAATAGTTGAAATCTTCATGAAGATTAAATTAGGATTTTTAACTTTCTGTGTGTCTCCATTAAAGATGCGTTTTTCGCTGTATTATTTGACAGTGTTCTTGTATGGCATTTGATGCAGAACGAGATCTCTTACTTTGGAATATATCTAGTCAAATGAGGTTGCTTTCATGTCTGCCCAGGAAGTTTTTTCTAAAAACCATGGAAAGAACAGATGTGGAACAGGCAAGCACTGCATGTCTTTCACTCAGAGCTCTCTGGGGAACCTCTTTGGGTAGGCTTTTGTTTGCCACACACATAACAAGTATGTCTTTACCTGAATGATGCAATGGTCCAGGCTCCTGTGGGATAACATCTACTGACAATAACACCATAACCCATTAGTCGATCACAAACTCCCTGAATCCACAGGGACTTGCCCCAGTCCAAATGAGTCACTAATTCTTAAACTACAAGGTAAAACTGAGGCCCTAAGGGAGGAGGGACATGTTAAAGTTGGACTGTTTATTTTGCTTGTTATAACTGGAGGATCATTAAGGAAATGTTTACATCCTGTTGGGGTTATATGTTCTTGACCATTATATAGGGTAAAGAGGTTTTGATTTTTTTGCTTTTTCTTCTCTTATATTCCTTACCGTTCTCTTCTCCCCAATCCCCTAAGGAAAAAGTATTCATGCTCATGCTCATTGGGTCTAAATAAACCCAAATATTTTTGCTTTGAATATTCTGTTGTCATATCTATTAATGAGAAATTATACAAATGCATATTTGAAGTTATTAGTAAAAGCTTAAGGACTTACACACAAGCTCTGGAAACACCTGTCATCTATCTGTTATTCACTAAATCTCCCTTTGTCCTACTTTCCTCATTTGGAAAATATGTCATGAATTTGTTATATTGGTATATAAAATTTATAATTATAAAAGAGATAGTAAAGTATCACATGTTCATTTAGAATTAATCATACATACATTTGTGCTTTTTTTCCCTCAACTGTGACCTGTAACTATCCTTTTGTGAATGTCACTGTAAAATCTGATGTCTTTAGGTCTCTTTACACTGATGTGATTGATGCCCAAAGCCATCATTTCCCAATTCTGTCAGTTTCCAGTTTTGTCTCTGTCTCATGGTTTGCTTACTTTTGAACAAATAAAATTATACCATTTTTTCCTTTTTAAAAATTATATCCAGCTCTCTACTTTATCCCACCCATAATAGTGAGTGACTTAGTTGCCTTGCTTCACCTTTTGGTGTATTTTTATACCATTTTTCATGCCAGCACTTCTTGTGAGCACCTGCTTGCCCCCCACTTACCCTATGGACATTTACTTCTGTATATTGATTACATATTGGTGAAAATATTTGGCTTGAGCATCTTTCTGGACCTTGTACTAGCAACTTTGTCTTGTCATTTTTGTCAAATGATTTTTTTTTTATCTTTTGGTCAAATAAGATATGTCATTGATAAAAGTGGTAAATATGAGAGAGTCATCATTTTTTATGGTTTCCATCCTGTGGCCATTCTGAGTTTGTATTTGGTATCCACCTTTAGATCAATTAGTCCCAGAACTCAGGGTTCTATAACATGTAGCAGGCAGCAGAGTAAATTGGAAAGAATAAGAGTACCAGAAGGAGCCAGAAAATTTCTGTTAGAAACCCAACTCTGTCCTAACTAACTTTGGGGCTTTACCTCTCTGGATATCAGTTTTCCATCTTGTATTAGTTTCCTGCGGCTGCTGTAACAAATGACCACAAACTTGGTGGCTTAAAACAACAGAAATTTATTCTCTCACAGTCCCGGAAGTCAAAAGTCCAAAATCAATTTCACTGGGCGGACATTAAGGTATCAGTAGGGCCTTGCTCCCCCCAGAGACTCTAGGGGAGAGAATCTGTTCCTTGCCTCTTCTAGCTTCTGGTGGATGCCGGGCATTCCTTGGTATGTGACTGTTATCACTCCAGTCTTTGCCTCTGGGGTCACATTGCCTTCTCCTCTTCTGTGTGTGTCAAATCTCGCTCTGCTTTCATTTTATATGAGTATATGTGATTGCATTTAAGGCCCACCTGCATAATCTGGGATAATCTCCCCATTTGAAGATCTTTAATCACATCTGTAAAGTCTGTTGTTTTTTTTTTTTTTTGCCATATGAGGTAGTATTTGCAGGTTCTAGGGATACTAACGTGAATATCTTTGCGGGTGTCAGCTATCAAGCACCTGAAATAATTTCAGAAGTCATACTGGCTTGTAATTTCTATTCACACATTTGCTGTACATTTCATTCATTCATTCGCTCACTCACTCATTCGCCAGACTTTTATTTCATGCCCACTGTGTGCCAGACACTGTGTTAGGTATTAGGAATAACCTACTGACCATGCCTTTAATAAGTTTATTACGTTGTCCGCAAGATTCCCATACAGAGTAAGTGCTGAGATGAAGCTAAGACAGGCAACTTTTTTCTATTGGATTCTTTGTGTGTCTTCTTTTGCATAATTCTAGAGCACAAGCCACCATCATGCTTCAGTGCTTATAAATCATTTCAGTACCTATAGGGGTTATGTGCAGCCTGTGGACCAAAAGGTGTTCTGTGGGGGGCACAGCATGTATCAGTTTAAATTCAGTTCAAAAGAATATATTGAGTACAAAAACAAAGTGTAGACCTTGTCCCCCAAGGAATTTGTAATCTTATACAATTATTATCAACCCTGCTGCACATCAGCATCAACAGCAGAGCTTGAAACACTACCCACACCTGTTCCCATGTCCCACCTTGTACTTGGTTCTGGGCGGAGCCCAGGGGTCTTTTTGAAAAAGCTCATCAGGAGGTTCTTACATGCTGTTAGCATTGAAGACAGAGAACCTCTGATCTAATAGAAGGATAGGGAAACAAAATACACAGATCCTGATAAAAATGCAAGACAGAATGCCGTAAGTTTCCTTAGGATATACAGAAACAAAATAATTTGGATACTCAGAGGAGAGTGAGATCATACCTGGCTCAAGGGAAATTTGGAGAAGGAAGGAGCCAGGGCCCAAAATCTAGGCACCAATTCTTCTTTTGCTAAGAATTTCTGGCCTGGAAACCTGAAGAGTCTGAGAGTTCTAAATTTAAACTTGGCCTTCTAGGTCACCATGAAGGTATAAGTTTTCAAGGTAGAAAGGGTAGAACATATTTTATTTGTCAACCAATAGGTTGATTTGTACTTTTTAGAAATTTGGAAACATGATGGCTGGGCTTCCATTTGTAGGTACTTTTTGCTCTATATCCTGTAAGATTAGGAGTAGGGTTCAGAGAGAGAAATATTATAAAAATGGAGAGGAAATTTTTTTTTTTTTTTTGAGGCAGAGTCTTGCTCTGTTGCCTGGGCTAAAATGCCCTGGCGTCAGCTTAGCTCATAGCAACCTCAAACTCCTGGGCTCAAGTGATCCTCTTGCCTCAGCCTCCCGAGTAGCTGGGACTATAGGCCCACATTACTATGCCCAGCTAATTTTTTCTATTTTTAGTAGAGACGGGATCTCCTTTTTGCTCAGGCTGGTCTCGAACTCCTAAGCTCAAGCAATCCTCCCTGCCTCCCAGAGTGCTAGGATTACAGGTGTGACCCACTGCTCCTGCCGGAGAGGAAGGTTTTATTTAAAATGTTTCAAAAGAAGAATAGCCAGGATACGGTGACTAACTGTAAGACAGAAAAAATACAGTGGAAAGTAACAAAGGTAATTTAGAAGTTCAAGAATAATGTTAGAATTAGTGGGAGTGAGGGATATTGATAGAAAAGATAGCTAATGTCTGTTGAATTCTTTCCACAAGCCAGGGGCTTTACCACTGTGTTTTCTTTATGTCATTGAATTCTTTTCATAACCTCGAAGTAGTTACTATTCTTATCCCCATTTTACAGGTAGGGAAATTGAGACTTTGAGGGTTTACTTATCTTGCTCTACCAGGGTCTCACAGTGAATTGATTGGAACATCTAACACTGGGATCCAGGTACCGTATTTCTAGAGTTTGTATTGTTAACCACAGTTCTGCTTGCTAGTTAGTTGTTAGGAGGCTAGTTTGAGAATAAAGTTGATGAAGAGAAGTTGGGCCCAGAGATAGAAGTTTAAGAATCATCAGAACAGAGGTCACACTCAAAAATAGGAGTAGCATCAAATCCTCAAGCATCAGTCATAAATTAAAAGACGGAAGAAAGATAAGCGTAGAGGGACAATGACCAAGCCTCACTGAAATTTTCAGGGACAGTATCTTATTATCCCCCTTTATAGCTGCCGGTCACTTAGCACAATGATTCATTTTTTTAAAAAAGTCTTTGAATGTTTAAATAAGCAAATGAACCAATCTTTCAATCCTGAATTTTTCTACCTGTGCTTAAGATTCTACATGCTTAATAATTACAAAGACTTGAAGGAGACAAATCTAAACAATTTCTTCAAATTGTATTGCCTGTTTTTTTTGTAAACTAAGATATTAAAGTGACAAATATGTAAATGGTGAAGTAATGGGCTGCTGAGTGTCCTTCTCATCCCCCTCCTCTCAGAGTGCCCTGAAACTTACTTAATTCTATCATTCTCACAATGAGTATACATAAAAAGACACTATTAAATAATCCAGGAAAATAAAATTATTGCCTTTAAAATATATAAATTATATTCTTTTTTGTTACCTATCATTACAAGTTGAGTATCCCTTATCTGAAATGCTTGGGACCAGAAATGTTTCAGATTTAGAGTTTTTTTTGGATTGTTGAATATTTGCGTATATATTAATATGCGCTATCTTGGGGATGGGACCCAACTCAAACACAAAATCTATTTTCATTTTATACATACCTTATAAACGTAGCTACAAGATAATTTTGTACAATATTTTAAATAATTTTGTGGATGAAACAAAGTTTGTGAATATGAGGCCAGGTGTGGAATTTTCCATTTGTGACATCATGTCAGTGCTCAAAAAGTTTCAGATTTGGGAATATTTAGGATTTTGGATTTTCAGATTAGGGATATTTGACCTGTATAATCAGATAAAGTTTCCTATGTTTGTTTTGTTCTTTTAAACCTCATTGTTCCACAATAAGAATCCAGCATATTCATTTGAAAGGTTTAGGGTATTGAATAAAAAGGATTTCAGAACAGCTATATGGTTGTGTTAAAGATTTTAATGTTATAATGCTGTATTTCTTGTGCTGGTTTTCTCAAACTCATATTTTTTATTGAGATTTGTAGTTTCAGCTACTACAGCATTAGCATCATATCTGAACTCTTAAAAAATAGTGCAGGGCTTGCTCTAGTCTTTAACCTGCGTGTCCTATTTTTTCTAGTATTATAGTTGAGTGGCATTGTAGAATGTGGTCTTCCTACATAATTCATCTCACCTAACTTTATTAGGAAAATTAATGGAATGGAAATCTCACATAAGTGTTTGATTAGAATCAAGGGAAATCAAACTAACTTGTGATAAAGGTCAAGATGGGCTTTCAGAGCAATTAATTTTATGGTTAGAAGTAAAACAACTTTATTTACAGACAGCCATTAACAGGCAAAAAAGTCCATCATTTGTTATTTGAAAAACATCAGAGAAGCCAGTGATTTTCAATTTGGACTATGCATTAAAATCACCTGGAGAACTGAAAAAAAGACAAAAAACAAAATCTGAACCAGGACTACCACCTCTATGATTCTGACTCAATTATCTCACTCAACTTATGTGAGGCTTAGGCATGAGTATTCATTAAATGTCCAAGGTGATTACAATGTGCAGCCAGTGTTGAGAACCACTATTAAAGGAAGGATTAGGAAAGTACAAAAAATACAAAATAAATATAAAATCGTTACCATTTAGGAGATAACACATATCCTTTCCAAAAGAGGAAATATTGTCTAATTAGTTATGAAAACTAAACTTTTAGCTGTATTTTGAAAGGAAACAAATGAATCTCATTTAAATATTGTTACAAGGATAGGTGGGAGTACATGTTTATGTTTTTAAAAAAAGCCTTCTTTCTGTGTGTATTTAAGCTCACTTATTTTCTTATCTTCAAGATTATTAAATCTCAACTATGGGCCTAGCTTCCTCCCCCCTTCATTATTCCAGTTTATGAATTGAAACTGTGCTTTAATTTACAAATGCATAATTTAAACTCAGTGTAGTGAGTGCAGGCAACACAAAATACAGTTATTACCTTGGGTATTTTTTCTCCATAAGGAAAGCATGGTTACTGTTACAAAATGATATTTGGTCACTTTGTGCAAGGTATCTTGATCATTCTGGGCCTAGGATGCTTTTTCTATAAAACTGGGATATCATACATTGTTGACTAGCAATTACCATTTATTGAGTGTTCATTATATTTCAGGTTCTAAGTGAACTAAATTGCTTTATAATGTGATATCTCATTTAATCAGAGTAAAACTCCTGTGGAATAAGTACTATTTTTTAAAATCCTATACTTTTCTTTTTGAAACAGAGGCTTGCTCTATTGCCCTGGGTAGAGTGCAGTGGTCTCATTATAGCTCACAGCAACCTCAAACTCCTGGGCTCAAGCAATCCTTCTGCCTCAGCCTCCTGAGTAGGTGGGACTACAGGTGCATGGCACCATGTGTGGCTAATTTTTCTATTTTTAGTAGAGATGGAGTCTCTCTCTTGCTCAGGCTGGTCTCAAACTCCTGAGCTCAAGCAATCCTTTCACCATGGCCTCCCAGAGTGCTAGCATTATAGGTGTAAGCCACCGTGCCAGGCTTTTTTTTTAGAGACAGGGTCTCATTCTTTTGTCTAGGCTGGAGTGCAGTGGTACAATTATAGCTCACTGCAGCCTTGAACTCCTGAGCTCAAGTGATCCTCCTGCTTCAGTCTCTTGAGTAGCTGGGACTACAGGCACATGCCACTGTGCCCAGCTAAGTTTTAAATTTTTTGCAGAGATAAGGTCTCACTATCTTGTCCAGGCTGGGCTTGAACACCTGGCTGCAAGTGATCTTCCTGCCTTGGCCTCCCACAGCACTGGGATTATAGGTATGAGCTGTCCTGCCCAGCCTCAAACCCTATTTTAAAGATGAGAAACCAAGTCTCAGAGACTTGTCTATGGTAAACATGTCTAAGGTTGTACATCTAGTTAAAGATGGGCCAGGTTGTGAATTTGAGTAGTCCAACACCACGGGCAGTGGTAACAAGGTAACAGTAAACTTTTATGAAGACAAAATTTTCTGTTTACCTGACTGGCTAAAACTAGAAATTAAAGCTGGTACCTTGTTTATAGGGAAGCTTTCCAAAAAGACAGTCCTGATACTTCCCAACTGAACAACAGATTTTTCTGTTGAAGCTAACAAGGAACAGGTGCACTGCTAACAACTTTGCACCGCTCTTCACTCCCAAATCTCAGGGAAAACTTCTGGTTGGGGGAAGATAGAAGAGAACTCATGTGAATTAATTTGAATTGGCTTGATGAGTGTCACTTGAGGGAAGCCCAGCAAGCTTGAGGTCGAAAAACTAAATTTCTGGCTTCGCCGTTCATGCCCTAGAACTGTGGTCCTCAAACCCCGGGCTGCAGACTGCTACAGGTCCATGGCCTATAAGGGACCAGGCTGCAGAGCTCTGCCACCCACCCTCAACCCTCTATCCTTGGAAAAATTGTCTTCCATGAAACCGGTCCCTGGTGCCAAAAAGGTTGGAGACCACTGCCCTGGAAGTCACTCAACTTTTCTAAATCTCAGTTTTCTCATCTTTAAAATGGAAATGTTGACGCAGTAACTGAATTCCTTACCTCAAAGGGCTGAAGATCAAATAGGATAATGTACTGTAAAAACTCTAAATAAAGCATGTTTTTGTGCTATACACTGTGCATTCCTAAAAAAAAAAAAAAAGAAAGCATGTCTTTGAAAACTTAATCAGATTTTTGTTTTCTAGTTGGAAGTCTTTATTCCTTTCATACACAGAATTAAAAAAAAAAATTTTTTTCTGTACTTGAACTAGAATGCCCTCCCAAACCACTTGGACTGACGTACTTAAAATCCCTAGGCATTTAAGCAATCTCCAAGGGCACCAATTACTGCCTAATGGGTAAAATCCCATGATAAATTGTAATAGCACTAGCAATTCATTCATTCAGCAATGTATATTGAGTGCCTACTGTGTGTCCAGAATGGTTTTATTGGAAATAAAAGTCATTAAAAATAAAAGCAAACAAAAATGAAATTGTCTATTAAGCACCTACTGTGGACCAAGTGTTACATATAATCTCATTTAATTTTCACAGCAATACTGCAACATAGGTTTTATTACTAGCATTACTTATAAATGAAGATACTGAGGTTCACAGAGTTTAAGAGACATGTCTAGCACCTCCTAGCAAGGAGATGGTAAAACTGGAATTAAAATGTTAACTCCTCTTCCAGTAATTGGTTTTACTTTTGAACACTAATTTTTAATTCATTTATTCATACTTCATTCAGACTAATCCTTTTGACTTTTTTCTTTCTATGAACATCACAGATTTTTTTTAGCCACCTGTGCTTAAAACAGTGGCACCATTTTTGAAACTCTTACTTTGGTCCCCTCCACATAAAGCCTGTTTGGATCTTCATCAACCTTATCTTCCATTTTTGTTGCCCACCTTTAGCACTCATTACTTCCTGCTACTACTATTGTAGTAGGCTTCTAACTAGTCTTCCTACTTTTACTCTCTTGTCCATTCAGCCCAATCTGTACACTGTGGCCTGGTTAATCTTACTAAAGCACAAATTTAATTATGCTCTTTCTCAGAAATCTTCCATGGCTTGCCGTGGTCTACAGAAATTGTCCATACTCAACAAGGCATTCCCACTGTCTAGGGTATAGGGCAAACCACATTTCCATCCTCCTCTCTCACTGTGCTCCTTCCTGTACACAAAATCAGAGTTTCCCAGGCTTGTCTGATAAGAACACCTGGGGCTTATTAGTACACAAGTTCCCAGGCCCCACTTGAAACTACTAGGCCAGCATCCTCAGGCCTTTACAGAGCCTTGTGGGGCATGGTAAGACCGGTGGTCCTCTGAAAACTCAGAGCACAGGTATGCAGCTGTGGCCATCCTGGGTCTCTTGCTAGCACTGTGTGTTGAGGAAGTCAGCCAGTAGCCAGTGTCGCCTGACATGATGACACTTAGTCATCACCTGAGTCCTCCCAGCCACCCTTTTTCACACATCCCTGAGGTGCAAACCAAGTACCTAAGGACCCAGACACTTTAATTGAAGTGAATCCTCCACAGAGGTGATTTTCTCACATTTGTACGAGCATGAGACATTTTTATGTGAGCACAATGTGAAACACATAAAGGAGGTTTATTTGTAAGTAAATGTTTAGCTAACATAAAAATTGTCCCATTTTGAAATTATATAGATAGGTATAAATAATATGTATAATTACATATAATTAAATATGTGTATATATGTACCTAAATGACTATGGGCATAAGTATATATGTGTTTGAATATATGTGTGTATAGGCACACACACATACACATATGATTTTCCTTCCTCCCAAATTATTACTATACAGATGTTCCATAACTTAAAATGGGCCATGTCCACACAAACTTATTGTAAGTTGAACAATTGTAAGTCAAACTATGATAAGTTGGGGACCATCTGTATAAACTGGCTTATAAAAAGACCCCCAATATTATAAGATAAAAAACTTTAACCATAAGATTATGAAGCAAAAGGGAAATAATGGCCAGAAAGTAAGATGGAGTGGAGACATTTTTCTGTAAAACTTTTTACGTTGTCATTGAAATGCTATTAAATCGTGCATTGAGATAAAGATTATTGCTTTTCTCTTTTTCTTTTATTTTTCCCAATTTGCATTGTTAATAACTACTCACTTTTTAAAATTACTTGTATTGTCACTATTTTTACAGATTTTTTTCTCCTCAGCAATTTCTATTTGTCACAAATTCCTTTTAAATATTGCATTTTTATGAGCCCAAAGTTTAAAAAATTGGAAATGAAATAACAGCATATAATTGTTTTGTTTCTAAAAACAAAAAATCTAGAACCTTTGACTATTGTACAAATTAGGCTTAGAAGTAAACATAGAGTGTTGTTTTAATTGGAAGGTGAAGAAATCATTTTAAAACCCATAAGTAAATTGAAATATTTAATGATACATTCTGAATGTGATCAAGTAATGTGAACACTAATTCATTCTTTTCCGTCTTCTTGCATCTATCCATCCATCCATTCATCTATCCATCCACCCACAATATAGTTATTAAATGCCCACTGTGTATAGTGCAAGAGCAGATGTGTGCTCCTAAAGTTTTGCTGCAGCCTTGATATTCACTGGGTAACACTGACTTTCTCAAAGCTAAAGGAAATAAATGAGTCTGTGTCACCATCTTAGATTGATTAACTTCAATATTAAAGTATTTGTTTTTTATGGTGATTTAATATTTTAAATATGTGTGTACCTTTAGTGTCCTGTTACTCAGCGTTATGAAATGTTTTTTGACAATTACAGTCATACTGTGTCTGGCCATGAAATCAGTGGCTCCACTGTCTCACTGGGTGGAATGCTCTCTTTTTCCAAGTGGGACAGGCTAGTCCAGGGTATGTGCTCTTATGTAGTCTCCTGGCCTTCTTCACTGCACCAACATTCAGGCCTTAGTCACCTCTTGTAAAAAGTGGGGTTATCTGTGCTGTGCGTGTTGCACCTAGTCTTGGGGCTACTCTCTTTCTTGGTAGGGAGGGCTGGGCTGTGCACACCCTGAAAGAGACAGTGAGAGGCTGTTGTTGCCTTTGGCTTCAGCTGTCCTGTTCTTGGGGGAAGAGACTGGGCTTTGAAGCTAAGTAAACTCACATTTAAATCCAGTTTCCATCACTGATCTTGGACAAAATATCCTCTTTTACATTTGTAAATTATGGAGAATATTCTGTATCTCATGGATTTTATCCACTGTAAAAAGTTTACTTCCCTTCTCTACCAGCAAATATTTGTTGACTGCAACTGATAATAATTTTAGAATTACAGGTATCAGGCTACAGTTGAGGCTTGAACAATGCAGTGGTTGGGGTGCTCCCACACCCCCATCAGCTGAAAATCTGCGTATACCGTTTGACTCTCCAAAAATCTTCTTCTTTTTTTTTTTTTGAGACAGAGTCTCACACTGTCGCCCTGCCTAGGGTGCAGTGGTGTAATGATAGCTGACTGCAACCTCAAACTACTAGGCTCAAGCAATCCTTCTGCCGTAGCCTCCCCAATAGCTGGGACTACAGGTGCATGCCACCACACCCAGCTAATTTTTCTATTTTTTGTAGATACAGGGGTCTTGCTCTTGCTCATGCTGGTCTCAAACTCCTGACCTCAAGCAATCCTCCTGCCTTGGCTTCCCAAAGGTCATAGGGAATATGGTGTGATATAGTTTCCACCATGAGATTTGGCATGAAATATTAATAGAATGAGACTTAAATTCTAGCTCTGCCATTTATTAGCTATGTGAGTGCAGAAAAGTTACTTAACTTGACCAAACACAGTTTATTCCTCAAATAATCTTTACAAACCTGGTAAACATTAGATGAAATCATGTAATAAAAATGTAAGACTTCTGTGTAGTCTTATCACTCTGTACCATAATTTAAATATGTTTACACTGTTTTCCAATTCCCGAAAAAATGATTTTATACTAACCCAGAGAACTCTCTTTAAATATCATTCTTTGTTTCAAATGTATTTCCTTGTGGCAGGAAGCGATAAAAACACGTGGCATGGACAGCTAGTGACTGAAGAGGAAGTTAATGGTGTTTGTTTTTCCTCCAGAATTAGAGTTAAAAAATTAAAAATAAAAATGTGGCTTGCCATGTTTGTAAAATATACACAAGTCTTTGGTTACAGGATGACAATGAACCTAATTTTTTGACATTTGTATTTCTTTGATATTTATGAAGTATTTTCAAAATTTAAAAATTTGAGGCTTTACCTTTCATTTTGTAGACTATAATGATTAAAATATCCAAATGCTATTAAATATGTGTCAAATTTATTTCTTCTTTTCCCTGTCAACTTAGAAAGTGAGATAAGGTTTAGAGTAAAGCATTTTGAAATCATTGACAAGCAGATATGATACTGTTAGGATTCCATGTCAAGGTTGTATTGCCTTTGAGGAGAACTTTTAGGTGGTTTTTAAGGTTTGATAGGAAGAAGTAAACAAGGCCTTTCCTGACAGCTATGTCCTGGAAACAAAAAAAGCCAAAAAACCCCAATTGTGATTGGAAAGTATTGCTTGACTCAAATTTCAGCTCATTTATCACCACATTCTTCTGCACTCCTGAAGCTGAGATAGGATGAACTGGGAGGTGTCACAGTAGAAGGCACTTGTTTAAGAAAATCTATCTACAAGTGATAATAGATGCTATTCTAAAAGTTAGAATATTTTTATTTCAGAGAACAAATCTGTAGGTTGGATGGAAGAATGCAACTTCTTTGAAATGTCTTTCGTTTAATTAAAAATCAAGATTTATGTGGTTTGCTACTGCTGAATAATATAATTCTGACTTTTGTTTAGCTATTGTGTGGTGGTTTATAAAGATTCAAATGCACTTTGTTATGGGTAAATTGGAGTTCCTTTGATAGATGTTTAACTTTTTATTTTAAAACCCCCTGTGCTCTCGCATGTTGTCAGTTTGGCAGTAGTCATACACATGGGAAAATCACTTTTAAACCTGTTGAGTGGAAAGGATCATGGGTATTTATTGTGAGAAGAAAGGGAAGGTAAAGATGTTGTAGGTTATACCATTTCAAGAATTAGCTTTGGAAGGTCATTGAGGAAATAGTATTTGGAAGTGGAAGATATTTTTATATTGCTTCTAAGTAAAATCATGATTTTTCTCTTGATGAACTGCAAACAAATTATCTAGTCCAGTGTTGATGAAATCAATTTAGTAGGTTGCAATTAAACAACGGAGTAGAACAGACTACAACATACCAGAGTGCACACACATTGTAAGATTAAGTATTAATTTATGAAACTGATGTTTGAGTTTTATATGCATAGGCATATTTCTATATATGCATATGTACACTGTATTTCATATGAAATATATTTCTCAGTGTGAGTAGCAGTTGAAGAAGCTTGAAAGCCATGAGTTTTTCTCCCATTTTACAGAGGAGGGAACTGAAAGAAGCTGACTCCTGGTTTATTTGAGTGAGTTTCCATGAAGTGGCTTATCTACCATCAGGTCTCTCTCCTGTTATCATCTGTTTGATCACCTATGGGTCTTTTAAAATTTTTCCCCATGCTAAAAAGTTTCTATATTCTTGTGATCAGAATCAAAGATGATGATTCTGGGGAGATAAATCGTCACTGAGTCCCTGAGCACCATGTTGGGTAGGTGGTTTAATACCAAGGGGGAAAAACAGAATATTTATAGCTTTCTGTATAGACAAGGTCAGTTATTTTCCATAGGTAAAATCAGGTGTAAAGTTGGGACAATAATGTAATAAATTTCATCAATAATAGAGATAAGTAATCTTTATTAGCTTTTACTATTTGTTTCAGTTCAGTTCAACAAATATTTATTGAGCTTCTACTCTGTGCCAGGTATTTTGCCAGCCACTTCCTCCCTCCTTTATGGGGAATGAGATATTTAGACAATTAAATTGACCTCCCTTTGCTTGTGGTAGGTATATAAGGAGATTTACTGAGATAAGAGGTGTTTTGTTTGTCCAAGGTAAAAGAGATGTAGCTCCATGCTTTAAAACAAAATATGCCACTTTGGAACTCTGTTATATTTTATCTAGAAATGTTCCTAATATTTTGAACTCAACCTTTCACTCATTAGGAAGTCCTGTAATGATAAGATTTACCTGTAATATTTTTCTCTATCTTTGTTTTCATAACACATTGATTTTTATTGAACCTTCTGCCTGTTGCTATTTACACAGTGTCAGTTCTGCACCACGAGCAGATGAATTTTTTTTTTTTTCTTTGACAACCTGAGAATCAAGGCAGCAGGACCAAGGGGGCCGACTGTCTGGCTGCCATGTGAAGCTTTGTCATTCCCACATTGTTACTGCTTCTTGTTTGCCTTTCTTTGTGGCAGGTCCTGAAGGTGGTGTTCTGTTTTCTGTCTGTGCTTTTTGTTTTTAAAGTGTTTGTGCAAAGCATATCATTCTGTTTTTAGTTTGCTTATTAGTTGAGTGTTGGCCATGTAACTCATTGCCTGTAGCAGTTACAGCATCATGGAATAGTCCCCAGATGGCACCATGAGCCTGCTTTTTCTTGATGGCTGTCACTGCAAAGAGGGATACCCATTAGGTAGGTCTAAGCCAAAGAAGGAAGATATGTAAACAGAGGCTGATCTTGTCAGTAGGTCTAGAAAAGCTGCTTTTTTTTGTTTTTAATTGGCAATCTTTTAAATCTTTGCTAATTTGAACAATTAAACATGATATTTTTTTACTCATTTTTACTTGTATTCTAATTATTAGTGGTTTTGAACATTTTTCCATATCTTTATAGGATTTTCTTTCCCTGTTTTGAATTTATGTTTGTGTCCTTTGCTCATTTTTCTTTCAGACTGTTCTGTTTTGTTATTGATTTATGTTATTATTATTGAAATTAATTTTTTGATAGTGGTTAAACTTTTATCTCTTTAATACATTGTGAGTGTACATTTTAGTGGTATTAAGTATATTTATATTGTTGTGCAGCCATCACCACTGTACATCTCTGGAACTTTTCCATCATCCCAAACTGGAAAAAACATGGTTAAATGCTACAAAGTAGGTGGTAAAACCTTAACTATATGTGTGTTGTGCAGGCCTGAGGGCCTCTTCCATTCTCGTCAAGGGGAATGCCTACCTTCTCTCCTTTCATACAACACCAGAAATACTTCTTGAATGATATAATCCCCTAATTATATCTCTGGATCCAATGCTGCCGTGACTATTGCTGCTTCATTTTAAAAGATGTATTTATACATTAAATAAACAAGCAAACAGTTGTTTTCACATGACCATCTTACTGAGCAAGTTCTGTTTTGTTTAGTCTTTATACTTCCTCCAGTTTTTATTTAATCTACTGGTGTTTGATGTTTTTCTTTCTTGCCAATGTGGTATTTCCAGCTGTGCATGGAAATTAATTTTCTATTTGAACAGACAATTCCAGGAAATTATCTATTAAGGTTATAGGAGGCAAAGAAAATTTTGTTTTACATTTTTTTGTAAAACAAAAAAATTTCTTGGCATTATAAGGGAGGGGGTGAAGGTTGGTTGGTTTAAGAGTTCATGATTGGCAGTTTATTTTTTGTTTTTAACTAATATTATTTTTTATTTTTTTTTTTTTTGAGACAGAGTCTCACTTTGTTGCCCGGGCTAGAGTGAGTGCCGTGGCATCAGCCTAGCTCACAGCAACCTCAGACTCCTGGGCTTAAGCGATCCTACTGCCTCAGCCTCCCGAGTAGCTGGGACTACAGGCATGAGCCACCATGCCCGGCTAATTTTTTTGTATATATATTTTTAGTTGGCCAGATAATTTCTTTCTATTTTTGGTAGAGACGGGGTCTCACTCTTGCTCAGGCTGGTCTCGAACTCCTGACCTCGAGCGATCCACCCGCCTCGGCCTCCCAGAGCTAGGATTACAGGCGTGAGCCACCGCGCCCGGCCCTGTTTTTAACTAATATTATTTAAATAAAATAAATTATGCCATTGGTCACAAAAGTGGTCAATAATAGAAAGTGTGTGGCACTGAAAACTTGTTCTCCAACTGACAAAATAATTCTAAATGGATCTTCCATGGACTCTGAAACGTTTTTTGGACAGTAGACCTCTTTGTGAATCTGACTGATTCTGTGGAACCTCAAAACTTAAGGTCTACAGAATCTTATCCATTACCTTAAAGGTGAGGTGTGCTTTGGAATTGAGAATTTATCAGATTGTAAAAATGTATTAGGTTTTAAGAACCACTTAAACCTATATATTATATTACCTGTCACAATTAATGGAGTCTGGGATGGCTCTGCATCATAAAAAATATTAATATTTCTACAGTGAAGTTCCTATACTTTAATCCTCAATGAGATAAATGAAAACAATAAATAGCCTCATGTCTGTGTAGGCCAGTTTTTGATGCCATATGAGTTTAGATTTGTCACCAAATGAGTTTTGTTCTTTAGGATCATGAATAAGGAACAAACAAAATTTCACCTTTGTTTTAGGGGCTGCCACCTCCCTTGTTTAGAAGTGGCTTGGCTCCATGCTCCAAGCGTGCCTGCTTCTCAGCCCCACTTGAGTTATGGACTTGGCATTTTCACTGTTACGGACATTTTTGTTACTCAGCAATTCCTCTGCTGAATTACTCAACAAATCCTCTGCTGAATTTAATTCCTTGTTTTTCAGCCACGTTGTGCCTGAGCTTTGATTCTTTATATTCAATGTTTGCCATTGAGTGTAAATGTTTCGTCATACCTTAAGCATACATATTATGTTCTTCATTGTCTCTATTCCTTTGCACTAGTTGTTCTCAATACTTTAAATGCCTTTTCTTCTCTTCCTCCTGTTAAATTTATCCCCTGTCACATTCTTCTACTAGGATAATTTAGTTTCTCCCTTTTTTATATTTTATTATACTTAGAGTTTTTTGTCATTTCTTCCATCAGACTATAAGTTTCTTGAGAGTAGTACCTCTTTGTATAGCCATTGCCTTGCACAGTGCCTGGCATGTCACAGATTCAAAACTTTTTAGCTCAAGATAAAGAGAAAGTGTGTATTTGGAGGTAATGGAGTGAGACGGGAGACTGGAGAAAGAGGGATGTGCAGTAGAAATAAATTAGAGAACCAAGACAGAGTGGTATGAAACAACTGTGGTTTTGTTTAGCTTATATGCACATGAGGATTAGAAAATTAAAAGATTTATATGGTTTTGAGAATTAAGAAAATTTCAAAAAAGGTAAATTCCCAGGACTTTGATTTCTGTCCAAAATTGAGGAGGTTGGATTACGAATTTTTTGGATTCGTTAGAGTTCAAAAATTCTGGAGAAGACATCTATATGCCAAAAATTATTCTAAGCTGCAAAAAATGGCCCTGAGTAAATTCAGAAATAAGTATTATAGCAAATCATCTTCTGAACCTCTTCTTTTGATGTTTTTATTAATGCAGTATCAATCAAAATATTATAATAAACAAATCAAAGCTTTCATATAATCTTGCCTAGAAGCAGCTTTGGGCTAAACATTTCTTCCCAAAATATTAAAAGTGTGATTTTAAAAAAATATATCCTTTACAGAGGGCCTAACCCTATTTTATATAGATGTAAATTAATATAGCTATAAAAAAGAAAAAATACAAGCAGCATTTTTCTTTAAATTTAAGCACTATAAAGAAATTTTGGTTTTTGTTGAAGTTTTAGTCTATTACAAATATTCCAACTCTAAAATCTTCTCAGAATTAATTATCTAATTTAAAACAAAAGGAGGAATCACTGATTCAAATGATCCGTGTTTACCACACTTCATTCAAAATTCTATTGAACCTTCTTATATGTTTCTAGCTATGTGTTAACATCATAGGATCTCATGATATCCATTTTTAACTTATGCAAGAATACTTTCTGTTTTGAATAGCACATTCCTGTAGGCTGTATCAAATGGAAGTTTTGGGAATTTGATCAATATGTGGTGTTTAAATTATAGTCTATGCCCTTTAACAATTTTTTTCTAATTGTATAACTTGAAATATGGTGAATTTTCAAAAATAGTTTAGAAAAAATATGAACTCTCTCTGTTTTTTTTTTTTTGAGACAGAGTCTCGCTCTGTTGCCTGGGCTAGAGTGAGTGCCATGGCATCAGCCTAGCTCACAGCAACCTCAAACTCCTGGGCTTAAGCAATCCTTTTGTCTCAGCCTCCCAAGTAGCTGGGACTACAGGCATGTGCCACCATGCCTGGCTAATTGTTTCTATATATGTTTTTAGTTGGCCAGATAATTTTTCTTTGTATTTTTAGTAGAGACGGGGGTCTCGATCTTGCTCAGGCTGGTCTCGAACTCCTGACCTCAAGTGATCCACCCGCCTCGGCCTCCCAGAGTGCTAGGATTACAGGCATGAGCCACTGTGCCTGGCCTCTCTTTTTAAAATATACATGTAGGTTGATATAATGTATTTGACATAGAAACTATTGCGCATTTAGGAATAGATACTGTAAACTGTAATTCAAAGACATTAAATGACTAGGATTAAAAGTCAGCATTTCTCTATGAAATAGAACTTACTCTGCCCCAGGATATGTATTGTGTGTTAGATATTGATTATCATAATTGTCTTCTCACTTTCTGGTAGGCAAGGACACTCTCCTTGGAGATTTTGCCCAGTTACCATCTACAATGTACAACTTCCACCTGGAAAAAATCTTCTGCCTTGAACTACCAAAGTGTTGATAATACTTTTTGTCATTTACTGTCTCTTATATTTGCTTTAGAGCTCTTAATTGAGGACAACTAAGAGTTAAGAATTTTCCCAAGGGAATAAAGTCATAGCAGTAATCAGATATGTACTTTTCAGATAGAATTCTTCTATCTACAAAGTAAAATCTAGAAGGGTTATTTATTTCAAATAGAGATACTTTAAAATTATTTATTTGTATTTTCCACAGATCCCAACTTTCTTCATTTCTTGTAAAGTTGAGTAATGTATCCCTGGATTCATTTTATTTTTGTGTATATTTTTATTTAAGGACTTAGCCATTCACACTAAGAGGTCAGATGACCTCTTAGTTCTGTTTGTATTATGTGTAGTTGTATACATATATAGTTAGATACACAAGGATCTGCTTTTACTGTTTGCTCTGCAATCAGATATGTAAGAGACTGAAATAATAAGATCTACATATTCAGAAATGTAAAAAAAGCATGAATAAAACTTTTGTGACAACTTTGCTCCATTTATAAGTCACACTAATGACTGCTTTGCTTCTCAGTAATTTTCCATTTGTAACATTTTATACCTGGGTACACAAATGTAATGCAGTTGAACAAGAAAACAATTATCTGTCTGGTGGAAATAATGTACTTATCTCATTGAAACAATTGGCTTGTTTAAAAATACACAGAAGTTTTAGTTCTGCTCAGACTGCAGTTACCTGTAATTTGTAATGAATTTCCAGGAAGAATTAAAATCCTCTGATGTAATTAGATCAGCAATTGAATCCACTGGTTGCGAATGATAAATTTCCATGCATAATATGCATAATTCCCTTCTCCTACAAACCTCTGTGTGGAGCCATTTTGTATTTGAGAGGTTTTTTTTTTTTAATAATCTATGAGTTTTGGCTGGATCCCTGGAAAACTTCACTCAAAGACTATATCTTCCAGTGAAGGCTTCATGTTGACTTGTGGGTTTTGTGTCAGTAAAATGTTTCAGCACTTTTTTGGCCTGGGTCAAATGTTTCTGGACATTTTCTGTGGTGTTTGGCCCAACCTATCTATAGAATCACATTGGGTTCCAGATAAATCCTAAAAGCCATGATTCATCAGCAAGCTAATATGGGACTTTCCTGGGTTTTGGTAGTGGACTAATACCATTGAGCAGTTGGGGGTTCAATATTATTAATAATATTTCTAAGGACAGATCTATTTTAAAAATAATACAAAGAGAGACTACTTTACCTTTAGCCTGGCACTAATTTTTCTTGTATCTGACCTATTCACAAAGGTCAATGTCCTATTTTAATTCCTTATTATAACTTTTTCCCTCCTCTTAAGTTTCTAAAGCTACTGAAGATCAACAGCATTTTCTTCTTTCTTAAAGTGTGATGGCTCTTGCTCTTGGCTGACTTCAGTCTTGTGATGTGGTACTGATGTGGGTTTTCATTTTTTACTTTGAAGGTGCTGCCAAAGCTAGTTAATTTTAGTTATAACATCATAGAAGGCTGGAGCCTGTAGGTGCCCTAGAAATGGTTTGGTACAGCTGCCTTATTTTACACATAAGGGGAGCCAGGCCTGGTTGCTTAGTTTTTACAAGAGGCAATGTCACTATTAGGCTACAATGCATGTCTACCTTGCAACAGAGCAGGTCTTTGGAAGTTTATCTAACTGCTTAAAGATCCACTCCCCATTCTCAGTCTCAGATTTTGTATCTCTAGGTAGTTTTCCTTTTTTTTTTTAATACTTTCTAAATTTAGCTCCCCATATATCATATTAATTTGGGAAACCAGCCAAAAATTTAGTTTAAATTGGGATTGGTTGGGATTCAAGAGTGTTATATACTACTCCATTCTTCTCATATTCTGAGCCACTAAGAAACAAATATAAGAAAGAGAAAGAGATAAAAATAACAACTTTATTGCAAATAATGTTGGATTTTAGAACAGATAGTGAACCCGAGGCTGAAGCCAGCTTCTTATGCTTCCCCCAAACCCTATTGACTTCAGCCACTTATTCATAGAAAAGTATGGAACTGCAGGTTCCTGGTCCAACTGACATCTGCAGGGTCTGTCCTAAGGGAGGGCTGGCAGACTAGCACCTCTGAGAGACCCCAGGAGCCAAGAGCTCCTGCCAAGGGCTCCTTTCCCAACTCTGGCCAAGTAGAGCAGCCCTGCAACCCACCTGTAGGAAGCAATCTCCTTCAGTAGCTCACCTAGGATGAGTGTCTTTGTGTTTTCTTCTTTTTTCTTGCTTTAGCATTCCAGTTTTCTACTAGCATTCAGAAATCAATGTCATTTACATTTCTTTTCTCCATGAGGTGAGTTGTTTTCCCATTATCTTCCTAAATAGAGTTGAAAAAGTAAAGGTAGTGAAATCAGCCTAGGCAACTGATTATTTACAATAGAGGAAAATAAATGAAGAATTAGGTAGCTGACAATGAGAGATGGCGCTTTGGAAATGCGTTCACAGTACTTCACAGTAATGGAAAATGAAGAACTTCTCTGTTCTGTCTCGACCAGGTCATTCTTCCTCTGACATTTTTAAGAAGAGAAAATTGGGGAATGTTTTTACCTATTTACAATCTTTGTTTAAGCTATAGACCTCTGCCAGCACCCACTATGAAATTTTAATAAATATCTTCTCAGCCATATATAGACAGATTCAAATGATCCTATTTTGCTTATTTTGCTTTTGTTTTCCTGTGGTCTTGAATTAAGTAAAATTTCAGATCACAGAACTCTCGGCATTTTTAGTTGACCTATGTAGGTAGGTTTCTACTAGGTTTCTCTATTTTTTTTTTCAGATATTTTTTCAATGATTATCTTGTTTCTGTACCTTCTACATTGACATTCTTCAAGATATTTACCTATGAGAGCCCAGAGAATATTTAACAGTTAATCAGTTAATCCCCCTTAGGATTTCTTGCTTTGTGGAGCATGTTGCACCTATGTGCAGACACTTGTACTTAATTCAGAGATCAATTAAAAGTAATGTAAAATTCCCATGTTCTTGGTACTTATACCTTCTCCTTCACTGTTCTTATGTTTACTAGACTTCATTTCCTCTTAGTAGGTTGAAGACCATTTAAATTAAAAGATACTGCATTGCAGACTAGCAGATTTAAGGTTTTATGTGTTAAGATTTGATTTAAGATGTTCCAGTGCCATTTGTTGAGTTGCAAGTATTTTCATTCAGATGAATTGTTTCTTCAGAAGTGGTTTAACTGACTCCTCTTGAATCACCATAATGCTTTTGCTTAGTGGGCATGTCAAGTGTCTGTCAACAGTGGAAACCCAGAGATGGCCCACAGGAAATAGCATAGAAGTTGTCACAGTACACCTGGGATAATGCCCAGAGTGTAGAGGAGGATATGGGCTCTGGAGTCATTTACCTGGGTTGAAACTCAGTTCCAACAATGACTTTCTTAATCTCTGTCCTTCATTGTGCCTATCTGCACAATGGGCATACTAATTAAGATATCTACCTCAAAATTTCTTGTGAGGATTAAATGAATGAATACATGCAAAGCACTTCAGAACAGTGTCTGGAACACTATATGTGCTTTATAAATGTTAGCTATTAAACAGTCCTCACATTTCTAATTGGAATGGATAAAGGTTCCTGTGTATGTTCAAGTGTTTTTTTTAGGCACTATTATTTAGGAGAATTGGATGAAAAAGGTATTATCTGAGGTGTTCCTGGCTTGTATATTTAAAGGTGAACTGTGCATCACAAGGTTACAAGTCTTAATTTTGTATAATTTAAATATTCATAAATTACCTGGGCTCTCTGGTAGTTGGTGTGAAATATGGGGATTTCAGGCAATTTATTTCCCACTGCCAAACTGTATATATTGTCTTGATAACTGGCATTGATTTTGGCACTAAATTTATATTGTCAAGTACTCACAGTTGTTCCACTTAGAACAGAAATATTGAGGAAGAAATATTCCAGCTATTGACAGATCTTGACAATCACAAAAATGGTTGGGTGTTTTGGAGGAATGTAGGATAATCTAATACCTAGGGACATAACATCCCAAGTATGGAATTTCATAATATAATGTGTTTGTATGTATGTGGTGTATGTGGGTAGGCCAATTTCATCCTGGGAGAAATATTAAAGGAAGAGTTTTAGGGGAAACTAAAAGTTTTAGTTTCGTTTATATAATAATTAACTTGGCTACATAAATACCAAGAAAATAATTAGAATAACAGATTATGTTGAATGCCTAAAGAAATATGTTTGACAACTTTTAATTTTCTTTCCTCCCACACATGACTTCCTAGTTTGTTTCTGGCACACCAGATGTGTCTCAACACAGTGGCTGATCCTGGTAGAGTTGTGCTAATACCTGTGAGCCTGGCGTAACAAATTTTCACATTTTGGTTACATTTAATGAAATAAAAGTAGAAGGAACACTGTGGTTTTGCAGATAATGTTATACAGATATGGGAGAGGCTTATCTTTTCTCCAAACCTATCCATCAGTTTTTTTTGTTTTAAGGTAATGTTAAAGCTTGTGTCCAAATGGTGAATGTAAACAAGCAAAAGCTGATTGTACCCTCCCTGCTTTTCCTAGTTAGACACCAGTGGGCTACAATGGGCAGAGGAATGAGGAGGGAGGATTGGTGGAGGAAAGTGGAAAAAAAAAACTAGTGATAGGGAAAGTTTTTCAAAATAATATTCCTTTTTCTGTTTTCTAGCTTCTTGAATGGACTAATTAATTTGCTGTTTTTAGCTTAAAACTAGCTTTAATTTTTGATCTCCATGGAGAAAATGCTTTTTGTAGGCCTTCTTGTTTTGTCTTTCATAAATTTACTGTGCTAATTTTCTCATTCATTTTTAGCCTTTTCTCAATTTAAATGCCAGAGAAAGTACCACATTCCAGAAATGATAATTTCTCTCAAAGGAATTAGTTTTGTTTTTAGGTTTGGTCTCATCCATGATCCTTCCATGTGTCTCTAATTTTGAACATCTACTAATAATAACTCATGCATTAATAACTAACAATTTTTCTCTCAGTTTTTAATTGATGAATAAACAGTGTTATGATCAGAAAGGAACTGTGCCTCAGCATATCAACTTGTGCAATTTGTCTGTTTCCTTTAATTTTCAGATCATATTCAGCTTCAATTTATATTGTCCTTTACGTGTATTATACTTTAAAATGACTTCATGATATTCCTTTAGGAGTGGTTGTTCGATAATCTATAGTTTACTTAATCATTCCTATGGTGTTACTGACTTAGATTCATAATGTTTCGCTATTATAAATTATATCACCACAAAACATTTATTTGAATCTGCCCTCTTTTTTTTTTTGTAGTTATTTACTCAGTTTAGAATTTCTGGCCTAATATTATTAGGTTAAAGGTTTTGCATATTTTTATGGGTCAAAGGATGTGCTTTTTAAAAAATGGCCTTTGAAGTGCTTTGTGAAATTGCTTTCTAATGTAAATTGGCAATAATAATGTGTGGGTTTATCATTGTCACTATTTTGAGAACCCAGACAGTGATGAAGATTGCTTTTTTAGAATTTTTTTTATTTATTCAATGAATGTAAAATGGTACTTCACTGTTGTTTTAACTTGTATTGCTTTGATGAATAAAATGCTTGAATGTTCTTTTTTCTTTATGTGTGCTTAATAATTTAATTTCCTCTTGTGCATGTCATGTTATTGATTTATTTATCCTCTAGATTTTATGTCTTTCTGTCAGATTGGTTATCTCCTCTGTGTAACATAGAAATCAACCTCTTATCTCTTGTATGTGATAAATGTATTTCTGGATTGTGGTGTTTTTTTTTTCATTTTACGACTATTACTTTTCTTAGTATTAAAGATTAAATTGCTGCAAAATTTACATATTTTTATTTCTTTTATTGACTCAAGGTTTAGAAAGTTGTCATCCTATAAAAAACACTCAATTCTATTTTATGCTAATTTTTATGAGCTAATTACATTTCTGTATTGTCTACACACATACATACACACAGAGAGATGGAGAGAGTATTACTATAATTATAATATATGGTATAAATTTTGATCCATTTTTTTCTCAGATTATTAACTAGTTATGTCAGTATCATTTATTATATATCTTTCTTTCTCTTCATCCCCAATTGTTTTCAATTTCCTTTTTATCATGTTATTACATTCTTACATAAATTAGATATTTTACTGGACTTTAATTTCTTATTCACTGATCTACTTCAAATTAGATATAGAAAGTACACTATTTAAATTATTAATGTTTTATAATATGCTTTAAAATATACTGTGTTCAAGTCCTCTTTTCAAAATATATCGAGCTTCTATTATGTGAAGGAAAAAGTATGAATATGGAATTTACAGTTACCCAGTTTCCCCATTCCTGGTAATCAAAGTCTTGCTGGAAAACAGATATGTAAAAATGTAATTATACTACAATGCTATAAAACCATAAAGGAGAAGTGAACAAAGAACTGTGATTGCACAAGGGAGATAGTATATTTTCTCCTGTTTATTTTTCTGTAATATATTTTCTAGTTCTAATGAAGTTCTATTATAATTTTAATTGCTCATTTATTATATCTACACAATAACTTGAAAACATTTGATTTCTTTTTATGATGTAATTTTCTCACTGAGGATTATTTTGTGTGTCATCTTTTTTATTTCCCAATTCAGTTCCATAGTTTTATTTAATGTGAAATGCTTATTAGAAAATTTTCAAGTTAAATGTGTGCATGTTATGAATATTACTTGTGAAAATCTATAAGTAATTCTATATTTGCCTTCTTTTTAAAAAGCCTTTATTTTGGGTTTAACATTCACAGGGAAAGTTAGAGCACATATTCCTTTATCTTTCTTTTTTGAGAGTAGGGGCTCAAACATTCATTGGCAATACCTTTGGGATTTGTTAAGATTTACTGCACATAGACACATGTAGACGTGTCATTGAGGTTATTTTTTGAATAGTAATTTTTTTAATAGTTAAAGTTTTGAATAGTTAATTTTTGAAACCAGTGATAGGCCAGTGGGAAATTTGTGTGCCAAGAAAGCCATAGTTTTATGAAAACCTGATTGGAATTATGGAAAACAATCTGTGTTTTATAGTCTTGGAAACCTGTGACTGATCATTTTTGGCATGTGAATTACAGTTTCTATCATTGCAGCTGTTAATTGGTGACAAGGAGGGGATAAAAGATGTTAAGGAGTTTTGGCAAATAAAACTTAAATACACATCAGCTAATAATCATTGCTGGAATTCTGCTTATATCAGTTGTATAAACCTGACTTTTTAAATGCAGAATAAAATTTATTCCATTATTTCAGCTTTCTAAACCATGTTTATTTAGAAGTATTTCTGCGTTTACAGATGAGGTCAGGAGTAAGTAGGACCTCAATGACGTAAATAAACAAATCCCAGTGGAAGATTGTCTTTGACTTTCTCTTTTGTGTAATTCTTTTTATGTACAAAAACACCTCTTTTGGCTAGGATCTCATTATAAGTAAGAAAGGGTGGAGTGTGTGAGGGGGGATGAATATTCCCAGAGAAACTCCTTAAATTTCAGCCTTTCAATTACTTGAATATTTTTGTGGTTATGGGAGATGAAAGAATAATGAGGAGATATTGTTTCCTCTGTGAATCATAAAAAATAATATGAGTATTCACAGGGCCATTGACTTAAATAAATGGATGGCCTCTAAAAAATTATGTTTTGAGGGGTACACAACGTTTTTTGTGGACATGCTGAAATTGTTTTTGGTAAGTTCCAGATCTTCAGAGTAAGTTCAAGTGTAGGAAGAGGGAGTGGCAGCAACCTGATAATAAATTTAGTCCAAGTATTTATCTTATTTAATTTATGCACTGCCTCATTCAAAAAATGATTTGAGATATCTTCTAAGAACATATTCAACTTAATAATGAGAACATGTATATAGAAGAAAAGGTACATTATCAGGAAAAATATAAATAAGTAGGAAGTCCTAACTGAAAAAAAGAAAATAAATGTTTTAGGGTTTACTTTATTTTAGGTTTTGCTTTGATTCATTGTTTATTTTAACCTTGAGCTTTCTAGCAGCCAAAACAAATAGAGTGCTATGGCATAGATAGATTGATAGAGATAAATGTCGTGTCTCCTGCTACACTTACACACACACTTACACACACACACACACACACACACACACACACACACTCTTACTTGTCTTATTTATTATTAGATCTTTATGGTATTTTTAAAAAAGAAAATTGCATTCATGTTTCTCAGGAGCAGCACAGCTCTGTGAATCTCTAATTTCTAAAATAAATTTCTCATACAGACCTTCAGACCTTTTTAGAGCTTGTACCAAGTGACGTGCTTAATAGTACTGTTATGTGATTCTCTTTGAAAGAACTGGCTTATCTGTGGCTGATTTGAGATCAACCTATTCAGTACCTAATTTAAGAGTGGAGAGATAAAAAATGTTTGGGAGAGTAGCAAACATGGTGTTAGACAAGTACTGAATCCTGTTTGAGAGACAACTTCAAATCACCCAGGCTGGAGTGCAGTGGCATGATGATAGCTCACTGCAGCCTTGAACTCCTGGGCTCAAGTGATCCTCCCACCCCAGCCTCCCAAATAGTTGGAATTACAGGTACCAGTCACTGTGCCCAGCCAAATGTTTCTTATTAGTTACCCAGATCACCACCTTGCACATTTTTTATCTCAACATCTGCCTTCATCTTCTACCCTAACATCACCTACAGCAAACAAAACAAAAATAACTCCTTCCCTCTGAAACCAGTTTTAATTTATGGGGTGGACCTAGTCATTTGTAATCCAAAATGTCTTAGAGTTCTAAATTGTAAACAATGCCATCATTGACAGGCTAGAGTATAGGAAGAAAATATAAAGGAAAAAACTAATCTAGCTGTCAATGAAAAAGGAAACCAAGCTAAATAATAAAGATTAAATTAGCATGAGGAAAATTAAAAACAATGAGAACCTAAAAGACACCATATAAATTATGTAGCTTCTAAGTCTGAGTAAGAGTCTTGAAATGATATTGCGTCAGAAAAAGACCCCTGCCTTACTCAGATATGCATTTTCTGCATTTTGTTATTATTATATACAACTTAATTGTCCTTCAGTTAAGTCTTAATCCATTGAATAAACAAAAGTAACTGTCAACATACCTTATTTAGTAGCTTTTCCTTTTCTTAAATTCTATTTTGTTTATTTATTGTGTCATTTCCAAGCTCATTTAGTCCTTTTGGTCTGTTATTCCCATAAATCATTGTAGGTGTGGACATTTTAGTGGAAAGGGCTAGCTAGTGACTTTTCTGGTTTTGTGACCTTTTACTTTATGATTCAACAAAACTTTATTGATCAACTGCTTACTTAACAGGCACTATGCTAAGAGATTATTCATATCTATCACACATTATTTTCCATAATAAACCCATGAGGTAGGTACTTTATGGTCCCCATTGATTATAGGAGAATGATAAGCCACCGTCAGAGACTAGCCCAGGGTCACATTGCTACTAAGTGCTGAATTTTGGCTCAAACCCAAGTCTCTGCCCTTGAAGCCAGTGCCCTTTCCACAGCCATGTCTCTCACTAAGCACCTCTGAATTTTACTTTAGATACGCTCTGCTGTTTGTTTATTAATCACTCTTGTGTGAAATGTAATCTTCTATTAAATCTAAGACTGCTATTGTTGTCTGGGCCAAATTGTGGAATTGAGTCATCGAGATGCAAACCTAATTGTTGTTGACTGTACAACAGTTTTGAGAAGAGTTAGATCAAATTTCCCTTTGTTCAAATCAGAGTGGTTGGAGCTTAATAAAAAGAAGGAACATCTCTTTAAGGGAAAAAGAGCTTGTAATTTTTGTAAACACTGATGTTACAGTTCTTTTTGACTGCTAAGGGCAACTACAAACAATGTATACTGTAAACTGTTTTCCTGATATAGTAAGGGAAGTGAGGCACATAGTAGGAATTCTTAAAAATGTATTCATGTTCATCACATGTTTGTTGGTCACCTAGTATAATCCAGATACTCTTCTGTATTCCCTGTACAATCTTAAATAAGTAAGACATAGATCTGGCTCTCAAGATATTTATAGTATAATGGAGAAACTTTGAATTTATAATGAGAGTGATAATTTTCAAAAATTCAAATTCAATAAATTGCTTACTAGAATCATCAGCTTTGGACATTTATTACTTTTCAAATGAACATAAATTCTAGTTAAGAGGGTTTTCTATTTCAGATAATGTAGGGTAAATAAGCTTGTACCATAATTTTAAACCTTTCTCAAATATAACCTACATTTTACCTTTAGAACTAAAGGATGTTGAAAGATTTCATTATAATGTAATGGAGTCACTTACCAGGACTATTTTAAAACCAGTTACTTCCTTTTCTTTCTTTGCACCCTGTGACACATAGACTTCCAGAATCAGAGGAGTATTGTTTTTGTTTGTAAGGAGTTTGCTATTATGTATTATGTGGAACCAAAACCAAGTTAATATAGCTAGTATTTTTCAGCTTAAGGTAGTATATTAAATTGAAACTTCTTTTTCCCCCCTTCTAAATTTGAGCATGAAGTAGTTTCCCATGTTATAAAATGACAGTTTTTATTTATTTATAATGAAATGGTCCCTTTTATTTATAGCCAAGTTCATCATTTTAACACTTAATCCTCCATGACATTCTGGAGGAGAGGAAAGTTGGCAACCATTCATTATTATCTGTTTTTACCATCAGAAGGTATTTATTTGTAAGAGGAGTGTGGCAATGACGTCAAGGATAGGAATGAGATACTCCCTGACATATTTATACAGGACAGCCTTTCCTTTGGATGGTGAATATGACCATAATTACTTAAAATGCATGCAAATAGTTACTAGTCAAGATGTGCAAAGTCCCCTGGAAATTCAAAAGCATGTAATTATAGCTGTGAAACGAGATCATCTAATAATAAAAGAAGAAAATGTCAGTCTTGGATTAGTGATTCAGGAATTTCATCAATGATCATCTATGCAATAGGATTGCATCTGTGTTTGAAAGCAGCTTTACAAAGCTCTTGTTGGGCTGTGCTTCAGCACCTTTGTGTTTGTGTGAAGATCCAGTCCTCAGAGAAGTCCACTAACTCACAATCTCAACATGACAAATCTGAGAGCTTTAAAAAAATTAGATTTTCAGGCCCTTGTGATATATCTTGAATATAAATATAGCACATAGTAGGTGAGTTTCTGGTGGTGTTTGTTTTGAGCCTGAGAGTGCTGTGATATATTCAGGGAAGTCCAAAGTCAAGGATATCTGAATTGGTTTGACTTTTGTCCTTGCATGTGAAAATGATGAACTTCTGTGGAAGTGCTGATGTACACATGATTTCCTTCTGAAACAGTCATAGTACAGTATTCTATGGCTGTTATTTGACTTGGTCCTTATGACAAAATTACATAGACATTCACTGCTGTCTACTTAATTGATGATGAATAAGAAGAAAACTCTAATCTGGAGAGAACTGGGTATATTGCATATTCTACATCTGTGCCTTGATAGAATGACTTTTGTGGTCATGCATTTAGCCAACACTTTTGAGTGCTGGTGAGTGTGTTAAGCTATGAGGATGCAAAAATGTGCAGTGGCCATTGTGGTTATTTCTGTTGTAGTGATCACAGAGTATTGTGGGAGTAAATAATGGGGTAGGGGGTGAGGAAAGGCTCCTGTGAGGATGTTTAGCTGAGAAGGAAGAGTGAGGAAGAGACTTGGAAAGGTGTGAGGAATTTTGGAGGGAAGGGGAGAGTGGGAGTTTGAGGGACAAGAGGCCACTGTGGTGGAGTGAGCAAAGGATAAGTTTCAGGATCTTTTGGGAGAGAATTCTTTAGTCGCTTCCAGCCTGAGCAAGAGTGAGACCCCGTCTCTACAAGAAAAGTAGGAAAATTAGCTGGGTGTAGTGGTGCGCTTTCGTAGTCCCAGCTACTTGGGCCCAGGAGTTTGAGGTTGCAGTGAGCTATGATGACACACTGTACTCTATCTTGCCTAGGCAACAGAGTGAGACCTGAGACTCTGTCTCAAAAAAAAAAAAAAAAAAATTTAGTTACTACAAGTTTGAGTTGTTCACTGAGCTCAATGATTCATTGACTGTGGTTCTTTGTGTAGAAGGCTATAAAAATTAGAATATCCATATCTTTTTAGCAATCTAAATATTTTCTGCATGTTTCTATGTAGCACCCAAGTCAGATTTCATCCTGATTTGATGATTAGGATGATGGTGAATAATACAACTATGAAGATTTAAATTAGAAGAAAAAAATTCTTTATTATTCATCATCTTTATTATTATGAGATTTATTAGTATTCAGTTCTAGAATGTTCTAATATGCTGCTTCCATAGAAATTTATGATTACTTCTTTATATAATATTATTACATTTTCTTATGATAAAATGAATTTTTAAAATTCATTATTAACCCTGTCAATGGTGAGACAGTATAATCTTGTGGTTAATAAAATAACTCAGGCTCTACAGCCAGAAGATATGGGTGTGAATCTTGGTTGTATCATTCACTGATTATTTACATTGACCATGTTATTTAGCCAGTCTAAACCTTTGTTTCCCCATCTGTAAAATGGGATAACAATTGGACCAACCTCCTAGAATAGGAAAGATAATTTAGTTAAGTTTCTGGTTAAGATATCTTCCCTTGATTATTTCGTAAGACAGAGAAAGCATCTTTTTCTCCCTTGGGATACTAAAACAGCCAAAGAGGAGGTATGTTCTAAAAAACAGATTTCAGACTGTCATATACAACTTACAGTACAGCCAGAGACCAAACCAGAGTGTTACATAAACCTTTTCCTAATCGAAGGTGGTTGTTCTTTTATTAATGTAAATGCCCCATGTCTTGGGTGTGTGAGCCCTAAAAATACACTTTCAAGGGTAAAAATAGATCTCTGGGAGTTCTGAGATGCTGCTTAATCAGAACCAGCTGCAAGCTATCTAGAAAATGCAAGTTATATGAGCCAGATGGCTTTTGCCCTTTTTGCTTTAGACAGCATGTAATTTGGATAACTGCAGCTACAGTAATACATTTTGCCAGCCACACTGTTTGATAAACATATTTGTTGAGAACAGCCACTTCCAATTAGAGACCCAGTATAATGTTAATTTATTTTAATAAATTTTCCATCTGAGTCACGACAAAGAATACTTCTAACGTGTTACAGAAAGATCTGTTCACAGGACAGAGTACTGTTTAAGAGTTACTGTATGCCAGTGGTTAATGTTTAAATTTGACATTTAGAGAATGATAAGCAGTAATCATGACCTATTCCTCCATTTTTCTTCCTAAAATGTAGTCTATATATGAGGGACTAGAATTTTCCATATTTATAATTCTGTTTACTTTACCTGTATAGAGATGTTTTGGCTAATTTTTAACTTTCTTCTACACATATCTAATTACTGTAAAGCCTGACAATAGTTACTGGATAATAATTGTTTGTTTACAGACAATTATTAATGTGGTCGCTCTGGGGATTTTACTATCATGACCATTTTCTTTCAGAAGGAATTTTCTCTATGAGCCTGATGTAATCATGACTGATTTTCATCAGCTGAGGACTGCAAACATAGTTACTGATATTGGCTGAATTCTAATTTTACTCAACTTTCTATTCAGATAAAACAGCAAAGATAAATGTGTAAGTTATTCATACTGTAAGACCTAAACTAGGCTATAGCCTGCTTCTAAGAGATGCAAAACTAGCAATTCTTCCATTTTCACTGTTGACACCACTTCTTGGAAAAGCATTTTTAAGCTCTGGTCTCCAATTACATGCAATGAAGTATTCTGCAATTTATTTCTCGAGACATCTACCAGGCAGCATGTAACAGATTGCTAAGTACATTTGAAGGGTCTCTTGTGTCATAATTTTTCCATAGTTCCAAGCCTTCCAGCTTTGTAAATTAATCTATCAGCAGTTGTTTTTTTTCCTCATCCAGTTTAAAGAGGAGAGGGTATTTCATCTCCAGGATAAGTGATATCAGAAGATAAACATCATTATAATAATAGCTACAGGTTTATTTACTCTTACTGTAGTGCCAGGAACTGTGCATTACTTGATACATTACTGCATCCAAGCCTCACAACATAACATTACAAGGTGTGTATTTTTATTCTGTGTTACACATAAGGATGCGGTGGCCTTGGAGTATAATTATTCAACATCATACAGAAAGTATCAGAGCCAGGATTAGAAGCTACTGTTGTATTAATGATGTATCTGACTTAGGATCTTTAATTCCACCCATTAATCTCTGAAAATTGGTATTTGATCTAACGGGGATGTTTTTTCAGAGGCAAATATATGCCTCTGTCCACCCTTGTATGCTTCAAGGAATTTTCAATGTTGCTTCTCAGAATTTATTTTAAGCTCAGATTAATGCGTGAAAGGTTCTGATCTCACAACCCACGTCATTAGATACATTATAACTCATGTGATTTTAAAAGTAATTCATGTCACTGCAGAAAATCTCATTCTGGTGCTTTCCCAATATGTGGTTAAGAATTACACTGATAAATAGTACTTGGAGAAACTAGTAAGCACTTGTCTGATATGAAACAGCATAGGAAACCAATGTGTACAAAGTTTACCAAAGCTAAATCCTACTCTTAACACCTTTAACAGACTAAGATAAAGAAATCCATTAGTGAATGCAACAGGTCATATCTGCACATTGTGTCACAGGCAGCAGGAAATAAAGCAAAGCATTTTTTATAAAGACTTCCCAAGACAAACTGATGGCTCATGGAAAAGATTTTATTATTTCTGACTATTTTGGGAGAGAATACTGTTAGTATTCACATAGAACTATAAAATGCTACCTCTTGAAAGATAATGTAGAAAAGTACATAGTACTTATGTACTGTGGTTAAATAATGGGCTTATGCTGTTTGTTAGTGAAAGAGTTGATATTATTTGTTGTTTCCTGGAAATGAAAGGGAGAAATGAACAGAAAAGATTACTTTCTAATAAGTAGATTATTCTACTCTACCCTTTTCTGCTAGACAATATTGTATTTAAACAATTAACCTCATTTTTTCATATTTCACCCAGTTGTACTCAATTAAGATCCAGATTTGAATATGAAATCTGATATCTGCTTGGGCCAGTTAAAAAAAGTATTTTAGTATTATTAGATGAGAGACATTATAGATGGCCTAGGGAGAATCTCAGTCCTTTCTTTATGTGGAGAGGTCTATGTTGGAATGAGCCAACAAGGCTTATGCAGTCAATAAATATATATCAGTATTCTGTTAAATATTAATGTGTGAGGTCCTGTAGTTGGTGTTCTAGAAAAGAAAATGATACATGAATGATGATCTCTGCCAAATTTATCTGTGTTTATACTCACATGGGTGCATTGTTCCTTTTCTATTGTATGAAGGTTTAGTAACCTAATATAATAATTAGTTTGCTTTTCTTAAATCATTATTTAATAAAGAAATATTGAACATCTAAAGAAGTGACTATGTCCTTGTCCTCAAAGAACTTTTGGCACTTGGCACCAAAAGGAGGCATTGCTTTTATGTGACTTAAAATGTGGTCCCAGAATAGTATGGCATTTGGAGGTTAGTGACTCAAGAGAAAATAGGGTAGGTGAAGGGAAAACTTTTATTTTCTTTATCCCATGGGGGACTTTCTTGCCTTGGTCTTCCTGAAGAGATGACAAGTATTGGGCTAAAAATGTTTGTTATATACCCTTGGGCTCCATTGGCATATTCCAAGCTGTTATTGTCAGTCATATAAATACATATTTAGACAATTTCTGAAACACTTCTTGTTCCTTGAGAAGAGAGAAGTCACTCATCTGGTATATCATATTAATATGTACAATGGCTTTTTAGAGTTGTGTCATTTCTTCACTGTGTCTTCTCTTGCTCTGTACCTCTTCAAATGCCCCCTCTTTCTTTTTTTTCAGTAAATACCATAATTTTATTTCTAGTTGTGTACAGTAAGAGGTGTATGTGAGAGAGAGAGATAGAGAGAGAGAGCTAGAGATAGAGAAAGGGAGAGAGAGAGAGAAGGAGAGAGAAAGAGAGAGAAAGAGAAGAGAGACTGATTGGTTAGTTGGTTGGTGGTGACTGGGGCTTTTCCCAGAACTTTTTCCAACAGTTCTTGTTGGCATATTGTAGAATTTAACAAAATCTCATTACTTTTCATGGATTTCACTTAAATTTTTTTAGATAAGAAGCAATATTATATGTACATATAATCTGCCATTTCAATATTTTTAAATTTTAGGCTTTTTTCTATTGTGTTGGTAAGAATGTCACAATTTCATCCTAATGCTAGTGATGGGCATCTGTACATCTGACTGTGTTGGAAACTACTCTGGTAAATGTTTAATAAGGTGCTGACTGTAAGTTGAAGATAGCGAGTCTTTGTTATATTATTATGTTACTGAACTGTCTTGGTTTCCTGGTTTATGGACATGAATCCAGATGACTACATGTTTTTTAGGGGAAAGAGGTTGGTTTTGTTTTAATTGATTTTGACCTATTGACGTCATACATTTAGTAGATTGCCCAATATTAAATCATTCTGGGATTTCTGAAATAAACTCAATTGGACATGTTTTATTATTATTTTAGTATGCTCTTGGGTTTGGAATGTACTTCCTCTACCATGTTTGCCTTTCTATTCATGTGATACTGAGCTGAGATTTTCTGTTCTGTTGGCCAAGTTTCAGCTTTTAGTGTCAGAATTACTAGGCCCATCACTTGTGATTATACAAGTTGCATGTTGCCACCTGCAATATTGTAATATGTGTAGTTATTTCGACAGTTTTACAGAGAAGGGCAATAAAGTCTCTTGAGGAAGGGACCTTTATTTACCCAACAACTTACCATATTGAAAACAGATTTTTTAAAAAACATTTCCATATTTTTCTATTCCCTTAATGTTTAAAAGAATCCACACATAACATTAGAGTTTATTTGGCAATAGTTGTTTACTTCAATTTCTTCTAGAACTGTTGGTCTCTTTAGGTATAGATTCTACTTTTCTGGGATGATCTTTCAATTTTATTGAACTTTTAAAATTCTTGAGCAACACATTCACTATACATAGTACTTTTTATAATTTTTAAAATCTTCTGTGTTAATATTTTTATCCCTTTTTGGTCTTCTCATTTTGTTTCTTGGTCTTTTTCCTTGAGTATTGAGGTTTGCCTTTTCTTCTTCTTTCCTTCTCCAGGTATCTTTGGGTTTCTTTCTTTCTTTCTTTTTTTCTTTTCTTCTTTTTAGTCTGGTACTTTTTTTAAAATTTCAGCATATTATGGAGGTACAAAAGTTTAGGTTACACATATTGCCCTTGCCCCCCCCCCCCACCGAATCAGAGCTTCAAGCATGTCCATCCCCTAGCCGGTGCACACTGCACTCATTATGTATGTATACACCCATCCCCTCCCCCCCCATCTGCCTGACACCCAATTGATATTATTCCTAAATGTGCTCTTAGGTGATGATCAGTGAAACCAATTTGATGGTGACTACATGTGGTGCTTGTTTTTCCATTCTTGGGATACTTCTCTTAGTAGAATGGGTTCCAGCTCTATCCAGGAAAATACAAGAGGTGCTATATCACCATTGTTTCTTATAGCTGAGTAGAACTCCATGGTATACATATACCACATTTTATTAATCCACTCATATATTGATGGACACTTGGGTTGTTTCTACATCTTTGCAATTGTGAATTGTGCTGCTATAAACATTCGGGTGCAGATGTCTTTTTTATAGAATGTCTTTTGTTCTTTTGGGTAGTGCCCAATAATGGGATTGCTGGATCAAATGGTAGGTCTACTTGTATCTGTTTAAGGTATCTCCATATTTCTTTCCACAGAGGTTGTACTAGTTTGCAGTCCCACCAGCAGTGTATGAGTGTTCCTATCTCTCCGCATCCATGCCAACATTTTTGATAAAGGCCATTCTCTCTGGAGATAAGTGACATCTCATGGTGGTTTTAATTTGCATTTCCCTGATGATTAGAGATGTTGAGCATTTTTTCGTATGTTTGTTGGCCATCCTTCTGTCTTCTTTTGAAAAGTTTCTATTCATGTCCTTTGCCCACTTTTTGACAGCGTTGTTTGATTTTTTTCTTGCTGATTTTCCTGAGTTCTAAATAGATTCTAGTTATCAGCCCTTTATCGGATGTGTAGCATGTGAAAATTTTTTCCCATTCTATAGGTTGTCTGTTTGCTTTCATGACAATCTCTTTGGTTGTGCAGAAGCTTTTTAATTTAATCAGGTCTCATTTATTTATTTATTTATTTATTTATTTATTTATTTATTTATTTATTTATTTATTTATTTATTTATTTTTGTTGTTGCTGTGATTGCCTTTGGGGTCTTCTTCATAAATTCTTTGCCTAGGCCAATGTCTATAAGAGTTTTTCCCACATTTTCTTCTAGAATTCTAATAGTTTCCCACCTTAGGTTTAAGTCTGTTATCCACTGTGATGTGATTTTTGTGAGAGGTGAAGGATGTGGGTCTCTTTTCAGTTTTCTACATGTGGCTATCCAGTTTTCCCAGCACCATTTATTGAATAAGGAATCTTTTCCCCAGTGTATGTTTTTGTCTGCTTTGTCAAAGATTAAATGGCTATATGAGGATGGTTTTATATCTGGATTCTCAGTTCTGTTCCACTGGTCTGTGTCTCCGTTCTTGTGCCGATACCAAGCTGATTTAATAACCACAGCCTTGTAGTATAGTTTGAAGTCTGGTAAATTAATGCCTCCTATTTTGTTCTTATTGCCTAAAATTGCTTTTGCTAAATGGGGTCTTCTCTGGTTCCATACAAAGCGTAAAATTATTTTTTCTATATCTGTGAAAGATGATGTTGGTAATTTAATAGAGATTGCATTGAATCTGTAGATCACTTTGGGTAGTATAGACATTTTAACAATGTTGATTCTGCTGATCCACGAGCATGGTATGGTTTTCCACCTGTTTACGTGCTCTGCTATCTCTTTCCTCAATGTTTCATAGTTCTCCCTATAGAGGTATTTTACCTCCTTAGTTAAATATATTCCTAGGTACTTTATTTTCTTTGTTGCTATCGTGAAGAGTATTGAGTCTTTGAATTGAAACACTGGAGTTAATCTTAAAAATTCATACCAGGATTGCATTGACAAACAATGCCTAGTGTTTTAAAATAGCATATTGTTCTCTAATTTTAAAAGCAGTACATGTTATCCATAGATATTTGGAAAATGTTTAGCTTTGTAACAATTACCCTAAAAATTAACAATTTATTGTGGCATTTATTTTTTTCACACAGTTTCTGAGAATCACAATTCTGGGAGTGGCTTAACTGGGCAGTTTTGGCTCAGTGTCTCATAAAATAGTAGTTAAGCAGTGGGCTGGAGCTGTTGTCACCTGGAACTTGAATGGACCTGGAGGACCCACTGCAAAGATGGTTCACTTACTGGTTATTGGCAGAAAGTCTTGTTCCTTGCTATGTGGGCCTCTTCGTGGGGCTGCATGCTTGCCCCAGAGCAAATGATCCAAGAGAGTGTGAAGTAGAAGCTATGATGTCTTTTATGAACTACCCTTAGGAGTGACATATTATCCCTTCTACTGTATTCCACTGACCTCACTCACCAAACTTGATAAAGTGTGGGAGATAATCACACAAGAGAGTGAGTGCCAAAAGGTGGGGATCATTGGGTCATTTTGAACGCTAGCCACCACATATACAGAAGGATATAAAAATTGCTCTTAGGTCCACCATCGAATCACAGTGGATCTTTCAGGGTTCCCACCCCCCATAGCAGCCAATCATAAACATTTTTCATGTTATGAAATAATGTTCTACAATATGGATTTTTATATGTTTGCTTAGTATCCATTGCATGGGCATGCCAATTTATCTTACCAATCTATTAATGTTACTTTATAATTAGGTGGTTTTGAGTATTTGACCATCATAAATTATTTATTGTATTTTTCTTGTCCATAAATCCTTGAGTACATCTCCTACCATTTACCTAAAATAAATTTGTAGAAATGTTATTCTTGGGTCAAGGCATATAAACATTTTAAGGCTTTTTACACAAATTGCCAAAAATATTCTCCAGAAATTTATACCAAATTTATGCTCCCATTGGCATAACAAAACAGTGCCTGGCTTCTTAAATGCTTATTGACACTAGGTACAATATTTCAAAAATAAAAAGAGCCTGGCTGGGTACAGTGGCTGGCTCATGCCTGTAATCCTAGCACTTCGGGAGGCTGAAGCAGGAGGATTGCTTGAGCCTAGGAGTTCACAATCAGCCTCTGCAACCTAGTGAGACTTCGTCCTACAAAAAGTTTTTAAAAAATAATAAAATAAAATAGAAAGATCTGATAGGGAACATTCTAGTTTTATTTTTCTTTTGATGACTAATAACGTAAGGGGAATTATTTTTAAAATCTTATTCGTGAATCTATATAGTATTTTTCTTTGTGATTTGTAAAGGTATATTTGTCATAATTACTTTTCTTAATAATTTCTTTTAAAGGTATAAGTAGTTCTCTTTAAAACAATGTTTTGCTTTCTTTGAAAATGTATTTCATTGGACTTTTCGATTAAGGCTACATAATGAGAGTGTTCTGTAGTGAACCTGGAAATGCTGAAAAATAATTAAATAACTTAAGCACTTTCAAAATACCAATTAGTTTGATGGTTACTAAACTAAGTTTCCCTAACTTATATTTTATTGATTGAACATTTGCTAGAATAATGAGTTAAAAAGTGAGAAGATGCTTTTTTTTACTTTTGTTGTAAGCCATCTGCCAAAATTTGGTGAGTGTTGAGGAACATTTGTCAAGGGATAAAAGCATAATTTAGAGTTGTCTAGTCTAAAAAAAATAATAAAAACATTCTCAGTGTTCCCATGTGAAAGAATGAGAATGACTGTTATTACTTGAAAAGTTTTTCCTGTCCAGCACTTTCATATTACTGGTGTGTCAGTGTTGTTAAAAAAAAAAAAAATTAACTTGCTGAACAGTTTTCTGGATCTCAAAAGAATTTCATTTTGATTTTTGATATTTTCACAATAGTTGATTTTAAACTTGGAATGTCATTAAGAGGCTTGACATTTAATGTGGGTAAAATATGATGATACACATTGTCTGGCCAGGCAGGAGCAGAATGCAGCAGAGAGACCTTGGAATCTGGAGGTCCTTATGTGGCAGTCAGCTCTGTTACTTGCTTTGTGACCTTGGCCCTCTCAGTCTGCTTTTCTCACCTGCACAAAAGGAGTGAAAATGCCTACTCTGGCAGATAATTTTTCAAAATTAGGTTATATAATGTATGCATAGTGCCTGGCACACACAAGTACATGATATATGTATGGAGCAACAGAAATAACTGTGGAAATGTCTAATGCTCGTATCATGAGTGATTAGAAAAGAGATCATAATAAGACCTTAACAAAATGAAAAATTCAGTGATTTGTAGGTGAATATTAAATGTATATCATAATTCTTTCCGAGAGTGTTTGTGATGGGAACAAATATTTATTTTTCACAACAGTAAATATTTTGATGTTATTATATTTACATAAAAGTTTGCTTAAGGATTCAAAATAGAATAACATTAGCCATGACTATTGAGAACTGAGAGCCATGTCAAATAGTCAATTAAAGCAAACCATAGATTCACAGTATGAACATAAAAATGAAACCGATAGGTGTGATGAATTCTGTGGACCTGGCTGTAAGTGTATGGAGACATATGCATTCATGATTTCACTGTGGGAGGTGGAGGAAGGGGTAGGTCTCAAACTGAGTTTGAAGAAGGGATTAGCTTGCACAAGAGTAAGGAGGAAGGAGTGTGCTAAGCCTGGGGATAGTATGAACATCTGTACAGAGACAGATATCTATATGGTGCTCTGTTGTGAGTAAATTGATCTAACCTAGAGTAGAGAATCTAGGTTTGGTATGCAGTATGGATAGGGAAGATATGATCAGAATACTGAGAACCTTGAGTATCAGGCAAAAGAGATTAAGCAGACAGTAGATCATAACTTGAAGCTGCCGGAGCAGGAGAGAAGTCATGATTCCAGTGTGTGAGGGACTTGAATGTAGGAGAAGTGATGCCAGGCTTCTGTCATAATCCAGCTATGACGATGCACTCTTGTGGTGAGCTCAGTAAACTAGGAATGAGGCTATCAGATTCCTGGCCAAGAAACTTTTAGTGATGTTCTGTTGGTCTGGTATCAATATATTGTTTTAAAAAAAAGAAATTAAAATGTGACATGCCTGTTGCTTACTTTTGGTTGACCTCACTTTAAAAAAAATTAGCACTTTATTTTTCAAGAAAATCATGTAATTATAATTATACAATTATAATTTCTATAATATTTTGCAATTTTATTTCTTTCTTGGTGTGTTCACTATGAGTTATCCTGGCTACAGACCAACTGGAAAGGGAGTAGAATTTACTAAGCCCTTATATTGTATAATGCATATTAGTCTCAGCATCTCATTTAGTCTTTGTAACATCCTTATAAAGCAGGTGATGTTATTTCTATTTTACAGATGTGTGCACTGCGCTTTCACAAAATTAGACATCTGGTAAGTGTTGGTGCAGAATTCTCTGCTTTGTAACATGACGCTTCCTAAGACAATCTGGGGAACGTACTTTTGGCAGGATAAATAAGGACTAAACTAAGAACAGTAATGTTAATTTTTTTTTTTTTATGCCTCAGAGATAGGGAAGTTAGTCTCCTTTAGAGGAATCCAACTTGATCATTTCTGAGGGATATAATATCTAGTCATAGGGCTGTTCCTCTGCTTCCTGAGGAAGTGAAATTCTTCACTAAATTGGGTGGTAGCCTTCCATATTTAAATATAGTTTGAGCTTGCTTTAGTAAAACTGTTAAAAACCTTGGAAAATGCAAAATATCTGATCTCAAGAAGATTCCAATACCCTTCTTTGATGAAAAAATATCTTGGTTTTTTCGCAATGTAATGATCATGAATTTTCCACATAACTATAGTTTCTGAAAGAATTGAATTAGTTTGCCATTAATGGGCAAAAGGTGACTTTTTACTTTTAAAAACTATGATGAAAGGTGCAAGGTTTAGAGTGTATGGGAAACATTTTAGTTTTTTAGGTATAAAAAATTTGAAAGTTGAATTAAATTGTACCCATTCCTGTTATTAAGATTTCTTTAAATGCTCTGCCTGATATGGTTTATAATTCTTGGTTTCAAATACTAATGGAGATGTTACTTGCAAGTTAAACCTTGAACTGAGAAACATCCTTGTGAATTTCTTTATGTAGCTCTTTTAATTGTAGTTCTTTGAAAAAGGAAGTTAACACTTAAGTATCTATTAATTCTTGACAAGGACCTTATTAAACCTAAGCAAAAAGTGTTTTTTAAAAGGCAGATAGCTGTTAGCATTGTGTGAGAATCTGAAACTAGGAAAGTAATTATTATGAGTTTCTTAATCTTTTATTTTTTCCAAAGTAGAAATCTCTGTTTTTTCTTATTATAAAAGCACTTGCTAAATTTTAAAAAGTATTCAAACATTAAAAAGTGAAAACTTCCCATAATCTTACCCCACCCAAATGACCACTGATTACAGTTTAATACATATTCTTCCAGAACTTTTTCTGTGCAAATGTAAACCTAGATTGCTACCTACATATGTTTTAAATGGAATTGATTATACTACGTGTACTATTCTTTAACTTTCCTTTTCTTATTGAAAATTGTTGTAGATCTATTTTCCCTTCAGAAATAACAGACCTACCCCTTAGGTTGTTGGTTTATTTTGCTATTTTAACAATATGAAGAAATACCTCTTTGTATGTTTTGTACACTTCTCTATTTCTTAGGCTAAATTCATACAAATAGAACTGTTAAGGGAAAGGTAATGCATATTTTAAATTTCCATATACATTCATAAACTGCTTTATAAAAGGTTTTACCAATTTATTCTCTCATCAAAATTGCATGAGAAAGTATTTTTCCTGACTCTTTTATGATAGTATGAATAACAGTTTTTGCTGCTCAGTTAGGAAAATAGAAACGTATTTTTTTTATTGTTATTATTAGTGAGGTTGAAAAGAATGTCTTATGTTTGTTGACCTTTATATTTCTCTTGGGAGCACATTGTTCTTCACATTTGCGTTATTTTTCTTAGGGTCCCTGTTTTTGATATTAAAGAGCTAGTAATATATCCTTTGATACATATGTTGTAAATATTTACATACTTTTTTTCTTTTACCTCTATTGTGATACCTGTTGTACAGAATAACTAAGATTTGACATATTTACATATGTCATTCTTTTTGCTTATGGTTTCTGGCTTTTGTTTGCATGCTAACAGTAAAAGCCCTAGCTAACTCTTCTTGGACACCTAAGTACTTTATGTGCATGCTCTTATTGAAGCCTCACAACCCTATGAGTAGGATACTATTAATTTCCCTTTTATAGACGATGGGTAAATAACGTATTCAGGGTTACACAGTTTTAAATGATAGTGCCATAATTCAAATACAGGCAGTCAGATACCTCCCTAACCCCAAGATAATTAATACAAATAAACAAAAATCCTCCTGTATTGCTTTCACTGTTTATGTTAAATATTAAATTCCTTGGAGTTCATTTAACTGTTTAATTTTATTTCCATCTTACTTTAAAAGAGACGTATATATACACATCTCTACATGTTTGTTATAGACTCTTTTATTATAATAATCATATTATTTCTTTGCCAGTATCACATTATTAAATTACTCCGGTTTTAGAGTAATTTTTATGTCTAAAGGGAAGTCTTCCTCGTTATTTTTCTCTTTAAAACTCCTCTTGACTATTCTCATATACTTTTTCTTTCAGAATCAGTATGTTAAATTTACTGTCCAAATTTTCCCTTGAAAATAGTTTGTATTTGCACTAATTGTAATTGCACCATTAACATCATTACAATATTGATCTTATTCAGGGGAATGGTATGTCTTTTAATTAACATTTCTAGTAAAGCTGTACAATTGACTTCATTTAGGTTTATACATTTTATTGTATAAGTATATTACTGGGTTAAATTTTGATTGTGTTGATTATTCAAATTTATGACTGCATACCATTTTGACAGTGGATGTTTGTTAACTGTCATTAATGCTTACAAAGTGAGCTTCCATTTTATGAATATTATGCTAATTCATGTCCTCTTTTTGTATATTCAGTGTCTGAGAGTGAGGAATGATTTGTTTCTTGATGGCGAGAGACTCTACTTAACCAGCTGTTAGTATCTGAAATTTCAGTTTCCTTTAGATAAGATTCAGTTATTGGTTGAGATAAGATTCATAGTTATTGGTTGATTTGGATTCTGGATATGCATTTAAACTTATATATAAAACCATAATGGTCCTTAGGGTACCAAAATTCTTCAAAATCTAACTGAAAGTCACATAGCACCCTAGAAATAGGCGGAATGTCACATTTAAATTGTCACCACAAATTAGCCTCTGCAAACAGGTTTGAATTCCCCTCCTCCTGCCCAGCTGTGGATGCTTTTGCCATATACATAGGTTCTAGGAAGAGTTTGGTATTCTCTTGAGACTGAGGGCCACAGTGACATCGTACACATCACACCTAGAGGCTCTTTATTACTGCTCCATGTTTCAGATAACCATGAGAAAGGAAACCTCTCTTTACCAAAGCATGACCAAGGACAATAGAATTAGAAGTGAGTGGAGAATGTATTAGAAAGTGAATTTCTAAAAGAAATACAAGGCTGGGAAATAATTACAATAGTGAAAGAAGGCCAGAGGGAGCCAGAAGAGAAAAGCTGGGAAAAGATGAAGGACAATGAAACAAACAAAAAGCTTGAGAGGAAGTTGGAGTAAATGGGGGATAGAAAGGGAATGAGGCAAGTCAGTATGAAAAAAATGCAGCAAAGATGATGAAAACAGTAAAATGGACTGCTACTTACAGATATAGTTGGCTTAAAAAAAAAAAAAAAAAAAACCACTGATCCTTTTCTTTAAACTGTTCAGTACCTAAATAAAGAAGTTGTTGATTTCTCTTTAGCAGGCTATTTCAGTAGTGCATTATGAAGATTTCTTCATGGAACATTAGGATATTTTACTACCTGACTGAAAGTGAATAAACAGAACTGGAAGATTTCTGCTTTGCACATTTCTGAAGCTTTATTATATCCTTATATAGGTAAAGAGAGAAGTTATACACTGAGTATGCCAAAATGACCACATGCTTCACACTTGCACTACCTCTTTTTATGAAGCTAAATTTGGAATTTTCAAAACCTCCTGTTTAAAAATACATCCCCAAAGACTTCTGCTTATTGCACATTTTGTTCCTGTCCTGTACAACTCAGATCTTCCTTTACAATTCTTTTTGGAATGTTTTTCTTTTTGTCATGAATACAAAAGAGAGCCATTGACATATAATCCTTCCCTATGTTTTATGCAGTAGCATCATAATTTTCAAATTTTGAGAATATATATATTTTTTCTTTCAAGTCTAGAGGCAAATCTTACAAGAAAGTTTAATTATGTGTTCATGCATATACATGGAATCTTAAATATAATTGAATGAATAAAAATTAAGTTGCCACAAATTAGTTTATGCAGGCATCTTTCACTTAAAATAACAGATACTTTACAGGAAAAAAAATTCCCTGACAGGCTTTCTATTGTATGATTTTTAATTTTCTATCTGATTTCATTATAAAATTATAGATTCATTTTATCAAAGGGAAAACACATCCCTTGATTTTAAATCGGAAGTCATATTCAGGAATACATCAGTCCTTTTAAAATAATATATTTAAACATAAAATAACAATCTCATAAAACTTATTACCAAACATATTTATTTGATTTTTTATTTATTTTTTTATCAAGAGCTATGGTGGAAAAAAAATTTAAATTAAAGATAAGAGTACCAGAAACTCTCAAAATATAATAATCTATCTCTCCTAACTTTATTCATAATGTAATTTTTAACTCAATATTCCACTTTCCAAAATGTTAAGTTGCCTCTTTAGAGCTATTTTGAGCTATATTTAACCATAACATGTCTACACTTTATTGTGTGTCCCTGGATAAGATAAATTTAGAGCATGTGAAGTTTAAGGCTAAAATGTTTGTGAAATTGATCTTTGAACTATTTTCTAAATGTGAGATTTTTCTGCAGTGACCTAATGGATGAAAATGATCTGCAAATTAGTGAATTCTTAATGTGTTAGCTCATCTGTTTCCAATTTAGGATTTATTTAAATAACTTATAATGCTATTAATAGGAATTTTAAAAATATATCAGATTGATGTCAAAAGTCTAAAATCTATTAAAGTAGAAAATGTCAGATGGAATTTGGAAGTAAGAAATATATTAAATAGCTACAACTTAAGTGGCGTTAATAGCAGTGACAGAATAGTGAATAAGATGAAAGTATGGAAGTATGGGGTCTAATTATCTATTTATTTATTTATTCAGTTAACAATATTTATGAGGTACCTTCTATTGGCCAGGCACTTGCTAGGTTACAGGAACTATAATAGTAAACCACATTGACATATATTTGTCTGCCTTTCAGAGCTTATAAGCTATCATCAAAGACAGTATATAATTAATTATAATACGAGGGGGTTTAATGGTTCCCAATAAAAATCACTCCTTGTCCCTGCCTGATTTCTGGATGAACTGAGAAATAAGAGAAATAAATATGGCAGACAGTGAACAACAACAAAAAATCACCTTTAGAACGATAGAACTGATATTGAAGCATGTGTCAAGGATTGACACATGTCCCCTCCCAGGATTAGAGACACGTACCTGTCCAGTTTTGGGACTGGTGGACAACCACAGGCTCCCCTATGGGGAGAAGACCTGGCCTCCATGAGACATACAGCATTGAGAGATCCAGCACCTGCTCTCTTCGGGTAAGCTGGCTCCCAGGAAGAAACAGACATAGAAGAGCCAGACCACTCGTTGCCCTTTTAAAATCCACCAGGTCGGTCATTCTTCCTTCTTTGGGGAAGAGTCACTATCATATTAGTAGTGGTTCTTCACATGAAAGAAACTTTAGGAGTGGGCAAGAAGCATTCCCTGTGTCCCTTTAACAATAATGATGTGTATAAGTTAGACTTTATGGACAAGGAAGTCTGGAATACTGTGGGAACATAACCTGGCCTAGGGGTTCTGTGGAAGTGATATTTAAGATGAAGAAATAGGAGGTAGGATAGAGGGAGGGGATTTGGGGCAAGAAGACAGACATCTTGACGTAGATGTGGAATTTAGAACAATTCAGTTTGGCTGGTTACAGCCTAGACTATGAGATAGAATAGAAAGTGATACAATATAGCAGGGTGTTTGGGCAGAGACCAAATCTCAGAGTGGGTTATGAGTCAAATTCAGATGAATGAAGGGCAATCAGAAACATTTGAAGGGTTTCAAATAGAGCAATGACGATCAGTTTATGTTTGGGGGCAAGAGTCATTCTAGCTGTAATTTGGAAGAGGAAAAGCTAGAGAGAGGAAGACTTGTTTGTGGTGTGCAAGGAAAGGAGGGTTGTAGGAGGAGATGTGTAGGAGATTAGCATAGTTTTGTAAATTTTGCCCTTGAAAGGCAAGACATATCTTCAAGTAAAGATATCCAGGAAGTTAGATGGGTGCATACACGTAAGTCTTTTATAAATACCTTTTATTTGAAATACTCATCAGTGAATTTATGTCAAGTGAGGGCAGCTATGAACTTAATTAGATTTCTCACCTTCTAACGGAAACTTTGTAATCATTTTGAATATTTAGTTTTCTGATGAATCCAATTATGTGAATGAAATTATTCAATTATAATATTTTTTGAAAGAACATATCAACTCACTGTTTACTGCTACTATTTACTACAAGGTTTATGGGAGGACAAAGGAAAGTTTAAATTCATTTTGGGAAGACATATTGCAATTAAACATGAACTTGCTAAAATTGTCTGATCATACCCAAAATGATTTTGTAGCTAATTCTTCTTAGCTGCTACCAATATACAACTCTTTGAAGGTTGCACTATTTCAAAAGATAATAATTTGCTATCAACATTCTTAGGTGAAAATAAAGAGCCTGGAACCATATCTGATAAAACTCTTCCAAATTTACATGAAAAAGTCTTTTGCAAAGATAATCTTGTGTTGCTTCCTTAGCTGAAGGTTCTTTACTATCAACTAACAATGCAGCCTGTTGCCTGCTGTCATTTTCCCTCTATTAGAAATAATATCATATTATTATTTTTACACCTTTTGTGTAATGTTATAATAACTTCTAAAGATTTTCTCCTAATATTTGGAGAACTTTTGTTTGCACTCTTGATTTGAAACAGTGTGACCGTCTTATTGAATGAATTATATATTTTGAATGTCTCCTGTTCTAAGCCACTGTGCTAATACATTTTTTATTCATTTTCCCTTGTGTTATAATAAATATATTTAAGTCTCATGGCAATATTCTTCAGTCTATATGTGCTCAAAAGATTTATTTGCATCTGTATCCAGAGTAAATCAAAGTAAAGTTTGCTGGAAACGGCATCATGTGATTGAGTTTCTTTAGCTTGTAATTGCTAATCACTGTGCTTTATCTGGTAGAAATGTTAATGTTTGGTGGCAAAAGAAGTTGAAACACTGTTAAACACACCTTTAGACATCGGCATTTTCATAGAATAAAGGTAGTTGCTTAATACTCCAAGAATTCACTATTCCTGTTCAGATTTTGTTATTTTTATTTTTGCCAAGTGATTTTTTTAATGAAAAATTATCTCGGAAGTAGATGACTTTATTGTTAAATAAAGCAGATGAACTTACTGAAAATGAAGCATAAAACTCAATTTTTGTGGTGAGTATATACTCCTTTGATTAAAAATCATCTTAGACACCACATCCCTGAAAACACAGCTTCACCCATGCAACAATCTTGATGTTCTCTATCACTGTTATAAAGGAAATCTGTGACATTTGAGGGCAACATTCTAGAGAAAAATAGGCAACTTATGTTTCCTTCCCCTCAGTGAGGTTATCTAGAAAGCTCATGCAGGCTGTGAGGTGATACCAAGAAATGAGAAGTTCTAGTTCCAGAAAAAAGCTGCAATTGAATGACTTTTTCTTCTTAGCACACCTTTTCTTCTTTTTACCCTTTCCCACTCTTTGGTTCTAGGATCAACACCAAAATTCATATGATCAACTGCTCTTGTCTTTATGCTTTTAGTAGGAGGAAGGCAGGAATTAGCAATATGACTCTGAGCTCATGAAGAGAGTTTAACCTGAAAAAATTAGACTGAATAGGATGAACTTTGCAGCCTTTCAAACTAGTCTTATCATCTCTTTAAGCCCATGAGGTATTAATAGTAAAATGGGACTGACGTTTCTAACAGCATAAAAGTTGTGTGAGCCTGTCATTCTGAAAGGGACTCTGTGTGGAGATCAAGTCAGCATGGAGGCCCATTGAGGGGAGGATGAAGGTTTTGTGGACTGTGAGTCTGAGACAGTTTAGGGGGACCCTCTTTAAGAAAAGGAACACAAAGTTATGAAGACAAAATTAGTTAAAAGGTCTCAGAAGGGGCCCATGAAAGTAAAGGGCCCTGACCTTAAGCTTCATCAATTGACAGTAAATTCACCGCTAGCCTTGTACATAAAGCTGTATCTATTATGTGGAATCCTAAATTGATAATAAAGCTAACTATTTAAAAATCAGGTTGAATGTCACATTCTTGAGGAAAGCTTCCCTGATTGCTTCCTTCCTCCATGTCATCGTGTACATGGTGTAGTAATGATCCATTTACTCATCTAATCACCTACTATTAATAGATTCCAAGCTGCAGACAGGCTAGGGTGTCCTGCCCAGTGCTGTATTTCTTGTGCCTAGCACAGTGCTTAGAAAATTGTAGCTGTTAAAAGTAGAGTGCGGGGATGCTGAGGTCATGGCCCCTTCAAGCACATTCCAGCAGCAGCCCTGGTGCTGTACCTGATGTGCTGCTAGAAGCCTCTAGAGCTATTACATGCAGAAACAGTTTCCATCAATCAAATGGACAGCAGCTGCCAAGTTGTTTTCCATGGTGAGTTATGTATGGGAAAGATGTCTTTCAACTATGCACAAAAATTAGTGAAAAACAGGCTAGGAGTCCATCGTTCTGGTAGGAAGGTGTAATTATTAATATAAGAGATCTGAAGGTAGAGTAAGGTACAAAATGCCCTCTGAGGATATTTTACTTGTCTTTGAACACATTTGAAAATTTATTTCTTAAGACAATGAGCTCAAGGGGAAAAGTCATGGGAGGGCGTAATTCATAGATCAAATTCTTCAGTTTGATGAAGTCAGACTTTGTCTAACTGGGTAATTGATGTTAAACCAAAAGTGTGTTTACAGAGTTTATAGGTATGACATCTAACTATATCTAAAAACCATCACAATAAATATGTTGTCTCTGATGAAAGGTGTCTTGAACTTAAACATAGGAAGAGAGAAAAATAATGGCATTTCCTCTTTCCCCCAAATAATTCTATTATCGCTTAAGTTTAGTCTTTATAAGACTTAAGGTTGGTGGGTGTGGGGAGGGGAGGGGGTCTCCATAACCATTGTGGATTATTTTTAATACTCAGAAAAACATAGGATAAGTTCTGCAAATACTATACTTTATACTGCTAAAGAAGAAATATCCTAAAACATGAAATTTAGGGGGTGATCTAAGAACTAGCTGTAGGAAAGATGTCAAGACCAGCTATGCAATTTGCAGTACCCAGTGTAAAATAAAAATGTGGGAATCCTTGTTTAAGAAATTATTAGTAATTTCAAGACAGCAACAGCAGAGGATTGAACCAACTATGAGGCTCTTCTAAGCTTGGGGTGCTGTGTAATTGCACAGGTCGCGTGCCCACAAAGCTGGCCCTGAAAGAAGCCTTTGTGGTTTATAAAAGCTGTTGTTAAAGACCTTGTTCACTGTGTTACCTGGTGAATTGCAAAGAAAGAGTCACGTGATAAATTCCTCTGTGATCTCAGCACCAGAATAGCATTTATCACCCTAAATGACCTATTAGGTTCCTTTGATTGAGCAATAGGAGCTACCAGAATTATTGTGTTCAAATGAGGTCGTTTTTCTCAGTCTGGGTTTTGATGCCATTTCTTTCTTATTACTTGACTTTGATTTTATATGCAATGTTAATGGGTTTTGGTCTTTGTGTTTTAAGCCATCTCAAATCCTTTTTTGGAAGTAGGTAAAAGAGCGTAAATAAACAGAAGTCTAAAAAGTGGTTTTAAAAGTTGATTTTAATAGCCTATTATCATCAACATTATTTACTGGGTGCAGTAATAGCTCTATTAATGAAATTAAAACATTCCAACAACATAATTATTTGTTGGAGACTTGATAACTATAGGCAGAAATAATCTGGGAAGCAGAAGGATGCATTTCAGATAAGCAAGAGTATGTAACAGGAATTTTAAAGAGCAGGAAAAATACCTTAGTTTTAGGCAAAAGCTTAAGCAATTAAGGTTAAAAGAGATGAAGGTGGGGGTTTGGTTTATACTTGGGAAAGGAAAATCCACTGGGGACAAGCTTAGAGGGAGGGGACCTGCTGGCAGACAGCCCTTTGCTGGGGTGATGTAGGCTCACTTCAGAAGATGTAACATATGCTCTTTTATTTCCTAAGTTTCTAGCAGCCTTAGCCAGCATCCCAGAAGAGTAAGGAGCCAGTCTGTCTTACGGAGATTGTGCTTTGTGCCTTCCTCTCCATGTCTTCGCACAAGAATTTAAATTGGATTGTCCTTTAAGCAGGGCTGCTATGTTCAGTTGTGCAAGTTTTTTCACTGCACAGATTCATTGGGTGGTAGGCAAATGGTATCTGAATCCTCCCCACTTTATGATGATCAAGTTGCATATCCTCTCATGGGGCTGTGCTTCCCCTCTTTCCCCCAAGAAGGGGCACCATGTGGGCTAGTGCAGAGGTCCCCAACTTTTTTGGCACCAGGGACTGGTTTCATGGAAGACCATGAAAGACAGTTTTTCCACAGACCGGGATGTGGGTGGAGGATCATTTCAGGATGATTCTAGCACATTGCATTACATTTATTGTGCACTGTATTTGTATTATTATTACATTGTAATATATAATGAAATAATTATACAACTCACCATAATGCAGAATCTAATGCTGCTGCTGATCTGACAGGAGGCGGAGCTCAGGTGGTGACGTGAGCGATGGGGAGTGGCTGTAAATACATAAGAAGCTTCCCTCGCTCACCTGCCATTACCTCCTGCAGTGCCGCCCGTTTCCTAACAGGCCACGGACAGGTACCAGTCTGGGGCCCAGGGGTTGGGGACCACAGGGATAGTGTTTAGGACTACTTTAGAGCCAGCTAAGAAGGCTTAGTAGATAGCAGAAGTAGTCAGGAGTCCTTTAAAGTGAAAAAATACCTTTCCTTCTTAGGAATAAAAAAAATTTCCAGGTAGCTCTAGGAATGAAAATATTTTGAGTTCTTTTCAGTATGACTTGGTCCTACTTAGAATGGAATGGTAAGAATAGTCATTCTCCGCTGTTTGATAGGATGTGAAGAACCAGAGCCTCTCTGTGGGAGTTGAGAGTAGGAAATACAGAAAATGGATGGAGAAGGAAACAGGTGCAATGTTTTTCACTACATTGGTTTTGGTTTGGTTACCTCCTTCCAATGGGATTTGTTAATTTAACTGTTACTTGTATGTGTTAATTGAAGTACTATTTGATTTGAGTGTAATATTCTCTGTTTTTCTTATCCGTTGGTATGAAATGAATCATATTTATATTCTATTTTTAAAACTGAGGAAAACATGTAAAATCGTACATGAATACATGGAAAGATAAACACTGATAAATTAAATAACATTTTTGTAACAGAAAAACAAGAACAAATTAATTTCCACTGAAGATAAAATAATAAGTACATTTGTCATTTTTGCTGCTTGCTCATCATAATTATGAGACATTATATTTAAGTGCATATAAAATGAGACTTAGCCTGCACTTTCACATTTAAAGCCCTAGATATCTTCTAGGTAGACTCTTACACTGAAATAATCATCCTAGCTGGGGTAGTCTTCCTTCTTGATGCCCTTGGGCTTGGCTGCCTTTCCCCAATATATGTTGAGTGCCTACTGTATACCAAGTGTGTTGCTAAAGGAACCAAAACCAAAAGCTCCTAGGGTTGCAGTATAATTAATATATAGTATAATAATAGCCTCTTTTCATAGTTTGTTTCTCCATTGTTGCCTTAGTCCCCAGTACTTCCTGAGATGCACCTTTTAACCAAGGCTGTCCCAAACCTCCGTATCTTAGGAGAATTATAGACTCCTCTCTCCTGCTATCTTTTCTGTAAAACCTTCACCTGTTCCCTTAGGTGGAGCTAATCACTTCCTCCCTAGTGTTCTCCACAGTACTTCAAATTTTACTTTTCCATTATAGTTATTTCTATTCATGGCTTTATTTCCCACTAGACTCCAAGGTCTCTGGAGACAGGAATTCTAATTAATCCTTATTGCTCTATTCCTCATGATATTTGCAAAATGCCTTTCTCATACTGGGTACTCAAAAAATAGCTTATTACAATAAATCCAATTGGATTACAATAATGGTTTGCATGCTAACAGTTCTGGGACAGAGGTTGTCGACCCAATATGCTATAGAGCCAGGTTGAGTTACTGTTAGCATTCTTAATTCATATTGACTGTATAATGGAAAACTTAATTCCCACTGTCCAAATCCTGAATGCTTCTGCTATTATCATTTTCTGTTGCCCTTTCCTATGCTGTACACGCAAACATCATTACTATGAATCTATGAGTGTAGGCTCATAAAGAATAGTTCTGTATCCTGCACTCTTCTTTCTGATATCTGGGAGACTCAATTAATCTAAAGGAATAAACAGTTTTGTCTGTAGGTGTAAACTTTTGAAAGATCGTTGCCCCCAAACAGTCTCTAAATCCTGAGAGAAGCCTATCTACAAGTTTCTTAATCAAGCTTCAGAAAGTACATCCTTTCAAACATTTCTGGGCAGTGTCATAATTGATGCCCACATACATCATGGGATCACCCAGTTTGGGATTTTCCTCCAGTGAAACAGAGTGTCTAATAATTTGAGATGAAATTCTAATTATTTTAATGAGATTATTCTGCTTCTTGGCATATCAAGCAATTTGTTTTACACCTTTACTCATTATTTTTCATTTTTGAAGACTTAAATAGAAGGGACATGACAAAACAGCAGTCCTGTTTCATCTCTTGGACCATTAATTATGCCACAGCGGTTTCAGTACTGATGAGACCCCAAGAGGAATGAATCTTGTAGGGTCTTACTTGGTTTAATGGATTTCATTCTTTATACTTCAAACAAGTTTTCTTAGAAAACCATTAATCACTAAACTATGGATTAAATAGTGACAATAATGGAAATATAACCAAGAACAAATTGTTCATGGTTGGCTTCTCCAAGGATTTGACAGCTAATTTATAAAACAAGTTATTTTTGTACAGCAGGACTTTTGTGACTAAAGTAAAATTGCTTCAGCAAAATGCTCAGCATTATTCTGTAGCCTGTGGGGGAACAGTGCATACACAGACCTTCATCCTTCTCTCCTGACCCCCTTTTCTTGCCACTTTTTGCAAGATTTCAATTTGTATGCCTGTCCTGACTCATTGCCAGCATGTCCCCTTGAAACAATTACTAAGTTTGCTAGTTTAAAAGACTATGAAATCTACTTTATCTTGTCAACTCAGGGTCCATATTAGAGAGCTTTAAAGCCATGCTGTAGGAACCTTAGCAAATTGGTGAACCAAAATTTCATTTTTTTTCTTGAGTTTGGTTTTCATTTAATATAGTTATCTGCATCAATTCCATACATAGTTTCATAATCTAAAGATTGACATAAAATACCTAAGGATTGCTCTCTTAATATGGAAGTTTTTACCTTTGTTGGCTCTTTTGTTTGCCTAGCTGGGTGAGCTGTGTCAGATTATACTGTTGTAAGAAAATGCAAAGGAAGAGTTTTATCCCTTCTAGGCACCTGTTATATCACTGAGGCAATATGTGAGGTATTAGGGAGTGCTACTAATTAAGCCTATGCTGGGCAAAGTAGGGCCAAAACCAAGAATACAGCTTAGATATTTCCCTCAAGGGTCTTAGGCATAGTTGGGGAACAGAATGATATTTAAAATTGTGAATTAACAGTAAAAAGCAGTGACTGATAAATTGCCAATATGTAGAAGAGAAAATAAATGTTATGGCAATTCAGAGAAGTGGCAGGTAGGCTAGAGTGGCCAAGCAAGTTTTCTTACTTAGAATTTGAACTGAGAGTTTTCCTTCATTCATTTTTCTTATTGATCCACTTATTTAATTAACAACTTTATTAATGAAAAGCAGCTGACATTTATTTAGCTGTTCAGGCACTGAGCATGCTATGTACAAATCATTTAATGTGTTTTGAAGATTAGGAAACTAGAGGCATAGAATTTGAATAGCTTGATAAGTGGAAGGGTTAGGTGAAAAAAAAACAAAAAAAACAAAACAGGACTGCTGACTCCAGAGCCTGGCTCTTAATCAGCATGTCCTACTATTTTTTGTCTAACATTTGTTGACCGCTTGTCAAGTAGTAGGTTCTCAGAGAGGCCTGGGACATAGAGGTAGCAGAACCAAGTGCCTGCATTTCAGAAATTGGGGCCGTTTGAGATACAACAGAAACAAGTTTGAAGAACAAGGATTCTGTTGCAGGAGAGTAATGGTAGCTTCTGAATGCAGGACAAGCACACATAGGGAAACAGCTAGAGATGGGGAGGAGGATGTTTGTGACCAGACGGTAGAGGACTTTGAAAGCCAGAATGTGGAGTTCATGTTTCATCCATAGCTCCACGTGTCATCTTAGGACCCCCTGTTTGGGATCCCCTCAGAGCTTGTGGAAAATGCCCCTTTTGCATCCTTCATCCAGACCCCTTGTTCAGATTCTTAGGGGTAGGGTCCTGAAATTTGCATTTTAAACAAGTGCCCCAGATGATCCTTATCTCATTTTAGATAGAAAATCACTGCCACAGGTAAAAGAGCACATACGGTAAAACACTATATTTGTTTATATTTTAATGTATTTTGCTTAAGTGATAACATTTTTGTGTTAAAAAAAGAAGAATATTAATATATGTTTATCACTTTATCAAAAACTGCCATTGGACATATACCTCTGAGAGGCCCAGTATGTCCTATAAGCAGTGGTATGCTGGTAAATGTTTTGACGACCAGCTCTCTGAAAATAAACAAATAACATACAAGTTTTGATTTTTAGCAGTTGTTGACTTCAAAGTACCAACTTACCATCATTGAACATTGAACATAGAGTTGGGAATTGATGTACACAATTGGTTCCAGTTCCCCACGGTCTGACTACCTATGATTTGATCAGTGAGTGACAGTATTGGAAGTATTAGTGAACGTTTAAAACAAAAATATATATATATTTTTGTGACTATGTGGTAGAGGACATGGAAAGCCAGAATATGGAGTTTGTGTTTCATCCATAGCCCCATGTGTCATCCTAGGACCCCCTGTTTGGGATTTCCCCCAGAGCTTGTGGAAAATGTCCCTTCTGGATCCTACACACGTATATATCCTATACATATATCTCTCTCCAGGTTTTGTAAACCCTTAACTGTTACTTAAACACTTAACTAATACTTAGGCTGGTAGGAAGTTACATGCATCTTAACAGATATTTTGCCTTAAGTTTAATCATGGCAAGGAAGATAATGTCAGCCTTATCTTTTAGGTGATCAAATTGAGAGCTGGTAAATTTAAAAAACTTATTTAAGGTCACATGGCTACTGAGAGACAAAGCCTTATTTGTTTCTAGACTACTGGTCAAGTCACTTTTCTGGACTCTATAGTGGATCAATATTATTTAACAAGCTACAGGCTGCAACCAAGGGTAGCTATGTGTGCAATGCTAAGATATTGATACTATGGATTTAGCAAAATAATAATTCTGATATATTAGTTGAGGTGCTTCTGTGAATGCACATTTCCTTCATCATGCCGTATGACCAATCCCTAAGTTGAGAAAGATGAGGCATTCATTCCACCCTCACTGGTAGTTGTTTTGTTGCCAAGTGGAGAGATGACAATCTAGAGAGAGACAATGCAGAGAAGGGAAAAAGGCTAATGAGGAGCTAAAATCACCTAGAAGAGATTGGGGCAGCATCTCTCAAAGCATGAGCCTGGGACCAGCAGCATCAGCATCGTCTAGGAACTTGTTAGGAATGCAAATTCTTGGGTCCCCACCCTAGACCTGCTGAAGCAGAAACTGTGGGGCTGTTGTGAGTGATCTGTAACTAGCAAGCCCTCCAGGTGATTTTGATGCTTGCTGAAGTTTGAGAAGAACTCTAGGTCTTCCCCTCAGACCCAGAAATCCTAGAGTGATTTGTGGGATCTTAAAGAAACCGTAGGTGTCTCATTCCAAATTGACAGAGTTTAAATCAGAAGCAACTGAGTAATCACTAATTTGATTGCATTTACTTACAGTGACTCAAGTTGTCTACTGTTAGGTGGAATTGGGGGTTTAAGGTAGAAATGAAGTTCATTTTAAGGAAATTAAGGTAGTTACACTTCATCCACACCTGAGTTTGTAGCTTTTGAAATAGAATTTTCTATGTACATTTTGGATGCACTTTCAATTTTGTCCTGGAATGAACCAAACAGATAAAGCGAACAAACAAGTAGTTTCAGGTGGCAGTTCCTAACACTTGACTGAATTAAGATTCATTATGTACAGCTGTGGGGGTGGGGGCGACAAAACATTTGAAATAGCAAGCTGTGGCAAAATATGATCCATGTGAATTTTCCTTGGCCTTTGACACCACGGACTGTAGCTCCTGCCCCATGGTTTTGACCTCCCTGACCTGACTGTGCTTGGTGCTTCTTGTTCAGTTTGGCATAGCTCTGGCTTAACGAGGGTTAAGTAGGTCTTAACTGGGGTTACCAATTCATCCCAGTTTGCTTGAAACTGTCCTAGTTTTAAAATTAAAATTCTAACGTCCCAGGAACCTCTTAGTCCTGGTAAACCAGGAGAGTTAGTCACTCTGTTACTAACCCACTTGACTTAAAACCTCCGCTGGCATTTCCTTTGCTTCTTCCACTGGTGCAGGCTGGTCCCACAGCTCTGACAGGCTGGCAATCCAGCCTACACTGCTCTTGGGGAACTCCAGGGAAACTGGCTACTGAGAGTTGCTGTGAAACAGTCACTTTTACTTCTTGTACACGTAAGTCATATTTGTAGAAAGCATGATTAGAAGTTATTTTTAGACTCTGCTAAGTATTTCTTACCGATTTGGAAATATCTAGTCACATGTTACTGACACAGCCAGATTACTAACTGCAATTTATTAAAGCTTGGAAACATCTTGCTGTAGAGCGATTTCAAGTAAAGAAAACCACCTGGGGTAGAATTTAAAAGCTTGGCATGGCACCCGGGTATTGATTATTTGGAATAAATGGGTGAAACCTCATAGTGGGATCTTAAGAAAATTAACCCTGCCATATGTGGAATAAAATAGAGGGGTCATGAAGTATGGAGCCTCACAAGAAAACACACGTTAGTCTAGGATTGAGATGATGATGGCACACTAGTGATTAATAGTCATAATAAAAAGAAATAATTATTATAAGATATTTTAAAGGAAGAATGGATGAAATATTAACCTGGGTAAATTGGGAATGATGATGTCATTGATGAAAAATAAACAAGTCTAAGACAATTGAAATAAATTCAATATTAAGACTGGTAGGTATCAGGAACTCAAGTGATTTTGGTTAGTTCTAGACTTAGGTTAAAGCCTGGGAGAGAGGTGTGGGCTGCATGTGGCCATTTGTGCTCTTTTGTCAGAGGTGGCAGTTGAAACCTTGGCGGTGGAGTAGTATCCTCGCTGCGTGTGGCAGGTGATCATAAAGAGCAGACGCTGAGTTGAGTAATGTCAACTGCCATAAATCTCTAGGTTATTCCTCAATACATTTTGATGCTGTGTAATTAACATTTATTAAGGATTTTATTATGGTTCCTTCCTTGTTATTTTAGTCGTGAAATTTCAGTGAACCAATTAGAACAGTGAACTTGATTGCACATGCTAATGAAGGTCTTCTTAATTAACTTTTTAATATTAAGAACTTCTCTTCCAAATTCTCAAGAGCTAGTTTACTCCCACAATGATAAGGAAATTAGGGTTTGAGAATACCAATAATAGTGTGATCCCTTAATTTCTATAGCTTTTACAATTTGTAAAGCATTTTATCATTTATTATTTTATCTCTGACCAAACCACTTTTGAGGTAGGTGGTTTAGTTCCTAATTTATAGATGAGTAAACTGAGTCTCAGGGTGATGGCATTGCTTGCAAAGACATATTGTAAAATAAATTGCAAACAAGTCAGGTCTTTTGATTCCTTGACCAATGCACTTTCTGCAGTGCCATAATTGCCAGCTGCCACACCTTAACACTAGCATGGTGGATGGTTGCTCCTGTATTTTCTCAGCGCAATGTAGACTTCGGAAACTTTCAATGACATGCCCTGATTAATCCCAGAAAGATAGACCCTCTCTATATAGAAGTTCTGGATGGTTAAATATATCTGACACTGCTATAAGACTTTAGCACCACAGTTTTCAGATTCAGTCATCTTCACTGAGAACCCAAGAATAAAATCAGGCTGGTTGAGGGCAGAAGAAGGCTGAGCCAATTACAAAAAAAAAAACCCCAAGAAGCCAGGATTAAGTAGCACAAAGAGGCAGATGAGTGAACTGATGAAATTGCACCCCAGCTGAAGAGCAGCACACTTGAAGGAAAACCATAGACTGTTCTGCTAACTTTTAGCAGTGGGAGTTGCATAATCTAATAATTAATTGTCTGTAGCTTCCAGGCCCATTAAGGAGGTGTGGAACAGACTCGGGAGGCAAATCACTGGCTTCTGTGCAGGTCGGGAATATTGCCTTAGGCACTCAGCTTCAAGTTGGTAATGCTTACAAGTTGTTTTTCCCATAATTTTTTAACCCTGGGCATACTCTTTCTCCGGCTAGTAGGTATTTTCAGTGTATCTTAAAGATTTTTCACTGGCCTTACATTTATGATTGGAACTCCCCTAGTTTATCACAATACTTCCAAGTGTCAGAATATGCACTTTGTTGTTGGCTGTTGTCTTTTTCCCCCTAAAAGACAATGTTCAAAATACAAGGTGACAGAATATCCTGAGCACATTTGCAAAAAACTGAGATCATGTGCAAACAGAAGGATACATCGTTTTAAAATAGTTTAAGCTGCCATTAGAAATAGAAGGAAACCCATTTTATCTGGGTTACTTTGAGCAGACCTTCCTCTCACAAAGGAAGAATATGAACAACCAGCACATTCTTGTCTGACATTCCCACTTGAAAAGGAAGAGCCGCTGTCACCCGCATAGCATGGAGGGGAAATTGGAGAGAGCCTGTGAGTGGATGAAGGCTTTCAGTCATCAGGGGCCATAGGTTTCGTTTTGATGTACATAAAAGCTGACGAAGGACTTTGTGAAAACTTTGAGCTGTCTTCCTGACCACCTTGGTTTTTTTCCTTCACCCATAGATCAGTGTCATTGACAACTGTGTTCTTTTCAAGTGGTGAAAAGAAGTTAAAAATAAAGTTCTATTTCAGCTGTACCTTTGATTTTCTTCAAAAACATTTCAGATGATATGAAAGAGAAATAGAGTGATAAATTTTAGCAGAGACCTGGCAGAGTCTTCCTATAGTTTAATAAAAAATGGGCTCAGCTTCAAATATATTAAGTTGCCACAGGAGAATGGGAATGCCTTTTGGGAACAGTTAATAGTTCCCGGAATTTTAATCTCCTTTTGTCATAATATAGGGTAAGGGTTCCAAGGTAAATAAGGACAAATAACAGTTAAAGAAATAATACATTAAATATAAGGGGTGACATATTTACAAGGAATGATCCTTGTCCAGCTCACCTTTCCTATGAGATGTACTTCATGTTTTTTCTGGATAATTGGGAAATTATCCAAGACAGGAAATTTCAGTGTTTCTAAAGTTGATATAGTCAGTCTCATCTCCTTAAGAATTTCAGAAGAGATTGTTTAACTTGGAACTTTTAAAGGGTAATATAAAATATTATTTAAGATCTAAATGCAAGTATTTTGAAGTAAATTTTTTTAAATGTCTGAGTTTTTTCCTAAATTTATAACTGCAAATATCATACAATTAAAACCACCATAGTATTCCTCATGATTTTTCCTACTTGGTGTTGATGAGGGCTTTAACAAAAATAGGTTAGAATCTTGAATTTAGGTTGTGATTTGAGGTAATTTCTTTTGTTACTCTCGATTTGCATTGTGTTCTGATTTCTTATCCTATACTGCATTTTCCTCTACTGAAAAAGTGCTTTCCTTGCATTTGAATTTATTAAAAGATTTCAGTTATTTGTAATTTATAATTCCCCAGTTATTTTAGTTTCTATTTTTAATGTTAAAATATGAAGAATATTTTCTATTTTCCAAACAGCTAGTAGGAGAATTCCTCTGAGAGAAAACATCTGCCTGGACTCTCACAGCAGTCTCCTAATTTATCTTTCTGCTTCTGCCCTCCTCCATATAGTTAATTTTTTTGCACAGTATCCAGAGTGATCCTATTAAAAATCAGATCATGTTACTCCTCTGCTCATACCATCCAGTGGCTTCCCATCTTATCAGAACAAAATCTAGGAAACCCACCTTCTTCCATGGTTCTATAAGTGATATGCACCTCACATACACCTTTCTGGCTTTATCTTGAAAACCTTCTTCCTTGCTTAGTTTACCCCACACTGGCTTCCTTGCTGGTCCTTGCATTCAGCAAACACAGACCTCCTTCAGGGCCTTTGCATTTCCCTTTCTCTCTTTTCCCAGATATTTGCATGGTTTGCTACCCTCCTTTCCTTCAGGTCTCTGCTCAGAAGTCACTTTATCACCGAGACCTTCCTTGACATCTGAAATTTAATAGTCCCACCACCGCCAGTTGTATACAGAGTCCAATGATGAGAGCGCTGACTCCAGAAATTAGGGGATATCCTTAGGGTATTTAGGGCTTCCCAGGCGCTGGAATTGAGAAGACAATATTATCTAGGTCTTAAAGGCCAAGAGACATCAGCTAAAATTTGGGTAACTTCAAAGTGCAAACACTTTCTGCTCAAGCTATATTGTTTATCAACTATGTTTCTTTAGTTATTTAGTTTGTTAATTGTTACTTTACAAAACGAAGTGTACACTGAAAATTTATAAAGCATATCTCTTCTTAAATGAAAATGTGATCTACTAATGTTCTCTTTGGGAATTCTTTCTGGGAAATACTCCATTATTGCCATGGATGCATTTTTAGCCTTCCCTGGGGTTAAACAAAAGATATTTTCTCCTTCCATTATTTAGAGCTCTTTTTTCTCTGTTGTTTCTGTTCTTTCCGATCCTTATCTGTTCAGGTGCCAACAACATTGTAATGTAATTTAGCTAGAAGATTTCTGGTCACTTGGCTCATCTATGCCTGCAAGCCAGGTTTCAGTGTTTCCTGATACTGAATGACCTGAGGACCATTGTGGTTATACATGACTGGATGATGTTGCCATTGGCAGTATATATATCAACATGCCATAGCTAATAGAATAGTAAGACTTGATTCTTGGGCTAAAACATGCCATGGTGTTTAAGTACATGCCATAGGCTGTGCTGTGATATGAAGGAGGGTAAGACAGCATGATCAATCGGAGATTGGGCTGCTTCTGTTACATAACCACAAACACAGTTCTGGAATGTAGCAAACGTTTGGGAATAGCATGGATTAAGTTTCAGATTATGGGTTTTGAACAGCTGGCTTCCAGCCAGTAGGGAGTGCTCTACCTTGTGTCAGCGTTTTCTGCATCTTGTGTTTTCCCCCAGTGCATGGTCAGGGAATCCTTGGTTATCTGCTTGTTGTTCCTCAGTTCACAGTGCTCTACCACATGCTCTGACTTAGAATTTCCTTATCAATGCTTTCCCCCACTGGCTGTGTTTCTTTGAGGAGCTTTCTGAACAAATCGCCCAGCTTCTGGTATATGTAGGCATTTGATGCATGTTGGTGAAGAATGAAATTGTGTGATTTACAGTTATTATATTTTCTTATCGTTAAAGACTCTTTATACTGTATTTGCATGCAAAGAATTTTATGAGGCATTATAAGCCCTAGGTTACTGGAAAAGCAGGAGTCCAATTGATTTGTTCTGAGAAAAATGGATAGGAAAGCTAGGGATATAGAGTTGAATTTAAACCCTTGCAATGATCTAATCTGATAATGTATCATCATCCATCTATAATATTTCCTCAGTCAATTTTTCTGGTCTTCTTCATTTTCTTTTTTAGAGAAGAATTTATAGCATATCTTTAAGTCATTCTCTATTCTTAAGGATTACGGCCAGTATTAATTATTTTCTCTTCAATCTGTGTTTCACAGTGACATCAGAGTAAAATTCTAATTAATTTATGTGCTAATCATAGCTTTTTATATTTTTCTTTCTCTGCCTTCTTTTTCCTTTATCTCTACTTCAGGTGCTTGCACGTATTTTCCATAAATGTTTCTGTCAGTTCCCTAGTCTCTACAATTAAGTTTCTGTGAGTCTCTTGGTCTATTATATACTTTTAGAATGGAAGAGTCTCATTAGAAAAAATATTTTTATCTACAACACATTTATTGACAGAGAAAGACCTTCATGCTCTATTGTTAAGTACATAAAGTAGCATGAAACAATAAATGCTGGGTAATTCAGTTTCTTGGAAAACAAATATTTTGTTTTAGCTATTTGCATATGAAAAGGTGTGGAAGATTAGTCACCAAAACATTAACTGATTTTTTGAGAGTGTTTAGAATGTTGGTGATTGTAGTTTTCTTTCTTTTTTCAGCACTATTTCGTTCATTCATTAATTCACCCATACATTTCTTTTTTTAGTTTTTATTTTCTAATTTTCTGTATTATTAGTGTTAAAAACAAACACAGAAAATAAACATGAAAAAAGAAAGGTCCTATGGATATGAAGAAATAATTATAAACTGTTTAATGATATGATAACACTGATGGTACTATAAAACTTTTCTTAACTTTCTTTTCTTTGGTTGTGAGGACTAAAGCGTAATGTCTATTTCTTTTGAGCTTTGGAAGGCATGGATTATTGATCCAGGATTTGCCAAAATGATCAAGGAAGGACCCCACTTTGGTTATCCTCTGCAACTTTTACCTGGGCATGGAGAAGGCCCAATTAAACTGTGATGACTTCTAGCCTCTGGGAAGGTCTCAGTGGAATGGCAGAGCACCTCCCAAGCTCCACTCAGAGTGGGAACAATTCTATTGCTGGCTAAGCAGTCTCCACTCAGAAGTGTCATGTTGAATCTCTCTTAAATAATAAGGCAAAGGCCAGAAAGATAAGATTGAGGAAGAAAGCATAGACCTAGGCTAAGGTCTCCCCCACACTGCCACATAATACTTATTTTGTTTACTTAAATGAAATATGGAGCTATTTTAAATTCCCGTATCAATAAAATGCAGCTTAGTTAAAAAATATATTTCATTTTTCCATTTGCGATTATGTTAAGCTTCCGTGAAAATGGAACACACCAGTTTCACAGCAGGAGAGGATAGATGTAGCAAGATTAGAGAGGCAAGATGTTCAGGATTAGAAGGATCTATATGGCTGAAAGTGTGGTAATGATAATGATTATGTGATAATAGTACTGTTGTGCTGTTTTATGAGGCAGTAATCCAGTTCCCAAAGCAGATAAACTATGGGGGTGAAGGCTGAGTTTATCCCATGGAGGGGAATAGATTGTTGCTGAATAGCCCAGCATGACAGTAAGGCTTTTTCTTTCTTGAGGCAAGAGCTTAAAAGTAAGTTTTTAAAATAAAATGAGTAACTTCTCAAATATGAGCAAGCATACAGCTGAGCAATGGTAAAAGAAAAGCAAATTGTTCAGGAGGGTGAGGGGCTACAGGAGTGGGGAGGGATTCTTTTTATGCAACAAAAACTGGAGTTCTAGTATTAGGAGAAAAAAATTCCTGGGCCAAAAACAAAAACAAAACACAAACCCCCACGACTATGCAAATTGGCTGCCGAAATGAAGTGGTATTTTTCTAGAAAAATATTAAACTACTGCAAAATGCAAACGGATTTCTATTCATTTCATTTTAAATCACTTTTCATTCATTTCTTGAAAAGTTGCTCTGTGGAAGGGACTTCATTAGTTATAACAGCAGTTACAGACAAATGGCATATTATCCTTGACTTCTGTGAGCTTACAGATTGGTATTGTGTAATAAGAAGTTGAAAGAGCTAAATCTTCGGTTTTTCTTTTGTAACTGAGATTGAATGGAAAGTAAATATCACTCAGTCTGGGGATTCCTCCTTCCTCCTACGTATATATGAGCATCCCAAGACTTAATCAGTTCCAGAAAATGGCGGAGGGGTGGAACTCCATTCTCACTCCATACTGATCACTTCTCCTGGGATCTTTGCTTAGGTGTGTGGGGCCAATTTGATTTGGATGGTTCCACTGGCAGCTGGTTTTACTCTAGGACAGCTGGGAAAATTTTGTCTCATCTCCCAAAGCTTTAGTGCTTAGTACTAATTTTCTCTCCCTTGCAGGCAGCCAGCAGGCATCTCCTTGTGGTATTATCACCTCAGAGGCTACGCTGTCAAATGGGTTCATATATCTTATACCCTGTAGAATTTCAACCCCTGTATTTTCTATATATCTGGAAACTATTAGACCCCTGCAAGGGATGGGGCCATTTACCGTGCTGAGACCTCTGCTCCTCTATCTTCAGAAACAACTCTAGCTCAGTTCCCTCATGGGCTTTGACCTTTCATTGCAAAGGCACATTTAGGATTTGTCTTTGGGGAGCCCACCCAGCTAGAACTTCTGTTTGGCTGATCATCCAAAAGGAATACCTTCAGAGACACTGAGGTTACCTTCAATGTTGCCTCCTGGGGGATGTGAGGATGAAAAAAATAGCTTTCATTACTCCTCAGTGAAGCTAAATATGAGAAAAACAAGACTAATTTAAATTCTCAGGAGGTGATTCCGCCACACTGAATTCTCCATAAAGGCCCTGCTATACTTGAGAAGAGGGAGTATTGTGCCTGTTTGTTCACTATTGAATCCCTAAAATTGAGCAAATTGATTGGCTTACAGTAGGCCTAATACATATTTTGAATAAATAGTTAATGAATCAGGCTGTTAGATAGCTTCCAGAAGTTAGCTACCTAGACTGCGTCAGGCATTCGTTGCCCATGTCTGGGAACGTCGAGGGGCAGAGCGTTTATTCATAGATATTTACCAAGTGCTCTTACATACCAGATGCTTATCTAGGCACTTGGAATCTACCACTGAACACAATGGACAAAGACTCTTGCTTTCAGGGAGATTTCATTCTAGCAAAGGAGATAGCAAACAAGAAATATGCTGATAAGTTATCTAGTATGTTAGGAAGTAAGTGTGGAAAAAATAAGAGTTGAACAGAGTAAGGGAGTTACAGAGTAAGGAGCAGTTTGCATTCTTAAATAGAGTGGTCTGGGCTGGCTTCACTGAGAACATGGTAGTGAACAGAGACTGAGTGGAAGGGAGTAGTCAAGTGAATATTTGGGGCAAGCGTACTCTCTGGGCAGAGGAAACAATTACAACAAAGTTTGGAACTGTACATGGTATTTTTTTATTGTGGTAAGATACACATAAAATCCACCATTTTAACCATTTTAAAGTGTACAATTCATTGGCATTTATTACATTCACAATGTGCAAACATCAAACATCGCTATTAGCTAGTTCCAGAACATTTTCATCACCCCAGAAGGAGACTCCATATCCATTAATTACTCACCTCCCATTTTCACCCCTCTCCCCCAGCTCCTGGCAACCACTAATCTGCTTTCTGCTTCTGTGGAGGGATTTGTCATTTTGAGGTGGACCAAAAGGCTAGTATGGGCCGGAGCATAGTAGATGAATGAGTCTTCTGTAGGAAAGTCCATGAAGTAGCGGAGAGCTTAGCTGGATTCCTTGTAAGCCATTGTGAGGACTAAGGCTTTACTCTGAATGAAATGGAGAATATTCCAGAATTTTAAACTGAGGCATAAAATGCTGTGTGGGAGAGTAGATTGTGTATGTATGTGTGTGTGTAAGAGAGAGACAAAGGTAGAAGGAAGATTGACTAGGAGGTTATCAGTGTAATCCAGGTAAGAGAAGATAATGGCTTGGAACAGGGTGACAGTAGTGGAAGTGCTAGACGGAGTTGGAATGTAGTAATATTTTGAAGCTGGGGCCAATGGGATTCGCTGATGAATTGGATTTGGGGTGAGATAAAAAGGTGAAGTTAAGGATTGCTCCAATGATTCTGACCTGAGTAACTGGAAGGATGAATTTCCACCTTGAGATAGGGAAGCTATGGCTGCAGCAGGTTTGGGGGGAATTTCAAGAATGCAGTTTGGGGCAGGTTGAGTTTGAGATGTCTGTTCATCTGCATGAAGATGTCAAGTAGGTAGCTGGATGTGTCTGTCTGGAGTTGTGGAAAGAGGTCTGTCGTGGAGTGAAAACTTGGGAGTCATTGGTGTAGAGATGGTACTTAGAGCCGTGAGAGTGGGGGAGGTCACCGAGGGATTGAGTGTGAACAGATGATGCGACAAGGCCAAATGCGGAAGCATAGATCCTCCTTCAATGGTGAGGGGCACAGAAGGAGCTAGAACAAGAAGAACCGAGGTAGGAGGAAAATCATGAGTGTGTAGTGTTTTAAAAGCCAAGTGAACAAAGTGAGCCAAGGAGGAGAGAGTGGTTAACTGAAAGAAATGCTGCTGAAATGACATTGGCTCTAGCAGTTTGTGGGGCAAAATGAAGCTGTAGTGGAGTGGTTGGGCTGAAAGGCAGACTGGAGCGGGTTTAAGGGAAAATGGGAAAGGAGGAATTGGGAGCAGTGAGTAGAGACTATTATTTGAAAGATTTTCTTGCAAAAGGGCCGAAAGAAATGGGGGCAGTGCCCCCTTCCTCAGCTCTTTGCCCTCACTAGAAATCTCATTATCTCTTAATTTTTGTAACAGGTAATTATATAGTTAGTTCTTGTGAGTCATACTTTTCTTTGGGAAACATTGTTCCATTTTCTTCCCCACAGATTTTTAGGACACTCCCTGTCATCAGGTAAAAAGGAAAATAAACTCGTGAACAAGACAGTGAGGGATAAGAAACATCTGAGAGAAGATTCTCTTTCTGAAACACTAATAATAAACATAATGTTTTACAAAATAAAACGTCTTTTAAAACTATCCTGTAAAGGTTTTGTTCATTGCTTTTTACAGGTTAGCTTATAACTGTTTCTACAAAAAAAACTAAGAGAATTTAGAAAATTTTGAAGTTATGGGGAGAATATCTGAATAGCTTTTCCTCCTAGTTCCTTGGAAAAACAGGAAGTTATATGCAATGCTTATTTTAAGGCCTTTACAATGCTTAATTTATTTAGATACATAAAAATGTATTATGTATAACTTAGCTAATAAAGTTGTGTCTAGGATAATTAAATTTTAAAAATATGGTAGATTAAAAAAGCAATTGTAGATTTACTAATTGAATTTGCTATTTGATGTTTTTAATTTTTTAAATCACAGATGGAGTTCTAAAGTTGCTGTGGTGAAATGAATTTAACATTTCTTATGTGTTCCAGTAATTGAGAAGCAGGAAAACACCTAACAACCATCACTACTAGTATTACTAATAGATTCTGTTTTAACTAGTTTTATGCTCTTAGGACATTAAAAAAGTTTTAGAGACAAGTTTTCTGAAAAGTAGCTATATAATAAAGGAGCGAGAACACTTGCATACATTGGACATGGTATTTTGACATGATACTTGGTAGAATTGTTTGCAGTTTTTGAGCTATCACCTTCCACAATCTCGTCTGGTGAATTGTTTCATGTCTAGTTCCTTCTGGCATGCTACTCTACTATGTTTGATAATTGTATTCCAATCTCAATATTTCCAAATGAAAGTCAGTTTTTTTCATGTGCTACATGAGATGGAGGAGGCTGAAATATGAGATGCAAAAGTCTTAGAGGATTGATTCTGCAAAAGTCTTCTCACCAGGCTGTGGGAAGGAACATTTTATCCAACATTTATTGAGTAGTTCCTATGTGGCAAGCATTGTATTAAATGCTGTGATGCAAAGATGAAAGCTAGATTCATTCATTTAGTCAACATTTATCCAAAATCATTTGGGTTATTCAAACGAATATCTAAAGGCAGTCATTATTCTGCAGCAATTGAAAATAGAGATAAACAAAACATTTTTGCTTTATAATTTAATCAAACAAACTACTATGCTGCTTGCTATAACTTACATTTCTAGAGAGCTATTATCTATTTTCCAAAAGCTCATAAGAAAATTCTTAGTTCTTAATATTTCATATTCTTTATATTTCTCTATTTTAGGACATATTTTTCTAAAACAGGGAAAAATTAATGCATTTTAAATAAAAGTGGATTTTTCATAAAATCTTTCTAAAGGCTCTGTTTTTTTTTTTGTTTTTTTTTTTTTTTTAAGACAGGATCTTGCTCTGTTGCTCAGGCTGGCCTGCGGTGGCACCATTATAGCTCACTGCAACCTCAAACTCCTGGATTCAAGGGATCCTCAGCCTCCCTAATAGCTAGAACTACAGGCACACGCCACTGCCCTCAGCTCATTTTTTAAATTTTTTGTAGAGATAGAGTCTCACTATGTTGCTCAGGCTGATCTCAAACTCCTGGGCTCAAGTAAGCTTCCCACCTCAGCCTCCAAAGTGCTAGGATTACAGACATAAGCCACCATGCCCGGCCCTAGAGGATCTATTTTTTAAGTGGGTAGTTTTACAGGTGAGAGATTATTTCTTAATGTTCCTTCAAGTGGAAAAATCTATCAGAGTTTGCTGCTGCCTGTGGCCACCTAACCTTCAACTCCCAAATTAACTCTTTCTTATTAATGAATGATCTTTCTATTTTTCTGGGAGAAAACACCACTTAAGTAGTTAGAAATTTCGGTACCTAATGTTTTTAACATTTCTTGTTAATACCTACTAATCTTATTGTAATGACTAGGTTATACTACCTCTGCAGGTGGAACACTAAGATGAGAAGTTATGCATACTTTAAAATAAGGATTGAATTTCTTATAAAATATGCCTGCTAATTTTAGGCAAGATTCTACTCTAGGAACTGGAAATTTACAAAGAAAATGAATGTTTCTTCAGCTGTGAAGTAAGTAACCATCTAATAGGAACAAAAGAGGGAACTCCACATTATTCAGGTGGAATTGCATTAAAAATCTCTGCCAATAAAATAAAAAAAAATGAGAGCAATGGTAGACTATTGAAATAGGAAGGAAAACCATGCCCTATTTAGATATGATACTTGTGTAAAGATTGTGAAATGCTTTTGTTTCTCTGCATTGTCATCTTATTCAGGTGGGGATGTACCCATGCAAGATAAATCAGAGGGAGCAGAAGAGCAAACAGTGTTGGGTTTAGAGGCAACATCTAGAAGGAAGTGATTATTCTGCCCCCTTACCCCGCCCCCGATCTCTGCTCTTCACAATACATTTCCCAGGTCACCAAAAACATACCTTGCATGTTCTTCCAGTACAGTATGAATGCTTAGTAAAAGGCAAAGAGAATGGTTCTCATTAAGCAACCTCTCAGGTTTTATGTCCCTGAACCTTTAGTCATATTGTTGGTTGTTAACATCTGCCATTCTGTTATCAATTTTTTCCTCACTCATAGTTATGGGCTTACTGTGGGCATTCCTTAGTAATCTATCATCACCATTTGGACAAGATTAGTAGACCACCTTGTATCCGTACCACTTAGCTGAGAGACTGGCACATAGTGCGCAATAAACATTTTTTACCAAATGAGTTACCACCCAAATCACAAAGCCTTTACTGTATCAAACTCTAGGGTGGACTTTGGAGCAGATGGAGGGCAGAGAGGTTTTAAGAACAAATAGATACTATAAAAACAAATGAAAGCAACATTATCCATTAATCTTTTGAGCTTTTTCAGCTAGGACTTCACCTGCAATTTTTTTTTTTAAAAAAAGGACAACCTTTAATCTTGTATCAAGTCAATGCTGTTACCTCTATGCATAAATTTCTGTTTAATACATGTTCTTTAACTTTCTAGGTGAGAACAAGTGAATGACTTTTGTGTGTGTCCCTGTGAGGCTTGCATATTTAGATATTTGCCAGTTCTGTAAACTACTATGAAGTCAGCATTGGAAACTTATTTTGTTATAGTTGGAGCATGAGTTGAAGGAAAGAAATTAGATGCACTATATACACATACGTTTCTGAGACTGTGCTTTCCAAAAATGATGCATTGCATCTTAATATTTCCCTAGACTTTCACTTCTATCACTATCATACAAATAACTACAAATAGTTTTACATGCCAGTAAGCTGCTCTTGAGAGCAGTCAGCAATAAAAGATGAAGTCTTACTCCTTCATGAAGTTAACATTTCAGTAGAGAAATTGGGACAAAAAAGTTTATGTAATATTTGAGGCCACCTACAAGAGAAATGTTTAACTGCATCCAGCTGCAGTGATCCTCAAATTCTGAGGGGTGCCTGGAGTCTGCGTCATCACTGATTGATTGCAGGAATGATCAGGAGAACTGCAGGCCGCCTGAAAGCAGAGAGGGTGCCATCCTGCTCCCCTCTTCATGGATGACAAACAGTATTTGATGTGTCCTTAAAATGTGAATATTATACATATAAAACTTAGACTTTTAATGTTTTTATAACTACAAAAGATTAGCTTAATTCTATATCCTATATCATGAACCTATCCTATTTATAGGATATATATTCTATATATCCTAATATGCATGAAACATAGAATAGAACATAGAAATATCAAAATTAAGAATACTTTACCATTGCCATGTATTAAAGGTAAGATTTTGGAGCTGTATATAATCCATTTAAAACTTTGAATTTATTTCTTTGTCTCAAGCTTACTTAACACCAAAGCACAGTCATAAAAGCACTTAGCTGATTATAGAAGTTATGAATAGCTGGGAACCTGAAATCACATACTTTTGTTTATAAAATGTTTGTTAAAGGAGAAATTAATTGTTCATTTATGTTGATAGGATAGGTAAATTTAGCTAACAAACCCCAATCTTGATTGCCTAATACAATAAAGGATTATTTCTCAACATGTTACCATCCAGTTTGAGTTAGTGTTGGTGGTAATGGGGCAGGTCTTGGGAGCCTTTGTTCCACCTAGTCTTTTAGGAATTCTGGCTTCTTCCCTAAGTGGCTTCGCTATCAAGGATGGCCCTGGAGTCTCCAGTAGATCCTAAGTATCTGGCCTGTTAACAAGGAAGGAGAAAGTGTGGAGGACTGCATTGAAGGGTATATTTTTAGTCCAGAACTGGAGGTGCTAGCCATCACTTCTGACCACCTTCCTTAACCATAATTTAATCACACGGCTCCACTTAACTTAAGGGAGCCTGGGAGATGTAATGTAGCCCTATGTCCTGGAGGAAAAGGAAATGGGGTTGGAAACACGCAGGGCTGTTTCTGCCACAGTGATTAAGCATTGCACATTGATTTAAAATTTTCTGGACTTTCAATATGTTTTAAAAGTTTCCAACTTAACAAAGAGTCAGTGGATCAAATGAAAAAGGAATGACCAAAAACATAGCAAAAAGGAAGACATGTCAAATTAGTTGGTGAGTCTGGAATGCACCTATATTTAAAGAACTGGCTGTCCAAAGACAATTCAAATGGAAATTAAAGGTGATTAACTCAGTGTTTCAAATCTTAGACTAAATGGAATAGTGTTAAGAGTTAGGTATCTGGGTACCACCATTAACTAGCCATATATTCTTTAACCATTCATTTATCTTCTCTAAGATTTGGTTGCTTCCTATGAAAAGTGGCTATAATAATAATAATACATGTTTTCATACTTGCTCTGAAGCAAACAAAGTCTTGTATATGAGAGGGTCTATAAAATATTAATTGCTAAACAAATTTTATTTCAGGCTAGTCGCATTAAGGAAAAAATACTTCCAAGACTGCTTCTGTCATTCACCTATGACTCATGAGTTTCCAGTTGGCATAGAGTAGCATAGAAAGTCTTTCAAATATTGTAAAATCAAGGTTTATCTAAGGTAACCTTCCCTGCTTATTGGAAGTATGTGGTTGAGTAATAGTTCAAAAATAGCAAGTTATTTTAAGGTAGAACATATGTTCTTTAACAAATAAAATAAGTATTCTGAAGGGAAATTTTATATCGTATTTAATCACACATTTAAAATAAATTGAATCCTACAATTTAGAGTATTTTGATGTGAATTTTTAAGTGCTTTATTAAGTGCAGTAGTACTAAGGCGAGTACTATTATGTGGGTTTGCATTGTATGAGTAGCTCTTTTCAACTTCTGTGAAAGAAAACCACGTCATGAATAATCAAAACTGAAAAGCACAGACTAAACATTTTATATATCTAATGTGTGTTTTAAAAAATTAGGAAGATATACACACACACACACACACACGTATAAATGGTAGGTGTGATTAAAAGTGACTTGTTTCACACGTCAAACAAGCAAACAACTTCCTCTCCTCTTTTCTTTGTAATGACCTGTTGATGCATGTTTCCCAGGAGTGTGTGGATGTGTTCATTTAAGAAACATTTAAAGACTAAGTTGTAGCAAGTAGAGAGTCTAGTAGGTATTTTCATGATATTAGCAAAAAGCAGCCTGAACTTTCTTCAGGGATCTAACCAGCTGGCAGATATTCAATACACAAGAAAAATAAAATGTAGTCAAACCAGTATTTTGTAGTGGATCAGGAGACATACAAGTAGTATAGATGTGGTAGAGTGAAATTCTTTAGGTTGGAGAACAGGGTAGGACAACATCATCCAGAAGGAACATTTTCCTTGATTCTTGGTGATGTGACAGCCATGTTTACAGGGAGTGTGGTATGAGCCAGTCAAAATGAAAACAGAGACGCCATTTGATTTGCTTGGAGAATTAGACACATCCAAGAATAATGGGAAATTATTCAGCTTGGAAACAGGTTGTAACTAGACCCTGGATAACCGTAAAAGCCAGACAGCTTTATGGACAGTTTTAATTGATACTGACTGGTGAGTTTTCACAATGGGGTGACATGATTGAGAGAGCTTTGAAAGCACATTTAAAAAAATCTTAATTGCTGAGATGACTTCATGACTGTTGTTGGTTCTTCAGAAACCTTGACATCCTAGCATATCTAGAATTTTTCTTCTCTCAGCATCTCAAAGGACTAATTTTGTTTGCCCCATATTTTTAGGCTTTTATTTCTTATCTCTAAGTTGAGTGCCAGAGATTGATATGCAGTGTCCCCTATTGTAGGGTTCCTACATAAAGATAATAATACTATTATTTAATAAGCAAAGAGTAATATTGATTCTGACTACATGGAAAGTGAGGTGCTAGGTTAAGTGAGGGACACACAAAAATATAAAAACATGATATTATAATAATAACACTGCATAGCATTTGGGAGATGGCAAATAAATAGTATAGAAAATAAGTTCTGTAGGAGTTGAGTTGTGACTGAATTTCAGAGGAGCTAAATGGAAGAATTGGAAGGACTCTTACACTCCAAACTGAGTAATAATATTGATGGTGTATCCTCAGGGAGCTTCAGGTAAATCAAACAGCCAATGAAGAGCCTCTCCTGCCTCTCCAACTAGTGTTTCTGTGTCATTGCTATAAGATAATACATTGTCATCAGTGATGGGAATGATAGTAATGATTTTTTGGAAGCTAGATTTCTTTTAAAATAATTTTAAGTCAGTTAATAAAAGTTTTAGTTAGTAGCTTTGTAGTTTTTATAACAGATAATGGTGGAATGTTTAAGAACTATGATGGTTGTATTTTCTGCTTTTTAAAAATTGAACAAATGCGTTCTTTTTTTCCTTCGTACTTTCATTGCTCTCTTATTTGAACAGGATTTTAAGTCTGTTTAAAATATATAAATATAAAACTACAAAAGGTGAGCTATAGGACAATAAGGGCTAGTAAAATATAAGGGAAGAAAAAGTTGGATGAATTAAAGATGAATTTGTATATAAAATCCAGGTGCTAAGGTGGTATTCATTTCATATAAATAAATGACTATTGTATCTGTCTCTGAGTTTTCTAGAAGCCACAGAAAAGAGGGAATGACAGTAAGTTTATAAAATTGACACTGTCTGCAATATGAAAGCAAGCCAGCTACTAAGGAGGGGCACAACCCTTCCTGATACCAAGTCCAGAGAGAAAGAAATCTTTTCTGTAGATCCTCTGAAAGAAGCCCAATAGAATGTATTGGATAATGAATGTCCTCAAAAACATCCTTACAAGTGAATAAGACAAGCTTGTCTTTGGACTTTTAAAAGTGCATTTTTATGATGCTGTTGGTTAATTGTGTAATGCCAAAGCAACATCCAGGAAAAACTACAGAGGCCCAAAAAGGTACACCAGGCACAAACTGTAAGGGAAGGATTTAGAGCCATGCCAGTCAGAGCGTGACTTGCTGGCCAGTGGCTTCGGCATTACCTGGAGGCTTGTTAGAAATGCAGACTCTCCAACCCCATCTCAGACTGACTGAATCGTAATCTTCAGGGAACTATCAAGAAGCACATATTTAAAGTATCTAAGGTAACTTAAAGGACATTTAGATAATCCTTCATTAATAATATTTCTCTTAGCTGAGTTTTAGATAAACATTATGGAGCAGTGAATTTGGAGATTGTCTCTATGACCAAGTATATGAAATAAATGTATATTCTTTTATTGATTGGGGGTAGATTTGATGCTTTTGCCATTATCCAAGCATGGGGAAAACTGTTAGACATTTAGTTGCTATCTAATATGTACGAAGCACTGTGTTAAAAATACCTTGGGGATATAAAGATGAGCAAGATAGACATGGTGTCTGTTTCTAACAAGTGATCTCCTAAGCAGTAGGAGAGACTTAGTTGTAAACAAATTGACAGAATGGAAATAAGAACTATGAGGTATAAACAAAGTGCTGAGATGGTTATTTCTATTTCATAGATTTTTGACAGATGAGGAAAGTAGCTCAGAGAAATAAATTGTCTTAGATTACGCAGCTAATATGTTACAAGGTTAAGAACTCAAGGACTGTGTGATCCTAAATCTAGTTTACACTTTTAAAATACAGTTTAAAAGAAAGAAAAAAAAAGAAAGGAAAAGGAAAGCTGTTAAGAAAGCGAGAAAAATAGTCCTATACATCAGTAGACTTTTCTCCATTCAGCTCTAGTATTTCAGAGAATATAATAATTTTGAATCATATCTCCTAGACCAAGTGCTGTTTTTAATTAATATAAACTAAGGTGAATCCCAAAGTTTTTCTCAGGAGGTAATTAAGTAGGGATTAAAATCTTGCCAAAATAAAAGAGTATCATGATTGCAGTTTTTCCCCTGAAGTAAAAATAAGATTTTATTGATGTATGAAAACAAGACAGTTTTATCCTTGAGTTTTGTGTGAGGATTAGTAAAATGAAGTATTTAGCACATAGTTAAGTTTTCAATAAATATTGATGGAGTAAAATAATTAAATGTTTACCCTTGAAGCCCACTTTTACTGGGTAATGAAAGGTAATGGAATCAAAGGAATATATTCAGAGTTTAAACATCTTACCTCCTCTAGAAACAATTTGTATTATACTAATCCTCCTTACCAGACATGAGGTCCCCATCTCTAAGTTCGTCATACTTTATTTGCCATTGGCTACAGTTTTCCCCATGTTGTATTGATGTGTAGTAATATAAGCCTTTGGAAAAATCTTCCTATTTTTCATTCCTCCATAGAATAGAGTTAGGTGTGTGTACTCAGGAGATACTCAGTAAATATTTAAATGAAGAATGAAAAATTATCACTGCAATAATTATAAGTCAAATCTAGTTTAGCAACCTGTGCCTTTAATGAGTTCCCAATGGCTTCCCTTTAAACCTGGTCAAAGCTTTTCTAATCAAAAGTGTTCTATGTCAATGCTTTTGAGTGTTTAAAGTACTGCTGTTGAGAAGGATAGCATTTACTGGGTGTTTATTCTCTGCCAGGTACTATTTTTAGAGATTTAAAAGTATTATTTCATTTGGTCAGCACAACAGTCTTAGGACCTTTTATTTTCTCCACTTTCTCTATCATATTTGGAGATAGAGAAACTGAGGTTTATAGGGAACTAATACTTTATGCAAAGCTATGGAGCCAGTAAGTGGTGGAACTGGGATTTAGATTTGCATGTAAACTGCTGCTTACTACTCAAGGATACAAGTAAATGAATAACTAGGAGGTAATGAATAACCAGGCCATTTATTCTTAAAGAACATGAATATACAAAATAAGCTGATTCGAGATATTATACTGCTGTCTTCCTGAAAATTGACTTTGTTGGGATGGTCAGGCTCATACTTGGGAAATCCTAAAAAGTGAGATCAATAGCTGTGCACTTGTAGAAGATAGGCCTTGGTATGTTAAATCAACTGAGCCAGCTGTAGCATAGGTGCTTTATGGCTCCAAAACATAAGTGGACATGCTGGGCAACTTTACAGATGTTTCTGACTTAGCAGAATGTATTTTAATGGAAATACTACTCAGCTTCTCAGAAGCCAGCACTGCAACTCTCTCCCACTCCTTTAAGAATGAATCCTTAAGGATCCCAAGGCATACATCATAGTCCAGTCTGCTGGGCCAGTAGATCATAGGGTAATTATACAAGTCCAGAAACTTCAGGCTGTGACTCCATGAGAATAATGGGAAGGGTTCTCATCTTCATTCCCGCTCCAAAATAAGTTTTACTTTCTAGATCTAAGATGCAATGGAGAGCACCCACACAAAAGGTTTGTAGCTGATGAAGAAAACAAGCATAGATTAGGATAGCTAGGGTTTCATGGGTCATACTCTTTTCATAAACACCAAGAAGAGAAATTTTGTTGTCTTTTTCTGCTAATGTTTAGAAGTTTTATAGAATGGAGTTAGTGAAGTCAAAGGCACACTTCTTAGTTTCTTTGTTTTTATTGCTGAAATAAATGAGTGAGGACACTTTAAGGATTTTATATGTACATTGTGGTTCCTTATCCAAAAAATAAAATAATACAACTAAAGTAAAATTTCTCTTTCAATTCATTGCTTACTAATACAAGCTGGCAAAAGATATTAGCTCCAGCCAAGCAGGTTAGCCCTAGCAAAGATAAAACACATCCTCCAATGTATTCCTCTTACTAAGGCATTATGTTTAAAAGCAACAGGACCATTTAAACACTAATAGTACTAAAAACTGTCAGTTGCTTTATTCTTTTCTTTTTAAAATTAAACCAAAACAAAAGCAATTAACAGCAAAGGGCTATATTAACCCAACTCAAAGGTTACATATTTAAGCACAGGAGAGTAAAGAAGTATAGAAGTTAAATTCTCATAAAAACATTAACTCCTCTGCATTTTACCTGTGATACATTAAAATATACAATTAATAGCCTTATTAAACACATATTAAGTTTAATGTAACTTAATGGTTGTAAACCTGAAGACTTTAATTTTGCTTTTCTTGGCTCTTTTGTGCTTAAATTTGTACTTTACATTTCATTAATAGATTTTCCCATTTATGATATGTTTTTCTCCTTTCCAAAGCATTAAAAATATTGTAGTGACTTCTTACCATAAGTATATATCACTTGATGAGTCAATTTATTTATTTCAAAATTAAACCATTTGCCAGGTTTAATAAAATATTTTAAAAATACTGTATCCAACTGCGATTATCAGTCAGTTCATTTTAAGCAAAATATTATGTATTGACTAAAAGCTTCCACTTGCAAAATACTAGCATATTAATCTTCATCAGTATAGCATGGAATCCAATCAGTCATCTAAAACAGATTCTTATTTTGTAGGCATTTTAGTTGGGTGGAAGTTTTAAACTGTGTGAATTGATTTCAACCTGCCAAGTTTCAAGCATAACTTTCTTATTTTGTAAACCCCATATTACCTAGCTATATCTAGGGGAAAATGGAAGGATTGATCCTAAAAATGCCCCAGTACCAAATCTCTGGTACTTGGTAAAATAATTGTGCTTGGTATAATGCTGTGTTCTTTCTCATCCTCTTAGACAGCACCCACAAGATGGTCTCTTAACAAGAAATAACCAGTGGAAATATTCAATTATCATTTCACAGTAAGACCGTTGAACAAATCTGTGAAGTCAAAGCCTTTGGGTATATAAGCCCTTCTCTAAATGAGCTGTCTGTGTTGAGCTTGTATAAAAACCCTATGAGGAGCAGGCTACAGGAGCAGATGCTGATCTTAGGAGCTTTTTATATAACTGTTTAGAATTTTAATTTGAAGAGAGAAGCACTTTGGCATTTTCTGGACACTATCATCTTTAATAAATGGTTTTATTGGAATATGTAACCTTTGTAACATTTTGACTTTTAATGCTTGGAGTGGATTCTGTGTTTTTAAATCATCTATAAATTTTACTGAGGGAAGTTTGTTCTGATGATCATAGGACCATGATTCATTCACAGCCAGGCAGAGAAATATTAGCTAATGGAAACGAACAAATCCATAATAAATTTTATGTTATTTAATAATAATTCATATTGAGGATGCTTCAGTTGTCTTGCTTTATATAAAAATGGAACTTTTTTCAGGATCTATTTAGGGAGGATGTGGAGATCTGTGCACATGTCTAAGAAAGAGCTGAAAGAGTTCTATTCTCTTACCTCTGGCTGATGTGGAGGTTCTGAGGAAGCAGGAAATGAAGGCTAAGGCTGAGTTGTGAAGTGCCTGCCAGAGCATTGAATCCATGTCCCAACACACAGGTACATACCTAGCCCCTTGGAAAAGGCTGGGAGACATATTGATGCAAAGAATTTAAGGAAATCTTTGTCTAATTATTAGCTAATCACAAATCTGAGCAGTAACTTTAGGGACTGCCCATGAAAAAGAACATAGACTTTAGAGATTTAGTCCATAAAAGTCACTAAGCAAATAACAGCAGTAGCAGCAACAACAGCAGACAGCCAAAATAACAAACCCTGGGGATGTGAGAGGAAATTGATTTCCAGAGTTGCCACATTATATTATTTAACATGCCTTGTTTTCAGTAAGAAAGTTCAAGACTTCTTTCAACAAGAAACTAAAGAAACAAGAAAGTATGGCTTATATATAGGGAAAAAAGCAATCGATAAAAGCTGTTCCTGATGAAGCCCAGATATTGGACATACTACACAAAGAAATTAAATCAGGTATTGTAAATGTATTCAAAAATTAAAGGAAACCATGTCTAAAGAGCTAAAGGAAAGAATGAGGACATTGTATCACCAAATATACAGTATCAATAAGGAGTTGGACATTACATAAAAAAATAACCAAATAGAATCTCTGGAGTTGAAAAGTACAGTAACTGGAAACATTTACTAGAGGGGTATATAGCAGTCTTAAGCTGTCAAAATAAAAACCTAGTGAACTTGAAGATAGGTCAATTGAGATTATTCAATCTAAGGATCAGAAAGGTAAAAGAATGAGAAAAAATGAGAGCCTCAGAAACCTGTTGAACACCTTTAAGCGTAACAATATGAATATAATGGGATTTCAAGAAGGATAGGATAGGGAAAGTAACAGAAAGAACATATAAAGAAATAATGGCTGAAAACTTCCCAATTTTGCCGCTAAACATTAACCTACACATCCAAGAAGCTCAACAAATTCCAAATAGGACAAACTCAAAGAGAACCACACTTAGACGCATCTTAATTAAACGGGTGAAGCAAAAAACAAACAGAGAATCTTGAAATCAGCAAAAGAGAAGCAACTCATCTCATGCAAAGGATTCTCAATAAGATTTACCACTGATTTCTCTTCAGAAACCATGGAGGCCAGAAGGCAGTGAGATGACATATTCAAAGTGCTGAAAGAAAGACTATCAACCCCCAATTTTTTATCTAGGAAAACTCCTTCAAAATTGAAGAAGTTAGTATGTTCCCAGATAAAAAGTGAAAGAATTTTTCACTAGTAGACCTTCCCTACAAGAAATACTAAAGGAAGTCTTCAGGCTAACATAAAAGGATATTATACCACAATTCAAATCCACATAAAGAAATAAAGAACACTAATAAAGGTGACTATAGGTAAATGTAAAAGACTGTGTAGATGTATTTTTGTTTGTAAGACTTTTTTCTCTTACCTGACTTAAAATACAACTGCATAAAGCAGTTACCATAAAACTATGTGACTTGCCTGTGGAATTGTGTATACATAAGTAATTTGTATGACAATAATAACACAAACAAGATGGGAGGGAACAGAGCTATATAGAAGCAAATTTTTGTATACTATTGAAATTAAGTTAGTATTAATACTAACTAGATTGTTATACCTTGAAATGATAATTTTAATCACCAGGGATTAAGAAAACAACTAAAAATACATATAATAGAGATGACAAGGGAATTAAAATGGTACACTATAAAATATGTATGTTACATAAAAGAAGGCAGTAATAGAGGAATAATAGAGGAACAAAAAAAAGACATGACAGATAGAAAACAAATAAAATGGCAGACATAAACGTACTAGCTCAGGAATTTATTTAATTTAAATAGATTAAATATTCCAATCAAAACACAGATGTTGGAAGAATGGGTAAGAAAACATGATCTATCTATATTTTGCATATAAGAAAGACAGATTCAGAGACACAATTGGTTCAAAGTAAAACGATTGGAAAAGATATACTATGCAGAGTATAACCAAAAGAGAGCTGAGTGACTATACCAATATCAGTGTATTGTGCATCAGGCACAATAGACTTTAAAGGGCAAAAATTGTTCCCACAGACAAAAAAAAGGATGCTTTATAATGATAGGATGCTCAATCCATGGAGAAGGTACCAGTTATGTTCATTTATGCACTTAATAGAAATAAAGCCCCAAAATATATGAAGCAAAAACTGACAATTAAAGGGAGAAATAAAAAGTCAACAGTAACAGTTGAAGACTTCACTACTGTACTTTCAATAATAGCCAGAAGATCTACAAGAAAATAGAAGACATGAACAACACTCTAAGCCAATTGGACTTAGTAAACATTTTCACCCAACAGCACTCCACTGAACAGCAGTGGAATACATATTCTTTTCACAAGGACTATTCTCCAGGATAAACCGTATATGTTAGGCCATAAAATAGGTTTTAATAAATTTTAAAGAACTGACATCATACAAAGTATATTCTCCAACCAAAATGGAATGAAATTAGAAATCAAAAACTGAAAAAAGTTTAGTAAATTTACAAATATGTGAGAATTAAACAACCTACTTGTAAATAAACAATGGGTCAAAGAAGAACAAAGTACGGTAAACATAGATGTATTTAAATATTAAGGAATCAATTTAAAGAAGTTGTAGACACATCATGGTTTTTAAAAAAAATTTTTACAATTGTTCAAACAATGTACCTTATTTTCATGGTGACATTAGATGTGGGAAATTTTAGCTTGCTAAAAATGACTGTATATATATTTATTATGTAAGAGGGACATTTATCCAAAGGCCAGTAATTCATTCTGAAGGATTAAATATTCTTATTTTAGAAAGGATGACTCCTGTTAAGACATTGTTACCTATATACACCTGTTATATGGGTTTTGGTTCTTACGGAGAAGACTAATTTATTTAACTATCTTCTCAGTGTCTCGAAGCCCTTGATTCAAATGTATACTTCAGCTAGATAAAATTTTAAGTTGTAAGACAAAGTTGTTTTTATGTAAGTGAATTTAGAAATTTAGCAACTTTTTTTTTAAATGTTAACAATAAATATCAATAATATGAAATAGTCCACATCTTTTACATGGACTTTTTGCTACATGCTTTTGTGTCATTAAGGGAAAACTATTTAGTTGCCCTAGGGATAGTCATACATTGTAGAAATGCCTGTGTTTTGTCTATCATGGTGCATTACTGAATTCTATAAATTGAGAACATATGTGTTTAGGAGTCTTGATGCTGCTTGAAGAAAGGGAAGGGCTTTTATTACAAATAATGGATTTGATTTAATATTGGTCTATGTTAGGTGGTAAAAAAAAAAAAAGGTCCTGCAATTATTTAGAGAAAAATTTGTCTCTTTCTTCAGAGCAAGGAGGAATCAGTATTGGGTGTTTCAGTTGAATAGACACACTTTCCATTATAATAATCTCCATGATTGTTGAAAGGTAGACCAATGCAAAAATCATGATATGCACAAAAATATTGCTAGAAACACTGTTTTATTAGCTACCTGTCTATACTATTTTTGTTCACAGACTTTGTAGTTGGAAATGAGACATTTATTTAAAACATCAAAATACCCACCAAGAAGGAATATTATATCAGTCCACAAGTAGTTTTGTTTTCTGACAAAACATTTGGCTAGTAAATACCAGAAATTAGAGTTGGGGTCAGAAAGAGTCTATGCACATTCCTCAAGTCTGAGAGTTTGTTTTCCTCGTGATATTCAGCATTTTCCTATAAATGGCTCTTTTGTCATATGTTTTCTCACCTAGAAAAATTTAAAAGATATTTATTTATTTAAAAATAAATCACATCACATTACATGTTAACATACATAACATTTTTATGAAAGATTACTATATTTTCAAAAAAATTCAGTGAGAAGAATAACATTGTTTAGAGCGTTGCAAATAGCTTTAAGGTTTAACTTAACACAAGACAGTGGGATTTTTCATACCTGCGTCTGTGTTTGATTTGTAGCAATATGTGTTTTGGTTTGAGTAAATGAAGAAAATCTGGCCTCTTGCAGATATATTGTTGAAAAATGAAAAAGTATTTTATGAACTTTTCTAGACAATTATTTTTTAATACCACACCAAAACTTGAGAAGTGGTAGTTTCTTAAATGTTGTTTGCAATGTAGAACCTGACATCATATAAATGATTTTTTAATATTCTGTTACAATAAAATCCATTGGTTTAGCTATCTTGCACTTTGAATGGGCTTTTTACTCATGCTTGATATTATGACATAATGCATTGGTCATTTGGAAAAATATTGTTTCACTAAGTTATACAGATTTCCAAATGCTAGCATACTTCATTATACAATATTTAACAAATCATTTTCAATCTCTAGCAAATTATACCATCAAACTCATTAGAAAAGTCTAAGTATTGAGAACATATCATGGTGGCCAATGCAAATTTTTAAAATTTGAATTTTTGCTTTAAAGCTTGAATTTTATCATTGACAACAAAGACTTTCAGTTGTTTTCCTTGCAGTGACAGGCACACAGTTCATTTTTGATAAAATATCTGCCAAATACTCAGGTCTGAATAATCAGTTCATTCAATCTTTCAAGTAAAAATGGGTTTCTATCTTTAAAAAGGCAGCTAGTTAGGCTCACAACTCAAACAATTGCACCAGTACTTTTCCTCAAGACAACTGTCATATATCCATATGTAACAAATGCTTTATGTGTACATCCCATTTCATCACACACAATATTAAAAAGATGCATACCCAAGAATTGAGATTTAATAAAATTAATTTTTCCTGGTTCTTCAAAGATGTTAATAAATAAAATTTATGTTGTAGGGTTTTTTTTAAAGGTGAAGTTATGATTTTGAGGAAGACGGTGACTATTAATACAGTGTGGTGCCACTGCCTTGTTTCTTGCCAGGACACCAGCAGTTTTACCCCATTGCTTCTGCAGCTTCAGTGCAAATGTCAACGCAGTGAAAAAACATCTAACATCTTAGTGTTCTTATGAAAGTAATTTTGACCCCCAGGGGTGAATGTACCATGCTTTTTAAGAACTGGTGCTTTATTTTGTGATATTTGTAGTGGAACCATCCAATTTTAGAGAGACAAAAAAGATAAGTTACATAGGTTTTAACAAGAATTTTCAAATTAAAAATAAAATTATGAAAATGACATATCTGGATTTTAACCTGAATTATGTGCTGTTGAACTGTAAAAAGAAAAACCATTTTATTAAAGTCTATTCTGAGGAGACCAGTCGACATTTTATGTACTCCAAAGCACATTTTGTTGAATCAGGTTCATGTCCAAACACATGGCTTTATCATGACAGTGTAGTTTAAAAACTTTTAAATTTATTTTAATTAAAAAATAAAAAATATATATTTATCATGTACATGTTTTGAAATATGTATACATTTTGTAATGGCAAAGCTGAGCTAATTAATATGTGCATTACCTTGTATACGTATTTTTTGTGTGCTGAGAACACTTAAAATCTACTCTTTAGCAGTTTTCAAGAATACAATACATTGTTCTTAACTATAGTCACCATGTTGTACAATAGATCTCTTGAATTTATTCTTCATAAGTGAAATTTTGTGTCCTTTGACCAACATCTCCGCAATCTCTTCCCCCTCCACCCTGAGCCTAGTAACCACCATTTTACTCTCTACGTCTATGAGTGAGACTTTTTTAGATTCTACTTATAAGTGAGATCAAGAAGTGTTTGTCTTTCTGTGCCTGACTTATTTCACTTAACATCATGTCCTCTAGGTTCATCCATGTTGTTGTAAATAATAGGATTTCCTTCTTTTTAAGACTGTATAGTATTCCATTGTGTGTGTATACCACATTTTCTTCATCCTTTTGTTGATGGACACTTAGGTTGGTTTCATATCTTGGCTGTTGTGAATAACGCTACAGTGAACATGGGAGTGCAGATATCTCGCCAACATACTGATTTTGTTTCCTTTTTATGTATACCCAGTAGTGGGATTGCTAGATCTCAACTAGAGATATTTGTGCTTCTGGTTCTGTGTTTTATATAGCTATGTACATGGTAAACAATAAATATTAGGCAGATACCTAAATACTATTAAAATACCAGGGGAAAAAAACCTGTGAAAGCTTATAGTATATTTCCAATTTTGTTCTTTCTTTGCTTAGTGCTCAGTAGAATTCTGAGCATCATGAATAAACACAGTCAATCTTAACTGATGTTGGTGCTACTCACAATTATTGGAGTAATTTAAATATGCATTTCTTGATCAATTAATATTTGCATGAGAACTTTATTATTTGATAGAACTAATAAAAACACTAAACCTATTAGAATATTAAGAAATCAAATAGGAGAGTAAAATATTTTATAAAATTCTTCCAAAATATTAATTATGCTGTGTATTTTACAGTTACTTTCAAAAAATTTATCAATGCCTGTATTTCATTGAAACACATAAAATTGATGTATAAACTGCGTGAGATTATAGTTTCCTTGATGGCCATATCTTGTTTGTCCATGTAGCACATGGAATTTACTCGACAAAAGTTTGTTAAATAGCTTGAACTCTATTTCTCACTTTATGGATATTTGAATTTATGAACTGCATTCCCAGCTGAGTTGAGGAAGTTTCAAACATCAGAGAGGTTGCCAGAACCGAAGTTTAAAAAGAAAAAAATCGTTGCTGAAAATTCTTTCTTAGGCTTAAGCGCCTCCATTTTCAAATGCCGTTGATTTTAATTAAAGTTTAAGGAGAAAAAGAAACTATTAGAAAGATATTGGAACCAAATAATTCGCTTCTGGTGAGTAGGGAGTTTGTGCTTTGAGTTAATGGTCTTCATTACACTGATGAAAAGCAGTGAGCCATTTTGCCCGTTTGTTTTCCAAACCAGTGTTTTCAATATAGGGGGTTGGTTGGTATCTGATGCTTTACGTGATGAGATATTTACTGATGGGCTACTTTGACTTCTCTAGTTAAATTGATAACCACTTGAAAGGAACCGATCAAACAGAAGAACAGTTTCTTTTCTAGAGCTGGACCATTTATTCCAAATTCCAGACAGTAAGAAAACAATTGAATAGCTTTTATTGCCACCAGCTGTGCTACGGTTATTTGAACAAATGGAGAACTAAAGTAATTGTACAATCTCATTATATACCGCATTACACAAAATCAGGATTCTTTTGCCTAATAAATAACACATTTATAGTTGAAGAACTTTTTTTTTTTTTTTTTGAGACAGAGTCTCGGTCTGTTGCCCAGGCTAGAGTGAGTGCCGTGGCGTCAGCCTAGCTCACAGCAACCTCAAACTCCTGGGCTCAAGCAATCCTTCTGCCTCAGCCTCTCGAGTAGCTGGGACTACAGGAATGCGCTACCATGCCCGGCTAATTTTTTCTATATATTTTTAGTTGTCCATATAATTTCTTTCTATTTTTAGTAGAGATGGGGTCTCACTCTTGCTCAGGCTGGTCTCAAACTCCTGAGCTGAAAAGATCCACCCTCCTCGGCCTCCCAAGTGCTAGGATTACAGGTGTGAGCCACCGTGCCCGGCCTATAGTTGAAGAACTTATCATTGCTTAGATTTCTGTTGTTATGATGAGTTTGCTGCCCTTTGAGGGCTCATTGTGGGTCTATCAAAATTGATTCTTCTAGAATTCCAGAGAATGTGGTGCTTCAGGATTTATAGCAAATTCATAATTATTTGTCTTGCATATATATACACACCCATATAAATATGCACACATGTATTCCATATATAGAGAGAGTATATATAAATGAACTGTCTAAACTTTGAAAAATTATATTTCCTCATCAAGGAATTCCAGTGATTTATATCACTTGGCTACTCTAGGGCTTTGGAAAAAATGAGAAGTGGGTGTTTAAATGTTTTAAGAGGTAATTTTCCAAGCAATTGAGCAGGTAGTTAAAAATACCTTGTTTTCATTTCCTTGCCTGAGAAAGTCCTAAAGTCTGAAGGTTTAAAACAGAGTAGAAAGAACCACACTGAATGGGGCCTGAAGTGTATGCCCCAGAAAATAAAATCCCCACACTTGCCAGTCTCCAGAGTTTATTGATCAGCGTATGGAGTTATTGTATTTGAAATGTGAGTATGGGAACTCAGAATGCCTCCTTCTGGTTGGACCATTCTCTTGACCTAAATATGTAATTGCATGGTTATTGTTGGTGTACCTGTTGATTCTTATTAAATGTTCTCCTTGGGGTGAGAAGATCTCTTGAGTTTGATAGAGGTGGGCAGACCACACAAAAGGGCTTGACCAGGGTTTCTCAACCTCAGCAATATTGACATGTTGGGCTGGATAATTCTTTGTTGTGGGGGCCTGTCATGTTCATTGTAGGATGTTCAACAGCATCCCTAGCTTATACTTACTAGATGGCAGTTAAGCACCATTACCCTACATTGTGACAAACAAAAATGTCTTTAGGTATTGCCCAATGTCCCTTGGAGGTGGGGGAAATCATCCCAGTTGAATTCCACTGTAGTAAACAGCGAAGTCCTGGCAAGTGATACTGGTTCTTCATCTCTGTCTCCGCAGTGGAATATTCTCAAAGGGCCTGGCATAAAGTTAGTTCTCAATAAATGTTTTCAGAAATGAAAAAAAAAGTGACTTAGAAAAGAAAGGTAATTTATTTTTCTGTCACTTTCTCTGCCATTTATTTTCCATGTTATTGGTAGAACAGGCATAGAATAAAAAGGCTCAATGTTGCATTATTTATAAAGAGCAAAAACTCAGAAAAATATCTGAATGCCTAATAAATACAGAAAATGGCTAAGTTAATATGGTGCAGTTCTTTTGTGGAATATTACAAACCCATAAAATAGCTTGTCTGTCAAATCTTTTAAATGATATTGTTTTTATAAAAAGTAGGCTAAAATCTTACATAATGATTTGTTTTTAATATATATGTATGTATGCATGTATGAATATACATACATAGTATATTATTTTAGGTGAAAAAAGAGTGGGAGGAAAATGCTTAATTATTAGTCATGGTTGCTCTTGGCAATATGATTACATTTTATGTGCACCTTCTGAGTAATTATTGAGAAGATGCCTTCTTTTTCCTTGGTCTTTTGAAAAGCTAAATAAAATGAATAGAAAACCAGCTAAATCTAAGTGGATTTTATATTATCATTTGAAATGGCATTTTGTTCATTTTTTTAATGAAAAGCAAAGTAAATAACAAGTTTAAAATTTTTTCTTGTAATTATATTATTTGATTCTGTTGTAACATTGTTAATTGGCAAGAGTAAATGTAGCGTTCAAATTGATTCAGTATGTTAACATAGCCTGGAAGGAATTCTCAGTGTATTTAATAACTATTATATGGAAGTTCCTTAAAATGTAAAAGAACTAATTTCTACAAAGTTTATCTGTATTGCAAACACTGCTGTGTAATACTGATGACTTTTTACGATTATTCCTTGTAATTATCTCATGGTAAAGTTTTCTTGTTATAGAAACTATAACTAGAGAAGGGAACATAGATGCTGCAAGTGTACAGTATGTGATTTTTAAAAGAATTACACATTCTCAGAGATTCGCATGTGGCTATGTACCTATACATGTAAGTACTCTATGTATTAACTTGTATACTGAAGTGAGATTACACAGTAGCTATTTATGAATTAATCCCAGCTCTTTTGCCTAGGCACATTTTGGGTACACACATATTTTCTTAGAAAGATCCACAGCTTAGAACATTAAGAGTTCCCAGTTCTGCCTCCTCGCCATCATGTTGGGCCTAAAAGTCCATGTGGTGATATGTGTTCAGGCTGTCATACATTTGAGTAAGAAGTCAAAGATCAAACATTTGATGCCAGCTTCCCACTTGCTTTCCTTGATCCAGCTATATAGACTAACTTTGGATCTTAGAAATGCTGTAGTCTTCCATTTCATGCATTCTAGGCCTTTCCCTCCAGCTGAAGCACTTTTTTTTTCCCCCTCGCATCTTAATTCCTAAATTTCCTTCAAGCTTTAGTTTGAAAGCATTTTCTCAAGATGGGAATTCCATGATGCCTTCTTCCTTGGGTGCTGAGTTGTACTCTTAACAGCCTGTGCTTCCTTTGCAATAACACTTTAATACGGGATGGAGAGCCCTCCTTTAACATCTGCCTTCTCCAGGAGTCTGCAAGGGCAGGAATCAGGCATGATCCATTCACCATGCTCCAGCATCTAACAAAATGCCCAGGACATATACAGCATTTAATAAATGATGAATGAATGCATGCCTGAATGAAGGAAGGAGTAATAGTCCCAACCTCTTTGGGAGTAAAGAGTAACAAGCACCCCAAACAATTCTCAAACACTATAGATTAGTAAAATATTTGTTGCACAATGACAGGGCCCCGAGTACTCACTCATTTTATCTTTCACCACCAAAAGGCTGATTTGAAAATGTGAATTTTAGTGATTTCGTAAATTATTATGCAATAACAATATTCCATATATTTATTTTTTGTAGGATTTATGCTAACTATACCAACAATTATAGTATTCACATCTGATCAGACATTTTCCTGTTAAAAGAAACATTGTTTTTAAATCTTAGCAGTTTGAGATGGATGCTTTTCTTATCTGGAAAGTAGTACATCATTCAGTCTCTTAACATTGTAAGTACCATTAATTCTTATATGTAATATAGTATGGGCTTTAAGTGTTTTTTCCAAACAATGCAGTATGTTGTAGTAAAATCTTTTCAAGAAGGAGTCAGTGGGATGTAGGGATAATTTTTTTCTACAATAAATATTTCCATGAGGCGGGCAGATTTTTTGGGCTCAGGAGTTCAAGACCAGCCTGACCAAGAGCAAGACTCTGTCTCTACTAAAAGTAGAAAGAACTTAGCTGGACAACTAAATATATATATATATATATATATATATATATAAATTTAACCAGGCATAGTGGCACATGCCTGTAATCCCAGCTACTAGGGAGGCTGAGGCAGAAGGATTGCTTGAGCCCAGGAGTTTGAGGTTGCTGTGAGCTGGGCTGATGCCACAGCACTCTAGCCCAGGCAACAGAGTGAGACTCTGTCTCAAATAAATAAATAAATAAATATTTCCAGATGCTTTGAGTCTGATTTTTAAAAATATGTTTTTAAAATTTTCTTTCTTGGTTTCATCTTTTCTTCTTGCTGTTGCCTGGAAGGCTGCATTCTGGAAAAATTTCTTCACTTTGTTTAGACAGTTTCTTTTGAAATGGGTCTCTAAAATTGTGAGGACTTCTTTCCTGCATTTTTCTCATATATTAATCTTGGCTCAAATGAAATTAAAATAATACAGAATAGTATGTTTATAGTTCACCATCATTATAGAATTTTATTTCTCATTTAAATGTCACAACATTTTATAGAGAAGGGGATTAGTTTGTCATTAACTTATTCACAATCAGCATTCATATAAGGAGTGCTGAATGTACAATGTTATAATGAGATGTGTATACAAGGATCAAGAAGATGTATTTCCATACTTAGAAAATGCAGTCAAAGATATCTCTAACATTAGCTATGGAAATAGAAGGACCCTAAGAATAAATCTAATAAAAGATATAAAATATTTTCATGTACAAAAATGATCTTTAATGGAAATCATTTGAGAAGATTTAAATAAATGTAGACAGATACCATTTTCATGGATTGGAGTAATCAATGTTATAAATTTGTTAATTCTCCTCAAATTGAGCTATGGATTCAGTAAAATTCTAACCAAGATCTTAACAGAATTTTTTATGGAATTTGACAAGCTAATTCTCAAATTTATATGAAAGAGTAAAGGCCTAAGAAAAGACTTCTTTTTTTCTTTTGAAGAAAAAGAATATATGGGAAGAATGGCTTTATAAGATACCCAGACTTCTTATAAAGCCATGTATATATTGTGAATAGCAAAATAGACCAGACAGGAGAGCCCAGAAAGGACCAATTTATACATGATATACAGATATGTGACAGAGGTGGCATTGTTGATCAGTGGGAAAAGAATGAGTTATTTAATAAATGGTTCTGGGACAAAAAGTTGAAATTGCACCCTTGCCTTATAAAAGCACAAAATCAATTCCATATTAATTATTTAATTGGAAATCAAAATTGGAGAATATCTTTATGATACAGAGAAGAGTATTTTCTAAACAAAATTTTAAAAAGCATTAGCCTCAAGGGGGAGGGTATTGATAATTATGAATGAAAATTATGAACAGTAAACATAACAAAGGATTAGCGTTCAGGATATAAAAAAGAAAATAACCCAGAGGAAAGCAGGACTAATAAGAGTAGTCAATTCTAATAAAATGAAACCCAAATGGCTACTAAACAGCTGAATTAATGATTGGGAAAATGCAAATTAAAACTATAGTGCTATAATTTATTTCACACACCCACCATATTGACAAAATTCTAAAGTTCAACAACACCAAGTGTTGGTGAAGACATGGAGCAGTAGGAAATTTTATAATTCTCAGGAGTATAAATTGGTAACATGTGGGAGAGCAATTTTACACACATATGTGTAATTAAATTGTATATCTTAAAAAGGCCCAGCAATTCCACTGGGATATATATAATCCCTAGAGATACTCTCTCATATATGCACAGACATGTACAGGAATGTTTATTCAGCATTGCTCATAGTATTAAAAACTTGTAATATAACTAAATAGCCATTATATTAGTTCATTTTGTGTTGCTATAACAATATCTGAGGCTGGATAATTTATTTTAAAAAGAAGTTTATTTGGCTCATGACTCTAGTGTCTGGGAAGTTCAATATTGGGCTGTTGCATCTTATGAGCAGTTCATGCTGCTTCAACTCATAGTGGAAGACATAAAGGGATGTGAGCATGTGCAGAGATGACAAGGAGAGAGAGGAAGCAAGAGAGTGAACTAGAGGAAGCCAAACTCTTCTTAACAACAGGCTCTCAGGGAACTAATCCATTTCCCTAGGAGCAAGAACGCACCGGAGGGAGGGCATTAAGGTAATTCATGAAGGATCCACTCCCATGACCCACACACCTTTCACTAGGCTCCACTGCCAACGTTGCCACATTTCAACATGAGTTTTGGTAAGGACAAACCACATTGAAACCATAGCAGCCATCAATAGGAGAGTGGATAAATAATTTGAAGTATTTTCATGCAATGTAATGTATTCAGCTTTGGTAATGCATGAACTAGGGATATGCATGTTATCATGGATAACTCTCAAAAATATGTTTAGAAAAAAATATGTTGCAGAAAATTATATCTACTTTATCATTTACATAAAGCTGAAAACATGCAAAACACTGCTATATTATTGTTTACAGTTATGTACATGTGAAATAAAATACAAAGACATGCTTGAGAATAATAAATTCAACATTTTAGAGCTAATTATTTGGGGAGAGGGATGTGATGGAGCTTCAAATGTATTTGTAATGTATTTGTTAAGGGTGATGGCTTTCAGTGCCATTTGTAAGACAACAAACCTAAATTCGTATGTCGAGCTTTCCTTAACTTCAGGCATGTATATCCAGATGGTCTTATCACCTTCTTAAATGACCAAACTGATCTCCTGCTGTTCCACCAAAATTGTTCTACTCACAGTCTTTCCCATCTTAATTAATAACACCTCCTGCTGATTGCTCAGGGTGGAAACTTTGGGGTAATCATTGAATGTCTTCTTCACTTCATGCCCTAAATTCAGTCAGGAACTCCTCTTGTCTGTGCCTTCAAAACGTAACCAGACTCCTACTATTCCTCTTCACTTTACAGCTACCCCTTTACAGATCTATATCACTGAAATCTTTTGCTTAGATTTTCAAAATAGCCTCCTCATTGACCTCTGAGCTTTCACTTCAGCAACTTTCCCGAACCCCAACATCTCTTCTCAACACAGTGCCGGAATGGTCCTGTTAAGTATAAGTCACATCATGTTACTTTTTTGCTGAAAGCCCACCAGTGGCTCCCCATTTCTTTCCTACAAAATGCCAAAGTCCTACAATGGCCCTCCAGGTACTGTATGGTATGTTCCCTGTCATCTGTCTCACCTTATTTTTTTAAACTGTTTCCTTCACTCGAGTTGCTCCAGTTGCATTAGCTTTCTTGATGTTCCTTGAACCTGCCTCAAGTGCTCCCACCAGACAGACTTTCATACTTTGAACTTTTCCCATCAATCTGCATGATCAGGTGTGTTTAAGTGTTTGTTTATATGTCCTTTACTTTCTTCAAGTGTTCTCTCAAAGATTAGCTTCCCACTGAGCCCTACCCTGGCCACTCTATTTAAAATTGCAATACTCCCACTCCATGCTTCATTTTTGTGTATGGCACTTATTATCTTCTAACATACCTGTTATTTGCCTTTGTTTTTTGTACACTGCTTATTATCCTTATCATCTGCCTCCCACGCTAGAATATAAGCTCTGCAAGGGCCAGAATTTTTGTCTATCTTGTTCACAAGTGTATCCCCAGCACCTTGAAGAGTACAGGTATAGTAGACTCTCAATAAATATATGTTGAATAAATGAATTAATGAGTATACAATTGTTTATTATGTTATTCTATCTATAATGTAACAATTTAAAGAAAGCTATCCTGTTAAGAAAGATGTCATATTCCAGGGGTAGACACCAAAAGTAATTGCAAATGTAGTCGATATTTATACCAGATTTTATATCTATTCTTATAATAAAGCTTGACTTCATTTTTAACCTTTTTGAGACTAGAAATGGAATTAATAATAGGCCAGGTGTGCACATTGAACGGGTAACTCATAGCAAAGGAGGATAAGGCAAGGGGGAGCTTACCCTGGAGTATGTGTGGGTACTGATACAATACCTTTAAACTCTTATATGGAACCTTAGAAAAACACTAAATCCTTTCATTTTCTACAAATACTTTTGAATTTCTTGGCTAATGCATTCAGCTTGTGTCAGCTTCTTGATATTATTTTAACATATCTTTCTGTAATTGTTTTTTAAGTGTGGCACTTGAGTTTTAAGGAATGTTCTGAGGTGTGATTGATCATGGTACATGCATTTTGAATAGGGACATCTGTCTCTGCAGCATATTATGTCTTCTGACATGCCATTTCTCAGCTTGACAGAGCACCTCTAGGGGGCATAGGTTTTAATAAGAGAGAATATGTGATTTTTTTTTCTTCCATGGAAAGTGAGTGGTGTTACATTTTATAATGAAATAATGAATAGTTGGAATGGCAGCTTATTCAATTTGCTTTTCTTTATGGGCCAAATATAAAATTATAAATAAGCTTATCCATTTTAGCCTTTCTAGTATTTTCTTCAAAAACATTTTAATAGAATATTTACTAAATAAATTTGCTTGTAGTCATAGTTGACAGTGACAAAAGTAGTTTGTCTTTTACTCCTTAATTTTTATATTCATGTTTTTATCATTTTTTATACCCTAAATTTTTCTTGTATCATTTATATGAGCAAATTTGCCTCCAATTCTGAAACATATTGTGCTTTTAATACTAATTTTAAATTCATTTTCATATTATATTGCCAGTCATTCAGTAGTCATAGCACAATGCTGAAGAAGTGGAAGTACAAAGATGAATAAATGAGCTTTGTGTGGACTCTGTCCTAGACTAGGTCCCAGCTTAGTGTGAGTAGACAAAAACAGCTTTGTAATGACAAGATGTGTGCATTCTGGCAGAAGTAGGAATGATGGCCTGTGGCACTGAACAAACAGTGACAAGCTCTGCTTGGATGGGGACCCTGGCCAAGTGTGCAAGTTGGCGGAGAAGACAATTGATCCAAGTCTAAAAAAGTGAATGTGAGTTTGCCAGCAAAAAAGGCAGGGAGAAAGGGCAGACAGGTGGAGCAGCAGGTGCAAATGGGTAGAAGAGTGAAAAGTTTTGGCCTGCTGAAAGAAAGATGTGGGTGTGCGGGGGAAATGATGGATAATGCTGGAGAAGTAGAATTTTCATTTGTCCATAGAATTTATAGAACTTTTCTTCCATTTTGATAGTTTCTGCCTGGCTCTAACATCTTGTCTTATAGCCCCTCTTCCAAACATTTCCTGGTCATTTGAGAGAAGACTCACTGGTAGTCATTTTTCCTATCTCAATTTCTCATTTCCCAACAACTTCTTTCAACCGTCTTGATTAATTTCCAAATATAGGAATGAATTTCATTTATCATATTCAAAAGATTTTATTGAAAGATCTTACCTTTGATCCAACTAAATGGCTAGCCAATTTACTAATTAATAGGGAATGATTTATAGTTAATTAAGATGTTAACAGTATAAATCAAATGGATTAATTCATCTCTGTGCTTAACTCTTCCAGAGGTTAAGTGTTAAAGAAATTTTTATGCTGTAGCTTTATGCAACATTAGTCCTTTTCCATGTCTATGTCATTGCACTTGCTTCTTTTAGTTAATGACATCAGAAACTTCACTAGCAACATCTTACAAACAGGAAGGAATACTATCTTGATATTTGTTGAAATCTCTTCCCTTTGAAGTATTTTAATCATTACTTAACCAGCTGTTTCCTTTTTCTGAATATTTTGGTAAATTTTCAGAGCATTTAGAAATCACGTACCACTCCTTTCAGTTGCAGAAAATTGGCCTTTTATTTCAGAATATTATGATCTGTGAAATGGGTATTCAGTTACTTAACACACTTCAAGAGATTAACTTTATGTCCAGAGTCTTTGCCTAATAGTTCAAAGGTAACTTTTGTTTTTTTGTTTTTTTTCACATTTAGCAATGATTTAAAAAAAAAAAAAAAACAAAACTTTGAATGGACTACTTTATTAAAATAATAGAAGAACTTGGTAGAGGGAGAATTCCCTAGGGAGAGTTTAAATAATATAAATAGCTTTGCTGAGAGTGCAACAAAGTTCTTTATTGTGCTGTTGCCACAGCAACACCAATAATTCAAAAGAAGGAAATGGAGTCTCATGTTTAATATAATACAGACTTTTCCCTAGAACTTCTGTGGTCTAGGGTTTTTCAGGGATCGGCATGTTTATCTACATATGTCTAAATTTAGACATGCCTTTTATGTAACATGGTAAAAGAGAAATACTTAAAATTCTATAAGATGCAGTTATTTCTTGAGCAGTTTTTTGTTCTAAATTGATTTTAAAATATCAGGAATTTTCCATGCTGAAATAAATGCCCCAGGACATTGTGAATATGTGCATGTGAAGCAAGACATAATCTTTTATGCATTCCACATTTGATTTTAAAAGATCGCTTTGAAAGGTATGAAGAGGTGTTCAGTAATTCAAGAAAGAAAAATGGTTTTTTTTTGTTTTGAACATTTAACCCCACAACAAGAGCTGTCTCTGCTATGGAAGTAGGTACTCTATTCTGAAAGTCAGAATCTGGAAACTCAAAAACATAGATGTGAAAATATGGAGAGTTTTAAAGTCAACTTTATGTTTTTTTAAAAATAAATTGGAAAGATATTAAACTTCAATCTCAGGCCTGCATAAAATTTAATTAATCATTCAATAAAGCACAACTAAACCTCCAACAAAAAATGCAATACACGATGAAAGCTTATTTACAAAGAATGTTTGGCCATAGCAAACTACTTTTTATTAAACATGCAATCAATACATGGTTGTAGAGACCTGCTTCAGACTTTTAGATTTTTGTTATCCCTGTGTTAGTTACTTCATCTCACTGCCTGACTGACTTTTACAACATCAATTTTACTCTTCTTCTTACTAAAGAGTAACTGTGTAGGCAATTCTGGTTGTTATGGAATAAGAATAAATGAAATGATTAGGGGAATTTTCATATTCTGATCTTTTCTACCCAGTGACTTCGTGATGAGGGTGATTCAAAAAATTGGCCAAATATATATCCAGTATGCATGTGTTTTTGCATTTACCCATTTGATAAGGACAAATGTTACCTAGAAACTAGTTTCAAAAAGGTCTAATTCATGTACTATGTGCAAATTAGCCAAATAGTATTTCTTGCATGAAAATTTTATTAAGGAATTATAACTCCATTTTTTGCTTATCTTCTCTGTCTAGTGTTGAAAGAGGAATTTTTAGTGTTGAAAGGGGAATTCTTAGAGGTTTAAAAAATTAACTGTGAATTACCCTTAAAAAATGATTGTGAAGTTAAAAAGCAAATAAAAAGGAAATAAAAATGTATTCATCCATTTAGCAAATATTTGTTAAGGACTTACCTCTGTCAGTTATGTTTCTAGGCACTGGGAAGAAAGTATTGAAATAAGACAGGATAGGCTTATGAAACTTACATGTAAACTTACATTTAATGTAATGTAAACTTACATTTAAAGAGGGGACTTGGATAATAAAATAACCTAGTGAGATTGTCCAATATTGCTATGACTCCTCCTTTCATTTAATCATTTGTTTAGGCACTGTTTACTCATGAGTACATTGAAATTTTTGTTTTGTACATAATTTTTATTATGTATTTTCTCCTTTTCTTCACCCAATGTTATCTTTTCCAATTTCTTGAAAGGAAGAACGTTTTAAAAATTAAATAGACCTCACATGTCATTTGAAAACAGAGTCAGGATTATTCATTCCTGACCCTTGTTTTATTTTTCTATTCCCATCTCTACCTTCTTTATTTTTGGAAAGGTGTGCCTGAGGAAGACTAAGTAAAGACAGGAGGTGGAATAGAGCTTAGTCTGTGAGGCTGAAACAGGATCGGACAATGACATACAGTATGTTTCCTGGAGGATAATAAACTTTCTATATGATGGCCTTGTTTTATTGGGGTATTAGTGAACATCAAAACTATTCATTGACTTTATTCATAGATTTTCTCATGAGGGGGAAAAATACTACATGGGCTTTGTAGTCAGTCTTCCTGTTTAGACTTACTGTGCTTTGTGGAGCACACTTGCGTAAATACTTTGAGAGAGATTGACAAAGGATTCCATAACTTCTCGTCTTCAAATGATCAAAATTGAGGACCTGGTGAAGGATTTCAAGAAACCACTTCCTTAACTGATTCTCTTTCCAAGTAAAATGTATTTCAAGGCATAATAGCCTAAGATTTGACTCCAAAGCTTCAGTGTAGATGAGGAATTCTTCTGGCTGAAGTATATAGCGAATGCTCAATTACCTTAGCTTCTATTGAACCATATTCTAAACACCTTCCTTTGTAACCATCACCTTGTGCAGAAGTCTGTATTTTTAGCCTTTAAGCAGAGCTCAAGCACTGTATTTAGACATCTGACTTGAAGACTAAAATTTGCTCAGTGAGCAGAACAAATGTTCAGAAAATAACATTTCAAGGTTAGAGTTAGTGTCCTGAATAAAATCCCTTTTCTTCTTTTTCTCCCTATTGAATATAACATAAATAATGTACCCTGACTTGCTTTCAAGATTAAAAATCAGAGAACAACAGTGAACTTGGAAAGGGAAGAGGGAGTAATTAAAATATGAAGGGGCTTCTGTTGAACAATTGTTTGCCTGAAACTAAGTACATGTTTTATTCCTGATTCAATAGGATTATGGATCTTAAAAGGATTTTTAAAAACTATATAGTAAAGCTTTTAGAAAAGGCCAAAATGAGCCTACAGCGATCATAAAAAATATCGAAGGAAACACACACACACACACACACACACACACACACACACACAGAGTCATCATAATATCCTTCTTAGTATTTGGAGGAAAAAACTACTTAAATATTGTTTACTGGTAATATAGTAATTGTATTATTCAAATTTGGACCATTTATAATGTGTCAGTCACAGTACAAAGGCCTTTTATATAAATTAACTTTACTTAATGTTCACAGCAATTCTGTGGGATAGGGTATTATAAGCTCAATTTTATAAATGAGAAAATAAATGCCAGAGAGTTTAGTAACATTCCTAAGACTGTATAGGTTGGAAGCATATTATGAATATTTCTCAGGAAAATCCAAAATGGTGCCAGGGACTACCTAGTGTTGAGAAATAAAAACATTTTACATCTTAGGGCAGTAGATAAGAGTGATATGTTTAGATTATTATTCTTAAGCAAGGCAATGCAAGGTCCTAGGACCGTTTCCCAGAAAGGAAAGTGGCATAGTTGCACTGAGGGAAGGGATTATTACTTGCTGACAACTTCTTTAAGAATTCAGCTCACTTGGATTGTGTGTGACCTGGTGAGGAACTAATTTCCATGGGATCCGAGAAGCAGATTGATTACAATTGCATTTCACCATGGGGGTCCATACTATTCCCCTGGGAAAAAGTAATAAATGGGTCTGGGCACTCCATTCTCTTGGTCACCCGATTGAGGGTGTGATCTTCACTCAGTACAGCCCAGTCTCCACGTGAATAGAACCAGCTAGAACCCAGGACTGTTTGAGTGATCAAAGATTCCCAACCTTGGAGTTAGAGCGGAAGGAAATATTGGAAATTCTGGATATTTTTTAGGCCCTCCATTTGAAAGGGAATAAAGAGCATATGAAATCCTTTGACCCCTTTCTGGTCCTCAGTGCCTGAAATTATCATCTCATAATTTTTCAAATACTCAAAGTACACTCTAACCCAGTAAAGGGAGATATTTCATAGTAGGGTGTAGTAGAAATATAAGAAGAAAGAGTATATCAAAGGTGAATTAGAGATTTATTTTAAACTTAGTGGAATATCAAGGTTAGGTAGCAGAGAATATAACAGTGGGCTATTATTTGGTGAACTGATTATCATTCCTCTTTGCATAATGGTTTGTCAGTGTATATGGCCCAATTGTATCTTAATTCTTCATTTATAATAAAATTATAAAGATTAGCATTTAATTTTTATGTCAAGCTTGTTACATTTCTCTAAAACAGAATTTTAAAGATACTAAAATATAATTCCATTTAGTCACTGAGTCATTGACTTTTTCAGAACTCTGGAGATGATCACCCTTATTTATAGATGGGAAATATTCAGCCTATGGATTAAATGATTTGTTCAAAAGGAAACAGTAGTAAATGGCAGAATCGGCCACCTAATACTTTGGATTTTAGAAAAGTATTAAAAACAAAATAACAAAACTCTCACTTTTTATCTTTGTGGAGCATTTCATCCACTGCTCTAGCAAAATGAGGGAGGTGGAAAGAACATCACTGTGGGAGTTAGACTCATGTGTGTCCAAAACCTGCCTCATGTCACTAGTTACACAACATGGACAATTTACACAATATTTTCTTAAGTGCTATTAAGATTTTATGGAGGTGAATAGAAAGAAGTTCAGAAGGCTGCCAAATTTCTCACACTGGCTTTTTGTGCAGTGTAGGATTTTGAAGCAGTTTTTACTTTTGTCCTCATATATTTTTTGGTATTATTTGATTTTATGATTATTTGTATTAATATAATAGCTGCAACTTTTTCTTTAAAGTCAACAAAAATAATTATGAATTTAATTTTGTATTTACAAATAATATATAAGATGCCAGTTTAGCTATCCATGTATATATATATACATATATATACATGTGTATATCAAAAATATATTTTTTCATTAAACATTGAGTAATGGTGGCCACATGAAACATGAAACTTTGGGACTACTTCTGTTTCATATGTTCAGATCCCGTGTCCTGGCTTTTGTTTCAGAAAACATGGGCTCAGTCATGTATTTAATTGTGTACTTTTTTCCATTTCTCTATTACCTCCAATCTCATTTTCTGCCACAGTAACTGCAAAAAAAAAAAAAAACAAAACAGGTTTTATTCTCATTCTTAATCTCATTATTTTATGATCCTCAGAGATTTTGTGGTTTGTCTGTAATTTGAAGACTACCACATGTGAACTATTTGTATTCCAAAAGAAATGTCTTTGTATAGTGTTAGACATTGGTTTTGAGGTCAGAATCAGCAGTCCTTCATTTGGCAAACATGAGACCTTGGTCAATTGACCTAATCTTTGGGTAAATTAGTCTCCCCATCTGTAACACAGGTGTAAGAAAGCTTATTCCTCTGGGTTGTTGTGATAATTAAATGAGTTAAAATTGATCAAGTGCCTTGTATTCAAGGGCTAGATAATGTTAAATTTCTTTCTTCTTCATTTGATTTAAATTCAACACTCACTGTTGTCCCAGGGAAAAAATTTCTTATGCATTTTGCAATAAATAGGATGTGATTTTTAGCACTCTGTTTTTTAAAAAAAGTAATCTAATCTCTTGTGGAATAACTAAAAAGATGACCAGGTGACAATTGTTTCCCCATTAATGTGAGTTTGATTTTCACCCTAAATCTTCTGGGTTGGCACACAGGCTTCACTTTATCAAGAAGAAAGATAAAAATCCACTAAGCCTAAGTAAAAATAAAATAAAATTCCCGAAGCCAAAGAACAAGTGAAGGACACACTTTTCACATTCTGGGCTTCTCTTTTGGTCTGTTTTCTACTGAATATGTGGGTAAATTTTGTGGGAAGTGTGAGGGTATGAATGGTGTGTGTATGATTGTGTTACAAGATTTGGATCCTAATACAAATCTTTTTTCTTACTTAACATTGTATTATGAACATTTTTAGTATTATAAAGTATTTTCAATATCATGATTTGTAGACGTTTGTATGATAACTTATCATATAATTATACCATAATTTCTTTTATTATTCCTCTTATATTGGGCATACAGACCATTTGCAGTTGTTCAATGACATTTTGAAGTAGCAGTGTGATGGACATTGATTTACATGAATCACTATCCACATCTTTGATTTTTTTTCTTTTGAAATCATTCCTAGAAATAGAATCACTCTTAAAGAGTGTGAACTTTATAAAAGGTTCTTGATATACTGAGACTATGTTTCCTCCAGGAAACGTGTACTAATTTACACTCCTACGAGCAGTGCTTTTCACATCATATGCTTCTCGTCATCTATTAGCATCAATTGATAGGTAAAAATGTTAATATTTTATAATTTACATTTATTTGATTACCAGTAAAGTTGAATATTATGTGTTAGTTTTACCAGGGAATATGTGCACACACACACACACACACACACACACACACATACTGGAATGCTCTTTCTTTTCAGCAAGTAATTAGAAATGTTGTATTCCAATGGCAGTTTTTTTCATTTATTTGAACATATGTCAATAAGCAGAATCTTGGCTAAAAATAATCACCTTAGCAGCAAGTTCAGTCAAATGCCTAAAGCATTTTAGAGAGATTAAATTTGAGATGCATCTCAGAAAGATGTACTGCATGATACTATTGCTTATGAGATTTTCTTTTTATGCCGGGCAATTGGTAATTTTGTTGTTTACTCTGGGTTCCCCAACAGTGTTGAACTAGCAAATTTCAAACCTGCAAACATCTGCCTTTATAATCAAAATTGAAAGATAGAACTGAAAGGAAAGATTTAGTTCACAAACTGTATAATCTTCTGATTCTGCAGAATTGAAATGAATAAACTTGAACACATATTTAAGGACCTGGGCTTTAGTCAGCATATAACTTAAGACAGGAAGAGGGTGAATTTCCTTTCAAAATAAGCATGATGCATGACTGTACTCCCTAAGAAAAAAGGTAATATCTCCAAAAAATATATCATCATTTCCGCATCAATTATCATGGTGCTATTAGTTCCTCTCTATACACTCTGGGGGTACAATTTTCTAGATTGCGAAAAATCAATAGTAATTATGACTTTGTAGTATATGTAGATGTGTGTTTTAAATGGTCTTATTATGTAGGATAATTCAAGATGTAAGCTTATTTTTCAGGATGTTGTGTTTGGTACCTAGGAGGATCAGCTTTGAAATATTTCTAATTAAATATTTCTAAATTGGGAGAAAAGTTTTTATAGGAATAAAATGTGGTCCAAGTTTTCAGCAGAGTGAAGGATAAGACTGACTTATAAGTAGAGAACTTTAATAAAGTATTTTTTAAGCCTTGGAGGAAGTTAATAAAATAATTTTATTGAATTCAAACATGACTCAGCTTCTAATATTAATTTAGTAATAGGAAAAAGGTAATTAAATTACTAAAGCACCTTCATTTTAGAGGTTAACATTATTATTATTGCTCATAGGAAAATTTATTTTTTACCACTTTTAAAGACTTAAGTCTTTTTAAATTGATGCACAATTATTTGAGTGCTTTCTATGACGTGCAGTCAGACTTAGATCCTCCCTGTGTGGGTTCTGGCTATCTAATAAAGGAGATAAAATAATGACATATATCTAGAACACAAGGAGATGAATATTACTTGTGCACATCCCTATTCTGAGTTGCAGACAGTTTAATTTTTACATCTGGTCTTTAGTACTTGAGATGGAGCAGAACTGGGTATTTAAGAGCAGCAGTCCCCAACCTTTTTGGTACCAGGGACCGCTTTCATGGAAGACATTTTTCCATTGAGATGGGGAGGTGGAGCTCAAGCGATGATGTCAGTGATGGGGATGAGCTGTAAATACAGGTGAAGCTTAGCTTGCTCACCTCCCACCCCTGACCTCGCACCTCCTGCTGTGTCAGCCCCCTCCCATTCCTAACTTTCATGGAAGACAATTTTTCTGTGGCTGGGGGTGGGGGGAGTGGGGACCACAATTTAAGAGGAATTTCATTTGTTTTGCCCGTTTTAACTGTAGTCCTTCCTGAATGTATTCAAAGAGATTTCCATAGCTACCATCTCTAATTTTTTTAGGTAGACATATACTTTCTATTGCTTATTTCTTACTGTAAAATCTTATGTGTTTATTTTAGAAAAATTAGAGAAGACCAAAAAGTAAAAAGAAAATGAAAAAATAATATATTGATAGAGAATTCCTGTTAACATGCTGGCAGATACTCCAGAGTCTGTTCTATATATTTCATATATGCAATAGGAGATCAAAGTACTTGGTTATGTACTTGTTACACTGAATATCATGTCTTTGACATTACATATTTTGTAAATGTTGTTTCATTTTTTGATTGAGCAGCTAATAATCATCTCAGCCTGAAGATAGATTTTGTGTAGTTCAAAGAGTGTTTGCCAATCTTTTAAAACAGATTTGAAATAAAGATACAGATGTCCACTTTCTCGTGAAAGATGGGAAGTTCTGTGATGCTAGGGCTCATCATCTTGCTTGGCCCCCATTGACAGGAGCTGCTGGTGGCTGCCTGTCGTAGCTGGGGCACATACTCTCCATTCAGCTCTGTCCTTCTCTGTCCCCTTGATGTTCCTGTCTGACTCCCAAAGCCAGCTGAGTTTGAAGGGTTGTGGTTTGTCAAGGGTATTGATTTTCAGTGAGGTTGTACTGGCCCCTAAGGAAAGATTTGAAAGTGTTCTCTGGATGCCACAATGCTTGGCGGGTACTACTAGCATTTGGTGGATGGGGCTCAAGTATGAGAGGAGTTCTGTAATGTGAGAGGTTGTCCTGTACCTGGAATACATTTTTTTTTGCCCTGCATGTTCAGATATCCCTTTGGACATTCACATAGGTGAAACACCTATTTATAATTATCTGAGCCTTGAAACAAAATCAGTTGCACATATAAAACCTTTTTTATTCCATTTTAGTGTACAATTGAATTTCCTAGGACTACAACTACTGTATAATTAAGACTATTGTTTGTTTTATTATTAGAAGATTTACTGCTAATTGTTTACCATTTGGAAAACCAAGTCACTGGCAACAGAGTGGCCCATGGTACTTGAATAACCAACACAGCACAGCTCTATCAGTGAGCATTTGCAGTTCCCTTGTTCAATTATATAAAGCAAAGTTGAGATTTCTTTAAAATCTTTTATGAATGTGGAATAATTCTTAATATCCTATGAGAGAATATTAATGACTCTTCATGCTTTCTTTACTTTTACCATCCATAATTTGCCTTGGCATATTATCTAGACTTCAGTTAATCTTATTTTCCTTTTATTTTATCATGTGCCTCTAAGTCTGCTTTATTGTTTCTTATTCTAATACAAAATTTTATCCTAATGTCTATGCAACCACTCAACCATTCAATCTTTCACTTTCCTTCCCCACTTGAAAAGACTACTTCTTATTACTTCTCTTCAATTCATATTTACTTATTGGTAGTAGGGCAAGCATCAGAGGACTTCTTAAATGTGTCAATACTAATGCCTAGAAGCACTTTATTGATTTAAAGATACATACTGTATATTTGGTGAAATTCTGTTACAAAGATTGATTGTATGTAAACTCTCTGAGTTTCATTTCAGGTTAGTAAAAGAGGCATGACAAAAATACTTGTTTTAAAAGTGGGGTTTTGTTCTTGAGAAGCTTAATGCTCTAGGTGAGTGTTGAGAATATACATCAGTCCTAAGGAGGGTTAGCGTCATCTAGAAAAACATGACATAGAAATAATTTATGGCTAGATTGAGAGAATGATGAAATATGCTTTAGGATTTCAGAAAGGGGTAGGTAGGTGTGTTTGAATGAGGGAGAAAGGCTTCTGGAAGAGGCTGAATAGGCAGCACCAATCCCAGAAGGTTGGGGAGATTGTGGAGAGTTTTAGAGAAGGGAACTGTGAGGGCACTTCTTTCCCTTCCTTTTTCACTTTTCTCTCCCTTCTTTCTTCTCTAGAACTCTATGTCTTTTCCTTTTCTTTCCCTGAAGATACAAAAGCTACAGATACGAGAGTGACTAAAGCCACAGGGTCATGATAGTGAAGTGTTAATTTTAGGTATGTATTCTCACCTTAAACAATTATTAATATAAAGATAAAATCTTGGGGGCTTAGAACTGCGCAGTTGTTGCTCTTCAAGAGAAATTATTGGGGGAGATCTCAGAGCAAGGCATTGCTTATATTTCACTTCAGTGCGATATTTTCTTAGATCTAATTAGAAAACATCACAGAGGCAGAAAATAAATGCAGTGACTCTCCAAAGTTTTATGAGGTAAGTATTATCGAGTGTGAGGATACTAAGATGGAAATGGTGACAGCAGAGAATCGCTGATTTCCCCAGGCTGCCTCAGCTTACAAATTTAACTCTTTTTGTAAAATCATCACGAGTGAATTATATAATAACCCATCAGAATTTCTCTGAAGGGACATTTTCTCAGCCAATCGAAAGCAAGGGCTAATGAGGCTTCAAGATGATTTGGTTTTCAGATATTTTTTCTAATGCCATAATCCTTAGATATTGTGGGAAATGCACTTCAAAGTGAGTACTGAAGATTTAATTGAAATGCCACCTAATTAAGTAGCTCAGAAAATTGCATGATCTAGGGTTCTGGGTTGACAGTATTTTATATGTTGAAATCTTCTGGAGTGGTCTCCAACTCCTGGCCTCTTCCCTCAGCCTGCCAAAGTGCTGGGATGAGCCACGACGCCTGGAGTTTTTTAGAGTAGGATTGTAAGAGCAAAAGCATTTCATTTCGTTAAAATCTGTGTCAGGCCCTGTATTTTTTTCTCATTCATTGTAGGTCTTTACATCTAGGAAACAGTTCATAGCTTGTTCTTTAGAGGATGTTTAATTTTCCTTCATTCAGAGGCACATGTTTACTACTTTGTCCTGTGTTTTAATTACTAAGCTCCAGAGGAAGAGAGTCGTCCAAGCCAGGGCCCCAAGTTGTGGAAGTTTCTGTATCCGGTAAACTGGCTCTATTCCAGGGCAGAATCATTTATCAACAAATGAAACACAGCCACTTCCCACACGTTTTCTGATTGCATTAAAAATCACTCCCCTTCCCACCCAAACTGAGTTTGCTCAGCGTATGGAGCTGACAGACATTCTCTCTCCTCCTCATTTTCTTGAATCACTGGTTTGCTGGCTGCTTTAGTCTATTAGGCTTCTTATTAATAGTAATAAAATGTTCATTCATTAACTATGTCATGACTACAAACCAGATAGAGTCACTCTCTTTGCCTCCAAGTTATGCTGTCTTTATAAAGTCGTGCTGTAGCAGGGAAATGAGCTGGAAAACTGATTTTGCGTCTGTAGTATCAGGTACTATTTAACCAGTGGGAGGGACTGATAAAATTAGCAAGTTGACTAACCACTTCCCTTCCTTGTGGCTCTTCAATATTATAACGGATACAGAAAAGTTCAGAAGGACTGGGCTAGTTTTCGAAACCGCAGCACAATTTGGCAAAGAGGGAATGCACAACAGAATGGGTAAGTTTCTTTGTTTTAATCTTTTAATAGAACTGTGAAAAAGATATTGCGGTGGACAATTTTAAGTTTGACTTTTCAAGTAGTCTTTAGTAATTTGTAGGCTGTGGAAAGATAAACCGGTCACGAGGAGGGAAGCAAAAGGTTTTCTAATCAGCAGCAGTAGCAGTAGCAGCAGCAGCAGCAGCAACAAAAATTAGAGTGAGCAAAAAATTCAACTCCAGGAATGTCTTTAATTGTTCCAGATAGACAAGACTAAGATATTTTGAAGGGAGGATTCTTGACTTAGCAAAATTTTTGATAAATAAATTCCTGTACTCTCAGTTCTCAAAGTTTAGACTGGAATCTTCAGTAAAGGCATTGTCTGCTGTAGCTGAATATCCCTCTGGATCCTGAAACAGCTTAGTCTTCAGTTATCTTCTTTGTGGTTGATATTTTTGTTGCTGTTAACTCTTTTATTATGGAAAATTTCAAACACACCCAAAAGTAAATAGTGTATGGATTCCCCATGTACCTATCACAGCTTCAACAGTTATGAACTCAGGGCCCATGTTGTCTCTTCCACCCCTCTGTGGTACGCTCCCCTCTTCAGTCTAGTTGAATTGCAATCTTTTGAAATGTGCGCATTGTGAACACTAAATAAAAGAGGCCTAAAACCTCCTAAGGGCTAATACCAGCTCAGTAATATAAGTTTTAGAGAAATATTATTACAGAAAATTGAATTATGAGTCACAGAAAGCAAGACTAAGTTTCCAATGGTTGTTTTACCAGTGGGAGTGGGAATAGGGGAGAGTAGGAGTGAAGAGTGTGGACTCTGGAGCCAGGCTGTTTGGGGTCAAATTTTGGTTCCATTGTAATCTAGTATCCTTAAGGAAATTTCTTAATCTTTCTGTGCCTGTTTCCCCACCTGAAAATGAAGATAATCTCCTGAGGATGAGGAACAATGAACCAGTGCATGCAAAGGTTCTGCAGATTGCTAGGAACATAGAGAGTGCTCACTGTGTGTTAGCCCCACACTCTTGGTTGAAATTGTTAGAGTGATGGTAGGGGTTGAGATTTGTTTGAACAGAAGCCAAACATTGTATCTGATCATACTTGGTTGTCCTCTGACAGTTACTTTTCTCCTGATTATTTGATGATGCCAGGCTAGGATAAGTCTCCACTGAGATCTCTTGCTTGCTTTTGCACCCCTGAGAACTCCTTGCTCTTGCTCTCTCCATCCCCACACTTGGAATTAATTCTTTTTGAAAACAAACAGTATCTGAGTTTGTCTTGTCCACTCTCATTTTGAGGATGAGGGAGTGGAGATTTGTCTAAGCTCACAGAGCAAGGAGTCGCTCTGAGGGAAGAGCCCCTGTAGTGAGCTCCTCTAATCCCTGTGAGGATGTGTGTTGCAGTGGGTTTAGGCAACATTGATAGGCCTGAGAGGCTGCCTCACATCCGAGCTCTTATCCTCCCTTCTCTGAGGTAGAAGTCTCCTAGGCCTTCTTTTAGGGCTGCAAGTAGCCCAGATACTTTTTTCATTAGTAATGAGAATGGTAAAATTCTGAGGATGACAACAGATGGGAGGTAAGGACCTTCCCTATGCCATTCCTTTTCTATATTCATCAAATAGTAATGGCTGCCATTTATTGAGCATTTACTCTGCATTTGGTGCTGCATTATGTGGTTTTTCTTATTTATTCCTCCCTATATCCCTATGTAACATGTTTTATTAATATCTTCATTTTATAGAAAAGGAAACTGAGAAGTTAAGCTACTTGCCTTTGAGTACCTAGATGAAAAGAGGCAGTCAGGATTTTATCCCAAGTCTGTTTGACTTAATCGCTTCTTAGAATACTTGCCCATAAAAATTAGGTTTATTCAAACATGTGCAATCAAAATCCATCCATGGTTTTGCTCTTAGCCTTCCTGAAGGTGAAAGTCATCAGTATTCCTATAAAGCAAGGTGAACAGAGAAGCTTTTCTCTGGCAATAGTTTTCCTACAGTGAATTTTCATAATGCCTAATTACAAGCTGGAAATTTGTCAAAATCTTGACAAATACAGAGGCTGGTGGGGGTGAGGGTGGAGTTACCACTGTAATGAAGTAAATATTGAGCTGAGAGGGTAAACAAGGAAATGCTCTTTTAGTAAATTAACCATGCCTCCTCGGTGGTGGATTTTGTTTTTAAGGCCATTTGTCTCTCTTGAGTTTTTGTAGAGGATGAGTGAAATACATCTAAGTCAATTTTCAAGAACATGCAGTGCTGTTGTAAAACAAATGATAAACACTGATGCACTGCAGAAATAAAAATTGGCTGAATCTTCTGGGAGGTGCTGAAGAGAACTGGGACATGCACAGTCAGACATTTTAGAAACCTGGAATTGACTGTCAGTGCTTTTTCTTTTAGATTACTGGTACAACTGCAAAAATAGAACTGAATGTGTGAATGAAGGGAGAGGTTAATTTCACAATTTCAGAGAAATTTTTTTCCCTCCAATAGAGTAATGGTGTTTTAAAAATTTTTTCCTTCACCAAAGGGGACACAGTCTGAAATTTAGAGCTAAAAATGCAAACATCAGATACAAAATGATTGACTTGTCTTTTATCAGGCAGTCTGATACAATCTGCAATCTTTCATTTTTCCTTTATTTTTCCTTCATTGGCTGCAGTACTTTTGTCATCTTGACAGGATGACCCAAGCTTTACCTATAAAAATGTTGGAAGAGATTTTAAATCATGTTATCATTTTGCAGAGAAGGCAAAAGGATAAAGGGTGTTGGAGCTGCCAGTGGAGGAGGGAGTGAAGTAAGAAGGGTCATTGTTATAAAGCATCCTTGGATTCTTAAATGAGACTCTTTAGTATTGGCCACTGCAAATCATGTTCCAGGATTGTTCCATCATCCCTGTTTTCTACTTTTTTTCTTCTAATGTCTTTGTCTCATAAAAACATATTCACTATTCGTAAAGTAGGGCTCAGGATTGGAAATTTCTGTATTTGTCTGTGGTTAGAGACAGGTTCAGAAGTGCCATTTAGCTTGTCAGTGGCCACTTCTTTGTGCACTAATGTAATTTCTGGGGAGCTTGGTCACCTGCTGGATTACTGAGTACCAGTGCCCTCATGTTTCCAAATCCTCCTTTTCTCTTACTCTTTAGCATTGGTCAATGCTTTTATGTCACTGCTTTTGGAGATTAAATGTTTTATAAAATGTAATAAATATTTAATTTAATAATTTTTTAAAATCAATAAATTTTAATAATGGAACTATAACTTTTAATAACAATTTAATTATTAATTTAAAAATGAATGTAAATTTTAATACTAAAATTTATTAAAAGTTTTGAATAGATAAAGCATTGTTTTCCCTTGAGGTGCGTTCTCTCTTCATTTGTTCTTTTGACCATTTATTCAGAGTTGTTTGGCATCTCCTGGCCTAGAGATTCAGAGATCAGTAATCACAGTTCCTGCCCTCGGAAAGATCACAGACTAGTGGGTGAAACAAAGGTGTATGAAATAAGTCAAGCTATGGTTCATAAAATATATTCTGACTACATGGGACTATCTATATTGAGAGAGGCAATGTGTGTGGATAATCTCAAATGCTGGGATTAGAGAGCCATGGTTCAAAGCCTGTTACTCTGTGATTTGGGAAATCTAAGTAATGTTATTAAGGCTTGGTTTCTTCACCTGTAAAATGATACCAAGCACATATGGTGAAGGGGTGTTGTATTAATTATGTGGTGTGATACATGTGAAATATTTATATGGCATATCATATATACTTTGGGGATCAGGGAAAGTCTCTCAAATGGAGTTAACTTTAAACTAAGACTCAATGACACTGAAAGATCCTCCTACTCACAGGGAACTGCCTGTGCCAAGGTGGGAAAGAGTTTGGCCTCTTTGAGAAAGAGGAAGGGCCAGCATGGCTAAAACATGTAAAGAGGGAGAACATGGCTTGGAGGTGTTGCAGCGTTCAGATTGTGCAGGGCCTAGGATGTCATGTTACAGGGCTGCAAGTTGTTCAACTGCAATCTGAAGTGATGGAAAGGTTTATGCAGGAAGCTGCATGACCTGAATGATATTTTTAAATTAGTTGAGAGTGGAGGATAGATTTGTGAGGAGCAAGAGTAAACACATGGAAATAGCTTAGAAAACTAGTACAGTAGCCTAGTCCAGAAATGATGGCAGCCTGGATGAAGTAGTGGCTGTGGGGATAGGGACAGGGAACAGAGTGAGAAATCCTGTATAATTCATAGGACTTGGTAAAGAATTGGAGGTGAAGGTGAGAGTGAGGGAAGTGTCAATTATGATCGATCCTATGGTGTGAACAACCGGGCTTAGGGAGATATCATTTTTGAAGATGGGGCAAATTGGAAGAAAAGCAGGCTTGGATGTCTCAACTGACATGCTTTTTGAACATTCGAGGGATATGTCAAGTAGAAGATGGCATGTAGATGGTATGTGAAACCATTGACATAGATGTGATCACCTAGGGAGATGACACGAAGTGGGAAAAGCTGAGGGCCCAGTACTTTCCAAATTCCAAAATTTAGGAGACAAGTAGAGGAGAAGCAGCAAGTAAAGTAGGTGGATAAGTAGTGGCCAGAGAAAGGGGAAAACCAGAAAGTTGTAATTTTTAAGGAAGGCATAAGAAAATAGCATATTCAGGAGGAAGGCGTGGTTACCTACGTCCAATGCTAATGATCAAAAAACATGGGATTGGTAACATGGAGCTCATTGACATAAAGTAAACAGGAAAAAATGTAATTTCTTGCATTGCATTTTGACATATTGACTATTCAGTTTCACTATGGAGTAACTGAACAAATATCTGAAGACTGTGAAAGGGTCATGTTATTTTCCCATGTGGCAATATATTTATAAATTATCTTATTTTTATTTTTATATAACTGTATAGTATTCAAGGAGATGATAACAAACTATTTATGCTGGTCTGAATTTATTTCCCCAAAGTGTAAAATGCTTGAATTCAGCACTTTCTTCATACGGTATTCACTATGTGAAGGCCGCCGGGTACTGTTGCTGAGGGAACCTGCAGGGGGCGCCATTCACATACAGCGGTAGTTCTCCACTCTGGGCAGTTTGGTCTCCAGAGCATGTTTGGCAATGTCTGCAGATATTTGTGATTATCACAACTGGGGGTAAGGATGTTATTGGCATCTACTGGGAAGAGGCCAGGGATGCTACTGAACATCCTACAATGCACAGGACAACTGCCTACAAGAATTGTTTGGCCCAAAATGTCAGTAGTGCTGAGGTTGAGAAACCCTGACATGTAGCCTATGATGCAGACCTGCTCGGTGCCCAACATAAGGCCTTGGCAATAGTAGATCTTCAGTAGAATTTTTCTGCTGGACTGTGGGAGATAGCTGACTGTCTTTTTCATGGTCTACTAATAGGCTTGTGTAATAAGTGATGTTCAGATTTGGTTTTCATCTTGAGACTTCTTTGTAGAAAAAAGTGAATAGGTAAAAGTAATGTGCATTCATATGAACTAATTCTGCAGAATTATCTTGAAACAGAATTCACCTATGTGGTTAGAAATAGAGGGCAGTGCTCCACCCAATGGATGTTAGACTTCCTACATCAGAACTGGAATCTTTGTAGAGTTACTTCCTATTCTGAAGTGTAGGAAGTTTCAGTATTAAAAAAACAAAAACAAAAACAAAAACCCTTAAAATCTAATAGATTCATTTTCTTAAAACCTATGAGGACCAATTTCTTTTTTAAAAATTAAATTTTTTTATTGTCACTTGATTATAAAATAGTGTATAATCTAATATTGTGTGTATGTGTGTGTGTGTTTGCATAACTTGAATAAACTTCTAGACACCCGTAACCAAAGTAGGAAATTGAATTTAACCATTATAATGATGCCACCTGTGTGAATCCTTCTCCCCGCCAAGGATAAACAAAATTCTGAATTTTTTGCATATTGTTTCTTTAATTTGTATATTTGTATCCCCAAAGAAGGTATGAGATTAGAGTTTTTAAAATGTCAATGCCTGTAGGATGGATTGGCAAGGGGAAGGTTGGAAAAGTAAAAGAAGCTCAGTGACTGAGAAATGAAGACACATGGCTGTGAGCCTGGCACCAGGGGTGGGGGCAGTGGCACCTTTAGGAAGGAGTAGATGCCCCTGTGGCTATCTGCACTCGTGGATAAAGGTGGATAAAGAAGGAGCCTAAGGTCAAGATGACAGCAGTTTAAACACAGTGGTGGAATGGAGGTTTTGTGAACAGAATCACAGAAGGAGGCAGGGTATAAGAAGCATACAGACTGTGACTGACTTTGTATGCTGTGCCTTCTTTCAGGAAGTTTGAAATACCATGTTCATTGTCTGGACTTGTACTTGCCATGGCAGCGGGACATCTTAAGAGTTTGCTTTTTCTGGGCAATTCAAGATAGAGAAGTAGTCACTGTTGAGATAGTAGAACTGTAGCTAGAGATTTGAGAGGCTTAGTGTGGGATATGAGTTGAAGTCACATGAAAGGAAGAAACAAAGGATGTTAAATTTAGGGAATGCTCATAGATAATGGAGAGGTTAAAAACATATTATGAACTTTTTCTATTGCTTTTGCTTACTGTCGATTTATTTCTACATTTCCTGTGCCTTTTCTTTCTTTACAATATGCATTATCGTTGTGGATTAACATTTATAACTAGGTTAGATTCTAAGTGACGATAAATGTGATGTGGTTTGGTTTGGAATTTTTATAAGACTTGAACAAGTTTTTAGTATCTAGGGCTGACATTCTTCTTTTTGTTAGTTTCTTTGGTCCTAAATGACCTCGTCTTCAAAATAAGAAGTTGATCTAGATAATGTGTAAGATTATTTAAAGAAATTTTCTCTGCTTTTTTAGCATCCCTCTTTTTAATCTTCATGACTCTTCTTACCTGTTCAGGCCTGTGCCTGAGGGATTTCTACTCTGCTTTTTCTTCTGTCACAACCCCATTTAAATGTTTCTCAGTTCTAGGTTCCTTTTTCTCTGAATCCTGCTAGTTACTAATGTTAATGTGTCAAGCCTGAATTATTCGCAGTAATTCACAATACACTATTATTGGCCTAAGATATTCACTCCCAGATGGCATCTTCACTGGGGGCTTCATTGCCTGAACCTAGAGTAGTGCTTGACGGTGGACTATTCAGGTACCACGGCAGATGTGAGCTAAAGAAGGTGATATTGTTATTTATTTATTTTCACAAGTACTTTTTTGATCCATATTTATTTAACGTTTATAAACATACTACATCTTTCTTATCTGAGGTGATTTTCAAAAGAAGTTTTAACTTTCAGAGCAATTAATTTTCTTTTGTTTAACTTGTACTTTAATAGATTGACTGTATTCGTAAGCAATTTTTATGTCATCCTGTTGCTACATAGGACACTTTTAGGCATATGCTACAGCTGCTAGTTGTTTTAAAAATCCCATATGAAAAGTTATAAAAACAAATAGTAAACCTGTTATTATAAATTTACCTACAGGAAAACTGAAATTTTATTAAAAACATTATATCAGTGTTTTGTGGTTTTGTAATAAGACCACAAATGAAAACCTAGTAAGTAGGAGGAAAAGTATTTTATATTTACAATTTGGTTCAAAATGATAAGTCAGATTTTAAACTTGTTTTGGAGCTGAACTTTTCTAAGCTCTAAATGAATAAAGATATTCATATAATTAAAATTCAGTTTATTATTGAAAACTGAATTAAGATGACAGTGAACGAACAGCCTCAGGTGTGTGACTCTGCATTTTAAGGTGGCACATTTAATGTTTATGCAGGAGTAAGGTTTTTTTTTAATTTATTTAAAAAAGTGATTAGCACCTTGGCTGTGCAACTCCTGAGATTTTTTTTTGTAACACTGCATAAAATTTGAAGCCTGTTTTGCTTCAAAATTTGACCTACTTAGAAAAGTTCTGATAATTCCAATGTAATATATTCACTGTTTTGTAAGCGCATTTGGGTAATGTATTGGAGAGACAAGTAATCTCATCAAGAAGCGTAATGGACCCTATCACATTTCAAGATATATTTTTTTTCCTACTACTTCTGCTTCAAATTTAGTTCTGTGTTTAATGATACCACACTCTACTGGCGAGGGTACTTTTCCAGTAGTTTAACTTCCTTTGCATACAAATGGTGTTTTTGGTCAGACTGCCATTGCAGATCTTTTCCTTGAAATGGGGTGGTATAATTTGATTTTTTACAGTCAGAAAAGAAAAAGTTTTTGTTCATCTTGAGAGGTTAGAGAAAGAAAGGTTGGCACCGTATGAAATGCATGGCTTGATACAATTAGTAAAATGGGTTGGTGCCAGCTCAGGAAGGCAGGAACACATTCTTGCTTGGTTGAAATGTGTGATTGGCCTGATTCTAAAGGAAAATCTCCAGGATCGGTAGTTATGGGGCTCTGCAATGGAGATCAGAACCTATACAGGAAAAAGGGTACCAATTCACCTTCATCTTCTCTATCATCCCCTTATTGATTCTAGGGGGCTGTATATTTTAGTCATAGATGTTAAATTTTGAAGGTCTCTGAAGAGACTCTCTTGACAAATAAGATATTCTTTATTATCTCTATCTTGATGGATGAAACTTGAGATCCCAAGAGACATTAAGTAGCTTTCCCAGGAACTCAAATATCACCATCCTAAAATTCAGGTCTTCTTCCTCTTAAAGCTACTTCTCTCTAGATAACTTTTCTGAGGAATGTCAAGGGTAAGATCTGGTTTTAACTGCTTCCACTCCTGGTGGAAGGCCTCCTTCTATAAATGTCAGGTTTTCTTTGACTTACCAATACCTTAATGAAGAAATATAATAAACTGAAGGACATTTTAAAAGCAGATTGTGTAAGCCACTAAAAAAAAGTGTTGAATAACACATAAAATATTCTCTGTATCTAAGTGAAAAAAAGCAGATCATAAAGTAATATGTTAATTATATGTAGAAGTTATTTTTTGAAATAAAATTAAGGCATACCACAAGAACAAATTGATTTAGTTTTTCACTTTGCAAATGTTTTCTTAATCAAATATAAGTATCTTAATAAATATACAGTTAAATTTCTTGAACTATATACAACACAAACTATTCCATGTAAAAAGATAGGTTATATTAAAACTAGGTAAACCTTATCTTATCTATGCTTGCTAGAAATTTCCTGTGTATTTTGGAAGATCATTTTACATTTGTACTTGACCAAAAAAATACTTTTAGGAGAAATACAATTATTTTATTAAAGGTTATGAAATAGCAGTTGAAAACCCTGAAATTGCGGATTCTAGTTAATATAGGATAATAAAGAAGAGCTCGCACCATTCTTCCTGACTCATACTGAGAAAAATACTGTCAAATAAAGAATTAAAAGCTGGGTGCAGTGGCGTGTGCCTGTAGTCCTAGCTACTGGAGAGGGTGAGGTGGAAGGATTGCTGGAGCCCAGGAGCTTGAGGCCAGCCTAGGCAACATAGCAAGACTCTGTCTCAAAAGAAAAAAAAAAAAAAGAATTAAATAGAACTAAAGAAATTAATTGGTTTCTTTAAAACAGAAGTTAGGAAATGCAAACATTTTAGTCCTCCAAGTGAGAACACTTTTTTCTGCAATGTAATTTTCTAAATAAAATGTTTATTGCATATGTATTTTGATAACCATATCATACCATTCTGTGTGAAATCGCTTAAAAAAACTATTACCTTAAGTTAACTTGTTCAGTTGAAACTTTCCTGCTTCTCAGTATAAACATTAGAATAATATTTTAAAGGTCATAATATCATGAGCTATTGTCTTAGTGATTTGAAGATAGAATGTCTATATTGTCAGATGGAGCAAATTAACTTAAATATAGTAGTTGAAGTTGCATTTTATAATAGACATTGTTTTCTTCTTTTTTAGCTTTATGCTGAAAATAGTTATAGCAAAAAGGTCGCATTTTATAATAGACATTGTTTTCTTCTTTTTTAGCTTTATGCTGAAAATAGTTATAGCAAAAAGCAATCTAGACACATTATAGATTTTTTCTTACATAAAATGATTTAATCCTCAATTTTATTCCAGAGATTTATTTAGGTTTCATTTAGTATCCCACTGGGATAGTAAATAGCCTAATACTTTTTTTGTATTACTATCTAAGTATTTAAAGGCAGAAACAGAGACCAAAATTTTGGCTCCTACTGCATCTGAATGTATGACTTTACATATATAAAAATGTACAAAAATAAACATGTATAGAAAATATCACTATGTTACCTTTTTTGTAGTTCATGCTATAGAGACCAAGAGATTAAAATAAATCTGCCCTCAAATGAGAAGCATTAGCCTCTTTTCCCATTTCTCCTCCAGACACTCATGTTAAATAATGAGGGTTAATGAAACATGCAATGGAAAAAGGTCTGTCTTGTTAAGTAGATGTTCTCAGATGATGGAGTCTTAACACACCTGTGTTTTCCTAGACCCTCTCAACCACCAGAGAATTCAATATTTAAGAAAATGGATCTTGTATAATCATCAAACTTATTCCCTTTTGTGCTTATGCATTCATTTAAATGATTTAAATGTTCAGTGACTCTACTGCCTTTGAAGTCACACGTGCAGTTCTCTAAAATCTAAAATACTCAGGTGTTAAGAACAGAGGCCTAACCATCAGTTGGCAAATTCCTTAAGTAGAAATTTAAGAGTTTGAGAGCCCAAGTTGTACAGCAGTTAAGTAGAAATGTACATGTGATTGCTAATATTTCTGTCTGCTTGTTTGATTATACTCTTGGGTCAGTGCTGCTGATCTTATGCACTTAAATGCCACTTGTGATGTGTGCCCATATGCATAGTTCTCCAATTATGGGACTCACTTGGTGTATGTAGTTTATATGTATCATTTCAGTCAGCAAAGGAGAAAAAAATCCAGATGATGACATTAAGTGTGCTATGTCTTCTTTTTTGGTTAAGGCATTGTTGATGTGTATGGTGTGGTTGGATCTGGGGGTCAGGGCATCATGGAAAGGGCAGTGGTCTTGGAGCCAGAAAGATCTGGGTTTTTACATAAGCACTATCATTAACTAGCTGAGTGACATTTGCAAACTGACTCTAGTTTTCTGAGTCTCAGTGTCCTCATCTCTAATGCTTACTTCGTAAGGTAGAGTGAAGTAAAATGAAAAAAGGTATGTAAAGTTTGAACCTAACCTTCTAGAAGACATAGACAAATTGACTTTATCTTCCTACATCTCAATTTCTTCATCTAAATGTCCTCTCTGTAAGACCATAGTAAAAGTAAAATGAAATAATTATGTAAAGCTAGAAACTAACCTTCTAAAAGGCATAGATAGCGTCTAGTCTCTCATACAGTGTTTGGGGCATAGTGAGTGTTCTGTGATTATTTGTTTGAATGAATTAAGGCACTTAGGATACTGGTAGGTATTCAACAAATATTGGTTCTATGCTCATCTTTTTCCAGGGTTCTATATCTGGTTGAGTTACTAGCTAACAATTGTTAAGACTTCAGTTAAGTAACTTTCTTTCAGGTCCTACTTCCTATGTACATAATATCAAGTGTAGTCTTGTCAATTGGTTTTTTCATGGCTTTTCCTAAAAGCAAACGATTTCACTGTAAGCCATTAAAGGATGGATAGTTGTCCATAGAAAGGGTAGAACACCAGTTAATGTAATTACTAAGTGTGTGGTAAATTCACCCCACTGTAACAGGGTCAAGTAACTAGGATAATAAATTGTTATGTTTTTGGAGATGGCAAAAAAATAGTTATGGAATGAGACCTTATATTCTTTATGTTGAAAGCATAAGTGTTGGAGTCCATGGCAGAGATTGTTAGCTGTCTACCAAAATCCATTCCTCATTGTTCTCTGGAAAGAGTTGTAGCCGAGCCGACCAGCCAGATACCACAATCTCCAGTCCCCATTGGAAGGAGGTGTGGCCATGTGGCTACGTTCTTAAGAATAGAATGTGAGCAACATGTGGCACTTCTGGATCTGTGTTCTAAGACATTAGTTACTCTTGGCGCTCCTTCCTCCTCCTGCTGGCTGGAACCACAAATGGTTTTGGTCCAGCTTCAACCATATGTTGCAACAGTGCTCTAGGAAATGTCAGGGCAGTAAGGTGAAAAGAACCATGGTTGCCGAAGGCCTTGCCAATCTGAAATGTTACATAAGGAAGAAATAAACTTCTCTGTTGTTTAGACCATCAGTCCCCACCTTTTTGGCACCAGGGACCATTTTCATGGAAGACAATTTTTCCACGGACCAGGGGCAGGGGGATGGTTTCAGGATGATTCAAGTGTATTACATTTATTGTGCACTTTATTTCTATTATTATTACATTGGTTGGGGACCCCTGGTTTAAACCACTATATTAATTGGTTTATTTGTTACAGCAGCTTAACCTAAACCCTGATTAGCATAGGTTCCCATAGAATTTGATTGATCTGGGCTCTGCCCATCATTAGCAATGTGATTTGAATCTCCAAGCCTCAGTGCCCTCATGTGTTACATGGTGCTATTGTGGGATTATATGAATTTAACAGTTCAGAATTTACATTACACCAGGCACTGTGCTTACGTGCCTTCCATATACTGTCATTTAATGTTCATGGCCAAGTTGTGGGTTAGGAATTATTATCTGGATTCTACAGATGGAAATTTTGAGGAATGATGATTGTAAAGTACTTTCCAGAGTGGGTGGGGAACCTGCAGCCTTGGGGCCACAAAAAGGGATTAATTTAATACAGTGATTTGTTCTGTGAAGTTTGAATTCAGCTGAGGGGCCACACTTGGGGATCTGGAGGGCCATGTGTGGCCTTGAGGCTGCAGGTTCTCTACCATAAAAAGCTGAGACCACCCAACTCCAGAGCTCACAATCTTAAGCAGCTCTTAGCCCAGTGCTTGAAAAATATTAAGCATTCTGTAAATGCTAATAGTATTATTAATTTTTCAGTAAACATTAATGGAGCACCTGTTATAGGTAAAACAATAGGGGTTGTGCTGTGGGGACCCTCAGGCTGTTTAGCAGGGGACACAAATATATAAACAAATCATTACAGTGCAAATGCTACATGAAAGTTGAAGGAAAGTAGCTTCTCTTTGACAAAAAAGGAAATAGCGATCAATGAATCTTAGAAATTAGGTCATCTACCATGCAGTCATATAATAGGAGATGTGACATTCTGCACTGTTTATATTTAATTAATATTTAAGGTACATGTACCAGTTTCAACAGGGACAGGTGGGGAAGTCATTTTTACATATCACAAGAATTAAGAAAGTGTGTGATTTCTCTAAGAGAAATTCTCAAGCAGGTTGGAAAGATGGAACCCTCAACGGAAGATGTATGAGATTCTAGCTGCTTCCTGGGAAGTTCCCATATGCCCCACTGCCTCCTGCTCACTCCCCCACTAATGAAGCCTTCTTAGCATGTAGGATGCCATAGATCCTGATTTTATTGGAATAGGGTAAAAAGTTTGAGAGCCTGAATGTCTAACTGGTGTTTCTTGATAGGATAAGAAATCAGTTTTTTGCTCACATGCTCATTCTTTAGGGCAGGAAGATCTTCTCTGACTAACCCATCTATGTAGCTCCTTTCTCTCCTGGCTATTCTCTTTTCCTGGATTCTGTGTTTTTCCTTCATAGCCTCACTTTTTATAATTCTAATGTTTGTGTGTTTGTTTTTACTTACATATTGTCTGTCTCCTTCTGTCTTCACCCTTGACTGTAAGTGCTTCAACAGCAAAAATTATATGCCCCTGCCCCTAGGGGGATATGATAGGGCGGTGTGTACAGATCTTCTGGGCTAGTGCCCGACACATAGCAGGTGCTCAATAAACAGTTTTTGAATAAGAAAATGGATGAATGATATTAGATTTGAGTGAAATAAAAGTAAATTTTGTTAGTTTCATCTACATTCTCATCTAAGCCTGAAAAAGGAGGAACATGAAAACATGTTCTGGAACAGTTTGCTTTCCACTGAAGCCAGAAAACCAATTTGAGATTTGTTGGTCCTTTTACCTTCTCTCACTCTGCCAACCTATACATGTCCAAAGAAACATATCTAAACTCTAAGCTAAATAAAGTATGACTCCCCCTTTATGATCAGGTTTTCTGGTCTGTTAGTCAACCAGAGAAATATTACATAGTAATCCATAACTATTTGAATGACACAGAGTTCTGCTCTACCCTTATAGAAGATACAAAGAAACAAAGATTTTGCTCTCTAGGTGGGGGCTTAGTAAGGGAGAAGACAACACATACACATAGCGTACCATGTGATACAGAACAAATAAAGGGTGTGGGCATTAATTGCTTAAAGGTTCAGTCCAAGAGCTAGCACAGTGGCTTGGGTGATCAGGAAAGCTTGGAGTGGGCTGGTGAAGGGAGGTACTTCCTGGGCCTTGAGAGACCACTAGAACAAGGAAGGCAATTTGTGTCAAGGTGAGTGAGCTGAAGCACCAAGATATATTTTAGTTTGAGTTCACCCCCATCCCCAAGTAGGCTCTGAAGCAAGGAATTAAGTGTAAGTTGTTTATTTGGGAGGAGATTCCAGGAAACTCTGATAGGGGAAGTGAGACAGGGAATGTAAGGCAGCCAACAAAGCAATATTTTATCAAGTAAATCAGTGTGCTCGATAACTACAACTAAATTCTGCTGGGCAAGGCTGGGAAACAGTGTAAACAGGCACCCAGGGTGAGGGAGCTGAGGTGTTTATATACCCACTCCTGACCTTTGTCATTGGTTGAGGACTACAGCGGGTAGCACTCAGATTGGAAGTGTGGGTGTTAATGCCCCAGCACTTCTGGCCACTGGAAAACAAATACAGTTGTAGCAGTTAGAAGTCAATGTCTGGCCAGTGTGTACTGCAGATGTGAAGGCAAGAAGATATGGCTGGGCCGTTGATAGCATCTGTTACGATGTGTTTTCAGAAGCAAATGAGTGAAACAGCTTTACCCATGCTCCAGAAATGTGTTTACATGGTTTGAAGTGGCTGCATATCTGTAGGAAACCAAAAGATGATAATATTACACATTTAATTAAGATTGAGTAATATATGGGTAGTTTGGAATCGACTAGTAGATTCTGAATCTTCCACACATACTTTAGGTCTCTCTCCAAATAGTGCTATTTGTGCTGCTTTTCTCAAACACCTTTTGATCCAGGTACTCACCTGCTCACAATCCTTGGGTGGATATTCATGCTTGCAGGATTAAGTCTTAAGTCCTCAGACTTTAAGTCTTCCACAGTTGTTTCAAATGTTTTTGTAGCTTCATCAGTATTTCTGAATATAAATCCTTCACTCCAGCCCAACTTGTTTACTCACATCCTTTTTGCTCCTGCTATTTTGGATATGTGAGACACCTCCCATTTAAATTCTTCCCGTTCTCCATGTTTATTTCTGAACTCCCTTATGCAGCCGTCTCCCCTGGTCGTTGGAGCCAGCAGTGACTTCTCTCCTTGACATCATTGCACAGTTCACATTGTGACACTTCTTCTGTTTATTAACTTGAGTTGTTATTTTTTCTTTTGTTAGTAAATGAGTTGTGTGTTTATATCTTGGCTCCTCTGCTAGATAATATACCCTTTGACAGGGGCACTTCTTCTTTTGTGGGAGAGAGGGAGGCAAGAGTACCTGCTTTGAAGCCACACACCTCTTGAGTTCTAATGTTGACTTCCCCATTTGTGAGCTTTGTGTCCTTGGGCAAGTAATTGACATTTCTACCTGCATGGACATTTATGCCTATTAATTCAAGAGTGTAAAGGGAGGGCACATAAATGAAAGTTCTGATGTGTGTTAGAAAGGCTCATCATATGAGAATCATCTCGAATTTTGTTTAGGGCCATTTAAAAAAATGTTTCCTTTTCTCTAAAGTCCTTCTTTGTTACCGTGTTACCATGTCATTTTCTCAAATAAAGTGCCTGCCCATTTAAAAATTCTAAAAGTAGTCTCCAACATTATAAAATTATAATAAAGTCAGAGTAATATTTTTTAAAACAATTATCTCACACAAAAAACAAATGATGTCAGTAACACCATTTGTAGGCAATTAAAATATGTGGGGTCTTTCAAAAAGTCCTAGAAAAAGGAACATATTTCTGAGACCTACAAATATACATGTACATGAAAATTTTACAAATGTGAAAACACAAGTTTTTTAACTTAAATATAATTTCAAATACTTTGCCTTAATTTGTTTACATTCCCAACTAGTTTAAACATTTTAAGTGTCACTAACTGATATTGATTGTTAGAAACATTTTTGTCCAATTAGTGAAATTGGTTCTGACAATTTAGTTGAACTAGATTAATTAAAATGTGAAATTTGCAAAACCAAACCTACACAGATTATTTTTAAACATCAAAGAAGAAAAAAAACCAATATTTTTACCTTGCTTCTTTCATAGTTATAGAGAGTTGTTTAACCATGTACAAGAAAAGAACTTTTCCTCTGAGGAAAAGTTAAACTACAACTCTGATCTGCATTTAAGCTTCGGAGAGTACATAGCCTAATTGTCGTTTGCTCTAAATATACCATACTCCTTTCTAAGGTGATATTTGACCCACATGTAGTGCATGATATTGGATTTTATGTTTCTTAAAGAAGTACCAAAGATTAGGCATTCTCTGCAGATGATTAGAGATACACAACTTCATGGAGAAAAATGTGTCAGGTATGTCTGTCCCGGAGAGAATGTTCTGTTAATCCTTTTCTTGTGCTGGATTTATAGCAAAAGGGAGTAGAGACTATATAAAGCCAGGATGTATGTGCATATATATTTGTGTGAAAATTTGTTAGTCATTATTTTCTCTTATTCATGCTATCCTCCAATTTTAATTCAAATTCTGGGAATTATTATGAGTTTTTGTGGGTGAATATGAAGACAGGAAAAATAGCATCCATCAAATGCCTTCTTTTTACCCTATCTTTAGGTCCACTTTATAAAGCAGGCTTTACCCTGCACGCGTAGGCTTAGAAAGAGAGGTCCAGGAACACCAGAAAACCTGGACAAAGTCACATGGCTGGTGAGAGGAGAATTAACATCAGCTCTAAATCCCAAACTCCTGCTTATGCTTGTTGAGACCTCTACATCAATCTATATCATTTCATTGCACAATTTTAAGTTTACTGAGATTTTTACCAGAATTATTATAAAGCTGCGCTTGTTTTAGCTTTTGGGAGGAATTGAAATATGTCATTTCAAGGACAATGAAATATTCAGCCCTTTATGTAGTATTCATTTTTCTTTGCCCAATGTACACGTATCCTTGGTTGAAACACCCATTTCCTTCAAGGTCTTTCTAATGAGGCCTTGCAGATTTTCCAGAAAATATACTGTGTCAGTGGCAGTTTATTCACCTTACTTACATAGTTCGAGGAACTGCTTGTTTAAATTTAGATACTGTCTCTGATGAAATGTTTTGACAAAGTAATACCAGCTTGATACTATTTAAAATATTTTGACAGATGGGAAAATTGTTTCAGTCTGAGTTGAGCAATACTTTATTGCAGTATTTTGCAAGTTAGAAAAAAAATGGTAAAGGTAGCCTCACTGTTCCCAAAAATAACATCCTTTCATTCTCCCTGAGAAGAGAAAGGCCTCCATTCAGTCATAGATTACAATATGTGTGCTGAGTATCTTAAGAATTCATGCAGTTTAAACAAGAGGGAACATTTGGGGATTATTTCCAAACAAAGAACTTTTATTGTTCTGTAAGCAAACAGAACCTAAAGAACTTTCAGGAACATTTGTTGCGATAGCCCTTTATCAGAGCCTTCTTTCTCATGCCCTAGTGAGATTGCTCTCACTTAATGAAACTAAATCACTAGGATTTAAAACTTGCTTGGTTGGAAAAAAATCCTCCAAGTCAATTACTTCAATATCTAGATTTTTAAAAATGCTATTGTAATAAAAATATTTAAACCTTTCAAGTAGTTGCAAAGGAATAAACTACAGGAGTCCTTGTTTGTGATATTAAATAAATATATTGAAGCAATATTATAGGGCAGAGGTCTTCAAAGTGTGGTTCCTGGATCAACAGTATAACATCACCTGGGAACTTGTTAGAAATGCAGACTCTAGGCCTTCTGAATCAGACACAGGTGGAACTCAGCCACCTGGGTTTTAACAAGTGCTCCTGAGTGCTCTGATACACATTATAGTTTGGTAAGTGCCGAGATAGAGCAGAGACTTTCAAACTATCCCCTGGAGCCCCTTCAAGATCTGCCATGTGAAAAGAGGGGGATTGGAGGGGAATGATCAGGAATGGTTCCCAGGATCCCCCATGCCTGTTTCAAGTATGGGAGCTTTGATTTTCTTTTGTACATATCACAAAGTTTTATGTTGGTTTGTGCAACTAAACATAACTTTGAAAACCAATGGGATAGATCTTTCTCTGGAGGAGGATGAATGGTGGTCCAGAAAGTCTTCAGGGAATGACACTATCTTTTACTGTGTTCACCCTCTTCTAGCTGTGTGTATGTGTCCTGAAGCTGGGTTTGGTCAGTAAAATAAGAGTTGATCTGTGTGTCAGTGACAGCCTCGTACTAACCAGACTCTTAAGGAACAGATCAGGAATGCCAGTTTATTTTCCTAATTACAATGAGAGGCATAACCAAAAAATTATGCATATATTCATGTTTAACTGCTCCTGATCTTCTCACTGTGCACAGTGAACATTCAGAGTTGGGCATATCTGACAATCTGTTGTCCATTGATTGGGTTGGCCATGACACCAATTCAGGCCTCCACCTTTGATGTATTACAGCAGGTGTGACAGAATTTATTCAGGATTGTTACCTTGCAGATATAGAGTAAGAAGAAAGGGAAGTTGATATTTTTTCTAGGTCTTTATGAATTTGCATAAATCCCCCCCCCACACCCACACGAGTTCATCATTTACTGGTTCATTGAAGGCTCCTGAAGTCAGTGTCTCCTCTCACCTGAATCATGTTATATGAATCTACTACATTATCTCTTTTCAGTTTATGCTTTTAAAGAATTTCCAAGTAAATTGTTGACAATTATTTCTATAGCTATAGATATTTTAATATCACTAATTAAATTTTATAAGATTTTTTTTTAGTAGCTTTTTACTTTCATCAATTACATATTGAATTTTTTTGCTTCTCAGTTCTGCAGAGATGATGATGATGATGACAAAAATAGGTTACTATTATCATAACAAGTATTACACAGTACTTGACATTTATTAATACTTTGTGTCCTCACAGTCAACCTGTAACAGAGGCTTTTAATCTTTTGAACATTATGCCCAATGAAAAATTGAGACTTAGTACATATATACTCTTTTTGTGTGTATATTGTATATGAATGGGAAAAAATCATGAATGAACTTTTGTTATGTCTGATAACCCATGATATTTTCTTTTCTATTCCATTTCGTTTTATTACATTTAATTCCATTAAAAAATACCAGTTGAGATTCAGCAAATTGATTTCATTACTCATACTAATGGGCCACAACCTGCAGAATGAAAAATGATGCATCAAACAGATTATAATATAATTATCCATATTTTACAGATAAGAAAATAGGCACAGAAAGGTTATACTGTTGTCCAAGTTTACACAGTGAGTGACAAATCCAGAGTTCAAACTTGGGCGGTCTTGTCTCCAAAGCCCTCACTCATAACACTATATCCTGTCTTGCCTAGTCAGTGCCTTCATAGTCTATTACCGTCAAGGAGAAATATGCCAAATGGTGACTTTTTCTCCCAAATACAGGGACAATGTAGTGGTGGCCTCAGAATTCTAAATGAAAGGGATTACAGATGAAGGATGGGGATTGGCTGAAGAGTGACTTTGTAGCTGCCTTTCCTTTGCAGGCATCTTTTTAAGTTAGGATGTGTGTTTGTTTTGGGAAAGTTTTTGTAGAGAGGCTGATGGAGATTAAATGGAGGGGAATTGGCCTTTTCCACCTAACCACCCTCTTGGCACTACCACGGGAAATTTAGTTTAAACAATCCAAGGAACAGTAGGTGGAAAAAGTGTGCATCCAAACTTAAAACAAAATCTTTGTTATGTGGAGCTTCCTGGTGAGTGAGGAAAGGATGAAAGGATACTTTATAGGGCTTGTTGTCCTGACTCCTTCTAGGGCACACAGTTAGATATGAAGGATTGCTAACGTGGCTGAATATTTTTGAACCACAGGCTTTATTCTTTTCCTAGTGCTATTAAATATGACTTTAAAATATGTATTCGATGCACAGGTACAAAATGCAAAGATAGAGACATAGAGTGAAAAGTCTGTATCTCCTCTTCTTTTTCCTTGGGGTCTTTCTCCCCAGAAACAATCAGTGCTATCTCTTTCTTGTTTAGCCTTCCAGAATGTTGTGCTATATGTGTCTGTGTAGTAAATATTAACATATTATAACACATTTTCTGTGCCTCGTTTTTATTCCTCTTGTAGTACTTGGCAGAGTTTGTTCCATATATAGAAGTGCCTTGCGCTTCCTTCTTTTTCACAGCTACATAGTATTTTGTTGTATACATTTTCTAAAATTAATTTAACGGGGTCTCTATTAGCAGACATTAGGTAATTTCTAATCTTTTGAAAGCCTGATTATTTTAAATGTAAATTGCCTTTAGGGTTCTGAGTCCTCTGTGTGGTCTTTTAGCAGAAGCTTCACAACTCTCTGGGTCTTCAGCAGGGACTGATAAAGATCAGATTGTTGAACTAGGTCAGGTTTGTGTTAGGAAGTTGCTTGATCTCAATTTTCTCGGATGGCTATTTTTAACTTCTGAACAGTAATCATGGTAAGAAATCTTCCTATCTTGCCCTAGACAATCTTCTCTTGGAAGATTAAAGTGGTCCCCTTTAAAGGGTTCAAGAAATGCAATTTGCTAACGGTTTAATGGATTGATTAGGGACTTTGAGTATTTATTTCCAGAAGAAATATTTTGTGCTCTGAAAATTCTGTCTGCTTTATTCTCCATAGCCATTAAAAACTTTTCAGATTTTCTTTTGCCTACAATTCATGGAGATTTGGAAAATCACATATAAGGCACATGTTTTCTTTAATGCATAGTTATCTATTCCTTTGTCCCATTTTTTGAAGACAATTCTGAAAACTTTTAGTTCAGTTTTACAAAGATTTCTTCCACCATCTGAGTTTTCTGTCACCCATGCATTTTAAGAATGTTTTAGCTGATTTCAGGGAAAAAGTATTCTATGTTAGTGATAATTATATGAGAAATAGATCAGTAAAGCAATCAAGTGGAAAGTTGGTAGAAATGTATGGGTAAGTGATCTGGTCCGTTATGCATTTTTCTGATTCAATTATATCTACACTAACTCAGAGATACCAAAATTGATGCTATGTACCAAATAATCTGAAGAAAATAATGCTGCAAATTCTTTGAGCAGTGATTTTAGAATTTAATATTTTCCTGTCAGAAGATTTATGTCCTGACACTGAGAATTATTAAGGCTCAGATCCAGCAAATACTTAGTTCGTTTCCTCTTGCTCAGCATTTAGTAAAGATGTGAAACACAGTAACCAGATATTGGTTAGTCAAGCTGGAGATTCAAGATTTCATATCCTTTTCACCATGTGTGAACTTTGTAATATTTGGATTTTAATATATGCAAATGCTTTTATAATGTGTGATGTGTTAGGTGAAAAATTATTATACATGCCAACAATTTAATGTAAAATGCTACTCTTGAATATTTTATAAACCACTAGAATAATAGCATACCTTTAATGAATATCAGACTGTTTCTATTGTCTTTGTTAAATTGTGTGGCCTGCATTATACTTAATGCACTACCTCAATTTATCCTTTTGTGCTAAGATTTTTATGTTAAAATAGAAAATAATGAATCAAGTTGAAATGCAAGCATGTTCACTTGGGAAATTTTACTTAGAGACATTTGATACATTTTGGAGGGGTTTCAGGGATCTACATTGGTTAATTTGGTTATATATAAAATTAAAGTTAATCTAAGTGGACAGAATCAATACTTTTCTGAGTTTAATTAGATGGCCAGCATCCAAGCAAGGAGATTATTCTTTTTACTATCCTCCTATCCTCTTTCCTTACAGGGTGAAATAATTCCTTTGCCAAAGTATGTTGGACAGTTCCCTGGTGACAAGTTCTATAGAAACTCATAGCTAGGCTGTTAGCCATGTGAGACAGAGGAGAGGGAAGTGTGGGTGAGCGGCCATTGTATTCTGGAGATAGTAAGATGACTGCCCTATCTCCACATCACAGCCCAGCCAAGGGGACAGTGTCATGCCATTTGCAGTGGATATGCAGTGACTGTTTCTAAAACAAACTTATACAACAGGATGGAGTTCCTTTCAGGCTGATGCATTCCAAAACTGAAAGACAGGAAAAGTGGGGAGATAAATTATAAATTTGACTGAACTTGCAGTTTGAGGATCCTGCTATTTATAGTTATGTTTGATGTGAGATGCCTGGAAATGTGGCAATAAATTGAAGCTGAGGTTTTATTTCAGATAATAACTTTCTTTTTTATCTCTCTTGGAGCATCAGTAAGACAACCTAAAGGAGTTTTAGGAGGGCTGCTTGGTATAACCTTCATCATTCTTTACGTTCAATGCCATAAACAGGTTTTTGGTTGTTGAAGACTAGGTTATTTACAGTGCTTTAAGAGCATGATTTAATTCTAGCTCCATGAAACAACTGGGTTGAGTTGTTATGGTTGATATTATAGAAATTATTTGATGGATAGATGCAATTTTTAGCAATAGATTTAAAATAAGTTCAGTAATATGTAAGCTGCATCAATATATTTCTAACTTTGTGGCTGTCTTCTTTTAAATAAATGAAGTCTGAAATTTGTGTTTTATAATTCACATTTTTATTCTTCCTGTTGTACTGTTACATACATATGTAGATAAATATATGTTAAGCTGCTACTATGAGGTGGGAACAGTGGGGGATGTTAAGTTCTTGTCTTCAATGGTTCTCAGCAGTCTGAATGAAAAAACCTGGCAGAAGGACATGGGGTAATTAACAATAACCACATATAGGTTGTGATCTTATTGTAGGTGTCATGCAGAGTATCAAAGCATAAGGCATTTGTGTAAACCCCATGTTAAAGGAAATGGATTTCTTTTTATAAGACTAATGAAGACAGAAAAACCAATGTTTTCATGGTTCTGTTTCATAGACCTTCATGGAAAATTGATATTTATCAAGCATTTCCTAGGTGTCAGGCACTGTTCTGTGTTTCACGGGTATGCATTTCTTTAATCGTTAACATTTTATGAAATGGGTACTGTGATGATTATCCTCTTCGAATAAAGGAACTGAGGCACAGCATGGTTCATCAGCTGCTCAAGGTCACAGAGCTTGTACCTGGTGAAACCGGGCTAGGAAACCAGGCAGCAGGACTTTGGAGTGAATACTCATAACATCTATGTTTTATACTCTTTCTCATTTTGCTAACTAATCAGTTAACACCTCTATGTTTTAAACCTAAATAGATGTCCAGTTTGCCCTAGTAAAATACAGGCTTAAAGCTAGGATCAGAGACTTGCAATTTATTTCTGTAGAAAATGATAATTTGTGTTGATATAAATATTCACAGGACTACATAATGTGAGTAATTAAATTAATCCCCTTTGGTGAGGTGAGGTGAGGTGGGGGATGTTTCTAGTAGGATAACACCCTAACTTTTGGAAGTTAGAGAGCTGTATATTTATGTAAATTTGCATTTCCTTTGTTTCCTGAACTGTCTTTCTGGGAAGATCCTTATTATTATGACTTCTGTTATAGATTACGAGAGATTCAATCACAGCCTCAGATGTCTACATTTAATAGAGACCTTTACAGATTAGGTAGAGAAGTATATTTGTTATCAGAGATGGTCCTTGCCTAATGGTGCTTTTCATTAATACCAGCAGATCTCAAACTTTAGCATGCATCACAATCAGCTGGAGGACTTATAGAATAACATGGATTGCTGGTCCCACCAGTTTAGGGAGAGGCCTGCGGACTGGCTTTTCTGACAAGTTCTCAGTGAAGGTGATGCTGCTGGTCTGGGGTCCACACTTTGAGAACCACTAATTCACTCTAAAATTGCAAACAGAAGGAGTTCATGTGTCCCCCACCCTTTCTTCTCTTTGCTTTTAGGCCAGCACCTCATTTTTAAAATACCTGTGCTTTTATTTACAAAGATCACAACATCTGATGAATAGCTTTCTTGGATCCTGTGAAAACTCCAGTAAATCTCTTAATGTAATACTTAATATAATATCATAAGACATAGTGATTTTAATAATAATTGACTAAATTTATTGAGTGCGTACTACATTGGCAAGCACTTCACTAAGCTCACTGTATATATTATCTTAATAAAACAACAAGTGCAGATATTCGTTCTATTCTTGTCTTTATTTTGTATTGGGAAACTGCAGTTTAGAAAACCACATGACTTTCTTGAGATTACTTATACAATAAGAGGAGGAACTAAAATTCAAACCCAGATAATGATGGGATTCTAATGGCTATTCTCTTGATCACCATGTTTTTAAATCTCTAGGGATATGCTAAATTTCAGTTAGACCTAAAGTTTCAGCACAAAGTGTCCTTCATTTGTAATTCTCCTTTAATTTAAGGTCTTAAGCATCCTAAAATCAGCAGAGGAGAAAAATTGCATGACCAAAGATTTTAAAAATGAAATATATGAATATAAGAATATGACTTTTTCATTTGTAGGTAATCTTTGAATTTCAGGGGTTAAAGTATTAATGTTAAGAAAATGTTTGTGGATTAGAGGGTCTCTCTTTGCTTTTCCACTGTTTGCTCCTATGTGTATTTAAAATAAAGATTTCAAGAAGTGATCGTTAAACTTAAGGACTTAGGCTTCTTTGAAAGTCAATTGAAAACTATGAATCATCTTATGAGAAAAGTGCACTAAACTTTGCATCTTGTCCAAACCCTTTCCCTGGTGTCTGGTTGAAGACACTGTGCCTCAAGGACAGCAGAAAGAAACAAATTGGGCTTTTGTATCTGATGCACCTGTGTTGACATTTGTCCCTTCCTATTTATTTGACATTTGGAAAGTTATTACTGAAACTTGTTCTTCATCCATAAATGGTAGTGATGAAAGTGATAATACCTAGCTCATAGGTTTGTTGTGAGAATTAGATTAAAAAGTATACATCAAGTGCCTACCTCCCTAACTACTACACCAGTGTTTCTCAAACTTCTAAGTGCCTGTGAGTCATCTGGGGATCTTGTTAAAATGCGAACTCTGATTCAGTAGGTCTGGGGCGAGGCCTAAGATTTTGCATTTCTAACAAGCCTTCAAGTGCTGCTGCTGCTACTGGTCTAGGGACCACACTTTGAGTTCTCAGGTCCTGCACAATATGCATAGAAAAAATGTTCCTATTAGTAAGAGCTCAAATATTGTATTAACAGAACATTTCCATCGATAACTTTTTACTGAGTTTAGGGGTATCTGCTAAAATATGCACGTAAGGTACGTAAGTATTGAGAAGAATGGCCTTTAGAATGTTCTCATAGGGAAATAATGCACTGTTTACTGGTTGCATGCTGCATTGTGACCAAAAATAAATTTGGAGTCCTCCTTGGAATAAGACTGTATTGAAAAAAAAAATCACCCATATTAAAAGACTCATGTGTTTACTTCTAGAAGCCAGATTTTCTTGACTAAAGCAATAATAGGTCATGGCTCTCTGATTATTCTAAAAAGTAAATTTATTATCTTGAAAGCATTGCTCTTTTTATATTTTGAAGAAAGAATTGCTGAAATGAAGTATGCTGGACTTCTCTCTGATAAATTTGAACCTTAAAATAGACTTGAGGCCATGAGAAGAAAAACTATATGCGAATATCCAGTTACTTCTAATGCTGACAAAAATGGCAGAACCGGTGGGTGACTCATAGGAATCTTTCCCAAGTGAGCATTGAGTAACTGGTTCTAGTTTGTCACTGAGGGCACACTTCCCTGGTGCTGAATCTGTGTTTTCTGATAACTACTAAATCAACTGTTGCCTAAAATAGTGACAAGACAGGTGAAAAACCCCTGGCAACCTGTGGAATTGTTGTTTAGGCTGATGGAACTTTCTGTCTGAAAGAAAATCGATGGTGTGAGTCCCCACCCTATGTTTTATTTCTGTTTGACTGCTTTTGTGCTGTCAAAAGTTCTCCATAAATTTTATCACTCCTCCTTGCACCAATAGCCTAGTATAAAGGTCCTTTAAAGTGGTTGGTAATACTTGAAAATTTGCCTGTAAAAGTGAAAATAGGGAGAGAGGGCCTGTCCTACTTAAATTTCAGAAAATATGATAATGGTCCTCTGTAGGAGCTCTGACTAATCATATATTTTTTGATGACATGCGCTTGCCATTGAAACAGCATCAAAGAGAGAGGAGAAGAATCATATCAGAGCCTGGTTCATCCCAACGTCCTGACCTCCTAGGGAGGTTTTAGAATGGAATAGTTTTTTCTTAGAGCTGCGGGATATGCCGGCATCTCTTGGATCAGAGGCTTTGGTGAAATAAGGGAGAATTACAGTGGGACTGTAGCTCAGGCCAAGGGATTAATTGAAAGATTATGTTTTATATGTTTTAATTCTATGGAAAATGCTAAATAAACATCTCACTTTTTAAAAAGATGAAACCGTTTCCCTCAAGCCCACATACTTGTTCAACAACCTCATACTTGCTGTTTTCAATAACAAATGGAATGCAAATGGCATTTATTGCAGTGAGCTTTCTGTTCAGACAGCATAACAAATGAACAACTTTAGTGATTCCCAGAGTCACCTGTAGAGATGGTGAAAATATTTAGAATTCTCCATTCCTATGACATTCACGGAAAAAAATACACTGAGGTGGGGTCTAAGCATCTGGATTTTTAAACTGCTCTATTATTGATTTGAATCAATTCATCATGAATTAGCAGGTTGCTAGTAAGTAACATTAACTACTGATAATGATAGATTCTTTTTTTGAGAGATGAAGGCAGTGAATTATTATAAATAAGGCCTTGCCTTTGGCTTCAAAGAGACCTGGGTTCATGCTTTGGTTCTGTCACTTACTAGTTGTAATATCTCGTTTCCTCTGTTTCCTTATTTGATAGGTGGGGATAAAGCACCCTATGTCATAGGGTGGTGATGAAGATTAGATGTAATAACATGCATAATGAGTGTACTGCTTAGTACATTGTAGACTTTTTTTGCTCCTCACAGTCTTACCGTTGGATCAGCAATGTCAGTATCACCAGAGAGATGCTAGAAATGCAGAATCTCAGGCCCATTCTAGACCTCCTGGATCAGAATCTGCATTGTTGGGGGATTCCTTTGTAAGTTAAAGTGTGATAAGCACCAATATAAACAAACAGCAAATGCTTATTAGTGTCATGCTTGTTGAGTGCTTTTCAGTTCTAAGCTGGTGATCTTAAAAACACATGATGATTCAAACAAAAACACTAAATGGTATTTATTTTTTGGTATTTTCTTTTTATTATTTATACTAACAAGAGTAGTTTCTGTTGCCAGTGAAGATTAGTTTGGAGTTCAGTAAAACTTTCAAAATTGCCTCTCAGATCTTAAGTAGCTTTTAGTTATCTCCTTCTTCATTTTTATGTTTATGCATTTAAACATAAACTGTAAAGCCAAAGAAGCAGTTTAAAACTAGGCACATTGTATGTACAAATAAAAGCTCATCTAGCAACCAATAAAATAGAAACTTGTGAATGTTTTCAGCAAATTCCCAGCCAGATTTTAAAAATCAGATCAAATAACATATTTGGAAACCATGCTATTTGTTGATGCCTATAAATTTAAAAATAAGTCAAACAAATCTGCTATTCTTGCAAAGCTTAAATTTTATGAGTTCCCCATCATTATTGGAATGAGAAATAGCCATTGTAAATGTTGTGCTAAATTTACTTTCTTTATTTGACTTTTAAAACTCACCAATATATTGCTTGTAATTTAGCTCTGACAAAAATACAGAAAGGGCTAAATTTAAGAGGCACTTCTGTTGTGTTCCTTGAAAAAATTTTTAGCCATCCAACTTTGAAAGGAAGGTAAAGATATATTTGTCACCTAGAGTGAGTCTTAAATATTATCGAATCATTATTGAAAGCTTTTAAAAAGTTTCTTTGTAATTATTTAAAATAACCGCATTGCCATAGATGGCAGACAATCACAACATTCACCCGATATTTTGATTTTTTTTTTTTCCTGGAGCACAAACTGAGTGATAAAGGTAATTTTTTTTTTCACATACATTTAACAGAATCTATTTTAGTTAGGGTAGCAGGTTTTTGTTGTTGTTGACCAATTTTCAGTTCCAAATTTTAACCTTAACTCACACTATTGGCAGCAAAAGATTTTTTCTCCCACTCTATAGCCCAAGTTGCTACTCACTGTAGGCAGCCTGACTTTTAACAGGCTCATCAGCGAATCTGTGGGAGAAATGTCTTGAGGACTTTCAACCACCTTCATGTGCCCAGTGAGCATCAAGAATGTTTATAGCAACAGCCTATTCAATTCCTTTTATCTGCTTAGGAGTTTAATTTGGGTTGATCAGATACTTGACTCTACTGTATTTTTCTCCACTCCGTGTGCTCCTTGGTTGATTTCTCATTAAATCCAGTAGTGACACCGCCACAAGACTTCCGAAATCTGTCTTTAACTTCCAGCTAATGGAGGAGCTTTACTGTCAATGGTATGAGCTCTTATTTTTTAGGACCGTAATAATAACTGAGGGAATAAAGTCCTTTGCACTGGCTCTCCTGTCCAACCCTGGAAGATGTGTTGCTATAGGATCGGTGGCCCTTTAAAGTATCCCTTATTGTCAATCACGTTGACTAATCACCAGCAGAGGACTCTCGAATTTGGCAAACTTACTCTAAAAAATGCCATTAACTCATGGAACTTGAAGGAACTGTCATTCTTTCTGCTGACTCATTTTTTATTCCTTCATTGTTCCCTGGTACATGAGGAGGAAGGGAGCTCTATTTTGGTAGGTATAATTTTGTCCCTCAGTGAAATTCTAAGTGAACAGATTAAGGCTGACATTTGCTCTCCCTACCACTTTTATTCCTCACCTTGGACACGTCTCCCCCACCCCAGTTGTGGCAGCAGTATTGTGGAAGGAGCACTGAGCTAAGGGGTAAACCCTGATTACTAATCCCTGCTGTGTGTGTGACCTCAAGCAGTCCCGTAGCCCTTATGGCAGAACTTTCCAGTTGCCGCCTTTCCAGCATATTTATCTAAGTCATGCTTGAGAGGAGGAGAGAATGCAGAGAATAGAGGAGATAATTAGCATTGACTATAAAAATATTTATCTCAGGTTGAACCATATGCAAATGCCATTTTTGTAGGCCACACAATTTCATATGATTTGACCTAGTAGATTCCTCTATCCACGCCTCAAGGCCTAAGTCCGTGTGTGTGTGTGTGTGTGTGTGTGTGTGTGTGTGTGTGTGTGTGTGTGTATGGCCAGTTCTGTAGTTGTCTTAGAGATTTTCCTACTCAAGTCAGATCTGGCTTGAGTGTGAATAATAAAGTAGATGGAACTTGTTTTTAGTATTTATGGATACTTTTCTGTCTCTTCCCTTTCATATTATTCTCTCTTCTGCCTGGTTAACTCCAGACCTTCAGAACCTTCATGCTCTTCCTGTCCTATCCATTCATCATCAGTCCCTCTACCTCAGGCATCTCCCTGCCTGTCTCACATGTGTTTTTATCACTTACCATATTCCATGTACTATGGGAGGGAAAGGAAAAGAAGGCACATGAAGATGGACAAGAAAATGATGGCAAACTCAATAACAGGCCATTCTAAACAGACGATATATCTTCATGTTGCTAAAGATATTTCATTTTAACCACAGAATCATTTTGTAAGCTTTTAAAAATTATTTCTTTGTGTGATCATGGAATTACAGGAATAAGAAAATTAAATGGGAAAGTGGTTATTTGACTTAGTTCAGAAATGGTACATATTGGTGAGTTCTGGAAAGATTACTCCTTTATGTACTGGGCCTTTTTGAAGGCTCAAATTCCTGTCTGATTTTAGGCAGCACATGAATAATTGCCTTATTAACTTTCCTTCTCTTTCCTGAACTAAGCCAAGTTCCAATCAAATTGTATAGTGGGCCCCAGATGAGATGTGCCCTGGTGCACAATAAAACCTTATAAATGTTGGTATCCACTTCTTTTAAATTGGAGAGCTGTAACTTTTTTGTAGCTTTGAATATTTCATTTAGAATTTATATAAAAAGTAGGGCAGAAATTGAAATATTTCTGCTTCCATTATGTATTTGCCTCATTTTCAGAGAGATATTTAACATTTCAAACTAGTTAAATTTATTTTACTCTTCTTTGAGGTGAGAATTCCTTTGAGATGTCTAGTGGAAGAAATGTAGAGCTCTCACATCACTCAGCCACCCAAGGTTCTTCCTCTTTTATTTGAACCATCTTCTGACAATAACATGCAGAACAATATTATCTATAGGTAATGCTGATATTAAAATCATCTCTTCTCTGTAGATTTAGTAGCATTAAACACTGGTCATATGTAAAGTTGCAACATACAAAAAGTTATAGTTTGAATTACTTAGCTTGTTTCTTTTTCATAATCACAAACTTTGGGCATAGGAGAAAAAGTGCTTTTTTTTTTTTTTTGGACATTGAGAAAGAGATATTGAGTGTAATTTTGATGATCCTAAGCTATTACAGAGTAGCTGATTTGGGGGGATTACCATATCATATACCACAGAGTCTAGTACCTCTCCAGGAGTATAGTTAGATACATCTTTGGTTTGTCAGTGAAAATAACTTTCAGGGCTTACTTAATGGGAACATATTTTTGATACACTGCAGCTCTCATCTTCTACTTAGCAAGAGATTGTATTTCCATATTAAAAGGTTAAATTGTATAGACAGAGGCAGAGTTGTTTTCTGTTTGTTTGTTGGTTTTTACCCCTGCAATATGCTGGTGTGGATCATGCTGATTGCTGATTGGCTGGGGCATCCACAGTGTTTTTGCCTTAGGGGCACAAGAGGAGAAAGCAGACGGATGTGGATGATAGAAAGCATGCATTTGAGAACAGGATTGAGGGCAAAGTGTGAGGTTGCTGTAGGAGAGAGAAAAATAGCGAGTCTCAGGATGGAGAAGGAAACAAGAATAGTGCCCTTTAGGAGAAAAAACCTCCAATAAGCACATAGGAAATTTGGGAAAGGATCCACGAGGGGAGAGCTGGGAAGTCTGCTTGGGGAAGAGAAGGGGCCTGGTTTAGAGAAGGGTGTCAGGAAAGAGAGAGTATGACAGGGAAAAGAACTCCGTAACTAAACGGTAGACTCCATTTTAAATAATAACAACTTCAGGGTTGGTTGGCTCACTTCTGGAATGAACAGTGCTTTCTGAAGTCTTCCTCATCCTAGTAGGTAGCAAACCTAGACTTCTAGTTTCTCAGGCCAAAAACCTTGGAGTTTTCCTTGATCCCTTTCTGTCTCCCAGATTCCATATCCACTTTCTTCAATTCTTATTAGTTCCGCTGTGGAAAATATATCTAGACCCAGGACTATTTCTTATTACCTCCATGGCTAGCCCCCTGGTCCACACCACTGTTCTGTCTCAGCCGGATTATTTCAGTGGCCTCGAACTTGATGCCCCAGCTCTTGGCTTTGGCCCTTGTTTCCTTACAGACTGTTCTCAACACACCAGCTAGAGAGATCTTGTCCAAACCCTCCAAAGGATACCACTTCTCTCAGAGTGAAGCTCAGCCCTTCACTATGTCCTGTGAGGCTAAAAGCCAGGGATTCTTACCTGGAGGCACATTGGAATCCTCTGGGGAGTTTTACAAACATGCCAATGTCTAGGCTGTAACCCAGACCAGACAAATTTGAATCTCTGGGGATACCTGAGCATTGTGTCTTTTAAAAGCTCCCATGTTCTAAGTTTTTGGTAAAAACAACAAATAAGACTGAGTTTCAACTCTTAAGCTTCCGATACCTGGCAAGGAAGACCAGGGGGCACGCACCCTGATAACTGTAATAATCTTTGGCAAGTCCCAAAATGAATAAATTGCTGGGGAAGGCAAGTGTCTTTGTCTGTTTGGGCATACCATAGACTGGGTGACTTCAACAACAAACATTTATTTCTCACAGTTCTGGAGTCTGGAAGGTGCAAGACCAAGGTGCTGACAGATTCAGAGCCTGGTGAGTACCTACTTTCTGGTTCATTGATGGTGTCTTCTTACTTTGTCCTCACACAACTGAAGGGGTGAGGGAGTTCTCTGGGGTCTCTTTTATAAGGACACTAATATCATTCTAATTACTTCCCAAAGGTCCCATCTCCAAATACTATTACACTGGGGATGAGGCTTCAACATATGAATTCCGGGAGTACATAAACATTCAATCTATAGCACTAAAAAACTACACAAGGTAGAGGGAAATCCAAGAAGTGGCATCCTCCTGGACTTTGAAGGATAGGGAAGATTTTCTCTGAGAGAGAAGGGGAGAAAGTACATCCAAGATGACCTCATTTATTATGACTCTGAGATGCTAATAGGAAACATGTTGATATGATTAAGAGCTGAGGCTTTTGAATCAGGTAAGCCAGGGTTCCATTACTTATGCAAATTTTTAATACTTTACCTCTTAGAGGCTTAATTTTCCTATCTGTGAAATGGAGATAATAATAATACCTACCTCATAGGGATGTGAGAATTATTAACTGGTTTTTGGCATATTGCAGGCATTGTAGGTATTCAATCATTTTAGCTTTCTATGAAAGCTAATTAGGCATTTGTTTCAAAGAAAATTGAAAGAAATGACTTTAGTGGTTCATGGCTTTTGTAGGGTATTGTATACCCTTGCTATTCACAGTGTAGTCCTCAGAGCAGTACTGTCAGCATAATCTTGTAGTTGGTCAGAATTTCAATGCTTCAGGCCCCATCGCAGAACTATTGAACAGAATCTGCATTCTAAAAAGATCCCCAGATTATTCCTGTGCACAATATTTTTTTTTCTTTAGAGACAGGATCTTTCTCTGTCATCCAGGCTGGAGTACTGGTGTGATTATAGCTCACTGCAGCCTCCAATTCCAGAGCTCAAGTAATCCTCCCACCTTGGCCTCCCGAAGTGCTGGGATTATACGCATGAGCCACCACACCCAGTCTAATCTGTGTGTACATTAAATTTGAGGAGCATTGCTGTAGAGCATAAACAGATGAATAAGAAATAGCTCTTGGCCTTGCAGAGCTTAGAGATCCCAACAACAACTTTTGCATTTACATAAATAATTGTAATGCAGGGTATAATGTGATACGTGACATGAGCCATCCTCACCAAATGCTAAAATACAGCACATTTTTTTCAAGCTCAAATTGAAAATAGTATAAAGTTCCTTTTCTGACTGATAAAGTCTGAAAGTTCTTAAAGTTATGATGAACTCCTTTTTTCTTTCTGCCGTCCTCCAATTGTTATAAATCACAGAATTTATCACGTATCTAAGTGGAAAGCTAAATTTGTTCATGCACAGTAGAGATGATTGACTGCTAAGTATGAGTTGAATCCATTGCCAAAAAAAAAAAAAAAAAGAAAGAAAAGAAACAGGAAGCACCAGAAGTTACTAAAAATGACCTAATAATTTTGTCTACAAGATGAAGTAGACTACCCAGGAAGGGTCAAGGTTAAGACAAGCATGTGAATGGAAATATTACAATCACCTTAATTTTTGATGCTCAGTGCTTTGAAAAGAAAACTCTATTTTTTTAAATATAAAAGCAATAAATGAAACAAAAAAATGGTCTACAATTTTCCCTGTTGACATTATGAACAAAACATTCATTTATTAATTATTCTCCTTTTAATATTAATAGTGTGATTTCATCTTGTGAAGTTTACCATTGCACCTTACTAGAACAGCTAAAAGTAAGGCAATTTAGTGAAAGAAAATGATTAAGTTTCATATAATCACTACAATGTACTTATTATTTTTGGTATTCATTTTGCTTTTTGCAATGAGCACATGAAGTTTTCAAGTTTGGGCATATTTCACTTCAATTTGTGGTAAAAACCACATAGCCTTGTGTGATATGAGCAAAAATAATAATTTGAAGTGTTTTTGTCACTGGCTGTATTAATGGCACAGTCATGCACTGTATAACTAGCAATGTTCTGGTAAACAAAAGATTGCCTATGTGATGGTGGTAACTTAAGATTATGATATGCTATTTTTACTGTACCTTTTCTATGTTTAGATACACAAATACTTAGAACTGTGTTACAATTGCTTATCTACAGTATTCAGAACATTAACATCCTGTACAAGTTTGTATCCTGGGAGCAATAAGCTATACCATGTAGCCTAGGTGTAGTAGGCTATACCATCTGGGTTGTATAAGTACATTGCATGTTTGCACAACGACAAAATTGCCCAATGATCCATTTGTTAGAACATATTCCTATAGTTAAGTGACATATGATTGTACTTCCCAAAAGTGAGTAAATTCTGCTGGGTTTTGTTCTTGATACATAGTGTAAATAGAGAGAACTTTTCAGGTGACAAATTGGACCAATGTGATTCTGACATAACAGAAGTGAAATTATTCACAGTTAATTGTATTTACCATTTTTTTGTTATTAGTAAATATAAAGACCTTTATTGTCTTATTTCAGGTTGCATTTTTGCTATCAAAAGTGTTAATTTTTACTTTGCAGAACTTAATTCAAATTGAAATTTCCTACTCATATTTTTCAAATAACTTACACTTGAATAAAATTACCTAAAAGAATATATTTGTCTTAGAAATAATGACATTCTTATGACTTTTTGCAAATTGTTTGGGGCAACAAACTCGGAGAAAGTGTAAGTTGAATAACAGATATTGAGAAGTATTGATGTTATCTGCTTGGTTATTTTATGCTCATGTAGTAGAGACTTCACTTCTTTTTAGGAATTACCAGTTCAGAATTCCTCTTCAGCACTTATGTATTTTTAATTTTGTCCCAAACAGCAAAACATGATGATATATTTTCCATGCTTGTAAGGAAGGGTCTGATTAGGAAGAGGAATATGTTAACAATATACATGCTTCACCTATAACCAAAATGAATGTACACTTTGGATTAGTCATCACTTTTAAATTGTTTGGATTTTTAAAAACTCTATTACAAGGGCTATTTCTGTATGGGCTATATTCTTTTGATGCAAGTTAGTCTTTGCAAACTTTCTTTATAGTTATGTTTCCTTTTGTACAGGGTAGAAATTTTTCAGAAATTTGAGGTCTTCATAGGTAGAATTTAGAGGAGAGCCGATATTAGGTAGTCAGTTGACTGATAAAGCCATGCAGGTTATTCGGGTAAACATGGACCTTTCCCCTGAATACCCTATTTTCCGTCATTTTACCATTATGATTTTGGATGCCTCAAGGCATTTAAAAAGTGATTAACTGTTGAGGGAATTTTTTTTACAGTTCCCATTTGCTGCTGACTCAAAGTCTATATAGATGTATATGTCTATAAATTAATTCTTACATTGATTTTTATTTGAGTTGGTTTTACTTTTGACTGCTTATTTACTGGACTAACTTCATTTAGTAAGGAAACATCTCTTTTTCATTTTTAATTAATGCATGGAGGGCTTATATGATGGCAAATAATTGTTTTTTGGGAAATAAACTCATGTCATGATAAGCAGTTAATATAAATTTAATTTAGTAACTAAAGTGTTATTATTTTTAGTTTACACATCACAGCCTAGATGTAATGGCCGGAAAATATAATGCTATAATGTAGTTAATTTGCTATAATGACCACATTTTTCAGTAAATACTTGTTTGAGCCATATGAATTGCTGATAGTTGATCATTTCTGACCTGCAGGTACGGTCGTTGCATATGAGTCAATCTATTATAATACTAAAAGGTAAAACATCGAATGTTAAACGAATTAAAACAATTACAAAACAAAACATGGCATGAGCTACACTTCATCTTGGGGTGGAGGTTTTTATGCTTATAAAACAAGAAAAACAAAAAGAAAAACATATTTCTAAGGAAATTGTTTTTATATCATTGCATGAATGTGAAAAAGCTAATTAAAACTATTAATAACCAGAAAATTGAAGGTAAAGTTGAAGAGACTATACCAACCAAAGTTGGATAAATGGCAAAAAGTAATATAGATAAATTACTCTGAAATAATTTTCTATTTCCTAACATCAAACTCACCAAAGTTCCTGATTTTAATCAGTGAAGATCAACTTTTTGGTTATTGTAATCTGCTTTTAGTACTGACTTCCTTTTTTATTGTTATAGGACTAGATGAAATAATAACATCACTTTGCTCCTTTTTAAAAGAGGAGGTTGGGTTAGGAATGTTTTAAAGTGCCTTTCAGCAAGAGGCTGCCATACAAATAGGAAAAATCTAACATAGTTTAAAGAATATTTATTTAAGTAGTAATTATGCTTGGAAAACTGTAGAGTGGAAATGAGATATGGTTTAGAAACCTCTTTGCTTTAGCTCTTTTTTTTTTTTAAAGAGCTCATTAAAATAAAATGAAATTTTAAAAATTTAAACCATGACTATTTTTCTCTTTGAACTTTATTTCCTGTTGAAATTGGAGAGAAAAGCACGTGGTAACTTAAGGTTGTTAATAGGAGAGACTGGCTTTCCTCCAGGGCTTTTTGCAAAGTGGCATTGCCTTTATTAATTTATTTATTGAAAGTACCTGCTATGTGTTGGAGCTTGGACTCACAGTTTCCAGGGTGTGGACCTTAGCAATGGAGATCCAGACACTTATTTAGTTAGCATATTGGGACTAGAGCTTTCATGCAGGGACAGGCTCACAATCACCAGACTCATGAGATATTAATGTATAAACCAAAATGATCAAATGTATTGGTTTACAGTAAGAATTCTTTGCTCCAAATAATTTGAATACTTGTGTAAATCTACCCCATGATGACTCACTGAAAGTTACTCTAAAGGGAAAATCACATTGTAATTAGAAGATTATGTGGTGTTTGTCCTTCATTTTGTTAATATAGTATATCGTACTTATTTTATTAATTTACATATGTTGAACCATTCTTGCATGCCTGTGATAGATCCCACTTGGTCATGGTGAGGTGAGTGATCTTTTTAATGTGTTGTTTAATTCAGTTTGCTAGTATTTTGTTGAAGATTTTTGCATCTGTGTTCACCAGGGTTATTGTCCTGTAACTTTCTTTTCTTGTAGTGTCCTTATCTGGCTCTATTATCAGTCTAATGCTGGCCTCATAAGAGTTTGGAAGTATTCGCTCCCTTTTAATTTTTTGAAAGAGTTTAAGGAGGATTGGTATTAGTTCTTCTTTAAATGTTTGGTAGAATTCAACAGTGAACCTATCAGGTCCTGAGCTTTTCTTTGATGGGAGACTTTTATTACTGATTCAGTCTTCTTACTCATTATCAGTCTGTTCAGACTTTCTATTGATTCCTGATTCAGCCTTGATAGGTGCATGTTTCTGTGAATTCATCCATTTCTTCTAGATTATCCAGTTTGTGGGTGTATAACTGTTCATTGTAGTCTCTTACAATCTTTTGTATTTCTGTGGTATCAGTTGTAATGTCTCCTCTTTCATTTCTGATTTTGTTTGAGTCTTTGCTCTTTTTTTCTTTGTTAGTCTAGGTAAAGGTTTCTTGATTTTTATCAAAGGGTACAAAGTTTCAGTTAGACTGGAGGAATAAATTTTAGTGATTGATGGCACTGCATGATGACCACAGATAATAATAATGTATTATATTAATATATTTCAAAATTGCTGAAAGAATAGATTTTTAATGTTCTCACCACACATAAAATGGTAAGTTGGTGAAGTGATAGGTATGTTAATGAATTTTATTGACTCCTTCCACAGTGCATACATAGATCAAACATCATGTTGTACCCCACAAATATACACAATTGTTTATCAAATAAAAATAAAAATTATAATTAGAGGGCCACTTGGTGAGAATGGGCTTAAGAATAAGTAGAATAATTATCAATTAAGAAAAAGAAATGCCATATCTATGGAAAAAAACTGTATGGAGGCCAGGTGTGGTGGCTCATGCCTATAATCCTAGCACTTTGAGAGGCCAAGGTGGGAGAATTGCTTGAGGCCAGGAGTTTAGGACCAGCCTCAGTAAAAGTGAGACCCCATTTCTACAAAAAATAGAAAAATTAGTCAAGCATGGTGGTGCACACCCATAGTCCCAGCTACTTGGGAGGCTGAGGCAGGAGAATCACTTGAGCCCAGGAGTTTGAGGTTACAGTAAGCTATGATGACACCACTGCACTCTATCCCAGGCAATTGAGTGAGCCCTGTCTCAAAAGAAAGTGAATGGAATAAATTATATTTTTCAATATTTGATGATATTTGTCTCTGAAATCCCGATGCCTCCATTTCCACAAAAGTTATGCACCTGCCAGAGGGACCACATTGCTCAAGGCTATGGTCCAGAATGTTCTTTCCATTGACAGTGCTTGGACAGATTATGTCTTTTGAAGCCTTTCCTTTCTTTTCTTCGTTTCACATTACACTGTCCTTGCAGCCTTAGTATTTCATGTAAGCTTGCTAACCCAACTCTCTAGCTTAGTGCCTTGCCCCCCAAAGTGTTCAGGAAATGTTTAGTCAATTGATACTACCCTGTAGCTAGCTACAACATTCTTAACTATTTTTGCTTTGGAAATAATACATATGCTACTTTTAAGGTACTTTGGGTATATTTTATTGCTTCATTCTAAGATTCTGTGTGAGTGTGTGTATGTGTTTTCTCACATTTGGGCGTTCAATGGGAAGGCATGATACCCACCTCCTATATTTTGATTCTTTAGAAAAATAAAAATTTTCTGAATATATTATTTTCCAAAAGTTTTAGTTATGCTTATCGATCTTTTCTGCTTGCCAAATAAAGATTTAGATTGTGAAGATTCTTTCTAGAGACAAATCTTCAAAATGAAATGAAACTCAGAGCATCCCTAATTCTTCACAGTTTAGTGAATCTCTTTGTGATGATATGAGTATATGTGTGTTGGGGGGAGCTGATTTTCAGATACTTGGAGATCGTATTTCAAACACTTAGACACTTACCAGAAATCTGAAACTTCTTGTTGGTTCTAGTCTAATCTTCACTAAATGGATTGATTTTTTTCTTCTGAAACTGTTGTTCCACTATTGAAATTAACACATATATAAGATATCTTGTGTGTAAGAAGAAAAGATATCTTTAATATTTTGCCACAATCCCCAAAGGCATTAGGCTGCAGTGTTGACTAATGGGTTGAAAAAGATATTAACTTCAGAAGAACCAAAGAGAATTAATCTCTTATAATACTTTTAAAACCACCAACTTCTGTTTTTTATTTTATATTTCTATACCTCAGGGGAAAAAAAAACCCAAACGATTTCCCCTCTACTCCCTCCCCCTTTTCTAAAAATAATTCACTTTTGGTTTGTTACCCTATAACACATGCCAAAATTCAGCCCAGAGTGAATTTTTGTAGCCAACTTAGAACCCCAAAATAGAAACTGCTGACAGTTCCTTAAATACAGTAACACTGGCAGGTGCCTTGGTAATAAATTCACAAGCTTAGAATCTACAAAACAATAAAGTTATGCAAATTGAAGCATGTAGGAAGAATAATCTGAAACAAATGTAGAGCAGTAAGTTTAGCATTATGGCATCTTGGTTTTACTAATAAAAGCAAATACCCCTGAGGAGAATCAGGAAAATTTAAGATCAAGGAAGTTTACACAAACATACAGTAATATATGAGTGAAGTTTGACCAATTAATAACTGAGTTCTCTTTTGCCACAACCATAAACAGAGATGAGGAACTGATCATAGGCTTTGCAGTTCAGGAATAACTATCAAAAGATAAATGGGAAATAAAGAGACCTAACTTGATTAAAGTTATCAGAGTTGCTTTCTTTTCATTGTTCCTTCAGTACCATTCCCATCAGTCATATTCAGATTAGTTGCTTAATTTTAGTCAAACAATCAAGCATGTAATACATTTATGAATTCCATTTATTTTAAATATATTCACTTAATTATCTTTTACTTTTGTTATTAATCTCTGATATGGCATAATGGAAAATTGTGGGGTTTTTTAATAAAAAGAAAAAAATGGTATGTTCAGTTAACTTATTTTTAGGAAAACGTATTTTTAATTAAAACTTAAAATAGCTCTAATAATCTCAGGCAAGAATAGAGCTGAAGAATATAGCATTATCTTTTATTAGGTGTATGGTAAAATGTAACTTTTTGGTCTTGTACTACTGCTAACAGAATGTAACAGAAATTTTTTTCTTCTTTTTGTTTTTATCAACTTTATGTAACTCCCAAAGCAGTGCAAAATTCCCATTATGTGTACAAGAGAAATGTATTAGAATAAAGATTATTTTAAGTATAATAAATTAATCATGCTATTTGGGATGAAGAAGTAGTGAACTATTACAAGTTTGTTAGTGACAGGGACCATAACTGCCCTTTTTAATGCTATATTCCATTACCTAACATTATTCTCTGGCCCTTAATAGATTCTCAAGAGATATTACCTAAAATAAAAAACAATATCATTTGCAAACTCAGGTTCTCAAAAACTGAGTTCAATGGCACAGTGTTTTTTACTTATGCAAAGCCTCTCAGGAAACGGGGGGTGGGTGGGTAGGAGAAGCATTAAGTGAGATGCTCAGATCACAAAGCCAGGGCTGTACCATAGATACTAGGTTTGTGTCCAGCTCAGTACATCTTCCACAGCAGTATATACTAGTCATTTAAATGTGTAAGTTTGTTTAAAACAGTGCCATCTATTTATCTATTTTCTTTGGAGTTTTAATTAAAATTCTTTGTAGAAGAAGAATGAGTAATTCATACAGATACTTAATAATTTCCTTGATTGTTTTCTCACTTAAACATTTTTAAACTAACAGGCAAGATACTTTGGTGGAAACAAAGTTGACCAGTAAATACTGTAAAGTGGCTTGTGTAGCCTGGGTTCTCCTGAGAGGTTTCCTCATTCCATCTCAAAGACCACTTGTTATTTTTCCAAGCATTTGTGAAGGTGAATTGAGGCTGTGCTTAAATGTGTGTGTATTTGTGTGTTCGTGAGATAGAGAGAGAGAGACAGAGAGAGATTGAGATTTTTCTTAAAAAAAAAAAAAAAAAAAAGAGTAGAAAACCCTTCCTCCTTTCCTGCTCACTTAGACATGACTGTTGGTCTCTTTCTGGCATATAGTTTTTCTAATAAAATTAATTAAAAATACTTAAAATTAGTGAATATATTCCATAATTGGGCCAATAAAAGGAGGGGCACATTGGAAGGGGACTATGGCACCAGGATCCATAAAAAAATTGTTCCACACCTAGGTACCCTGTGCTAGGTGTGGTACAGCAGGTAAGCCATTGAGCTGCTGTGGGTTTCAATTAATGGATCTGTAAAATATTTTTCAAGAATTCAAAATGGCAGTTATTTAAATGGTTGAAAAACACCACATTTCATTTTGACCTATCTTTTTGTGTTGAAGCTAAAGGAACTTATCCCTTTTTCATATTCAGTAGACTGTGAGCTAATAGCTTTGTTAGGGGCAGAGAAATCAACATACATCTTATAACACTGGGAAAGTAGAAACCTGGCTTAATTTCAGAAGTGAAGGACTCTGAAAAAAACCCATCCTATTTTGAGGAAACAAACTTATATAAAGATCCCATCTCAAGGTATTTAGTGAAGTGTGAGAAGCCTAAATTTATATTATGCCAAAATTTATGTTTCTGTCATGCCAATATAGTCACTGATATTGTTAGGTATTAATACATGCCAAGAGATACTATGTATACCACATTCTCTGATCCAAATGCAATAAAACCAGAAATTATTAGCAAAAAACTGTAACACAAAATAAACAAATACTTGGAGGAAACAAGCCATTAAAACTACTGAATTGGAGACAATATTTTAAGAAAGAGCTCAAATAGAGATAGAGAATGAAATGGTGGTTACTACAGGAGGTGGCAGGGTAGGGGAGAGGAAATGTGGGGAGATCTATGGCAAAGGGTACAAAATAGTATATATGTAGGATGAACAAGTTTAGAGAGCTAATGTACAACATGAGGAATAAAGTTAATAAAATTGTATTGTATTAGGGATTTTTGTTAAATAAATAGATTGTAGCTGCTCTTGTCACAAAAAAATTAACTGTGAGATAATTGATATGTTACTGTTTCACTATAGTAACCATTTTACTATCTATATGTATCCCATAGCATCATGATGTGAACCTTGAATATATACAATAAAATACGTACTTTTTAAAAAACTTGCAATCATAGTTTATATAGAAAATAACATCATTCAGGAAAAAAAATAAAACAAAATACTATATGAGATGCAGCCAAAGCTGTATGCATGGCAAATAAATATTAAATTATTTTACTATGAAAATATTTTTAAAAACCCAGAAAATAATCTAGGAATTTTAAAAAATTTATATAAAACTTAAACATAGCATAACAATTGTAAGGGGAATGAGATCTGATATATAATAAAATTTCAAGTAGTAAAAAGTAGACTTTATGTATGTTCTTAAAAATAATAACAATGGAATATCTGGAAATATGACTAAGAAAAAATGTAAATTACAATTATTTTTAAAAATGAGTATATAAGTTGAAATGAATTACAAATTATAAGAATAAGAATTATAGCTGATACACTGAAACTTGATGGCAGGAAAAGTGTCAATGACTGACTACTTATAACTTCAGGGCAGAAAACTGTAATATTTGAAATAGAAGAAATTAGAAAATTTTCATTTAAGAATTACTCCTCAAAATGTTTTACTAGTAAGCTTGTCAAATTTTCAAGAGATAAATTTTTATTTTCATGAATAGAAATTGATAGAAAATATTCCCTTAATGTTTTTGAAGGTCACATAATCCTGATTCTAAAATCTGACTGAAAATATATTACAAAAAATATATCTATAGACCAATCCCTTTTATGAATATATAGGTAAAAAGTATAAGTACAAAATAGTAAATTAAAGTTAGAAATGTCTTAAAAGAATAATTCACCTAAACTAGGGATTGCTTAGAGCCAGGAATTCATTAATAATCACAGAAATAAAAAAAAAAAAGGAAAAATCTCACTATAGGTGGATAAAAAGTATAAAAAATGCCATCACCTATTCCTGGGGATAAATATTAATGAAGTAGAAATAATATAGCCCTTATTATGTAAGGAAATATATCTAATCACTATCATAATTTAGTATCAAATGCCAGAGGCATTCTTGCTACAATCAGATTATGTCTTATATTTGATGTCATATTAAAGATGATTGGTGATGGTTGCTTTTTCAAAATAGAAAATATTTTCTCAGTGTATTAATAAAAACATATATTTATTTCCATTCTTTCCAGAAACTCCATTAAAGTAGCAAGAAAGATTTAAAGTGTAAACCCACAGGAGAAAGATAATAAGAGAGGAGATCATTGTAAAGGAGGAATGTCAGCAAATATTTGGAAAATGTGAGAAGGTAGAACAGTTAGCACCATGGAGGAAACTCAGTGTGTACAGGGATAGTGAGATTGAGAAGCAAGCTCTTTTGCTCCCTGAAACTCTAAAAGGTCCTGAGATTACAGGTGGAGATGAGGTTATGGGCCAAATATAATGGTTGGTTGAAAGATCTGTCTAAATAACAGATCACTAGATCACTCCTCTCCTTGCCTCACCACCCTACACACTTAGGAGGCAACCTTTCTTCTTGTCCAGCAGTGTTGGAGAAGTTGATTATTGGAAGAAATTAATCCATAGATTTTGAGAATTTCAGACACCAGCAATATGGGAAGCTGGAAGTGAGGAATGGGATTGATAAATAAGGTATTAGGTGAAAGTCTACATATTGAAAGTGAGAATTGTCAGCTTACTTCCCACCTTCCAGCCATCTTTCAGAAGAACTTCCAACCCTAAGGAGATAAATGAAACCTTGAAATCAGGAAGAAGAAAAGAGGCACTTGGAAGAAATACATTTACTACAGGGAACAGAAGGAAAATTAAAACAATTTAAGATAGCTTCAGAGAAAGAAATAAAAAAATATATAAATTAAGCAAGAAGATACTGTTTTTGGCCTACTATAATCCTTTTTCTCTGCCTTGGACTCAATTCTTCTTCTCTCATTCTTTCTTTCTTTGACTCTGTTGCTCTCTCCTTTTCTTAATCCTACACGGTCTTTATGCCACCAGCAATCTAGGTTCGAATCTTGTGGCTTTTTCAGCAGGTAGGGCTATGACTGAGAGATCCCATCTTCCGGTTCTTCTGGATTGCTCATTGTCATGTTCTGAGATTAGACCAGGCCCATGGCAGTCTTGATAAAGATGGATTTGCTGCTCACCCTAGTCCAATGCTGGGAAGGTAATAGGCCACTTTCTCATTGTCTTAGCCTCCAAGAGTCTACTGGAGCCTGGAACAGGAAAAGAGTGAGAATGAGACATCTTTAATATTAGACATGTCTAAAATGTCTAAAAAAATTAGTGGGGAAAGCAGACTCATTCTCAGAGTAATGAGTGATAATAAATGCTGAACTAGTGTTTATCTTTCTAAGAATGCTTAGAATGTCTTTCTCATAGAGGAAGTAAAGAAGAAAAGGGCAGGATGATGAGCCATACCATACATAGGACAGTTGCAGACCATCTCTTTCCCCAGCTATCAGCAGAAGTGATGAATGGGGAAGGTATCATGGCAGCTGCAGTGGTAGGGGAGGGAATTTTATGTTTTGGGGACTAATCCATATATAAGGAGCAAGCATAAGATAAGAAAAGAATGGAAAAACGAACACCACATATACTCACCATTAAATTGATACTAATTGATCAACACTAATGTGCACACATGGGAATTAACATTCATAGGGTGTTGAGCAGGTGGGAGCGGAGAGGAGGGAATGGATAAATCCACACCCATTAGGTGTGGATGCCTGGGGGATGTGCACACTTGTCAGGCGGTGCAAACATAATTTGTGTGACCAAATTGTTTGTACTCTCATAATTCTCTGAAATAAAAAAAATAAGAAATTTTAAAAAAGATATGAACTAGTATATTTCAAGAAGTGTTTTAGCCACACATTTTGTCGTTTGAATTTTTTTTCATTTATTTTATTGTTCATGATGTAACACTAATGATATTAATTATATAGTTATAAAATATTTCATTTAAAACAACAATTTTATGTTTTTTTCTTAAGAAAATTAAGAATGCACCTTCTCTCTTCATAATGAATAGAGATCAAATTTCACTCAAGTCCTTGCTAGATACAGGTCCTTGGACAAGTATTTTAACCTCTTTTGCTTCAGTTTTCCCGTCTGTAAAATGGAAATAATAATGGCGCATAATACATCTTATATCAGGTCCAATAGTTATTATTGTTATTGGTAGTATTATTATTATATTATTATAAGCATTTTGGCTTAGCCTCATTTTAACTCCTCCATGAGATTTTTGCTTAGATCTGGTTATCCATGTGTTAGAGCCTAACCTCTCTTTTTACTGCTCATGTTTTCACATTAAAACACTGACCCAAATGCAGTCTACATTACATAGATACAGAGAAGGAAACAAGACACTGTGCAATGAATTCTGTAAAGAGAACACTGTTAGTATGTTGTCCTCTTGGTTGTAAATAACAATATCTTCATTTTAACATAGGTACTTTTCACAATAGATGTAGGTAAAATTGTCTCTATATTTTAAAGAATAAATGGATAGAAATGTGGCTGCAATCCTAGCCATTTGAGTGAGATTTAATTATTATTGCTAGTTTAATCTCATGTTAAATATTTCTAAAAAGTCACTCTTCAAGTTAAGGATATTTATTATGAAATTTCATTATGTTAATCTCATGTGTTGTAAGATGACAAACTATTGCCACTATTTATTCCTCATCTGTTTCCTTTTGAGGAAGCCAAGTGAACATTAAGTTCTTGTGGATGTATTTCTTTAAAAAGTAGTGGTGTCGTGTCACGTACTGTCATTATTTAAAAAGTGTGACATTCTGACAGTGTGTCAGAAAAAAATGGTGTCTGTGTGAAATTTACATGCCTAGGTTTGCAACTGAAACTAATATTGTCATGGAATGTTTTATAATTACAATTTAAAGGACTGCATAATTAAAGTAAAATGAGCTCTGCATGTGCCTAGAAATATAATTTCTTAATGCTTTTGTTAGTTTTTGTCCAATGGCATTATTTTGTAATCTATTTAATTTATTTCAGGAACAGTGACAGAGTAAGATTATTTTCCAAAGATTTGCTGTTATTTGGAGGAATCCATGAACAAGTTATATGAATTATTTTCACATTAATTTGGTGACCTTTAAAAGAGGAACAGCAAAATTAACCAACTTTCAAATGCCTGCCCCCCACCGTCTTGTACTTCTGTATTTTATTTATAGCAGAGGAAAACCTTTCTTCATTTCTTCCTGTCAGCTGTGCTGAGGCAGTTCTACTTAAATTGGGTAAAAGAATCTACAAAATACACTTTAGCACTTTGAGTTAGTTTCTGTTAAATAATCTGAGTAAGATGATTATCTTTCTAGCTAAGTTGACTACATGGTTCCATGATAAAGGTCTAACATTCCTATATAACACTTTTAAAACATCCTTCAATAAGGGGTATTTATTTTTACGTAGTAACTTTGTACAAGTGTAATGAATATTTTTTTTATGTTTGAATTCTAGTTTTATAATAATGTAAGTTCTTAGTTCCCTGATCTAACCTTTCTTAAAAGGGGACTTAGGCCAATCTGATCATCTTGAAACAGTGTAAGACTTATGGAGTGTGTATGTTCTATAATCACCTTCATGACCATTAGGCAGAAATCTTAGTAGCCGTATTAGAAAGGTTTCATTATTGTATTTGAAGGGACCTGTTTAGGAAACAACTTAGCATGTGCCACTACATTCAAGAAAGATGATGCATACTTATGAAACCATTTCCCTTTCTGAAAGTTGAAGGAGATAGGAAAATGCCATCTATTAATATTTTTGTGTAGAAATTAAATAGGTGTGAACAATGGATAAACCACTTAACTTCTCTGGACCTCAGTTTTCTCGTCTATTAAATAGAGATATTTCTATCCTCCCTGGTGAGGTCACGGAGTTTTTAAAATGAGATAATGAGATAATCAATGTGAAAAGGCTTTGAAAAGTATACAGCATTATGGAAGTATAAGGGCATTAATATTTTTCACTATTACCATCTGGAAGTACAACAGACTTAAGCACCTTTATTTTGGTAAACATGAGCAAAATAGAAAATTATTGTGTTTAAGATAATTCATATCTAAGAAGTAGAACTAGAATATGCATAGGCCTACAATGACACAAGGTATGTTATATATAATCAATTGAATATGTAGTAACAATTTACCCATGTTGGCAAAGTATATGGTAGAGTATCATTGCTAGTCAAAGAAATATCTGAACATATCTGAATATATCCAAGTTTTCAAATGTATAGGCATAAAGTTGTTGGTGATATTCTTTTGTTATCCTTTGAATATCTGTAGAATCTGTAGTGATGTCAGGACTTCCATTCCTAATATTGATAGTGTCTTGTTTTTTTCCGTGATAAGTCTGGCAGAAGTTTGTTAGTATTATGGATCTTCTCAAATAATCACCTTTTGGTTTCACTGATTCTATTTTTGTTTGTTTTTTTTCTATTTTATTGATTTCCACTCTGATTTTCATTATTGCCTTTCCTTGCAATTTGCTTTGGTCTTCTTTTTTCAGTTTCTTAATGTGGAAGCTGAAATAACTGACTTAACACCTTTCTTCTTTTCTAATATAGGCATTTAGTGCTATAAAACTTCCCCTAAGTACTGTTTTAGCTTCAACCCACAGATTTTGATATGTTGTTTTCATTTTCATTCATTTTTTTAATTTCAACATATTGTGGGGGTACAAATGCTTAGGTTATGTATATTGCCCTTGCCCCACCTGAGTCAGAGCTTCAAGTGTGTCCATCCCCCAGATGGTGCCCACCGCACCCATTACATGTGTATATGCCCACCCCCTCCTGCCCCCTCCCATCTGTCCGGCACTCGATGAGTGTTATCACTATATGTGCATTTAAGTGTTGATCAGTTAATACCAATTTGATGGTGAGTACTTGTGGTGCTTCTTTTTCCATTCTTGGGATACTTTATTCATTTTAAAATATTTTTAAAAAATTTGGAATAGAAAGATAACTAGAAATAATGATAGATATGTTAATGTTCTTGACTGTAGTAATCACTTCACTACGTGTATGTATATCAAAACTTCATGGTATACACCTTAAATTTATACAATTAAAAATAAAATACTTTCTAATTTTCTTTTTGATTTATTTTTTGATTCATAGACTATTTAGAAGTGTTTTATTTATTTTCCAAGTATTTGAAGATTTTCCCATATATCTTTCTGTAAGTGATTTCTAATTTATTCTTTGTAGGTAAAGATATAACTTGTGTGACTTGAATCCTTTTAAATTTATTGAGACTTATTTTATAGCACAGAATGTGGTCTATAAAATCACATTTGTAGGTAAACATTCCATGTGCATTATGCTGTTGAGTTTTCTGTAAATTTTTTTTTACTTCAGGATATTATGGGGGTACAAACATTTTGGTTACATGTTATGACTTTGCCACACCCAAACCATGATTTGAGGCATGCCTTTTCCCCCTTACAACACTCATTGCGTCCATTAGTTGTGAGTTTACCTGCCCCCAACCCCCCAACCCCTAGTGAATATTACTACCGTGTGAGCACCATAGTGTTGATCAGTTAGGGCCAATTTGATGGCGAGTACATGTGGTACCTATTCTTCCATTTTTGTGATACCTCACTTCGGAAGATGGGCTCAAGCTCTATTCAGAAAAATATAAGAGGTGCTAGATCACCGTTGTTTCTTATAATTAATATTCCATTGTATACATATACCAAATTTTATTAATCCACTCATAGATTGACAGGCACTTGGGTTGTTTCCACATGCTTGCAATAGTGAATTGTGCTGCCATAAACACTCAGGTGCAGATGTCTTTATTATAGAATGTCTTTTGTTCCTTTGGGTAGATGCCTAATAGTGCTATTGCTGGATCAAATGATATTTCTATTTTTAGCTTTTTGAGTTATCTCCACATTCTTTTTCACATAGGTTACACTAATTTGCAGTCCCACCAGCAGTGTAGGAATGTTCGTGTCTCTCCACATCCTTGCCAGCATTTGTTTTGGGATTTTTTTGATAAAGGCCAATCTCACTGGGGTTAGGTGATTATCTCTTTGTGGTTTTGATTTGCATTTCTCTAATGATTAGAGATGTTGAGCATTTTTTGTATGTTTTCTGGTCATTATTCTGTCTTCTTTTGAAAAGTTTCTGTTCATGTCCTTTTCCCATTTATTGATGGGGTTGTTTGATTTTTTTCTTGTTGATTTTTTTGAGTTCTAGATAGATTCTTGTTATCAGCTCTTTATTGGATGTGTAGAGAGCAAATATTTTCTCCCATTCTGTAGGCTGTCTATTCGCTCTAATGAACAGGACTGAGAATCCAGAGATGAGACCATCCACATGTGGTAATCTAACCTTTGACAAAGCAGACAAAAATATACACTGGGGAAAAGAATCTCGTTTCAATAAATGGTGCTGGGAAAACTGGATAACTTCATGCAGAAGATTGAAAATGGATCCCCACCTCTCACCTCTTAGAAAAATTGATTCACGATGGATAACAGACTTAAACCTAAGGCATGAAATCTTAAGAATCCTAGAAGAAAATGTAGGGAAGACCCTTTCAGACATCGACCTAGGCAAAGAATCTATGAAGAAGACCCCCAAAGCAATCACAACAGCAACAAAAATAAATAAATGGGACATGATCAAATTATAAATATTAATGAAGTCAAGTTTGTTGATGGTACAGTTCAATTATTTTATATCCTTACTGAGTTTCTCTTTACTTTTTCTATCAATTATTGAGAAAAGATTATTGAAATCTCTGAATTATAATTGTGAATATGTTTGTTTTACTTAGCCAATCTATTAATGTTGCTTCATGGGTTTGGAAGCTCTTTTATTACATATATCAACATTTAGAATTGTTATATCCTCTTGATAAATTGACTCCTTTATCATTATGAAATGATAGTCTTTATCTTTGGTAATATTCTTTGCTTTGCAATCTATTTGGTCTTAAACTTTCTTTTGATTAGTGTTAGCGTGGTATATCTTTTCCGGTCCTTTCATTTTTAACCTATTTGTGTCATTATGTTTATAATGAGTATCTTGAAGGCAGTGTATAGTTGAGTCTTGCTTTTTTATCTAGTCTGGCAATCTCTGCCTTTTAATTGGAATGTTTAAACATTTACATTTGGTATGGTTATTGATATGGGTACATTTAAATCTATTATTTTACTATATATTTCCTATCTGTTCATTATTCCTTTTTTATTTTTTGTACCTCTTTTGGGATTGATTATTTTTTAAATGAGTCCATTTTATCTCCTTTTGTTGGCTTATTATCTACAATTCTTTGTTATTTTGGTTACTTTTGGGTTTATAATATACAGCTTTAATTTATGATAGTCTATCTTTAGGTGATATTATAGCACTTCCTATATAGTATGGGAACTTTACCAAACCTATACTTCCATTTCCCCTTTCTAGTGTTGTGCGGTTATTGTCATCAATTTTACTTTTACATTAGTTATAAACCCCACACTGCATTTGTATAAGTTTTGTTTAAACATTCAATTATCTTTAAAGAGAGTTAATTCATAAGAAAAACTTACATTTTCCCTTATGGTTACCCTCTCTGGCACTTTTTTTTTTATTTTTTTATTTTTTTGAGACAGAGTCTCTCTCTTTCACCCCAGCTGGAGTGCAGCGAGTCATCACAGCTCACTGCAATCTCAAACTCCTGGGCTCAAGCAATCCTCCTGCCTCAATCTCCTGAGTGGCTAGGACTACAGGTGTGGGCCACTGACCCTGGCTAATTTTTCTATTTTTGGTAGAGATGAGGGTCTCATTCTGGCTCAGGCTGGTCTCAAACTCCTGAGCTCAAGCTATCCTCCCACCTCAGCCTAGAGTGCTAGGATTACGGTCATGAGCCACTACACCTGGCCTCGTACTTTTTATTCTTTGTAGAAATCCATTTTTCCATCTGATGTCATCTTCCTTCTGCCTGAAGGACTATCTTTAACATTTCTTGAAGTACAAGTCTGCTGGTGATGAATATTTTTAGCTTTTGTATGTTTGAAGAGGTCTATTGCATTTTTTGAAAGATATTTTTGCTGGGTGTAGAATTCCAAGTTGACTTTTTTTTTTTTTCCTTTGTTGCTCTACTGTCTTCTTGGCTATAATGTTTCTGACATGAGACATGCTGCCATCCGTATCTTTGTCTCTCAGTACTTAAAGTGTATGTTTTTCCTCCTGGGGCTGCTTTTAAGATTCCTGTACCTCATGACTTTGTTGGAGAAATTTGAATATAATGTACTTAGAGTAGTTTTATTCACGTTTCTTGTGCTTGGTGTTTTCTGAGCTTGTTGGATCTGTAGGTTTTTATTTTCCATCAACATTTGAACAGTTTGTGGCCATTATTTCTTCAGGTATCATCCACTCTTTGGGGCTTCAAATACATGAATTTTAGACTACTTGAAATGGTCCCATATAGTGATAATTCTCTATTCTTTATTTTAAATTTTAAATTGTCTTTTCTCTGAGTGTTTCATATTGGCAGTTTCTGTTTCTGTATCTTCAAATTGACTAATTTTTTTTCTGCAACATTTAATTGGTTGTTAGTCTTATCCAAAGTATTTTTCATCTGACATGTTCTAGTTTACATTTCTAGAACTGTCATTGGTCCTTTCTAATATCTTTAATGTTGTTACTTAATTTTTTGAGTGTAGAGGATACAGTTACATAACTGTTTTAATGTGGGTTTTTTTTTTTCAGTTAATTCTAGCATCTCTATCAGTTTTGGGCCTATTTTGATTTATTTTTTTTCCTTATTTAATGTTATATTTTCCTGTTTCTTTGCCTAGCAGGTGATTTTTTTTTATTATATGCCAAATAATGCAAATTTTACATTCTTGGGTACTGAATGTGTTTTTGTACTCTTATTCTTCAGCTTTATTCAGGGACACAGTTATTTGAAAACAGTTTTATCCTTTTGGTTGCCATTAGGCACGACTAGAGTAGTGCTGTCTAGGACTTATTTCTCCCTACTGAGGGAAGCCTCTTCAGGTCACTGTACCCAATGTCCCATGATTCATGAGGTTTTCATCATGGTGGAAACAGGCAATATTTCTAGCCCTTTGTGACTATCAGGCACTATTACTTCTAATATTTTATAGTTATTCTTTCCCTCGCCTCAGTTAGTTTCCTTATATGAATGTACTGATGAGTACTCTGCTGATTATTCAGGGCAAAGATTCCTGTATAGGAATGGAATTCTCTCTGTTGCTTGGTTCGGCTCTCTTCTCTCTGGTACTCTCTCCTGTGAACACTTTGGTGTCCTCAGACTTTCAACTCTGTTTCTTCCCCTCGTGAGTTTTATGAGTTCTTCCTAGGTTTCTGCTTACTGTACCATCACCAGAAAATCTTTCAAGGCATTAAGCTGGAACAATTTTTGGTTTCACCTTGTATATTGTATATCATAGGGATTACTATCCTTTGTTGCTTGATGTCCCGTGTCTTAAAACCTTTGCTTCAAATATTTTGTGCATTTTTTGATTGTTGTAGGTGGAGGAGTAAATCTGGTCCATTATGCCATCTTGATGTGACTCAGTAATTCATATTCGTAAGAATAATGTTTTAAATGCTTATGTTTCTCTTTTTTTACTAAGAAGGCTAATTATTTGACCTCTATGGCTCCATTGCCTCATCTATAAAATTAGAATTACAGTTGTGTCTACTTTCAGGGCTGTTGAGAGATTTAACTGAGATAACAATGCAAAGCATTGAATAAACATGTAGCAAGCACCCAATAAATTACATACTTTATTATCATTATTTTTATGTTACAAATCACATGAAACAGTCTCTCATTTTTTAAATATATGCCTACTTATATTAAATTCAATTTCTATTCCTTTTAAACAAGCTACATATTTATGTTATATGCAAGCAAAGGGTTAAGTAGATCTACCAAATGAGAGAGAAGAATCATATATCTTGAAAGACAGGTGGTAACTGTTAATATAGTTAGTTAGATAAAGTTTCTTAGGAAAAATTTTGTTAAGGACACTTAACATGGTACTCAAAATGTTCTTTTGAGAATAAAATTCCCTATCTAAACAAAAAATTCCTAGTAAAAAAATCACCAAGTCATTTACTTGTGATTTGGATCCTCTGTGTATTTTACTTGCATAAAATCTCCTGTGAGGGAAGATTCACATACAATCCCATCTTTCTCAATAAAAGATAGGCTGTTAAACAAAACAAACTCAGAAGCATGGGATTTTAACATCTCTATGATATTTTGCTTGTCAGTTTTTTAAGGTGTAGGTCACTAAAGTTACCCATTGGAAAACATTTCAGCATTCTCTAAGGTGAAATATAGAAGCTACTTCATAATAAACACTTTATGTCTTACGAACTTTTGGCAGGAGAGGTAATTAGTAACTTGCTATTTAAAACCTATAAGGGAATTTATGGTATATAAATTCTTAATACACAGTTATAGTATATGAGACATGATTTAATGGAAACAATATGAGGCTCATTTCAAATCATCGTAGCATTCAGATTATCTACAGAAAAATGTTGCCCGTGTGTAGGGTGTGTGCAGCTCTGCTGTGTATCTTTACTGAATATTAACAATGAGGAGAAGGAGCTATTCCTTATCTCAGAGTTAAAGCTAAAACCCAAATTCATATTTTCAGTTTTTAAAATACTCTGGTTAAAATATGTTTTTAAAAAACAGACATAAAACATAGAAATAAATTTTTACCTTGCTCCTAACTAGAAGGCTCTTTTGCCTTCTTTTCTTTACTTGTAATAACAACCATTTTAGCATAGATTTTATTTATATTAGTCTGCATTTTCTCAAGAAAAATTATTTCCATAGTAAATTCACTCTTTAATATATGTATTTATTTCCACCAAAATCATAATATTCTTTTATCAAAAGTAAAAATAAATTGTATTTGTTATAGGGTACCCACTGAACTAATAGCCTAGTATAGTCTAGAAATAGTTTGGGGGAACCTTTACTTTTTCATTTACCGAACTGTATTGGGTCATGACCACATTACATATCTGCCTTCTCTAGAGTTTTTTCTGTAGGGAACAATTCAATAGGAATATCCTTTTTTAGGATCTTAATGAGTGATTGCTTTGGAGGAGTTGCATATTTGACAGAAAATATTTAGTTTCCTAGCAGAGTTCTCTCATTATAAATAATGTGCAAAAGTAGGATATTTCAGATTATAAGTGAAAACTGGAAATGCCTTTTTAAGAAAATATTTTCCTTTTATAAATGCCATGGTTAGTGTCTTGAACCCAATAGGTATAAATGTCTAATAGGATATAACTAAGGTATCACTTATTGATTACTTACTATGTGGTAGGAACTAGATTAAGTACTTTATAGATATTATCTTATTGACTTCTTCCAACAAGCCTATGAGGTATTATTATCCTCATTTGACAGATAAGGAAACTGAGCTTGAGTGGTTAAGGATATTGGTGAGGTAACAAAGAAAGAATTCTAATGACATTTGATTTCAAAGACAGATAATGATAGTGACTATTTCAGAGTATTTTTGTTTGCATACGGCCTCCAGAAATAGTTCTGGTAGTATTAGTATTAAAATAGCAAATCAAATTAAACTACCATTCTATTGGTCTTAAAAGCATTTTTCTTTGTGTTCCAAATTATCATTGTAAAATTTTCAAAGAAGATAGAATCCACATATTTTAAGCCTTTGTTTTGGTTAAAAAAAATAGGAGTTAAAAATTTGCAATTTGTTCAAAGTGCAAATATGCTGTGGCATTTTGGCATTATTCCAAGGGCACAGATTTAACTTGGAATTTTGGTGGCTGTTACTGGAAATGTACTGTTTATCAAATTCAGTGTTAACTGCACAGTTGAAGATTTTCTAGCAAAACTTTCTCTTTTTAACACTTGAAAAATTCTTTCACCAACTTCTAAGGGTTGATAAGTAAAATCCATAAAAAGATGTGGTCTCTGATGAACAAATCTTCTATTAAAGGGTAATCAGTCAGGTCATTCCACAGGGAATTTGTATAATGAGGATTTGGGTGATCTTAGCCTTTCTGCTAAAAGCCCATGGCCTATATCTTAATGGAAACAAGAAAGGATAAAGTTTATAGCCCTTCACTGATTTAGTGAGTGAAATAACCAGCCAGCAAACACCTGTCAGATGGTAGTAGGTGCTTCTGAGAAATTTGGCAGGTAGTATTTTATTCAGATGCATTGGTACTTCCATGACCTACAAGGGATATTGTGTTTCCAAAGGCCGGAATTTCCTTTCTTCTAGATAATGCTGTGTCCCGATGTATAAAATGTCTTCAAATGAAACATTAGGAACATGGAATATATTTTAGCCTATTGTTGAAAGTGTTTCCTGGCTTATTTCCTCATTGCTTTCAGAAACTTCTCCCTCATTTGTGCTTTGTTTCTAAGTTGTTAACTCATATAGATCATATTGAACACCATTTTTCTCTTGTGCACTAGAAAAAATGTCTGATTAAGAGATCATTGACAATAGGAATCACAATTCTCCTAGCCAACCCCATAGCGGAATTCGAAAACTTAATTTAATAAACTGTTCTTCAATAAAAGTATATGGTTGTTTTCTAATAGGATAGTTTGTTCTCTTTATTAGTCAACAGAAGATGAAAAACATGACAATTTTTCAAGGACTGATGAAGGAAAGGCCCTTTTAGCTTGTTATACTCCCCAGAACATGTTTAGAAAGTGGTCAATTTATTTCTCACAAGATGAATGAAGTATAATTACAATTCACTTTATTTTCTTAGGTCAAGGCCTGAAAAAATCTGATTCTCACCCCTTTGATTGGGTGACTGATCCTCCTTTCTTTCTAGGTTGGTGCTGGCTTTACCTTTATTCAACATTTTTTTTTTTTTTTTAATTTTACCTATATTTTTGGGATTTTACTCCCCCTGCTGGTCTCTAGCAAGCATTAGGGTTGAGTCTTTTCCAAGAACTCTTCTGTCCATTTCTCTTCAAGAAGCTTCATGTATAGTATATTTATGTTCTAAACACAGTAGCGACATGAGACTAAAGGTAGATATTTTAAGTTTTCAGGAACTCATTTTTCTCAATTTTTTTCTAGAGTGACTAAAGTATACCAATGCTAATTTAGAAAATACAGAAACAACATTCTGAATTTTTGAATGCTAAATGTAATTGGTTTAATTACAAATCATTTGCTAAAGAAAAGTTATGTTCTGGCCCATAATGAACAAAGTTTCTTTTTCCCTCCTAAGATAGCAGTAATTGTGCTGCAAAAAAAAGGAAAGAAAATGTTTCCATTTAAAAAATGTCTTATGAATTACAAAACCTTTGAAATTGGTGGCTTGTTGTTGTAGATAAATTGAACTAGATTTCAAAGTACATTTAATTTGAAAATGCTTTTATACATGGATCACCCATTGTTATTACATCTTTATGACTATTTCTTTATGAGACAATTTGGATACTTTAAATCTCAAAAATTATCACATTCTATTTTAGTCTTTCTATTTTTAGTAGTTTTGGTTTTGTTGGATGCCGCTTCTATTACACAGCTTTCATTTTTTCCTCTTATTTCGGTTGAACTAAAAGATGAATGTGAATATTTCTTGAGAACCATTTGTTTTAGGTTGAACAGAAGAGTTGCAGTTTTCACATTGTTCTTTTTTTGTCATTAAAAGAAAAAAAATTGTCTGACCAGGAAATAATATTTTTAGTAAATATACTTCAGAATCTTCTTCCCATCTGAAAATCTTTAGGATGACTGTGCTTTTTGATAAGATAATGGTCAGTGATCCCATTTATTTATTTTTGTAGTTGCTGAATTTGCCTTTGGGGTCTTAGTCATAAATTCTTTGCCTAGGCTGATGTCTAGAAGAGTTTTTCCTATGTTTTCTTCTAGAATTCTTATGGTTTCATGCCTTAGATTTAAGTCTTCTATCCATCTTAAATAATTTTTTTGTGTATGGTAAGAGATAGGGGTTCTGTTTCATTCTTCTACATTCTTCTAATTCTTCAGTTTTTCCAGTACCATTTATTATAGAGCTTCCTTTCCCCAGTGTATGTTGTTGTCTGTTTTGTGGAAGATCAGTTGGCCATAGCTGTATGATTAAAAAGCTTCTGCACAGCAAAGGAAATAATCAACAGAGTGAATAAACAACCTATAGAATGGGAGAAAATATTCCCAAACTATACATCTGACAAAGGACTAATATCCAGAATCTATAAAGAACTCAAACAAATCAGCAAGAAAAGACAAACAACCCCATCAAAAAGTGGGCAAAAGGTATGGACAGAAGTGTTTCAAAAGAAAATAGAAAAATGGCCAACAAACATATGAAAAAATGCTCAACATCACTAATCAGGGAAATGCAAATTAAAACTACAATGAGGTAACACCTTACCCCTATCATAATGGCCATTATAAAAAGTCAAAAAGCAATAGATACCGACGTGGATGCAGAGAGAAAGGAATGCTTATACACTGTTGGTGGGACTGCAGATTAGTACAGCCTCTATGGAAAATGGTATGGAGATTCCTCAAAGAAATAAATGTAGACCTACCATTCAATCCAGCAATCCCACTGCTGGGTATCTACCCAAAGGAACAGACGTCATTTTATTAATAAGAAGCTTTAACTCAAATGTTTATTGTAGCACAATTCACAATTGCAAAAATGTATCATCAACCTAAGTTCCCATCAATTCTCGAGTGGATAAAGAAAATGTGGTATATTTATACCGTGGAGTACTACTCAGCCATGAAAAGGAAGAAATAATGCCTTTTGTGGCAACTTGCATGGAACTGGAGACCATTATCCTAACTGAAGTATCTTAGGAATGAAAAACCAAACATCACATGTTCTCACTAATAAGTGGGAGGTAAACAATGGGTACACATGGGCACAAAGAGATGTAAAGGTCACTGGAGACCAAGAAGGGGGGAGGAAGGGGGGTTGAGGGATAAGTACTTACCTGTTGGGTACAATGAACACTGTTCTGGTGGTGGGCACACCAAAAGCCCTGACTTAAGGATTATACAAAGTATCCATATAACAAAAACATTTTTACCTCTTTAATATTTTGAAATTAAAAGTGTGAGGAAGAAAGTAGAGGTATGTTGACATCTCAATAAACAAATTGTTTTATTCCACTAACAAAAAAAAAAAAGAGGAAAAAGACAATCCATCAGAAAAACTGGGCAAACTGTTTGACTAGGCATTTCACAAAAAGATGTCCAAATGGCCAGCAAGTATATGAAAAGGTGCTCCACACTGTTACTAATCAGGAAAATACAAATTAAAACCATAATGCGATACCACCAGATAATGGCTAAAATTAAAACCAGGGAAAATATCACATGTTGATGAGAATGTGGAGCAACTAGAACTCTCATACACTGTTGTGTGTGTAAACTGATAAACACTTTAAAAAATTCTTTGGTAGTATCTCTTAAAGATGAGCATATACATATACTCTATGACCCAACAATTCTGCTGTTAAGTATACACCTAATAGAAATGCCTACGTAAGTTCACCACACAAAAGAATGGTCAGAGCAACATTATTAGAAGTATCCAAAGTGAAAAAATCCAAGTGTGTATCAAAAATAGGAAGCATAAATAAAACGAGTTATATTTTTAATAATGGATACTGTACAAAAATAAACTACAGCTACATTCAGAAATATGGATGAAACTAACAAACAATGAAATAATAAGCCCAACAATAAAAGAGTCCATTCTGTATAATTCCACTTAAATAAAATTTTTAAAGAAACAAAACTAAAAAAAGTGGTCAATGACATTGAAAGACATTTTTTTCTTCTACATTTATAATGGACACTGGCAGGTTTTATGGGTGACTTTCATCAGTTAATAATCACTGAACTCTCAAAGCAAGAGAAGGTGGAAATTTCCCATTGTTTGCCTGGGTGGCAGAGGATAAAAGTGCAGTTAATTTTTCTTGGTCTGAGGAGAGTAGATAGCCAGTTTGCACTTTACTTTGTTTCCTGGGTCTAACATGTTCTCCCCAGTATTTCCTAATGCATGGGTGTAGCATTCATAGGAGGGTCTGGTGGCACAAAGATAATTTGATATCTATGGGTGAATTTCTTTACATTATACCATAGGATGGCAGTTTAAAAAATGTTTCTTGTTTGTTTTCTGCACCATGCTGAATTTATATTTTATACTGCTTTCTAGAACACAAAACTTTGTGAAAAATATAGTGATTCATCATATTAATGTAACATCATCCAATTCTCATTACCAAAACTGCAATGTACACACCACACAATTGCCAGAGTATACAGCCATGTGTATTTTTATAGCATATTGAAAACTTTCCAAAGGAAGGCTGTTTTCCCATTCTTAGCAGAAAGTAAAGGAAAATGAGCACTTCATCAGCAACACTCATAGTTGTGCTACCAGGAAATAAAACATGAAGTAAAATTTCTAGATTATTATGAGAATTTGATCATGACTCCTTGGAAATGCTTAGGAGGGGGTGTTTTTTATAATGAGTCCCTGTAGAAATTTCTAATACTAGAACATCCTTTCTTAGACATTTGCTTGGATTCATAACCAATAATGGAAAAACAAAGCTAACCAGCAGCAACTCCCATGTAAATTGTGTTTATTCCTGTTCAGTTAAAATAAGCTAAGAGATCTTAGACAAAGTTAATACACTGCAACATTTTTTAATCTGTATTTCAGAACCTTCTGTCTTTGCCAAGTGGCATGATAAGTATTGAGTTTTGAAATAAGTAAAGGGTTGAAAGGACCATACATTCTTGTTTTCTCTTTTTAAACGAGAGAAGAACTATGTGGCAATTATAGAGTTGAAAGAGGGATTATGCAGTAACTATCCACTGTTCTCAAAATTCCCTCATCATGAGAATCTCCGGGATTGCTGGTTAAAAATATCGATTTCTAGGCTGCTTCCCAAAAGATTCTGGGTCCTGCAGTTGGACACAAGAAAAGCAAAAGCATCCCAGATGATTCTTACAATTAGAAGAATTTGGAGAACATCTGATTTAATGAATTGTAGAGGCAATATCAGCAATTAAGAAGTGAGATTTGGAGTAAGGATTCATATATTCATTTAGGAAATAATTATTAATGTTTATTGAGCACTTACTATAGATCAGATTTGAGCATAATTACTAGATGTGTGATTTTCGGACGTGTATTTTACTGTCTTGGAATCTCAGTTTCTCATTTTAAAAATGGGTTTAATACCTTACTCATAGATTTTGGGGAAGATTCAATTAGATATGCCCTAAGAAATGCTTGATTTTTACTGAGCAATACCACTATTTTTAGTCATCTGTTTTACTATAGGGGCCATAATTTAATTATCTCTATTAGGTGTTTATATTGAATACCAAGATCTCATTATGAAATCACACATCTGTTGTTCTGAGCTGTGGTTCTTACTGCAGTCTTTTGGAGATTTATTGAGAGGTGAATAATCTTCCAGAATCCAAAGTCTATTCTAACACAAACTTTCTCCCTCTACCTTCTCTTTAGCCCGTTTAAAATTTGGGTTTTCTGCATTTGCTCACATTTTAAGCTTCTTGCAACACTATTAAAATGACGGCTACTATTTATTAAGCACTTACTGTAATCCAGGCACAGTTTTATTACCAGGTGCTGCTTGTATTATTTAATCTTCACCATAGTAGGATAATTTAGATATTATGACCATTTAAATGGAAGCTGAGAAATGCAGTAATTGAGATGGGGTCTTATAGTTTTGGTGTTGAAGAACAGAAATTATTTTAATGTAGATATGTCTGGTCTTCAAGTCCAAATTCTGGCCACTATGCCATATAAGCTATTTCTACACAGTCCAGTCATTTGCCCCAAGATTAGAACACGCATTTCTCACATTGGCTTTCCAATGACTTTCCTCTCGCTTAGAGTTCAGAGTAAAATTCAGAGTCCTTATCAAGGCCTACAGAACACTGCACCACCATGTGCCTTCTGTGTTCAAGGACCTTTGAACTTGCTGGTCCCTCTGCTTGGAACTGTCTTGCCCTAGGTAAGTCGGGCAGCTCTCCCCCATCTCGTTAGACTTGCCTTTCTGGATGACCTCATGTACAGGAGCATCCACACATGTACACAGATATTGCCCCTTCTCCTTGCTGGCTTACTTTTTCTCTGTAGCAGTGATCCACAGCTGAAATCTCAGATGGTTTTCTTAGTTTATTTTTTATTTCTCCCTAGTACAATGTTAGTTCTTGAGAACAGTAACTTTGTTTATATTCACTGCTGTATCCCCAGTGCCTAGCACATATCAGGGATTCAAAAAATATTTGAATATTGAACATTGAATGGGGGGATGTATCTGATAATCTTTATATGAGTAATTTTATAATTTTCACAACAATAGAGCTTCATATATGATGTTTTGATAGTTACCGTAATATCTAGTATTGAGTGGTACTTTTCATAACAAAGTTCCTGATCAAAACATGTGCTGCTGGGTTTTACTTTTTGTACCAATAGAAATATCACTATATAGAAAATAAAATATATCTTTCTATAATATTAATATATAGAATATTTAGAATGAAGGGTTTTTTTAAAAGATCCTTCACTCAAGTAACTAAGTGGCTACTCAGTATTAATAATCAGTATATCTCATTGCTCTTTCTTTTGGAAATTAGGACATTATAATGTATGTGTAGATTAGGCATTATCTTGGTATTAGGAAGTACTCTACTTGCTGATAAAATTCTTCCTATGTGCCAGCTCTAGTCATCATTCATTATTATTAGTAGTAGTATAAGTGCTAATTCAATAGGTTTCCAGGGTTTTTTCCCCTCTGTTATTATTATCTTTTACTCTGCAGTTTGCCTTTATGTCAAATTGGATTTATGGGTGTCCAGAATTATTATATATGTGTATAATTCAGTGATTTAAGAGTAATTAGCTACCTTGTCTTTTTTTTAAAAAAAATCAAGTAAATTCTAATAACATTGTTTCCTTAAATCTCAAGTAATGTTAATGCTGCGTTTTGAAAGCAATTTTTTTTGGAGGTAGTAATTTTGAGTAATTGGATTCCAGGAAAAAAATTAATTCAGGAGCTAATTGTGCACTGGATTTACTGGCATTTGTGCAAAGCAACATTTAGCAACTGTCAGTGGCAACATTCATCTGATTTCACTTTATCACTAGCTGGTCAATCATGTATCTTCATCCATGTTGGCATTTTAATTTCTTCTTTCAGATATCTTTCTCTATGTGTTTCCTTCCTTCTTACTCTCCCTTTCCTCCTCACTTTAAGCTACTTTAAAAAAATAATAATATTTTAGTGATATTTAAGATGCAAATCACTTTGGAAGTGAAAAGGTGGATACTTATACATGTGTTCTGTGATGAGAGTTTCTAAGCCTGTCCCACTGGGCATGGTTAGTACATTCTGTAGCTATAAGGGAAAAATCAACGTTTCCCAGAACTAAAGGTCAAGAGACATGGAACAACTCTTTTATTATTTGCTTTCAAAACAGAGGGGATATGATTTATGTCGGATATAAGCTTATGTCATAGCTGTGCAGGTGCTGCCATGAAGCTGTGACCCTCATCTAATCCCCATAACGACACTGGGCATTGACCACATTGCTTTGTAGTTAACTGAGCTGCTTTCCCAGGGGCCTTCTAGTTTCTGAACCCAGCCGCTGTAGCTGGCCAGCTTGTGCTTGGTGCAAGAACATTGTTTTCTAAGTGCAACCTGAAGTATATTTTATAATCTTTGCCTGAGTTAAATGACTGTAGGTTTGTGATGGTGCCTCTGTGATGGAATTTAAAGTCTCCTATTCACTCCCTTTTTTTTCCTTGATGAATTTAGTTGTCAGCTATAAAAAGCGTTTTTTTCTGCCCTTATTTATTTTTATTGCAATAAACATAATCACAATTATTGATTTCAAAAATAGTAAACAGTTGCTTGATATTTATAAGACGAAATGTGTATTTTTGATATTTTTATAATTAGAAGACAGTTAATATTTTTCCATGTTGTTTCAATATTACTTTGGTTTTTTTCCTCCTAAAGATTAATGACGTGGTAAATATTTGCAAGTTATCACACAAAAAAATTGTTTTATTATATAATTTCATTCTGCCTTCCAGGATTTTGATCTACCAAAGTTTTAATTCCTTTTAAGCTTTCTATGTGCTATGTATTATAAAAAAATACCTTAAAAGTATTAACTTTATTTTAAATCTTATTACGACTTTTTATAATGGGGAGAATCTATGTATTTAAATTACCACTTAAGTTTAAAGTCAAGAAGTTAAGATCCAGGACTCTGAAGTTAATCTGTTTGAATTTGAACTCAGCTGGATCACACTCCAGCTCTGTGATTTTGAGTTAACCTCTCTGTGTCTCATCTGTCAAAAAGGGGATGATAATAATAGTATCTATTTCATAGGTGTTATGGTAATTAAATGATTTAATATTTACAAAGCCCTACATAAATATTTGCTGTATAGATAAAGTTTAATTTTCCCAAATAAATACTTTTCTTTAATGCGTTTTGAATCATTCACAGAGGCACACAGGTTGTTGGTTGTTAGAATTTTACCAAGAAATTATTAGATTTGCCTTAACTCTTGAAAATTTTGAACTGATAGAGAAGAAATGAAAAGTGACAATCTACAAAATTGTTTCTTATTTGAAGCAGTGTGTGGGACTGAAAAGAACTAGATCACATAGTTATGGAGAACAAAAGTTCAAGAGGAAAACGTTCAAAATAAATTCATATCTCTCTCACAATAGCTGTGGGCACCCTTCTTCACGTTTCAGTTAAGTGATGACAACATAATTAGATAGTAAAATATTCGGTTTTTTAAGTGTTCCTTTGTATGCCCTTAATATCTCTGAGGATCCTCAGCTCTGTTAAGGTTTCCTTAGGCTATCTATTTAGTCTGAGTTCTCTGAAAAATGTACATGAATAAATAGGCCCTCCAACCAAACAAATTAATATTTAACATTTAGCAAAAGCTGCCGCATATATTACTTTTGAGCAGGACAAAAGGAAATGTGATTCGATAGAAGAGCCGAGACAATGTCATATTCTGCCTAGAGGAAAACAGTAGATTTTCACTGATTTTTAAGCATATATTTTTTTTAAATATTTGAGACAGAAGGACTAAAACTTAGTGAGAACTACTGCAGCACATTTCCTTAGTTCTCTTACCATTAATTGATTAAAAGTATTTGCCAGGGAGTCACCTCTGGAGGGCAGTGCAGTCTTATATTTGTTGCAGGAGCTTCAGGTACCTTTGCATTTTCCATAAGTTTATTTCAAAGATTCCTGGCCTTGTAAGATGTGAATCATTCCCTTTAAATACTCCAAGGGGACATAAAGGCGAAAGTAAAGTCATCTGTTATGCTGTTTAGCCTGCTAGATTCAGGGAAAACGACCTAAAACAGGACTTAGCATATGGAGTGGGTGTAAAAATAAGGAACCAACTGATTGCCTTTTTTTCCCTTGTTTTTTCCCTTTTGGTACTTGTGTACCTCAACTTTATGATTCTTGTTTTGGTCTCTGCCTTACTCTAAAACTGAAATCTGTATCTTCTAAGAATATCTGTTGACAGCCTCACTATATAGGATCTTGCAGAAGGTCAGCCCTGCAGCCAGCAAAAATATCTCCTGGTACCTTAACAAATCAGCAAAATATTTTGAGAAATGCTTACTTTTATGAACAAATACCCTGATAGTTATTGAATTTGTCATAGCATCTAAGGTTTCTCTCATAGCCATACTGACCTTCATGTGCTATTGTATTACAGAACCAACTCTTTATGTAATCAAACCGAAGGAAGAATGCTTAATTAGCTATACATGACCTTATGTTAGGATATAGGCATACAAAAGTTATTTTCCTCAGCACTATCTAACTATTGTACAAAGAGACTTCTTTATAAAATAAGACCTGGGATATTTGATGTCTCCGGAGTAAAGTAATATTGGGATTTTTTTTTTTTTCCTCTGAAGGCTGTTTGAGAGCTTTCAGCAAGGGGATACACATTTAAAGGTGGCCGAAGATCTCATAACTGCATGTGTCACAAATATGTGTAGGTTATGAAAGACTTTTCTCGTGAGCAAAACAACCGTGCTTTTCAGCCCTAAATCATGACGTAGTCTTGTTATACCACAAAGAATTAAAGAATGTTAAGTAAATGACTTTTTTCCCTCCCTTTGTGCCTCTGAGGATAGTTACTAATGCCTATTCTTGCTGCTGAGTGATCCTAAAGCTACTGTCGCAACCTTTTTATTCCCCTAGTGCAAATGAATCCTTTATGAGGTAATTGAAGGAAATTGATGACATTATTTGCTGTATCTTGGGTATCAACAGCATATAAATGAAAAACACAGCAGGATGACTGGCCTGTGTTACCACATTGACCAACACGTTTGGATTTGAAAGATCTCCAGCTATTTTCTGCCTAAGCAGACTTTGCACCTTTGTGTTTTACAGTGAAGTAGCAGGTACACAACTTTTTTAAAATTAGGAACTCTTGGTATTAGATTACCACCACCTGGTGTAAGGGATAAGGTTTTTAGAAACACAAAGAGCCCGTACTTATTCTTTTCCTTTTGTTGTTCTTTGTTTATTTTAATGTTATCTTCACGATCTGAACAGTGACCTGTTTCACATTCTTTTATTTTGAATGTGAGGATAGCTTTAGCCTTTAAGTTAAATCAAACCATTTGGGGCATAGCAGATTCTGGGCTGTGTGTTTTAAGGGGGGAAAAAAAGCACTAAAAAGACATTTTAAAAAAAAGTTTTTTTATAATACATGATATAGATGAAGAATTTGAATAGAAAATCTATTTTAAATCAGCCCTACTGAGTGAATGATGCTAAAACAACATTCATTTACCTAGCTAGGGAAAAAGTCATCTTAAATATGGTTTCTAGTTACTTTTCTTCTCATTTATTACATTTGCCACTTCATTTTGACCTTACTTTGACCTCGTAGTTTATGGCTAAAGGTAACCATTATGCAATAATGAAAATATGCAGACCTGAGCTTTACCACCTTGAAAAAATTGGTTTCTTATATTTTGTTTAAATTAACACGCTTTGCTGTTTATAAAGCTCTGCTCCATGGTGCCTGAAAGAGGAGAGAAGCATTAATTGCAATTAATGTACAGATTCGGGTTTTTAGAGACTGTGTTTAGTTGAGGTGAATCAGCAAGGTTTGTTACATTAATTATAGTGGTTTGATTCTCCACTGGTTTTGATTCACAAAGATATGCACTGTTCCTAAGTTAATAATGTTTTAAAGCATTAATTGCTTAGAAAAAAAAAGGAACCTAAAAATCAAACTATTAATACCCATCTTTGCTTTCTTGTTTGGTTTGATTTCTTGTTTTATTTTATGTATCCAGGCCCAAATTTGTGCCACTTCCCCCTTGCCTTGATCCCACAATTTGACCTCTGTGAAGTAGGCAGTTTATCAGTTGGGTGCGAGGAGGGAAAGGCTCTAGAACAGGCAACATAAAAAGCTATTGGAGGTCAGCACATTCATCGCACATGAGCTCTGATGTGACTAGTTATCTTTGAGACCAGCATTTGATTTCTTCCTGGTTTGGTCCTTAGGCTTGGAAATGAAATGAAACCATACCTGGCCTTGAAGATCCACAAAACATGAGATACAAGTAATTGTAAATTGTTGACTAAAAATCCTCAGTCTGCTTATTGTCAGTCATTTTCCTACTACCTATTACAAATCCATTCCTTATTTTCAGACAAAAATGATGATAATTATCGTTGGTAAAATACTTTTCAGATAATATTGATTGTAGACAGTCACTATGGGCTATTTTCCAAGCACACTTCTCACTTCTGAAATAAAGACTTAATATCTCCATTCCTCCACAAGAAAACTGAAGTATGGAGAAATTAAGTACACTGCCAAGGATTACACAGTAAATTCCAGAGCAGGATTTCCACCCCAAAGGATGGTTTAGAGGCCCTGGTCTTAACCCTGGGTTTTTGAGGCAACCTCCATTTTCACCATAGGGTCTGTGTCAGGCCAGCAGAACTGACATGTTCTTGACAGATTCAAAATGGAGATTTTTAAAAAGCTCTTTAGTAAAGAAAGGAATAATTTAGGATTTTTTTGAATATTCAGTTAAAAATGGGTTGCTCATAATAATAAAGGCAAATATTTAAACCATGAATCTTTTATCAAACCTTATTTTGAAGTGGACTTTAACATGTATGTTAAAAGTATACCCATGGCTAATTTTCACAGAGACATTAGAGACAAATTTAACGTCGCCCTCAAATCTTCGGCAGGTTAAATATGCACTGTATGGACATTGAGAATTAGGCACTTACAGGTGCTTCCCCCCAGAGTTTGGTTTGGTGAGGGATTTAACCCCCATTTCGTGACATTGATCAAGGCAGGACATTGTGATGGAAAAGCATGAGAGAAAGGAAGAATTCTCTTGTCATGTTATAGAGTGTTTAATACTAGACTTCTGTATTTAAAAAATGAAAATAAAAAGTATATCTGTAGAAATACTAAGTAGATTCACAGGTTCCAGGGGCTGGGGCAGGAATGGGTAGTAGCTGTAAATTGGTGGAAGGAATCTAAATAGTGAAGGCAACTGAAATATTCTAAAACTGGATAATGGTGATAATTGCAGAACCTGGGTTAAATGTACTTTAAACTCATTGACTTGTACCCTTAAAATGGTCACACTTATGCTGTATAAATATATCTTAATAAAGGCATTTAAAAATGCACAAAAACATTAAAAAAGAATAAAAAAAGATCCAGAATTGTGTTTTCAGAATTATTATTTGCATCAGATTCAGAATTTCCTCTCTATGATATTAATTTACTGCTCAAATTTGAAGTCTGACCTAAATGTAATATGTTAGGTCAGAAAAACAAAGACAAAAATAAGTTCCTCCTGTCCTTTCCCTGTACTTTTTTCCTTTCTGGTATTTTTAGGTTCATTTATTATTTTTTGCAGCCTCCAGAGGGCAGAACATAGGTTTTTCTTTGAAAGGCAAATGTCTTCTCAGAAAGAAGTCTTTCCTTCCTGGAACAAACTTCAGTGATTCACAAGCACCAGGAACGCTAGATTGCTTCAGATAAACCCTCCAATTTTAGGGGTTCATCCTGAGGATCTCAACAGTTGGGAACCTTCCTTTAGGGACTCATAAGAATGAATCCTCCCTTCGTCCTGTTAGCTGCTCCCTTCCACCTCTGCCTATTTAACACCCTGGAAACATCTCTTGGCTCTCTTTGCAGGGTGATGCAGGAGTAATTTCAGTTGAGACTTTCACAACCTTTTTCCTTTAGAAAGCTTGATTTTTAGGTAAAGACAGTAGTCAGTTAATGAATAAATCCAGTATTTGCACATGAGTGAGGGTTGAAGCCCAGGAGACTGTGATAAGAATTCCTGAATCTCATAAGTTTATGGGATTACATTGGAAGAATCCAACTATGCCAGTGTTTTCCTCAATGTATGAATAATTAGGAAAGCAAGATCTAAAAATCTGTAAGAATTTTTTTAAATTGTAGGACATAAACGTCCTGGCTTGTTTTTAGATTGTTGTTGTTGTTGTTTTCATTTAACTATTTATTATTAGTATTGTGTACAGTAGAAGCCAATGAAAAATGGTCAAAGGGTAAATTAGCTACATTTAAGTTATATACCTGAAGGTTACTTTAAGAAATGACTTACCTCTTTTCATCCTCACAGTTGATGGCATTTCCCTATGGTCGCTTAATTAAAAAAAAAAATTCCTACAAATCCACACCATTCTGGGATCTTGTAGGATTTATAGGGGCTGATTTCAGTGAAGAAAGGGATCTGAAACAATTTAGGCTCTCCTCATTGTGTCTTATCTTCACTTTGGTTCTTACATTTTTTTAATATATCCAATCTTACATATATGTGTGAAAAAAGAGTAGAGGTAAAGCAATCAATAGTAAGAAATAATGAGCAATGTCTGAACAGACCTCACAGTCCAATGATTAAAAAATTGCCTTAAATATTTGTGTGAACTTAACAGTTAAATTGACTGTTTCCCCTCCTTTTCTCTCTCCTTCTCTCCTCTTCCTTCTCCTTTCTTCATTTCCTTCTCTCAGTAAACTTTGATTGCATGCTCATTGTGTGCTAGACATTGTTAGCTTGTTTACTGAGAGAAAGAAATGAAGAAAGGAGAAAGGAGAGAACACAGACAATTTCTGCGCTTGTGGAAGAGACAGATAAAACAACTTATAAACAAAAAGTAATACATAATTACAGACTGAAATCAATTCAACAAACAAAACAACATATAAACAAAAAGTAATACATAATTACAGACTGAAATCAATTCAAAGAAGAAAAAGGAGTATAACTCTTAGGGCCAACTTTACACTAGGGAGTCAGGAAAGGGTTTCTAAGAAGGTGACTTTAGGTGGCCCCACCACATAAAGAATTGGGCAAAGAGTTCTTGGCAGAGGAACAGAGTATGAGAAGGCTCTGAGTCAGGAAAGAGCTCAGCTTGTTGTATAATAGGAACTGAGCAGGTATCTAGGTGTGTCACTGTGAATGAGGAAGTGGGCTAAGATGTGGCTGCAGAGGTGGCTGCCCAGGACTGAACTGTCTTTGTGAGGAGCTTGGATTTGTTTCTAGGTTCAGCGATGGCTTCAAAGAGCAAAAGAAAAACAGTGACATGATCTGATTTAGCCTTTGAAAGGTTCATCCCGGTTGCTCTATGGAGAATGGATTGGAGAGGGGCTCAAGGGAATGTGGCAGAAGTTAGAAGGTGGTTGAGGTCTAGACTAAAATGTTCTTGCAACTGAGTTTCACCTGCATTTGAGGAATAGGAAGTAATATGTTGAGTCCCCTGATGTTGGGAGAACAAACAGTGACGTAGGCAGTAGAAGAAAAAACCCTTTTTTTCCTATAAAGTTAAAAATAGTTTTCAGCTTGGTAAATGTGGCTACATTGAGACCAGAGTTAATGATTAGTGGGATATTTAAAAGGGTATCTTGTGATTCTTGTTTTATGTAAACTGACATTGATTGTAAAAGGCTGAGACAATCCAAACATCTTTGAATGAGTGTTTTGCTCTCTGAGGGCTGTACTTTGGAAGAATTGCTGATGAAATATGGGAGCAGATGAGAACATGAAAAACTTGATAAAGATGCTTCAATGCCGCTTAATATAATTTTATTAGGAACTTCTCTTTTAATCAAATACAGACATTGATTGCTGAGACTTTTAAAATGTCAAAAAACAAGACCAAACAAAAACCTATAAATAGTATTAAAACATCCAGGAAGACTTTATACATGTGCATTTATAAATATATATACATATATACATATTCATTCATGAATCCCCAAAATATTTCAGTAATACATTAAAATAATATAGACTTACACATTTGTGAATACTACTAAACAGTTGTATCAGTATATATTGCTGGTCTTGTTATAAGCAGAAGTGATGTGAAAAACAACATTTGAGATATTTTATACCTACCACATAAGATTCCTTTTTGCTGAGGTGGTTAATAGGATATGTGATGTTAAAAGTAAAAAAGCACCACGTATTTTTCTTGCAGCACCTCTGAGGAACTAGAGAGCAGTCAGACTCCACAGTGTCCTCATCCCCCTCTCTCCCCTTTTTACTTTAGGAAGGTGATGGCCATAGGGGTGAAGGGCTAACACTCTGGAGGTGGCCTGGGTTCAAATGCTGCCTCTGAAGCTTTCTACCGTTGTGACCTTAAACAAGTAATTTAATCTCTCTGTATCTCAGTTTTCTTCACTGTATAAAGGGAATAATAAATCTATGAAAAGCGCTTAGAACAGTATCTGGCACAGATGAGGCATTATACCAGTGTTCATCATATTCCCAGCAACATCAGGTAGTCACTCAAGGCTATTTGTTAAGCTTTAAACAACACAAAATGTGTCTTCAGGTGCTATAGTACTTCTTAGGTAACATAGGATTTACTGATTTAGGCACTACTAACCCTGGACACGCCATTTTCCATTGCTAGAAACAGCAAAGGATATGAGTAGCATTGGTCTCTGCACTACCACTAGAGTAAAAGTAAACCTTTGTTGAGTCATGCAGAGGTGTAGACCCAGCCCAAAGGACTTTTATATTTTGTTTGCCCTAGGTAGTAGTTTTAGAACACTTTGAATTAGTTGTCAACCTAAAAATCCTCATTTTCATCCACTTTTGAAAAGTTGAAGATCCATAAACTTGGATCTGAATTTCTGCATGGCAACCATTGACTGGTACTGAGTGGCGACTGTTCCTAGAACCACGTCTCATAGTTGGGGTGGCTCTCCAGGCCCCTAAATGCATGTGTTACTTAACTGGTACTTGCAGGCACTTGACTTCAACTTCAGGATTAGCTGTGGGTTGCATGTTATGTTAAATAAGAGTTGTAGAAGCAAAGATCTAGGAGGCACTCATGTCTTGGGTGTGGTCCTTACTCTCAGGAGGCCAACATAGGGTACCGTGTAGTATAATATACTGTATGTTACTCCCTGTATATATCATTTGGTATTTAAGAACCCACAGTTATACATTTACTAGAATCAACAGACCTAGGTTTGGTTCCTGGCTTTACCACTGACTAGTTATGACTTTAGATACCCATACCCTCACTGATCCTCCTGAACTGGAAAATTGAGATATAACAACCATGTTACAAGAATGTTGTGAAGATTAAGTGAAATAGTGTATGTAAAGTACCTGTCATGTAGTCAGTATTCAAGAAATCCCAGATTAGGTGATTTGCCCAAGGACATTAGCGAATAAATGGCAGGACTAATATTAATTGAACTCAGAAGGTCTTTTGCCAAAACCTGCACTATTGATGACTGCCTTGTACTTCTTTCTTAATTGGGGCAGTAAAGGAAGAAGAAGGAAGGAAGGATATTTGCTTTTGTCCCAAACCATCCTTCTACTTCTCTTCTTCCATTCATTTGAATTTCCTTAACTCTCATTCACATTTATCTAAAACTTAAGAAGGAAATTTTCAAGATCTCACAAAAATAGAGACAATGACCCGCCATGTATGCATAATTCTCAGTGTCTGCTTTGTGTCTCCAGTGACCTACCAAGGTTACTTTGGTGATTTCCTAACCAGACCCAAGAGCGTTTTCTTAATGTGATTTTTGTCTCTAGGGGAGGTTCCTGCCCACAGCCTTTCTCTTCCACCTTAGCATTGCTACACTACGTTGTCACCTGCAGCCCTCCAGATTCTCTTCTCTCAACTCCTCACTTCTTGTTCCTCTGCCCTTCTTCTAGATTGTTTTATGAAAGTTCTTATACTTTTTTGGACTTGACTGTAACTCCAAATTAGAGATTAATCTCCAGTTCTAACCTCCTACCCTACATATATTCCTACAGTTTCAATTACCTTTAAACATTTCTGAAAAAACTCCTGTCTCTCACCAAGTAGACTTCCTTTGTGCCATCATCTTCCCTACTTACACAAGTGAAATTTTCAAGTTTTTTCTCTATGTTGTTATATTCCTTCAGTCATTTAGTCTCAGTCTTCATTGGTAATAATTTTCTTGCATCTTCTCCTTACTTTATTTTCCTTGCTGTAGAAACATGTTTCAACCTCATGGCTTGTTATCCTTACCTTAATCTTTTCTCCTACACTTTCTAAAATATCTCTTGAGCCAAAAATTTCCAGAGGCTTCCCATTTGCTATGGAAAAAAGGAAAATGTAAGGATCACCATTTCCCCCTCTGTGCCTCTCTCTTCAGTGCTCTTCCTCTCACTGTCACTTTAAACTAACATATTCTTTATATCTTCAAGGTCCACTTTAATCTCATCTCTTTTTTTGAAGAGTTCCATGTTCTTCCATCAAAAAATAATTTCTTCCTTTCCTTTAGTTACTCCAGCACTCTTGGTACCACTCATTTCAAAATTATTACATACTGCATTGCTGACAATTTTTATTTATTTGTCTTGCTATGCCAATAAAAGTGTTTACTTTCCAAGGGCTGGCACGATTTCTGTATGCTTATTTATTTACTCTCACAGTGTCTAAAACATTTCTTTGTACATAATTCTTGATAGATTGGTTAACTCTCACACTAGATAAATAATGGTTTAAGGATAAATTAATTAGCATTAAGTTATATACTTGAAGGTAATTTTAAGAAATGGCAGAAGAATTATCCTTTTCTGGTATCAGTTTTGTAACATATCACTTTACAGGAAAATTTTCAGTTCATTAGGCTCATTCCAAAATGGCCTGGTTCCTAGAGTAGAATGATGTTTCTCCTCTTCTGAGAATTATAAGCAAGTGTTTTAGTTAACAAAGTTTCCCTCTCCCCAGCTGATTCTTTGTCTCTGTACCTTCTATTAACAATACTGTATTTTATAGAATATGCTAATATTTCTGAAAGCTGGGTGGATTTCTTTCTTTCTTTGGTCAAGCCTAACAAGGAGAAAAACTGTGTTTTCTTATCCTAAAAATATAAAATTACCAAAATTATAGGTGCTCAGTAAAAATCTAAAGCAATGCACAGGTAACTAAAAGTGGATGGTAACCAGCCAATCGTCTTTATCCACTCGTACCTTTCTCCTGAAGTTACCCAGACCAGTGCTTTCTATTCGTTTTAAACATCTAATCTACTGCATGTTGATTTCTTATTTGGATAGCATTCTCCTCTCCCCCCACACCCGCCCCCCAGTAAGAACTTAAAACCTTTAAATTAAATTTCAATTTAAACATTCTCATTCTGTATATTTGGTAAATAATTACATTCAGTTATATTGCACCAGGGAAACAACAACAAAAAAACATTCATTTCTCTTATTTTAGAAACACTTTAACTGACTCCATAGGCATAAAATTTTACTGAGGGTTAGATTTCTGTTGAATATATGGTTAATACTACTTCTGTTTAAGGAAAAAGCCTTAACTTTAATTCATAGAGTAATGCTGTTGCAAATGTGTAATTTTCCAAATTGTCCATAGTCCACAGAACACTTTAATGTACTATTTCCTTTATTGCAGAAAGAGAGAAAAAACGTTTTGGCAGAAAGCCAGTTTATTACTGATACACTCGGGAGACCCACTGTTAGTACATGATATGCTGTTTTCCTCCAAGTCCTCCTTATTTCTTCCCTTCTCTCCTTGCCAGCTCCCCACCCTCCTGGAATTTCTTGGTTCAAGGACAAGTGCTGACTCAGCATGGGCCACCTTCTTAGGCTAACTTAGTGCTGCTCCGAAGGAGTCGCCTTGGGGGGAGCAAATAGAGCACCAGCAAATTCTCCAATTCTCGTAGGAGTCGTAGCTCTCCTCACTGATTATGAATTGTTTCTAGGAGAACAGAATGAGCTGTTAGACTGCAAATGATCTAACCTTTCATATTTGACCATGTGGACTTTCAACATTTATCATATTCCAGTCCGCATTTCCAAATTTCACTACAGAATTGCAGAAATTGAAGGATTCTGTTGTCACAGAATAGAAATCTGGGATGCTTATGTATTGCAAACCTAGTTTCCCTATATATCTGTGTTAGAGAAAAGTGATATCTTTATATTATGTATGTAGAAGAACCTTAGTTCTTAACAAAAATATCAATCTTGGTAACTTGGAAACACAAGTTTCTTAGTAGCTTAGATGATGCAGTCATCAAAATCATGATATAGATTCTAAATATTGGGGAATTTGGATATTTATAAAAGCATAGACAAGCAATAAATAGGTATATGGTATGCAAATATAAATAGCTTGGAATTATTATAAATAAAAATATTAAGTATAAAAGCAGCAATTTAGGTTCAAAAAATAAGGAAAAATTGACCTTGGAATGGTGAGATTTTTGTTTTCATAACCTTTATTCACATTGTGCATAAACTTGGTGATTTAAAATTTTTTTCAAACCAAAAGTCTCACATGTTTATTACTGAACCAGCTTACTAGTGCAGAGCATATAAACACAGAGAACCATCTTCCAGCTGTTCAATACTGGTGACATTTTCACCTTGATAAGGTAAGACGATAGTGACCGTGATGCAGCATGAACATGTGTGCCATCTCCTGTGCAATTCCTTATAGACCCAGCTTGGTCTGCTCCAATGTCTCCTCTTGCAGTTGTACTTGATTTTATTACCAGTTTTCATTTGAATCCACTGGGGAATGAGAAGATTTTGCTTTTGTTTCTTGGTCAGGAATCACTTGACCCTGAAAGTCTTGTGAGAAGACATAGCAAGAAATGCAGTCAATCGTACATACTATGATGGTGGAGAAAGGGAGAGAGAGCTTAAATTTCATATACTGGCCTTCATGCTGCATTTATCTTTTAGCAAGAATTATTCATGGGTCTCATATTTGAAGATAGAGCAGTCCTGAATAGTAAGAGTTTTGACTTATGTTTTTAAAGGTCAAAAAATATGCAGTGTTATGTTTAGTTTATAACTTTCTTCTAGTAAAAATCTATGCCTGACAATTACCAAAAGTGCTGAATTTATGGGAGAAAAAAGAGAATTATCCCAGATTGATTCAAATACCTAGAGATACCAGTTCTAGACATATGTTGATCAAGCTTGTTAAACTAATAAACTCACTAATAAGCGTTTTTACATTTTGGGTTGATTAAAGTATGTTTATGTCAAGAAAAGCACATTATGAAAGAAATTACAACCATTAATTATAATTAATTCTATTTATCTTTTTTAAGGAAGGCTAGGATTTAATAAGGTGGTTTTTCATAGAGCCTTTAATCTATGGCTTTTATTTTCACCATAGTAGATTTTCATATAATTTCCTTCTTTACTTTTTCTTAATGTCAACTGAGGTATATATATCTTTTGTAACTTCCTGGTGTCTGATCTCAGATACTTCTAAAGCTTATTGTGAGGATTAATGGGCAAGGTTTCTATCTACTAATTGTGGGTTTTAGAAGAAACATACTAATCCTAGAGAAAGAACTGGCCCATTTTTGCCTGTTTTTTTCCTAGAATTTGGCCTAGATTAGCAAAAAAAAAAAAAAAAAAAAGAATTTTTGCAGACTTCTGGTTGTTCATTTTCTTAAGAAAGAAAGCACTGTTTTTTGGCTTTGTTTTTTTTAAAGTTTGCATTTGGCACCATGCTATGTAGATAAATCAGTACAATCTAAGTTAGGGTTGATTTTGAAGTTCTGTTATTGATTCACTAAGAACCACTAAGTCACTGCATCTGCTTCCTATTTACAAAATGGGGATGTTTTCTGCTTCTAATTTGCCCCTCAGAAGTGCAGTGTTACAAGGATTAATTAGAGAAGGCCAGTCAAATGAGCATTGAGGAAGGCATAAATACAGACAAAAGGCAGCATTACCAGGTGTCTCCTCTTTTTTGTGCATGGTTGATCTCAATTCTGAGAATCTTGCTTTTACATTTTTATGCAAAGGGCCTCCCATTGTATTATTTGGTTCAATGACATGATTTGTAAGGATGTGGACTGTCCCATCTTTTACTTGATTTTCTTAGTGAAATGCCTTTCCATGAGCATTTTTTCAGTCCAACTTTTCATAAAGATCTTCAGGTTCAGAAATTTAATTATGAATGGATGGGCTGTATCATAATGTTTTTCAATAACAATCCATTCGATCTTCCACATTGTCATTCAAATTTCCTGCAGTAGTTTATAATCCCTTTCTCTGGAGCCTTTTCTACTTCTTTATCACAACTTTTGTCCACTTATTTTCAGGATGCAAGGTTGGTATCACTGACTTACTCATGGCTTCTTAAACAACTCAGTGTGAGACAGGGTAACTGAGGTTATCCCAGGATTTTGAGTTAAATTGCTTGGGGCTGAATCCCTGCTCCAACCTGGCTGTGCAGTGTTACTGGTGCTACCTCAATGTCACCATATTTAAAATGAAAGTTTTCTCACGGATTCTTGTGAGGATTAAGATAATCAATATAAGGTCTGTAGCACAGTGGCTGGCACATGATCAATGCTCTAAATACTGTTACTTGTATTAATATTAGAAAGAAAAAAAATGAAGAAGAAAAGAAGTCAATAAGGAGACAAAAAACAGGCAGCCAGAAAATAGAGAGGACCAGCATGGGGTGTGCTTTGGAAGTAAAAGAGAAGAGACTATGATTCAGAAATAGAGAGTTGTATATAATCTTGCTACTGAGAGTGTGATTCATGGACCAGCAGCATGGGCATCCCCTAGAAGTTTGCTAGAAATTCAGAATCTCAGGCCCCAGAAAGCCCAAAGGAATCGAAATCTGCATTTTAACAAGATTCCCAAAAGATTCACTTAAAAAGTTTGAGAAGGCCTGGTCTATCTACCACATTAGGTGCAGCAGAGTGGACAGATGTGGTTAAGACTAAACAAACCTTCAAATTTGCCTGTTAGACCTTAAGTGGAGAATAGGAAGGAATGAATAGGTAGCAAATAAAAGAGAGGAAGCAGGTATTGGTAATTTTTTCAAGAAGCTCAAAAATTAAGCAGGGTTGCGAAAAAAGTTAGATGCTACTTTTAAAATGCAGCAGAGTCAAGAGGAAATTTATTTTTATTTTTATGAACAAGAAAAAGTTGAATATGTGTTTAGGTGGTGGTAAAGTGTCATGCAGTAATGGGTGAAAGATTGAAGAGTAATGAATGAGTAAAGGCATGCGTAGCTAAGAGATGGGGCAAAGAGTTTTTGAAAAACCTTCACAGCTGGTAAGTATTAGAAAAACACCTCCTATAGACAAGTGCAAAGGTAGAAGGAGTTAGAGGTCAATGTGTAGGAAGGCAATGCATAGGAAGACATCTAATAGATGTCTTTTAGGCCAGTGGTCCCCGGTCTTTTTGGCACCAGGGACTGTTTTCATGGAAGACAGTTTTTCCACAGACTGGGGAGGGTGGAGATGGTTTCGGGATAATTCAAGCACATTACATTTATTGTGCACTTTATTTCTATTATTATTGCATTGTGATATATAATGAAATAATTATACAACTCACCATAGGTTGGGGACGCCTGTTCTAGGCTATAAAGCTATTTTCTGGGAGTAAGTCAGGTGGGAATATTATTAGCAACTGGTATTCTGATAGGTTTGGAACCACTGTGGTGAATGAGATAGGTCTAGAAGGGTAAATAAATTTTAGATCTGATGCAGAGTCTGATTGGTTAGTAGTGGTTGCACGGAACATTGTGTTGAGAAGGATTCTGAGGCCAACATGGTATAACCAGATAAGAGAGCTATACTTGATGAGCAGTTCCTGATGTTGGTAATCAGGAAGAAGTACTGGTATATGCTGCACACGTTCACCATCCCTGGGATAAAAGATTTTCTGGCATTGTATGAACTGTAACATGAATTTATGGTGAATCGTTTTTGCAGTATTTGTTCCTTCTCCAGTAATACTCAGCCTAGGAATAGGAAAGGCAGTCAAAGGAGTAAAGAGCAATAAGTTTAATTTTGAAATGCCTGACTAGGAGGTTCATTTTTCATATAAAGGCAAATGAAGCCCAAATTTGGACAATTTCATATTCTGGAAAGTGTGGGCTATTAGGAAGAACAAAGACTATGGAATTTGAACACCAAATCTACCATCTTATTAGCTGTGTCATTAGGTAAATAGTTAACCTTTTCCTAGAATGAAAAACTGTTTCCTCATCTTTAACATAAAAATAACTAATGGTAATTTCCAATCAGTTGAACAGAAGATTAAATGAATGTAACATAATGCCTGATGTATTCTCATGTTAGTTGCTTTTCTCCTTTTGTATTGTTTTCAGTTGTTCATTTTTTTCCTGTCAATTTCTTCTCCATTAAAAAAATGTTATGCCAGCCCCCAAAGCAACCAGGAATGATGGATTATGGTTGAAAAACAAAATGCCAAACTGTTATTACCACCCTCATTCCGCACTACTATGATTTAATTCTTATTCCTAATCTTAATTTCTGTCGCTTTATGTGTTATATGAAGAAAGCTAGAGGAAAATTGATCATGGATGATGTCAACTTTGAAGAATCACTGTGAGCAAAGCTTATTCGGAAATTGACACATCTTCTACCAAGTAACTCATGAAAGTGGAGGTCCTGTCCCAAACAGCATGATTATTAGCTGGCAGTATCCTGTGTGTTAGAGAAGAAATAATGGGCTGATGTAGCACAGGTCCTTGAGAATAAAGGTTTCTGGATCTTGGCAACTGGCCTGGGACATAGACCTAAAATGTGCACCAGTGGAATTTCTCTACCCCAGAATAACTTGCTACAATTCCAGTTAAGACTTGTGCCTACTCTTCCGTGAGTTCTGGCCTTTCAGTCAGACTTGGCCAAGAACCTTCTTGGCTGACGAACTTTTACATGAATATGCTGTAAAGGAGCAACGCCAAGAGCCAAAGGGTGGGATGCATTAATTCCATAACCACTCTTTTCTCTTTATTCTTCAAAAAAATTCAAGAATATGTAATACTGAAAGATGAAGACATTTTCTGGCAAGGTGGTTAGTCCCTTGCTACAAGGCAGTTTTCTTTGTTGTTGCAAAGTTATAACTTGATTTCTAAAGGAAATGCTCATAGCTATTCACTTAGCTCATATTGACTCCTATTTTTATGTAAAGTGATGCTTTCAGTTACATGGTCACATCTTCTATATATTGTGTACTTTGATAAGAAAAAAACCTATAGAAAATGTTTTGTATTAAGCATGTTCATTAAAATCTACTAAATTTGGCTAGTTTTATTTATATGTAATTCTTATCATGTAGTATTTACTACCCTTCTAGATAAGTTGTTTCTCATTCTCTACCTGTATGAGAATCCTTCCTTGTCTCTTGGAATATCTATCAAAATAGTGCTTTTGTTTCATTCTTACAAGTAATAGATAATCATTTCAGAAGAATAAAATGTACAGATAAATAAATAGAAGAAATAAAATCATATTTTAATTCCACCATTCCAAGAGAACCACTGTTAATTCCAGTGCATTCTAAGGGGTTGCAGACTCAGATGCTTAGAGAGGCCAAGGTGATATAAATGAATGAATCAAGCTGGATAGGGCCTGTGGGACTAAAGGGAGTGGTTTTTACTTAGCTCCACTGATTCTTTGATCCATACAATAATGTGGACCTGGGGTCACAGGTTATTTCTGTTTTTCAAGAGAAGGCTACCAGATTTTTATATAGCATATCTCATATTGAAATTTGAATGGCATAAAAATCCATAAAGATTCTTTGGATATCAAACAGGATAGACATGCAGACATTTTTCTTTCTTTTGTATATATAAAATGTAACATTAGAAATTACAATTGTGTTTGCAATATTCATGTAAGGTTTTATAGGTACAGATGTGTATACAGCAGGTAACTTATAATAAAATGAATGGTTGTGAACCCACAACCCAGCTTTCTATACCTGCAGTGCTCTGTGTTTCATAGTAATCCAATCCTATGATAACTGCTATCCACCCTCCAGATTTGTATTTCTCATTCCTGTTTATTTTTTGTTGAAAAGGTATACTATACCTGTGTATATTCCAGAACAATATTTAGTTTAGTTTTGTTTGTTTTGAGCTTTGTAAACATGACGTGATAAAATATGCAGTCTTTTGCAACTTGCTTTTTTCACTGAATACTATGTTTCTAAATTTATTCTAGGGTTATATAAGGTTATATATGAGGTACATAGCTGGAATTTATTCATTTTTACTGCATTTTAGTATTTCATTACTTGAATAAACAAACCATATTTACTTATCTAGTTTCCTCTTAAAAGGCAGTTGCATTGTTTTAGGTTTTTGCTATTATGTCAATACTTTTCTGAACATGCTTGTGCATGTTTCCTGGTACATGTGTAGCTTTTCTTGGATATATCTCACATATTCAACTTTATAAGATAATTCTAAATTCCATTTGCAAATTGGAACCAATTTATATGCCCATCAGCAGTATATGAGAGTTCCTTTTGTCCTTCATCTTTTAACACTTGTAGATTCAGATTTCTTAATTTTCATCATCTGGAGAATGTTCATGTGGTCTTAATTTGCACTTCCTTAAATTAGCATGATGTTAAGTATCTTTTGATGTATTTATTCATCATAATGTTTGTTTTGATGGGAAATGTCTACTTTTCTTTTGGGTTGTTTCTACCTCTTGTTGACTTATGGAAGTTGTTGGAATAATTTGATACTAATCCTGTGTCAATTTTATATTGCCAATATCTTTTCCCAGATTGCAGATTATCTTTTCACTTTCTTTGAGTGGCCTTTGATAAATGGAAGTTTTAATTTTGATGGATTCAAATCTATTATTTTTAAATTTAACAATTAATACTTTTTTATGTCTTTGAAAATTCTGTCCTATGAAAGGTCATAAAGATATCCTCCTGTATTTTATTCTAAGGTTAAAGTGACCTATCACGTTTTATCTTTTCATCCACTTGGGATTTTGGTATGTATGGTAAGAGGAGGGGATCCAGTTTCATTTTTGTTTTCCATGTGGTTAACAAGTATCCCTGACGAACCACCAATCAGCAGTGCCACCACTGCCATCTGTCAGATTTGTTATATATCAAACACATATTTTATGTTTCTGGAATCTATTTGGTTCCATCGCTGAGAGCTTTGCATTTCACCTACACTTTGTCTATAAAGGAAAACATATTATTTTGTTAAACTGTGCTTTATTTTCTGAGGAAAAATGTTTAAATTAATTTTATGGAAAAAAGGCCATCAGATTATTTCATACCATTTTTCTTCTACCCCCTTGTGCTGGTTATAAGGAGCTCTTTTTACTCCTAAGCTTCATGATGATCCACTTGAGTAATATTGGAGAAGAAAGAACATATCCGGGTTTCAGATACACTTATGGCAGCAAAACGGAACACAGAAATTCCTACATAACTAGTGGCCAAGCCAAGGACAGAAATGCCTCTCTGCGGTGCTCCCAAGCAGGAACAGGAATTATAATTGATGAACTCACTACGTAGGCCACAGCCTCATTCTTGAATATATTGCTGACAAAAATCCTTATAAACATGTAGACAGTGATTATAAATTATCTCCTTATTCCATCTGCTATTAGTTTAAAAATTGACTAAACCCATTTTTCAGCCCCTGAAAATCTACCACCTGGCTAAGCACTTTCACACTATCTGTATTAATATATGGGACATTTAGGGTTTTCTTATATCTTTTTTCCCCCTTTGCTCTACTTTAGTATTCTTTATGTGTTTAAAATGAAAAGTACTCCCACATTTCCAATATCTTTATTTAAAAAAATTTACTAGATCATGCTATGTCTCTCTTTATCTTTTTGAATTAGAAATGAGATGAAATCCTGGGTTGTTGCTAATGAATTATTTTAAGAATTTCTGTCTCATGATAACAGTAGAATAGTTAAATTCTTATGTAAATAATTTTTTGCACTTTAAAACATCTTTTTTTAGTGAACTCAAATTCAAGAAAAAAGTAACTAACGACTTATTATTTTCTATAGCAGTATTTAGAATATTGTAATAATATGCTTACCATGTTTTCTGAAAGTAAACCAAGAGGGTTATATTGCAGGAGATCTAGTCTCTCTCTTTTTTCTCTTCTCTTTTCTGTTCCCTTTTTCTTTCTTTTTTGCCTTTTCTCCTTTTTTCTCCTCTCTTAAATATTTGTAAGTTAGTGTCCTTACATTGAAATCTTGAGAATACTTTATCTTCAGCTTCATGTCTGGTCTTTATTTAATGACTCTTTCAGTGGAATTTCTAATTATGAATGAAATAAATTTCCCCTCCAATGCTTTGGACTTTGTAGTACTGGGGGCTGATTAACTCAAGCTAGCAATCATTGTTATTCTAAAAGCCTTTATAGAATGCCGCAGAACAAGTCAGGAAAAGTGGAACAAGTCAGGAAAAGTTAATCAAGCCCATCACGGAGAGACTCAGAGGGATGACTGAAGAAGTGTGCTGCTCACTGTGTCTGTCATCCCCATATGGGATTGTTTGCATCCGTGGAACTGCTGCTCTGAGGGGGAATAAAGTTTATAGAGAATCTTTAAATCATTCTAGGTTAGGAAGGAATTATAAGGTCAACTTTCCCACCACCTGCCAATGCAATAATTTTTTTTTGTAGGTTCAAAGCATATTCAAGAAGAATTTTTTTAAGAAGAGTTTGACTCGCTTTTTCAGTTCCTTTTTTTTTTGGTAACTACAAACATAATTTGTCAATAGAGATAATGATACTGCAAGGGAAAAACATAAGAATTTTAATAGACTGGAGCACAAGCTATTAAGAAAGGAAATTTATTCCTGCAAACCACTGTGCCTGTATCCCAATAGGTTCTTCCAGCCCCAAGTGGGTTACCTTCTTCCGGTACTCACTAACAAGCCAGTCAGTGTGGTTCTAGTTAGAATCCCATAAATCTGTAATATAATTAATTGCATATCCTTTCAAGCTAGCAGTGAAAGGACTAACATTGGCCAGGATTTTGATGTTTTGCCATATTCTAAAATCAACACGATGGTATACGACATTGCTGAAAACATTAATTTAGAGAGTGGCTGGAAATTGCTGAAAATATTGAACTCCAGCTAGTGAACCCAAACATTCTCCTTTTTTTCTACTTCTAGATCAGAGAAGTCCATGTAGTTAAAACTTCACTCTTAATCTAATTCTCTATTTCAAGTATATATGCATAAAGCCATTTTTTTTTGTTTAGCAAGCTGAACACTGCTTCTTATAATATAAGTCTGCAAATCATAAGTGTGAGGCAATTGGATCATTGTGCTCTATAAGGAGCATATTCCACAATAGCCAATTTATTTTATTTGACTTTTATCTAGCCCTTGCTGGCAATATACTAGAATTTGTTTGATGCATTTTGCATAAGGGTTCTATTTGGTCCATAATGTTTTGTGTAATGAACTATTTGTCCTCTTCTAGATGACATCCAATTGCTTAAAACCTATAATGAGATGTCAGGTGAATTGCACTGATTGGCATTGATGGATGGACTTGTTGAAATATTGCAGAGTTTCCTGTAGGGGCATAGAGGAAAATGGCTGTTTAGAGATTTGGGTCTCCTAAGCATTGAAACTGTAATCACATAAACAGAACCACTTCTGCAGGTCTGAGGTGTCATCGTGAATTTTCTGGCTAATCTATCTATTCATCTCAATGGTCCAGAACTCGCGCTTCATGTCACTCTTTGCCTTTGTTCTGCACTTTGATCTTTCAAAATGTCTGTCAGAAGAGAAGTGTTTATATTGAATTATGTGTGGAAATGGGTAGGGTGCATACTTCAGAAGCTTGGCATGAAATTTGCTAAACAAACCTTGCCAGTTGCTCTGCAGCAATAATCGAAGAATGGATTTCAGTTTAACAATATGTAGGTGTATATTTTTCCCCTTCAAAAAAATACATTAATGTGGATGTTTAGGTGTGGGAGATTTTACTTCATTTTATTGTTGTTTTTTTTTTCTTGTAGAATGCATCTAGCACCCTATTGTTAACAAAATTACTGTTAAGAAGGAAGATAAATTTTTAAAAATCAACTTTTTCTATTAAAATTCTGATCAAAGGAGTTAACTAAATGAATGTTTGGGATGAAGCATCTTTTGTGTATATATTTTATCTCATTGATTCTAGTATTCTAGTGTGAAATAGTATGTCTATTTTGGTATTTATTATGTCTATTATAATCCATGTATTAGAATACATTAGGAATTCTACAACAAAACCAAAAACAAACAAAAATAGGAACTAATTACACTGAAAGTACTATTCAGACACAATAGCAGGAAAAAAGGGTGAATTAGTAATTGCTGCATTCTGCCAGAGCTATACATTTTCTTTTCTTATATCTTTTAAATAATTATGGAATAAAAAATAACTATGGAATCAAGTTTTTTTTTTCTCTGTAAAATGTCTCAAATGGTTTAAGAAATGAATCAGTTTTCACTGATAGGATGCTGTGGAGAAGAAAATATGTATTAGTTTCTTTTCCCAGACTAATTTACCTGGCAGTGGATGAAAACAGAATTCAGAGATTTTTTTGACATTGGTCATATGTATTTCCTTAGTCTGGAGGCTGATGTATTGGTGCTCTTTATTGCTGTACCCTGAGCTTCTTCAGGTAAGGGCAGATCTTATGCCAACTTTGGGGCCCTTTGAATTGATACTGAATCATAACCTGCAATGACACAGATGATCTCCCTGAATCAGTTACTTTCTCATTACAAATGAGGCATTCATGGAATCTGAATGAGCTCAACCGGCCAAATAAAGTAACGCACACTCAACAAATTCTGATTTGGTCTTCATTGAGGCTCAAGTATAAGTAGTTCTGAAAGTCTTCCAGGTGATTCCAGTGTGCAAGCAGAGCTGAAAGCCATAAGGCTGGGAAGATTGAACACAGTGGTTGCAATTGTGGGAATATCAGACTTTCCAGGCAGAATGAATTATTTAGACACCTGATCCTTCTAGAGTAGTAGCTTGTGCTGCTGGTCTTCTGAGGCCTCTTGATCCTGAGAACCAAGACAGGCATGGCAGGGCAATTGTTGAACCACAGCAGAGAGCTTGTGAGGCAAGAGTAGTCTATTTTCCAGGTCTCAGTTTCCCTTTGGCTAAAGATCACTTCATATGTTAAATTAAGGTTATGATCCTTTAAAGGTTTGGCTTGCTTAGTATAGGCACCTCTTCCCATTCCTAAGGTCATTCTTGAATGGTTGAAAGTGTTTTGCTAGAAGAGTAAGGGGGGCAAAGCCGTAATTATTTCCTGAAAAATTTTAAACATGAGACCAACCTGGGCCCAGACCAGACCCAGTCTAGTCTGTGATCTACTAGGACTGACAGATAAAGCTTTCTTGACCAGCTGAACACCTTCTGGCAGATGTGATTGTGTTTGATGGCATCGGTGGTCATGCTTGTGATGCTATGATGAGAATCTTATACAGGCAAGCAGAGGTATGAACCATATAACAGATCTCTCTATTCATAGCAGTGAATTTTAACAATCTGGAAATTGCGTATTTACATTGTCATTTATCTAATACTGGTTCAAAACACAAATGAGGTTGAAGTCAAAAGATTTGAGTTTTTTATCTGCATTCGTAGTATTACTTTCATAGTGATACTTTTTAGCTGAGCACTAATAAACATGTTAATAAGAAAAAGTGGTTATGTTTGTTCATTTATTTAATTTCAAGTTGTTATTTATGTAAAGGATATATAATTTTAGAACATTTTTATTTAGGACCTATGGTATATTTCATTTAAAAAAATAATAGCTTAAGTATGTCTCTGTGCCTGAGTTTATTCACCTCTAAAATGGGGGATAATAATAGTGCCTACCTTATGAGGTTATTACAATACAAAAATATATATATTTGGAGGTTCTTAGCAATGATATTAACAACTATTTTGTAGAGTTTTGTGTCTAAGTATTTGAGAAATCCTGATGAACTTGTCTATTGCTTGAATATTGAAGACATTATTCTAATTTAATGGGATTTCATAGGAGGTTAGAGATTCCATGACAGGAAATGAGGTGTAAATGCCACATTTGCAATGCTACTTCCCTTGAAATCTGGTTGAAACTGAAGAAGTTTTGAAGTAAACACAACAAAACCTGAACTCTTGAGTTAACCCTTCTTTACTAATTACTGACATTTTTTAGCTTGCCTTGAAATTTCATTTGTTTTGGAAAAAATTTGATAATGTATTGTATTTTTCTGACATTAAGACATGCTAACTTTTAAAGACAAATTAGTAGACTTTTACTTGTGACTCTTTCAATTTTTTTGTGTTCGAGGCTTGATATTTTTAGAAATATGAAAAGCAGTCTATAATTAGATATTTTGCCTGACTACATATAAAAATAATGAGGGATGTATTAATACTTATTGATACTGTACAAATTTTAGAATATAGTAAATATAAAATTAATTATTAAAATCACTAAATGGAATTAAAATGCCGCTAATTCCCTCTCAGATGTGTTTCTTTTACTTTGAAAGAATGTTTATTCACTAAACCGTACCATATATATATATACACACACACACACACACACACACACACATATATATATGGTTTAACCATACCATATCAACTATATATGGTGTGTATGTGTATATATAGTATGCATGTATATATATCTAATGTGTTTCTACATATATATAGATATGGTTTAAGAGAAACATATATATGGTTTAATCATACCATATATACTACATATATTGTATATATGTATATGTGTATATATAGTGTGTATGTGTATATATATGTGTGTATGTGTATGTGTGTGTGAATCATTAACAGGGATATGTTCTAAGACATGCGTAATTAAATGATTAAAAGATTATAGTGCAAAGCGTTACTCACATGTTTGTAGTGATGCTGCTATAAACAAACTACTGTGCTGTCAGTCATATAAAAGTATAGCAGACACAATTATGTATAGTAAATAATATTTAATACAATGAAAATGAATATGTTACTGGTTTATGTATTAATATTTATTATACTACACTTTTTAATCATTATTGTAGTGTACTCCTTCCACTTATTAAAAAAAAAGTAAACCGTAAAACAGCCTCAGGCAGATTCTTCAGGAAGTCTTCTAGAAGAAGGCATTGTTATGTTAGGAGATGACAGCTCCATGTGTTATTGCCCCTAAAGACCCTCCAGTGGGACAAGATGTGGAGTTAGAAGACAGTGATATTGATGATCCTGACCCTGTGTAAGCCTAAGCTAATGTGTGGGTTTGTGTCTTCGTTTTTAACAAAAAAAAGTTCGAAAAGTAAAAAAAAAGTTGAAAACAGAAAAGAACTTATAGGATAAGGGTATATAAAGAAAGAAAATATTTTTATGCATTTGTATAATGTATTTATGTTTTATGCTAAGTGTTATTAAAGAGTCAAAAACTTAAAAAATTAAAAAGTTTATAAAGTAAAAAAGTTACAGTAAGTTGTGATTAATTTATTATTGAAGAAAATAATATTTTTAATAAATTTAGTGTAGCCTGGGTTGATAGTGCTTATAAAGTCTACTGTAGTATATAATAAGGTTCTAGGTCTTCACATTTACTCACCACTCACTCACTAACTCACTGAGAGCAACTTCTAGGCCTGTAAGTTCTATTCATGGTGAGTGCCCTATATAAGTGTACCTTTCTTTTGTCTTTTAGACTGTATTTTTACTGTACCTTTTCTGTGTTTAGATATGTTTGATACATGAATACTTACCATTGTGTTATAGTTGCCTACAGTATTCAGTACAGTAACGGTACAGGTTTGTAGCCTAGGAGCAATAGGCTACACCATATAGTCTAGGTTTGTAGTAGGCTGTACCATCTAGGCTTGTGTAAATATACTCTATGATGTCCGCACAACAACAAAATCACCTACCCACGTATTTCTCAGGACATATCTTCATTGTTAAGTGACACATGCCTGAATATGGTATGGTTTACAGGAGACATATAGCTATATATCCCCTGCTTCATCTTCTGTAGCATATTAGAAGGAGGCAGTAGTGTTCTGAGAAAAGAAGGTAGACACTCAAGTCAGACAGACTTAACCTGATTTTGAGTTTTATTTTTTCACTATTTATTAGCTGTGTAGCCTCGAATAGGTAGGTCACTTAATCTCTTAGAGGTTTATTTTCCTCTTCTTTAAAATTAGCATGATGAAACTTAATTCATATGGTTGTTTGGGAGAACAACTAAGATAATTTATGTAATGTGCTTGGTATATAGCAGGCATTTAATAAGTTGTTCTTCTCTTTTCCCCTTAGCTGATGGTAGGTACCCTGCATGTTTGGCATCTGGCTGAGGGATGAAGTGGGTGCTTCAATTCAGCCTGCCCTCCTTTTAATCAGCCTCATACTCTGGTATAGAACTACATTTATACTAACCAGTGGCAACCCTAACCTGAGAGCCCTGAAGTGAGCATCTGAAGTTCATCCAGGACTGAATCCTGGCTGTCCTTAACCAGCTATATGGTCCTAATTATGCCACCTGACAGCTTGGTGTTCATTGCCTTATCTAGAGAAAAGGTATTAGGATCTGTCCTCTAATGTTAATCCAGATGTCATTTTTTGAAAGATAAAATGAAATAATGTCTATGAAGAAATAATTATAAAATTAGTGTATTATGCAAGTTCCTGTATAATAGTGTTTATATGCAGAATAAGCAAGATCATAAAAAACATTGTGATTATTGACACTGAGTGTTATTGTTCAGTTAGATGGGTGGTTTTAAAGAAGGGGCCAAGAGATCTTTGTGACTCTTCTGACTCAGAGCTGTTGTGTGTGAAGAGCAAGGAAGGATTGGTAATGAAGAAGTGGTCTAAGAAATAAGGCCCTGGAGGGAGTGAGAGACATGGAAGGCCACCGTAATAGCCGATGATTAGAACATGACTTCCATGTTGCTTTGGCCCTGAAAGAAGAGAAGTGGGTACTCTGCTTCATTAGAAAATTTATCACAATAAATTCAGTCTAGAAGCAGAAGTTGTTTCTCTTCTAAGATTTGAAATGTGTATATTTGTAATAGTTCCATATCTAAGACATAAATATTATTAAAAAATGCTACTAAACTTGCCCTAATGCCATAAATTTTGATTCTGTAGAATGAATGCATACTTTCTCAGGTTTCATATGCAGAATGCTTTGATTCATCATCTGTGATCTTTGGGATTTCTGGCACTCTAAATTGATACATATTTCCATTTTTACTGTTAAATTATTGAATTAATTACTGTATATTTCTTTTGGTTTGGATCCCTGGCATTCATGAAATAATTCTTCACCACATTAATGCTGGCTTCTGGTTATTAACCTTAAAACTACTGTGATGCACCCTTCCCTTTGCCTGGAGTAAGAAAGAGCTATCAGAGATGCTGAGGCTAAGTTAATAAGAGCCTGGAAACTATGGACCAACAATTTGTCCATCCCTAACCTAGAACTTCTACTGTATAGTCACCGTAATTCAGCAATAATCATGTACTTTTTTCTTTAAAAAAATGGTATCTTAGCTTGGGCTGCAATAAGAAAATACCATAAACAGGATGGCTTATAAACAACAGAAATTCATTTCTCATAGTTTTAGAGGCTGAAATTCCAAGATCAGAGTGCCCACATGGTTGAGTTCTGGTAAGGGCCTGCTTCTTGGTTCAGAGACACTAGTTTTTCACATGGTAGATGGGGCGAGGGAGCTCCCTGCGGTATCTTTTAGAGGGACACCAATCCCATTTATGAGGACAGAGCTATGGGTGATTTGGTAGGACACAGTCGCCTACCAAAAGCCCCGCTTTCCAATACCATCACATTAGGGGTTAGGATTCAACATATAGCTTTTGAGGGGACACAAATATTCAGTTTATAACTGTTGGAAACTTGATATTCTGGAGGTTTCCTTTAAAAATCAGCATTAGTTTTACCTACAAAATGCTGTGGATATTTTTTAGTCATTAGTATTGATTAACTATATTAACTACTTATTTAGGAGATTTCTTCATATTTTTTTCCCTTTAAAAATGGAAGACCCAGGCATGGTGGCTCATGCCTGTAATCTCAGCAACTCAGGAAGCAGAGGTGGGAGCATCACTTGAGGCCAGGAGCTCAAGACCAGCCTGAGCAACACAGTTAGACTCTGTCTCTAAAAAAATAAGAAAAAACTAGCCTGGTGCTCAGGAGTTCGACGCTGCAGTGAGCTATGATCGTGTCACTGTACTCCACCCTGGGAGATAGAGCAAGACTCCATTTCGTTAAAAAAAAAGAATGGAAAATATATTCAGTGTCTACATATATGCATGACATTTGATTTGTTGAAGTATAGTAAAGATAATAATTTCAATGTGTCTGAAAATCCTCTTATCGGAGTGAATGTGGCAACTGTGTTTAGTATGATTTGAAATTTAAATATCAATAGCAGCCTCCAGAGTCAGATCGACTATGACTATATATAATGAACAGCTATTCTGATCTACTTCCTGTGTTTCATCCTCCAAAAGATAATAATGTAATAATGATTCATTAAGGATGTGATTACATTTAAGCATTTAAAAAAATCTACTGTTATTCATACAAAGATAAGGGTTTTATTTTTTATTATTTTTCCTTTTGTTCTGCAGATTTAAAGTAGAAACTTGGTCCTCTAAATGAAGGGAACATGGAAGTGGTTCAATTTTACACCTTTAGAAATATTTAATTTTCATTCCAGAAGACTTAAAGGATGTCTGAGATTCTCCAGCAGGTGAAACAAAACTAGAAAATTTAGAGACTTGAAAATAGATGGTGTTTTAAATGATTATTCAGCAAACGAAATGCTGGAAGAGTTTTGAGGCAGCAAAACCAGAGGCATAATAGCTAAATTAGGTGCCACTATTTGTCTATTGACCCCGTACTGATAGCACCCAGGGACTAGCAAATATGAGTAAAGGATTTAGTGCAGATTTAGGAAAATATAAGAGATTAAAGTTACTGGCAGATAACAAGTCAAAGGAGTTTCAACTCTGTATCAATGTCAAGGCAAATAAAAATTTTCTTTTAGTATAAACAAATGTCACAGTTGAATTTCTCAGAGAATAAATAATTTAGAATGTATTTGTATATGTATTTATATATTTGCGTGTATATAACATTTAACAAAGTATGTATTTTATGTTTATGTGTATACTTAGAAACTATATTTATTTTGTTTTACTTCATTGCTGATCATATTACAGGATAGTTTTTTTTTAATAATAATACCAGATAAAAATATCTGAGAATGGATTAAATTCACATTAAGAATAATTAGGGGGGAAAGGAGCCTAACCACAGAAAGTCAAATTTTAGTAATCTAATTTTTTTCCTGTGGATGTTTACCAGAGTAAAGTGGAACTTTATATATCTATATATACACACACATATATATATGCACACACATCTAATTGTAGATATATATTTATTTATGCGCATGTGTTCATATGCATATAAATATGTTTATATATATGCATAGTCTATATTTTAGAGTAAACATATGAATTTTATAAAAGCACAGCCCATACCAAAACAGAACAAAATGCCTTCACTTCAATCTGTCTAAGCAATTGAAGGGATAAAGCAGATAGCAAAGGGAACTTGTTTTTATTAAATGACATCTGTATTGTTTTCAGTAGAACTAAGTATGGAAAGCCTCCCTTAATTCAATTTTATCTAAAGCTGTAGTTGGTTATTTGATCTATGGGCGCATCAGTTTTATTCAAATACCTACTGAAATAAAACTAAAGCTTGTTTTTTGAAAGATTTATATCTAAAAATCATTATTCGTACTACATACAGGGATCTGTGTTTGTATTTGAAGTACAGTTATTGAAACTTATAACTTTATAATGAATAAATGACTTCTGTCTTTAGCCATACTTTTGAAAATCCACCACTCAAAAATCTGGTTCTGTGAATAAAAGAAAATACACTTAAGAGAATGAATATAAGTGCTTCATTGTTTTTAGTATGTCATCAGTTTATATTGATTCTTAGATAAGTATAGATTAAAATTGTAACTACATCATTTTGCATTAGTGGTCACTGTTTAGTTGTTTTGTGAGTAGAGCAAATAATTAAGTCTGTCAATGTAGCAAATAGGCCTCAAATTCATGTATACTGTAGAAAAGTTTTGTCTTACAGTGAGAAACCTGTTTATTTTGTGAGCATCTTCTTAGGGAAATCAATATCAGTTTTTCATGGATCCTTGAACATACAGCACTATTCTGCCACTAAATAGCTTCCCATCCTCTATCAGAAATTGAACTGAGTTAGGGTAAGGAATAGAGTAGCCTACCAAGTGTGTTCTATTGAACGTATATACTCAAAATCTAGCTTCATAAGCAGTTCTTAAATTTTAAGAAGACTAAGTATGCAATACTTTTCGGTCTCAGTTTCAGAACCTATCACGAGAGCACTGACTGTTTTCCCCCAATATTTGTTTTTTTTGTTGTTGTTTTACTGGGAGGATCATTGTCTTCCTTCACTGTGTAGTTGTTCTTCTGGGTCTCATAGCACATTATGGGTAAATAATGATAAGGTCTCTGTTTTCTGTAGTTTTGTTCTCATCTGCGGTATTTGAACAGATCTAAGGGATCTTAATTCCACATAGATTCTGCAGAATTCCTAATGGATCAGTTTGAACTTCCTGGAACACCCTGGGATTTGGGTGTTGCAGCTGACTCTCCTCTTGCCTGAGCTTCTCAAGTAGCTGAATTACAGGCTAGTGCCACCATGCCTGGCTGATTTTTTTGTGTTATTTTTCACAGTGACAGGGTCTTGCTGTGTTGCCCAGGCTGGCTGCAGGCTCCTGCCTCAAACAATCCTCCCCCTTGACATACCAAAGTGCTGGGATTACAAGCCTGAGCCACCATGGCCGGCCCTTTTCGTTTTTTAGATTGAGAGAATGCATGACTAAATGGATCAACTTATATTTCTGGCTACAAAGACCTATTGTTGTAAAGATGTCATTTCTTTTCATATTTTTTTAAATAATTTTTTTGTTTTAAATTCTAACAATTTTTTTAGGAAACTTGCAAAGAGAATATAACATACATTTGGAATAATAAACATTAAAAGACAATCATGAATAACTTGATTAAGAAGAGAAATAAAAGGTTAACTGGGCCACAAGATATTAAAATATATATCATAAAACTGTAATGGAATTGAGCTATAAAACCCAGAAGCCAACTAACAAGTGCACGGATGGTGCATTTGTGGCACAGTTACCATCTTTTCCCATTTTGTTACCATGGCAGACTTTCATTGCCAAATGATGTTGTCATGCTTCCCTGCTGGGCCTGGACATGGTCTCAGAATACCTCAGACAGGCACTATTAGGCTATCAAAATTGGCACGTGGGTTAAAACATTTTGGCACTCTGTTCAGGCATATGATAAAAGTGGCATTTAAATTAGTAAAGAAAGGAAGAATTATTTCAGAAACGATTCTGGAAAAACTAGCTAACTCTGTAAAAAAAATAGTTCTTTACTTCACATTATATACTAAAATAAATTCCAGATGGATCAAAGGATTGAATGTAAAAAAAGAAAGCAGAAAAGAGCTTAAAGATAATATAGATGAGTATCTAACACCAAAATAAAGAAGGTCTTCTTAGCATGAAAGCAAAGGAAGAAATCAATAAAGGAAAGGATGAATAGATGAAATGATTACAACATTTTTAATTTCTTTAAGTCTTAAATGTACTAGTTTCAAAACATACTGGGTATGTTTTACAATATTTTGTGAAATATTTGAAAATTTGTAAACATGCAAGACATACTAAATAAATTAAATTAGAGCATACTAAAATAATTTTAGTCATTCATTAAAGGTTAGGAGATTATGGGTAATTTTATTCTGTTTTTTATTTTATGTAATATATATGTTATTCTAAAGGGAATATATATCAGGATTATGAATGGAAACATAGGATACTAATATTTTTTAATATCTAATATTCAATATTTTACGTATGTTATTTCTGAACATCCTTAATAACCTCTTGAAATATGTAATAACATTCTGCTTTTAAACATCAGGAAGTTGAGGTTCAATGATACTAAATAAATGCTTGGGGATCACTCAGGTAGAATTATGATTAGAAGCTGATGGTTGTGTGATCCCATAGATCATTATCCAGCCTCAGTTATGGATCTCTGTCCTGCTTGCTGTTGGCATTAGGGAGAGAGAAGGAAAAGAGGTCAAGTTTAAATCCAGGCCTGATCTTCTGTCCCCAGAACAGGGCTTATTTTACCTTACCTTTTGTGCCTATTCCCCATTCCTCCCTGCATCTTGGGTGATGAGTTAGATGTGTTTGTCCTATAAGCAATAGTAGGCCTTTGAGATGAAACATCAGAGTTGGATTAAAAATGGGCTCTTTTTGTTTTTATTTACCTTTTCCAAATGTGAGTCTATACTTGGAGATAATCTTTCCATCTTTATTTTTCTGGGCTACAAACTTGTAAAGCTTGTATTCAAGTTCTTTTGGTTGCTGAGAGTGTTAACATTGCAAAAGAAAAGGTTTATTCCTTTATCATAGACATTCTGGAGCCCTCAATTCTATGTGTTATAGGCACCATGCTGCAAAAAAGGGCAAAGTGATGGATTCAAATGCATGCATTACACCTTCAGGTAAGAAATAAGCACTTCTCAAATGCAGAAGTATTTTGAGACTGTTAATTGTACTAGATAAGTGTACATTCAATAAATCTTCCTTTCCCCAGCATGGGTGCTTCTCAAATCCCGTCATTTTCCTTTTGGGTAATAGCACATTTGTGCTAGTATGCTAGTGAACATAGCCAGTTTTCAGTTTTGGTCTGGGATATGTGAGCCTCCTGATATAAATTTGCGTGTATGTTGAAAAGGTACATCACTATGGATATGTTGTATTTTTCCCTGGCCTGAGTTTGGGGCCTTTCTCTGCCTTTTCTGTTTAGAGGAGAGCATCATTGGAAAATATCTAACTAGATGTAACAAATTTCAAATTGACTACAATAAGGACCATAGTTATATTTAGGATATTGTTCCTCTAGAACTGCTTGCTGATAGCAGTTTTCTTGTAAGTTGGCTTTAGAAAATATCTCTAAACAGTATGATAGTGACCACTTTGTTGTACAAACAAACCCAATCTACTAAAGCCTATGATCCTTATATTGTTAGGTATAGTTTATAATATTGCAGCCATTATGGGCATTCTCTAAGAGCTGAAAGGAAGAATTCCCCAGCACCAGGCCTGCTAAGTAGGCTATAGTGAAAACAGTGTTTACTTTCACTGATCTCCTTTCCTCCTTCCCCATTGCTTGTCAGGAAAAAAAAAAGGTCTCCACACTCCAGATAGCCCAAGGCTGCCTTTCAAGGCACTTTTATTATTTAATGAATGCTTTGTTCCAGCAAAATTGTAGTACTTAACATTCAGATGATGATACTTATCCATTTTCTATTTCCTTTGGTCATCCTGTTTTTGGTTTCCTAATATATCTGCCTCCCCCATCTCTCTGGTAAAATCCTGCCTGCCTGAATGGTCCAACTTAATTCATCAGTGACACTTTCCCTCATCCCCAACTCTGAACAACTGCAGATTGCTTATTTGTACCTCCAATACCGTGCCCCTTGTGTGGAGCGTTTTATAAGTTCTCTTTCTGGCCCCACTAAGCCTGTGGCAGTCCCATATTGCACACCCTGAGCACCTGCATCATGTATCTGCAATTTTCTCCCTTCTTTCTGTTTTTCCTTCCCTTGGATAATTTCCTCACTCTTCACATCACTTGGTTTCTATTTTCTATTGACTCCACTTTTACACTTTCAAATGAGGTCTTATTTTCGTTGCAGTTGCATTGAAAATCTGATTTTGTAATTTTTATTTTGCAATGGCCTCGCTAGGACAAGTCTTGTGGTCCTGTGTTTAGTACCTTTTGAGACCACAAGGACCTTGAGACCAAACTCTAACTTGAAACCCAGGTCACTCTCACCTTGAACCTGCCCACCTACCAGCGGAGGGGGATTAAACACCTACAAGAACATCACATTTAACATCGCACTATGTGACGTAGTTCCCCAGTCCGTTTTGTGCAGCCTAATTATGGCAATAAAAGTGACCCATCATAATTAAGTCACACCTGGAAAGGAGACTGTCCAGTTTCTTTAGCTTCAAGCAATCTATTCCCACTCCTAGTCCATCCCCAAGGTGAAGAAGATTCTACACTACCTTCTGTAGTCTTTTCAGCTCTTTACTGAGTTCCACTAGTGGAATTTAGTCTAGTCTCTTGGGACACATCCCATGGCTGAATCCCTTCACTACTTTTGACAGAAATATTCTTCATGGGTCCTCTCCCTTCACCTCTCTCTCACCATTTTCTTCCCCTGCCCCGGCGTGGCAGCTCATCAGTGTTTTTATGTCTTTGAGCCTCTCTTATCCTTAGTCTCAGATATGTCAAGTTCTGTTGATAGATAAGGAGTGGTGAGCTTCAGCTTCTGAAGATAAAAGAAGATCCAAAGAGAAAGAGTATCTCCTGCTCAGAAGAGTGCTTGTCTCTATCTTTGCTTTAAAAAGCTTCCCTTTTTATAACCTGAACCTTTTCCATGTTTCAGCATGGGAACCTACCATGCCACATCCTTCTGTCCATAACTATCCTTGTTTTATTCTCGTGCATATTATCAGCCAAAACAATATATTGGTGCCCAGTGAGGAGTCTTGCATATAGAAAATGTTCACTTAAATGCTGGACTCATAATCCTGTCCATTTTTAAAAAATTCCCACATCTTATTCTCTTCTGCTATTATAGAATCTGAGTACAATTAAAGTCTTCTCCGAATTGCCTGTGTTGTATTTCTCAGTGAGAAGCTTGCAAAGAATATTTTAAACAGTTGTCGTGTGGGCTTTTCCCGAAATGCCATGTCACTCCAAAAGTGATACTCTGCTATTTTGACTACTCATAGAAAATGAGGAAGGAGGTAGGCTGAACAGAGAGAAATTCCAACTGAAATAGTACTCCTAGCCAAGCCAGTGGTATAGGAACATTGCTCATCTTTAGAATTTTAGAAATAACTAAGGCAGTGTGAACTTTTAAAAATCTTTCCTCTCAGTGGCAAAATAAATGATTAAACAATAATAGTTTTTGGCATAGGGATAAACTATTGAATAAATTATCTCCTTTCTTGACATTTTTGATACTAATTCCAACAGTGTAATGTGGTTATATATTTTGTTGGGGCCTGTGTGTATGGCAATAAAATGATATATTATCTCAGTATTTGAAAAACACCTTCACTTTTTTTTTTTTTTATGTCTTACAGTGGGTTACAGGGGCAAAATAATCTATGGGTGAAAAAAGAAAAAAAGTTTCACATGCACATTAGATTGCAATAACTCAGTGATTTCCTGTACTTCAAAGTGTTCCTGAAATTTTAGTTTTAAATTCTAGGAATAATATTTTAAATTATACATAGGATATGTGTGGGCTCATCTAATCCAGGAGAGAAGAATTTATTTCACTTAATCATGTGGGTTTGTTTTGCAAAAACAATATAAATGTTCTAGCTAAAAACACTCTGCTGTATTTGTATGTGTGGCTAAGATAACCAACGATGCTATTCCCCCAATTGTCCCCAGAGTACTTTATTGATGTTCTCAGTAGCCCCTGCCATGACCTTCTGGGAGATTCTCCCTTGACCATGACCTTCCATGAGCACATCTGAAGCAGGTGGTGGGGAAGGTGCCTATCTTGAAGGCTACAGAGCTTCCAGAGCCCCTTTCCCATGAGTGTAATGTTGGAGTCACAGTATGGTTTTGTACAGCCTCTGAGGATGGAAGAGGAATGAAGTAAGAAGTGTTTTTGAGGGCTAGCTTCAGAGTGCCTTTTGGAAATTCTGATCAGATCAATGGCTTCTTTTACCAAAGACTCTTAGTTTCTTAGCAGTTCAGTTCCCTCAGGAATTTGGTAGCTTCTGCTATGTTGCTTCCAGTCAGTTCCATGGCCAGGCAACATATCCAAAAAAGTTACTCTAAACACAGTTTTAAACTCTGCCTTTTTTCTTTCTTCCCATCTCCCAAACTTCTTTCTCCATTCAGACGTGCCACTTTGAGTCCATCTGAAACACTAGACTGGGGGAAGTGATTGGGCTGGCTGCACCCCTAGCTACAATATTATTTTTGTCACAGAATTAAGTCTTTTCATTTAATTGAGAATTTTTAATGGGCTTTTGTTGTTCAAAGGCTTTTACAGTTGTTTTTATTGTTGTGGTTTGGTGATCAGATGTAGTCAGATTTTCAGTCCTACAAAGTCTCAGATTTCTGGAGACTCTCATTCTCTTTCATTTCTGTCTACAAACCAGTTAATTTTTGTATGAACTAATCATTTTCTTGTCAGACTTTGCAATAGGCAGCAAAAAACCAGTAATACACAAGAACATCATGGCTTCTTGAAACCTCTTTGCCTAAAGCTGCAGTTTTACTAGGCATTTGGATTGTCTTTCGAGTAATTGCAGGCTTCGCTTTTACTAAATGTCTTTTCTTTGGCATGAGTTGCCAGCTTTCCAGCTCGTTTATGTCTGTTTTCTTGCTACCTGACTCTGACCACTAAGCCAATATTAAAGTTTTGGGCCTTTGTTACGGTCCCAATCCATTTTAAGTTGTTAATTCCATTTCTCTGTTAAGCTAGGCTAGGTGTGGTAACATAGAGACCACAAAATAAGCAGTGGATTATCACAATAATATTTTCTCATTTACACAAGAGCCCTGGGATTATAAGCGTTTAGGTCAGCACGGCAGCTCTCGTCTCCTGTGTCCTTGAGGGACTCATACTGATGGTAGTTTTGAAATCTTCAACATGCGACTTCCAGTTTGGCCCTGGATCTTAGCATTTCAGGTGCTGGAAGGGAGATAGCATCTCGAGGAGTGCCTATGGTCGTTTTGTAGAGACTGGACCTGGAGTGACGTGCGTTACTTGTGTTCACATTCCATTGGAGAAAATGTCACTTCACTTAACTACAAGGCTGGGATGTGTATGATAGGAGGAGAGAAACTTTCAGTGACTGCCTAGTGGTCTCTGCCATTAGATGATGGAAAGGAATTTATGTTATCAAAGGTATGCATAAAAAAAAGAAAATGTTTACCTTAAAGGCAGCTGGATTTAAGGATTAGATGATAAGGAAACAAAAGTAGAAAAGGAACTGTGAACTAATAATTGATATCATGTGATATTCTGAAAGATGTAACTACTCTGGGTTTTTTTAGCAAAGGAAAAGGGGGGTTAATAAATGTTGGCCTCTGTGGTTGTATGCTTTAAAGAGTGTGTGACTTCCTGAGGATGTAGTTTTTTATTTATTTTGGCATTTTGTGAATATGACTAACATGTTCTCTATACACATCAATTAGTGTAGTTGTTTTGAAAAAATAAGGTATTTTTAGATCTCAGTTGTGCTTGCCCCTAGAGAAAGACAGACAACACAACATGCGCGCGCACGCGCGCGCGCACACACACACACACACACACAAATAGTTGAGAAGGGAGGCCATGGGGGATAAGGTAAAGGGTGAGAACTGAAAATTTGTTCAAATGATGTTTGACCGTCAGTTTCTTGACTTTTGTTGGGAAGGAAGATGTAGCTACATTTGAAAGTAATTCTCAGATAATGACTAGACCCAATGAGATGGTGTTTGCATGGCCCTTGGCAGCTGACCACTCCCTGGAATAAGCTGATAGAACTGGACAGGGGGTTTCAGTGCTAAGATCCTAGTAGGTCAGCAAATTCTGTCTCTCACAGCAACTGCTGGTTCCTAGCAACCCTCAAGGTTTGCTTCTATTCTTGAATGTTTGATTTTATTCTGGCTTCCTGTTTTTTCTTCCTGTCACCTCCTAGTCCAGGCCACTTTGCATGTTATTCCTGAGTTTCTGCAGGAGTTTTGTAAAGGCTGTTCATGTCTGTCCAGTATATTATACTCTGTTTTTTTCCTGCTCATAAAACTTAAATCGCTGTATATTGTCCCAAGGATACATTTCACGATCTTTCACTATCTCGGCCTAGGCAAAGCCTGGCCCAGCAGCCAGAGGTCTTCAGTTCTGGCTCCTGGTTTACCACTAACTAGCTGCATGGTTATGGAGAAGCCGTGTAGGGGATTATAAGTGTCCTCAGCTGCCTGTGAAACAATAACTATGCCTTGGCCAAAGAAAATTAGAGAAAATCATGCCCTATATCCTTCTATTAGTCATCTAAATTGCATAGTGATATATTTTTAAGGTTCTGAGAAGTCCTGCCGCAAAGTGACCTGTTTACCTATGTTTAACACAACAAATTAACACTCCAAGCAAATAGTGTTACCCAGAAGACACACTTAGAAATAGTGAACTAGACTTGATGTCACTAGGGACCTTCCAAAAATCTCTCCACGTTTTCATCTTTATTGCCTATTAAGAATGGCAGCTCTGAAGTGAGACGCCTGAATATAAATCTAAGTTCCCCCACTTAGTTCACAGGCAGCCCTGGGCAAGTTACTTAACCTTTTTGTTCCTCAGTTAACTTCTGTCAAATGAGGACAATAGAAGTTTTTACCTCATGGGGTTATTTCCAGGATTACAGAAGTTCATGCAGGCTTAGTGCTCAGAGCAGAGCCTGGCATGCAGTGAGCCCGTACTAAATGCTGCCTGTTACCATTAGTTACTGTCTCCTCCATATGCCGTTTACTTCCCCATACTTTTACCTTTTTTTATATCCTTTCCCATACATAAAATGACTTTCTCATCCTCACAACTTAGCTAACACCTTCTTGAATGAGGTGAGCAAGACACAGTGAAAAGAGAGCAGTATTTAGAGCCACAAAGATTTGTATTCTCATCCCAGAACCCAATTTACAAGTTGTGTCACCTGAGCAAGTGACTAAATCTACTTTGACCTTAGATTTCCTGGCAAACTGGGATTATTATAATGACCCACAAGTGTGCTGTGAATATTCAGTTATACACTCTCTCTTCTTTCTCTCTCATGCACACACACACATTCTGTCTATCTATATCTATATATTAATGCATAAGCATTTGGTAAATGGAAACTGTTGCTATTCTTAGAATTATTATAATTATTAGCTTAAATCCTATTCTCACTCTGTCACTTTCTCTGAATCCTGCAGTCCAAGTAATATAATTTTCTCCAGAACTATTAGAGCTTGACCTCTATGTATCAGGCATCAACATCATTTATTATTGACATCTTTTATATTTTGCCTTACCATTAACAAAGTCTTTGAAGTTGTGCTTTTATTTTTCTAGAAGGCATGGTACTTCACTTTTCATAGGAGAGGGGCTCAGTTGGATACATTATGGCCGGCAGAGGGCCAGACGTGGGCTGAGGGAAACAAGTGAATATATTCTCCTGCTGACCCTGTTTGTTTGCTAGACGTGCCCGTCAGTGTTAACAGTTCCCTAGAAGGCTCAAAAGGCATGAAGGGTGGTAGATGCTGCATGTAGGTTTGGACATGATTGGCAAAAAATAATTGGAAAGATTCATAAAATAGTCAGAATTCTGCCAAGATTTAGGAAAAAAATCACGTGGAGGTATATATAAACATTATTAGAAATGGAAAGGGCAGAACAGTGATTTGATAGAGATATTAAAATCTTAAGTAAGTATGAAAACATTTTTGCTGGTAATTTTTAAAACTTATTTAAAAATGGATTTTTTTAGAAAAAGAAAACATAAATTGACTCAAGATGAAATAGAAAACCCGAGAATCAGTGAGCACTAACTAAAGAAATTCATTTAGGTTAAAGGGCAGAGTGAATTAAATCAATAAAGTTCATAACAACCATCCTGTACAAGAGCTGAGACATAAAATTGGTCAAAATTAGAATTAAGTGAAAAAGAGTGTTGGAGAAGAGATAATTTTGGCCTGATAGGATCAGGGAGGTTTTGACAAGATAGATTAGACCTGAATGGAAAAGGAGAAGAGGGACAAGAGAAATTTGAAGCAAATATGGCAAAATATTAACCTGTTTTAAGTCAGACATGCTTCTCATACTATTTTTGTTATTTGTCTAGATATTTGAAATATTTCTAGTTTGAAATTAAATTTTTAAAAGAATGGATGAGGTGAGGTGGGAAGGGGGAGGCATTTAGGACTGCACGCAGAGCACTTCATTTGGAGTAGATTTTTGTTCAAAAGTGCAGGAGGAGAGTGAGCTAAAATTAAAGCCACAGAATTTTGGAGTATAGTGAGAGTCTCCCATTTCCCATGCCTGCTACTCTGACAGAGCTGCTTTTAATACCCTAGATGCTGAAAGCCAAGGAAGTTTTTTGTTTTTTGTCTTTTTTTGTTTTGTTTGAAGTGAAATCATTTTGGCCTTCCTTTTCTTGGTTATGGGAAATTGTTTCAGTGAAAATTTCCTACAGGCTGCTTAAAAGCAACGCATGGAACAATGGGCCTTGTGGCAAGTGAAATGCGTGTGGGGAAGTACTTAGAGTTTAATGTGAGTTATTTTTACTTCCATTCATAGACATGTCTCAGTGAAGTTCAAATTATCCCTTGGACAGTAGAAGGCAGTCTGTTAATTTAAAGCTAGACTTTTTTGGTTCCATAAAGCCAAATTTAGGATAGATTTCAAAAGCTAAATAAACAACTGTCTACCTCCCCATTAAAAATGAGTGTGTCAGGTTTCTGTGTACTTAAGTCTTTAAATAAGCTCCACTTAGCATTTCTACAAGGGGCCTTAAATATTTAGAAGAGCTATCCTTTACAATCATAATTGTTTGTTAAAGGGGACGCTCAGAGGTTGGGGCTGTCTTAATCTTACTATTAAAATTCTGTAGGTGTCTCACTGATTTTAACAAATTAAAACGGAAGCTGGGAAAGTTATGCTTATTGGGATTGGTGTGATGGTGAAATATTAAGAGAGAGCAAAGGCTATAACCCTTAGAGACATCGCTTGGCATCATTTTTGTATAATGCCATAAAATACTATTTTAAGAATTTGTCAGAGGAAACAAATGTTATACTTAATAGCAGTGGTTCTGAATCTTGACTCCTAATCAGAATCCCCTTTGGAGTTCTTAAAAAGTAAACATACTGGGACCCTGTTTTGAAAATTCTGATTCAGTAGTTCAAGGGCACTGGGCCTGGGTTTGTGTGCATGGGTGTTTGTGTGCGTATGTGTCTGTGTCTGTATGTGAAAAGTTGCACAAGTTATTTTTAAAAAATTCAAGGATCAAGGGCTATTACAATGTATTAAATTTCTTCTCTGTAGAAATTCATTGTTTAAGAACTACATTCTGCAGATTTCCTGCATGCCAGGCTGTAACAAGGTTATTGCTTACAAGAGTGCAAGGACTGTTGTATGTGTGAGTCATTTTTTATATCAAAAAACACCTTACAAATCAATCGACAACACAGTTATTTATGTATTTATTAATTAGTTTTGTATTTTAGTTTTTAAAGTTTCATTTAACATAATCTAAGAAAATAAAACAAAACCTCCACTGAGTTCAATACACAAATATTGGGACTGCTAAGTCGATATTCTGATTAACATGATGGTTAACATGATTTACTGAAAAAATTTTGGTAACGATAATGTAGTAATTTTACAATGTGGATTTAAATTAATACTTGCACTACGTTTGACATCCTACTGAAAGAGGAATATTTTTGTTAAAATGCTGGGGTGTATGGAGGCAGTTATGATAAACTGGATGGAGCAGGATAGTTGACGTAAATTCAGGCTTTGGGTCAAGGTTCTGCCACCAGCTGTGTGACCTAGCAAGCAATTTAACCTTACAATAGGGCTAATTTCATCAACCTTATGAAATTATTTTAAGGATTAAATGAGATAATATGTGAAGATGCTACATTATGCTACACAAATATAAAGCAGCATCATTGCTCGGATTGGACTCACTTTGCACATTTTTTCTGTTGGAAGTGATGTACTTATGGGCATATCGTGTGGTAATTTTGTGTATGTAGATTGTGGCATTGCAGAAGAAATGAATTGTGCCAGACATTTTCACATTTATATTTTTAGCAATCTAAGGCTTCAAAAGGAAATAACTAAATATCTCTGTACTCTTATGGGAAGGAGAACATTCTTTGTTAGAGTGTTCGAAGGTGTGATTATTTTCCCGAGATTAGATTTCTTCACTATTATTTGTGATGACATAAAAGATATATTCTATGTGTTGGAAACTTGACATTGCCAAGACATATTTGACATTTTTTTTAACATGTTAACTTTTTAAACTTTCAATTACCACTTTCCCAAGGCCATTACCTTGTTTCAGAAGAAAAGCCTAGAGCCTTTAATTTTGCCTCAAAAATTCCAGAGCTGTACGATTACATGTTGACACTTGACATTTAATACAATTTGTCTGTGTGAGAAAAAATTGGGTGGTGCCTTCTTTTGAAGATCTACATATTGGCTTAGTAGTTCATTCTACCTCAAATTACATTTTCTCACATGATAAACTATAATATTTTTTTTATTTCTTGTCCCCAATATCCATTGTTTTATTTCAGCATATTACAGGGGTACAAATGTTTAGGTTACCTGTATTGCCTTTGCCGCACCTGAGTCAGAGCTTTAAGCGTGTCCATCCCCCAGACAGTGTGCACCGCACCCATTAGTTGTGAATATACCCATCTCTACTCCCCACCTGCCCGACACCCGATGAATGTTACTACTCTATGTGCACTTAAGTGTTGGTCAGTTAAGTCAGTTAATACCAATTTGATGGTGAGTATATTTGATGCTTGTTTCCCATTCTTGTGATACTTATACTTTTTATTCTGTTAGGAAGGATGTAAGGACACAAGGCAGCCTTTTTATTCCATTACTGGTTAAGTAGATTGTCCAGCCAGTGACTTTCACATTCTTTGTCAGTCCTCCCTCCCTCTACTACCTACTGCCCTCCTTCCTTTCCTCTTTTCCTCCCACAAATGTTATGGAGAGAGACTGTGTGCCAGGTATTATACTAGGCATTGGCACTGAGAGTAGATGTGAATCCCCACTCACAGAACTTACACTCTAGTGAGGAAGACAGACAATAAATTGGCTAAAAGAAATCTAAGATGATTATAGAAATGATAGGGACCAGACAGGTATTGTCAGGGTGCTGTTGTAGTGAGAACAAGGGGTGGTATAGATGGGGGCATCTCATTGCACACAACAAAGGATGTGCAATTTATTAGCATCCCCAACAGCTTGGAAACAAAGAGGAGTTGATGTACTGATATCCTTCCCTCCACCTTCCTTATATATTTTCCTCTGTAACTTTACCCTCTGAAGCTGCTCTTGCTCTTTTATTTGAATCAGATTCTATTCCTGTAAATTGTTTCAAGGGATAGAGGTCAAGGTGCTAATATTTACCCTTGACTGCTGCTCCGAAGAGAGGATGCACCTACATTTCACACTTCCTTATGGAGACAAGGCTTAAAAATTCCAGACATCTACTTGGTGGTGATAATTGTGTTTAGCCAATAAATTGAAAGCTGCTTACATATTTAAAATTTTACTTGGGAAAAGTACATCAGTTAGCACGTTCACTTTGGAAATATAAGCTCTCCTGATTCATCGTTGCCTACTTTGATGGATGAATTTCAATGGGCCAAAGGCTCTCATCTTTTTTTAAAATGATTTCTTTTGGCATGTTTGTTTGGTTATTTATTTATTTTTTATTTATGATGTTATACCTTCTCTCTCAAATGCCTCCCACCCCTACCCAGGATTCAATCTTCTGAGAGAAAAATCAATCCTGTGTTGGAAAACAATCATCTTTGTTTGCTATCTTTAGGCAGAATAAGAAGACTATAGAGAGAATAGATTTAAGATGCATGAAAATAGATGTTTAAGAAACACTATGGATATGAATGGAAATGGAAGGCATATAGCTCTTCAGTGGGTAAAGTGTTTGGGAGAGGACAGGGCAGAAGGGAGTGGCCATTGTGGGTTAGTGATCATATAGTTTTTTTTTTTCAAAGAAAGGAAAATTATATTGACACATTAGCAGCATGTTAATTAAGAAATTTGTTGGTAAAAATACCAGTGTATTTTCAACTCAGAATGCACTGAGAGGAAAGCAAATGCTTGTTTATTACAGAAAGAAAAACATGTCACAGAATTTGGAAGTGGCAATCTGAAATCAATAAAGCTCCTCTTCATTAAGTACAATCAGCAAAGGGATTATTCCCTAGGCAAGTTTTTGGCAGATGGATCATATACTTATTCACTGTTTTTGGAAAATTTAAACATCACCACCACTTCCTGCGAACACTTCTATGTTTCCCTCCTCCCTATGTTAGTGGGTGTCTTTGAGAATATAAAATTATTTTAATGTTAACCAAACCAGACATCATTCAGAAATGCAATCTGCTTTTTAAAATTCATGTACTATATGGGAAAATTAAAATATAAGTGATCTTTAAATATTCTGCCATATGGAGGATACATTGTCTGTGACATCCCCCTTCATAACCTGGAACAAAAAGCCAGTTGTAGTGAGGTTTATATCAGAGTTCAAAAGGCAAATTCCATGAACCCATTTATTATCAACTCAATTTGTAGTACTATTGACTAAATCAGTCAAGAGGGCCAGAGAAGGAGCTTTCCTATGGTGTAATTTTGACAATGTCACAAAGTAGCAGGCCCTCCCCCAAACCAGGTATTATCTGTATATTTTATCCCACCAAGGAGGGACTGGATAATCATGAATCCAGCCCTTTCATTTTACAGGTGAGGAATCTGAAACCCACTGAGGTTAAGTGATTTGTCCGAAGTAACAATAAAAAATCTTAAATTCCAAGTTTATTCCAAAGTAAATTTGTATTACAGGGTGGCATAATTTGTTCCTAAATCCTAATCCTCAAAGACATCCCTCGTGGCTTCAATTTATGACTGTTTTCCACAATTGCTTCAAAGCACTTCCCTGCTTCAGTTAATTGCATTTTAAAATGAGCAAAAACTATTCAAAACACTACTCCAAAAAAAGCATATCATAGATTAGCATTATTTAATAAAGAGCACTATCAGTTTTTCTATTGATTCAGTATTTTTGAATATTTTAACTGATGTCTTCTTATTTTCCAGTAGAAAAGAAAGAAGGCATTTTCAATGTGACCACTGGTGAAATAAGATTTTGTTCTTTGACAACTCTTTTACTTTAGACCTCACAGTAAAGCACTGCCCTAGACTTGGGTTTGTTTGTTTTTGTGTTTTCTTTCATTTTGTCTTTTTAGAGCTTAAAACATTTGCCAGGTGTTTTGCCTGGAAATATTGTGATGGACTTTATAACTCCTTAGATGGGACATGTGGAAAGATACAGGCCTGTGGGTGTGAGCCTTTGCTCAACACAGTGCCTGAGCTGGGATAGCCTGCTGGCTCAGGCCACATTCCCATCATAATTTTGTCATTTAAAATGGAGTTTTAGCCAATTCTGATACATTTTTTAAAAGAATGTGCTCCTGAGCTAAGACTCTATATGCCATATTTTAGCCCCAAGCAGATTTTTATGACTAAGTAATAAACCCCTGGAAACAGGTTTATAATGGAAAATGCAACTTGACCTTAACCAGAGGAGCCCAAATGCACCTTACAAAAAGGCTCATTTTTGAAACACACAAAATCCCTTTCTCCCAGGGGTGGTGTCACAGGAGAAAGGTGTATAATAATAGTTGTATTTACCATAAATACCTAACATATTTTATGGTGATTTGATTGTATTAAAAAATTTCACCTTATAGATTTTAATAATGCTGCCTATAGGCAAAGTTATTGCAGTTGAATTTCTTTTCCTTTGGCCACTGGTCTCAGTGGAAAGAAGCAAGCAACCCTTATAAAAGGCTTTAGATTTTAGTACCTGGTTAATAAAAAATAATTTCCTCTCCTTTGGACTTGTTCATGAAGCTGAAAAATGACTCCGCAGGTCAGTGGTGTGTGGCAAAGCTAATTTCTATAAGCTTTTTATCAGGTGGTACTGAGTAAAACAATATGGGGAAACTGAAAAACCCACCCTCTGTACCAAATTTACAAGGGTAAGAGTTATCCCCAGTGTCACAGAAAGGAAAAAAAAAATGACACTTTTTTCCTTCCAGATTTCTAGTACAACAACAAAAAATTCTTTCTGAGATATATAAAAGGTACAGAAGGAAAAACTAAAGCGCATGAAATTTCTTAGCTAAATTTAGATTTAAAAATCTGACTCAAATGGCACTCATTGTTTAAAACACAATAAAACTCAACTTCCATTTGTTGTTTTGTTGACAAGGGAGCCTCATAGTAATAAGCTGAGTGAGGCAACACATATATCATAGCAACCTGGAAAGTGACTGTCATTCAAATAAATACGCTCCTCTGCAAGGTTCCTTTTCCCCAAGCGTCATATTTTCTCAGAGGAGTACTAGGAAGACATTCTAATCAAGAAAACTTGGGCTTCTTCCCTTGAGGTTCAGCAGGGTGTTTGCTGTGTGTCTTGCAGAGCATGGTAGAGGAATATTACAGCCCTCCTGTCTCTCCAGGATACTCATAGGCTACCTTCCAGGAAAGAAGCTGGGAGCAGGGCTGTAGAGCATGCCCAGGCACCTGTGTAGCTGGCAGATCTGCTCCCTGTAAGCTTGAAGTTCACATTTCTTTCTCTAGTTCTTCAGGCTGGGGAATAGCAAGCATGCACAGCAGCAGTGTATACTTAAGAGGTCATGGATCCCCTCTTTACCACCCTTGTTTCAAGGCACCCAGGGCATTCTTGCACTGGCCTATTCCCATCAGAGCCCAAAGGAAGAATCAGAAACCACAGGAATTTGCAGAGTTGATGGGTGAGTCTTCCTTTCATTGTTTTTATTTTAACAGCTAGTATGGAGAATGCTAGATGACAAACAGCATTAGTTGGGAGAAGTAACATGCTACTCTGGAGCCATGTGTTAGATGAAGTTGGAAAGAGAAAAACAATGATAAAGCCTTTGGAGGATATAGCCAAAGGACTTGTTTTCCCTTTTTTAATTCAATTTAACGAAAAAGGTAAAAGCATGTGGTATATAGATAGGAGAGAGATTTTTAGATCATTAGGTTATAAATATATAAAATTGCTGACATACTGCTGTTCGACAGCTGTACTGGGATACTGTAGGGGTAGTGATTGACAGGGAGAAGGACATATCCTACTGAAATGGAAGACATGTATCAGGATGGATGGGGACTCAGACAGTGTGTTCTAAGAGCCGGAGGTTGACAGCATTCCCTCCCATCAGATGACTTCTTAATTTTACTATGAAGTTGGACATGTAGTCATTCACTGCGAGGGTGTCAAAGAGGTGTGAATGGGAACTTGAAAAGAGTGAATAAGAGGTAAGTGGACAGTTTCTGCAATGGTAGAGGATGCTGACAAGTGGCATGTGGAAAAATTGAGAGCGCTGCATCATTTATACATGAAATTATGTGAGTCAAGTAGAGGAGGATGGAGATAAATTAGGGCTCTGCTGGACAGATGAGGCAGAGGAACAAGACATTGGAAGTGTAATGAAAGCAGTTAATCCCGAAGCCTGGGAAAGGAAGAACAGCTTTCAGTGACATTCCCCTTTAAAAACTGGAGATTGTAGCGTGTAAATTGTCTGCATTTTGCAAAACTTACTGTCTTCTTAGGTTTTTCTTTCCCTAATGGAGGGGGGCACGAGCATTCAGGTTAACTTATCAGATGTTACATAAACACAGTGGTTCAATTTGCATAAACTAGGCTACGGTACCTTAGTTGCAGTATGAAAGTAATAGGAAACACCTTAAACTTAATCACTTGTAGGTTGTTTATGGCTCTTCTGGAGAAAGTAAGTCTTCCTGTATTTTGTTCACTTTTCATTACTTTCAGTCATTTTGGTTGTGGCGTGTCAAAGATTTGTTCTTGAAAACTACCAGGAGTTGGTATTTTTGTGAAATGTGCATTTCAAGTGTGATAGAGTTTTGAAATTATAGGCTAATAGAAAACAAGACAACTTCATAGTCACTTTGAGGGCTCCTTGAGAGAGATTTTTACTCAAGGAAAGGACATATCCTCCCTAATCTGCACACATCTACTGGGTGCCCCTCTTCACCTTTGCACAGCTGCCTTGCAGATTCTGAGGCTGTTTACTTCATTTGAAGATGTGATTGGGGAGAAGAGGAAGGAGCCACTGTGCTGGGGGTTGGGGTGACCGTGTTCTGCAAACACCTCACTCTTCTAGACCTTGTCTAGCCTGGGAACTTTGTGCTTTGCATGATGATACTTAGTATCTCCCTTTCAGCCATATTTAAAGTGGTAGAGCTGGTTACACTGGGGCGGTGGTGGTGATGATGGTGTTAGCCGTGATGAAGAACAACCCTCATGCCTCAGCAGCACTGGAGAGCCAATGAACAATGCTCTTTCCTCTTGTCAAAACTAGGCTAAAAACCATAGTGGTTTTTGTTTTACTTATATTGTATATAAGCTAAACTCCATAAATCCATGAGCCTTCAAAGAACCGCATGCTCTAATCCTGTGGTCCCCAACCCTAGGGCTGTGGCCCAGTAGTGGGCTGTGGCCAGTTTCCTACCCCCTCACCCCACCAACCCTGTCTGTGGAAAAATTGTCTTCCGTGAAACTTAGGAACTGGGCCACACAGCAGGAGGTGAGAGGGCAGGGCGAGTGAGGGAAGCTTCATCTTTATTTACAGCGGCTACAGCCACTCCCCATTGCTCACATCACTGCTTGAGCTCTGCCTCCCCCTCCTGCCTCCCACATTTGTAGAAAAATTGTCTTACATGAAACCAGTCCTTGGTACCAAAAAGGTTGTGGGGGCTGCTGCTCTAATCCTATCTTCATTTTCATTTTTGTTCGATATTATTCTGCTACATATACCTCTCATAACCAGAGTTACTACTCATAGTTCACAATCTGTTATTACCTGCCTCTGTTATTTATTTATGCAGGCAGTTTCTCTGGCCCCTTTTCCAGTTTTTCTTTTATCAAAATTTTACCCATTCTGAGAGATCCAATTCAAGTAGAACTTTTGTTGATGTTCTCAATCAGTTGTTTCCTCTTTCAACACCCATTGGCCTTTATTTGAATGCTCCTTTGTAGCACTTCTCATAGCCACTTCCTGATTTATGACTGTTTATATACTTGTCTCTTTCTTCTCCCACCAATCTATTTTGTAAGTGCTTTAAGTACCTTTTTGAGAAAGGAAAATAACTAATATGTGTCAAGCACCAATCTTGCTTTAAACGCCATGGTTAACTTGAGGGGGGGTGGATACAAAGAAAAATAAGACTCTCCTCCCTGTTCTTCAGTTCTTGAGGATCTTGTAGTGGAACCAGAAGTATGACAGATGAGCAGATTAAATTGATATAATGGAATAGGTGTAACAATACAGGCATCTCCAGTTGTTCTGGAAAACAGAGTAAGTCACCTTTCTTGGGATGCAGAGCTCAGAAAAGGCCTCCTAGAGGAAAGAACTGAAGTAGATCTTAAAGTTAAGCAGAAATATTAGGCCGAAGAGGAGGAAGTTCTGAGCTGAGGAAAGAGCCTGCACAAAGACACGAAGACCTGAGAAAGCATGGTGAGTAAGAGGAGCCGTGAACTTCTCAGTATCATGGGAGTTTGAAATGCAAGATTGGGTGAGGTGGGGGATGAGGCTGGAAGACAGAGACCAGCTTGTGAAGAGTTTTGATTGCCAAGCCAAGAGGGAGCTTGACTTTTATCTTGAATGTACTGTTGTACCATCAGAAGATTTCAGACATGTGAGAGGTGTCATAAGATTGTTGGTTTAGGCCAGGTGTGGTGGCTCACACCTGTAATCCTAGCACTTTGGGAGGTCAAGGTGGGAGGATCAATTGAGGCCAGGAATTCGAGACCAGACTGAACAACATAGCAAGACCCTGTCTCTACAAAACATAGAAAAATTAGCCGGGTGTGGTGGTGCATGCCTGTAGTCCCAGCTACTTGGGAGGCTGAGACAGGAGGACCACTCAAGCCCAGGAGTTTGAGGTTACAGTGAGCTATGATGATGCCACTGCACTCCAGCCTGGGTGACAGAGCAAGGAAAAAAAAAAGATTATTGGTTTAGGAAACTCATTCTGGTGACAATGTGGATGATGAATCTGGAGGTGGGAGACTGGTTAATATCTGGTATTGCTGATAGTTGGAATGAATTTTGTACGTAAAACAGTGGAATGAAAGATGGCTTTCATGGCCTTCTTCACTGGCCAGGCACCTCTTTCAAGAACAAACCCAATAAAGAGCCATATATATTATATTACCCTTTACAGAGAAAATTTTGGGTGGCATAGCAAGTCTAAAAAAAATCCACAGGAAATCTGATGTTATAAACAGAGTGATTATAGAAAATGCTGGCTGTGGCTTAAGCAAACGCAATCATAGAGTTGCATAGCTGTGAGTCAGAATCAGCTTGATCCTAAAAGTCCCTTGCTTGATAGTAAATTAGTGGCTTAGGAAAATATGTTTACATTTCATTTCTTATTGTAAATCTGATTGCATGTTTTGAGAATTGGATATAAAATATCTTTATTTACAAATTTGGTGCAGGGAATTATATTGACTGTGTGTACATACAGACTTAAATTTCCCAGTTAAGTGTATACATACAGTGAGGTATATACTTACATAGTAAGATATTGCTAATTTGCCATTTTATTTCAAATAGAAACATATTCAAAATATAATAATAAACTACAATGACTCTTATGGTAAAATTATCATTACTATAGAATGGCATATTAGATCTTATGATTTGAGCAGTAATAATTTATTGGTGGAAGGAGGAACAGATTTAACTGTTTTTTAACCATTCTTTCTGTGTACTTGCGTATTTCTTTGTATCATGAAACTGAAACACCCTATTATACAAGTTATTTTCCTTTGTCTGTCTCCTAGATTTGGTATTCAGATGTGGGTACATTGAAGGCAGCGCCTACTGTGTATTTGGTTGTAACCCCAAAGTCTAGCACTCTATGGAGCAATTACTATGACTAGGCTACATATATGTATCTATGTTAGGATCAAATGGCAATATGAAATAATGACTAAATGAACATAAATAAGGGAATGAGGAAATGTATAAATGAATAAGTAAATGAACTCTAGGGGGGTCTGGCCTCACTCATAGACGTTCACTGAGTTGCTGCTATGGCCGAGGTTCTGATCTGGTGCATCATGGTAAGCAAGACAGAAACAGTTCTTACCTTTTGAGCTGTTGCTTTCAAGAACAAGATGTATGTTAACCAAATAATTACAAAAGAAAATATGTAATTAAGACATGCTGTAATTGTTGGGAAGGAAAAGTAGAGCTTGCTATAAGGGTATTGAACGGAGAGATTTGACCTTACCCTGGGGAGGTCAGGGTAAATATGCTCTGTGAAGAAGTAGCCTTCAAGCTCAGACCTGAAGAATGAGTTGGTATTGGTTAAATGAAGTGGGAGAGACCTTCTGCGCAAAGGAAAAACCTCTTTTGGAGATCTTGAGGAGCTTAGGCATGCGGCATGTTGGAAGAACAGACAGGCAGAAACAGAAAAGGGAAGGGGAGTAAAGGCGAGGCAGTGCATTTGCTCAAATTTCTGCTTTGACCTCATGTATTTGTACTTGTAATATACAGTACCAATATAATGCCCTGTAATACAATGATGTTATATTCATATTTAATATCTAGTTAGTTCACCAAAAGATATCTATTGAGTGCCAAATTGAAGGATGGCAGAAATGTAAGGAGGAATCTTTAAGTGGTTTATAACTTATGTGGGCAGGATGAGTTTAACATATTTTTTAAAAGGAAAAAAATAAAACATTTATATGATTTTTACTGACTTAAAAGAACAAAATCAAATCAGAAGGAGATTGAGAATAGGTTGTATTTTGGAGAATTATGCTAGAATTATGCTAGACTGTAAGTGCTATAAGGGCAGGGGCTATGTCTAATGCACTGCTGTGTCCCCAGTGTTTAGTGCCTAGGCAGGTGTGTAATATAATTGCTAATATGATTGAATTCATTGTACTTCAGTGTGTATTCTTGAAATTAGTGTTTCTTATACTAACGTGTTTACTAACACAAAATACAGGAAGTCTTCACATAACATTGTTGATAGGTTTTTGGAAACTGTGACTTTAAGTGAAATGATATATACTGAAACACATTTTACCTTAGACTAAGTGATATGAGCAAGAGTTAAGTTTCTACAGCATATTTCTGGTCACGAAAACATCACAAAACTTCTAAATAAGAATCTCAAACACTTCTAATAATAAACATTGAAATAAGTGCAATATATATACACACATTTAAGAAAACTTAATGAAAACAAGGAAGATAATTATTTATCTGCTTATTCCAGTTCAGGGTCGTGAGTGGCTGGAGCCCATCCTGGCAGCTCAGGGTGCAAGGTGGAAACTCTCCCTGGACAGGATGCCACCCATCATAGGGCGTGCTCACACAACCACCCGTGCTCACACTGGGACCATGTAGACAGGCCAGTTCACCTTATATGCACAGTCTGGGGCTGTGGGAGGAAACCAGAGGATCCAGAGAAAACCCATGCAGACGTGGGGAGGACGTGCCAACCCCACACAGACAGTGGCTCCGGCCCAGATTGATGTTTTTTGTTTTTTGTCATCAGTATTATAATTAAACAACGTTATCTGAGAGGATCTGCTGTACACAGACAGCTTCATTTGAGAATGAAAACTTGGTAGACTTTCCTTAACTCTTCCTTAAAACAGAGCTGCCTCAGGCTAGTTTTGTGTCACTATTCTCACCTAAACTTAGGTCAGTGTAACTCCAGTTTCCAGGATTTCCTTTGTCATATTTAGTTCTGATCACTGATTCTTGTTCTAAATTGCTTTTCAGTGTCTCTCCACAGATTATTTTCCCCCATAACCATCCCACTATTTTACTCATTTTTCTTTCCCCAAGTGGAAATACAGCACGGTTATACAGGAGCATCTGTAATCAGGGAGCAGTGGGCATAGCAATTTTGCTTCCTTTTCTCCTCATATTGAGCAACTTTTGTTCTTCAGACCTGAGACACAATATACAGGTTATAGAGGCACCCCTCTCAGAAAGGTAATGGAAGTTGAGACATGAAAAGGAAGGAAATAACTTTTGAAAGTGCAGGACAGCTTTTTAAGTGAGAAAAAAGTACGTTAGGGGAAGAAAACAAGGCAGAATTGATAGTGTTAGAATACATACAATTGAATTTTTTCTTTTAAAATAGTTAATGTTTTGACACTAATTTAATATCATTTTCAACTTTTAACACTTCAACTAAAGCACTACGTTAGCACTTTAAGTTATAGCATTAAAAACAATGTTAAGAAAAACACAACAAAACAAAATAAAACAACCATTGGGCTAAGAGTTAGATTCTGCTCATGTGCCTGCAGATGGCTTCTCAACCCTTTGTTTCTAGCAGGGTCAACTGCATTGCCTGGCAAATACCTTTCTTGGCTCTAACCAGATCTCTGGGTAACTTGCCTCCCCTCACCTCTGGGCTTCATGAGTCCTGTCTGCCTGAACTTGTCACACAAAGGATGATTTTCAGACCATTCGTTGGTTGTAAATATGTTTTAAATATAAAAACAATATTGTACAATTATGTTCCCTAAAGTTTGTAGAACAGAGAAAATATTCTTAAAAACACAGATAATCCAGATACTTTAACATGAACAAGTGTATCATTTTGGTTTATAAATTATTCAGATTTTTCACAATTATATAAACTTTTCATAGTTGTAAGTAGAATCATCACAAAATATTGTCTTAATTTCTTATCCAAACATTTTTATGAGACAAATATTTTCCTTTTTTGCTAAAACACTTCTACTTGTAACTTTTTTGGATGCCTGGTTTTTATCTAGTAACTACACCATATTGTATGAAACATCTCTCTTATGATTAGAGTTTTAGTTCTTTTTGTTTCTCTCTTTCTGTATTAAAAATGACATAATGATGAATGATTCTCTTTATATACATAAATATGTATTGCTTAAAATTATTTGTCTGAGATAGGTTCCCAAAAATAAGCAGATAAATTTTCTTGGATAAAACAAAAGAAACAACTTGGTTAGATGCCTTGAAAATAGTCATAGAAGTAGATAAACTATATATCTGTAAGCAATTAAAGGTACATCAATAAATATAGGACCCAGCTTAGATAGTCGTTCTTACTGAAATCTCCTGATCTCACTATATATATATTTCTTTCTAAACCTCCCAAAGTCCCAGGTCTGGTTCTTTTTTCTTTATTCAAGATGTTACTTATCTCTCAGTCTGTTGGAGAAGATTCAACTTTCCTAATCTTCAGGTTTTATTGACCTATTTATTGAGTTCTGTGCTCTATTTCTAGAAAACTTCTGAGTTCTATTTGCTCATATCTTTTTTGGACCCAAGAATCATTTCTTCTCTGCCAAAGAAAAATGTTCTTTGAGCATCCTCTGCAGTAGGTATCAATTGTTCATCAGGGACAAGTAATACTGCACATGAAGATCTTGCCTCCTTTTGGATCCTATTCTAAGGTCTCAAGCTACTGTAATAAATCTAAAAGTAGGGTGACATGTTTAGGCAAATCAAGAATCTAAAAATGTGTGAACAGCCAAGGGAAACAGGAGATTCAAAGTTGGTGCTCAGCCGTCTATGATTGGTCAGTTCACGAGGTAAAATCTCAGATAAAAAAAAAAACCTGTCCCATTGCTGAGACGGTCTCTAGCACAATGTGTCTAGGCACTTAATACACTACATGCAGTTCAAATTCTCAAAAGCCTGCACATTTATGAGTTAAATGTTAGTGCACCGGGATGTATCAGTTCCATGGAATAATAGTAAAACTGGCAAAACTTCTTCAATTGTCAGTTAAGACTGTGTTCTGGAGACCATTAAGGAAAAAGATGTTACTATCCCAGTTGTTAAAGGAAATCTGATTGTATTTCCTTCAATCTAGGTATATAAATTCTGTAGAAAATGTTTTTAGGTAGGTTGAGATTTACTAAGATTGGATTCTAAATTATTTTTGAGATAGAGATAATTAAGTCAAAAGAAGTGGTTTGGAGTCTTAACAGTGGGTTTGAGTTCTGGCCATATTCAATTGTGTGCCAATGGGCAAATTACTTAACCTCATACTTACATAGTAGGTGTGTCATGAAATTATTGGGAGGATAAAATGAGATATGTGTGTAGAATGCATACCATAATACTTAGCACAAAGTTGGTATTCAATATATACTAGTTATTATTATCTTGTGAATTTGATGCTAAAAATGAATGAATGCTGTTAAAATCAGCAAATATTGAATACATAGCCTAATGTTTTTTCCTTACTAGATTATCAGCTACATGAGGGCAGAGATATGTTGTCTTTTTTTAGATCATTGTTTCTATAATACATAGTTCCTGAGTTATAGAAGGCACTCAATAAAATAAGAATGAATGAATGAATGACTTCCTAACTTGTGTCTTTCTACTGGCCTTTCAGTATATAGATGTTCTCTCAGCCACAAGAAAATCAGATGTCATGTAATACTTCCATTAGCTTTCTGACATAATTTTTTAAATTTCACATAGGTGAGCTATCCTCCTAGGAAGGAAATAATGCTAGAAAAAGAAAATAGCTCTGCCTGGTACTGTAAGTTCAGAAAAATAACCAATTTCTTAATATGGCAGTAATTCCCCTACTTTGACTAGCTAAGCTGGGACTGAGACCAAGGGCCTTGACACTAATGGGCCATTTGTAAAACTTAAATAGCTTGATGTCATCCTATTGGAATGTCCTTAGTAGCCATCACCATTGTTAGAGAAAAGAATTGGGAGGCTTTTTCTTTCTTGCAATGATTTCTTCAGATTTCTGTATTTCCTGGGTCCTACATTTGGGATCTTGGTTTGCGTATTTACATAAGAGCGAACAGTCCTAAAAATATATAATGATTTCTAACGCAAGCTCTTGGTAAAAAGAATGAAACAAATGGCACAGACCTATCGCATAACAATGCTAGAAAAGGCACAGATTGAATGTGAAACAAAATCGACCTCGTCCAAATAAAATCCTTCAGGTAGCAGCTTTTTGGAGATAATCAATTCCATTTTTAGACTTCCACGTTTTCACTAACTTTATGCCCTCCATAAGGATGTGATTTTCGATATGCATTTGTGTGCTTTTACATCTTGGTGACTTTGGAACGAAATAAGTCCTGGAATATAGTTGCCTTGCAAAAAAATTCAAGCGAATATTTTCTAGGTTTTGCTGACTATGCCTTGGAAGCAAACAAATTATGGTACAGGGCTGGAACTTTACCTACTTGTTAATTGGCAGGTTAAACTTTTATGAGTTTCTGGTACCCTGGCGATACATGACTATTAAAATTTGCAGGTGGTTCAAGGAGAGAGAGATGTAAGTTCCTGTGCTAGTAATATATCATAAAAGTGTGTATTTCATGTGCCTGTTGTGAAAATAGAGACTTTAATACTCTTTTACAATATAAGCTGATTAAGGAATCTTTATGGATCTCATTAACTATGGGTCTTTTTTCATAGAAACGTGAAAAGTGTAATGCTTATAGACAGAAGCATAGAAGAAAATAATTAGCCTAGTGGTACCTCTTTGAGACTAAGAGTTTAGTGACACCCTCTGCATTCACCTCCTAACCTTGGAAACTACCCTTGTCTCAGAAGTTGCTTCTACCGCATGAAATGCTGTAAATCTGACATTTTTATTTTCCCTTCAGAAGACAGTGTTTACTTAATTATGCTTATGTTATATTTAAATGTTAGCACATTTCCTTTTTTGAGTCCACCTTTTCATCAGGAAATGTAGACATACATTATGGCTAGCAATGTGATTCCACATAATTAAATTTTGGAAAAAGTGGTCTGATTGTAGTTTTGGAAGCCACATTTTCTTGTGTTTTACACGTGGTTTTAGGAGAGAAAACCCCTCAAATATTGGCTTAAATAACAATTTACCGCAAATATCTTAAAAGTAGCTCTTTGTAATTAGGATTATAGCTTGTTCTAGAATAGAGAAATTGTGAAATGAATTAGTTTTAATTAAGAAAGGGCAGAAAAATAAATAATAGAAAGTATTTGTTTTATTTTAAATTTTTAGCTCAACATTTTTCTCTACCCATTTTTTGGGGGGATTTCTGTTTGTTTCTCTTAGTGTTAAATCATAATCTAAAAATAGTTCTTTTAGAACACTAGATTATGATTTAGTTTCTTTACTCCCTTGCTAAATATATACTAGTTTAGTCTGAAGGTACTGCATCCATTTGCATTTGTTGCTGAGACAGAAAAACAGAATCTTTCTTCAAATACATTCTTTTTTCAAAATGATTGTTTTCTATTTTGGTTTATCTATAGGAAGGTTAAGGGAGGTGGGATTGCACAGGGGCAGGGGATGGAGAGTTGAGGGCAAGATGAGCAAGTCATGCTGAAGCTGAGGACCAGGGCTACAGAAGGACATTGGCAGCGTTAGCAATGAAGAGATCATGCTGGCTAAACAGTCCTGTTTGGCTTTCAGTTCTGACATCAGCTCTAAGAACTTGGTCTCCCAAACTGCTTGCCAAGAACCTGTAGTACTGTGTTTTGACAAAGAATGCTTTCTGAGCATGACGTATTTTATCTAAAATTGTATATGACATATACACACCCACTATGCATGCATACATGATATACATATATGCTATATACATACATACACTGTTAATATACTATATTTTTATAAAGACTTGAATCAATTTTATGGCTTTCTTTAAGTTAGTTTAGTTTACAAAATCTCATTTTTAAATGTGTGATAGTAGTACATACAATAAAGTTGACAGGAATATAGTCCCTTAAATATTTGTTAGCCTCAACCTTACCTTACTCTTTTTTTTTCTCAATAAATTGCTTCAGGAAAGAAAACTAATTGATTGTTTTTCCTGATGAAATACAAAAGGGTGGGAATAGAGAAATTTATCAAGGGTCTGTCTATATATAGTTTTTAAATTGTAAAAGTACTCCAAATGATATCATTATGAAGTGAATAGTCTTAGAAAAACACAATAAATACAAGCTTTACAAAAAATTCACTGTTTTGGTGAGGGGGTGTGGAAAGCAAACTCAATTTTGTAGGAAAGATGAAAAAAAAAAAAGGTAGCTTTAGAGAATTATAATCCAGTCAAGGAAGTATCTGGGAATCAAAGCCTAGTTTTGGAAATCCATTTCTTGCCAAGTGAAAAGGCGCTAAGCTGCTCAGCAAGGAGTAGTTTGCAGCAGAGTTTGGGAGGTGCTAATAAGCAAATAAGCCCCTAGTTTCAGCTTGAGTGTTTGGTATATCCATGGAGTGCTGGTGGGTACCTCAGGGAAAGATGCAAGTCAGTCCACAAGATTTACTGGGGACCTACTTTCTATATACAATTGGTCCCTGACATACGACGGTTTGACTTTATGATGAAAAGATGTGCAGAAACAATGCACATTTAGTAGAAACCATACTTCGAATACTCACACAACCATTCTCTTTTTCACTTTAAGTACATTATTCAATAAATTACCTGAGACACTCAACATTATATTATAAAATAGACTTTATGTTAGATGACTTTGGCCAACTGTAGGCTAATGTAAGTGTTCTAAGCATGTTTAAGGTAGGCTAGGCTAAGCTGTAAAGTAGGCTGGCTGTATTAAATGTATTTTCGACTTATGACATTTTCAATTTACAGTGGACTTACAGGGATATAACCCCATCATAAGTAGAGGAGCATCTGTATAGGTCTTTCACTAGATGCCTGTCTGGGAGAAAATTTTTTATTTAAAAATAGGTAATAGGGATATGTCTTCTCTTATATATTCTTCATTTTTTAGTACAAACAATATGTAGTTCACTGAGAAAACTATAGTAAACATCAAAGTCTGAAATAGAGGTGGAGTATATCAATCAGAAGAGGAGACAGAAGCAAGTGTTTCAGAAAAGGAAGCCTTCCCATAGTATTGTAATGAATAGTGTTAGTGATTGCTTGTGGCTTTGTTGACTGTCTTTGTGCTATGTGACTTAAACTCATTTATTTTTATCATTTAGTCATATAGGAACCCTGTGATGGAGACATGATTATCCTCCTGTTAGATGAGGACCCTGAAGTTCAAATGAGTGAAGTAACTTGCTGGCCATTGTATCACTAACAGACTCACACCCAGGTCTGACTTGCTCCAAAGCCTGAGGTCTTTATTACATGGCAGAAAACAAAGCAAATGTTATTTGAAATAAAAAGTGTATGTTGCATATCTCCAGTTTTCATAGTTCAACTGTGACATAAAAATGATATACAAATTAGAAGAAAAGACAGTCTAACAAATACAAACTCTTCATCGAGTGAAAACTTGAAAAAGTTAAAACTATAGTGTAATGAAATGGATAATTTCTTTTTCTTTACTCATAATTAAATGAAGCATTGATTTTAGAAACTAGTATAATATGCAACAATTTAAACCACAAAATGTCAAAAAAAATGTCACCTCAGGGCTTTAATATGCCCATCTTTAAATTAATAATTAAAAATACAATTTAGCTTAAGAAGCAAATTGTAAAACTTCTCAGTCAAGAATATATATCTACTAAAGTTCTATTTAAAGGCATTCATTAATTTTTAACTACCAACTAAATGGGAAAGGTATCACCATAATTTTAAGGATATACAAAATAGTAGTATATAATTTCCTATAAATATTTCAATTATGAATTGGTATTTGATGCAATGGTATCACAAAGGGAAAGGAGGAAGTACAGAAACGTCAAACTTAATTTGAGGAAAGAGTATGTGAAAAGAAGAATATGCTACTGGTTCTCTATATTCAATTAAAAATATATAAGGAAAAAGAACAGAATTCTTGGAACTAATGGTTCCAACCTGGAGCCCATCTTTGGATACCTGAGGATCCACCAACTTTAAAATTGGTGTCCTTGTTGATATTTTAAAAGTCCTAATGTTAATACCTTTCCTCCAATTTGGGCTGCATAGGACTTAAACTGTTGAGCATTTTCACTCTTTATTACCACGTTAACAGGATGATGATACTTCCTGTCATATACATCAGAAGCTCTGGCTGTTACATGTGTCTTTGTGTATAAATCATATGAAACTGTATTAATTCTTACTTTACAAAATTTGCTTGGTAAGTAAAATCTTTGAAAATTAATGTATAGTTACAGGAATAGATAAGAAAGGGTATAATAAAAAGGCTGGGGCATTTACAGTATTCTGTATACTATACATAGGGGCAATACAGTATTCTGTATACTATACATAGACACCTAGGGGAGTAAAATAATCTACCTCATTGCACAGTGAGGCTGATGTTAATGCTGCATAAAACTCAAGATATTTAGCATTTGGGTATTAGCTAATAATGATTAACTCTGTGGTAGGTGCTATGTCTTTGTGTTAAGCCAAGCATACTTTAATATTTGGTACTTTTCCTTGAATATTGTATAAGCCATTTATGATAAGAGATTTAAGGGAAAGTGCTAATAAACTCACTTCATACTAAGACCACACATGAGAAACTTTAGCTCAAAAGGAAATTAGAAGGCCAGAGGGAAGAAATTACAAGTAAATGAATGACATTTTAAAACTGAGGCACCATAACTAGAATGCTAGTACTAAGATATTAAAATATTTAGACATTTAAAAGGCATGGTTATTTGACATTCATTTTTTAAATACATTTAAGTGAAAATTTATAAAATAATTTGAACCAAAGGAAATATGTTGCTTTCATGTGTTTGTGAAGATGTAGTGAAGATATTAACCATTATATTACCTGATGTCCATTAAAGTACAACAAAAGAAAAAAGTCACTTTTATGTTTTTTCTTATCAAATAATTGGAGATATTTCTCCTCCTTCCTCATCCTCCATTTTTTTTTGCATTGGTCAACACAAAACTAAATTTAGTATTCAGCTGAGGTAAATAACTTATCTCAGTCTCAGTACAAGGACATAACTTTTGTTATACATTTTATTTGTATTTTAAATTATTCAGTAATGTAAGTATTTAATTATATATACTATCGAAAACGCCTTTTAGATATTATAACAAATAAATTATAATTAAACAAATGACCCCTGAGGTATCATGAATTTTTGCATCTTGCTGTTTTCAAGTTACATTATCTGTTCTTTAGTGAATAAACAAGTTACATGGTGAGAATATTAAGAATATCAACATTTACTTTTATACACAAAAAACACTGTAATATTTTTACACTTCTAAGCACAAACACTGCTTAGAAGAAATTAAGAATAAATATAACTTAAGTCAAGAAGAAAGTCTATGGCGAGGATTATATGGTCTTTGTTTTTGCTTCTATTTATGTGGTGAATTACATTTATAGATTTGTGTATGTTGAACCATCCCTGGACCTCTGGGATGAGGCCCACTTGGTTGTGATGGATTATTTTTTTGATAAGCACCTGAATTTGGTTTGCTAGAATATTGTTGAGAATTTTTGCGTCTATATACATAAGGGATATTGGTCTGTAGTTTTCTTTTTTTGTTGTGTCCTTTCCTGGTTTTGGTATCAGGGTGATATTGGCTTCATAGAACGTGTTGGAGAGGATTCCTTACTTATTGATGTTGTGGAATAATTTCTGCAGGATAGGCACCAGTTCTTCTTTGTACATCTGGTAAAATTCAGGTGTGAAACCATCTGCTTGGGAAGTTTTCTTTTTTGGTAAGTTTTTTATTGCTACTTCAATTTTGGTACTTGATATTGGTCTGTTTAGGAATTCTGTTTATTCCTGGTGGGGCCTAGGGAGGCTATGTTTCTAAGAATTTGTCCACTTCCTCTACATTTTCATGTTTATGTGCATAGAGGTTTTTATAGTATTAATAGATGATATTTTGTATTTCCATGGCATCAGTTTTAATTTCTCCTTTTTCATTCCTAATGGAGCTTATTAGAGTCCTTTCTTTTCTGCTTCTTGTTAATCTAGCAAGCAGCATGCCAATTTTATTTATTTTTTCAAAGAACCAACTTTTTGTTTTATTAATCTGCCATAAAGTTTTTTTATTATTAATTTCATTTAGCTCTATTCTGATCTTTGTTATTTCTTTTCTTTTGCTGGGTTTGGAGTTGGTTTGCTCATCCTTTTCCAGTTCTTTGAGATGATTTATTAGATTGTTGATTTGTGATCTCTCTTTTGGATGTAGGCATTTATGGATATAAATTTTCCTCTCAGGACTGCTTCAGCTGTGACTCACAGATTTTGATAACTTGTGTCTCCTTTATCATTTAGTTCAAAGAATCTTTTAATTTCCATATTAATTTCCTTCTTAATGCAATAATCATTCAGCAGCAGGTTGTTTAGTTTCCATGACTTTGTGTAGAGATGAGAGTTTCTGTTAGAGTTGATTTCTAATTTTATTCTGTGGTTTGAGAAGATGCATGGTATAATTTCTATTTTTTTTAAATTTGTTGAGACATGCTTTGTGGCCTAGGATATGGTCCATCTTAGAGAATGCCCCTCTCAATAGATGCAGAAAAAGCATTCGACAAAATTCAGCACCCTTTTATGATAAGAATGCTTATCAAAATAGGCGTAGATGGGACTTACCTGAAAATGATGAAAACCATATATGACAAACCCACAGCCAACACTGTACTGAACAGGGATAAATTGAAAGCATTCCTGCTTACAACTGGAACCAGACAAGGTTGCCCCATGTCACCGCTTCTATTCTATTTAACATAGTACTGGAAGTCCTAACCAGAGCAATCAGACAAAAGAAGGAAATCAAGGGCATCCAAACCGGGGCAGAAGAGGTCGAACTACTGTTTTTTGCTGATGATATGATCTTATATCTAGAAGACCCCAAAGATTCTGCCATGAGACTACTGGAATTGATAAACAAATTCAGCAAAGTCTCAGGTTACAAAATCAATGTACAGAAATCAGTAGCATTCCTATACGCCAACAACAGTCAAACTGAGAACCAAATCAAAGACTCAATACCCTTCACAATAGCAACAAAGAAAATAAAATACCTAGGAATATATTTAACTAAGGAAGTAAAAGACTTATGTAGGGAGAACTATGAAACACTGAGGAAGGAAATAGCAGAGGACATAAACAGGTGGAAAACCATACCATGCTCCTGGCTCAGCAGAATCAACATTGTTAAAATGTCTATACTACCCAAAGTGATCTACAGATTCAATGCAATCCCTATTAAAATATTAGCATCATTTTTGCAGATCTAGAAAAAATAATTCTATGCTTTGTGTAGAACCAGAGAAGACCCCACATAGCAAAAGCAATCTTAAGCAACAAGAACAAATTGGTAGGCACCAATTTACCAGACTTCAAGCTATACTGCAAGGCTATAGTTACTAAAATAGCATGGTACCTGCACAAGAACAGAGACATAGACCAGTGGAACAGACCCGAGAACCCAGACATAAAACCATCCTCATATAGCCATTTAATCTTTGACAAAGCAGACAAAAGCATACACTGGGGAAAAGAATCCTTATTCAATAAATGGTGCTGGGAAAATTGGATAGCCACATGTAGAAGACTGAGACAGGATCCACACCTTTCACCTCTCACAAAAATAAACTCACGGTGGATAATAGACTTAAACCTAAGGCATGAAACTATAAGAATTCTAGAAGAAAATGTTGGAAAAACTCTTACGGACATTGGCCTTGGCAAAGAATTTATGAAGAAGAACCCAAAGGCCATCACAGCAGTAACAAAAAGAACTAAATGGGACCTGATCAAATTAAAATCTTCTGCACGGCCAAGGAAACTATCACAAGAGCAAACAGGCAACCTACAGAATCGGAGAAAATATTCACATGATAAACATCTGATAAAGGGCTGATAACTAAAATCTATATGGAACTCAGGAAAATCAGCAAGTAGTCATTGCTAGGAGCCTCTCGATGCTACCTTCTCTCTGCTTCAGCAGACACAGTGAATCCCTCAGGAACCACTTCCCAGACTACACTGCCCTCACACCTTGGCCCAGTAGCAATCAAGGTGGAGTATTTAACTACCAATAGTTGAACAATATGATGACTGAAATACTTCATGTTTTTATACAGAGCTACATTTTCAAACATATTTATTTTCTTGATTTGTTTCTTTCTCATAAAAATGATGAGAGGGAAAATTTACTCTCCTAAAAGAATGCTGATTGCAGGTTTTGCTTGTTTTCAACTTTTAAAAAAACTTGTGTGGTAAGAAATGTTTGAAGACAATATAAAAGAGAGTTATGATGTAATATCAGATATTTCTGGCACCTATGACCACTTAAAGTTTTGCAAATGTGTTCCCTTTAGAGATAGTTTATAAGTTTTTAATCCTAAAATAACTCAGAATATCTATATGTGTTTTGTGGAGTTCAAGTATAGAAATACTATTGTTATATCTTTATTGCACTCTTGCTCTTTTTTAGTTTATTAATATAAGGAATTGCATTGATTGATTTTCAAATGTTAATCCATCTGTGCATTTTTGGAGATAAACTTCATTTGGTCATGATGTATTGTACTTTTTATGTATTCTTGAATTGCATTTGCTAAACTTTTATTTAGAATTTTTGCATCTGTTATTCACGAGGGATATTACTTTAGTCCAGGTATGGTAAACCTGTGGCGTCAAGGCCACATGTGGCCCTCCAGATCCTCAAGTGCAGCCGTTTGACTGAATCCAAACTTCACAGAACAAATACTTTTATTAAAAGGAGTTTGTCCTGTAAAATTTGGATTCAGTCAAAAAGCCACACTCAAGGATCCGGGAAGCCACATGTGGCCCCAAGGCTGCAGTTTCCAGTCTGTAGTTTTCTTGACCATTCTTGTCCAGTTATGATTTCAGAGGAATGCCTCATAGGAGTTGGGTAGTATTACCTCCTCTTCATTTTTCTGGAGGAGCTGTGTAGAATAGGTATTATTTTTTCTGTAAATATTTGATAGAACTCACAAGTGAAGCCATCTAAGCCTGGAGTTTTCTTTGAAGAAAGGTTTTAAATGAAATATTCAATGTCTATAATAGATACAGGGGTGTTCTGGTTACTTATTTCTTCTTGAGTGAGCTTTGGTAGTGTTTTTCATGGAATTTGTCCATTTCCTTTAAGTTGTATAATTTATTTGAAAAGGTTGTTCATAATATTGCCTTATTATCTTTGTAATATTGATAGAATTTGTAGTAATATCATTTTTGTGTCTTCTCTCTTTTTTCAAATATTTTAAATAAATTGATCCATGATCTTATTGCTCATATTCTTTTCTACAAAATATCAGTTGTTGTTCTTATTTTGTCCCTCTATACGTTATGTGTCTTTTTTACTCTGGATTTGTAAAATAGTTTCTCTTTATCACTGGTTTTGAGCAATTTGATTATGATGTATTTTGATCTAGTTTTCTTCATGCTTCATGTGCTTGGGATCCACTGAGACTCTTGGATCTTTGGGTTTATAGATTTCATCAAATTTAGATAATTTTCTTCAAATATTTTTTTTGTCTCCCTTCCACTTCCTATGGGGACTCCAGTTACAAGTACATTAGACTGCTTAAAGCTATTCCAGGGCTCAATGATGCGTTTTATTATTACTTTATTCCTTTTCTCTATGTGTTTCCTTTTGGGTAATTTCTACTGCTATACCTTCAAGTTTACTAATATTTTCTTCTGCATTGTCTACTCTGCCATTTAGCACACAGTCAGTGCATACTTTATCTCATATATTATAGTTTTCACTTCTAGAAGTTCAATTTCTATCTTTTTTATATCTTACACATTTCACTTAACTTTTTAAACATATGATTACAGTTTTAATGACTATCTTAATTTCTTTGCTAATTTTAACATCTGTTTTGATGCTGGATCATTTTCAGTTGGTTGTTTTTTTACCTCGCTGTGGGTCATATTTTCCTGCTTCTTTGACTGCCTGATAATTTCTTATTGGAAACCAGTCACTGTGAATTTTAACTTGTCAGGTGCTGGATATTTTTGTACGTTTATAAACCTTGGTTTGTTCTGGGGTGCAGTTAAATTACCTGTAAATAGTTTTATCCTCTTGGGTGTTGCTTTTAAGATTTATTTATCAGGATTAGAGCAGTTTTGGACTAACTTTTTCCCAGTACTGAGACGACACCCTTCTGGCTATTCTACTGAATACACTTTATATTATGAAGTTTTATAGTCCAGCTGGTAGGAATAGGCACTCTTCCTGGCCTTTGTGAGTGCTTTTCATTGTCACCTCTATGTCTTTCAGGTGATTCTTTCACCTGCCTCAAGTAGTTCCTTCACATGTGTGTATTAATTTGTACTCTGCAGAATTGTTAATGGAGACCTTTTGTAGATTTTTAGAGTTCTATCTCTGTTCATCCCTTCTCTGACTGGTATTCTATGCAGAAAACTCTACTTTATTTTGCTTGAAATCTCAGCTGTCTTCCCAAATCTGGGAGTTCACCAGGCTCCTCCTGGACTCTCCCTCTCCACATCATCACATAGAAACTGCCTCATTGCAACAACCTCGGACAATTGTAAGGTTCACCTCCTTTGTTTTCCGTTTCTGAGGATTACCATCCTTTATTGCCTTAAGTCAAGAATCTTGAAAAACAGTGTTCCATTTTTTGGTTTTGTTTGCTTTAGGGCTTTAGTTGTTTCAGGCAGAAGGAAAAAGTCAATTATTGTTACTCCAAGTTGAAAGCAGAAGTTCCTAGGTACCTGGTGCAGAGCTGAAGTGGGAAGGCTTTGAGACTGAATACCGAAGTGCCAGCCTCAGAGAGTAAAACTCCAGAGAATAACTCTAACTATTTTGACTACTGGATGCCTCTTTATATTTAATTTTTAAAGAAAATAAAAACTTATTCATTTTTTCAAAATTAGAAAAACATACAAACCAAAAAACTACAGCCACACAAACATTTAAAGTTTCTTCAATAAATGAATAGAATAAAATGATTATAGGTAATCTAATAGATTGTGTAGGTGTTTCCCAAAGTCACGTCCATGTATGAGTAGTTGTCTTTAAGTTGATTTTACCAGGCCACAGAAGAATGAGAAGACTGTAGGGAGTTTTCCACAAAACTAAATTATTCCATTTAAAAGACTTTATTTTTAAATATGTCCTTCCTACATTATTAAGGATAAAATCTCATGCATTATTGAATTTATTACAATAGCCAATGGATTATAAAGGTTTTTTTGGTCATTATCTGGCATAAGTACAAGAGGGGTTCCATCCTATATTGATTTCCATAAAATTTTTGTTTTACTGCCCTGTGTATGCCAATAGTTTGGAAACAACTGTTTGCTGTGCACAAATACTTTACCTTACCCATTTTTATTCAAATATTATCATAAGACTTTATTCAGGAAAACAAATTAATCTTTCTCTTTTTGAGCATCTTTATTTTGGAGATAGTATGTTTTGCCATGTACAACTTATAGAATGGGCAATGGGCATGTCTGAATGACCAACTTGTGTCATTTTTAAATGTCCTTTTCTTTACACCATAATAGATATGAAACTCAATTCTTTCCTTAATACTTGTAAGCAGTATTTGGAGACTGATTTTTGATTCTGATTTTTTCCTAATGTTGTTCCTCTCTATTGTATGACAGGGAAAGAGAAATTGACATGGTTCCTGCCCTTTTTTTCATGAACATATGGCCGGTGAGAAAAAAATGCCTTTTTAATGAAGATAATAATAATAAGATATCAAATATTGATGTACTAAGGAGCATATTTAGTACTTATAACAATTCTTTCAGGTGGCCATCACTATTGTTATTTTACAAATGAGTACATTGAGTCTTAAAGAGGTATGTAACTGCTCAAGATGTCACAGCAAAACGTAAAGCCATAGACGAGACCCCAGGTCTGCACCAAGCAAGGACTGTGCTGCATTCACTGCCCCCAAGTGAGAAGATGAGTTTTGGTTTCCCAAATTGTGACAATGCTCCTCTGCAGACACTATTCATAATCACCAAAGAGGAGAAATGACTCTATTCTATACACTATTTATTGCTCTTGTTATTATACAGAACTTTTTATTTAATGAGTAGAATGATAAATTACACTTTTGTTGAAATAAGCCTTTTAGACCTTTGAAAAAGGTTGGAAACCAAAGGAAACAGACATTCCAGAAGAAGTGTGACTTATTTTTTTAATAAATCTTTTCTTTTGCTAAGATCTCTTAAAATATTTCCATTTTTATAAAAGCGTTCTGGTTTCTTTGTGAAAATAGCTGCAAGGATATGTCACCGGGTAGGTTCATTAAAAATTACAAGCATACACCACGACTATGAAAAGTTCCTGTAGCCTGTTTCCTGCTCTTTGGGAAGGGCACAGCTTTCCAGAGATGGCTGCCCATGAATCTCGGAGGCCTGCACCTGCAGATTACAGCCTCAGGCACAGGCATTGTGAGAACAGCCCCCATTTTGTAAAAAACGAAAAGCTCTGCTGTTCTATAGAAATGTTTGGGACAGAGAAATGGACCTAAATGAGATAAACAAAACTCATAAACCACTGAGATTAGATAAATTGCTAGAGTTGTTTGGAAGGCCAGGCAGGAACAAACATTCTCTTCCTAAATGTAGTTTTCCTGCACTTGGGACAAGCACACTATCTGATTACCCAGGATGATTTATTTATCTTTCTAGACTGTTGACATGAAGTCTGAATTTCAGACCCAGGAATAGGTGTTCTTCTGCAGTTATTTTGTGTGCAGAAATCACTGACTTCTCTCACGTTACTTTTTGTGATTGATTACTGGAGTTAACAATATCAAAGTTTGGTGTGCTCCCCTTATCTGCAATAGTAAAATCTTAGTAAACTACTCTGGGTTTTAACTGTAGGCCCTGGAATAATAATCTAACGATAAAAAGAGTTCCTGTTCTTTTTATGCTTTTAGCTATAGCCTTGTATCAGTGATACTTCAGTTTCTTCTTGATAAAGATTTTTCATATTTATAACTCATAAAGTTCAGGCTGCAGGGTAAGTAAAGGCTTCTGAAAACATTCATTCATTGATTTGTTTATTCACTGACTCCACACATTTAATTACCCAATCTCTGTCAGGTACTCTTATGGATCATGGGGCCTCAGTGGTGAACAGAAAAATAAGATCTCTACTCTTTAAAGCTCATGTTTTAATGGGGGGCTGAAATAAAACAAACAAGAAAATAAAACAAACAAGAAAATATCAAGTAGTGATACTGCTCAGAAGAAAGTAAAAGAAAGTGAGCAATTAACTGTGCCTAGATGCCTCGTTTTAGATTGTGCACTCAGGGATGGCCTCTCCAAGGAGGTGGTTCGTAAGCTGATACCTGAATGAGAAGCAGCTGCCATACAAAGATTTGATGGAAGAACATTCCAGGCAGAGGTAACAGCTAATGCAAAGATTTAGCAATAAGGAAGACATGCCTAGACATGCATCATATCACCTTAACTTGTACCCCGATTTGCTTTCATGTTACCATTCAAAATTCTTCTGTATTCTGTCCTCACCTCCCCTTACCCTTCAAATTGTATATTCTTAATGAAAAGTATATTGTTAGGTGACCATAGAAATATTGTTGTTTTAGCTAATTGATTCTGTAGTGTTTTCAGGAAATGATTTCATATTTAGAATAATTTCACAAAGTGATTTAGTTTAAAAGTAGTTAGTTAAGAAACAAATTTCAAAACAATTACCAAAAATCTTGTGTCTCAAACTTGCATTAAAATGAGCAAATATAATGTCTCTTAAAAACAGGAAGGAAGGAAGGAAAGGAGGAAGGGGGGAAGGATGAGGGAAAGAAGGAAGAGAGAGAGAGAAAGAAAAAGAAAGAAAGGAAAAAAAGGATCAAAGGAAGAAAGAGAGGAAGGAAGGAAGAAAGGAAAAAATAAAGAAAAGAATAAAAAAAAAGAAAGAATGCAGTTCTTTTTATGTCTGGAAAGATAACAGAGAACTTTTTCCCAAATGAGGTAACTTTGAAGCTGGGAAACAGATTCACACGTTCATAAAGTAAAACTTCCAGAGCATAATTTCTTAAATTATTTCTTTCACTGCCCTCTTGGTAGCTTAGTGTCACGGATGAGTGAGTTTACCTCACAAGTAAGCATTTAGCTCCCCAAGAACAGACTCTTAACCTTAGCTCACCACGTGATTAGACTCAGGGTGAATGCACAAGATTAATGAGAGCCCTGAGTGAAAACAGTCTCTCGTAAGGACAGCACTAAATCTTGAAAAGCTGGTTGTTATTGTTTGTGGAGGCTGAGCCCAGCACTAACCCCAGAAGGGATCATGGTGATAGACCCCTGATCTGGGTCTATCTATAAGGCCTTGATTGTGCTTTTCTGTGACTGGCATTATGTCATTCTGTGTTGCAATCTATTTTTAGGAGCCACTGCACATCCTTGTTTTTTCTCTCTGTGCCTAAATGCAGGTCTTATCATTCTTCTTTTACTCCACCTATTATCCCAAATGATAGAATGGGGACACATGCTCACATCTGGAAGTTAATGCCTTAGTTCTTGTTTATTCTCCCTCCAAATACACTAAAGGCTTTTTCTTTTCCTAGCATTAGTCTTCTAGTGGACAATAAAATGGTGAGAAAAGAGTCTATAACCTCTTCCCAATATCTTCAGTTTCCACCCTTCTTGTTGCTGTTTTCAATCTTGTACCATTTTAGTAAAGGAAACATGGGACAAGGATCATTAGGAAGAAAGGACTGGAAAGGAGAAGCCATTGGCAACTAACGAGCAGAGCAAGAGCAAAAGAAATATAATTTTGGCAGGTGAGATAGCCTGGTTGGAGAATGCATGTGCAACTTATAAATAGATTATAAACAAATACTATTACACAGGAGGAAAATCTGAATCGGATCCACTCTGCCCAGTTTTCATCAATGGACTACTAGTGGTGATCTCCAAAGAGCACTCTAATAGGCAAGAAGGAGGCACTGATTTTATAAAACAGAATCTTCAAAGGAGGGGGAAACAAGGCCTGTGGGGAAAGAAAGCAGAAGTCTGGCAATAGGTCATGGGAAAGGAAGGACTCGCTGTGGGGTTTGGACTTGGAGAGAGAAAGACGTAGCAGCAGGCCACAGCCCAACCTGTCATTAGCTTAAGAAAAAAAAAACAAAAACAACAAAAACACACACACAAAACTGCCACTAGCCTCAGAATGGATTGGGTTGAAGGTTACTTTTTCCCCTCTGTAGACTTATTTCCTATTTTAAGTTTATGTTAATAATTTTACTGCTTTTCCACAGCCCTGAGTTGGGGGATAGAGGGGTTAGGTCTTAAAAGTTGCAATCCCAGGGCATGCCCCCAAAGTGTAATGTGAAAAGGGTTGTATTGGGCTACAAATACATCAGTTTTCTATCAAAAGTTATTTTATAGCAGACTGCTATTGGGTAATTGAGATGCACTTTACTAAAATTATAGCAGGTTGAAACTAGCAGATTTTATTAATACTTGTTTTTACAATCCAATTACCTGGTACACTACAGTTTATTTAGAACAGGTATATTTTGTTTTTATTTCAAAAGAATATATTGATTATTTTTATGAATGTTTAAAATTTAACAGCTTTCTATACTTTTTCAGAGTGAAAATTTCAACAAATAAGTTTTTTTTTTCATTTTGGGTATGTGTTTGCTGTACTTCATTTGTAATCATAGGAGTTTTCTATTTGGGCTAACTTATGTTAGACTTTTAGAAAATCAATAATCCTAATTTATTTCTTCTCTGACAACATTAGAAGAGTTTAGTTTCTGGCATTAGATATCCCATCATGAGAGGGCTTTATTCATAAAATATTACAAGGTACTTAAAGTACTGGCTTAAAAGAACAGATTTAATTCACCACTATATTCATTTTCTATGGGCATGTAAAAGATTACCCCCAAAATGTAGTGAATTAAAACACAGCCAATTATTGCTCATGGTTGTACATTTTGGACAGTACTTAGCAGAATGGTTCATCTCTCCTCTCATGACACTTAGTGGAAGCTGGGGATAGCAAGTTCAGGGTAACCTCTCATTCTTTGAGGCCATTCTCAACCTGACCTCCTGTCATTCATAGTCCCCAGCTTCCTAAATGGAGGATGGATCCCAAGAGAGTGAAAGCAAAAGGTGTCATGGTTCTTAAAGGCTAGATCTGTTTAAAGGTTTGGCTCAGAATAAACACAGTGCCACTAACACCCACACTATATGGGCCAAAGCAAGTCACGACACCAGCCAGATTCAAAAAGAAGGAGAATAGACTCCATGTTTTGTTGGAAGAAATTGTGTACATTTACAGGAAGCGAAGAAATTGTTGTCTGCCATATTTGGAGACTATAGCACAACACTTTTATAAATATATCCTTGAATATAAGAAAGAAGACTCCTTAATTATGAAGGTCTTTTGATGCATATAACCTATAAATACTACACAGTAATTTTGTATTCACTCTTAATCTTACAATATGAGCTTGTTTTCTTGATTTGGAGTTATGACATTCCACATTATTGATCTTTAATAAAGAGCAGCACTTGTCACTCAAGTCAGACAATTTCCAAATGTTCACTGTTTTCACTTGGCAATCAACTGAGTTATTTTTGAAAACATTCCCTTCACCATGGTATAGCAAAAAGAATCTGTAGGCAGATGGATTTAGGTTCAAATACCAATGGTCCACATGTGGACCATTGGTATTTGAATTGGTATTTGACATTTGGGCAAGTTATTTAAATTTTTTGGGTCTTATTTTCCTTATTTGCATAATGAAAATAATTATACCTACTTCATCAAGTTGGTATGAAAATTAACTATAATAATTATAATACAGTCACTGGGATACTCTACTGGGACATATTAGGTTTTCCCCTACATTTATTCAAAGTAGTAATTAAATTTCTTATATAAAATTTTTCTTTAAAAATATTGGGGAAATGAAGCCTTCCTCAGTTTTGGATTTGATCATTCTAGTCAGATCTTAAAATAGCAATAGTAGTAATAATATTCTTCCCTTATCTAAATAGATGAAGGACAAAGTAGGTACAAAAACTTAAAAATTCAATATAATTCTAGAGGTACTATTTTTTTGTATGTACTGACACATAGTGTTCATATAGGGTTTCATTTTTCAGAGTCCTTTTTGTTTACTCCTTTATAATGACAACATTCGTCAGATGTGGAAGGTATGTAGTATTTTTATTTTGCCTTCAAAGACATTTTGTGATTATATGGCTTTTACAACAAGGTCACCAAAAAATTCTAATGTGGTATTTCCCCCATTAGCCTTTAATAGTTAAATGAAACAATAGCAATGATAATATATTTCATGATTATTTATTTCAGAATGTTCTAGTATTGTGCATTCAGCTTGCATAGTATTTGCTTATGTGTTTTGTTACAAAGATATTTGTGGGTTACCTAGGAGAGATTTATGAAAGCATTTTTATTAGGAATTTTAATCTCAAGGTATAGTAGAGCAATTGTTGTCATAAAATGGCATTCAGGAAGTTGAACTTTGGTTTTTACTAAAATTAATTGGATAAGAATTTGTTGACAGCTTGCGGGATTGTATCCAAGTATAATAGATTTAAAAACTTCAGAAAAACACAAAATTATTAACAAAATTATTATTGCAGGCAATTTTGTTCTGGTAGATATAGAAATGGTTGTAAAACACCAGTTTGTATTTGAGATGTATCACAATGACTCTGTTTTGAAAGTTGGATAACAACTAAGATTATTCAGCAAGTACTCATGTCACCATGAAAGAAAAATGCGGAGCTGAAGGTGGCATGACACATTTTCCCATTCACAGCTGAGTGGGCAGGTGACACGTGTTAGGAGAGAGCTGCTTTTTGATTTTCCTCTTATGAAGCTTGTCAACTAAATTGAATTTTGGGTTTTCAAAATATCAGAGTGGATGAAGTCTTTGGCATATTTTAGCATTTAACTAAGTCTTACACATGGCTCCAGAGGAGGATCTTCCTTCTCCAGTTAATACTAAATTATCAGTGCTTTGGCAGGAAGCAGAAAGTGCCATGTGGCTTGTGATTTTGGAAAGTTAACATTGAAATACTCATCGTACATTACATTTATAGAAAATATTGAGAGGAAATTTCTCCCTGGCAAGCTCCATCCAAGGTTTGGTCTCTTTCTAGAATAAACTGCAAATCCCTTTAACTCTATCCTTGTGATCTATGCATATAGGTGAGGCCATCATATGTCTTATAACAAGTCCATTTTGTCCTTCAGAAATTATATCCTCCTGGTGATCAAATCTAACATGCCTTCTACCAAACCAGCACATATTTTTCAACTTTGGGAGGACACAACAGAGGAGAAATTTGCTTTCACTTTGGACATGACAGAGTAGATGCTGGCTCTCAGTGGGGAATAGGCTCCATCCATCTATTAACACAGCGATACGTGGATACACAATTAGAGAAATGCAGACACATTATTTGCATTTGATTTTTGGTATAATGTTTCTTCTGAATAAATCAGGCATAATTATGAGGCACATGTGACTAAATCAGGTAGAGTGATTTCAGGGAATTGGTTGGTATACATCAAGAGCTTTAGACGAGAAATGTCAGTGGTTTATATTTATTATCTTTTGTTTGTAGCAACCTCTGAAGGCAGCTGCTGTGCAATAGTCATTTGTCATTCTTTCTTTCTAAGTGCCAGTTTGCCAAGTGAGTTTCCTTATAAGTAGCAGCACTTATACAAATGCTAATACAGTTTTTTAATATTAGTGAGAAACAGAGAATCTGAATAACAATGGTACTTAATATCAAATAGCAACTTTTATCCAGGGATATCTATATAACTTACAATTGAATTGGCACAAATTATTTACAAACATTAAGGGCATTGGGTTGCCATATTTAGATCGTAGTTTATCTGACCTAGGAACGCACTGAAAGGAAACGTGAAATTTTCATTCAGCATCTTCAAAGAGTAGAAAATGACTACCTCAGGCATATAATAGCCAAAAGGTTTAGTCACTCTCATATACACAATCTTAAAATTGCTTTTATTTACTATTCTCATCTTTATTTCAAGTCTAGTTGTATACTTTATGAATCCACAAATGATTGCCTTTATTGAAAGGTTTGTGTTATTCAAGATGACTTGTAAAGTTTACTCAATCTTCCCTAGCAAGGGAAACAGGAAATTCCAGAGAACACTAGACTCAGCAAACCTATAAAATCTGAGAAAGCAGACCATTATTTCTGGAGACATTTCACATAACACTTTGGGAAGCAATGACTAATTAGTTTTTGGTCTTAACAATAGCACTTTCAGGGGGCTGTTTTCTTTTTTCTTTTTTTTTCATTTTTTATAGCTTTCATATTAGGAAAAGAAGGAAAGTAGCTCTGAATGATGAAATATTAGCAACGTATGCACTTGCTTCTCTGTAGGAGCCCAGCTCTTTGATCCTTAGTACAATTACTTTCATTGCCTGGCTGATATTAACCGGCTGGAGAGTAACAACCAATTGTTGCAGGCACAACAACATCCTAATGTGCTTTGCCTCTAATGACTGACTGCTTATTTCAAATTGAAGTCTCTGTTCTGTATATTCTTAAATTCCTGTTGTAGTAAGTTAAGCCCTTAAAGAAGAATAGGTGCTTGTTCACGCCTAGAGCCTCATCTTTTTCATGGCAGCACCTTGCCTAGCCACTCACTCTACAACTGCCAAAGAATAGTTGGTCATTACCAGGGGTAGGATTTATTCTGAGTTCTCTACATGTGAATTCAGTTTCCTTGCTTGCATTATTTCTCTATTTATTTACCTATTTATTTGCTCATTCATTCATTTTAGAATTTCACTTTCATATATTTAAACACAACCCACCTCCCTTGACTTTTCTTTCCTCTCTCATTTCACATCCAATCTATGATTGACTCTTATCTGCTCTACCTCTACTATAATCCTGCTGATACTGGCCTCCACCATGGCACATGGATTATTGCAATAGCGATCCCATTGATTTCCTTGGCTTTGTCCTAAATCTCCCCTCCCCCAGCCTGGCCACAATTTTTTTTTTCTTTTTTTAAAAAAATATTCTAATATTTTCTTTTATTGTGGCAAGAACACTTAATATGAAATCTACTCTCTTAATCCATTTTTAAGTGTACACTATATTATTGTTATCTATAGGCACAATACTGTACATTGTACAGCAAAATTTATTCATCTTGTGTAACTGAAATTTTATACTCCTTGATTAACAGCTCCCCATTCCTTCCCCCAGATCTTGGAACAACTATTCTCGTCTTTGCTTCTATGAGTTTGACTATTTTCGATACCTAATATAAATGAAATTTTGTAGTATTTGTCCTTCTGTGACTGTCCTCACAGTTCATCCATGTTGTTGCATATGGCAGGATTTCCACCTTTTTAAAGGCTGAGTAATATTCCATTGTATGTGTATACCATATTTTGGTGTTTTACAATAAAGAATACACATTTTATTTTTCATGTTACTGTGTGCCAGGAGATGTATACATGTATCATTTCCAGTCCTTACACCAATCCTGCAAAGAGCATACCTCCATGCTGTGGTACAAAGAGAACAAGTTTAAAGAGAGACACAAACTCTGATGCTCAGTTTCTTTATCTGTAAAACAACACTATAATTGGCTGGCAGGTGATAAGTGGTACTTTAATGAGTGAATATATATAAGACCCTAACACACTGTCTGGCGCAAAATGGCAGTTCAACAGTGTTAGTTCCAACTTACTCTTCAGTAAGACTATGTAAATCTCAATATTATTTTTCAAAAATTTTCTAAGGATGGGGATTTGATGATTCCCCAGTAGTAGTAGCTTTTACTAATGTTTAATTCATTTTGCAATATAAAGTTTCATCCTACACAACATAAAAGTGTACATCATATGAAAGAAACAGTGATTCTATGCTAGATGAATCAGTGTTTATTTTCTCTTATTTGGCCCATAGGGAGCTACAAGCTTACTCTTCGTTAGAACATCCATCTAGTCTAGTTACCTTGGTGCGTGTAGGTAAAAAATGGAGAAGAGAAGAGGAAATAAATTTTAACATTTAATTGAGTCCTACCATGAGATGATCTTTTGACCAGAATTACCTTTGTCCGGGTTATTTTGTGCCTTTGTTCTTACAGCTGTTAAACTCAATCCTGGGAGGTCCGTGTAGTCTGTCTTTGTACTTTATCCATCAGTTTAAGACAGAGATTCTGATGATCTCTCATTCCATAGGAGGCTGGGGGCTGCCCAAACTCTGAATAGCCTGGAGTGAGAGTTCAGGGGTGTGGGCAAGGTTGGAAGGAGGGTGTGAGGTCAATTCCCTTTGTTTTTACTACAGCTGTTACTACATACTTGTGGAAAATGACAAAATTCCTCAGAATTATTCTCTGCAGTTCTTTTTTTTAATTCTTAATTTTAAATTATTAGGGGTACATAGTTTTATGTATTTATTGGGTACAAATGATGTTTTGATATAGGCATAAAATGTAAATTAATCACATCAGGGTAATTGGGGTATCCATCACCTCAGGCATTTGTCATTTATTTGTGTCAGGAACATTCCAATTCTTTTAGTTATTTTAAAGAATACCCTAACTTATTGTTGATTACAGTCACTGTGTTGTGCCATCAATATACCACATTTTTAAAAATCCATTCATCTGTCAGTGGACATTTAGGTTTTCAATTCTTTTGAATAAATCCCCAGAAGTAGGATTTCTGGCTTGTATAGTAGTTTTATTTTTAATTTTTTGAAGTAACTTTATACTGTATTTCATAGCAGTTGTACCATTTTGCATTTCGTGGAACAGCAAAGTGAAAATCTTCTGTACAGCAAAGGAAACAATTAATAGAGTGAAAAGGCAGCCTACAAAATTGAAGAAAATATCTGCAAACCATATATCTGATAAGGAGTTAATTTGTAAAATGTAAAAGGCACTCTTACATGTTGACAGTAAGAAAATTAATAACCCAATTAAACAGTGGGCTGAAGACTTCAATAGACATTTCTCCAAGAAGACATACAAATTGCCAACAGTTATATGAAAAGATGCTCAATGTCACTAATCATCAGGGAAATGTAGATCAAAACCATAGTGAGATAATCACTTTACATCTGTTAAGATGGCTATTCTCAAAAGACAACAAAACAACCACCACCACCACAACAACAGCAACAAAGACAAGCATTGTTGAGGATGTGGGGAAATTGGAGCCCTGGTTCATTCTAAACTCACCAGCCTGAGTGACCTTTTAGAAGACATACCATGTCTCTTCTTTCCTCAGAACCCTCTGATAGCTTCTCATCTCCTTCAGGGTAAAAGCAAAAATGCTTCCAAGGGCTCAGGAGAATCTGTGGCTCCCCTTATTCCAATTCATCTCCCACAACTCTTGCCTACCGTGCTGGTGACCTTGCTATATTGTTAACATGCCAAGTGCACCCCAGGCAGTGGCTTTGCATGCGGTACTCCTGGTGCTCAGGGAGTTCGTCTCCCAGAAATCTGTGGGGCACTTTGCCTTACATTTTCAGATCTGTGCTCAATCAACTGTCACCTTCTCAGAGGGCAATTTTTTGACCACCCTGTATAAAATAGCAATCCTAACCACCCCACCCTCCCTTTCTCCTTACTCTACTTTCTCTGTGGCACTTATTTTTTATATTTTAGACAGTGTCTCTCTCTGTCTCCCGGGCTAGAGTGCAGTGGTGTCATCATAGCTCACTGCAACCTCAGACTCCTGGGCTCAAGCTATCCTTCTACCTCAGCCTCTGAAGTAACCAGGAGTACCTCCTGGCTAATTTTTCTATTTTTTTGTGGAGATGGGGGTCTCACTCTTGCTCAGGCTGGTCTTGAACTCCTGGCCTCAAGCAATCCTCCTGCCTTGGCCTCCCATAGTGCTAGGACTAGGTGTCAGCCACTATACCTAGTTTCCAGCACTTATGACCAATCAGCAAGGCTCGTGTATTTGTTTAGTTGTTTGTAGTCTTTCCCCCATTAGGACATAAACTTCACAGGGGGCAGAGACTGTTTTAGAACTGCTGTAGCCCTAGTGCCTAGAACAATACCCACCATGACCTGAAGTTAGGGATTCAATGAATACCTCATACTAGCTGGATGAAAAAAATAAGTAATAAATGAATAAGAATTAGTCTACTTTCTTCTCTTACTTTTTACTTTATCTTATGCCTCCCACTGCCACTTCTTCATTTAGCCAAGTTTTCATGTATCAAGAATATGGTATTTTGTTTCTCTTTAGTTATAAATGTGTTATCCACTCGCCCATTTTTGTAGAAAAGTTTCCTTCCATTGGATACTAGAACTTCATTTAATGCCCTCAATTGCAGATGGCCAGCAAAAGTTGGACTGTGTGTGTGCGTGTATGTATTTTAAACTCGTCTTTACCCTGTAATATTTGTAGTAAAAACAAACGGGAATATAGATTACATGTCTTTGATATAACTTTTCCATGTTGTTGCAAGTCATTCAAGAATGAATGCAGAGCATAAAGTTAAAACTTGGAGAGGCAGAAATTCGACATTTCTTTGAACCTAATCATGGAATTTCCAAACTATTTAGATACACTTACAGTTGAATCAGAGAGCTGACATGCAGTATAAACTCTTCTCAATAGTCTGGATTCTTCTTTAAATTATTTTTTCAGTATTTAATTAAAATGCTATAACAATTCATTTTGGTTTCATTCAACCAACATTTCCTAAAGGACTACAGTGTAAAATATAATAATATTAATAATTTATAAATACCAGCTGGGTGTCAGGAACTTTTATAGGAATTGTATACATTAGTTTTTTAAATTTTGAAATTTATATCAGTTCTATAAGGTAGAGAATATCATCCTCGTTTCCCATTAACAGTTTGAGGCTTCCTGGAGGTTAGTTTGACAAAGTCCACAATGTCAGGAATGTCAAAGCTTAGAAATTAACCCAGTCTGAATTTAAAGCTTGAACTTGTTCTCTTAGACTAATGTTTCCCAAACTATGAATCACAACCTACATTAATAAAAGAATTTTAAATTATGATTATTTGTACACATACATATAATTGAATCCAAAGTTTCATTATATAATACTCTAACCATGTGTAATGCACTCCATTCCAGCCTAACCTGACCTAGCCCGACCTTGCTGTCATGCTTTGCCTATACTATCCTATCCTATTCTATTCTATCCTATTACATTCCATCCTGTCTTAGATCTACTAAATTGGTTTTATGATGCACCCACTGTTCTATAAACTGCTTCTATATTCTTAAAACACTGTGGATACAAAATATGATTAAATTAGATGGTAAGGAACTTACAGATATATAGAAGAAAATTAACGGTCAGATACAGTAATCATACAAAATAATATATTAAATGTCAAAGCACTTTGACTTTGTTACTTCTATGAAGGCACAATAGTGGGAGAGATTCCTTGAATCCCTCTTCTCAGGTACTTTCAAGGCCATGAGAACTGGGGAAATGACTCCCATGATATAATCACAACATGCCTGTGCAAATTGGCCGTTTATTTCTTCCTTGTCTGTAACGCCAATATTGATACTAACCAAAAGGTGTTATGCTTTAATTTTGTATTTTACTATGCATGTATTATATCCCCAATAACCTTGTGAACTTTAATTCAAGGAATAAGATAGCTGTGAATGGGCTTTGAAAATAGAGGGCTAAATACTTGCAATTCATCATTGTTGGTATAAATATCATTGCTACTAACATTATTATCATCCTGTTATACCTCTATGATGCCTTAAAAAATAAACATTAAATAAACACTTGCTATGTTGATGAATGAGGGACATATATACTAATTCCAATACTGTACAATACTTAAAATTTGAATATAACCATGAATATCAATTTCATTATACTCCAGCATTAATTTTCTTATCTAGTTTGAGAAAAATCGTTCAGTTTATTCAGCATTTATAGAGAGTTTGGTATGTATAGAAAGAACATTATACTCCACTGGCTACGTCAGAAAGTCAGAATTCCATAGTGTATTCTTTTTACTTCTTCAGCCTCATATTGTGCACATTCCTCCTTACACCCTCTGGACAGGTGCTATTGGAAGGTTCCTGAATAGAAGATGTATCCACAGCTTTGTGCCTTAGCCCAGCTGTTTAGCCCTATTTGTCTGACAAATTTAATAGTCTTTCAAAATCTATATCAGTTGTTGCTTTCTCTCTCCAAGTTAAGAGTTAAGCCTCTATCCATCTATCCACTCAACAAATGCTTATTGAGCACCCACTAGACACCAGCTCTGAGCTGAGCAGTGGTGTTAATCCAATGAACATGGTAAATTCTCTGCCCTTGGAAAGCATCTCCCTCTAGCTCTCTGTACCCCCTGACAGCTCCCTCATCCATTTCCCCTTTGGAACAGAGTTATGTTGTTTTGTAACCATTATACTTGTCTGCTTCTTCTGATAGGATTGTGAACTCTTACAAGGACATAATTTTAACTTATCTTTGGATTTTTAGAGCCTAGTATGAGGGCCTTGCACATGGTAGACACTCAACAAATGTTCAACTAATGGATGGAGAAACATTCAATAAAAATTGATGTACATGTCCCATCACAAACCTGGTGATGCAAGCTATCCTAGTTCCTCAGATTCTGGGCCTTTGTTAAAGCATTCTCAAAACACTGACATTTGCTTCTTCATCTGGAGTCAGGAATAATGCTACTCTCCATCTACTGAACAGTGAGGTTTATGTTGGAAATTGGATCATTCATTTTGCATGCTTGAAACATCGGTGGAAGAGTTCTGCACAGGAAGATCAAAGTCTATGGTTATATAGGCTATTGCAACTAGAGTCAAATAAGTAATATTTGTAATATACTAATAGCAAAACAATTACAATATTGTAATTTACAATTTATAGTATATTGATGGCTCCTGTATATTTTCTTTGAATGTGTTGAGGTGATGTATTTTCTTTGAATATAGTGAAGTGACATATATATATATATATGTATATATATAGTAGTTTTATAAAATCCATTACTGATAGAGTCTTAAGTTGTGTAATTCAATCAAAATTTGATGAAAGTGATATTTTTTGAGATTTCTACTTCAAATAAAATTGTGGAAAGATTATGCTTTAAGTGGTGATCTTAATGGAAAAAGCCTGTAGTTGTCGAAAGTTGGTGTAATCTTGTTAGGGACTCTTGTGAGTAAGGGTGAATAAAGTAAATGTGAAAAGATTCCTCAAATCCATTCATTTTTTATTAAAAACATCCATATGTGGTTGTTTTATTTTCACACTGGTTTCTGATAGACCGATCTTTATGAATCCATCTGTCTTAATGATTTAAAGTTGTGGAATTGTCATGCAGAACTGTTTGGTGTTTCACATACACAACAAACATTTAATTTAACTTCCTTGCAAGGGAAAGGGTGTAAAACACTAAGCATCTGCTATGAATGGTTAGACCTTGTAAATTCAATAGATTATGTTTTCATAAAAATTTGCATTTTCTAAGTGAGGCTTCATTTTGATACAAAATTTATAGTTAAATCATCCATGTGTTGGCAGTAGCCAGATAATGAAATGTAGATGGTGGCTTAGCATTGTTTATTTATTGAGAGAAGTGGATGGATAAGGAATAGATTTGATGTCATGGAAATAACGGGATTGCTGGTCCTAAAATTCAAGCCCTCTTGTATATCATTTACTGATGAATCTAACTATACTGATACCACCACTAACATAAATGTTATTAACTGACGATTCTCTTTAGGGTGAAGCTAATGTGAACTGAGAGGGATTTCAAAGGCTGTCTTCCAATGGGACTGGAGATTTTATATACTTGTTAAAACGCTGTAAATCTCATAGCACTGGCAATCCAGTATCAGGTTTTCTGGGCTGATTTTAATTAAAGTTGATTTTAGGCTTAATTTCACTTCATTTGAAGTTAAAATGGTCTGTGGAAAGTAGTCTTTAAGGTAGATGGGTAAAAGAATTTTTAAAGAGTGTATATGTGTGTGGTATGTGTTTTGTCTTTATATACATCTAATATATTCAAGAACACTAAGATAAAGCATGTCAAAAGTATCATATGGATTTTTTCTTACTGCAATTTGATCTCTAGCCAGAGGAACTTCAGCCAACTAAGGTCAGACCCCTGAATTACCAGTGCATATCTATGTGACCATGGAACCTCATTTAGAGTTTCTGAATCTCTATGTGCTCATCTGAAAATCTTTTTAAAAAATTGCTACCATCAAAATACGTACTTCAGAAGCCATAAAGCAAAAGATTTTAAATTTGACATGCTGTAGACTGACAGACAATATATGTAACATATATACCAGATGCTGTGTAAATATATATTTTAAATATATAAATAATATAGAAAGAGTTCCCAGAAATAACCAAATTCAGTATAAATATGGACAAGGGAGATGCAAAGACAATTCATAGAAGAAGAAATTCAAATGGATAATAAACATATGACATATGCCTGTTAAGAAGTAATTGAGAAAAAATTAATATGAGATACATTTATTCACCCTGAAGATTGGTAAAATATTTTCAAAGATTGGTATTACCTAGTGTTGGTGATGGTATGGGAAACTGGGCACTATAATATACTATTAACAAACATTTTGGGGGCCAATTTTTTTAAAATTTAAATATAATACTTTACCAGCAATTTGACTTTTTAGAATCAACTTATGGTGAAATATTTATACATTTGTGCAAACTCATGCATACAGGCTTTTTATTTGCAAACACAGAACAATTGGAGATGGGTTAAACTATGTTATATCTATATATTCGAATGGGATAGAGACATGTCTAGACGTGGAAAGATATTCAGGAAATATTGCTAAGTGAAAAGATAAGTAAATGCTCTACATATTATATATCATATAATGTGTTAATGTGTGTGTGGGGTGTGTGTGTGTGTGTGTAAATCCTCAGCAAAAGGGATCTGGAAAGATACACAGAAAACTGTTAACAGTTGTTAATCCTGTGAGGGAGGCTTTTCCTTTTTATTGTAAGCTTATGAATTGTTTTAATTTTATGGGGCTAACCTTTTAATCCTTATTAATGTTTTATAATCCAATTCCATAATAAGAGTTAATGATATTAAGTGCTTTAAGTGCAGTAGAGGCAAGAGATGTGGCTTCTAGTTCAACTTTACCACTCTTTGTTCTTGGAGATTTTGGCAACTCAGTGGACTTCTCTGAACTGTGTTCCTTCATCTATAAAAATGATATAATAATATCAAGTGTTCATAAAAGCTGAAGGGGCAACTGGATACTCAAAGTTCTTTCTATACATTTATATATCAAAGACCTTACGATTCCATCCTGTTTAATAGCAACTTCATAAGCTCTTTCATATCCATTGCTATGTAGACATTTGAACTTTTTAAAAAAAATTGTATTCCATTATTTCACCCATATCATTTATTGGCTTTTATTGCAATATTTTACTTGGATATTTGTCTTTCTCTTCATTTCTGGATTACTTTTTGACTTTTGTGAGTTCTTAGTATTTTAGCACTTGTGTGACAATGCAAAATGTTAAATTTTTAAATAAATATATTTAAAAGTATTTAGAGGCATACAAAATGCACACATATACGCATATTTAAAATATGCATTTTTTTCTATGTAGTGATATGACACTTGCTTGGAAATAATACCTTGTGGTTTATCTCAGGTTTTATTTTTACATGTGCATAATATAGGTTGCAAATCATGTTACATTCTGAAGACATTTTTCAGTATTTACCTTTTTTGAGGTGACACTCTCAGGAGACTTAATGTTTTAGAAATCTAAAACAAAAGAAAGAAAATTATATAAGAACCCCACTCTTCTTCCATCTGTCTTTCACTCAGAAAGGCACTTACATAGTTAGAGGGGCTACAGAGACACAGAAGGGAAATTAATTTTCACACAGATTTTCGATTTCCAATGCAGAGACTCTTCAAAGTCAGAGCAACCTAGAGATGACAGATGACCACCAATGACGATGTTTATGACATCATATTATGCACAAGATTTCCTTTCTGTCAACAGTTAGCATTTTCTACCCTTATGTTAGGTGTGGAGAGTGGGTGGGAAGAATTGTCATTTTTTTCCTCTATCCCATTCATCCCCCTTAGAAGCTACATTACTTCATTGTGGCTTTATCATTCACATTAATGCTTGGAAATAAGAAATTTGAGACAATAGAAATGGCCAAATATGCATTTCCCCCCAATTGCTAGACTCACTTTCCTGCAAAGCTGAGTCTTAAACTTCAAATCCATATCCATATTATCATGGTACATCTCCCTCTTCACCCTCCCCCCAACTCCGCCTGTCTTGCCTAATGTAATTGTATGCTCCTTTTATCTTCATGGGGGTAGGGCTCACAATCAGTTGGATATCTTGGATTTTCAATGGACACATAAGGACCTGCATTATCTGAAATGCTGTGCTACTCACTGTTCTCAGAGTAATCTGAACTGACTTATGTTTGTAATAGGTTTTATTCTTTGGAGTGGAAGGAGTTTACACCATCCTACTACTTTGCAATATCTATTTATAATTCTTTACTCTGTAGAGCCATGGGAAAGCTATATTTTTTCTTCTCTCTGGGGCTTTCAGTGGTTGGAGAGTCAAGACAGTGCCTGGTTAATTAGCAGCTGGCTTGTGTACATCCCCAGAGGCGTACTGAGTCCCAACCCAGCCACAAATATACAGCTTCAAACCAGGGAAGGTGACTTTGATATGGGGCTAATAAGATTCATAAGGGGGTATATTTGGGGATTCAACCACAGTGCATAGCCTAGGCATCCAGGCTGACAGCTGATTGAATCCTAATATCTGAATTATTCTACTGAACCAACACAACTCAGCCCCTGATTTGCTGGGGTATCACTGACAGAAACAAAATTCATAGCAGTGCCTGCCCTGATACAAATCCACTTCCACAGAATTGAGACAGAAACTTGCTAATCACAAACTAGCCAGGCAAGATGAGGTCCTATTTTCACCTAAAGTAGTTTATTGACTTCAGATTCTTTCAGCAGAAAACACTTCTCGTTGCTTTTGATTATAATTTTTCACAAGGATTAGATAAGTTGTATTTTAGCATTAATTTTATGTACTATAGTGAAATGATTGGGGAAAATTATGTAGTGATTTAATGTAACTATGTTTGCTCTGATAGAAAATTAAACAAGAAAAGCCAATGGATAAATAATCTCATCTCTCTCATAAATACCAGGTTGGAAACTGGTTATATTACAGAAAGCACACATATACACCTTATAGAAAGAAGACAGAGTTAAATAAACAGGAAGTAAGCACTAATTATACCATTGACTTTGGGTACTTCTTTTTAAGTCTTGGCTTTTTAAGTATTAGTTATTGTCCATTCTAAAAAAACATATTATGCTCCTGTAGTATTATATTAATAATAACTGGGAGATCCATCAGGTAGTAAAGCTCTCAAGACAGTTTATATAGATATGTTTGGTTTAAAACCAAATGTTTAACTCTGTGTTAAATAGCAGAGCACCACCCTTCATTTATAAAATAGAATTCAAGAGCTTAAATATATTTTGGATAATAATAGAACTCAGTTTGAATTTGTACACACATATATGCACATGTACACTCACAAATATTAAGTTTTTTGTGTGTATATGTAATACAAATGCATGTTTGAAAGTATGTAGGTCTGTATGTATCTATTAGGAGGAAAAAACTTCATGCTGGCCACTACTAATAAAGATAGGGATTTACTATCAACAACAATAATGAAGTAAGTCTCTAAATAGACATCTCGGTATGTATTTTCTACATACTCATCTTGGAAATAAAAGGGAAAAGCTAGATCACTATATTTTACCCTCCAAACACATGTATCCCATACTCATCTTACTATTTAAATTGCTATTTCCAAATACATTCATTTTTTAAGCATATGGGATGAGATGGTATCTTAGATACAAAAGAATCGGGTTATTTGATTTTGCCAGAACATTTTGTTCCCTTGCAGATTCATACTTCTTTATACTATGCCATGCCCAGAGGAGGATTAGCATCACATAAAATAGTGGTGATGTTAAGATAAATGTTTGGCATTGGAATATATAAATTGCTCACATTGGTTGACTGATAACACTGTCCTATAGTCATTTTTCTCAGACTAGGGTTTTGCTAACCTTCTTGCTTATTCTTATCAAGTACTATTTATAATCTTTGTCATAATATGACTTACATCCATTTAGTTTATATGTACTAAGAAAAGAAAATATTATCTTTCTCATCTCTTTCATTAAATAATTAAATTTCCCTAGCATATACAACTGATGCAAGACTCAGGGCTGGAAATGTTAGCTATTTGTGAGTTTTTCAAATTATGCAAAAGGTTTCTTATTCTATGACCTGAGAAGGTCCTGCCCAGTTGCCAATATATGTATTGTAGAAAGGCAGGAGGTTGCATTCACCAAATCAAAGATACAAGAATTCACAGCTGCAGAAAAGTGAATTACACATTTTCTTAAGACAATAATCATACCACGGTAACAGATTATGTACTTAATCAACTGTAATCAGCTTTCACTAATCATGAAGGTAAAATTAGTTCTATTAGCTCAAGTCACAGCTTTCTTTAAGGAGTAATATAAATCCAATTACATTGAGTTATTTTAACTTTTTAGTGAATACTTCATTGTTTTCCTCTGCAGGCTATTCTTGAATGAGTTGTGTAATTTATGTATGTACGGATATTATTTTCTATATGATAGTGTTAATCCACTTTACATATTGAGAGATTGCTAATGGTCTGCTCACTAAACAATTGCCCTGACTATATTGTCAAAGTACACATAATTAAAGCTAAAATATATAGGAGCTGAGCAGCCCCTATAATTGTGTTTCAGTTTGCATCTGCCATTATTGAGAGAAAGATGTACCCGGGATAATAAAAGCTAATGTTCACAGAAATTTCTGAGCCATTTTTAATGAAAATTTAAACCCAATACTGTTCATCAGTGCCAGTCATTGTTCTCCTGTATGTTACAATCGGGCCTATCTTTTTCCAAATGCTTGGAGGCAGAGCTGTTTACGGATACCAATGAAAGCATTGTTTTGAAACTTCAGTTTGCCTGAATCAAATGCCTCCTTTTATGCATGGTTAGTTAAATTGGCCGAAGAGAGTTGACAACAATATTTAGAAATATCCTGAAAATGGTTTGACCTTTTCATTAGGTGCTGGAAATAAAGGCAGAGAATAAAAAGAAGACTTTTGTTTAACCTTTTGAACAAAAACCTGCTTACAAGTCAGACACATCTTGGGTATTTGCATGAGCTGCTCATGGCATAAAGGCTTATGTGCTCCTTACAGAATAAAATTTGAGCACAAGGAAAGAAAACCTTTCTCTGGAACAAGTAAACTCTATTTAAAAAGTGTAGGTCTCTATTTAAAGAGAGTAGGGCTGGCAAAGGCCTCTGTCATCTGGCCAGCCAAGAGGATAATGTGCAGAGATATTTAAATTCTGTGGGACAAACACTACCCTTTGTTGGCTCCCACACTCTGAGACACACACACAGAGCTTCCACTAAAGTTAGAGAACTGTATCTAATTTGGAATTCAGAAGATGGCCAAAAATAAATACTTTATTGTCATATTCAGATTATATTCATGGTTTTCTAGGTTGGTGTGTATGACATCACTGCTTTAAACCCAACCATTCATCAGTATCCGTCACTATTCTTTCACTTGCCTAGTGTGGGTGGAAAAAAAGAAAGAACAAAAGAAAGTGTTTAGCATAGATTTGACAAGCCTTAAAAAAAGAAAAAGACTTAGGGATATATTTTGGAGTCAAATTTCCTTTACACTTACCCTGTAACCCATGTAAATTATATTGAAATATTTCCAGGTTTTTAATTGCAAAAATAATATGTATTTATTGTTTAAAAATATCATGAGCAAATTAAAAAAAAACAACTAAAGTTCCTTTCTGTCTCTATTTCTACATTCTTGGGGAAAGTACTGTTCATGTGATTTTGCTATGCATTTATAAATATATACATGAGTTTCTCTCCCTCTGTGTGTGTATGTGTATGTGTGTATGGATCATATATTCCAAGTGATGTTGAAAACAACATGCATATTTCTGCACATTGCTTTTTTTTTTAACTCAGGGAAATATCAAGGGCTGACTTCTATGTTAAAAGCTATAAATGCTTTCAACACATTTTCCACAATGTAGGTGTAATATGATTAACTTTTTTTTCTGGTATTAGGTATTTAGTGTGTCTGCTATTTTTCTTCATTACAGAAAAAAAAAGACTCAATGAATATCTCTGGACATATTAATCAGTAAATTCTTGTGAACATGTGAACTTTACATTAAAAAGTTCTGAATACTTGGGTAAATGTTGAATTCCCATGTTGATAAATTCTTTCTCTCAACCCTAAAAATAATATAGGATTACTGATGTGTTTGGAATAATAGAAATATTTATTGGCCCTGGTCTATCTATGGCATCATTGACCTTTTAAAAAGTCCAAATCTAGATATGAGTCAGAGCTATGAAAGTAAAAATAGAGGAGAGTTTAAAATGATTTATGATGAAATATATTGACACCTAAAATAACCCCCATGTGAAGAAATACTTCACACTGTTTATTTTAACATGATTGCTATATTTCACAGAAACATTTCTATACCCCTTGCTAAAATTATGATCTCTAATATTAACCCTTTTTATTTTCTTTATTTCAGATAGGCAAAAATAAATATCAATATGGTATGCTGTTTATAAAACAAAATATATTATTAATAATATGTGTCTAATTTGATCATTATTTTGGAACCATTTGTATTATTGGTCCATGTGCAGCTATCTCACCATTCCTTTTATTCGTGTGTAGCCTAGAATTTAAAATACATGAATATAAACATCAGAGTAATGACCTTAGCAGTGCAAATTTAAATTATAATGTTGAGTTTATTTTCATCAATACTAGAAATACGTGTATTCGAAGCTCTTACAAACTATGCTTTATTATCCAGTCTAAATATTGTAGCAAGAACTTTATAATCAACCATAATACACACCTAAAAAGACTGGCATAAGTTTTATGAAATCCACAAGTTCGGTGCTTAAAAACTCCGTTGGCTCCTACTGTGTATGTGTATTCCTATTAGAATATATATTTGGAAAAACACAATTAGGACATGTGCAAAGGAGAGTAGTTAGATTTCAGGGGACCCTGAAACCATGTCATAGAAAGAACTATAGGGGAAACTGGAAGTATTTATGCTGTGAAGAGACAACCATCGCTATTATAAAATATTTCATTAACTCTCATGTGGCAAATAAGTTAAATTTATTCCGTGTACCTACATAAAGCAAAACTAAAACCAATGAGTTGATGTTCAAAGGGAAGAAGGCTCAATTATAGTTTAATTCCTAAGGATATCTTCCGTTTATACAAATATTATACAATTAATATGTATTTATTGTACAAAATGAAAGTATTAAAAGTAAAAATAAAACCTTCAATCACACCACCAAGAAATAGTTTGGTATTTTTTAAGAAGATTTTATATATGTACTGTTGTATTCAAATTAGTTGAGTATTAATTATTAGACATATTATCTTTAGAGACAGGGTCTTATTCTGTCACCCAGGCTAGAGTGCAGTGGCACAATCATAGCTCACTGTAAACCCCAAAATCCTGGCTTCAAGCTCTCCTTCTGCCCGGGCCTCTCAAAGTGCTGGGATTACAGACATAAGCCACTGTTCCTGTCCTAATTACTAGACTTCTAGCAGTTATTAGGTTGCATAGAAAAGAAAGTGTTATTATAACATAACAAAATTGAATATTTATAATAAATTTCTTATTCAAATATTCCTCCTACTTAACGCCACTTTTTTTTTTTAACTGATCCAGTCAGATTTCTTCTTGATCAGTCTCCTGGTCATTTCTGGCAACAATGTAGAAGAGATTCTTTTCAAAATTATACTGCAGATATGGTACAAATTAATTTTCAAAGTCAAATTATGTTTTTTGGAAAAGATTCAGGATTTTATTGCTAAAAGTAAGGTTGGAAAACATTTTGGACAGTGAAACTTCTGAAATTGTGGTAAAATTTGATGTGTTCACAGTTCACTAAGATGAAACCTACAAAATTTATGGCATGGTAGGTGCTTAAATAAAATAAAATAATAGAAGAGGGGCAGAGAGAATAATTTGGATGTCAGAGGAGTAAAAAAAGCTCTTGGGAAAATTGATAAAGCCCTAAAATATTTTAGCAAAATTGAAGATTGTGTTATGAAGTTGTACCTTTCTTGCTGGTAAATTAAGCCCAAAACAGTTTATACTAAATCTGAACATGTATATTCCCTAAGACTCAACATACACCTTTAGACACCTACTCAATAGAAATGTCTATACTCAAGATGTGTTTACTGAAAATACATATACAAGAATGCTTATTAAAACTCCATTCATAATAGCTAAAAAGTGAAACCAATGTACCTCAAAATTAGGGGGCATCATTCAGCAATGAAAAAGAATGAACTGTTGTTACATACGATAATATTGGTTAACTTCACAAATATAATATTGAAAGAAAGACATCAGACACAAGAATGCCTAGTGGATGATTTAATTTACATAGAGTTTTAAAACAGGCAAAACTAATATGTGGTGTTAAAAGTCTGGATAGAAATTGCTCTAATTGCTTTGAAGGAGTTAGTGACAAAGGGCACAAAGTACCTGTGTGGTGCTCAAAATGTTTCCTTTCTTGATCTGGCTGTTTTCTTAGATGTGCTTCCTTTTTTATTTATGTTAATACACTAAGATCTACACCTATGGTTTGCCCACTTTTCTATATGTATGTAGCACTGGGGTACGAGTTTATATTAAAAAATAAAAGTTTCCTTACCCCTACCCCTTTCTCCCCAAAACACAACACTTAATTCATTCTGTTTTCATTTTGAGAAGGAGCTCAGTGTTATAAATATAACTGAAATTTTATTAAAGATATATTAAACTCTACTTATTTTTATATTTGTTTAATTTTAAGAAAGTATCTTACCACCTGCCCCTCCCGCCACAGTTTATTATTACACTTAAGTTCACTAATGGTCTTTTTCTAGTATCTCATATAACAGCAATCTCCAATTTATACCTCCAATATATATATATACCTGTCTTTTCTATTTAGCAAAATTAGAATCATACTTTTTATGTATGTTTCACTTGTCATTCTACTGTTGCCATTTCCTATGACATTAAATATTTTCAATTGGGAATATTTCATTAACTGGAAGTACCAGCAGGTATTTATTATTTCCTTATTTGAGAAGATTTAGTTCCAATTGAAATACTTTCTAACAAAGATGTTAACAAATGAAACAAGTATCTCAAAAGAGCATGCTCCCTTTATGGGAAACATTCAAGTTGGGGCTGAGTGACTGCTTTTTGAAGAAGTTATGGGAATCAGACTGAGATTCCAGTGCCTGGCAAATATTGGCCTCTTCAATATGTCTGTGGAATGAATTAATGACCTTGGAAATCCTTCCAATTCTAACTGCCTGGGATGTGTTAACAGGCAAAGTCAACAAGAATATTGTGAATGTTCACTAACTGAGGCTAAATGGTGTGTGATGGTGCCGGATTCTAATTATTACATCCACATCTGTGACTACCTATTCAATTCCAGTGCTTTGGTATTTATTCATCAACTTTGCCATTGTTGTAGAGATAGAAGACTGGCACTATTAGTATTGAGGGAAACCTTTGCTTTTGCCAAATGGTAGACAAGGTGTCCTCAAAAAGGTGCTATTTCAGTGGCAGAAGAATTTCTAACAGAGCTGGTATATTTAATTTTTATTCCCCATCACCCCTTTCCTGTGCTGGTTGTAGGATAGGCACTTTTAGTAACCTTCTTTATATGACACAAATATTTTGCAAGAGTGACCTATGATTCCATCACTATTGACACTGTTCTTCACTGAGCCATGTGTGTATAAATTGGATTAAGACTTTAAGAAATAAATACTTTCTTATTTCAAGGGAGCTTCTCTTTTTATACTGAACTTGGAGGTCTGACATTGAATGGAACTTTCATTGTTTCTTCATATTTATACCATAACTAATTTTATTAATACCAAACTCTTGTTCTATGGTTTTTAAAATGTTTTTTTAGGAAGAGGTAAAGCTCCAGAGATTATATTCTGATTGGTCAGTTTCTTGATCCAAAAGAAAGGAGATTTTGTATACATATCTCTTACATTCACTTTTTGACTGCTATGTAATAGGATACACAAAATGAAGGAGAAGGTGTCAAGAAGGGGAAAAAGCATAGTATATGTCAAATGTCATATGTGTTTCTATCTGAATATACATTCATATGTAGGTTACGTGTATATATACATGTTGCTGTGGTCTGAAAGGTTGTGCCCCTCCAAAATTTATGTTGGAACATAGTCCCCATTGTGGTGATATTAAGAGGTGGGGGCCTTTGGGAGGTGATTAAGTCATGAGGCTCTGCCCTCGTGAATGGGATTAGTGCCCTTATAAAAGAGGCCTGAAAGAGCCTGTAAGCCCCCTTTCCCTTCCATCCCGTGAGGACACAGAGAAGGCACCATCCATGAGGAACGGGCCCTCACCAGGCACTGACTCTGCTGACCCTTGATCTTGTACTTTCCAGCCTCTAGAACTGTGAGAAATAAATTTCTGTTGTTTACAAATTACCCAGTCTAAGGTATTTTTGTTATAGCAGCCTGAATAGACTAAGACAGACACATGTGTGCACATGTCTGAATATATATGTACACACAGGTAGATGGATAGATTGGCTTATATCAGATAGGTCAATATGCATAAATAATGGAGAATCTCAGCTGACCAGTAGTAGAAATTGTACACATCTGACACATGAAGTTCCCAGATACAGTACATCCACTCTTTCCCTGTTATTTGTAGCAACTGATTTATGTGAATATGGAGATGCCTCTTGGGGGAAAAACATTTGCCATTCTGCCCTATTGATATTTGTAGTAAACTGTGTGATGTGCACTGGCTTGGAAGACAGAAGGAACATGTTAGGATGGACTTTGTGGCCTCTAGGAAAGAATTCTTTCAAAGGAAAAAGTCTAGTGCTGCGATCTGGGGTTAAGGGGCACCTGGGCCCTGGGGGAATTGTGCGTTTGGGAACAGCATGGCAGTTTCACCTGAATCTGCCCCAATCCAACCGTCCTCATGATAGATGCATATCCTAGGTGTGTGAGACTGTGTGGAAACTAAAACAGATGTTGCACAAAAGTATTATGCCTCAGCTGGGTGTAATGGTAAGTGCCTGTAGTCCCAGCTACCTGGGAGGCTGAGGTAGGTAGGAAGATCACTTGAGCCTAGGAATTAGAGACCAGCCTGTACAACATAGCGAGTGAGACCTCATCTTTCACAAAATGAAAAAAAAAAGTGTTATATCTCAAGTAATTTTGCTGTGGGATCTATCTGAAGTGTGAAGTCAGCATCTGAGCTTTATTCAGCAGTCTTGAGATGCAAGCCAGGGCAGTTGGCTGGTGGTGGAGCACATTATCAAGTTAGGAGTTCTGAGTCCTGCTGCAAGTGAGGAGTGGTGTGACCAGAGCTCCAGGCAGTCACCTGAGACCTGGGCTGAGCCATGGTAGGTGCACCTCCTCTGAGCCTCATGTAGTGATCTCTCAAGAGAAACAATAGGTCAAAATGAGCACTAAGAATGTGGCTAGAGTGCAAAGTAGCAGTGGCATCAGGACCACTGGCCAGGATAGGCCTGTAAGAACACATAAGTATGACACTCTTAGGAAACAACCAGAAATATCAGAAACGAGTATTGTAAATTGAGGCCTATGCCTTACATTTCAGGCTAACAAACTGGAGTGTGGGCCTGATTTGTCAAAGGACCTTTGTGGGAAACCTGTGGGCCTCCTGTTTGCATAGGGAGAAAGGACGTGTGAACAGTCTTAAAAGATGCAGACTTAGCTGCATCAATATGTAATGTAAACTTGGACATGCATAATATAAACTTGCACACTCTATCAAGGAAACTCAATAAAGTGTTATCCTTGTTTCCCAGTGCAAGTTTACCATGATTTTACTTTTCTTTCCCATTTCTGTGACACTTTTCAGAAAATAAGTTATAAAGTACACATAGAATGAATTTATAACTTCTAATCAAAATTTTCCTTAGGAACTTCTCTAATCATGTGCTTAGGGGAAAAATTGCTTTTTATATGCCTGTGGTTTCAAAAGACTGAAATTTGCAATGTTCTTTTTTACTTATTCAGGGTATACACCTGTTTCTTATGCATTTCTCACACTGGATTACTTCTAATAATATTAATCTATTTCTAAGTATGATGATAAATACATAAAGGTCAGCATTAATAAAAAAGAGAATGTGTGTTAATTATGGAGCTAAAATCAGTTTAGTTAAACAGGTCAAGAGCATACCTTAATAGGGTGCTGCAAACACATAATGGTCTAAGACATAAGTAGGCAAATATTTTTCTCCTTGGGTGTCAAATCCTAGAGTACCTAGAGCACTGTGTTAAGAAAGAGGCTGAGGCTTAGTGGAAAGGAATTGGTAGTGCTTATCTGGGAGTGCTAAACTAGTGGCTGGGAGGTTGTGGTGATACAAGTGCCACATATTTAGCAGTCGTGGTCTAAAAGCTTTCCTTAACTAGTTTAGCTAGTTCACTAACACTATATAGTATCATAATTTATTTTGTTCTCCATAATATTCCTACAGATATTATATTAGTTTCCATAACTTTTCTACAGATCATTGCAGATAAGTAAATGTCAGATATTGTGTGCAGCTATCTGGAACTAAATTATCAATTATGATTATGATCTAATTCAAACAATACACTTGCTTAAGCCATCCACAGATGAAAACCAGAGTCCTGTTTAGACGTGCCTACAAACAAAAGAGAAGGGACTTGAGCCTTGAATAAATGGGGAAATTGTTCCTTTTCAGTTCAGTTGCAGAAATATTTATTTAGCAAGTACCAAGATATTCTCAGAATTAGATTATGCTCTGAGAGCCTCATAATCGAATATGGAAACAGACATATTATTCAGAAAGTAAATTACCTAAATTAATAATTATACAATTGCTGAAATTTTCGAAAGTGTTAATTATGAAAATAGTAGATATAACAAAGAAGATATAGAATTTATCTGTTACATTTATTAATCTTATGAAAATACTTGAGATTTACAAAATCAGAGATTTTTTAAATTTTTGAGCTAAAAACCTCTTTGAATTAATAATTTGATGAATTTTAGTTCTTCTTGGGCAACATAATTAACCTTCTACATTTAGGGAGGTCTCTTCAATTTTGATATTAAAGCTCTAGACAATTTTATAATAGCAGTATTTTATATTTGAATAACACTTTAGAATTTGCAAAGTGTTATGTTTCCAGATACTGTACTTGGTAATATAAATAAGTCAAGTATTGCCTCCATTTTCCATGTAAGGCTAGTGAGGCTCAGAAAGTTTAAATTAGTTACTCAAGTTCACAAAGCCAGTGGAGTTGGAAGTCAGATCCAAGTGTCTGGGCTTTTACTCCCAAATCCTTTCTTTATGTTATGTTATGTCCAACATAATATATTCTTGAAAACAGCTTAAAAATATACATTATTATAAGGCAAAATATAATTTCTTTCATTTGCTTTTCTGATTGCTCACCAAGATAAAAACTTGTGGATAGCAGGATACTTGCTTTATTAATTTCCCAGTTAAACAAAATTGTCTTCTATTTTATTATGTAGCTGTTATTTTCAACATTTATCCTAAAAAAAGTGGCAATGGATAATTAACTAATTATACAAGTTTTATTTAACAATTCTGTTATTCTCATTATCAGTTTAAATATAATTATTTTTCTGTAACTGTGTAAAGTAGAACATCATAAATTAATTTTCACTGTGGATCTTGGTTATTGCTGAGAAAAATATTCAAAATAAAAAAAATTGTTACCCTAAAAATGGAGTAAGATAGCATCAGAATTTACTTTCATCACAACTAGTATTTTATTGGTTGCCTCTGAACACACAGATCTCACATAATTCACAGCTGTCTGTTGTCTGGATTTTTCATTTCTTTTTTCTTTTTCATTTTTAAAATTAATGTTTATTTGTTTCATTCAAAGTTCACTATTTGGACAATAAAAAGGAGTCAGAGACATGAAAATAAGCATAGTAAATGTGCCAGATCTCTTCCTGTTTACTCTGAGAAACTTAATATTCTGTAGCTCGAGTATAGTCATGTAAATAAAAATAATGATAAAATGACTTCTGCTTTTTCAGTTTAAGATTAAGATGACAATTGAAATAGCTTTTTAAAAATATTATCTAACTCAATGAATCCTGAAAAACTTGAACTAGAAATATCAGTGGCTATGATATCTTTGGCCCCTTTTCCATTTTGTGTGAAAGTTTAGCCAGGACATTGATTTCATTACACAATCAAAAAATCCTGTGTTTAAGTGAAATCCAGCAAAAAAAAAAAAAAAAAAAAAATCAAGCATTTAAATGTAATGAGAGAAAAAAAGAGAAGAATTATATATTGGTGTTTATCTCTTTTCCAAATTCAAAAGGAACAATTCTTACAATCAGAATCAGCCAGCCAGGTCTGAGTTTTGGTAATAATCAGAATTTTTAAAAATATAGATAAATGGTTTTTATTTAATCATTTCCCAAAGGATGGGATCCAAGCACAAAATCTGTTGCCCACCCAGAATAGAGTGCAAGAAGAATAGGCTGGGTTGGGGATGTAGCCAACCTTCTAATTACACAAATAGATTCACAGCACAGTTGGGTCACAAATTATGTTTCTAAATTTAGAAGATGAATCTCCACCATAAATTATTGAAAAGCACTCTGTGGTACTCTTCTCTCCATTTCCCACAAATTAGATTACTGAGAACTGTAAAGCATCTTTAGAAAGTGTTTTCCTTGCTGTTTTAAAATTTTTCTTTATCATCAATTAGTGCCAACTTGGAAAACATCAGCTATAACCAGAAAAAAATGACCCCAAAGGATAAAATAAAGAAGCAAGGAAATTATTTCTAAAAGAAACAGAAGCAGATTTTTTTTACCTGCTAGGGAGTTTGAGTTTAATATATTAATAAAATATTTGTGAGTTTTGATCTCTCAAATTTCCTTGGGATACAAATACAATAACATATTACTAAATACAGTCCCCACACTTTATTTTCATTTTGTTATCTGTTGTTGGTGAAATAATTATAGTTGAACTAGAACAAGTTTTGTTAAGATAATTTCATTCTACCATAAATAAACCATTTGCATTATTAGTCCATGTTTAATTTTTGAGTTTACGTATATTTACCACTTTCATTTATAAGATTCATGAAACTGATAAACAGTTTGATGGAAGATATTAGAAAATAAGATTATGAATAACACAACACTAAATTTTAAAAAGTCTGGCTTTTCTATATAGCTTATGATTTTCTCTCTACGATTTCTCTTTCTATGTCTGTAAAAGGGGAGTAACAATCCCTCATGTCTACTTACTTAAATGGGATGATCAACAAGCTTTTTGTTGATGGGAGATTTTTCAAAATTGTTTTTCAGATTCTAAATTGAATATGCAGCAATATGCCATTTAAGACTCTTTGGTTCCAAGTTAAAATATGTCCAATTCAAATTAGCTTAAGATAAAAGGATATTTTATTGGCTCACATAAATGACAGCCCTGAAGATAGAATCAACTTCAGAGAGAGCTGTACTCAAGAGTCACAAAATAGTTTTGTCCATCCTCAGTTTTGCTTCCTACTGTGTTGGCTTCATATTCAAGTTTTATGTTATATAGCAAGGTGGCAGTACAGCTCAAGTGCCTATATTTTCTGAGGTCTTAATCTAATAAGGAGTATAAGATTCCTTGCCCGGCTTGGTGGTTTATGCCTGTAATCCTAGCACTCTGGGAGGCTGAGGTGGGAAGACTCTGAAGTCAAGAGTTTGAGACCAGCCTGAGCAAGAGCGAGACCCCTGTCTCTACTAAAAATAGAAAAAATTAGCTGGGCATGGTGGTACATGCCTGTAGTCCCAGCTACTCAGGAGGCTGAGGGAAGAGGATTTTTTGAGCCCATTGCTGTGAGCTAGGCTGACACCATAACACTCTAGCCCGGGCAACAGAGCGAGACGCTGACTCAAAAATAAATAAATAAAAGAAAAGAAAAGAAAAAATATATAAGATTCCCTTTCTCAGGATTCCTTGTGGTCATTGAGACTCAGAAACTCTGAGTAGTTCACATGTCCAGTCCTTAACTCTTTTCAAATGAGCAGGAAAAGAATACAGTTTTTTCAGGTCCCAGAAGATGTGCAATGCAGTTTTGCTCCCATTTTTCCCTACAGTATTTTGAGTGTCCATCCCATCATCTTGTACTGTCTTACTCTTTTAATTTAATATATAATAGAAACAGTTGTCATTAGCTGAAAGGAAAAGTGCTTATTAGTGAATATATTAGTTAAGAAATAAAATTTATAAAACATTATACAGCTATTTGCTTCTGAAATTTTAAGTTTTAAAATAATTATATGGTTTTCAAAAGAATAATCACACCATTCTCAGACTTTTAATTAAGTGTTTCTTTCTGATTAGTTACTGTCTGCCTCTGAACAGATGACCCATCATATTTGCAATTTGGTTGATTTCTACATATGGGCCTTAATAATCTTATAACTCTATGGTATAAAAATCTGCTCTAATTAATTTTCTTTCTTATCTACTGCATTTGACTTTCTTGTTGAGGTGTCAGTTAGTTTTTTTAAAAAATTATAAGCTTACACGGAGCTTCATTTTGTTGATTGGTCAAAAGTACTGTTAAACTGATTTCACAGTGTTTGAAATCACAGATTTTTAGGAGATAAGAATTTTTAAATTGATTATTCTTTGCCCCTGGAAAGGTTTTACTCTGCCAGGTAGGAGCTAGATCTCTGCCCCTGAAAGAGATCCTGCTCTTGTAGCCTGACAGGACACCATGTATGCAAATGCACATACTGACATTGAGGAGTAAGGTATGCAAGTTCTTTGTGTTTTTTCTCTCTCTCAGGTTGAGGTGGTTTATGGGCATGCATGCCTCAAATGGGGTTGGTTTTATAAAAATGTTAAGGCTGAAGTGCATTTGTTTTGTTGTGACATTTGCTGCCTCACCATCAAAGAGTAGGTGCTGTTGTGCTGACTGCGCCTTGGCATTTTGCCTCAAGGAAGTGTTGCGTTATCAAAAGAGACAGTCACCCCGTCAATGCCAGTGTGCTGGTAATTAAAATGTGGACATTTGACCACAATTTGCAGGTGAAAATGATCAAAAGAATATATTGAAATGACAACTTTAACTAGGCAGAATCATCTCTAATGAGCAAGAGAGCTCTTTTAGGCTTGGTAACTTAGATGAGCATATTGTGAGATATGGCTAATGCTTCTGAAAGAAAATGGTTACTAGGAAACCATGAAAAGGCCCCTAATTATGTGACCTCCAGGCTATACCAATAAATATAGAATTCAAATCACTTTGTGCTAAAACCAGTGCTAACTAACTCACTAATATGCTTAGTATTTTTGTGGTTTGTTTTGAAAGAAAGATTTACTGTCCTTTCAAGGATGGGACGCCAATTCACAAAGACTGAATCTACTTAAAAGTTCATTGTCAATGCTACTGTGTTTTAACTGTTGAACTTTGGTTTCCTATTTCAGTCTTCTACGTCATGGCTAAAGGTGGCAAAAGAATATTGATTAGTTGTTTTGTTGGCTAAGACCTTAAATTAATAAAATTGTTAAGCTCTAGAAGTCTACTCAGAGCAGTAACAAAGAGAGAGCTAGAGGTGGTGTCTCTTGCTTTTCACTTCAATTCCCACAGAGGGTCCTTGCTTCCTAAACCTGACTTTTTCCTAACCTAGCAGACCTCACAAGGACCCTTGTACTATTAATGTTGTTCTGTGGCTACTCTAGGTTCTTCCCAATTAGACCCCTCCTCACCCTGTTACTTTGGTTTCTTGGGAGTTGAGCTAAGTATGAGTGGGTGATTTCCTTTTCCAGGCTATTGGTCAAAGCTGTGGTCAGTACCAACTTGGCCAAGACATGCTTGACCCAGTTTTGCTATGAGCTGCTGACCAGGAGGTTGCTGTTGGGAGCTGGCATGCATCAGAGAAGCAGGGTTACCAGCTGGGCAAAACTCTCAGGTTGGCCAGGTGTATCTTTGAGTCTTTTCACCTCTCCCTACTCTTTTTCTTTTTTTTTAACCTCTTACCATAGACCCTAAATTCCTTCTTCTTCTTAGCCTCAAGTGTCTGCCATCTGTTACTTCCTACTAAGTTTTAACAGATAAGTCAGACCAAGATTAAAATGCTAAAATGCTTCTCCTCTTCCCAGAAAAGTTTGATAAAATGATACGGTGGTGGGGTATGGATTGAATAGGAAAGTGTAAAATTATATGAAAATAGTAAGAGTGAAAGAAGTTTTCTGCAGAACTAATGAGTAAATAAAGTAGCATTTTGATAGTATACATGCTCAGATGTTTTTTTCCCAGATTTTTTTTAAGGGATCTGTCTTCTGGGGAGGCAATTTTTAACAGGTAATATAAGCTTCATTTTACTGACTGTAATTGACTAACGGCAACCATAGAAAATAGCCCTTAGCCTCTAATTTTTGCTCTCTTGTGGTGAATCAGTCTGCCTAGGGTGCTGATTTAATTTTCATGGTATTCAAATTACAAATTAACATTTGCAAGTGTAGATTTGAGGGATTGCGCTAAAGCCTAGAAAGAGTTTTCTGAGGATGGTGTGCCCCCATGGGCTACACTGTATAACTTCCTTATTAAAGGGAAAAGAAATTCCCTTTGGTTTTCTTACAGCCTATCTTCCAGTCCTTATATTTAAGAAAGGCATTCACCTACCCTATAGGATCTTCAAACCTCATAGCTTTTCTTGTATCAAAATATTTCAGATCTTTAGTTTGTGCACTGCTTATGGATGAGGTTAGCTTAAAATAATTGGAAGAGTTAACTATATGCTTGCTTCTAATCATAGGTGTTCATGAGCACAGTATTTAATTCTATCCTATCACCATACTGATGATACTTTATAGTATTACTTGTACTTGTGCTTGTAGTTTAACCTTTATGGAATTATAGGAGGGAAACAAATCTTTTGACAGTGGCTCAGCTTGGTTTCAGGGCAGAATAAACAGTGAATTTTATTTTCAGTTACATAAAATTTTGTGGAATTATGCTGTATATAACAGCTGCATTTGGGGGGCAAATTAACAGGTTTCTATATTTTACAAATTTCAAATTCATTTTATGGTATCAAGAATGAGTTTTCCTGAACCTAAGTAGAAAATATTTGGAGGGAAAGACTACTGTGTTTCCTGTTAGGTAGACTGAACAGGAAAATTATAAAAACAACCTAATGTTCTCCTGTGACTAACATTTGCAATTCAACCTGTTTAATATACTCTGGAAAATAAACAATGATTCCTAGAGAAGAATGAAAAAGCCAGAAAGAGAAAATTAAATTAGTGGCACTCTTTCAGTGGGGTAGCCTATTAACTGTGGAAAAGAATAACAAAGTCAAAGTCCGGCAAAAAGTCTTGTGTGTGCCCACATACATACCTGTACACATATATACACTTTGTAGTTAGAAAAAATTTGGAATGGCATTTGGTTAAATACTAAAAACTGGTACTAAATCGGTTTTTAGAATGCAAAGCTTACTCTTTTGTCATAGGTTGATCCTATTATAAAAGCATAAAATTCATAAAATCTAAAAATAATTTATTATGCAATGCTGAAGTAGATATTGGTAATTTTAGACTAACTTTAAGTTAAAGTGATAAGGGTGAATTTTAACGAAAGGGTTTCTTGTAAAGTTTTAAAATATTTTGTTTACAATTTTAAAAAAGGCAAAAAATGTTTACATGGTTTTAGTTAAATCCAATATTTCCTAAAATGTTTATAATGCTGTAACCTAGTAGTACAACATGTGTACCTCATTTTGTTAGCAGCAGTATCATGCTACCTGCTAATGGGATTCTTTATTTTTTATTATATAAAAATAACAATTAAATTGATACTAGGCAAAACAACTGCTTTTAAAAATCATCCTGTTTTTTACTGGCAACTTTGGACTTAAATCATCTAATTTTGTTAGGAGTTACGTTGCCTACTTGTACCTACAGGGCAGCATCTGACTAGAGATCTCAACCAATTATTTTAAAATCAGTTTCACTGCATTACTGTTAAAAGATTTTTTCATAAACTTTTAGAAGAAATAATTTTCTTGTTTGATTTTATTTCCACAATCAACCAAAATCAAACCCGGTGTGATTTGTTTTGTTTTATTTTAGGAGCTTATCAGTATTATCTAACCCTGGAAGTTAAGTGGAATTCAAGCAATTTTAGCAAGAGCAATCTTGGAGAGAAAAATTGGCTCCCCTCACCCATTTAAAAGTGCAGATGAGGGCTGGGTGAAGGGTTTATACAACTGTGGTCTGGATGCATGTGATTTTTTTTTATTTCATTTAAGCAAAAAAATAAAATTATAAATTTTGAATGAATTATTTGATTTAAAATATTATGCTAAAATGTTTAAACTAATAGGACTTTAGTCTTTTCTGTGATGATTGATGATGGTGTAAGGGTGTCAGGTATTCTTCTAAACATATTAGCTGCATAGATTATCTCATTTAGTCCTCCCTGGTGTTATATTAGGATAAGAAAACTGAGGCCCAGAGAAGTTGAGTAACCTGGTCATGGTCACTAAATTAATAAATGGTTCTGTTTGGCTAATATTTCTCATTGTCATGTAATGCTATCTCCTTTAATTAATTATAAAACTCAGAGTTTAAAACATTTAAAAAAGAATGGGTTAGAAATGACAAATCTGTCATATAAAAGTATATCTTAACCTTTCAAGTAATGATGTTATAGCAATTTCATTTCCGTAGTTGCCTCCCAGTATTTAATCTTTGATAAATGAATTATTGTTTGTGATAGCTTCTTAACTTCTTTCCTGTGTCCAAACTACCTGTGCTCATCCACTCTTTATAGAACTGCACTATAATATGACTCAGATACCAGGTTCACATTATTACTTTGTTATAAAAAAGAAATACTGTTAAAGGTCAGGGCTTTTTCTTTAAATGAGAGAAAACCCCCATACTCAAAATGCTCAATGAACATATTCTAGTTATTACCCTACCTCATGAAAAAATAGAATAATACCAACACATTATGATTCTAGCAATTGGGTTCCCTCCCAATCCCTAGTCCAACCTTCTTCCCCAATGGTAATCTTTATTTTGATTTCTATCAATGTCATTTCATTTTGCCTATTTTTATACTACACAAATGTTATTATATAGTACATATTCTTTTTTGGTATAATTATTGTATATATTTGGTATTATACTACATATTGCATATATTTGGTATTATACTATATGTTATATATATTTGGTAATATTGTGTATATTCTTTTTATGGGGTGCAAGTGTAATTTTGTTACGTGGCTTTTAGTGTATCCATTGCCTGAATAACATACACTGTACCCATTAAGTAATTTCTCATCATCCACCCACTCTCACCTCCTCACCCTTCCAAGTCTCTAGTATCTATTAATCCATATTCTATGTCCATGTGTACACGTTATTTAGCTCCCACTTATAAGTGAGTATTTGTCTTTCTGTTACTGAGTTGTTTCACTCAAGATAATGGTGTCCAGATCCATCCATATTACCACAAAAGACACGATTTCATTCTTTGTATGGCTGAATAGTATTCCGTTCTGTATGTATACCGCATTTTCTTTGTCCAGTCATCCGTTGATGAACACTTAGGCTGATTCCCTATCTTTGCTGTTGTGAATAGTGCTGCACTAAACATATAAGTGTGGGTATCTTTTTCATATAATGATTTCTTTTCCTTTGAGTAGATAGCCAGTAGTGTGGGATTGCCGGACCAAATGGTAGTTCTATTTTTAGTTCTTTGAGAAATCTCCATACTCTTTATAGTCTTTTGTGACTGGCCTTTTTATTCAAAGTGAAGTTGTGAGATTGATTCACAGTATTGTTTATAATTTTAGTTTGTTGGTTTACACTGCTGTGTAATATCCACTCCATGATGATATCACAATCTATTTACCATTTTACTGCTGATAGGTATTTAGGTATCTCCAGTTTTGACCACTTCAAATAATTATTTTATTCATACATTTTTTCCTGTGAATTGCCATTGCATAGCATAGGAATATGATCTAATTTAATACTGAATATCAAACAGTTTTCCGAAGTGGTTGTGCCAACTAACAGTCCTGCCAGCACTGTGTGAGAGTGCTGGCCACTCTTCTTCCTTGTCAATACTTAGTGTCTCCAGTCTTTGTAATTTTAGCCATGTCAGTGTGTATATAGTTTTTGTTTTAATTAAAATTTTCTTGAAGAGACCTATAATAGAAAGAAATTAAACTCATTCTTAATTTATTTCTGGATTTGATTTCTTACATTTGTTTAGGATTTTGACTCCTATGTTTGTGAATGAGATTAGTTCATAATTCTCCTGTCTTGAAATTCTCTTGTTAGAGTTGGTACCAGGGTATACCCACATAATGACGTGGTTGGTGTTTCTTCTTTTTGTATTTCCTGGAAGAATTTAGGGTAATTTCTTACTTAAAGTTTTGGTACAGTTTATGGACAAAATATGTGGGCCTAGAGTTTTCTTTGTGGGAAGATTTTTAAATCTGAGTTCAATTTTTTAAATTGTTTTAGGACTGTTCAGATTTTCTATTTATTTGTCAGTTTTGTATGGTTGGCTTTTCTAGGAATTTTTTCCTTTTATCTAAATTTTCCATTTTTATTTCTTTAACAGAAAATCCTATTAGAATAAGTTTGAAGTCTCTCTCCTTTTGTATTCCAGCATTATTCCTTTGACTTTGTTGGTCTTCTTTGTTCTGCATATTTTTTCTAGTTAAATAATTTCTGCAACTATTTTTATTTCCTTTTTAAATTTTCTTGGGTTTAGCTTTTAGTTCTTTTTCTCATTTTTGAAGTGATGATTGCTTATTGATTTTTATTCTTTCTTCCTTTATATATAGAAGACTATAATTTTCCCTGTCACAATTATGCTTTAGTTTTAGTATCATCCAAATAAAACTATTTTTTTATTTCCCATTTGATGTCTTTCCTGATTCATGAGTGTAATTCTTATTTGCCAAACACACAAATATTTTCTCTTTATTTTTTATTGTGGATTTCTGGATTAATTTCACTGTGGGTAGAGAATATACTGTGATTTTACTACTTAGAAATTTATCAAGACTCCTCTGGTCAATTATTTTAAAGGGTTTGTATGTATTTGAAATAATGTGATTAAATTTTTGTCTTCATGTATATCATTTACTGAAAGAAGTGCGTTAAAGTCTCTCGATATATGGATTTGTTTATTTTACTGTTATTCCAAACATTTTTATTTTCCTTTTTATCTCTAGTAATGCTTTTTTCATGATGCTAATTTAACTACATTTGTTTTCTTTTGGTTAGCATTTGCATAATATATCTCTCATCCATTTACTTCAAACTTTCTATATCTTTATATTTAAAAGTTTCTTTTAAGTGGCATGTTTTATTTATTTTTTTAATTTATTTTTCGTTGAGGTAAAATATACATATATAATTTGCCATCTTTACTATTTTTAAATGTACAATTTGGGGATAATAAATATATTCATATTCTTTTTTTCCCCTTCATCCCTGTCCTGCTTCCTGGTAACCACCAATCTACTCTTTACCTTCATGAAATCAACTTTTTTAGCTCCCACATGAGTGAGAACATGCAGTATTTGTCTTTCTGTGCTTGGCTTATTTTACTTAACATAATTTCCTCCACTTTCATGCACATTGCTGCAAGTGACAGGATTTCATTCTTTTTTATGGCTGAATAATATTCCATTATGTATATATACCACATTTTTTATCCATTCATCCATTGTTGGGCACTTTCATTGATTCCATATTTTGGCTGTTGCAATAAACCCGATACACTGTTGCTATACATGGGTTCCCCTTTCTCCACATCCTCACTAACATCTATCATAGCCTGTCTTTTGTATACAAGCCATTTTAACTTGGGTGAGATGTTGTCTCATTGTGATTTTATTATTATTTTTTGATTTGCATTTCTTTGATGTTGACAATTTTTCCATATACCTGTTGGCCATTTGTATGTCTTCTTTTGAGAAATGTCTGTTTAGATCTTTTGCTGCCTTTATTTATTTATTTATTTATTTAGACAGAGTCTTGTTCTATCACCCTGGCTAGAATGCAGGGGTGACATCATAGCTCAATACAACCTCAAATTCCTAGGCTCCAGCAATTCTCCTGCCTCAGCCTTCTGAGTACCTGGGACTTCAGGCGTGCACTACCATGCCTGGTCAATTATTAAATTTTTTGCAGAGATGGTCTCACCCTTGCTCAGGCTGGTCTTGAACGGCTGGTCTTGAACTCCTGAGCTCAAACAATCTTCCCACCTCGGCCTCCCAGAGTGCTAGGATTACAGGCGTGAGTCACCACGCCCGGCTTTGCCCATTTTTAAACCAATTATGTGGTTTATTTGTATTGAGTCATTGACTTCCTTATATATTCTGTCTATTAATCCCTTGTTAGATGAATAGTTTGCAAATATTTTCTCCCATTCTGTGGGTTGTCTCTTCACTTTGTTGATGGTTTCCTTTGCTATGGAGAAGCTTTTTAATCCCAATTGTCTATTTTTGCTTTGGTTGCCTATGCTTTTGAGGTATTACCCCCAAAATTTAAGCAGCATGTTTTAATCCAGTCTGAAAATATTTGTCTTTTAAAATTGTGATATTTAATCCACTTACATTTAATGTAATTACAGCTACATTTGACTACCATCATATTTTTCTTTAGTTTTCAGTGGTAGGTAGTGGCCTGCAAAAGTTTTCAAGCCCATATTTTTCTTACTTGAATATATAAAGTATTTTAAGATATTATTTTAATATCTGTATTAGATAATATCATTATTTGTATTGCCTATAGGTTCATCTGTATCACCTATTATTTCTTTTGGTTTTGGTCATATTGTCTTGTCTCTTCACATGCCTAGTTATTTTTAAATTTTATCTCATATGTTCTATATTAAAATTCTTAGAAACAGTGTGAGACCTGGCATGTTGCTTGAAATTTACAGGTCTTTTTGCAAATGACAGGGAGCATTAGCAATATGGGATTGACTAAATTCAAATTTTCAGATTGAAATGATTCAAGTCTGAATAAATCTTTATATATTCAGATCTAAATATTAACCATTCCCTTCTCATTCCTTGTTTTTTTCTCCGATTCCCAAGTCTGTATTCTTCTGTCTGCATGTCTTTCCAAAAGTACAATAAGTTGTAGCTTTGTCTGCTCTTTTTCATTAGTAACCAAGCTTCCACCACTTTCTATTTCTATCCTTTGTAAATTTGTTAAAATTCCTTATTCATGGAAGGACCCTGTTTCCTTCTTTTTCTATTGTGGAGATATAGCAATTTAGAGTTTGTGTTAGTTTTCTATTACTGCTGTAACAAATTTTCACAAACTCAGCAGCTTAAAACAACACAAATTTATTTTACAGTTCTGTAATTTGGAAGTTAAGTAAGGGTCTCCCCAGCCTAAAATCAAAGTGTCATCAGGGCTATATTCTTTACTGGAGGCTGTAAGGGAGAAATCCTTTTGTTGTTCATGCAAGTTGGTAGCAGAATTCACTTCCTTGTGGTTGTAAGACTGAGTTACTGTATCCTTTGTGAGGGCCATTCCAAACTTCTAGAGGCTGCTCAACTTCCTTGTCTCATGGCCTTGTTCCTCTGTCTTCAAAGACAGCAACAGTGGGTAGAGTTCCTCTCATACTTCGAATTGTTCCTGTCTCCTCTTTGTCCATGCACCTCTCTGATCAACTCTTCTGATGTTCTCGTTCTTCTACTTTTAAGGGCCAGTGTAATTACATTGCGCTCACCCAGATAAATCCAGTATAATTTCCCTATTTTAAAGTTAACTGATTACAACTTTAATTCCATCTACAATCTTAATTCCCTTTTGGCATATAGTGTAACACACGTACAGGAGTAAGACCCAGGTAGGGGGTGACGGTGAGGATCATGGGGACCAAAATTCTCCCTACCCCAGATTGTGTCAGCCCCCCACCATGCATCAAATGCTCTCTCTTCTTTCTTTTTCCAAGATTCTTCTGCCTGTTTTAGGGGAAACTTGTTCAAAATTTCATCATATTTCACCATTTATAGTTTCTCTCTTTTACTCAATATCCCTTTATTCTCTTGACTAGAATATTTTTTCTCTTTTCTCTGTCTTTCCCCAGGCACTCTTATTCTTTCAAGTAGCTTCAGTTACCATCAATACACCAGTGACCTTCAGATCTTTTCTCTGAACACCAGACCCATACATAAAACTGCCTACTTGATATTCCTTCTTGGATGTTTCACAGTCAAATCAATTTCAGTAAATCCAAAATAACCCACCATCTTCTTTCCTACTCACCCATCCCAAACCTGCTGGTATTCCACTTTTTTCTCTGTTAGTTAATTACCCTACACTCCCAATAAGTTATGCAGACCAGAAATATAGTAATTATCTTTGATATTTCCCTCCCCTTCATACCCAGCTTCCATCAGTCATTGATCTAGTGATTCTTCTTATCAACCATCCTTTGAATGTTTCCATTTTGTCTCACTGTCCTATATACTGGCCTCTCTCTCGCTCCAGGCCTCTGCTGTTTTCTCTGCCTGAAACAACTCCTGTTGTTGTTCTGCCTGCTTTTTTTTCTTTTTGCCTAACTATGTTATGCTTATCCCTTAGACTTCAGATAAATGTCACTTTCTGAGGAAATCTCTCCACAAATCCCAGGACTGTAATATTAATAACATCCTATACCTGCCATTCATATTATTTACCACAACTGTAAATGATAAATTATATAATTTTATAAAATAAGCTTTTTATTATAGAATATTTTAGACTTACAGAAAAGTTGCTCAGATACTACAGAATTCTCACATATTGCTCACTCTTTTTTCCTTTGGGGAGTCCACACTGGTACTTTACTATTACCTAAACTTCACAGTGTATTTGGATTTTAGTAGTTTTCCTTTTGTGTCCTTTTCCTGTTCCTGTATTCCATCCAGGAGACCATATTACGTTTGGCTATCATGTCTCCGTAGCATCCCTCCTCTGGTCCAGGCCATTTTCTCAGGCTTTCCTTGTTTTTGATGATGTTGACAAATTTGTGGATTACTGGTCAGATATTTTGTAAAATTCCAACAATTTGGGTTTGTCTAAGTTTTTTTCATGGTTAGACTTACGTTATGGGTTTTCGGAAGACAATGAGAGAGGTGAAATGCCCTTCCCCTCACATGATATTAGGGGGTACATATCAATATGATGACTTATCTCTGATGATGTTGACCTTCATCACCAGGCTAAGGTAGTATTTGCTAGACTTCTTTAAAGTTACTGTTTTCTCCCTTTCCATACTCTGCTCTTTGGAAACAAGTCACTAAGCATAATTCACAATCAAGGAGTTGAAAGTTAAGCTCCTTCTTGAGAAGGGAGTATCTGTATAAATTATTTAGAATTCTTCTCTATGGGAGGTTTGTCTTTTCTCCCCCATTTCTTTATTTAACCACTCATGTATATCATTATGGACACATGGATGTTTATTCTATTCTCCGTGTTACAATCCAATACTACTTTACTTTGTTGCTTGAATTGTTACAGCTTTTATCATTGGGAGATATACTTTTTTTTTAAGAGATGGGGGTCTCACTGTGTTGCCTAGGCTGGATTATAGAGGCTCTTCATAGGTGCAATCATAACGCATTACAGCCTTGAACTACTGGGCTCATGTGATCCTCTCATCTCAGCCTCCAGAGTAGCTAGACTATAGGCGCCCACCACCGTGCCTGACTCAGGAGGTGTAACTTTTTAAATATCTCTTCTTCTAGTTAGAATATAAACAACATGGGAATGGTATCACGTCTGTTTTTAAATTTTAATGAAAAGCCTGGTACCTTGTAGAAATCAATATTTATATTGGATAAAAATCAATTCATGAATGAATGAATGGATGAATGGAAACTGTAAAGCTGTGCTTATTTAGTGTTGAATGATTCCTGCATTGTCTTCTGTTTCTAAGAGCTTGATTATTCTTCATATTCTCTGAGCCACCAGATTACCATATAGGTACAAACCAGATGATATGAAAATAAATTTAAAAGGCAAACAAATCTCTGTATTGTCAGACTTGTGTTTAGAAGGATGAAATCACTGTTACCCTGGGCATCTGTTTCATTCTAGACTTTTATTTGTGCTTCTTACTCATCCTGCCATTTTGCAAGTCTTATAATCACCTACGCTATATTGATTAAGACCCAAGCATAATTGTGGTGGCCTCTGTGTTTTCCCATAAATAACCTCCAGATTGTCATAACTTCTAGTTTTACTTTATTGGCCAGTGTGACTAAATCAAAATCTATGAGAAGGAGCTGGGAAGATTTTTGTTTGTGGGCCTAGTATGTATATGCTATTTTTTAATTTTTGGCTGTGTGCTGAAAGAGAAATAGTGTAAGCTTATTTATAATATTCTGCCACTTTCTTTTTGGGGAAGAGGAGTACATTTTCATGTTTAAATTTGGGAACTTCTCACTATTATTCATCATCAATTACAGATCTCATAAATCAAAGAGCATTATTAAATGTCATATTTATATATGCTATTTCTGGGAAATACCAGATCTAGTGTTATTTTGGGAAACTGTGGGCTGACCTTGCAAAGCTCACATTAACAAGAAAAAAAAAAGCACATTTTAAATGGTGACACATCTAACTGGGAGCTTAGAAGAACAAGAGAAAATGTGTAGGTGTTCAATAGTAACAACCTAATGGTACCACATTGTATTTCATGAATGGAAGCAATTCACAAAGTTTCCACAAAAAGGACCTTATGCACGAACATAACTGTCTAGTAGCTTTCTCTATCATTCATTCCATCAACATTTTATGAGTCCCTACTAAGTAGCAGGCAGGATCCTGTTTACTGTGAAAATAAAAATGAGTGAGTTACAATCTTTTTCTATATGTAGCTCAGTTTAGTGGGAGGAACTCAGGTGTTAAAGGTAAATCACCCATATTATTTATTATGGAACTAATAAATTGTAGGTAAGATCATCTTTGTGTGTAAAATCCTGTCTCCTAGCACATATGTCTTCTTGCATTTAATAAACCAATTGCTAAGAGGACTATAAGGAAATATGTCAGAAACTTAATAGAGGTGATCTCTCTGTGGAGCTTATTAGTAGTGATTTTATAAATGTTCCATGGTTCTGAAACAAGTCTGTTTCATTAAATTAAGAAGCTAAACAAAATCAAAACAAAAAAAGCCACTTATCTTAAGCTACTGTAATTTTCAAGGGTAATCTCAATGTTTTCTTGTATTTTTTTTTTGATACACTTAGTGAGTTGTGGAGTTTTCTTTATCATAGTATTAAAATAAAATTACTTGTTTTAAATCATTAAAATGCATAGGTAAAAGTAGATTTTACTACAGACATTAGACACCCTGCATGAGAATCACTTAAGGCAAGGGTTGGCAAACTTTTCTATAAAGGGCCAGATAGTAAATATTTTGGGCTTTGCAGGCCTATGGTCTCTGTCACAAGGAATAAACTCTGCTTTATAGCAGGAAAACAAGCATAGACAATTTGTAAATGCATGGGTGTGGCTGTGTTCCAATAATACTTTATTTAGAAAAACAGGCCAAAGGTTGAATTTGCAATGGTTTTCCCAACCCCTGACTTATGACATTCTTTAAAAATGCAAAAACCAAATTCTTACACCTCCTTGAATCAGATTTCAGAGAGATAAGCCCTTGGAATCTGCATGTTTAACCAGTCGCTCATTTTATTATTACACTTAAGTTTGACAACTTCCATTTTGTTTACCGACTAAGATATCTAAAGTAGGAATTTGTCTCTACAGTATTGCTGAGGGATTTCCAGTTAGTTGGAATATTTACTTTGAAATCTGTGGTGTATACCCTTATCAGATGGAAACTCTATTTCAAATAAATGACAGAGAAAATATGAAGGGAAAGTTTCTGTTGGGTTAAAGTCCAAAAATGGAAATACTAAGAGAGCAGGGACCTTTCCTCTCCTGTTTATTGCTATATTTCTAGCACCTGGGTCTGTGCCAAGCACAGGGTAGGCATTTTGAGAAATGTTTGTGTAATGAATGAATATGCTTTCGCATTCTTCCCCCTCCGCATACAATGATGCTCTAAAACCAAATGGTCTGACTGTCCCCGTATTTGATGTCCAGGCACTCAAGTCCTAGCCACAGCTTTCCTCCTTTTTATACCTTATCTTTTTGTTTTCCTCCAATGTTCCACCTCTTTTTATTAATTTAGGGGTTATGCATCTTGCCCTTAAATGTTTTGTTCCAACATTTGTGGCTTCAAAGCAACATTTATAAGTATTGATGATTGTATTAGCTAAGGCTCTTTTGACTATAATCAGTAAAAATCAATTTGGCCAACTTAACCAAAAAGGGTATCTATTAGGAAAACAGGTTTGGTGAGAGCTCAGAGTCATGGGCCTGCTGACCTTCTCTTTGGAACGCCACCCTACATAACTCAGCTCCTAACCTTTTCCTGCTACCAGACTCAGGACATGCCATGCTCTGTGCCAGTTTTTAATTCTGGGAGAGAGATTGGGATTGGCTCAGCTAAGGTCAAGCACCTGCTGTTTAGTCTGGTTTCTTGGCTAGTGGGTCAGGGGACCATTATGTGACTATCTTTGTAGAGAGAAAATCAGAGACTGTTACCAGAAGGATATGGGACAAAAAGTTGCTAGGAAAACTCAGTTAGGTTAAACATGTTGATTTTGGTGCCCCGGCCCCTTTTTCAATCTTGTAAATGACTGTTTGCACTCTAGTTTTCCAAAGTCTGTTCTCATGATTTAAATTCTATTAATGCAAACCAGGCTGCAGACCTGTTAGAGTTCTATGCTGATGACACTTCTCTCCAGGCTTCTGCTCTGCCGTGAATGGCATTGTCCTGTAATTGTTATGGACTTCCTCTAAACCTGAAGATTTGATTTGGGGCCCTGCTTTAGCTGCCTTTAGCTCAAAGATTTAATTTTGAGTCCTGTTTTTGTTTTTAGATTATATTTATTTATAATATCTGTCCCTGCTTACTTCCAAGAAAAGATTGTTACTGGGAGGTTTCAGATCAAATTCTAGGGTAAGAAATGGCACAGGTAATATTCATACTGCGCCCTCTAATCTACTCACCTCTGGTTCTGTCCTTGATTAGCTGCCACCCAGACAGGCAGCTGGTCCTGGACCCAATCCACAGGGTAAGGGCCCTTAGAAAGAGAGAATGAAGTTCTTACCCAGTTTATGGCCCCTTCTCCCCCAACACCTCAACCTCATTCTTTGTTCTTGTGTTGTAGTCTGCAACTACTGAGAGGTTCTGACTGCATGTCTCCTGAAAAGCATCTTGTGCACCTCTCCCCACTGCTTTCTGTGATGCAGTCTCACTGGCCTGCTTTCTGTTACAGCCACACATAGGTCGCCTCTGCCTGGAATGAGCCTTCCCTGCCTATTTACAAGACTGGCTCCTTCATGTTTTCCAGATCTCAGCTCAAGTGTCACCAACTTAGCAAGAGGTGTCTTTTCTACCACCCTTTCTACATACATAGTGCAAGTTTTCTAAATCACTCTGTATCCCATTGCCCTGTTTTATTTCAATGTTGCAATGACTCCTATCTAGAATTTCATTTATTTGTGTACCTGTTTATTGTTTGCTTACCCCAAGAGAGTGTAAGCCCCACGAGAACAGGGATTTTGTCTCTGGTTTATCACAGTTGTTTAGAACAACGCCTGATGTACTAGGTGGTCAGCTGCAAAACTGAATGAATTAAGGCCACCTGGCAATTTCTAAATCATCTTTAATGCACAGCAATGCAGACAGACTAACCTATCTGGGGCATATCAAAGCCAGGGAGAAGAAAGTTCAGCAGTCAGCACCTTTCAGACTCTGGCGAGCTGTGATCACTGGACTTGCTGAATCTCTGGTCCCAGAAACAAATGTAGACAGGGATCACCAACACCACTTAACACCCATTGAGAGAAAGGTGTTGGGGATTTGCAGCAACTTTTATACCCATGCTCTTGTGTTGCCCTTCTCAGTATCTGTGCCAGCATGTTTGCAGCGCTCAGCAGAGAATTTTGCCAGGCTGGGAAAAAGTAACATGTGGTAGGTGTGATGGAACCTTAGCGCAAGGCATGCCTCTAGCATTAACTCAGGAGACTTATTTTTAGTTCATCCTTTTATAAGACCCAGCATTTCTATTTTCTGCTAAGTCCACAGTACCTATCTACACATCAGCTTCACTAATCTCTTCTCCACTAATATGTGCACCTGTAACCTAAAGGCACACGTGCATATACATGCAGACCTGTGGCTGCATTTCTAAGAAGTGTCGGCTCAAGCCATGCTGTAGCATAAATCACCAAGACAACCTCTGACGATATAAGGAGAGATTATTTTGGAAATTTTTAAGGTAACTTTAAAAGATAAAAGAAATGTCGACTTGTCTTTAGCAACCTTAATTTTTTCCTCAGTAGCTCTTCTTGGGCAGCAGGCTTAATTATTCATAGTTCTCACTGACTAGAGCCTTGTTACAATGTTTTTCTCAGAGCTTCATGCTGATGATCAACCTGTTGATGAAATGGTTTTAAATGGTCTTAAAATAGTTCACAAATCAAACCCTCTGACCTCTTTGGGTAGCATGTCTGTAGTTATTACATATTATATTATAAGGCTATAATATGGCTCTTGTATGAGTATTTGGGGCTCCACTTTTAAAGTGTAGAAATAAAATAGCCAGTTCTTAATTTGCCAGGTGCTTGTGCTTCTCAGCTTCCTGTCTGTGTGATCAGAGACCATCTAAGAAGAAATGGAGGAAGGGGATGGCATGACAGTGTCTCTCTGGGGAATGCTACTTCAGTATTTCTGTTCAGTGCTGATATTGAGCCTTCATAATATCTCAAAAAAATTTTTTTTAAATTGAGGCAGAGTCTTACTTTGTTGCCTAGGCTAAAGTGCAATGGTGCAATCATAGCTCATTAAAACCTCAAACTCTTGGGCTCAAGCGATCCTCTTGCCTCAACCTCCCAAGTAGCTAGGACCTGAGGCATATGTCACCATGCCTGGCTAATTTTTCTATTTTTTGTAGAGACAGCGTCTTTCTATGTGGCTCAGGTTGGTCTCAAACTCCCAGCCTCAAGCAATCCTCCCACCTGGGCCTCCCAAAGTTCTGGGAGCCACCGCACCCAGCCTCAGAACTTTTTTGTGTGTGCCTATATGTATGCATTTTATGGAAGCTAAATTAAATTTTAAAATAGTAATATAATGTGACACAATGTTAAAAATGGGTGAATATGTATAGGATATAGGAAGTTCTTTATACTCTTCTTGCACCTTTGTTGTAAATTTCAAATTATTAAAAAAAAAGTGTTTAAGAAAATATCAGAAACATTTAAGGGAGTCAGACTTTTGCTTTCCCATCTCAGGTATCCATCTATAGGTGCCCCTGCGGCATCTGTTTTTCCCTGGTACACATTCATCTCTGGGGTAGGCTCTGCAAAGCTGATGAAATCGGAGACCTAGGGAAATGAAATTTGAAGAAATAAAGTTTGCATCTAATTTTTAAAAGGCATCAAAATGATAAAGCAACATGTTAAAACAATCAAATTCTAATATATTCCTTTATTTGTATGTATTTTATTATCTTTGAGCTATAATTTTTTCCTTTGGGAGAGTATGGCAGATTTATTACCAAATTTTAATAAACCTTTACATTCTCAGATAATTTAAAAGCATATTTGGAATAGATAATGATCATTTTATGTGTTTATCTTGAGCTGAAATTCATATTCTGTGGTTTCAGGATATTAGCAAACTACTTCTTAATAAACACAACACTAGAAACTTGAAAGTCAGAGATACAATAACTGTGAGATTTAAAACCATCCATAGCAAAAATCTGGAATACCTAGAGGCAGATAAGTGAATGAAAAAAATACTGTGGAAGGAAAGGTGAAAGGGAGAGAGGAGAAGAGGAGAAGGAAGAAGAGGGGAGGGGAGGAGAGAGAATGTGAGCAAAAATGAAGAAAAAAGGAAGGAAAAAGGACTGATGAAAAGGAAAGAAATTAATAAAAGCACATTGTTGGATGTTGCTGTCTGTACTTACTGGGAAATATATAATGTAATTGAAGGGTACTCAAAATAAGTGTTAATAGAATTTTAAACTAAAGTTCATCCTATGTTGTGGATTTACCCTGTGGGTTTTGTGGAAGCTCAGGCTGCAAGCTAGGCCTGGTGTAGTGTCATGGTCAGGCAGAGCCCTTTGCCCAACAAAACTTGCAAGGATCTTGTGGTGGTTAATGTCCAGGCCTTGATCTTTCCACCCAAGGAAGCTGCTGCCTTGGGAACAAATCTCTGAAAATGGAACAGCAGCCATTCATTGTTCTGGTTACTGCCCCTGAACCCATGCAAAGTGCCATGTCACCAAATGTTCTGTTTCTTGAACTAGCATGGAATTGTCTGTATATGGAATAAGTTAAATTCTCTGAGTCATATTTTTATGGAGATTTAAGAGTTAATTTTACAGAGGGTGCCAAGCTTCTTCGAAGCAAGGATCTGGATAAATATTTTTAGTTATAATCCCCACTGTCCCTGGAGATGTCCTGCTATCATTATCAGAACTGTCTTTGATTATTGTACAAAGAGGTTCATTTTGTAGTCCAAACAAGGCAAAGGTAGCAATTGGACAATAAATCAGTACTTTGTCAGCATGGAGATGCATTTTTTTTTCTAATTTTACTAACACTCTAGCCAGTCACCATGCCGCCCCAGTCCATGCAGCTGCATAATTATACATCAGATCTCCAAAATGAATTAGTTTATTTTTAAAACAGCTAATTGCCTTAGTGGAGTCATGTTTTACCAGAAGCACAAAAGGGCTTTGTTCATTGCAGGGAAATTTTCTTCTGGAATGACTGTGTTAGGCTTTAGCTTCTGTAAATGTCAGTCATAAACAGCAAAATACCAGCAAAATCCAGTAAGATCACTAATATTCCAGAGCATCTCAGTGCAACTTCAGCATTATTTATTCTGTTTGTAGCTCATGCAGAATCTTAAGATCTATGTGGATCTTAAGATTAACATGGCATGCTCCCAAAGGAAAAGAAGTCATTTTATCAAAAAGACTCCTGCACTCGAATATTTATTGTAGCACAATTCACAATTGCAAAGATGTGGAATCAACCTAAGTGCCCATCAACTCATGAGTGGATTAAGAAAATGTAAGATAAACACACACACACACACACACACACACACACACACACACACACACACACCATGGAGTACTATTCAGCCATAAAAAGGAATAAAATAATGTCTTTTGCAGCAACTTGGATGGAACTGGAGACCATTATCCTAAGTGAAGTATCTCAGGAATGGAAAAACAAACACCACATGTTCTTACTAATAATTGGGAGCTAATCAATGGGCACACAGGGGCACAAAGAGAAGTAAAGGACACTGGAAACCGAGAAGGGGAGCGAGAGGGGTTAAAACTTGAACTGTGGGGTTCATCGAACACTATTCAGGTGATGGGCGCACTGAAATCCCTGACTGAAGTATTATAAAAGGTATTCATGTAACAGAAACATTTGTACCCCCTTAATATTTTGAAATCTTAAAAAGGGCATACTTAGGAATGTTCTATGGTACAATGATATATAACAGAGCCCCTTTTTATGTGTGTATTTTCTGTAGCCCCAGTAGATCATGTCTCTTGAATCTCAACTGTGTATTTATAAGGCAGATCTCCCATTGAATGTTTGGTCCATTACTGATGATAGACCAGTTTTTGGAAATCAAGTCTTCTTTCTATTATAGTCCTAAACTTCAACCTTTAAATTTTGGTATTGGATGCTATTATATTTACATAGAAATAGCAGGTGTAATGTTTATATTATAACACTCTGCAGTGGTCATGGCCTCAGAAAACACTGATTAAAGAATGATGGGAATAAGTCCCTGCAGGGTGGCATTGCCTTGGCAAATTCACATCATTAATGCTCATAAAGACTAATGGATTCAATCCTCATGTCAAGTGAATGCTCACAATAAAAAGTATCACTCCAAAGGAAAATATCTTCATGACCTATGACTAGCAAATTCCGGGAATCTAGATGGTAATTAGAAGTATGTTGGCAGAATTTTGACTGAAACCCATGCTTGTTAGTTATACAATTTGAATGTTTAATAGCATGAAGCTAAGATGGCTGGATAGATCCACCTCTGGGGCACTGAGATGTGGCAGGACCACACAGAGAGCCTCAGATGTGGCTTCAAACCCAACACGAACCAAGTTTCTGGACTTTGTTGCATTCGTCAAAAACAAATTTAACTCCTTAAACTTTAAGGCTTAAAGCATTAGTATTTTAGATTACTGTAAAGTATGAGAAAAAAGCCAAATGATTCCAACACAGAAAACTTAATTTAAAAATCCCCATTAAATACCTTATTTCTTCCCCTAATATTCTTCCCTAGCAGCCAATAACCTCTGTCTATTTTGTTTTGTTTTGTTTTTCATTCTCTGTTCTCTGTTCACATGGCCCCTCAGATGTATTGTATTGCCTTGAATAATTAAGTTCTGGCCCCAGTTTTGTATTCCCACCCAGAAATGCAAAGCCTGTCATTAGCTAAACCCTTTCTATAGTTTTCAAAGTTTTGCTTTTTAAGTTTACCCCCTGGAGATCTCACATTCCATGCCGAATAGGTTTTCAAAGTATTCACCTTATAATCCTAGGAAAATATTCTGCTGCTAAGAAAAATAAGACTTCCTATTTTTAATTATAGGAATTCACTTGCCTCTGGGACTGAACACCCTCTCCCCAGAGCAGAACTCAGGTGGGCATTGACGATGTTCTCCTTGGTGCTCCACATTTTCCCTGACTCCAAATCTAACTAACGCCCCTTCAGATGGATCTTTCATTCAACAGATTAAAGTAATTAATTATATTATGGTTAACTATGACTAATCTGCAATCTATTATATATTTTCTAATTCAAGTTAGAATTAGCTCCCAAGAACATGAATATAAAGGAAATAATAATAGCCTCTGAGACTTAACTTGGCCCTCATGAACTGACATTTTAATAATTGGCAATCGATGACTAAAAGCTCAATATCCAGTGTGTCAAAATTTAAACCAAGGCTGACAGAAAAGATAATTATTAATAGTTTATATATACACATAGATAAAACAAACAAAAAATACATACATATGTATTTATTTCAGGAGCCAGAAAACTGTTGATAAAATATATTTGAGATGAGAGTATTTACTAAATTAAGGCCAAATTGTGTCCATATGGAGGAAATACTTCTTTACTAGTAAAATATATTTTTACAATTTAAGAGGTTTAAGATGATCTCAAAATTCACTTCTGGTCACATTTCCAAGCACTCATGACTCTTTGAAACTTAAAACAGAGTGAGGAGCTTTTCACTTGGCCGATTACATTAAGTGAGATCTCCAGATTTTAATGATATGTTGATTCTTAAAATTTGCCATTAATCACAAATTACATTTATCACATGCATTCTTGGAAATCAAGAGAGATTTAGAATAATTATAAATGTTCTTTGATCTAATAGTAACCTTTCACTGGCTATAACTACCTCCTGCCCTTTCTGCCAATGGTATATTTGTTAAGATATTTTAGTAACAGTTCCAGTAGTTTTCATTTTAGGTTAAAATATATTTGCCTACCACAACTATATCTGCATTTTACAATGCTTGCATTTGACACTAGAAAACAAAGATCAGTCAATACTTTAATTGTCTGAGGGCTATAAACAGACATGAAGCATTGCTTAAAGGAGCAATCATCTTTAGAAAAGGAACTGAACTTTTAAGTGCAATTTATGCATTTACTAATTCTGTGCTGCACTCTCAAGATGACGGGCTGCACATTATCAGCTCTTTCCTTTTATGTTACATTACTTAATTGGAAAAGCAACTTTTATTTCAGGTGCCATAGTAATTTCTCATTGTTGATAGCAGAATTACAATGAGAAAATCTTGAAAAGAATACATTTAGTTTAAAATAAGCAGAAAAGAAAAGAGGAAGGTAAACTTAGCCAAGATTCAATTTAGGATTTTACCAAGAATATTTAGTTGCCTTAGAAAATGCAAAATGTTTCCACTTGAAATGGAAATTTCTTGAGAAAACCTAGCCCTTGTTAAATGAAATGTTTGTAACAAAATAAACTTTCAGTATCAATGTTTAAGAGGCCTTATTACTCAACATTCTTACCAATACTTGGTATTGTTAGATTCAGTTTTTGCCTATCCACTGGGTTTAAAGTGGTTTCTCATTATGGCTTAATTTTTTATTTTCTTATTAATAGTATGCTTGAATATATTTCATGTGTGTATTGGACATTAGAGTTTCTTTCTCAGTAAATTGTCTATTTATGTCTTTGCCTACTTTATTATTGGGTTGTCTTTTCTAACTTACTTGTAAATTTTTTTTACATATATGCTGAATACTAATTTATTGTTGATTAAATGCACTGTAAATGTTCTTACCCAATCTGTCATTAATTCTTTTCGTTTTTAAGGTGTCTTTGCACAAAATTTATATTAATATATTTATCAATCTTTTTCTTTATGATTTGTGTTCTTTTGTGTTTCATTTAAATCTATCCCTCATCTGAGGATTTAAATATATTATTTTATATTTTTTCTTCTAGACCTTTTTTTTCCTTCTAGAACTTTTAAAGTTTACTTTTTGTATACAGATGTTTAATCTACTTGGAATTGATTTTGTAAGTATGAGTGTGTGTGTGAGTGTGTGTGTGTGTGTGTGTGTGTGTGTGTGTGTAAGGTAGGTAGTTTAAAACAGGGATCTATAGTACTAGTACTGACATATACAATGTTTCCACATATATATGGGCCTAATCTTTGTGGATCTATTCTGTTATCTTACCTGTCCACATTTGAATGAATAATGCATTCTCTGTATTATAACTAAACAAATAACTACTAAGTTTTTTATTTTAAGCTCCTTCAGAATTATGACTTTTCTTGGAACTTTGCTATTCCATGTAAATTTTGGAATTAGCTTGCTCAGTTAAGAATGATATTAATATTAAATATTGATTTTTTCTATTCATAGACATAATCTGTCTCACAATTTTTTTCTTTATTGTCTTTCATCTATGACTTCTTAAGTGGAGGGCAACCTACTTGGTTTAACCATCATTCAGGACTATCTTTATTAACATTATTTTAGTATTATGTAATATGCTAATGGTTTATTATTATATTATATAATATTGAGGTGTGAAAGCAGGCTTGTGTGAGCCAACATTCCATTATCCTAGGTTGCAAGGTTTAGAGAGGTCTAAAATCTACTAATTTTAACTTTTCTTCCTTCTCCTTTATTTTATGAATTCATCTCTGACTTTTTTTCTGGAACATTGCCTGTTTCTAGCAGCACCCTTTCCTCCTTTCTATTTTTTCCCTAATTCATTGCCAACCAACTTTTTAGAATTTTGTTTGAGATAAAAGTAAATTTATTTCAAGTATGGGTTTAAGACATACTAATTAATTAGCTACTAGTTGTTGATCAAATACTATGTATTAGTTTTTGTTTTAGACATTTTACATCATCTCAGCAATGCTACTAGTAGGGATATATGGAAATAGCCAACATATAAATAAAACTGAGGATAACTTGCCCCAGGTTATGAAGTTGGAGTGCGTTGTAGTCAGGGTTGAGCCCAAGTCTGTCTTTGCTTTCCTTCCAGCACCACCTGCCACTAACATATAACAAGATACAAAAATTGAAGTTTAATCAGAGATAAGGTAATGTAAGATTCTCAAACCAAACAACCTGATCCTGAGGAGAGATCTGTACCTTCCCCTGCCCTGGGGGCCATGGAGCTCCTGCTTTGTCAGAGTTTCAAGGGAGGGGCCTGAGTGGGCAGGAAAGATAGAGGCACCTGGAGGCTAGAGCTGGAGGAATTTTCCAAAGCTAATTGTGGTAAGGTAAATAACGCACCTGTATGTCAGAGCTGGACATTGAGGAAAGGAAACAAAGGGAGTTTTAAGGTGTTCAGTCTGTTCTGCTAGAACACATGTTCCTAGAACAAAAATTAAAATCAAATGTGATTGGTAAATAGGGGATAATAAGAGTATAAAGTGATATGGGTTCATATGTGATTTTTGTCCAGAGACGAGAAACCAGAAGAGTAGGAATGCAGTAACTTTCAGTAAGAAATAGAAAGGAAAAAGCCATCAGTTGGGCTGTAACATTGCTAACAGGAGCAATTTGGAATGTATTTAAGAAATTAAAAACTAGTGCCTGCATCCAGCGAGTTTCTCACTGCAGGTGCACATGCCCAGCCTTGTTGAGCTGTAGGCTCATGGCGGGAGGCATGTCTTCCAAGCCCACCTGAGATGCAACCCCACCGCAGAGCTCCACTCCTCTCTACATTGCCTCAGCCCAACCATGCCTCTTCACTGTCCTCTTGGTTGGTTAGTGCATTTGTCTATCCACTGTGGCTGCCTCTGGCCAAGCTGAGCTGCTGGATGGGGAGGGAATCCAAATTATATCCCTACTTAACAATTATATATATTAATAGTAATAATATTAGATCATAATGATGATGATGATAGACATAGTAGTACAGTTAACAAAATAACAGGTTTTAAAGTTTGCTGATAACCTTATAATCCCATAGACTTGTCATTTAGGGTGCATATTTAACAGAATATGAACTGTCTCTGGAATGCAATTGTTATGTTATGACTACATGCATGTATGTTATGGGCCTATTGTTTCCTTCTTGGTGTTCAAAACTTATAAATAAATAATGGACTTGACTTACTTAGATATTACTTTTGAGCTACTTAAATGAGTATTCTTAACTACAATACTACTATAAATGATTGAATGCTATAGATGAGTTTATAAGGGTTATACTTGGTTCTGTTTACTTTGAGTACCAGAGTTTTTGTCTTTAGTAGTCACTTCAGCATTTATGACAATATCTAAAAAATTTCTTTTTAACTCAGGGCTTTGGGAAGATGATAAAATAATTGAATGGAGTTAATAAACTGCATAATGGCTTATTTTCTTATATAGTTAAAGAAAGAAAAATAATATATGACAAATGATGAGTCCTGATATGAATCTTTAATTCCTACCTCACTGTGGATCTAGTGTGTATCTTTACCATGTGGAGCTAGGTCCAGGCTAGATGCCTTGCCTTGCACAGTCTGAATGCTAGAGTTTCTCTTCGGGGTAGGTCACACTATTGTATGATGACTTTTGTCTGATTGTTACTTCCTCATGTCTAGATCCTTATTATTATTTAAAGAAAAATGATTAATATCGGCATCTGTAATTGTCTATGGGTCACTTTATGTGCCAAGTCTTCACTACCAGCATTTCTAAAAGGGTTTGGTTTTTCTCCAATACATTCATTACTTGGCTGTTGGGAGTTGTACATTTCTGAGGCATGATTGTTCAGCCAGGAGCCTCTGTAGCTCTGACTGTGCTCTGCATTTTCTCTGCAAAGTTGGGGCGATGGCAAAGATCATATTCTGCTCTTTCTGGCAAGAAGAGAAGGAGTCTGAACTGAAAGCAGGGGCAGAACCATGGACCTTGGCATGCTCTGTCACACTGCTAAAGGGTCTCCCTGGCTGCCATGTTTTAGGGATTTTTTTTTTTTTTTTAAAAAGACCTATTTCCCCGCATGTGGATCTTATTTGTATTTTTGTCTTGATCTCAGCTCTCTTCCAGCAATAAATACTTGAGATGTTATTGTACTAATCAAATCTTAGAAATGAATATGATAGAAATAGCATTGAAGGATTAAAACATGAATTCTGGAGAAAAAGTAACTGAGCATTGCCTTTATTTATTTATTTATAATTTTTTTCTGGAGAAGCATGGTACATTTTCAAGAACACAGTTTTAGGAACCAAAGGGCATGATTTCTCTTCCTGGGTCATAGGATCAAAACATCACAGAGGGAGCATTAACAGCCAGGTGTGCCACAGCACAGGGGCATCCCATCTGGTGACAAGCTGCCCTCTCTGGTCGTGTCCACTTTGCTTGAAACCCCTAAGGCCCTTCTTTCTAGAAGCCTTTGCAAGAGCCAACATTTGTCAAAGCAAACAATATCCCTCATCTAAATATGAAGAAACCCGTAAAATTAAAGACAGAACAAAGGCTAATGTATTGCTCTAAAAGCCAAATTTTTTTTTTAACGTATTGGTCATTAGTATGACTTTTGCCACTGCTGCAGTTATCCCAGTAAGAAAATTAACTGAAGAAAAAGACACTGAATTATGCATTTCATATATGTTACCAGAATGATAAAGAAGGAGAAAAGAATATGGAAACTCATGGGTAAGAAATATGTGCTTAGGTTTGAGGCAAGAAGAAAGTTAACTTCTGATTTCTATGTTAGGAAACAAAGGCTTCAACAAGTCTCAAGGAACAGGCAAGATTGCTGAAATGAGGGAGATATTTTAAACAGCTAGAAAGGACATTTGCAAAAAGCATTGATGTACAGTCAGGATACAGTGATTTTGAAGGACCTAATGAAAAATGAGGGCAAAGTTAAAAATAAACAGAAAAAGGGAAAAATAAACACACAAAGGAGAATTGGAAAGAACTTCAATAATCTATTTGATAGTGGATGTGTTTAGATGATTATTTATGAATGTGTCAGCAGGCATTTTTGTGATCAGAGGAAAATCCTGGGGAAGAGTATGCTTGGAATGAAAGCATCTTCTTATTCAGCTCACCCCAAGTAAAGGAGCTTAATTCTGGGAAATTTAAAACTGATTCTAGATACATATAGAAACTTCTGGGGAAATTTGTTTTCCTCTGGAAATATAGTCATTTAGAATTTTTACAAATCAAGTTCTTTTTATTTTTTGATCTCAGATTTTCTAAAACTGATGCTTCATTGGTAATTCTGTTAAATTTCAAAGTGAACTGATTTCATTATCAGAAAAGCTGACATTATGACTGCCTAAACATTGTATTAATAGCACAGATTCAAAATTTTGAGTATCATCTTAATATTTCTCTTTTCTGTCAGCTGATTTGAATCATGTATATTTGAATGTCTGAAAGTCAATATAGTCTACTATTTAATGAGCCACACATTCTTGAGATGTCATGATAATTCATGATTCATTTGAAGATGGAGGGAGGAGTACTTTAGGTTTACCCTAATGACTAGATATTTAAAATATGGTTATAGGTATTGCAACATGAAACATAAAGGTAGCCCCATTATCATAGACTTTAAAGATAATTATGGGTTTCGTTTCTCATTCTCCATATTGGCTTAATATTTTTCCATGTAATGTTGTATATATATTTTGAGTGAAGGGCATATTTTAAATGAAATCAAATGCCTAAAGTGTTTGGATGTTATTTCCTACTGATGTTTTCTCCTTAGCTTATAAAGGGCATAATATTAACTTATGTTTGTGGATTTCCTACCATGTAGCCCTCAGAACATTAATTGCTCCTAGACTTTAGTTTCCTTTAACTGGGGATGGGTTCTGTCAAGTCAATATATAATTATTAATAATTGAAATAATGGACATGTAGTAAATTTTACTAAGGTTTGGAATTTAAAATAACTAAATATGAGTTCCAAAAGGTCCCTTCTGCTCTTAGCAAGTACCATTGAGGATTTCCTTCAGATACAGCCAAAATAGGAAGGCAACAGTCCTTACTTCATTACAAAAAACAGATTGTTATAGCTTCAGGTGAAATAACTAATTTTAGCTTATTGATTTTTAAATAGATTGTTGCAGCCATCTGGAAAGAAAATATTAGCTGGGGGGAATGCATTGTGTATTGAAGATATTCCTAGGTTACAATTAAATGACAAACACAGGTGTAATTCAGGGTATCTAGTGAAGGTTCTATATGTCATGTGAGTGTTGTTATCAGTCTCTATTCTTCATATTGAGATGTCAGATTTGGCCTTACTAAAAGAATATAGCAGCCTGGCATATACCATCACCTTCTTGTTTATTATTTCCATATCTTATTTTGCAGTTAGGAATCAGTGAGTTGTTGAATACACCTAGTTTATTTAGCAGCCTGGAGAGTGATATTAATATGATGGAAATTTCTATTCTTTTTCCTATCTAATTATGTATTCATTGTTTTCTTTTAAAAACAGAGGAAACTAATGAATTTTATATTCTGTTTTACAATGTTTACAACTGATTTTGAGAAACAGGAGTTATCTTAGTTCAGAATACAGAAATTTATGGAGTTCCTCAATCATTCAGTTCTTAGTTTGTGTATTAATACTGTTATAATAATGATTAACTATTGTGTATTGAGTACTATTATGTTTCTATCGTAATGCTAGGAACTTTATATTCACTATTTCCAAATAGTAAAGCTACTCTGCAAGGTAGATGTTAATATCCTTATTTTTAATGAGATAATTGTGACTTAAGTAAATTATCCAAGGTATATAGCTCATAACGGTGTAAGGGGCAGAGACAAAATTCACATCAAATTCTGTCTGAATCCAGAGCCTCCTCTCCATACAACAAGCCACATAATTTGGAATGTTATTGTCTTAGTCTGTGTTGTATTGCTATAACAGAATACCACAGACTTGGTAACTTACAAAGAAAAGAAATTTATTTCTTATAGTTCTGGAGGCTGGGAAGTCCAATAGGTGCCACCATCAGGCAAGGGCCTTCTTACTGCATCATCCTATGGTAGAAGGCAGAGGGCAAGAGAACATGAGAAAACAAGAGAGGGATGGACTCCAGACTGGCTTTTATAATAAATCCACTCTTAGGATAAGGACATTAATCCATCCATGAGGGCAAAGCCCTCATGACCTAATCATCCCCTAAAGGTCCCACCTCTCAATAGTGTTGCATTGGTGATTAAGTTTCCAACACATGCATTTTAGAGGACACATTTAAACCACAGCAGTTTTGTAGTTGTCTTTCATATAAAAGAGATGCCATGGTTCCCATGAATCAAATTTAAATTAATATTTGAAGCTAAAATTTCCATATTTTCCAGAATACGTATCTCTTTGATCTAGAAAATATGTGAACATAAGTCCCCTCCTTCAAAAGCCTTAGACCATGTAGGAGATCTTTAAAGCTAAAAAGACAGCCTTCAAGCCAACAAGAATGTAAGGCGGAACTTCTTTTTATTAGAGCTTTGATGTTGTCAGAAGTGTCATATCAATGTGTCCTTCAGAGAAATTGCAACAGCAGCCAGCATGGCCATTCAACAGCCAGGAAGACCCTTAAGAGCATAGAAACAATTGTTAAAATTGTTTTCAGTAAAAATACTTTTTCAGTAAAAATAGTTGTTCATTAAAAATGATTTCAGTGTAGAAATGGAAATGTTTTAAATAAATTCTCTGGAATCTTGAATTTCTTATTTCTTATGTTTAATTCTAGAAAAATAAATCACAATAGAATTTATAATCTCCATGGTTTACATTGATTATATGCAACTTATGTATGGTTACAGTCTTGAGCTGAAAAGTATTGTATATAATATAATCATCACACTTATGATCAGAGTAATGGTGGTCTTGGGTATGGGAGGTGAGGTCTTCGGAGAGAGGAAAACCAAATCCAGGGATTAGATTTAGGGAAGGGTTGTAGGTGGAATGAGGAGGGATGATGCAGAAGATGGTAGGAATTGTATGCCTGACATTTATTTGTGAAAATAAGTGTGAATGGAAATGTATTGATATCAAATGAATTATGTAAATTTAAATATATTGATATATCCATTCATCCAATATATTATAGTGAGTATTATTTCCTAGGCAGTGTGGAATAGGCAGATAGATGAATGACAATTAATTCTCTGTTCTTGACCTGCTGAGGTCTAGTGTGGGGAAGAGACATGTAACCAAATTCTTCAAATACCCAGTGATTTACGTCAAAATAGAAGAACAGAGTTAGGTCCTCTCATTCATGACTACTCAGGGAGAGAAGGCTTTGCCAAGGAGGTAACCTTTGGGCAGTGTTTTGGAGGCTGAAAAGGATTTACTGCTTTTAGCTCTGAGAAGATGGTGAACCAGCAAGGCCTCCTATTTCCCTTCCATGAACTTACCAAATGCAGAAACTTTTATATTGGATGAAAGGGAAAAATCCAGAAATATCCTATAAGAGAGAGCCATGCCTAAAATAAAGTTTGGAAAGGTTGACAATAAGGGAACAGAAATACATCTACCAGGCAAATGTGAACGAGAGGAAACTCTGTTGTCCTAATTTTGAGGCAAAAGACCATCATAAGGGACAAAGAAGAATATTATATACTTGTAAAATGAAGAAAAAATTTCCCAAATGGAAAAGAGTGGATACAAGAGCAGCATGTGTAAAGACATGGGAGAATGAAGATTTTTTGTGGGTAATACTAAGGAATTGTATATGTTGCATGACGTTTGCAAAAGAAAGTTAAGAGATTCAGCTCCCAGGTTAGGTTGTGGTCAGAACATGAATGGCCTTAGAGTGCATTTGTCTCTGTTCTTGGCATTGAAATAAGAGTCCTGAAATAGGAAAGATTCCATACCCATGGGATGTCTGATAAACTTAGTGGTGAGGCCAGTTGCAAATGTTTGTACTTAAGTTATAAGCCATTGCTGTAAATATTTTTAGTATGCCAAAAATAGTATGTTTTAGGTGCTTATAATTTCTTAAATTTAATATTAAATACTTGGCACCTAACTAGATTGAATTATGAAGTCAGAATTGAACTGCAACATTAAAAAATGTTGCTATTTTCAGAGTCAAGCCTTCTAGAATTCTTTTGATTTAACTTAGTGATAGGTCATGGTGTGGTATGGTGCATATCAACTTGACCTTTGTAGCAAGAAATGATGTGAAAGTTTTTGATTGTTATTTTGATATCTTCTGTAATTATATTAACATGTCAAAAATTAACCTTATCGCAGCTCTCAAATATAGTATTTATCTAGATACTACATATGGCAGAATTTTTGGTGTTCAGAAATTCATTTCCAAGTTGATAAAAGTGCAGCTACATAAGAAGGAGACTTATTTTGTAGAATAATGTAAAGATAAATAATTGATTCATACTAACTAGTGAAAATCAGTATACTTATATACTTAACTGGATTTCTCTTAGAATTTTTATTTTCATAACTCTATAGCCAAAAATAGTGTGTTTTCTTGAAACTGAGATTTTTATTAAGAGTTTCTGATCTTATAAACACCTTGTGCATACATTGTGTTGTCAGCATAAGATGGGTTAGTTAGGGTTGATTTGTATTTCAAAGTAGATGCTCTTAAATAGAGAAAGTGATGCTTCATCATCAGCATGAACCATTACATGCCATTTAAAGGGATAGCAAGGATTTCTGGTTGATGTGTACTGATACATACAAACATAGGTAGTACATACAGTAATGAAAGGTGGGGTCGACTTAATTAGTTTTCTTATGTGAACTATTAGTTTTAGGGTCACAGAAACACTATATCTACAAAGTGTAAAAAGTTGTCTTATAATTTTCACAAGTGATTTTTGAAGGCAGAGAAGTTGAGTCTGAAGCTGTAATATATTTATTTCAGACTTTTGAGTGAAAGTGGTATACTCAATGAAATTTCAGACTTTTTTTGGAAGCTCTGCCCTACTGCAGAGCTATTAGATTCATTACTGTAAAGTGGAGTTACAAATACATTTTTATATTAATTTCTTAACGCCAATATCTTTTAAATACCTTACAAGAGAGATATTTTAATACTTTGTTCGCTCAAATTGTACTAGATGATGATCACACTAAGATCATTTCTACCTCAGGCTGTTGCCTGGTCTTTTTCACTGGTGGTTCCACGTTGTGGGACAATAACAAGGCAAGGGAAATGCCAAAAGTAAAAGTTCAATTAAGCAAGTTGCACTTGCTTTTCGTGAAATTCTTTTTTCAGATATGCATTTAGTTTATTATTATTATTTATTATTGAATTGGTATTTTAATAAGAAACTATGATAAAATGAATAACAATGAAATATTTGAGGTCAAATAGTATGTTAGGGATTTCCTCAAGATCAGTAGTCACTTAAAAGGATCTTCTGGAGAAGGAATTGTTTATTCATTACAGAAATATTTATTGAATGATGTACCATGTGCCAGACATGCTAAGCTCTGGTGATACAATAGAAAGCAATATAGACTATCTTTTCAAGTTGATACATGAAGCTTTTATAACCGTGAGCAAAGAACTCAATATTTAATCAATTATGTAACTTTCTTTAGTATTTATAGATTTTCTTGAGAAAAAAATAGGTTACAGCTTTTTAAATATGTTAATAATCATGAATTAAAGGTTCGTAGAAAAGTGTTATTGTAATAATAATGGCTACCATTTATTGAATGCCTATTTGCCAAGCATGACATAATTCTGTCATCCTCATAACAACCCTGCAAGATTTATTATTTTGAATCCATGGTTATAAATTAATATCCAAAGATGATTTAAATAAATTTAGAGTTACAGAGTTTCTTATCAAACTGTCTAATAATCATCTTGACTGTATTTCCTCTAAAATGGAAAATTCCATGGAAGTAGTAGAGACTGTGTCATTCCTGTATATTTTTATCTTCTAGGCTTGCACTGTAGCTGTGAAATAGTTGATGTTCAATATATGAAATGACGCACTTTCATCACAGAAACAAACTTCCCTTGATTCTATCAAAAGACCATTAAATTTTACTTGTCCCTCCAAATACAGGGCTGTGTATGACCATATTGATTTCTCCTCCTGTGCTGGCTGCCTTGAGCTCTGCATAGAGGGTCTGATGTGCAACTGGCAAACACTCAGAAAAGCAGAACCCAGAACAAAGTGGCTCAGCAGGGCACAGCCATGGACACATGCCCATCACCTTAAGTGCACCAAGCTGGTCTCATTTACAAGCTGGAGGATCCCTTTCTGGACAAACCTCCTCAGTCTTTTCATACCTTGGATATTAATAGCCCTGTGCTTTAAGTCTCTTGCCTAGTTTAATTATTTTCATTTTTAAAAATTGTTCTCTAATAATACTGGCTAATTTGAAATTACACCAAAAAAGATACTTTATCCATTTATATTTTTAGCCATCTAATTACTGCTTTGGAAAGGATGATCTAATCTTATGGTTTTCAAACTTTATTGTGCATCAGAATCACTTGGAGAGCTTGTTAAAGTGCAGATTCCTTCCAGAGATTCTGATTTAGTAGTTCTGGGGTAGGAACCAATAAATTGCATTTCCAACAAATTCCTGGGTGACCCTGATCCTCTGTAATCCTCTAAAAATTGAATAAATCATGGAGCAACACATCCCATTTGAAGGGAAGAGTTGGTTGGGAAAGAAATTATTTTTCATTAAAGCAAGGCCAATGATTTTAAAGTTTTTGTTGTTGACCTTTTTTTATTTTTCACATAAAACAGTCTTCCTGGAATTTCACTGCAAATGCATTTTCTCAAACCCTTTACCTATTGCTGGGTCCAAGCAAGATTTCCCCATCTGAAGACCATTTGGTAACCAGTTAGGCATTTTCAGTAGGGAGGAATCACTTGTAAATTGGGTATCATGTATTCAATAAGAATGGTACAGTTCCTCTAAGACTGCAGTCCCCAACCCCTGGGCCGTGGACTGGTACCATTCCGTGGCCTGTCAGGAACTGGGCCGCACAGCAGGAGGTTAGCCGTGTGGAGGAAGCCACTCCCCATCACTTGCATCACGGCCTGAGCCCCACCTCCTGTCAGATCAGCAGTAGCATTAGATTCTCCTAGGAGCACAAACCCTACTGTAAACTGCACATGCAAGGGATCTAAATTGCATGCTCTTTATGACAATCTACTGCCTGATGATCTAAAGTGGAGCTGAGGCAGTGATGCTAGTGCTGGGGAGCAGCTGCAAATACAGATTATCATTTGACTGCACAGAGACCATAATAAAGCAATTGCTTACAGACTCATATCAAAACCCTATCAGTGAGTAGCAAGTGACAATTAAACTGCATCTGGCAGCAGGCTTTAAGTCAAAATCTGACACTTACTTTAGTCCACACATGGCCCACCCATTTTTTATTTACCATTTCCATCTGCGCCTCTTTCCTGCACTGCGCACTTGTCTCAGTTACAGTTTTGGTAAGCCCGCAAGCTAACCCTAGCAAAAATGAGTAAAAAACAGACATCATTGGAGAGCTTCTTTGAAAAAGGGGAAAGTCCGAATGATGAGACAGCAGAAGACTCCTAAGACTGCCAACAAAATGAAAGCTGCATTTAAAAGAAAATACCAAGAGTCTTACTTAAGTTACGGGTTCATTGCAACAGGTGATTCATGTTTCCCAAGCCTACTTTGTGTAATATGTGGCGACCAGCTATCCAATGAAGCCATGAAACCTTCAAAACTGCTTTGCTACATACAGACCAAGCAACTTGCATTAAAAGATAAGCCTTTGGAGTTAAAAAAAAAAAAAAGTGAACACAAGGAACAGAAGCAGTTATTGAAGGCCACCACTTCATCAAATGTGTCTGCACTGAGAGCATCATTCTTACTGGCTAACTACATTGCTAAGGCTAAGGAGCCCTTTACTATTGGTGAAGAGTTGATCCTGCCTGCTGCAAAGAACTTTTAGAAGAAGCTGCGGTTCAAAACATGGCACATGTTCCTCTTTCGGCTAGCACCATAACTAGACAAATTGATGAAATAGCAGAGGATACTGAGGCACAATTGTTAGAGAGGATTAATGAGTCACCGTGGTACAAAGTCCAGGTTGACGAGGCTACTGATATTGACAACAAGGCAAGAATGCTTGTTTTTGTGCAATGTATTTTTCAGGAAGATGTGCATGAGAATATGTTATGTGCATTTTTGTTGCCAACCAACACCACAGCTGCAGAACTATTCAAGTCTTTGAATGATTACATATCAGGAAAACCGAATTGGTCATTTTGTGTCAGTATATGGATGAACGGAGTGAGTAGATGGCTTTCTGATTTCACTACTCGGGTCAAGGAAGTCACTTCTGAATGTGAATCTACACACCGTGTCATCCATGGAGAAGTGCTGGCTAGCCGAAAAATGTCACCTGAACTCAACAGTGGTTTGCAGGATGTGATTCAAATTATCAAGCACATCAAAGTACATGCCCTTAACTCAACATCTGTTCTCGCAGCTCTGTGAGGAGATGGACGCAGAGCACACACATCTTCTCCTATATACAGAAGTGAGATGGCTTTCTAAAGGTAGATCATTGGCCAGAGTTTCGGGGTTATGAGAGCTGCTCCACAGATTTCTTTTAGGAAAACAGTCACCACTGGCAGCACATTTCAGCGACACAGAATGGGTCACAAAACTTGCTTCCTTGTGTGACATATTCAACCTGCTCAGTGAACTCAATCTGTCACGTCAGGGGAGAACAACAACTGTGTTCAAGTCATCAGATGAAGTGGCTGCATTCAAAACAAACTGGAATTATGGGGGTGACTAGTAAAAATTGGGATTTTTGATACATTTCAAACATTAGCAAAGATTTTGAAAGAGAGCCAAGGCTTTGTTTCTCCCAGCTGGCGTGTGATCACCTGTCTCAACTTTCAAAAGTGTTTGAGCATTACTTCCCGACCACAACAGACCCCCGACCTGGGAAGGAATGGATGTCAATCCATTTGTGAATAAGCTGAATCGACTTGGTCCCTGTTAGAGGAGGATCAATTGCTTAAGATAGCAAATGACGGTGGCCTTAAAAATATGATTGAGACAACTTCAGATCTCCGTATGTCTGGATTAAAGTTGAGGCAGAATATCCTGAGATTGCCACAAAAGCACTGAAAAGCCTGCTTTCATTTCCAACATCCTATCTTTGTGAAACAAGGCTTTCTGCAGTGACAGCAACCAAAACAGGATTGCGGAGCAGACTGGACATAAGCAACACACTTTTGAGTGTCATTGTCTCCAATCACCCACAGATGGAACCGTCTAGTTGCAGGAAAACAAGCTCAGGGCTCCACTGATTTGTATTAATATAATTATGGTGAGTTGTATTAAAATAGTTATTTCATTATATATTACAATGTAATAATAATAAAACTAAAGTGCACAATAAAGGTGATGCTCTTGAGTCATCCCAAAAATCATATGCCCCTCGCCCCATTCGTGGAAAAATTGTCTTCCATGAAATCAGTCTTTGGTGCCAAAAACGTTGGGGACTGCTGCTCTAAGACATAGAAAATCCAGATAAATAAGCTACTTAGTTAAAAACAAAATTTAGTACACTGTACTTTCCCCCTCCTATTATGCAATAATAACATAAATGTTTTTGTATTCATAAATACCGTTCCGAGGGAGTCATAGAGAACCAAGCCCATTGACTGTAGGCAAATATGTAAAATGTTATTGTTGTTATAATACTTTCAAACATGTGAGGTTAGGAGAAGACACAACATCAATAAATGAGTAAGTGAGTGGAAGAGCACCAGTTATTGGTGAATAATTTGTAGTATTCTATAATTGTAGAGCACAAATTCAGTATTTGAGGCAAACAGATTTTTTTTGTTTTTTTTCTCTCTCCCGCGCCCTCCCGAACAGATTTCAAATTTTACTTCATCTAGAATCCAGAATCATAGAATGTGTTACTGCATGAAAGTCTCATTTGACTGAAGATGAACCTAGAATATATTATTGCAGTAGAATGAATTGGGTTACATTACCTTCCTTGGTTGTCTTCAGTGGAGTCTTCAGTCATCAACCAAGACTGATTTTAGTATAGGATCAATCATAATCCTGAAAGATACACTCCTGAACTCCACAATCCTGAGTGTTAAAATCCCAAAAGATTAAAATCCTGGAAATATAATTCTGGAAAAAATAATAAAATATCCTGTAAAAGATATTTATGTACATTTTTAAAAGGGGATTTATTTGAGAAACATATAAAAATATGAGAGAATACTTACTTCATAGGCCAGTTTACTCAGTAAAATAGGCAATAATAGTATAAATATTTTGCAAGCATAAACACTCAGCTATCCTAACGACTGTCACATCCATATAAGTTATGAGTAGTCGAACTATATTCATAAAGAAATAGGTCAAAGAGGGAAATCTATAAACATATAAACACATATCAGTATGGCTGGTAATTGTGTACACCCAGTTTTATAACTGCGGTCATCTGAAATTCCACGATGAACAACGTAAGTCTTTTGACATGAATATGTAGTCACCCGAAGAGTTGTGATCTCAAGAAATTTTATCTTTCACAAATGCAGATGTACAAAAAGAGGACCTCTTCATTTATTGAGGAAGTTTTAACATTTTTACTTATACACACGATGCTTGTAATACAAAGTCAACGTTGTGATAATGCACTTTTCCTGCAGTCAAATTTCTGAAGTCCAAAGCAGTGGGAGAAAAGTCTGTCCCAGTTCTCAGAGAAAGACCAATTTGCCTTCTTCTGTATTTGTTCTTTCTAGGCCCCTGACCAATTGCATGGTGCCTGCCAACATTGAGGACAGATCTTGCTCACCTAGGCCCCTCAGACCCACACAATAATCTCCTCTGAAAACACCCTCACAAACACACCCAAAATAATGCTTTACCAGGTTTCTAGGAATTCCTTCATTTAGTCAAGTTGACATCTAAAATTAAGTTTGAAAGTCCACCCCTTGTCAACTTGACACCCATCTGCATCTTCTCAAACCATGCTTAATTTCCAAATAGAGACAATAATAATCACCTAATGTGATGCAACTAACATGATGCAACTGTCCTGCTTTGCCTATAACTGAAAACACGCTAATTCTTTCCTCCGAATTTGCCTTTCGGAATTTCAACATTTGGGATTTTAATCTTTCACAATTGCGATTTTTGGGATTTTAGACATGAGAGATTTTGACATTCTGGATTGAATCTTTTGGGGATTATGATCCCAACCCATTTTAGAAAAGATCATTGTGTGCTAGAGGTCTAAGGTTATTTCTGGAAATATTTTGGTGCCACATAGGATTTTTAATTCTTTTTTTGGTTTTGCCTATATACCTGCATGAAAAGAATTGGAATTATCATAACTTTTGAATAACATTTTGCTTGAGAATTTGATTCCCACTTCCATTTTCTATTAAATTGGGAACCTGGGTGTTTGGTGTTTTTTTATTTGTTTGTTTGTATTCTTTTTCACTTTTTCTTTGATCTGTGTGCATGTAAAGTATAATATTTAGATCAATTTCCAAAAATGCTTATTAAATTGAATTAGAATTTATTTTATGTAGAGATCTTCAAAACTACCCATGTATTCTAGCCTGACATTTGTATTAGTTTGTTAGGGTTCTCCTATAGTAATAGAAAATATATGTTTCTCCAAATTACTAGTAGTAAAATTTGGTTTTATAAACACCCCAAAAGAAGCCTACCTACATTTCTTTACTAACATTATTGAGAAGATGTGAAAAGAATTAACTCAATATTCTTAATATTTAAGCTCTTGGATAATCAATATACCTGATGGTTATTTTGATGATGCTTATTTTTCTTCACAGAAACAAATGGGATTTATTTTATGATGTGTCTAATGTCTTTTCATTCGAAAATAATTTTTCATTAGCAAGAGTTAAATGAAAGAGAACACTGCTAATGGAAAAAAAGTGTTGCAAGAATGAAATGTAAATAAACTTCATGTTAAATAACTTGGTCAAAATGAAGAAGACACATTATTTATACCATTTTCTATGGAATGCCCTTTCCTGGACCTCTGAGAAATAGGATAATTACTAATTCACTCTTCCAGAGTTTTATTATATTTTTTGTTTATGATTATAAAAGCTTGGAGACTCTTTTAACAATTGTGGTTTGAGGGTATAATTTAAACTTAAAATAACAAAAGATGTTTAGGCATATGATGTCAATATTGTGATTTTTATTATCCCTCATATGTTTATCATGATTCTTGTGTATTCTGTTAAAAACCGCTTAGAAACAATTAGACAATGGTTCCGTTTTTAGTCAATATATCATATTAAATTTTATTCTGTGTATCTCAGATAACGATTGGCATCATTTTGGTAAGGGACAGGATGGTGGGTCTGGAGAACATGGGATGCTAGACCTACTCGGTTAGTTATTAATTACCTGTATTACCTTAAGCAAGTCTCTTTACGGCCTGACTCCATGAGTGAGTACTTCTGTAATCTTTGTAACTTTTAGAAAGTCTCCTTAGTTTCCCTATGTGTAAAATTGAGAGCTAGTTTGGACTGGATGAGTGGATTTCAATAATTTTTTTACTTAATATAAGAAGTCATTGTTCTCATCTTACCATCCAAAAAACAAAAAGTCATAACTAGCTAAGGAAATGGATAAGTAGCTTGATTATGGTGATTATTTCATAATGTATATGTATATCAAATCATCAAATTGTATACCTTAAGTATATACAATCTTGATGTTTCAAATATACCTCAATTTAAAAAAATGTTCTTTAAATAAATGTTTAGCAGAATAAAAAAAAAGTTGTTGTTCTAAAGAAATCTTACATCCTCAAATGTAAACAGGTAAAAGTAGAACCTCCCTGGTTAGGGGGAGAACCTTTCCTGGAGGAAACTGAGGCAATTCCCAGACAGCTCCCCTAGTGTCCTGAGGCAGAGTTTGAACCCCACTGTGGACAATCTCTCAAGTTACTTCCAGGTCTGAAATGCAATGGGTGATTCCTACATAAACACATCATCCTCAAGGAAAATTGTTAGATCCATACTATTTCTATCCCTTGAATTTTACACACAAATTTCCTAATCGAAAGTTCATTTATAATATCAGATGCAATCAAATAGTTTTTCCACTGACAGGAACATAAGACTTTGTTGTTTAGTTGAAATCAAATGCAATTTGGAATAACTACTTTTTGAAGAGTCTTTTAACTTACCTTTCCACATCTGATTTTCCAAGAAGTAGGGTATTCAATAGAAATTAACCTATGAAAGAAGAGGAATTCAGCTGTGGGTTATCTGATAAATGATTTAACATGTTTCTAACTCTCTGCCAAAACTCTGTTGCCTTGTTCTCCTCCCCTGACCCCATACTCTGGGATTGACCAAGTTCCCTCCTCCATCTGATAGTTCTGGGAACCTTGAAACAATCTGCTTTTCGCTTGTCTTTCCCTGTTGCTCCTGATGTCTTAGGAATTATATTTTCCTTGCTGATATACTTTAGAAAAAGGAGAAGAGCTTCCATAACCAGTGTATTACCACCTTTGAGTTTGTACTTGGGAGTGAATAGATGCTAGCATCCCATTTTGGGATGCAGAATTTATTTCTCATTTGGAAATGATGTTATACATGTACACCAGAGACTATTGAACTCCTATACTATTTACTGTAGCTTATTTGCTTTGTAGGTGAATGCTTCACTGTGTCTGAGACTCTGTCAACTATTATAAATGCTATTTCTATAGAAAAGTGCAGAGGGCTGTATTTCAGGCAACCAATGTCTAGCTGAATACAACACATTCATAGTTGGGTACTGACTGTGTTGATTTATTGATCAACAGGTGCACATATTCAGTAATTCTGTATCCATAAGAAACCAGCACTATTTTATTTTCCTTTTGCAAGTAAATTGTATTTAGCCTGAGAGGCTGAAAGAGGGAAAATTTTCAAGTGTAAGCCATGGTTTTGTGTTTTTTCTTTTGTTTTGTTTTTGTAGATATAGTTGTAACTGGATGCAATAAAATTCATAGTGGTACTAAGATCACAATAGGGTTTGTGAAATGGACAATTGTCTTACATAAATAGCAAGTAAAAAATCAAGCCTGTCCTTCATAAAAATTTTATCCTGGGGTGTGCTTGTTTTCCGAAACTACCTCGATTAAATCTCTTGTTAGTCCTGAAACTAGAAGGCAGAAAAGCTTCTAGTGCTACAGCCAACTGCAGTGTAGCCTGAGAAACCGGCAACAAAAATAGAACACCAGGATTGCTGTGCGTGGGTGAGGCAGAAACCACATTATGAGCAAAAGCTTCCAGTATTATTTTAGAACCAATACAGAGCTCTGTACTTCTCTCCTCTCTCTTCCAAAAACACATACTACAAAAATAAAATGAAATAAAATATATGTGCATTTGCCCTCTTAGAATTATGATTCTTAATTTTTTTCTTGCCTTCCTTTCTTTAGAAGCGAATCGCCAGTGTGGAAACACAATGTGTAAAGCCAGCTTGGAGGGAGGAAAGAGTTAATTGCTTTTAAGGCCCTGCAATAGAGAATTATGGTTTGAAAGATAGAGGCTGGACAGCTGGGTTTGCTGGGGTATTTTTAAATGCATTAATGCAGGCTCCAATCACTCGGCCATGCTTGACCTATTTTTGGCTCAGGCCGACCATTGTTCTATTTCTGTGCCTGTGGGCCATGCTGTTGTTGATTCATATGCAAATGGATTATCACTAGCTTTAGCCAACTTGAGCTGAGAGAGACTGAGAAAGGGGGAAGAGAGACACACAAACAGATAGGAGAAGGGCACCGGCTGGAGCCACTTGCAGGACTGAGGGTTTTTGCAAGGAAACCCTAGCAGCCTGAAGAACTCTAAGTCAGGTTTAATTGGTTTCTTTTTCTCGTGGGTAGAGTTAATATTTTTCTACTTATTCTGACAAAGAAATAACCCCGAAGCACATTCCTCTTCCCCACCTGCTTTTAGTTTCCGGATAACCTAAACTCCAGAGAGCTATAGCATCCACTCTGTCCTTTCTGCTTTGCACACAGGTTGGTAATGTGGGAAAAGTGTCCAGGTCTTTTATAAAGTGTATGTCCATCTGAGCCGTAAGGAAATCATTGTCGAAGTTGATCCTCTGCTGCTTCTCCTTGGGGAGGAGGGAGGACCAGCGAGGGTAGCTCCTGGGGCCGGTGCACTGAGCAGTGATGAATCTTTCATGTAGCTGAAGTAAGAGTGATTGGAATATGCAGCAGACAATTTACGAGAGTGACTCCTGTTTTTCCTCAGATGGGGTGGCTGGACGAGAACAGCTCTTGGCTCAGCAAAGAATGCACAGTATGATCAACTCAGGTAAGATCCTCTTTCATAACAGAGACGTTTTGTGTTTGAAAAGGGGGCTGGCTTGGGAAATGCAGCTAAGAAAAGCACCTCTCTTAAGGAATTGCTGCTTTTTCGTGTTGATGTTGCTATTTTCTTGGTGCGTCTGTAGGGTTTGGTTTAACTTAGATCCCTTCCATTGCTGTTTCTGTGCATATTCAGAGACTGTTTAGGGACGGCTGCTTCTGAATGAAATTGCAAACTATTGCTTCTGATGAAAGATGAGACTGAGATAAGTAAAATGTAATTGGGGATGTTTTGCCTTACTATGCAGCTAGAAAAAGGAGATCTGTACTGATTGTGAGCCTATTCAAATAGGACATTAAAAATCAGGTAAGTTCATATTGTGGCTTCAGTTAAAATTGCAGCCTCAGCTAGCCTGATGATTTTATATTTACAGTGTGCATACAGAAGCACATCTATTTATAGACCTACCTTCTGAAATGTGTTTGCTGTGGAGTTGTAAAGGTAGTTTTATTTTTTTCTATAATGTGGCTGTTTCTCATCAGCCCAAAATGAAACTGTTTGGGATGAAATAAAATCATTATTAGCAGATGCTTATTTTAATTTTCTTCAAGAACATTTGAGAAGTCTAGCATTGTCGGACAGATGCGATGGCATAACACACATATAAATGTGTTTTTAAAAGCAGGTGCAACATTTTAAAGGATAACAGTGACAGATTCCAGTCTGTAGTTTCTCTGTGTATGTGCTTGTATCCTCAAGGAGACTAGCTGATGGGAGATGGAGCTTGTCAGCTTTATCAATTTATATTTCTCAAAAGAGTATACTCTTTAGGCAATATCACTTGCTTGTAATTATTGCTTTTCATATTTATTTCCTGTAGCCAGTTCATAAAGCTTTGGAGACTCTTTGTTTCTGTCCCCTTCTGAATGCTTCAACCTAAATTGGCTTAAAGTTCTCACATTGATCTTCTAAGTTCCCATGTGGGCTCAATCGTAATTATAGATCACCGACTAGATATCCATGATAAGAATGCAACATAGATCAACGTTTACTTAGTAGAGCTAGGTGTGAAAGAAATATTCCACAGGTTGGCACGATGTCTGTTTTGGTGTTGATACACCTTCCCATCTGGAGATCTATGTTGAAGCTAGTTTTCTTAAAATCTCAGTTAGTTATGATGATTTTAAGATCCTTCTGTTGATCTAATCTTTTCACCGAATCAGAATCAAATATCAATTTTGTACAATTTGGTGTTTATACACTGAAGCGACAGGAATTATACTAATGAGTAGTGTCTGCTTAATGAAAACAAACATACTAGCCTCTCAGTACGGTTTCGTATTGTGGCTGCAAAGTTGGCAAGGCCTTAGGGAGGGGTTAGCAGGTATGTCTCTAATGGAACTGGTCACTTGGCACTTTATTTATAAAATATGGATGAGCTCTTTGAAAATAACTATTTTAGATATCTTTTCAGTTCCATGCTTTATGCTTTCAGTCCTTGCCTCTGCGTTACAAGTTTGCTATTTCTTTCCTGTGGTAGAAACCTAGATGCCTTCCAAGTAGCAACTGTCTGCTGAGCTGAGGCTGGCTACAGGTGTTTGGTGTTTCTCCACGTCTTTGATAATTGCACACAACTTTACTCCCATTTCAACTGAGATTGTCATTTTCCTGACATTTAATGGTTTTTATACAAAGCAACAGGGTTTTCAAACAGGGAAGTGCTTCAGACTGCCCATGATACTGCCATTGCCACTCCTACAGGAAGCAACACTTAAGCACTAGCTATTAAATGAAAGGTGATGTAGGTTGACATCAACTCCAAAACCTGACTGGTATAAATAAGGAAACTCTGAAGTTCTATTTATTTTTTGAACTTGAAACATAAAAACAATTGCTTCCTTCCTACTATGTCATGTAATATTTGATTTTGTTTCATATGTATTCTTAAATTTAATTCACCTAGTCTTTATCATGCATTTCCTGTGACACACTGGTTCTCAAACTTGGGAGTCACCAGGAGCATTTTACCAAATCATATGCCTGGATTCCACCCCAAGAATTTCTGATTTAATTGATATGAGGACAGCATGGACTCTGGGGTTTTTAAAATGTCCCCAGATATTGTAACCTTCAGCAAACCGAGTTCCACTGCAATGGGGCTAGGGAATGGAGGGCGATGCTGTTAAACCATCATCAGTCGAGTTTGTCCTTTGAGTTAACGGCTAAATTGGGGAGGAGGGTGTTTGTCCTAATTTAGCTATAAATCTTGTTCAGCTCCCTTCTGGACCAGTGGCCTGGATGTGATTCATAGGCTTAGAAGTGGATAGAGTCTTTGGAGTTGAAAGGAGAAAAGATGCATGACAGCAGTAGTGCAGCGTGGTGGAGAGAGCACTGTTCTAGGAGTCAAGAGCTCTGTGTTCTGGCATGAGCTCTGATGCTGGCCAATTGCACAACTGGGTTTGTACTCATCTTCAAACTGAAGAAAAATGATGTCCTGTTTACCTCTTAGCGTTCTTGTGCTGTTTAAATTTAGCAACGTCTTTAAAGTGTGTATACTCACTGTTATTATTACTATTTTTAGTGAATGAAACTGGGATCCTGGCTCTTCTAATGCTATGCTCTATCTTGCTGAACAAGCCAGTGAGTTAGATTGTAGGTCACATGGGGAAATTATTTTTTTGTTTTGATCATTAGTTTGCTTTAATTATCCTATAAATCAGCTATTTCTTTGGTTATCTTGATCTGATGAGTATTAAGTCCTTTCCTTATTGTGACTGTAGGTTAGGGTAGCTAGTGTGTATTATGTGTGTGTGTGTGTGTGTGTGTGTGTGTGTTTTCTGTGAAATTTCTAATTATGTAATAATCAAACGAAAAGAAGTTGCAGAGTTAATGACTGAACAGTGAAATCCCAATATCCCAATGGAGGATTTCTTGAGATTTATTATTTAAAAAGCTTGGTTTTATTGTATAGTTGCCATTGCTTTAGAGTTTCCATTTGTTGTTCTAGTTATATTGGGTTTTATACGTTAATATAGATGATTTTTATTAAGAATGCTTTATGTGCTATTGGATTGCAAGTCTTTTATGTGGGTCTATGTTTTCCTAATATTGACCCAGCCAGGCTAGACATCTTAGGTAGAACTAGGTTCTATAATGTAGTCTATTAATGGTTTTTTAATTTAAAGTTCTATAATATTAAATCTTGGACTTCAACATGAGTGACACAATTTGCCAAGTACATCTCTACTTTTGTGGCTTGTGTGGGCCAGTATAAGTGATAAATGCGGCAGCAACTGAAGCGTGTACAAACACCGACTCAGGTCACTCGGCAGGAGCTGGCAGGATTAGGGGTGCTCTCCTGTTGCCAGGCATGTTGCTTAACACGCTGGACAGCAGAGCTGTTCAGATAATATTGGAACAGTTATTATGAAGGAATTTCCTAGAGTTTGTATAGCATTAATGTAAGATACATTTACAGTAAGGAAAACTCACATTTTTACCATGTATTCTTATTTTAGGGTATAAAAGAGAAAAACATTTAGATCAAAATCCTGTATTTCTTTTATATATGTCTTCATCCTTTCTGAATCCTTTTGTTCCTTGGTGTGTGGTGTTAAGAGGAAAGGAACATTTTAGATTCAGTAGTCACTTATGTCTACTTGAAAAGCGGAATCTAATTATGAAAATGTAAGTCTGTGAAATGCTCCTGTCATGTCAAAAATCATTTCTGGTATTCCCCATAATTACTGTTTTCCCATTCTTTAACTCAGGTTATCTTCACTTACAAGTCTGTTATCAATTGAAATAGTTGATAGGTATCAATCAAAAACTAGTTATAAATAGGCCCATTGAGAATGGGGACAAGAATGAGTATTTTATATTTCTGAGCATGACACAGGTGGCATAATTACTGTTATGTCCATTAAGTAAGAAAATTCAGTAAAACCCCTTAGAAGACTGAAATAAACTCAAATTCAGAATTTAAAAATGTTTTAAACGGTGATTTTGATTTTTGGAGATGAGATATTTGGAAATGTACCACGTAATTTCTCACCACTGATAGATAATGAATTGAGCCCAAAATAATATAAGCTAGCAAACACTCCTCCATCTCTACCCCCCTATATTTAACACTAACTAGGTAAAGACAATGATATAACCTAATGCAACATACTTCAGAAACGAATAGCCAAGAAAAAAATGGAAGCAAGTGTTCTTCATTTTTCAAAAATGAAGAAATGTAATTTTACTGGATAAAGAAAAAAAATAAATCTGCAGATTGAAAGAGCTCCCCATCTTTTAGGAAAATGTGATGCAAATGCTCAGTACAGAGTCATATCCTGATTGGACTGGCAAATGATACATAATTCTCCAGGAGTTCAGGCAGGTAGAGCAGAGCCTATGGAGGGGACGGTGGGGAAGAGACTATATGGGACTTAATAAGAAGGCTTATCAGACTTACACCACTCTCAGTGCCAGAAGATAATGAAGAAAAAGCCTTTAAAGTTCTAAAAGAAGTGCAATCCAATGTCACGCTCAGCCAAGATTTTATTAAAATATACAGAAAATAGGTAGATAAGGTAGAAATTCACAAACATGAAAGCGAATACTTGAAAATGAAACCCAAACAATGAAGAGGTGAACTCAAAACAAAAACAAAACACTAAATTCAGAAGTAGAGAAAACACAGTAAAAGTAATGGGGGAAGCATTGGATCTGTTTAAAGAACTATTGGACTGCGGGTAGAGAACAGGAACCAAATGTTATAAAGTAGGACAATGTAAAAGTATTAATAAAGCTAACCAATGTGAGGTGTTGGGGAGAGATGAGATGGAAGAATGTGAGAAAATGCTAATATCCTTCCCTTTCTGAGCAGGGACAGACTCCCTGCTGCTTAAAATAGACACACAAAGTTTTTTTTTTTTTTTAAAGATTCCAAACACTGATTTTTAAAAATAGTTTATTTAACCTTAGAGAAATCTTTTTGGAAATGGTATCTCTTATGGTGAGGAAGCATTTAGTGCATTTATAGTCCCTTTAACTGCAGTTTTAAATCTGCTAAATTCAGTAAAATTTAAATTTAGTTAAATTTAAATTCATTTTTTAAAATAAAAATAACGTCAGTGATATGTTCTTATTTTTATAAAAGTATTTTTTTTCATCTATCCATCCATCGCCCCAAAGAATTCACATAGAGATAGAAAGAAATCAGGAGAGATTTTGTGTTTGTGTTTGGTGAAGGGGAGAGGCTTTTGTTTTTATCATTGTACCTTTTGCATTCTGTGAATTCTTATAATAGGTATATACCTTCCAAAAAACGTTTCTTACATACCCACACACAATGCTACTATGCCAAAATACTAACAGTGATTAATTGTAAGTAGTAGGTATATATTAGTTAGGTTGTTTTCCGCGGCAAGTAAAAGAAAACTGGTCAAAATGACAAGGAACTAGGACATTTGTCATTTGGTAAAATAGCTGGGTAGTCAGGCAGCACCAGGTGGTTGATAATGTCAACATCATTCAGGTCCTTCATACAGCTCCACTATGCTGGCCTCAGCCTTCGTTGATGTGATCATAAGGTTGATTCCTACAGTGGTCGCAAGTTGACTATAGCAGTTCCAGGCATCATGCCTATGTTATATATGAAAAATTCCAAAGACAAAGAAGGGAAACTTTGCTTTTTTGGGGTCTCTTCTTAAGGAAAGTAATTTTACCCAGAACTTCCACAGTAAATCATCCTTTATGACTCGTTGACCAGAATAGCATCACCTGCCCACTCTTCAACCAGTTGTTGAGAAGAGTGGGGTGCAGTGGCGGTGGGACATGGCTGAGCCAGGAAGTGACAGGGAGTGTGGATCCTTGAACCTAATCCAGTTTCTATTGGGAAGAAGAAAGGAACAGAAGGAATAGATGTTAGCTAGGCACCAGCAGTATTTGCTACAGTGTGCATATTGGTGACTGGAATTTTTTTCTTTGCAACTTTCTTAGTTTTAGTTTCTAGAAATATAAATATTAAAGTAAAATAATTGTACTGTGTCTTTAATTTCCCTTTCAATTGAATGGTGGGTATGATTTCATTTTCATGAAGATAATACATCTGTTTAAGTACTGATATAATTTTTTGCTAGTATTGAATAGATTGCCCTTGTTAGTACTATCTGTTGTTAGATGTAGCCCCCTAAAATAGATTGAATTAATTGTGGAAGAAACTGGATCTCTCTAGGTTGTAAATCGTTTATTTGAAGGAACGAAATTCAACATTGCAGCCTTATGCATTATAAGAATTTATTACAAACTTGAATACAATATTCCTTTAATGTTGGCTTGGAGGGATACAGAAAAATTTAAGAGAAATTTAATAATGTGTGAATTGTTTTTAATATATGAAAGGAGAATTATCTCTAAAATGCTCAGAATGCAATGTCTTTACTAGTAGGTCATCATAATTATTACATTTTAAGACTAATGAACAGTTTTTACAATGTGGAATAACTATATTTTAGCATTTTTTTCTGAATTGAAATACTTTGAAAAAATTAATTGAAATAAAATCCCACAAAAATGACTTTGAAAAACATGCTTTCAAGATGAAATTCAAAAATATGTTGGCATGTGCTTCTAATCAGTGTGGCTATGCCATGGTCTATTCTTGAAAGGAAGCTAAAGGGCCAGCGGTTAGCTTGGGATGTGTGGTGTCCTTCCTATTAGCAATTTTCTTCTTTTCTATTCCCAGGAAGTTGGCAATAAGGAAGCAGAAGGAAGAGAAAATGCCTTGTGTTCCCAGTTCCATTCTTTTTCAACTAAGTCAGTTGCACAAAACAAATTTTAATTTATACAACACTTTTATAACACTAAACGACCTACATTTTTAAGTGTTATCAGAGAACATTATGTTTAGCATTACTCTAAGTTACTATGATTCCTGAATAGAAAACTAAGTAATTCTTATGTTTTTATAAGAATACTTTTTGCATTCATTATCATACTGTTAACTTTCCCATAGTAAAATAAGTGATGGGCTTTTTTTATGCATGGTGTTTTTTAAATACCCAATAATTAAATCCAATGAAAACCACTTTTAAGGAAGAAAGAAATTTACCAAACCACAGAATGTAACTAGTCATTTACTTATGATTAAACTCTTTGCATGCTGATAAGGTTGGAAATACCCACAACTTTATTTTCCTGCTTCTCCTCGTGGTTCACCACTTGTACTATAAACTTTTAAATTCATAATTTATGTTCATTACTGACCTATTTGCAGCCTTGTGGATGTTATTTTCAGTTTGCTTGAGGTACATTTTGGTGAGTGTCTAAGGTATGACATTTCCAAACTGGGTTCAAATGTGAGAGTGTCATGAAGTAGTTTCAAAATTTGAAACTTGAAATTAAAAACAAAACAAATCAACAAACCCCAGAAAACAAACTGCAAGAAAATTTCACTGAATTTTCATTAAATGACATCATAGTTTAGAAGTTCTTGCTTTAGTAAAAACATAGTTTCCCAGAAAGTTTTCAGAGAACCTCATGTAAGGTGAACTAGAAAAAGGCCTTGGTGAGTTGAGCACTGTTTTAATTTTATTCTTGATGTTGCTTTTGAAATTCTCTTATAGTTAAAATTTAAGTGTATATTTTGAATCCATGATTATTATATTAGGAACTATTCATCTTAGATTAGAAAGAAAAGTGTCACCACTGGTTATTCTTTTCATGCCTTTTATGTCATACTCCACTCTGATCTTCTAGTAGTTTAGCTCCAATTTAGGAGGTCAGTAATTGGAAGTATAGTTTTTCAAAATTTTTTATCATTCTTATTAATATTGATATAATAGCTAATGTTTCAAGAGTTTCTCTATACCAGGCTTTGCTTTATCATTTAATCCACGGCACAATTTAATGAAGTGTGCAGTAGATGCAACAATATTCATATTTTACTGTTGAGCAAACAGTCTCAGAGAGATAAAGAACTTACCAATGATTACTATAGGTAGGAAATGGCAGGGTCAGGTTTAAATTCCTGCCACTTTTTCTCAAAGAGACAAATATTTAGCATAAGATAATTTTATTCATATCTGTTTGGTGCTAAAAACAGATTTATAAACAAACATCTAGGCAGACTTCTTAATCCTAGGAGGTTTAAGGAACAGATAGGCAACTATATTGATAGTCTTGCTGGAAGGAAGATCCTTACTTCATATTCTCAGTGCTTGATAATTAAATTGGAGGAAATTAACACTATTCAGGGCTGAGAGGATCTTAAGGAAACCTCCAAAGTTCTATGAGAGTGGTCTTTGCCCTGGAGCAGATACTCTGGATAGAACTAGCATCCCAATGCATTTGACATCTGTTTGCCAAGGTTCACAAGACACAGATCATAAGAGTAAAGTTAGCCCCACTCAGAAAAACAAATTATTACTAAGTAAGTATTTTATCAGGGGAAAGTATTTTTTTGCAGTGTTGGCACTATGGGGTTCATTTCTTTTGACAAAATGTTTGAATTATGTCCACCTTGATTTTTACCTAGAAATGTTGGGTTAATAAAGTCTGTATCTCCACTCAAATCCTGATTTCAATGTGCAATGTGAAATTCTTGAACCAAAATAAAGATCTAGCTAACAAAATTCAGATTCTACAAATTTTGAGATATATAAGTTCAATGTGGGTCCAATTTGGACATTTTGGGTGAAAACCGGATGGCAGTGTTTATATGGACTATCATGATATTACATTTTACTTTATCTTGAGTTAAATTTTATTTTATTGGTGAATATTGTATGTTCTATAGGTGGCTTAAGCATAAAATTCACCAGTTAGATACTAGTCCAATTATGCAAGAGCAACTCCTTGGTTTCTATCAACTAATTTTTATAATCTTGTTTGCTATATGAATCTTCAGCCATCTTTAGGAATCAATACGTTGTATAAGCATTATTGATTATAATGATCGACATAATTTATTGCCTTCCTAGGGGAAAGAAGCTTTTAGAAGATCATTAAGTGTATTAAAACCTGCAGATGCCCACTTGTCTGTGCCTCTCTTTAGCAGGCTGACTCCTTTGGGTCAGTTATTCTTAGCCTCGGTATTTCTATCTTATGGCATCGCAGGTCTAAGATTAGCTTGTTAGGCGTTATCATGCCATCTGAGTTACCTCCTAATATAACTCTACACTGGAATGATTATTTATAGAAAGAGCATTCTGTCATTTTTGGGTTATTTCTAGTAGTTTAAATAAAGAAGAATAACATTCAAGTGAAACCACAGATTCCTTCCTGCTGCCAAAACAACATGATAACTGCTTAAGAGGCAATAATGTTGTTTCAATATGTGCTTAGGGTGATTGCAGAATTCTTTTTATCTCTGCCACCTTGAGAGAAAGAGGTGGCCTTTGGGTAGTGATGTATAAAGCTTGTAAAAAGGGAAAGAGGTAGCCTTCATGATTTCTGTCTCAGAGCGTACAAGTCTCTGGTTGATGATGACAACAAGAGACACACAAGGTTTAATTTTAGAAACAGACATTGCTAAGCTCTCTGTTTGGTGTTAATATAGCACATAAACAGGGCTCCTTGAGGCTGTTGACCCTTCCAGTGAATATAGCATTTCACACACACTGTTTTCTTTTTCACTTTGCAAGAATGATTCTATTATTTTAAATATTATAACTTTTAAAACTAAGAAATCTAAATTCTATTCAATTTCTTCAATAGATTTAGAGTATTTAAAAAAATCTCATGAAGACTGAGTTTAAGAGATGGTTTATGAAAAACAATTGAATAGTATAAGCACACCAAATATACAGGTTCACCATAAGCTGTGACAAAACAGGTGAATATACATCATAAATTAATATTAATAACAAATATCACCTAGCTTCTAGCTTTATTACTATAACATATATAACTATAAATGATATTGTAGTTATGGTACATCTATGTAAATTAGTTATTTAAATAGATGAGATAAAATTCTGAGCATATGAATAAGTATAAGCCTCTGCTTGTTGTTTGAGTATAACTAACTCTTCCTGAAACCAGGAAGTTTCGTATACAACAAAATGTGCAGTTTTACAAGTTTTACATTTGAGAAATGTTCTGTTAATTTACTTTAACTGTGTGCTTAATTTAGACCTTAGTAATTGATAATTTTGCTCTAAAATTACAATTGTGGTTTTAATCTGTTAAATTTGCATTTTATATTTCTTGATTCTTTGTTGCTAGATGATGAAAATGTTAAAATGATATGTTAATCATTTCATGTTACACATTAGTCAAAATGCTTTAGAATGGACAACTTATAGGGGTCTTTAGAAATATCTATAATTTTATCATGAATCAGGTACTGCATAATATTGCAGAAATACCAAATTATCTTTTTAAAAGATAAATATTTTTGTGTTTGTGCTGGCTGTAAGGAATCCTCTGACCCTTAGGAATTTGCAAAATGAAAGACAAAAACAGGAAACACACAGCAATGAAAGTGTATGTTAAAAGAAGCCAAGATATAAATAAATTCAGAGGGTGGAAGTAGAAGCAACTGAAGGAACAGCATAACAAGTTGCATCCTGACCTCTCTTTTAATGAGCAGGTTAAAGGTTTTGGGAGGTGAGGAAATTGTTTGAAGCTATGGGAGATGAGGTGAAATAGTCATTCATCTATTAATTTTTTTCATTCAAAAATATTTGAGAACCAATCATGTGCCAAGTATTATTCTAAGCACAGAGGATACAAGTATGAAACAAGGAAGGCAAGGAGACACAGGGTTGATAGTTCAACTGAATGATGGATGGATAAAGCTACTTGAGATAGTAGCAAGTACTAAGGTAAAATAGAATTGGACAATGGGCAGAAAGTGACTGATGGTAGCAGGGGCAGTGTTAATGAGGGTGGTTAAGTGAAGCCTTTTGAGGAGGCTAAGTCATGAAGGGCATCTTTCTGAAAAAAGTAAGTTTTCCCTCAACATTCCATTTGGTCTAAGTCAAACAGAATGCAAGCACAGTTAGAATAGAGCAGGAACTGTTCTGGAGCTATTTTAATCTCCAGTTACCTCTGCTTTTAGCAGTAGGTAGGTAGGGGATCCAGGAAAAGGCTCTTAGCCAGAGTTCTCTCTGTTTTCTGTAAAGAGAGACTGTGGAATCAGGTGCCTCTCTCCAGGATTAATGTTATTGACTAAAAGTGAAGGTAACATTTAGAACTCCTTAGCTTTCCTCTTTCTCAGAGGATCATCTTGTCCCTGAAACCAACTCTAACCTCAACTGTGCTAAAACTTCTTTCTCAAGCTGTATGAGCCATTGTTAATAGTTTAGTAAAGTGAACAATTTCCCTTCCCTGGGAGCCAAAAAGAAGGGGGACAGTATATCATAAACAACATCACATACTTTTAAAGGGGTATAAAATACAATATTCATTACATAGCCATTTATTGGGTACCTACTATATGCCAGGTATTTAATTCAGGCAAGTATGGGTCAACTAATACCTTTGTTAGATGGCTAGTGAACTGTAACTTGCAAACAAAATGTCTAGAATACATAGTCTTTACTCTGTTGGTGAGCGGCTAGATTTGTGACAAATTGCTATAACAGTTGAGTAAGGAAGTATTTCATGGAGGTGACAGATCTATTTTTAAAAAAGGAAAAACAGCAGTGTGTGCTAAGCTATTTTCCCTACATGTTGTGCTTTGTGAATAGGGAGCAATGATGGATACGCACAGTAGGTTGGACATTTTTGAGGGACTGACACATTATCTCACATGCTTGATGCCTCATGGGGATTTCCCCTCAACATTCCAATTGGTCTAAGTCAAAGGGAATGAAAGCACAGTTAGAACAGAGCAGGAAGTGTTCTGGAGCTATTTTAATTTCCACTTCTGCCTTGTGGAAGAGATGGGGAAGCCTCTATCAGCTGGTAGGTGAGGGAACCAGGGGAAGGCTGTCAGCTACAATTTTCTCCAAAGTGTAGCTTGAGGAAAATAGTTAATGCAATTTTTCCCCCAACAATTGTCTCGCTCAATCAACATTTATTGGGTACTTGACAGCTGTATTTTTAAGCTAGGCTTCTTGTTTATCTGTTATTTTTGGTGTTGATTTTTTATATTTAAAAATAATCATATATTTCCTTTTTCTGATATACCTTAATGGTCCATTCCAACACATCACTGGGAGAATCTTAACTCTTACAAGCCCAGTTCAAATGTGTCCTACTGCCTGAAGCCATCACTGATTCCCCCTACCTCCTGCAGTACTTCCTCATTTATGTGTATTTTCTCTCTCTCCGCCCCCCACCTCCATAGGCCTTTGTTAATCTCTTAGAACATTTTCATCTTCTCTCTTACACTGTGGTTATTTATGTACATGTGTCCCCATCCCCCCATTAGTTAAATTACTAATATAAGCTCCAAGAGGAAAAAAAGTCATGTTTTAATTCTATTTTTATTCCCTACAGTGCCTAGCACATAATTGATCCCTGAGACTATTTTTAGATGAATGAATGAGTGATTAAGAGTACAGTGTTACTGCACAATGTCTGTTTTCATAAATTTTACATTTTTTAGAAATGATTGCTTCTTTTATAAAGAAAATAACTCTTCAATGTCTTTGTAAATTTGAAAAATATAGACATTTTTAAAATGTGAGAGCCTTTCACTCAAAAATTCAAACTATTTGCTATAAACGTAATTTAGGAATGACCTCCAGTGCTTTGACAATATGTATATGACCCTTTAAATGTTTCAGATATTCTTAACAAAAGGAACATTGGAATATTCTTATTTGATTTTTCAATGAATAATGAATGCCAATAGAAATTTCCTGAGATATGTGTCTGCATTCAAAATGTGAAGTGTGAAGTAGCTAATTTAAGACTGCCTGAATATAAATGCATACTTTTTTATCCAAGAAGAAGAATAAATTTAGTTGTGAAAATGATTACAGGTGTACTTTTATGTTATTCAAATACCACTTCAAATTTAATACTATTTTTCCCTTCTGCAGTATTTTTGTGTAGAGACAATTTTCTCAGATAAAGGGCAAAAATAGGTGGATTTTTCTGTTAACAATAGTATCAATTTGAAAAAGTTTAGCTGCTGGGATTGCTATTTAGAGCTCATCTACATTTATTCAGACGTTATTCAATTGACCATGTTCTTTGACAAGGGGGCAAGGAAAGATGATTTTTGATAAACAATTTGATAATCAAACCTTGAATGCCAGTGGTATTAGTAATTTAAAAAATTATCTAAAGTAAAATGTCAGAACAGGGAATTCTCATAGATACCAAGGAAAGACAGATGGAAGGGGTGAATCAATCTCTATACACAGCTCTTCAAAGAGAAGAATGAAATAAATATATTTATGTGTAAGTGGGAGAGGATTGGTAAAGGAAATAGGATGTAATATAAGTAGGGAAAGATGTAATTTTATCAAAGTAGTCTCTTTTGCTGTTTTAGCCTTAAAGCTCAGCATAAGTTTGGATAAAGGCATTAAGACTGAGAAAATTAATTGAGTTCGTTGATAATTTAAGTATGGGTCAAGAATGGAGTTGGATAATAAAACCAAATTTTACAACGTAGGTATTGAACTCAGTGTAGCAGAGCACAGTGAGCGAGTGGTTGCCAGTGTCCTTTCTGTAACTTTGCACATGCTACCAAAGGGGTTTTCTCGTCATCGTGGGTCCAAGCTAAGTTTTAACTGTTGTAATAATCATCTTGAGATGGAACAAATCAAGGTTGATTTAACCTTGGATATAAAAGTTTCCCATTCCTATATTAAGCATTAACAAGAAATAAGAATTAGTTCAAGCAACTTTCCAGAGGCTTTTAATTTTTGGAACTATAAAACTCAGTTCATTGGCATCATTCGTTTTCTTTTCTGAAAGATGAATATAAAAGTGTTAGAGAAAATTACATGAATATCAACTTAACCTAACTTTCATATCATAAGAAGGAAAATAAACCTCAAATAACTGATGATTAAACATAATAAAAACAATGTCCTTAAGTCTCTCACTATCCATTATCCTAATAATTAAATGGAAATTCATCTACATCATTGACTTGGAAAGAGCATTTAGAAAAAAAATTTTTAGTACATAGTTCCAAATTTGAATATGGATGTAACTCTAGAAATCCTTATCTGAGTTCATTTTTAGATGTCTAGAAAGTATATTAAATTGCTTTGTAGACACGGGAGACATCTTTCTATTTGATTATCTGACCAGTCAACTTCCTTGGGTACCAAACCAAAATATGTAATAGAGATTATCTTTATGCTTCACCAGTCACATATATGAGACCTATTTTCCCCACATTCTTGCCAATATTGGATATTGTCAGACTTTACATATTTTTGCCAAACTGAGAGATGAAAATGATATAGCATTACTTTTTTTATATGAATTTCCCTGACTACTGGTGAGGTTGAGCAGTTTTCATAGATTAATAGCCATTTGAGTTTTCTTTTATGGAGAGATAATTCCAGGAATGCAAGATTGGTTAAAGGGAAAACATCTATCAGTGAACGTCACCCTGTTAACAGATTAAGTGAAAAAATAATATGATCATCTCATTAGATGTAGGAAAACATTCAATAAAATTCAATACCTTTCCAGAGTAGAAATTTTTATTAAACTAAAAACAGGAGAGGAAAGTAAGTGTTATCAACCAAAAATCCTATTTGAAACCATATTTAATGGTAAAATTAAAATATATTTTCTTTAATGTCAGAAACTTTGTGTTTGGAGGTTCTAGTCAATGTTCTAAGACATGAACATTCAGTAAGATATATGATAATTTAAAAGGGAAAGAAAATAATTGAACTAACAGAGTTTTGTTATATTACTCAGTACAGAGTTTGTACAAAATTAAAAATTGAAAAGATTGCTTTATGCCAGAAATAATGAAACAAAAAATGTATCAGTGATAGCATTTCCAGTAGCAACACAAACTTTTATGGAGAAATTAATAAAATTATTGAAGAACATGTAAGGAAACTTGATCAGATTTGAGACATGCTCTGTGTTCATGAATAGCAAGACTACATCTTTAAAAAGTCATTTATTCTCAAATTAATCTATATAGCTCTTTGTCTTTAAAATAGTTTTTTTTAAAGAATGGATGCTTGATACATAATAATAATCAAATGTACTAAATGATATATAGTAAAACGTAAATCTCACTTCTACCCCAACTCTACCAGCCATTCAGTTCCCTGCCTCATACATGCTAATATCAATTTTTTTCTATAATTTATAGATGTATTTTAGTTAAAACCCTAACAGGGCCTATCAGGGAACATCAAATACTGATTCTAAAATTCAAATTTAAGAGTAAGTGTGCACAAATGGCAATTTTGTAAAGCAACAAATGGGAAGAAGGCAGCTAGATGTCAGGTCATATAAAGCTGTGTTAATAGTGATTGTTTGGTGTGGGCAGGGACACAGTGACATGGATCACAAGGAATAGAACACAGAGTTATTTTTAATAACTTTGTATATGACAGAGTTTGCATCACAAACCAAAGAGAGCAGACTATTAATTAAATTGTTTGGGAACAATTAATATATTCCATTTGTAAACACAGAGCCAAATGATTTTGTACTCAAATGTCCATTTTTGTAATACCAATCTTATCCAACTTGGCATGTTACAACTTATATTTCTTATTTATTTATTTATTTGAATTATGAATACATAAGAGCTGTATATCTTTATAGGATACACGTGATATTTTGATAAAGGCATACAATGCGAATTAATCAAATCAGGGTAATTGGAGTATCCATCACCTCAGGCATTTAACATTTCTTTGTGTTAGGAACATTTCCACTCTTTTGGTTATTTTAAAGTATGCCCTAACTTATCATTGATTGTAGTCACTTTGCTGTGCTATCAAATATTGTTCATTCTATATATCTATCTAACTGTATTTTCTTACCCATTAACCATCCCCACTTTATCTGCACCCCCTGCCTTCATGGCCTCTGATAACCACTATTCTACTCTCCATCTCCATGAGATCAATTGCTTTTAATATTTAGCTCCCACATGTGACTGAGAACATGAGAGATTTGTCTTTCTGTGCTTGGCTTATTTCATTTAACATAATGTTCTCCAATTCCATCCATGTTTTTGCAAATGGCAGGATTTCATTCTTTTTTGTGGCTATATAATATTCCATTATATATATATGTACCACAATTCCTTTATCCATTATCTGTTGATGGACACTTAGATTGATTCCATATCTTGGCTATTGTGAATAGTGCTACAATAAACATGGGAGTCCAGATATCTTTTCGATATACTGAATTCCACTCATTTGGATACATACTCAGCAGTGGGTTTACTGGATCATATGGTAGTTCTATTTTTAGTTTTTTGAGGAACCTCCATACTGTTCTCCATAGTAGTTGTACTCATTTACTTTCCCACCAACAGTGTATGAGGGTTCCCCTTTCTCCACATCTTACCAGCATTCATTTTGCTTGTCTTTTTGATAAAAACCATTTTAACTGGGATGAGATGATATCTCATCATTTTGATTTGCATTTCTCTGATGACTAATGATATTGAGCATTTTTTCATATACCTTTTGGCCATTTGTATGTCTTCTTTTGAGAAATGTCTATTCAGATTCTTTGTCCATTTTAAAATCAGGTTATTTGATTTTTTCCTATTGAGTTGTTGGAGCTCCTTATATATTCTAGTTATTAATCCCTTGTCAGATGGATAGTTTGCAAATATTTTCTCCCATTTTGTGGATTGTCTCTTTACTGTGTTGATTTTTTCCTTTGCTGTACAGAAGCTTTTTTGCAAGGTGTGATCCCATTTGTCTAATTTTGCTTTGGTTGCCTGTACTTCGGGGGTATTCCTCAGGAAGTCCTTGCCCATAAATACCAATGTCCTAAAGCATTTCCCCAGTGTTTAACAACTTATAGTTCTGCAAAGCTGCTGTATTGTGTAATGCACATAAGGTCTTGCATTTTATACAGGGATAGTAAGGAATTTTCTGAAAGAATGGGAAGGTAAGTGGATATAAATTAGGTGAGAGAAGTGCTCAGTATTTATATTGCTTAATTCTCAGAAAATAATTTAAAACTAATTTAAATAAAAGATGCAGACAAGAGCACCAGTGAATGAAATAGGGGGATGTGATTCAGTCAAGGAAGAAAGGTAGATTATTCTTTGCTAAAGGTTTACGTAAAGTGTTAGTCACTAAATGGTACCTAAAAAAGACCAATTAAAGAGTGACTTTTAAGCTGAGGTCTGAGTGACTAAAAGAGCCCAACCATGCAAAGATGGAAGGACAGCAACTCCAGGCAGAGGGAACAGCCAGTGCAAAGGCCCCTAAGTCCAATATATACTTGACTGTTCTCAGAATGAAGGCCAGTGTGGCCATGGTATTTTCAACAAAATGGGGGGTTTTCAGGGAGTTTAGCCCAGGGTCTGTCACTGTCTATGTGAAGGTAGATAATTTAGCTATCTTCTCTTGGCATCTGTTATCCATGAGGGGTTGCTCAGATTGCTATTAGAGTCCCTGCTATCTTTAAAAATGTTAGTGATTTGGCTTTTTAATTTCCTAAAACAGATCAGGTCACAAGATCTTTCTTGTATACTCAAAGTAATTTTGATTCAATAGACAATTAACTTCAGTAATATGTTTGTTTGATACAGCTAATTTATAATCCTACAGATTTTAGTTTTAGAAACTTATTCAGCTCTAGTTTATTTGAACATTACTGCTTATTCTGAAGCTCATGCTGTGTCTGATTTTGATTTTGAATGTATTACCTTTTCACAAAAGTGTTGTGGTCTGACCTGTTTACAAACAACTGTTTACTAATTATTATGACTGAGCTTAGTTCATACTTCAAAGCAAACAAAATCAATCTTTCTCTTTGTCTCTGTGTGTGAAAGTACATACATATACATATAATGCATGTGTTACAATTATAATTCAATTTTTATCTCTGTAGCAAGTGTCATATCATTCTTCTAATAGAAATAGAAGGAAACAGAAGGAAAATATGACTATACTAAATTTCTTGTGACTTTTAACCAGTTATTACCATTTTATTAATGAAGATTATTATTTGACTATCAGACACGTAAGATTTTATCATCAGTGTTCATGTTCTTCTTCCTATCTCGTTGCCCACTGACTACTTGTGAATTTTCTAGATCTCATTTCAAATTGCATTTTACTTTTAAAAATTGGTACTTATTTTGGGCTAATAATTATAGCAAAAATTTCAGATTAGCAGTGTAATAGAAATTATTGTAAAGAAGCAGAAATTTCAGTCAAATATTGCCACTTCATATGATGAATTGCTGCAGGTCATCTGCTTAATAGATAAGGAATTGTTTCCAGCTATCTTTTTTCTTCTTATTTATTTTAATCAAAATAATTTCTTTGTAAAAACAGTATATTGGAATAAGCACTACATAGTCCTTAGGAATTTTTTATTCATAACTTTTTCTAAACCCCAGTTTATAGCTGTATGGTTAAAATTTAAAAACAGAGTGAGATTATATTGGTTATTGGTAATAAAGTTATATTTTATTGGGTTTTACACCTACTATGGGTGATATTTAAATGATGCCAAAGCTACATGTTGCAATCAAGATAACAAGAGTATTTTTTCCTTCTTTCCCATTCCAATCTTTTGAAATGTAATGCATGGAAATTTTTCTTTCATATGTTAAGTGTATCTCATTGCTGAATATAGTGTGCCTCACTGAAGTATTCTCTTCTTTGCCAAAAACACATCAGTCATTCACAAATATTCAGTATTCTGAGAATGAAAATTTTTTTTAGCTACTTGGGTAGTTGGTGAAAGCCAGTTTGCAAAGATTTCTAACTCCCACAGTGTTAGACATATTACGTGGAATCCAGGGCTAAGTATTAGCTCCCAGCACATGAGGTAGAGTTGTAGATACATTGGACCCTGCAGGCTGCGATATGCTGGACCAAGATTTGTAGCCAGTTAACAGCACAGTAATCGGTCTTCTGTGTTGCCGATGACAGCCAAAAGCATTACAACTTTGGAGAACAAAGTAGGTTCTATTCCTGAACACATTCGTTAACATTTAAAGAAAATACATATATAAAATAAAAATAAAATCCCTGAGTTAATTAAAACATGGGAATTCAGATAAGCAAACCTAAGACTTAGAAGAATGTCTGGCATATAATAATTGCTTAATGAATGCTTATGGGATGAGTGAATGAATGAATGAATGAATTGAATATCATCCATTTAGAGCAGCTGATTTTTCAACTGCATATGTGCGTTTGCACTTTAAATGTTCTAGGCTTTTTACCCTGGGTTTTCCAAGCATAAGTTATATAAAGAATATATTTTCAAAGCCAATTTTTTATTTAAAAAATTAAAGGGAAGAAGAGCTTCTCTTCCTTATTCATGATGCTTTTATTAAGGGCTCATTATTATTTTTATGAATTTTAACTATGTCATACTTGAAATATGGAGATCCTTCAGCAACACTTACGGTTCATTGGCGCTGTTTTCTTCATGCAAAAATGACTTTGCAGCTGTGATTTTAAACTCTTCATCCTGCCTTCAGGCTTCTTTCTAGTGGGCCACGTTGTGTCGTCCTAATTTATAATCCACAATACAGTTAGGACTAAAACATCAAATGATCAGGCTTATTACTTTGGCTTTTAAAGTGAGATTTAAAAGACCCTTCAGAAAGATTTATTCTGGGCAAAATATATTTAATTAAGCTCATAGTCATAGAAAATGTAGTTTGGCCAATAAAAGATCAAAATCTTGGGTCTTTGGTATGTTCTGAATAGCTGAGGTAATTAGAGTAGTCATCTCAAGTGAAAAAAATGTTACTTTATTGTCCTACTCAATGTCTTATTTACCTGAGAATACCAACAGGAAAAGCCCCACTCAACCTTCCTCCCACCCCCTTCAGAAAAGAGCCCCACAGAATGTTCTGATGTCTATCAAATTCAAATTCTAGAATAGTAATACATTGAGCATCTGATCTGCTGTAGCTGAAAAATCAAACATCTGGCATAGTAGTAAAAAATTAATATATAAAGATTATTTAAAAAGGCATCTGATTCGGGCTTCTTTTTCTGGAAACAACAACAACAAAAAACCCAATTCAGCCAGTATTCTCTGTATTTCTGATTTCTCTTTAAATAAATATGAATATTTAGTCCAAGAGTAATTTCTTGGCTCAAAACTGATGACTTCACACAGAGACAAATTTACTTTCTAGTGTTTAAAGACAAAAACATTTGGAAAGGTTATGATGTGAAGGGCACCAAATGCTCAGAGGCACTGATGTATTTTCATAGGTTCTACCTTCACAACTGCCCAATTTCCCTGCCTGCCACCTGACTCTTTTTCTACAGATGATAAAAGTTCTAAGTATGCATAATGAAAATGAGCTCTCAGGATGTTTTATTTACTTGCTACTCTCCACTTGTAGTTTCACATAAAGCATGGTCCCTTGCACATGGTAAAAAACCCAGTATATTGACTGGGAATGGATAAATTAACGGACAAACTTGTGAGGTGCAGGGGCTACTTGTGTTATTTTCTCCCCTCCGTTCTTCTTCTCTTAGACTCTGAGAGTCTAGCACTGCTGCTATCATAGTTCCTTTATACATTTGTTCTAAAGAATTAGCTGTAATCTATTACATGTTGTATACCACCCTTGTTGTTCTCTTGTTTTCAACTAGGCTTCTTTTCTCTACCCTGATTGGATCATTTGTCCGTCTTTCAGTCTTTCAGGACAGGACCTTGCAGGTGGAAGAATACAAGTTAAGCCAGGATACCTTAATGAAAACAAAGGACTTTACTCCCCTTTTCTTCCATTCTCACCCTCTACTTTTGCCAGGATTGCGACAGCAGGGTAGGAAGTGGGCTTTTAATACAGAGTTGACAAGATGCAGGATAGTGAAGACAAGAATCTTCTTTCACATGCTAAGGAACTCCTGACTATATTTCTGAAGTAGTAATTGGAATGACAGCTTTTCTGGCTGAAGTACAATTTTGTGTTTTAAAAATACAAATGGTCCCTTTCATTTTCTTTTTCCAGTTCTCGCACTCACATGCTCATACTTACGGCGTTATACAGTGTTCACATATACATTTTTCATTGTTTTCCCATTTTGAAATAATATCTGGTGAGAAATTTTAACTGTAAGCAAATAATCACATATTTTTTATGTTTTAATTGAGCATTAAAAAGGGCATTATTTATTATCACACTATCTAACATTTATTGATTTACTGTCTCCTGCAGTGGTTTCACTGTGATCTGTCTTCTCCTACTAGACCGAATTCTACTAATGACTTGCTTATTTGGAAACCTCTTTTATACGAACCAAAATTAAGAGTTTCAAGTAAACCAGAAAGGTCCTTGGAGAACCCAAGGGATCCATAAATGGGCTTTAGGCAGTCCTTGAATCTTAGGAAATTGTCTGCACACAAATATATTTTTTTGGGAGACTGTGAATTCTGTGTGTAATTCTCAAAGAAATTTGTGTTTCCAGTACATGTAAGTGATCAATTTTAGAAAGAGTGATAACAAATTTGACCATTTGGGTTTTCAACTCCAAGATTAGAAGGCACAGATTATAGTCAGGGGAGCGTGCAAAGGTTAGGTTTACCCACAGCCAGAGTGCAAATAGCAAGTAAGGAAAAAACCACTCCCCCAAAAAATTTTGAAAGCATAGAGATACAACTAAAAAATAGCTACCTAATCCAACAAGGGCCAACTGTTGTTCATATCTGGCTCCAAAGGAACCAACCACCAATGGTCCAGGGATGGCCTTAGGTCCTCCCTGTTGTGGGCATCCTTAAAAGCAGAGATGTATCTAAGCCATTTTGGAAAGAGTCCCTTAAAACATTAAACTGGAATTGTTTTTGATATTTAAAGAGAAAAGCTTCAGACATCTGAAATGTTCATTTTGTAGAGCCTCTTATTCCCATTTGAAATCAAATTAATACATGAATCTGTGGGATGTGTCCCCTGCCCGTTAAAGCTATACTATGATAGAAAGTGAATCTTTATGTCAGGAAGCCTGGTGCCTGTGTTACTAGTTTTGCAAACATCTGTGGGCTCTCAGTGATTGATAAACACTTCATGTATAATGAATCTAAAGTTTGGTTTCAAGACCCTACTTCATAGACCAATATGAAAAAGATGCTAGCAGAAAATATCGTTTAGATATTAAGCTTTGGAAAAAATATTTGTTTTTCTTATGACTGAGGTCATCACAACTCATTCCAGGAAAGATCTAGGTCAGTGTAATCCTATCTAGAGAAAGTTAAAAAACAGTAATGATCGACTTGGCATTCTAAGTCACAGTCAAATTAAATGACAAATTATGACACTTTTTCACTACATGACAGACAAGTAAAAAATTTGCCATGTATTAAATACAGGAAAGATTAATATCTATAAGGCAAAAATATAAACTGTAAATCACTAAGAAATAGCAGTAACTCAATGGAAAATGGTCAAAAGCTGTGAAAAACAATCACAGAGGAAGAACTAAAAATGGCCAATAAATGTCTGAATAGATGATCAATCTTTGTCATGATTAAAATATCGATGAGGTGTCATTTTTGTCTCTACTATACTAGTAAACATAAAATGACTAATCACACTCAGTGTTGGTTAGGGCTTGGAGGAAAAGGGCGCTCTTATATATTAGTGGAAAAGCACACTGTTTAAATTTTGGAGGAGCATAAATTGACATTACTATCAAAATTAAAATCTATGCACCCCACAATCCGGTAATTCTACTTAATTGCTGTACAGAAATACTTACAAAAATGCACAAGAACTTGTGTACCAGAATATTTATTTGCAGTATTATTTATAATGAAAAATTGAAGGCAATTTAAGTGTCAGTCAATACAGAAATATATGACCATAATCCATATACTCTGAAATGCTATATAGTCATTAAAATTAATAAGTAGTGTTTGAATGTATTAACATAGAAGAACAGGCTCAATATATTATTGAGTGAAAAAAATGTAGAACTATATATAGTATATGTAGCATGGTAAGATCAACCAATAGATCCAAGATGATGTTGTTATCAATTTATTGTTTTAGGAGCAGTAGAAAAGTAGTAAGAATATTTTAATCCAAAGAAAAAAATGTTACAATGAGAAATCATAGAGAAATTTGATAAAGCCATAATACACAAATTTAAAGTAAGAAAGCATCTTTTTTTGGATATATTTTAATTTTAATTTTTTCTTATTTCAGAATATCATGTGACGTTTTGGTCACATAAATTGCCTTTGTACTATCTCAGTCAAAGGTACAAGCGTTTTTAATAGCAGTATGTTAACATAAAAGTATTAACAAATTTACGTCAGTAGTAAGATTAATTTACATATCTATGAGAGCTTTTTTGATATAGATCAAAATACTATTTTTCTCTTCATTGTGAAGACCACCCCTTGCAGACAACTTTTTACATTTTATTACACTTATTCTCTTTTCTGTACTTTAGTTATAGCTCCCAAGTATAGAAGAAGCAAGTTACCTATTACTTGCAGAAATGTCACTCACTATTAATATCACTCTGCAACACAGAAAAATTTTCAGCATAATTAGAGGCAACCATCCTGCTTAAATAGAGTTGGTTAATTAAGTTATAAAATTCTAAGGGAGTGTGATGAACTAAGTAGACATATGTAGTTAGAGCTTTCTGTTCTGCTTTTTTATCAAATGTTTCTGGCACCTGGGTTTTCTCAACTGCCCTTCTGTTGAATATGGTTTTCAAATTGATATTAAGAAGAATGGTACTCTCTGGACAAGTTGTCTCTTCATTTGTAGAATAATGATATGTCAACACATATTTTCCAAAATAACAGTCCTACTACCCTCAATATCTTGGAAAGAGTTACCTGATACCCAGAGAGTAAGTATAACTAGCCTAGAGCCTTGGTTTGACACCAAGCAAGAGGGTTGATGAAAGAAGATAGCCCAGAAAGCTGGAGCCCTGCTCTGCTGTGTCGACATGTCTAGAGCTCAGAATAAAATTGAGTTTCCTGCTTTAGCCATAGCTGGGTCTTAAAATAACCTGAAGAAATTATAGTTCTGATTACATAGAAAGTGAAGGACTTAGAACATTCTCCTAATAAAGCCATGAGAATGACACAAAGCTTAGTCATCGGCAGTCCTTCTCTAACAGGCATTTTAGAGAGAAAAATAGAACTTTGAAATTGGATAATTTGATTTGAAATCTTGCCTAATTATTTTAAGAATGCAGAAAACCTTTCTTTTTGGCCAAAAAAATAATGATCTGGAATCCAATTATGAAAGAACAGGCTTTTAAAATGTTTGATATCTCCAGTAATGGAGAAAAATCATGTCTTCAAAATTACATTCTGCTGGAAACCTCATTCTTGGATGTCTTGCTTTTTGCATTTTGAATGGACGAATTTAATGTAATTTCCTTTTGGAAGCATGGCATTGGAAAAGTTAGATGAGATGTTTAATTCTGTGTTGGATCCTATCTACTAGGGTACAGATTTTGAAGAACAAAAACACTTCTTGTTTCATTTTAATTCCCCAAGGGAGGTATCTGACTTAACCAGATGCCTTGAGATTTGTCACAACATAGATCATTTACACAGAATTAGTGCCTAGTCGTTCATCTATTTGATTAGCACCCCATGAGTAAAATAAGCAAAGTGGATAAAGCCTTTAATACTCCCAATCAAAAAAAATTATTACTCTCTGTTACTTTTCACTGTTAATGTGCTTTCTGAAATAGCATTTTTCACCACACTGTCTTACCCTGTTTATCCTATGCTATTGCCTTCTCAAGCTAGTTTCAATAAACATTGTGTCTGAGTTGGAGCCATATCAATAGTATCACCAATCATAAGCAATAGTCTAGGATTTCCAATTTTTAGAAAAAGAATAATAAAGCAAATTAAAGGGAGCCTATATTAAGATATTTACCTTTTACTTGTAATTTTTTTTAAAAAAAACATTCAATTAATAAAACTTTTCAATTAATACCCTCAAATAGTTCTAGTTATTTTTACTATAAAGTTTGCTGGACTTTCACAGAGTTTTTCTATTTTACATGAGATTTAGATTTGACTAATCCTTAGCATAGTGCTTTGAAACAGGAGATTGAATGAACATTTGTTGAAAGGAAAAAATCAGTTATTGAAATATTATGTCTTCTGTTATCATTCTTGAGAAATGGTGGTGAGACAACTTAGTAGAAGTGACTAACAACTACATATATACAGAAGACAGGATGTAAGTCTCCAAGGTAATCAAGACCGTCAGGAGGATGTTAGACCAAAATTAACACCGCGAGAAATGTGTTATGCATATATTACAGCCCACGTGTGGAAATCTGTTCATTTATAGAGAGATTGCCTCTCTGTGAATGGCTACGTTGGCTCTGCCAAGTACAAAAACACACTTAGGGCCATTCAGAAGTAACAGTCACACACTCTGAAAGACTTTAAATCCAGAGGTACTTGATTAGTAACTATATCTTTAGATATGGGGATGGAAGTTTTAACAAAGAAAGGGTAGGGATGTGGAGGGCTCCAGGGATAAAGCTCGAGGCTGAGAAACTGTGAGGGATGAGAACCTTCCAACAGTACACTAAGAGCTTGAGGGGTCTGGCCACATTTTCATTTCTTCTCTTGATCCTGAGGATTTATCATCAATTTTAGTCAAATTTCTTCCTGGGCCTACAACTAAGCATAATATCTTAGCTTCTACTCAAATACATCATAAAGCTCATTTGCTAATACTGAAAGGAGAGGCAGAGAGGTTAAACAAAACAACCCAAACAACCAACCAAGCATACCTTTCTTATTTCTTGCCCTATCTAATTTTTATTTAGACTTTCCGCGTGAGGTAATCAAAATGGGGCCAAGAATATGTCTTAAGAAGGAATAATAGCATTCAGTGAGCATCTATTTAGAGCTATGAACTTTCAATGTATAGTATTTCATTTGTTCCTCCCAAGAATCCTCTTTTTTGGTTGTAATGTCATTTAACAAGTGAGGAAACTGAGCTCAAGGAGGCTGCATAACTTCAATAAACAAGCATTTATGGCTGTCCACTGTACTTAAGCCAAAGTGAATGATGTAGTGTCTTGATTCTAGGAGCACACTGTCTAGAGTGCAGGAAAAACGAAAAGTAAGCATAATGTAGTAGGTGCTAAAACTGGAATATGCAAGATTGAGAAGGCCTGGGAAGCTTTTCAAAGGAGATAAATGAAAGGAAGTTCAGTGTGCTTGAGAGTGGGTAGAGGACATGATCTATAATGTTACTGTCGCAGGAGATGAAACTGTAAACCAGGCAGGAGAAAGATGATTAAGGAGCTTTAATTTCATGCAAAGCTGGTGGCTGGTGACTGTGAACCTCGGAAGGATTTTAAGCAGGAGAGCGGCATGATCAGAAATACTTCTTGGAAATGTAACTTTAGCTGCAGTGTAAAGGATGGACACTCCTTAAAATGGGTTATGTTACTATCACATAATCATTAACTGTAAGTGCCCAGGCAGACATAGTAAGAGTTTAATAAGAGGGAATTTGAAAGGGCCAGAAAGAGAGAAATCACGAATTAATGCAAAAGGTAGAGGGAAAAATCCAGAATGACTTGGAGATTGCTAGGATTCTTGACTGGGTAGATGTGATGCCATTATACATTTATCCAGTAAGCATTTTTTTGAGTGTTTCTTATGTGCCAGACATTGTATAGGTGCCTAAATAGATGAGGGAGCAAAACAACCTTGTACATTTGCCCTCGTGGAACTTGAAGTCTACTAAGTCTACTATGTGCATGTGTGTGTGTGTGTGAGGATGTGTGTATTGGGAGACCAATAAATGATAAATGTAGATAACTAAATTGTGTAGTTGGTTGGAAATGATACATGCTATTAAATGAAGAAAAGGTAGGGCAGAGAAAAATGGTTCTTGAGTGGGGGAAGAGAGCTGCATCATTACATAGAATAGAGGAAATTTTTTTTTTGCGAAGGTAAGATTGTCAGCAAAGGATTGAAGGAGTATTACTGAGATGAGGAATTACAGGAGAAGAAACAGATTGGGAGATTACTCACTTAGTTCATTTGGGATTCAAATGTAGAAACAAATTTTTTTTCCTACCCATTTTTTCTCTTGCTACCCACCTGGACTGGCAGAGATGAGTGAAGAGCTTGATGGGAACATTGACTATTTTCACAAAATGAGGGCTAGAAGAAGGCTGAGAGTAAAGAAACTGTGAGCAATGAAAACACAGAGGGGAGAGAACCCCTTCAGCATCTGGCTGGGTTAACTATTCTCAGGGTAGATACCCAAGTATCAAAGGTATGTAGAGATTGATCCTTGGTAAACACACACATGTCTACATAGATATGTTTATTATATACATATACATAGATATGTATATTTAGTACATACATATGTTTGTCTATGTGCTAAATCTGAGAACAGTAATTCTTATAGTTAGCTGCTGTATTTCTTGGAGGACTGAAAGTTAACAATTTTGTATACTTGAAGAAAACGCTGACTGTAGTCTCAAAGAAGAATTGCAGGGAGTTCAGACTCAGAATTACTAATCAAGTTATAAACTTCAGAAGTGACCTATTACCTTTTCTCATTTAGGGGACTGAAATTGCTTTGGCCATCTACTTTGTGATGAGGCCTGCCACCAGAGCTGTAGTCGAGAGTGGCTTTTACTCTCTGCTGTTATTAGTAGTTTGTCTGAGTAAAGACAAGCACACGACATGTACAAAGTTTGGATTCAGGATAGCAATGTATTATGTATTGTGGCATCAAGATGTTTCAATCTAAAGCTAATAGCATGACATTTAAATAAATGTTAATACAACTGAAAATAAAGTTCAAGTTTAGGGGAGGAAGAAGATGAAGAGGATAAGGATATATATTTTCTTGCCCTCACTCTGTCTCTCTGCTACAGATTGAGAGAGACAGAGATGTTAAGAGAATGAATGAGAATGAATGGATATGAATTATAGCACTGCTTACTAGACTTCTACCACCTCAACACCTGGATCAAAGAATATATGAAGAATCTGTGTAAAATACTTTGGGTAGGAGATTGTAATAAATGTTGGTGATATAAATATATATGAAATACAGATATGTATATATCTGGAAGCAAAGCTGCTGTTCCAAATGTAGTATAATGATTTTAATATGCTACCCAAGAAATCTTAGGAGACATTTTAAGATTTAATGATAGTCATGTATTTAATTTTTTTAGTATGTCATTCTTTACAAACTAGAAAAAGCCTAACAAATCAGTCTGAATCAGTAAAGCCTTATATATTTGCATGCCATAATGTGCTTCTTCAGTTGCTTTTACAGGAAAAATAAATTACTAATTATTTTAATAAATTTAATTTCAGAGCAAACATATTGACAGCTGAAAGAACATGTAATGACTTGGACAGAGAAAAGATATAACAGTAGAACAAATAATATTGGTGACTTTAAAAAAATGATAAAAAAAATCTCATTGGGTTAAATATTTTAAAGTGACTCAAAGTAATAAAGGGTTTTTTCTTTGGTTCCTTTCCTACTTGAAATTTCGTAATGATTTCAGTGGGCATACAAGATAAATCTTTAAAATTATTGAGTTTGAATATTCCCAAAATAAACCTAATTCTGTCCATTAGACATTTCTCTAATTTATCTTGCAGCCTTTAGTAAAATAATTCATATGGATATTAAATGTTCATTCTAAACAATTTTGCTCAGTTCATATTTTTGTAAACCAAATTTCTTTTCTTTTTTTAAGCTACCATTTTTACATATTCCTACCTCCCAGTTTTTCCTGTATAATGTAATGTGTCATTTAAAATTAAAAATGCTACTGAAACATAGAATATATTAATGGGTTAATGAAAATAGAACCTCTCTGAGTATAGGACTGTTGTTTCCTGCAAAGTAAATCTGCTCTTACAGAGCAGAGTAGGATGCTTGCTGTCTGTCCTCTGGAACTTGGATCCTTTGGCCTTGGTTTGTCTCAATTTGAGAAATCACAACCCCTGGTTTTTCTACACGTCTCATTTACTTTCTGTATGTGATATCTGGATAAGTGCTTGCTGCTAGTCCTGTCTCTACAGTAGTAGCACACACTCTCTCACCACCTAAGACATGTCCTAGGGTTTTTTTCATTTTGTCTCTTTGCCTGTCACTCAACAGTTATCCTATACCAGATGAAACCCATTGTTTTAGCTACTATTTGAAAGGTACATAAAAAATCATTGCCCTCAAGAAGCCTGAAATCTGCATGGGAAAGTTTCACAAAGCAGTTTTAAAGTAATTTAATAAGATTATCTCAAATGAATTATCACATGAGCTTTTTGATATATGATACTTTTTTGAAATTGTACAGCAATATTTTTAAGTTGTTACTGTTTGAGAATTCTTGTGTCCTGAATCATCTGTCTCTTAGACTGATATGTTAATATAAATCCTCCCTGTCAACTGCTCCTAACTCCAAAAAGGAATATGTTGTGAACGCTGCAAAGTAACTATTAGAAATTAATGGCCACAACATATAAAGGCACTAAAATATTAAAGGGACTGTATTTTATGAACAGTGGAAAATTTTGTTGTAGGTATTTCAACTGACACTATATCTTTATTACTACTTTGTATCTACATCTGAAGATCCAGACTCTGGTAGTTGTAATACAATAGATGCAAAAGGTGGGAACATCCAATTCTTGTCAATGTGTCACTAAACATATTATCAAAGCTAATCTTGTAAGGGTGTCAGAGGAAATTAAAGTTGCCTTTGGCTGCATGTTATAAGAACTGACTGAAATTTCAAACTACCTCAGTAGCTGACTATATACAGCAGCAGGAAGCCTTCAATTAACTGCACCAGTTCTATTTGTAGTACAAAGGATCTATGGCTTAGGATAGCCTACATAACTTAAAAAGAAAAAACTCAACTAGATCTTAACAGTATCCTGAAGTACAGCCAGAGAGAAAAGGATACATAGGGTCAGATAGGAGCATGGAGGATAGTAACTAATTCAAAGGCAAAGGGGTCTTAGGTTGAGCTTTAAAAAATGTTCAGTCTAGTCAATAAGAAATTCAGCGACAATCTCTTTGAGCAAAAGGAAAGCCAGAATGTGGAGTAACAGTCTACATTCTAGAGATTATAACAATAAAAGTCAGCAATATAAAATGATTTAGTATGGAAAAAGATGAACTTTTAGAAGAATGATGAGTAGAAAAGAGTTCTTGAGGTTATTAAGTAGAAATTCACATGGATTTAATACTGAAAGATCATTTCCATATGATCCTCAGTCAAGCCCTGTTTCTTGGAATATAATTAAGAAAAAATGGTGGAATATTAAGAGAAAGGATTAGGGAGTGGTAGTGGCTATAATATTACTCTTTTACCTTTTGAAACTGTACCTTAAACTAATTTTTGAGAAAAATTTATTGGAGAGTGAGACCTGTATGTACTTTGGGTAATTTTAGTTTAAAGCTGAATGATCTAAATTTTGCCATCTTTGTTCTTCTCAATTCTCTCCCTCTCCTTTTGTTATATGGACTCTATGTAATCAAGTAAATTAATGTTGGTGAAAATTTTTTTAAACATTGAAAAAAATTATTGAGGGTGTCTGGGTAATGACACAAATTAGATTTGAAAGTCACTGAAAGATATGCTGTGGCTCAATAAGGAAGTTGTTAGATTTGTGATTAATACTGAAAAAATCCCCTTTTGGTTTTCTCTAAATTGGCGTTCACAATACAAAAGTCATTCTAAGAAGTGTAATTAGGGTAAAAAATCTGATATTTTGCACATAATTTGATAATTGTTTTTGGTAAATAAATTTTACAGAAAATGATCAAATTAAAATAAAAAATCTCTAAGGAATCAACCTATGAATTTCCTGTATTAATATATTCACATGGGGCTTACCTGATGAAAAATTTTAATTTTTTTTTATGTGTGGAACCTACTGAAATGTTTTTCCTATATATGTCTCTAGGTAAATGATAATAGTAAATAATTTTGACTTAAAAATTATTCTTAAACCAACTTCATGGAAACTATCTTTTATATAGAAGATAGTTTCCATGAGGTTCTTTCTTTTAAACTTTCAGTCAAATTAATTTGCTATTTTTCAGAAAATAGATTTTGGAGCTGGTAAGTAAAAATTATAAATACTAATATAGCATATTAGAGGAAATAATCTTTTATTTAGGTGGAAAAAAATTACTAAAGTAAAACAATATATTCATAAGCCCAAAGAAGGAAATGGAATAAATTCTCCTCTGTGTCTTCAGAGCAAATGAAATGTCTGATTCTTCACTTAAAGTTTTAGGATATCATCTTTAAGATTAATATTTGTTCTTCTTTGCCCCTTTATTTACTTTTCACAAGTCTTTAATAGAGTATTAAAAATTACTTAACAAACTCATAATAATATACAAGAACCATTCCCTTTTGCAGGAATTTTGTTCTAGGAAACCACTTCTAAAAGTGATACAATTTTACCAATTTACAAATACTTTTGCACTAAAAACATTAATAATAACAATTATTTTTATGGTAGTGATAGATATATAAGAAGACAGGATTCAGTGAGAATGGGATTTAGTATGGAACATAGTTTAATATATTTCAGCATAGGAAATATTATTAGAAGGTTAATACTTCTCCATGTTCTCTGTTCTTACCTTCAACTTCAACAATTTCCTGCTCAGTCTAGGGTGTGTATATTTGGAATCCTTTCTATTTACAAAGGAACCAAATAGGTAGAAAATCCGAGGTAAAAAAAATAGTTATTTTAGTCATCAGAGTTTTTCTGGGGTACTTTATTACATTTCTATATTCTTGCTTCGTGTCTTTGTATTTCTATCATGTGAGTCTCTTGATTCCCAAACATTTGTCTGGGTGTAAACCTTTTTTTTTTTTTTTTTTGAGGCCCTCAATATAAGAAGGCCTCAAACAGTTAAACAAAATATTAATAACAATGAGTGGAAAAATCTGTAGCCAAGAAGAAAATTAATAATAGGAGACAGGAAATACCAGAGAGGAAAAAATAATCTTTTGAGGAATGATCAGATGTCTTCGAGGTAACTTTCCAAGAAAAGATACCTTTCATATCCTTCACCTTTCTTTTCCTTCTTCATTTTCCCCTTCCTAAAGACATCAATTGGCATAGGATATAAAAGCAAATCAGAAGATGGTAGGAAATCAGCTAATAAAAAAGAGGAGAGGGTATTGTTCAGACCAGAATAAGGACAGCAGTATTACTTCGGTCAATTCCAAGTTAACTTTCCATCACACACTTGGTTTGGAGGAATTGGTAGTTAACACGTCAATGCCCGTATTAGATTTCCATAGTAGATGCCAAAGCAGATTGAGGAAGCTACTGGATCAGGCCCTAGGTTTTGTTTGTTAAAGGAATTTGAGAAGCTTCCCATAATAACTTTAACATAACAGAGAACTGATGGTTATGGCATTTTGTGTATTTATGCTTATACCCATTATGTAGTTTATTTCATACCTGGGCTTATTTTTTTAATCAATTATTTCTTTATTTGTTTTTAGAGTTATTGATGTATTATTGAGGAAAGAGACTGGAACTGATTGTATTCACCAATTTCTAAAATCCTTAGTGGTTTCAGTGGCCAGGTGTGGTGGCTCAGGCCTATAATCCTAGCACTCTGGGAGGCCGAGGTGGGAGGATGGCTTGAGGTCAGGAGTTTGAAACCAGCCTGAGCAAGAGCAAGAACCCATCTTTACCAAAAATAGAAAATATTAGCTGGGCATGGTGGTGCATGCCTGTAGTCCCAGCTACTCGGGAGGCTGAGGCAGGAGGATCACTTGAGCCCAGGAGTTTGAGGTTACAGTCAGCTATGATGACATCATCACACTCTAGCCTGGGCAACAGAGTGAGACCCTGTCTCACAAAAAAAAAAAAAAAAAGAAAAAAATTCTTACTGGTTTCCATTGATTTGATATGATTCATGATTTGTCATGATTTAATATGAATCCTAAAATTCAGCATTGTGCCCCATTTGTCACATTACCTTTCCATCAAAATTGAATTTAATTTCTACTCTATTTTTTAAAAACAGACATTTAGTGCTTTATTGTATATCCTACCTGAAAACAACCTTGTTAACACTCTATGGAAGCTGCTCCCAGAATTAAGGGAGACTCGTTGATATGAAGTTAGCCAACTTATGACTACTTCAGAACATAAACAGTATTCAAGAGTGCTGAACAAAAACCAATGCCCTTGTTTTGGCTTTAGCCACTTCTCATGCTGTGTGGCTCCAACAAATGACTTATACTGGCTTTTCATTTAGTGAGATGGCAAGGAGTTTTTTCAGCTAGTCCAAAATCTTCTAGAAAACTAAAAAAGAAACTTGTTGAGAAGTCTCTGAAAGGATGTGAAGTTTCTTATTTTACATACATTAACTTTTAATTTTACTTAAAAGTTCAGAAATAGGTCATGCATTGTAAACTCACCATCTGGCTCTACCCAGTTTTCTGAGGGATTTCCCCTAACATCATAATCTTTTGAAGAGGTATTTAATGTTTGCGAAAGTATTGGAAGCTTAATTTTATATGTAAAATATATATTTGTATATGTATTTGTGCATGTGTACATAAGTGCATATATGTAACACTGGTAAAAGTGTGGGGATTTAAATATAGATATGTAATTTAAAAAAATTAATCAATATAGAAAGGCTTACAATGAAAAGAAATTGTCTCTATCTCATTTCAACTTCAACTCAACTCTCTTCGACTCCCCAGTCTTGCTTCCCATATTGGCCAGTTTTAACAATTTCTTACTCTTATGCTTCTAGTGCCTACTTCTATATTTAATATCAATAATATTAAATAATATTATTTAATATTCTTGATTTATTCACTTTAAACATTGTCTGATGACTTATTGCATGATCATGAGAGTAACTCATTAATTTTTCTCTTCTCCCTCCTGCCTCATAAAATATGTACATCACTATTCTTAGTTCTTTCACTTATTATTATTATTATTTTTAATTTTAATGAGTATTCAGTAAACCTGGGAATACAGTGACTCTTTACTGGTGTTCAGGTTGTTGAGCTTTGAATTATTTGGAATGTAAGTAGACTAACAAACTATAAATACCATATAAATGTGCTGTATTAAAAAATGTGGTTACATTCAAATTGCTATTTTAGTTAAGAAAATAAGAATTTAAACCATTGACATAAAATGCAAGAAATTATTGAATGATTTATCTTAATTTAATTTCTTCAGATTCTTTCCTCTGATGTGCTAATATGTATGCAATTAAGAACCAAATAAGAATTGTACTCCTGAAAAAAAATTTTAATTAAAAAAAACTTATGAAAACTTTAAAAGTCACCTTTTTTTCTATGATTAAAAAAAAATTGAGCAACCCTGAAGTTAATACATGACCTATATGTTGCCTTTGAAAGTCCTTAATAGACAAAGTTATGGATTTCTTGTAAATAAGAAAATGGGAAGAAAAAAAAAATCATCTGATCCCTTCATACTTTTTTTCCTGATTCATCAACTGTACAAATGTAATTCTGCCTGTATATGCTTGTGTCAGCAAAACTCAATACCTTTAACCTCCCAGAACCACACTTCTGCTGTCTGAGTTATATTGAACTCAATTGCAATACAAACAAGTAAAGGAAATATTTAAAGAATTGATGTATGATGAAAAATGAACTCTCTATGTTCTGTCAAAATGTTGGTGATTCTGAAAAAATCCTGTGAAATAGATTTTTTTTTGTCCAAAGCTTTTGTTTTATATTTAAAGAATTAAAAAACTTTCATATGGAGGCATCACATTTCAGCTGTCCAGGAACACTGTTGCCTACAATGAAATTAAGGGCTGTCCTAAATATACATTTCTAAAGTTAGATTAAAATATTTGTTTATTTCAGAATAGAGGAATGGAGGAAGAAAAAAAGTGGTCTAATTATTTATTTAAAATATACCAGTTCTGAAAATTAATTTGTACTTGCTTATTAAATATTAATAGTACAATTTTCATAGAATGTCATAAACATTGCTTTTATTCCCTTCCTCTCTCATCTCACTACTGGCTATTGTGAGAGCTGTTCAGGCATTAAACACTGATTTGAATTTTGGCCTCTCTATGAATAAACAAGTAATATTAGCAAAACGTTATATATTAATCCTATACAGTTTTTGTTTTAAATCAAAGTAAGGCATGCTTTTAGTTTAAACAGGCAAAAATTCTTATAATGGAAGTAGCAGTTCTCTGCCCCTCCTCTCCCCATCTCCTTTTTTACTCCACAGAGGCAACCACCACCTTCAACCGTTCTTGCTTTCTTAGTATTTCTAAATAATGTACTTATACAGAAAATTCTTAGTTTATAAATTTTAAGCATTATGCATGGTTTTCTTGCTCTGAGAGATAAGGAAGTTCTTCCTAATACTCATATATATACACACCCTTGGGAGTGCACTTGTGCATGTGTGTGCATCCATACACACACAAATATACATATACTTTTCTTCTCCACCTGCCCCAGTAGTTCTATCAAGTTTACAGTTAATATTTATGTGACTAGTCAAATGTTTACTGTTGAACCAAATCGTGTACGATAACCATGTCACTTTTCTTGTTCACCTCAGTCTTTTTCCTGGAGTTCACTGCAAAATTTTATCCATCATTTATCTGATTTCCTTTGCTTGGATATCTCTGCCATTTGCTGATATAAAATATTTTGCATACCTGAAGCACTTCAACTCTTATTTTTTTCCTGGAGTTTCCTACCCTTTGTCTCTTGTGAACTGGGTACTCTAGGCTCCCCACTTATCCTGTCTTTTACTTTGCTGTTCTCTTGTGTAATCCTCTCTTTCTTCAATCCTTGTGGCTTCTTTCTTGGTTTTCTTCTTGTTTTTATTTTCTGAAGAGTATTTCACAATAGTTTATATTTGCTGAGTCCTTACATGCATTAAAATGTCATTTTTCTGTCCTTTTCAATGATAGATTTGTGTAACTGGCATAGAACACTAGTGGACAATTATTATGAATTCTAGTCCCAATTTGACCCTCTTTCCTGTATGTGGATTCCCCATCACCTTTGAAAGCTTTCTAAGGTCTCTTTATCTCTGTGGTTCTAAAATTTTACAATGATTTGTCTTACTTAGTGTTATAAATTTTGGGAGGTAATTCTGTAGGCCTTTTCAATTTGGAGGCTCATGTTCTTCTGTACTTGAATATTTACTTGGATTAGTTCCCTTTCTTTAATATAACTTCTTCCCCATTTGTGTTTTATGCTCTCATTTTTCCAGAATTCCTGTTAGACTTTCTGATTTGATTCTGATTGTTTTTGTTTTCTTTTGTATTTTCTTTCCGGTAGATTTAGCTCACTTTGCCTTCAAGGATATTTAGTGATATTTTAATTTAAGTTACTGTATTTATATTTTCAAAGAGTTTTAAAATTATTTTGCGTTTTATCTAAGTGCACTGTTATTTATTTTAATGCACTAGGCAACTTCCTCTGTTTGATAGAAGCTATTAATTATAGTTAATCACATTTTTATCTTTCTGTCTGCACTTTATGCTTTTTCACTTCTCTCCCCTGTATCATGTTTGTTTTGATCTCATGATCTGCATGTTGGGAGCCTTCATATTTGAGGGTGAGGATTGGCTAATTGGAAGCATATTATTTGTGTGGCCATTGTAGACTAGAGGGCTTCTAGTGTAGGAGGCATGAGTATTTAGTAGTCCTTTGCGTGGGTATATGTGTGTTTGTGTGCATGTGGTTAGAGAGAATCCTTGCATACTGGTGTCTTTAGTTCTCCTCTCAAGAGTTGTTGGATGTCTCTAGAGAAGAATCTTCTCAGCTTTTTATTGAAGGGAATATACTTGGCTGTCAGAGCTCAAGAAGTAGATGGGCAGTTAGACTATACAGACTTGCACTGAATCTTCCACTTTGCAGCTCTTGTGTCCCATGCTTTCTGCTAGGGCTGGAGCACCACCTCGGTTCTGTTTATCCAGGGAATAACTCCCCAGTGTTCTAAGTGGAAATGGGGGTGGTGCATGCAGAGGGTGAGAAGGGACCTCAAGAGAGGGAGAAATGTCTTGGCTGTGGGGGAAAGGAGATGGTGGTTTAAGCACAATGTAATCAGACTTTAAACCAGTCCCTGGGCATTTTACCCTGCACTTGACCACTCACCTTCCTCAGTGCCTGTGCCTGCAGGTTCTGAACCCCTTGGGGATTCTCTGGCATGCAGGCTGCCCTCTGACTGCAGTAACTTCAAGTTCTGCTTTCTCCTTTCAGTGGGGCTGTTAATCACTATTCAAGTCATTTTCCCTCTTCAGAGTTTCCCGGAACTCTATGGCTTATTCTTGTCATCTCTTCCATTTTCCTTTTCCTTGTAGGTTTATAGCATTTTAATTCTTTTACTACCATTTTATGGCATTTCTGGAAGGAGTAGAAATAAATGCATTTGGTCAATCCATCTCTTTTATTCAGAAGTCATGCAGTCTTTACATCACCCAAAATTAATATAATCAATGTTTTTGCTGATGTTCTCCTTCTTATTATTTATAACGTGAGGGATTTTAAGTTAATAATACTGGAGCCTTTCCAAGAGATTTCCTAAAATATGCTACTGAAGAAGCCCATTATTACCATGGACCTGATACATTTGTGTCTATAATTTAATGAGAATGTCATAAGATTAAAATTTGTGATGGACATTTGTGACCTCTATCAAAGATGTATTCATATCTAAATTACATTCCTTTTTGTTAATAGCTTATCTATCCAGAACTCAGCTACCTAGCAATCTCATTTTATTGGTAACAAATGCCAGAACAAAGAAAATATCAGAAATGGCTTTCAAACAATATGTTCACAATGGGTCTATAAATATTTTTCTGTGGATAACCTGTAAGGGCAGAAAGCAAAAAAGCATTTATCTCTGTTTTGTAACCAAGTACAGCAGCTTCTGAAATTTACATTCCAAATACACAGAACTTATCAAACCAAACAGAAGAAAATAAGAGGACAGCCTACAGCAGGCGAGGAATAAGCAATGAAGCTCTTAACCACAAAGAGGAAGACAGGGGAACTAGAAATGGTAAACAAAGGAACTCAAATTCCTATTAAGAGCTTGTAGCAGAAGCTGGAGGTATCCCACCCAAACCCCCCAAGGCTCTATCATGTTCAAGCTCCCTGGCCTGGCGCTTGCCAGCATAGATCTCACTTTGTCTGAGGGTTTATTGTAGTAATTCAAGCCTATACCACAGTCCTAGGCCAGGTACATGACAGGTTTAAAGTGCCAGATAAGTAATGCCACCAGGATGTAGCCTGTAACCAGTGACTGACAGGAGTTGATGTGTAACTATCCCAGCTTCCCTGCCCCTTGATTGAGCGACATCTGAAGTAAGTGTTGTGCACTGGTGATCAGAGATCCCCAGAGGGATGAGGCTCCAGTTGTCACCGTGGCAATCTGCCTGCGTTCTGGGTTGTCTCCCTTTAGTGCTACATTTCCCTACTCTACTAGAGTACTGATGTTTTCTAGAATCATCTCCCAAGTAAACCACATGAGCTAAATTTTTTGCTTAGTTTGAGTGAACCCAAACTAAGAAAGGACAATTTAGATTTGGAGAAAAAATATATATTCCTCAATAGGACATTATTATATGTACAAAAAGTGAAATATTTACCTTTCAGGTTGCCCTACAGTCAGTGAGGAAACATTCAGTTATAGCCCATACATTCTGCTTACCAGCATAAGAATTATGTATATATTTAAGAAAGACTTCCACTTAATATAGCTAATATACTGCAGCCCCAATGTTTGGCCTTTACCTATATGGAAATTTAAACTATCCTGAATGATTCATCTCTTTAAAATTCTGGACATCCATGATGCTGTTGTACTAATGAAAACACAATGTGTGACTGGTAAAGTATTTTAAGGAAATAGGAGATCATTAACTTAATAGTGTTCAATAAAAATCCTCCCTAAACCTCTGTGAATTCATGGGATTGTACTAGTGAGGATATTAAAGAAGTTAGTCATAGTTACTACTCTCATGGAATGTAGAATCTTCCAAAATTAAAAAAAAAATCTTAAACATTTATGAAATAAACGCTTGCATGAAATAGTGTGTGTAACTCTGTGTGCTTTTTTCCCTAGCTTATCCTGGAAATTAATTTACCAGATTACCCTTATTGCTAATGTCTTTCCACATTCTCCTGACTCTCCTGGGATCATCTGAAATATGGGACAAACTGACTTTCATTCTACTATAGCAATTCAACTAACAGGACTAATTGTAGAAAAAACATTTTAAGTGTAACCTGAATAAAAACATGCCTTCATGCTTCTGTTTCCTGCTTTCACAGCTTCTAACTGGCAGAAGAGACTAAGGACTAAATTTTGGGACAGATAAAGGAGAGAGTTAAATTTCTCTGCCACAAGAACGGAAGAAATTTATCTATTATTGTTCCTAGAGAAATGGAGCTGAGTAAAGAGGGGTGGGATAGGGAGAGAAGGTTTGGAAAAGGTATAAGAGGGAGGAGCCGATAGACTTAAAAAATGGACTTGTCTTAATTTGTATTTTACTGTCTTTATGCTGCACTCTTCATCTGCAACTCTGCAATAAAACCAGAAAGGCCACAAATGAATGAGTGGGCTTATTTTTATAGAGATCAAAAACAGAAAGTTTTTTTTTATTTTTTTATTTTTTTTCTAATTTGTGTCAAAAGCAGGATCAATGCCAGGGCATTGATAAATGTGAAAAATGCAGAGCAGAAAGAAGCAATTTAGTGGAGACAAGAAGTTAAAGCCAGAAGTAGCCATAAAGTTGTAAAGCCATGGGAATTCCCTTAAATATGAGGAAAGCCACTGGACTTTGCATGTGAAGGGGGATACAAGTCCACCCCAATCTGACCTAAAAGTTACGTGGGAGAAAAGGTAAGGCCACAGAGATGCAGCTAATATCTGAATATCTATTCAGTGCCCACAGACATTGTAACTCTTAAAAATGCCCAAATCCTGAACTTGAGCACATCAGTGTGAGCCAGAGTGAAGAATTAGGCCAGTTTCCGTCCTAAGGCCTCCATTGTTGGGCCTCAGCTCCAGTGCTCCACAGCCCTCAGGCGGTGTTGTTCGCTGTACCTGGCACAGCCTCTGCTCTGTGCTCCACAGGTTGTCATGGACTTACTTTCCAGTAGGTCACTCATGCCCCCTGTAGCCTTCATTGTATAGAAATAGGGGAACTGTGGTATTATTTTTTTCTGTTAACAATTGTCTGCCGTTATTTTCTGTACATGTCTCTGGCATTCACACTTTGAATTTCTTTTCTGGTCACACATTCACTTTCATTCTCCCATGGGATCTCACTTTCCATTTATTCCTGCTCTTCCCAGACTTGGTGATGTTTATCTATGTTGTCTGGTATCCCCACTAATGACAGGTCCTGTCTATCAATTTGCTAATTATCACATAGCTCAGCCACAGTCTTGTGAAATACACACACTAGTTCAAGTATGTTGGCATGTTAAAGAGTAAAGGTAAAATATGTGAGCTGCATACCTAGAAACAGAGGCGGGAATTTATTGCTTCACTTTTGTTGACATTTATTTTGAGGCATTTGAAAGATGTGTTTGGGAGTCAGATATTCATGGACTGGAATTTTACTTTTACTCCTTGCTAACTAATAGCTATTTAGCTCCCAGGAGCCTAATTCCCTCGTAAAATCAGGATGATAATACTCCTCTCATGTGTGCAGTGACAAGTAAATGGAAAGCACCTTTTCCATGATGACTTACACATGATGGGGTGTGGATAAATTATGCTTGCAATAGTGTAGTCATAATAACACTTTTAAATTAGTGACTCACTTCCAAGAATGGGGTGTACAAAGGAAAATTGTAATGTTACAGTGAAGAAACCTAGCAGAAACCTCTTTAACCAAGTGTCTTAGTCTGTTTTCGGTTGCTGTAACAGAAAACCTGAAACTGGGTACTTTGTAAAGAACAGAAATTTATTTCGTACAGTTCTGGAGGCTGAGAAGTCCAAGGTTGAGGGGCCACATCTGGTGAGGGCCTTCTTACTGCATGGTGTGGGGGCATCACATGACGAGAAAGCATGAGCATGCCAGCTCAGGTCCCGCTTTCTCCTCTTATGAAGCCACCAGTCCCATCATGGGGACTCCATCCTGATGACCTTATCTAATCCTAATTATTCCCCAAAAGGCTCCACTTCCAAATGCCATCAACATGAATTTGGGGATTAAGTTTCCAACACATGAACTCTAGGGACATATTCAAACCATAGCTCCAAGCGATTGAGGTGAACATCACCAGTGTTAAGTCACGTGAGCTACCGTATTTATATGAGTGTGATGAGAAGGGCGCTTCACCTCGTTGCTTTCTTCCCAAAAGTTCATATCCTCAGTCTAATCGTGAAAAAATATCAGACAAATTCAAATTCAGGAACATTCTACAAAATGCCTGAGCAGTAATCTTCAAAAAGTTTGAAGGTCATGAAAAACAAGGAAAGACTGGAAACTGTCACAGATCAGAGGAGACTTAAGAAGACACAGCACATGAGTGCAACCTAGAACCCCAGATTAGATCTTAGAACAGTAAAAAGGACGCTAGTGGGAGACTGGTGAAATTCAAATATAATGTGTTGTTTAGTAAATAATACTGTACTCATATTAATTTCTTAGTTTTGACATATGTCTGATGGTTATCTAAAATGATAATGTTCGGGAAAAGTGGGTAAAACGTATATGGCAACTTGGTATACTATCTTGGAAATTTTTCTGCAAATCTGAAATTATTCTAAAACAAAAAGTTAAAATGTTTTTTGTTTAAACTGAAAACAGAAATCTATAGTAGCAGAGAACAGATCAGTCATTGCCAGGAGTTGGGCGAGGGGAGCACAAGGGAGTTTTTTTGGGTGATGACACTATTTTGCATCTTTATGGTGATTATAGTAATATGAATCTATATATGTTTTAAAATGCATAGATCCCTACACCAAAAAAAGTCAGTTTTACTGTCTGTCAAATTTTTAAAAAATAAAGCAGCATTAAAAAATGTGAATGGGAAGAATAAATTACTTTTATAATAAATAAAGCAAAAGAAAAAATGTTCATAGACATTATAAAACTGGAGTCTTTCCTCTTACATATAACACTATCGTCAAGTCAACAAAACCTTATTAAATATGCTTATTCTTTCATTTAACAAATGTTCCTTTAATCCCAAAGATGTGTCAAACGGTCAAACGCTATGCTAAGGCTTGAAGGTAGACAAGAACTTGAGGTGTTCTAGGTGTTAAAAGAAGTCCTTATTCCAAGACAGGTCAACATAGACCATAGAACAGTTTTGGTGAGGAGTCAGGGCATAGATATGTGGGGAGTTAAACAATGGTGGAATATTTATATGATATTTCAAGATAATGTATTAAAGAAAGTGAATTATGATGACATAAGTTCAGAGAAAATTTAAGACATCCTTGGATAAATAAGGGATTTTATGAAGGAGGTACAAAGAACTTGGGAAGAGCTTCCTTGTCTGTTATGTAAGACTACATATTTTAGAAGGGAACATTGGCATTTAAACATAATATTTTTTGTCCCTCAAAATTATATTAAAATACCCTATAAGCATATATAATATAGTGTTTTACCTATGAGCATTTAGCATAGTAAAACATTATTATAAGAACTTTATGTGTGTTAACTTACATGATTCTTTCAAGAACTCTAGGAGATCGATACTGTCGTTTGCCCTGTTTTATGGATAAAGAAACTGCATCACCAAGCATGTGATGTCCCTGAGATTGTATAACTACTAAGTGTGTGAGCAAGGGTTTAAATCCAGGTGTTTAGACTTCAGAGCACACACTCCATGCCCCTAAATATATGGCATCTATGGTGATGATTATCTGACTTTTCTAGCTGGAAATAGCATAAATGTTTCAAATATCCAAGAAACCCTGATTTTTTTTTCTGAGAAACTACTTCAAAATACAACTGGTTATAACTTCTTTTTTTTTATTTTTTCCTGGAAGCAAATAGCCTTTGCCATGCCCTCCAGTTGGCACCCTGCCCTTTGCTAATGTGCCTGGACCGGTGCCTTTTACTCTGCTGCCTGCCAGCAGAACGTGACCTTGGCAGCCTGGTGTGCCAGCCAAGATTCCAGCGTAGCAGAAGTAGCACTTAACTTCTGCAGAAACTCTTTGAACCACCAGACAGGCCTTGCCAGGTCTATGCACACAGCAATAGTCCTTTCCCAAGGTGGCTAATAAGCTAGGGATTCTAAGTGGGGCTTGTTTTTCAGTTTTCTTTCTAGGCTATTGTAATTCTAAAACATTCTTTCCTTAATTTAGTGTTTGTCTATAGTTGGAATTGCCTAACTTGTCTAAAATATTCTGTTCTCTGTTACTTAGCAATGACCCCATTTGCTTGCAAGCATTTTGGTGACAGACATATAATTAATTGTATGGAATTTTGTTTTGAAATATTTTTGTTGGAACAAAAACAGGAATTCTAATTTCTCTGTGCAATTACTGAAAAACAAGGGTCCTCTATAAATGAATTATATGTGTCTAAATGTTCAGATTTTATGGTCTATTTAATTCTGAAAAGCTTAATAATAAATTTGACAATAAGCAGACTGTGAGTAGAATTTTAGATAACAGCATATGTTCATAGTGATTCATGAAAATGTATTCCTTTATGGTATGACTCCACATTGTTTATACCAAATCTTTCTCTCTGGCCCAGACACCTTTTTTGAGTTTCAAATATATCTATACAAAGTTTGCATAGATATATTCATTTATATCAGGGTTTTTGAGCCTCAGTGCTATGAACATTTTGGACTGGCCAATTCTTTGTTATGAGGTACTGTCCTGTGCATTGTAGGATGTTTAATAGCACCCCTGGTCTCTACCCACTAGATGTAACTAGCACCATCACCCGCCTCTCCTGTCATTTGTAGCAACATGGATGGAACTGGAGGACATTATGTTAAGTGAAATAAGCCAGGCTCCGGAAGATAAATACCACATGTTCTCACTCATATGTTGAAGCTAAATAAATTGATCTCACAGAAGCAGAGAGAATAGTGGTAACTAGAACCTGGGAAGGGGAAAGGGGAGAGGAAGGTAGGGAGAAGCTGGTTAATGGGTACAAAATTACAGTTAGATAAGAAGAATAAGCTCTGTTGTTTGATAGCACCATAGGGTGACTATAGTTAACAATAACTTATTGTATATTTTCAAATAACTAGAAGAGAGGATTTTGAATGTTCCTAACACAAAGAAATGACAAATGTTTGAGATGATGTACATACATCTTACCCTGATTTGATCATTACATATTGTATATAGTTACCAAAATATCACACTGTACTCCATAAATATGTACAGTTATTATGTGTCAGATAAAAAATTTTTAAAAATAAAAAAAAAACTGTTTCCAGAAATTGCCAAAAGACCTCTGGGCAACAAAATGATCCCCAGTTGTAAATCACTAATTTAGATATTCTGTACACTTATGAAAAACAACATATACAAAATTAAACACATTTTCCCCTCAGATCGTCTCCTATAGAGAGGTTAAGAACATGTCTGAGGCAAACTTTACCTCCCTCCTTTGATAGCTGAGGAACGTGATCGTTACTAACTTCTCTATACTTATGTTTCCTCATCTATAATATGAATATGTTAATAAAATCTCCTTCATATGATTGTTATAAGGATTGAATGAACTAATAATATGTATAAAACGTTTAAAGCAGTCCCTGGCACATAGTACGCTTAAGTTAATAAATGTTTATAATAATAAACTGGTACCATTAAATGTTAGCAATAGTTCTACATTTCAGGAAAATTCTTAAGATTCTTCTTTTCAATGGATATGTGCAGACAATTTTAAAAGGGAGATTAACAAATCGTAGTAAATACATGAAACACAGTTTAGCATCACTAATTGTCAAAGAAATACAAAATAACGTCATGATGTATGATTTAAATCTCTTAAATTTGGAAAAAGGATTTAAAAACAGTATTGATAAGACTATGGAAAAGGTACTATACACTACTTATGGCAGAATATGTGGGTACATTCTTTCAGGAGGTTCATTTAGCAATATATATCAGAGCTTTAAAATATTTATAGCCTTTCACAGATTAAATCTAGGTCTAGAAATTTATCCTAAGTGTGCAATGTGTTCAAAATTAATGAAGAAGTATGTTGATTACTCTGTTATTTATAATAGCAAAATTAGAAGCAACCTAAAATCTCAATAATAAGGAAATGGTGAAATAGCTCATGGTATATTTATGTCATGCAATATGTAGGTATCACATTTTCAAATGGTATTTAATAAATTGGAAAAATGCTCTGTCCATGGTAATTCTGGGTTCAGAATGCCTTCATCACTTTCAAGATAATAAAAACCTTTAGGTGTGCATGATCATACACACATAAACATACACCTGTTAAAGTTACTTTTTGAAAGGTCCTCCCTTTTTATCTAGCCATTTATTCTCTCTGGAATTCCTTCCAAGTTCCCCCACCCCCACACCTTAAGAAATTCTGGTATACCATAAATAGAGGGACATTCATCTTCATATGAGGACCACATGGAGGATTTTCTGAGGGACATGTGAATGGTGAATTTGCATGATGTGGAGACACAAAATGGCTGAGAACTGCTGCTCAGTGCCCCAGATATGTTGACTTTCTTAGAGTTTGCTAAACAAGCCTTTCTGCTTCATCTTTCTGAGCTCTGATCCACAGAGCCATTTCCTCTCCTTGGAGTGCTCTTGTTTCCTTTACGCTTTTCTTTCATTCTTTCCTTCTTTCTATTTTTTCTTTTTTTCAGACTTGAGTCTCGCTCTGTCACTCTGGGTAGAGTGCAGTGGCATCATCATAGCTCAGTGAAACCTCAAACTTTTGGGCCCAACTGATCCTCCTGCCTCAGCCTCCCAAGTAGCTGGGACTATAGGCGCAGGCCACAATGCCCAGCTAATTTTTCTATTTTTAGTAGAGAGACAGGGTTTTGGTCTTGCTCAGGCTGGTCTACACTTTTTTCTTGCCAAGAAAAAGCAAATGTATTGCCTGTTCCAGGAAGCTTTCCCTAACCATCACTCTGTTCAGATTTACGTGCCTTGCACTTTTGTACTCTTGTGGCACCACATGCAGATCTATTCATTCATTCATGAATGCATTCATCTATTCTGATATTCATTTATTTAACAAATATGAATTGAGCTACTACTAAGTACTAGATGCTGTATTAAGTGCTGACTACGTGTTGGTATACAAAATGGTAAATACCTCCTGCTCTCTTGGGGTCTACATTTTTGTGGAGAAAATAGAATATATTTTTTAAAAATTTTAAAAATTATCTTAAGAGGTGATTTTGATCAGCACCTCAAAAAGCAAATACACAACAATAATATCTGTGGAACAAGCATTCTAAGCATAGGGAACAGCATATGGAAAAGCTCTGGACTCATTTAGTGTATTCCAGGAACAGAAAACAGGCTCAGAAAACAGAGGCTGACGGAAGAGCTGCAAGAAATGAGACCAGAGGAACATCATGGTGTCAGGTCATAGAGAGTCCTGAAGGCCATTGTAAGATCTTTGGATTTCATTTTAAGTGTGATTTTAACATGATCATATTTATGTTGTAAAACATTAATAAACAAATTTCTGCTTGCTTTGTGGAGAAAAGATTGTAGGAACCAAAGTGGAGCAGGATGATCTGTTGAGGCTGTCATATTGTGGTTCCGTTAAGGGATGTCGGTGCCTTGACTCTAGGTGACAACAGCAGAGGTGGGGAGAAGTTATCAGATTTGAAAGCAATTTTGAAGGTAGAGTTGACAAGATTCAGTTCATTTGATATAGGATAGAAAGAGAAGCATAAATATAACTCTTCAGGTTTTGGGCCTGAGTTTTTGGATGGTTTTTGTGGTACGTGCTGATACGGTGAACACTGGGTGAAAGGTGTGTTTAGGAATGAAAACATCTTATTGGGTTTGGCTGTGTTGGGCTTGAGATGCCAACCATTTATCAATATGGCGATGTTGAGGGGGAAGTGTTTAGGAAAAGGGGTGGAACAGAGATATGAATTTGGGCATCATCGGCATATAGGTTGCACTTAAAATTATGATACCGATGTGCCCACCAGGGCTATGAGTGTAGCCTGTGCAGGCACAAGGTCTGAGGTCAGAACACTGGGATGCTCCACCGCTTAGAAAACAAAAAGAGAATCTAACAACAACAACAAAAATTGAAGGGGTGCTTAATGAATTGAGAGAACAGGAGGATTAGAAGCTAAGGAAAGACAGTTTTAGGAAGGTGGAGGTGATCATCTGGGTCAAATGCAGTAAGAATTTACCCTTGGATGTGCATTGTGGAGGTCATTGCAAAATAGCTGTCTCTGTCAGAGCAATGAGGCTATTCTTTGGCAAATGATAAAAAGAAACTTACATGTTTCTTCCATTAAACCTGTGAATCTCACATGGGGGCAATTTTGCACTCTAGGGAACCTTTGGCAATGTCTGGAGACATTTTGGGCTGTCAGAACAAAGTGAGCAGTGCCAAAGTTGAGAAATCCTGCACTAAACCTATAATTCCCAAACTGTGTGCGTAGGGACCCCAGGGTGGACCCACAGGGGTGCCGTGGGATATTTTAAAGTTTGAATGGACACACAAAGACATCTGTCAAACACTACATGAACTACTAACTCAGGGTAGTTCGCAGTTTCAACATTAGCTCTCTTTATTTTTTAAAATAATATCATGTGATTGCAAAACTGGGTTTTGGAAGTTTCTGTGACAAAAATCAAGTACTTGGTGAAAATCAGTGTGGAATAGGAAGTGAGGGTGCACTGTCCAATCTGATTCCAAGGTTTACGAAGTTGGTAGTGCCCAGAAAGTGCTAAGCTGTTAGGATATGAGTAGTTACTAAGTTGTCTGGATATGACAATTCAAGAAACTCAATTGATAGGTACATCTTTTGGCAGAGGGGTATAGTAAAAAATATACTGATAGGCTAAGGCACCATAAAGGAGAAAGTTTGGAACTGCTGTGCTAGACTTTAAGTTCCTTGGGAATAGGTGCTGTGTATTAGTACTTTATATCCTCAGCACCCAGCACAGTGCCTGGTCCAAGTGTGAGGTGTAAGATATCAAACTGACATCCACATAGAGATTGAAGGAAATTTAATACATTTATTAAATAAAATGGCAGGTATGAAATAAGAGGCACATGTGCACTGTAGTGTCAAAGAAATGATATGGTAAATAGTGTAATTCTACCTACTGGTTCACTATATACTGCAAGGTCCCTAAATATCCTCCTATTTATATTTGGTAAAATAAGATAGGAGAAAAAAATAAAGCTTGGCTTTCTTACTCTTTGGCCTGAGTCTCTATACTAAAATTTCTTGAGTTCAATACTTGCAAGTTTACTTCCTCAGATTACATTAATTTTTTTTTTTTTACCAATACAGATTTCTGTTCTTGCTTGTATTATGCATATTGACAAAACTGTGATTTTATTCTGCAGGAATATGTGAAATGGAATAATTTGAATATCTCCTAAATTTTTGGCTGCTTTTCTTCCTGTCCCTTTTGCCAAGCACCACATGCCCTTGCCTAATGATTACATAGATGCTGGAAAGAGATGTTCTTTTTAGATTCAGTCATTCTATTTTGTTTTAAGTAAAAAAGACTCTTTTCAGTGTAAGAATATGATTGCAGAATATAAACTTACTTACAGAAACAGTCCTGAGGTAGTTGCAAGACGTTAGCTTTTAGAATGGGGTAAACAGCCCCCTACATCGCATCCTCACTGGGCGACATATGGAGCAAAGTGTTTAGCCCTTTTGACTCTTAGTTTTGTCACCTGTAAATTTGGAATAAAAACTCTCAAAGTTGTCATGAGGCTTAGGCCAGTTAGCTGATGGCAAGTACCTGCACAGTGCCTGATACCAAGGAGAGATTCAATAAACTGTAGCTTCTCCTTCTATTTCAACCTGACCCATCCTGAAACCTTCCTTCTCCTTTTTCTCATTCTCTTGGTCTTTTTTAACACTTAGGATGAAGCTTATAGAACATATTATCATTTTGAAATAGACAAGTTTTTGGCTTTGTTGGTATTTTGCATTGTATAGTGGTATTTTCCCTCTTAAAAGTGTAAGATGGTAGCACACCAACAAATGTAAACATATCCATAGACAGTTTCCCAGCAGGGACAGAGTTGGAGAATCACTGAGTCACTGAGGCCCGTGCCAACACTCCTCATCCCCACCACCTGAGAGTGTTCACAGTGCAAATTCTCTCCACTGTGTTTTCTCTGGCCTTACTCAGCTGTCATAGCCAGTCCTGAAGAATTGGAGATCACAGGCCCCGTGAATAATCATATTCCAAGGTAATCAGTAAGGCTCAATTTCTATAATAGTTCTAACTTCTACTAAATCTTTTTACTAGAACTACTAAAATGCAGTCTGCCTGTGAAATCTGGCTGACTTTCTTCACCGTGTAAAAGTTATGTTTACACTATACTTTAGTCATTTAAGTGTGCAATAGCATTATGTCTAAAAAAAGTTCATATCCTAATTAAAAATTACTTTAATGCTAAAAAATTCTAACAATCATATGAGCCTTCAGCAAGTCATAATCTTTTTGCTGGTGGAGGGTCTTGCCTCGATGTTGATGGCTGTTGACTGATCAGGGTGGTGGTTGCTGAAGGTTGGCTGTGGTAATTTCTTAAAATAAGAAAAACATGAAGTTTCATGCATCTATTGGCTCTTCCTTTCATGAAAGATTTCTTTATAGCATGCAATGCTGTTTGCTAGCATTTGACCCACAGTAGAACTTTTTTTTGAAATTGGAGTCAATCCTCTCAAACCCTGCCACTGCTTTAAAAACTAGGTTTATGGAATATTGTGAATCCTTTGTTCTCATTTCAACAATGTTCACAGCATCTTCATCAGGAGTAGAGTCCATCTCAAGAAACCACTTTCTTTGCTCATCCATAAGAAGCAACCCCTTATATGTTCAAGTTTATCGTGAGATTGCAGCAATTCAGTCATATCTGCAAGTAGCACTTATAGTTTACTTCAAGAACTTTTTCTTTGCATTCACAACTTGACTAACTGTTTGATGCAAAAGACCTAGCTTTTGGCCTGTCTTGGCTTTTGACATGCCTTCCTCCCTAAGCTTAATCATGCCTGGCTTTGAAAATGGGAGACATGCGACTGTTCCTTTCACTTGAACACTCTTTCATACATTTGAACACTTAGAGGCTACCATAGGGTTACTGATTTTAGGGTTAATAATTTCAATATTGTTGCATCTCAGGGAATAGGGAGACCTAAGGAAAGGGAGAGAGAAGGGGAGACTGTTGTCGGTGGAGCAGTCAGAACACTAACAACACTTACCGATTAAGTTCACCATCTTATGTAGTTGCAATTCATGGTGACCGAAACAATTACAATAGTAATATCAGAGGTCACATATCACCATAACACAGATAATACTAGTAAAAAAGTTTGAAATATTGCTAGAATTACCAAAATATGACATAGAGACACAAAGTGTGTGCACAGGCTGTTGGAAAATGATATCAGTAGTCATGCTGGAAGAAAGGTTGCCACAAGCTTACAATATGTAAAAAGCACAAGATCTACAGAGCGCAATAAAGTGAAGCACAATAAAATGAGTTATGCCTGTGGTTGTAGCTGTTGTGTAATTCTGCGGTCCTCAACCCCCAGGTGGCAGCCCGGTACTGGTCCATGGCCTGTTAGGAAAACAGGGCCTCACATCACCGCTGGAGCTCTGTCCCATGCCCCCCACACCCCCACCCCCATCCGTGGAAAAATTGTCTTCTATGAAACTGCTCCCTGGTGCCAAAAAAGGTTGGGGACCACTGGCACTGTAATTAGCTCTTGGGTTTATTGCTTTAATAAGTGAATATAATGAGTCTATGTGTGTAACCTTGACTATATAAAAAAGCAACACTTTTGCAACTACATTTATGACAATGGACTCATATCTATGATGTATAAATAACTCTCAAAACTCAACAGTAAAATAACCAAACAGGGCAATAAGAAAATGAACAAAAAAATTAAAAGGCATTTCACCGAGGATGATATACAAATAGCAGGTAATCACATGAAATGATGTTGAAACATCCTTAACTATTACGTAAATGATATTAAGACCACAATGAAATAGCAACATAATACCTATTAGAGCAGCTAAAATTAACACTAGTGACAATATCAAATGCTGGTGAGGATGCAGAGAAATTGGATCACTCATACATTGGTGGTAGGAATGTAAAATTATACTGCCTTTCTGGAAAACAATTTGACTGCTTCTTTAAAAATATTAAAAATATATTTACCATATCAGCAATTACCACACCAGCAATTACACTTCTGGTAATTTGTCCTGTGGAAATTAAAGCTTATATCCACACAAAAACTATACACAGTTGTTCATTGCAGCTTTTATTTGTCATAGCCGTAAAGTAAACGTTCACAATGTCCCTTGATAGGTGAATGGCTCCACAAACTGTGTGGTACATCCATACCATGGAATACTGCACACTGATAAAAGTGAATGAACTGTGGATACAAGAAACAGCCTGGATCAATCCCTAGGGCATTATGCTGAGGGAAAAAAGCCAATTTCAAAAGTTCACAGACTATATGATTCCATTTATGTAACACTGTGTCATTGTTAACTTCCTGGTTTTGATATTGCACTATCATTATGTAAGATGCGTAACCATTGGGGAAAACTAAGTGAACGGTATACAAGGGTCCCCTTTTTTTGTAGCTGTGTATTTATAATTATTTCAAAATAAAAAGTTTTTTTTTAAAGTAATCTTTGCACACAAACACAATTTCTCTACGGCAAAGGATATTTGGAAGTAAATTGGTGGTGTAGGCATTTCATGTATTCTTGCCAAAATCATTTGTTTCTACTTTTGTAGGATTTCTTTTTTTTCCTCCTCCTCTTCCTCTTCTTCCTTCTTCTCTTTCACCATAGGATTTTTCTTATTAGGAATGTGTCCTCACTGGTTCTGGCCTTTCTGACCAATGTCCTCACTTTTTTTATAAGTATTCTTTTTTACTGCTTTTTTACTTTTTTTACCAACCCAATTTTAGATAATGTTACTGCGATTATAATTTGGCTATGTGACTTCTTTGAGAAGTGGTGATCATTTCATAGCTATCTCAGTTATCCGTTGGTACTCAGCCTTTTTTTTTTAATAGATGAAAAACTAAAGCAGAAAGAGTTAGTGATACAAAGCAGGCAGTGGAGTGGGTAACAAAACTGAGAACAGCTATTTGCCCTACCAACCTGTCGTGTTCTATTCTATTCCACTGCACTCTATCCCATTGTATTCGTTCCATTCCATTCTATGATTTCCCAACTTATATCTATTCCATGCATTCTATTCTATTCCATTCTGTTCAGTAAATATTTAGTGAGTGTTTGGTATGTGTCAACTATTATTCTACATGGCTTGGCATGTACCAGTGAACAAAACAGACAAAAATAGCTGCTCTTCTCAAGCTTACATTCCAAGAGCCAAGGGGGTAGACAGAAATGTAATAGACAAAATGCATAAGTAAGTTTTATATATTAAAAGTTAGTAGGTGCTACTGAAGAAAGAAAAAGTTAAGCACATGGGAGGTATTGCATGGGGATAGAGGGAAAGTTACAATTTTCAAAAAGGAGTGAGAAACTATAGGTGAGGAGATAAGGGATTTCACCATAAAATGATCTGAAGATGAGTTTTCTGAACACTGCGAAAAGCAAGCCCAAAGGCCACTAGGATGGGAGGTACCTGGAAAGGTTAAGGAACAGCAGGGAGAACAGAGTGGCTGGAGCACAGTGGTGAGAGGAGAGTAAGTGGAGATGAGGTCAGAGAGAATAAGAAAGGTCTGATCACACAGGGCTTAGTCGATCTTGGCTTTTACTCTGAGCAAAATGGCCAGCCACGTCAGGGTTTTCAGCAGAGGATCACAAGATCAGAGTTACAGCTTAGAACCATGACAATCCTGTTGAGAAAGACATTGGCTTATACTACACTGTTAACAGTGAAGATAGAAAGAATTATTATTTATGTTATTAACAACTACCGCAACAAAACTCTTCAGGATATTTTGAAGTTAGAGCCAACAGGATTTCCTGATGAATTTAATGTAGATTGTGAGAGAATAGAAGGGGTAAAAGATTACTCCAAGATTTTAGGCTTGAGCAGCTGCAAGGGTAGAGTTGCCAACAACCAATATGGAGATGATGACATATGGAGCAGGTTTGAGGAGGAAAATCAGGAGTTCTTTTTTTAGATATGGTAACTTCAAAATATCTTTTAGATATACAAGTAGACATTGCTTGTAGGCAGGTGGATATATATGAGTCTGGAGTTCAGAAGAGAGGTCTGGACTAGAGATATACATTTGAGAGTTACCAACACAGATTGATATTTATCATGAGATTAGATGAGATCACTAAGTAAGCGACTATAGAAAAAGAGGACCAAGCACTACTAAACCCTGGGAAACTCTAGAGTTAGCAACCAGCAAATGGAACCAAGAAGCAACCAGTGAGGTAGAAGAAAACCTACAGTGTAGTGTCCTCTCAGTCAAGTGAAGAATAAATATCAACAAGGGTCCAATTACTGAAATATATTAATATATATATATATTACCATCAGTGCAAGTGGGTATGATGTGATTCGATGTCTTGCTGTACTCCTTGTTTTATTTTTATTCTACGAGTATTTTGATGCCGAGAAACAAGATCATTTTTGTTCAGAATTTATCCTGATAGGAAAAAAGTATACTTTTTGTGTTGTTGATGCTGCTCAAATTTCAAATAGAATCCACAATGTTTTAAATTGTTTTAAGAACTAGGTTTGGTGTTAACAGCTTTTCTGTGCTGATTCTTTATTTACTTGATCCATTATTTACAGCAGATGACAGTGTGATATCTTAATACGATGCCCATTACACTCATTCTAGAAAGTTAAATTGAAATGCATTTTATGTGTAATTACTTCAGGAAAATGAATTTAGCATCTTACCTTTATTATGATCACATTTGTTATTATAATTATTTTTTATAAATAACACTTTTTGGATGGATTTTCTTGTGGGCCTGTGCATTTTTAAAAGATCAAGCATTTGACCTGGAATTATCAACTAATCCTTTGTAATAACTGTGATTAAAAATGATGCAGGGATTTATTTCAAACAGTGACTAATATATGGTAGTTTATACTCCTCTTATTAAATTTGTCCATATATTTTATTCAAGGATGTCAAGTTCTTATATATCAAGTCTATGTAGGATTATAGGTGACAGATAAATTATTAGTAATGCAATTTTATGATTTTGGAGAAGTGGCTATATTTTCAAGTTTTCTTTTCTTTTCTTTTCTTTCTTTTCTTCCTGCAAAATATTTGGACGTTATTTTGTATTTTATGTGTGTTTATATCGTCATTTGCTTATATTCTGCAGTTTGGGCCACTTTCAGGGTTTACAGTACTCACAAATTACTATTACTGTAACAAAGTTAAAAAAAAAAAAAACCAACACCCTAAACTTTAAAAACAACAATACAAGCCTGATGAACTGGACTGCTGAAAAGAACAGAGCTGAATAAACACAAGCTTCCTTTTTTGTACTGTCTGTTCCAAACTAAGCAGAAGCTGCTGCTTTATTTCAGGGAAGGAAAATAATGACCTGGTTTTCTTTATTTTTCTGGTGAGCAATTTAACTGCTACCCCCATTTGGCATATTCTCCCACTTCTTTTATTGGAATGTGGCTATAACTGTAGGTATGGCATTCTTTCCCACAATGTATATTTTCTTTCCTACAATGTACACTTTGAGCCATATTTACCAATGGTGATATTTAGTTTTTCTCTGAGATATTGTGTAGAAGCAATTTTTCAGAGAGAAATTCAATAAAATACTGGAGGTACAACCTGTTCCAGGCATTTAAGTGTGTATATGTGTGTTTGTAGAATTATCGTCAAAGAGAGATTATTCTCCCAGATGGCATTACCTTAATAGAAACTGCTAATATGCACATGCTTGAAAACCATTTCTAATCCAAGTGTACTGGCAGTGTGTCATTTTCAGGAATAGTTGCATTAACTCTTTGAACCTTTCCTTTTATTACCTTCTACTTTTGTGCTGGACCTTTTGAAAGATAATAGCTATCCTAAATAAGTTGTCCTTTGAGTATTGTGTGTGTGCACCTTTGTATTTGTACTGTGTGTAAACCATTGTGTATTTTGGCATGGCCCGAGTCAGCAGGAAGGCTCCAGGGCTGAGGCTGCTTTCATCCTCTGTTACACCCTCACAACCTTCCTGTTTTACGATAATTCTGAAACCTAATGCTCCTGCTACTTTTAACTCAGAACTGTGTTTATTTGCCTGTGGCCTGTTTTATTGTAAAATAAAAATCTTAAGAACCCTATGTTTTTAGGGTGCTTCCCCCACCCAAGAACAGTATGGTTGTCTTAAAGGCAAAATGACTATGTTTTAATGGTGTGTAAAGATTCAGTAAAAAATAAATCATGGCAATTTTGTTTTAAGAAGAAACTTTTAAAGGTAATACATGCTGCAGTCTTCAGAAGGTCCAATCAAACAATTAAGAACAAACTATACTTGTGTGAACTTATCATTTCATTCTGCACGTTCCACACCATGTTAAATGTTAAGCTTCAGGAGGTTGTGCTTCAATTCCAGGTGACCATTGAGTCATAGTAATTTAAATATAAGTTTTTACAGATCTTGAATATCTCTAGGAATTTTTTCCTCCTGTGGCAAGTGATAGAGGGAATTAAAGGTCGTCTTCCTTCTCAGCCAGTGCAAACAATTTGATAGGTGGCTGCCATTGATTTTATTTTACCGGTGGGCAGCCTACATCCTCTTCATTTCCTGGTAATTCCCTTCATGGTGATGTATGGTAAATAATGGAATAAATAGTAAGAGATTTGGTGAAGTGCTTTGAATATTTTACTTACTTTTGAAATTTCACTGATTTTCATTTTAATCTACCAAGAGGTATTCACTGCATATTTATTATATATTCAACATCCATGTGTTTTAAGTGTGATGAAGGTGAAAGATATGTAAAATACCATCTTTGTCCTTAAGAAATTTACAGTCTGGCTTAGTATTTCTTAAGAATGGAGGGTGGGCCACTATTGGTGTTTTAGGCAGGACAATTATTTTCTTATGTGGGAATGTTCCACACATTGTAGGAGGTTAAGTTTCCCTGGCCCCTGCCCAGTGAATGTTAATAGCACCATTAGTTATCGTGAAAGTCAACACTATGTCCATATATTTATCAAATGTCCTCTAGAGAAGGTGCTAGAACAATTGGAAGACCTGAAATATATACTACATAGTTAGGAAGTGATTATACAACTGTGTTGTTCAAACTATGTTAAAGGAATGATGCGTACCATAAAAGCTATGAAAAGACAGGAAAAAAAGTCAGGTCAGTTGTCCCTGTGTATACCACCTTGTATTACAGATCGCTCTCAAAGTTCATGCTGATCCTTCTGCTGTGACTATCCTCTTTTGTCTCCCTCCTTTTTTATTTTTCGTGGATAACTCTTACTCCATCATCAAGGTAAACTGCATTGTTATAGCTTCCAAAAAGGTTTCATGAACTTTGTCTTCTCAGACTGCAATAAATGACTCCTAACATTATTCTTACAAAACCTTAGGTACGTATCTATTAGTGTCTTCTAGCATTCTATTGATATCACCTGTTATGGATCTGTTATAGTTTCTCAATAGATGGTATGCATTTTGCAGGTAGGAAATATGCAATACGTCTTTCCTACCTAGTTAAATTCTATGTGTATAGTACATGTTCAATTAACTAACCTGAAATTTATGGGTAAATGAAGGAAACATCAAGTTGTGTAGTTTCATTATTTATTGACATCAAATTAAAATTCTGTTCACAGTCTCCTTTAATGTAACTTTGCTCATTCTAAAAACATTCTCATGCCCTTATGTTGGAAATGTAATTTGGTACAATACTTCTGGAAAGTCATTTGGCAGTAGGTATCAAGAGATTTACAAGTTCATGGCATTTGATTCATTAATTCCATTTCTGGGAACCTCTCCCAAGGAAACAGTTCTAATTATAGAAAAAACTTTATACATAAAAGTCTCCATTTCAGCACTGTTACTAATAGCAAAAACATTGAAAAGTCTTCAACAACTCTGAGCGATAAAAATGAGAAATTTGTTAGTTCTCGACAAACCAACTCTGATGAATAATTTAGAATGACTGTGGGGAATGTGGGTGAATATGATCTGGCTTTTAGATGAGATAAAATCATTCCGAAATAGGAAGGTAGAGATCATTGACCCAGAAAAATAATATAGCTACAAAATAACATGAATATATTATCTCATTTTAATACACACACATGTGTATATACATAAAAGATACAACAGGGTATGTAGGGTCTTAACCGTGGTAACCTCTGGGTATTGTGAGCTGATGTTCATACTTTCTGATTTTTTTAAATTTCCAAAATATTACAGGTGTCCAAATGTTTTTGGTTACATGGATCACTTTTGTAATGCTTGAGTAAGGACTCTAAGTGTGCTCCTCACCAGACAGTGTTCATTGCAACTGTTAGGTAGTTTTTAGCCCATACCATTCTCCCCTCTCCCCACTGCTTGATTTCCACTGAGTTTTACTTCCCTCGGTGCACATGTGTCCCCATCGGTGACTTCAAATTTAATAGCGAGTACATGTGGTGTTTGTTTTTCCGTTCTTTAGGTACTTCACTTAGGATAATGGTTTCTAGTTCCATCCAAATTATTGCAAAAGGCCTTAATTCATCCTTCCTCATAGCTGAGTAGTATTTCATAGTATACATAAACTACATTTTGTTAATCTACTCGTGAATTGGTGGACATGTGGGTTGATTCCACATCTTTGCAATTGTGAATTGTGCTCCTATAAACATTCTAGTGAAAACGTTTTTTTTATAGAATGTCTTTTGTTCCTTTGGGTAGATGCCCAGTAATGGGATTGCTGGATCAAATGGTAGGTTAACTTTTAGTTCTTTAAGGAAATCCCATACTATTTTCCATAGAGATTGCATCTGAGCATGATATATTTTTCCATTTGTTTGTGTCATCTGAGATTTCTTTCCTCAGTGTTTCGTAGTTCTCTTTGTAGAGATCTTTCACCTCCTTGGTTAAGTATATTCCTAGGTATTTTATTTTCCTTGTAGCTACTGTGAATGGTACTGAGTCTTTGATTTGACTTCAAGCTTGAATGTTATTGGTGTATAGGAATGCTACTGATTTGTGTACATTGATTTTGTAACTTGAGACTTTGCTGAATTTATTTATCAATTCCAGGAGTCTCTTGGTGGAGTCTTTGGGGTTTTCTAGATATAAGATCATATCATCAGCAAAAAGCTATAGTTTGGCCTTCTCTTTCCTGATTTGGATACCCTTTCTTCCTTTCTCTTGCATGATTGCTACAGCTAGGACTTCCAGCACTATGTTGAATAGAAGTGGTGACAGTGGGCACCCTTGTCTTATTCCAGTTCTCAGGTGGAATGCTTTCATCTTTTCCCCATTCAGTATGATGTTAGTTGTGGGTTTGTCATATTTGTCTTCTGTAATTTTGAAATATGCTTAGTTCATTGAGGGTTTTTATCATGAAGGGTGCTGAATTTTGTCATATGCTTTTTCTGCATCTATTGAGATGATCGTATGGTCTTTGTTTTTGTTTCTCTTTATGTGCTGAATCACATTTATTGACTTACGTATGTGGAACCATCCTTGCATCCCTGGGAAGAAGCCCACTTGTTCTTGGTGAATTATTTTTTTGATGTGCTGCTGAATTCGGTTTCCTAGTATTTTATTGAGGATTTTTGCATCTGTATTTGTAAGGGATATTGGTCTGTTGTTTTCTTTTTTTGTTGTGTCCTTTCCTGGCTTTGGTATCAAGGTGATACTGGCTTCATAGAATGAGTTAGGGAGGATTCCCTCCTTCTCAATGTTATGGAATAATTTCTACAGTATGGGTACCAGCTCTTCTTTGTAGGTCTAGTAAAATTTGGCTGTGAATCCATCTGGTCTGGGGCTTTTTTTGGTTGGAAGCCTTTTTATTACTGCTTCAATCTCATTCATTACTGGTCTGTGCAAGAGTTCTGTTTCTTCATGATTGAGTCTTGGGAGGCTTACAGGAATTTGTCCATTTCCTCTACATTTTTGAGTTTATGTGCATAGAGATTTTCATAGTATCCACAGATAATAGGTTGCATTTCTGTGGTATCAGTTGTAATATCTCCTTTTTCATTTCTGATTGAGATTATTTCAGTCCTCCTTCTTCTATTTCTAGTTAATCTAGCAAGAGGTCTATCAATTTTGTGTATCTTGTCAAAGACCAGCTTTTTGTTTCATTGATCCTTTGTATTATTTTTTTATTTTCCATTTCATTTAGTTCTACTTGGACCTTAGTTATTTCTTTTCTTCTGTTGGCTTTGGGCTTGGTTTGCTCCTCCTTTTCTAGTTCCTTGAGGCATATCATTAGGTTGCTGATTTGTGATCTTTCTGTGTTTTTGATGTAGGCATTTAAGGCTATGAATTTTTCCCCTGAGGAATGCTTTTTCTTTGTCCCAAAGATTTTGATAGCTTGTGTCCCCTTTTTCATTCAGCTCAAGTAATTTTTTTCATCTTAATTTTATTCTTGACCCAATAATCATTCAGCAGCAGGTTGTGTAATTTCCATGCCTTTGTGTAGAATTGAGCATTGCTCTTAAAGGTGATTTCTAGTTTTATTCCACTATGTTAGGTGCATAAATATTTAGGATTGTTATGTCTTTTTGTTGAATTTCTCCCTTTATCATTATATAATGATCATCTTTTTCTTTTTTACTAATGTTGGTTTAAAGTCAATTTTATCTGATATGAGAAGGGCTACATCTACTTTTTTTTTTTTTTGGTTTCCATTTGCTTGGAATATTTTTTTCTATACCTTCACCTTGATTCAGAATGAGTCCTTGTGGGTTAGATGCATTTCCCGGAGACAGCAGATACTTGTATTGTATTTTTTTTATCCATTCAGCCAGCCTGTGTCTCTTGAGTAGGGTACTGAGACCATTCACATTGATTGACAGGATCAATATGTGTGATGCAGTTCTATTCATCCTGTTGGGTAGTACCTTATTGTTTTGTTTTACCTGTTGTGCGATTGTTTTATCTGAGCTCCGAGCTTTAGCTTTTGGGTGGTTTCACACTGGTGGGTGTCTATTGTGCCATCTCATTTATAATGTGGTTCTCAGTATTTCCTGCAGGGCAGGTGTGGCCTGACAAATACCCTCAGTCTTTGCTTGTCTGGAAAAGTCTTTATTTTTCCTCCATATATGAAACTTAGTTTTGCAGGATACAAATTTTCTGATTATTATTTGTATTTTTCAACTTCCTACAATACCCATTACACAGGTATAATAACAAATAGTATTTAAAAGAAAGAAGGAATGGAAAACAATTTAGATATCCATCATAACGTATGTTCAATTAATTATTATAGATCTATATTCTAGGTTATTTCATTACATTCAGAGATAGCATTTATGAGAAATTTTAATAACATTATAAAATGTTTCTATTGTAATATTCAGTGAAAAGAGCAAGATGAAAAACTTTTCACATAGGTTGTTCTCATTAAGTGTACACTCCAAAAGTAGATGTCACAGGGATTATTTCTAAGTGGTAAAATCCTGGGGTTTTCTTTTTATTTTCTTAAATTTTTTTCTATAATGAATATATTGTTGCATTTTAATTGGAAATAATATATAGCATCAAAATTCTATTAGAGGAGCTCTAGCATATGTTTTTAAAATTTTAGGTTATTGTTGCAGGCAGTTCAAAATGTTATAGCTACAAATCATGGCTGTTTTTAAATGAAAGTGCCACTTTATGCTAGAAATACATTTTAGGAGGGGATTATATTATGTCTTCCTTAAAGATAGGGTAAGAATCTACAAACTTCTTATAGACAGAAATGGTTACAAGGATTTCTGTAAATTCAACATAAAGGTTGAATTCATGTTCCTTAATAATACTTTTTATTAAATCATTTATTCACTCCTATATTCAACATTTATCCATTGAGCATGGGCATAAGTGCTAAGGAAGCAGAAATATAAAATGTTGTAGGAGACAATACCTAAAATGGATGCTTCTCTTAGTTTTGGGCAACAATTGGGAGAAAGTTAAATTCTGTTATGATAGCACTATCATATATGATCAAAAATACAAATTATCTTTACTATCTAAGTAATATTGAGTTTTCAGATGTTCTCTCAGCTCCTTAATTAAGTTTCTTAATTGCTGTCTCAATCCAGTGTTGAAGTCAGCAGCCAAATGCCACATATGGAAAAATGTTCCTCTGGAAGTAAAGTGAATATTTTAAGATTTACTGTCACTTATCTTAATATTTAACTCAATAAAACTTCTGTTTCTTAGTGTTTCCCCACACATTTTCATGTGTCTGCTAAATTGTTGGTAATGCTACATAATTCCAAAGAAAACTAAATGTATTCAACATAATTTAGAATGGTTTTAGGGGCAATGTGTAATCATTCTTTGGAGTAATTAAATAAATCTAATGAGTATTGTTTGATTTCTTATTGGTTTAACCAGTCATTTTATTTGCTTCTTATATGGCAAGTTCAGAAAGCTATTACTATTACTATTTATTGAGAGGGTTTCTGAATATTTTTTAATGAGAAAACTACCTGGCTAGCTTATTAGGGAATCAACAGATTCAAGAATTTTTAAAAGATATCATTAACATTTTAGTTTTAAATTAAGAGAGAAGGCTCTGTGCTCAAATTCCTAGCTACTTTAGGAATAGAATGATTGTGGTTATTTTGAAAGCCAAAAAGAAGTATTTTGGATTCCTGATATTTCAACATTCTAGATCTATTCTCCATGTGACATTGACTTAAAATTTAAAAAGCAGATGTAGGTCAAAGGAGATTCTGCAAACAGTTTCGATGTTTTATCCTGGGGCTTTGACAACTTTAAAGCAATGATGAGTTGTTTTTTTTTTTTTTAAATATTAAAGCTTAGTCCTTTGGTATACTTTAAAATCACCTCTTCCTAAATTTTCTTTATTACAAATATAAGTAAAAATATAATTCTAATGCTTGTACTTCATTTTAGTGATGGTATCTGTTTTATCTGTAATACACTGCGACAGAAAAACATTTCATGAAAGATAAACATCATGAAGCATACGCAGAAATTTAACAGGGATTTCTTCTAGGAGTGATGTTGGGAGATAAGAAGTGAGAAAGGGAGATTTTGACTTTCTACTTTATCTCCTGTACTCTTAAAATGTTTGCCATGAACATACCGTTATTTTTATAATTTAAACGAAAAACATAAAATTTTATTTATTTACACATGAATTGCAGGTTTATATTAGGCTTTTGGCATATTAGGGGCTTAATAAATATTTAATTGAATTTCAACATTTACTTACGTTTATTTTTATTTTTACAAGTAAGCCTACCAGCTGCTGAACTTGAAAGAATCTACCATTTAAAAGTTTTTAACAATATATGAGACCTAGAATAAACAAGCATAAACACTTTAAACATTTTAAAAGCTGTTTAAAGAATGTTCTTATATTTGTTAGACTTTGGTCCCCAAATAAAGAAAGCATTTCTTTTCATTAAAAAAGGCCCCCCAAACAAGACAGAGCTAATAAACCAAAATTACTGGATGCAATTTTTTCCATGTAGACTTTCATGTAACCAGTCATCTTTTCTGACCAATCATTATTAATGCCTATTCTTTTCACATTTTATATATTTTCATTTTCAGAAATTTCAGAAAACACACTCATTCTTCCTATCACTAAAAATAAACAAACATAATAATTTATTCCTAAATATAGTGTATTTCTGTTATTGATGTTTCTTTCATAGGCCGTGATAAGTTAAGGAACTATAGAGAAATAAGGGGTAAGAAGATACAAGAATGTCTGAAGGCCTTGGTTGCCAAGGTCATCTAAAAGCTATATAGCTGGGTTCATTTCGAGACTGCATTTGGGACCAGCCTAGAAAATCTATATGCCATACTCTACAGATGCAGAAACTGAGGCTGTGCTTTGCTTTGCTCACTAATGCTTGGTTCTGATAATGCCAAGACGATATAGAGAATTTAGTCCTTCTTTCAGCTAATTTGTTTCTTACGACTATTGTACCTTTTATACTAAATATGTGGGTTTTCTAGGGTACCAACAGAAAACCAATTTTAATCTTTTTCTCCTCTGCCCATTCAAACTAGTACTGAAAGAAAAGTCTGAGCCACCACTAGGGATGAACTGTAGGCCCCATGACTTCTGGTCACATTCAGATAATCCAAAGTCCTCAAGGCACTTTAGCCTTCAGTGGTCTCAGTTGACTAATTATCAACGTAACAATCAAACTTCATTCAAAGTAAAAGCTTCTCTCCTTCCCTAGTTCAGGCTACCTGCATAGATAAGCCTAAAATAGAAAAGAAAGGCAGGGTCAGCCTTGCTGTTTGTCCAGCTTTGTCTTCTACTCTTCCTCTGCCAGCTTGATAAAGGTGGTGACATTGGCAAGCGGGAGGACAGGTAAGAAGGCAAGGAAAGGCTTTCCATGTTGGTAGAGCTGACATCCCTGCTTTGGACCCGTGATTAAAGCTGGCTTTTTTTCTTGTGGGTGCTTACTAGGGTTCACTTACCTACAGTTCCCTGAACTAAGTGAGGCACTCCCCAACTGTCCAGTTACAACTCCTTCTTCACCCTTTGGGCGTCAGCCTGTAACCTCAGGAACATTCCTGCCGAGGTCTTCTCTCCCAACAGGTTGCCCCCAGGGGTAGATTCTAAGACAGTCCCAGGCCACTAGTCTCATTCTCTGCCTCTCCTGGCCTGGACCTGGCCCACACAATGTACACAAGCCTTAGATCTGCTTGTTTGGGTCATCTTTGCCCAAGTGAGTTCAATCACCTTCTCATCCTTGGCTTTTATACTTTGGATTTCTCAGGCTTGTGTCAGAGACCAGTCTACCGTATCTCCTAAACTTCGGGAAACATACCAATCTCTCTAAATGTATTCTTTGAAGTCCTTCTCAATAACCTTAAAGGTGAAGAACAAGCCAGCCTCCCAACGTCACTAAGGAGGAGGGAGTGAGGATATGGGACATATTGACGACTCGCAAGAAATTCTGCATCTCTTTTCTACAACTCCTTGGCCAGTTTTATTGCAGGCCTTTTATACCTTGGAGTGTTGAGGAACCAAGAGTTCCCATGCTGGTTTTCAATTATTCTTTTTCCATCCTGCATAGGTGGTCTGGAATGTGGGGGTAGTTGACACTTTCCTGGGGCCTCAGCCAAAATGGAAACACCTATTTATTAACAGCTTTGGGAATATAACATTTTCAACCTTTTCTATAGTCTATGAGATACTTTTTACACTCAAATATCACATTCTAAGGTCTTTTTAAATATATTTGTGTGTTAGAAGCAGAAGTGCTGGCTGCACTACTTAAATATAAGTTTATATACTAAACATGAGCCAAGCTGACCCAACTTTTAAATTCTTCCTATATTTGTTCTGATTGTGATTACTCATTCGAGTAAATAATATATACCATAATATATGTGATATGAAATCTAAAATATGTAAAAGACTATCTAATGACAAGTCTTTCTTCTGCTCTAATATCTCAGTCACTCTGTTCTCTTTCCAAGAGGCAAATATTTTCTTAGTTATTTTTTAGATTCTTTTTTCAAGCATTTGTGGAAATCTCAAGGATCATGTGGAGAATATAAAAAATAATTTCCTAATGGCGTTCAGACTGACCTGACTTAATGTTATTTATGTTACCTGTCAGCAGAGAGATGTTGAGCAGGGGATACACCTGTGCTAAACCTTGGTATTCCATCTATAAAATAGAAATCATAATACTAAAGACCTCACATAGTTGTCAGAATTAACTGAGAAAAATAGATGTAAAGGGATTGGTACAGTTTCTGTTACAGAATATGCATTCATAAAGTACTAATTTTAAGTCCCAAGCTCTTTATCATATGATATTAGTGTCTGCTTTCTCGCCACCCTGCACACTAGCCACTCTGTCACCAATGCCCTCTGTGTGCCTCTGTGACAATTGCTTGGTTTCCTGCATGTATTAAGGTTCAAAACCTTACTGTGTGAAGTGCACCCATGGTGCCCTGTGCACATGCCTGCCATAGCACTGCCTCACTACAGAGTAGTTGAATATTTGTTTTCTCCGCAACTTAGTGCCTTGTTCAATGTTTTGTCATTCAATATAGTGATTGGCACCTAGTAAACACTATGTATTTGTTGAACCAGTGAGCACACAAAGTAAGCAATGGCACTGAAGGCCTGTTCTGTTTTGATGGAAGGGAAATGGAGAGGTGAAATATATCGATGCCATGGGAATTGTGGAATCTTGGGACTGACTCCCCTAGAGTCAGAGAGGGAGCATTAGCTGGACAGAGAGAAAGGGGGTATTAAGGAGAAGGCAAGAGGCAAAGGCGGAAGCCCATGAAAGTCAGATTACACATTTAGAAGTTTTGCTTGGACCTGACCTTGTCCTATTCTCTCCAGGCATTAGAAAGTGATTATTTAGTTAAGAAACTGAGCCACCTATGTCCCTACTTACTGTATCAGTCATTCCCCAAAAGCTTAAAGTGTCAGGGACTAAAAAGGAACAAGAAAATTAATCATTTTTCTCTCTCACTTGAAAGTTTGGTTGCTTTGATTAAAAGGATAGAGTCAGTTATTTGTGGTGGCATTTGAAGTTGATGCTTTCACCTGTACTTCTCCAAATGAAGCTGGTAACAATGTGTATTGAATTTAAAATATAACCTTAACAGCTCAAGTGAGAACACTAATATGGCATTGACAGCTTTCACTGAGCATACTTCAAAATTTCTAAAGGAAATATACCAGTTGCCAAGTGATTATCTTCAATTCTGAAATGAATAAGTATTTTGTTCTGTATAGTAACCTTTTGATATTCCTAGATCTCCATATATTTAAACAATTCAATTAGGTTATTTTAACTGCTTTATTGAGGTAACATAAAATTCACCATTTAAAGTGTACAATTTAGTGTTTTTTTAGTATATTCACATGGTTTACAACTGTCACCACAATCTAATATAAGAATACTTTTGGCTGCTTAAAAGAAAGCCCATACTCATTACCAATCAATTTTTATTCCCCTTACCCCTCCTCCCAGCCATAAGCTAATCTTACTTTTTTTTTTTGGTCTCTATGTATTTGCCTATTCTGGATATTTAGTGTCAATGGAATCATACAATGTATGGTCTTTTGTGACTGGCTTCCTTCACTCAGCATAATGTTTTTGAGGTTCATCCATGTTGGAGCATGTATCTTAGTACTTCATTTAGTTTTATTATTGCTGAATAATATTCCATTGTATGGGTATACCACAATTTCTTTATCCATGTATCTATCAGTTGATAGATATTTGGGTTGTTCCACCTTTTGGCTATTAGGAATAGTACTTATGTGAACAACTCTGAACAACTTCTTGTGTGGATGTATTTTAATTTTCCTTGTATATATATCTAGGACTGGCATGGCTGGGTCCATAAGTGCTTGTCAACACTTGTTGTAATCTATCATTTTGATTATAGTGATTCTCGTGTGTGTGAAGTGGTAGCTTATTGTAGTTTTGATTCACATTGCCCTGAAGACTAACAGTGTTGGGTATGTTTTCAAGTCCTTACTGGTCATTTGCGTATCTTCTTTGGAGAAATATCTTTTCAAGTTCTTTGCCTGTTTTTTAAATTGAGTTATTTGTATTTTTGTTGTTGAAATGTAAGATTTTATTTTATATACCCAGGATATTAGAGAGATATGTGATTTACAATTATTTTCTTCCTTTCTGTGGATTGATGATGTCACTTTCAGCCAAAACATTTAATTTTGATGTCCATTTTTCTATTTTTCTTTTGTTGCTTATGCTTTTGGTTTGGTTACTTAATAAACCATTGCCTAATCCAAGGTCACAAAGATTTGCTCCTATATTTTCTTCTAAGATTTTATAGTTTTAGCTATTAACATTTTGCTGTATGATCCATTCTGAGTTATTTTTGTGTGTATGGGCCTATCTAGTTGTCCCACCACCATTTGTTAAAAGATTATTCTTTTCCTCCTCTTTCCCCATTGAATTAATACTCTTGTCTAAAATCAATTGACCATAAATGTAAAAATTTATTTCTGGACTCTAAATTCTATTCCATTGATCTATACATCTGTCTTTATGCCAGTTATTCTTTATCTTGATTATTATAAACTTGCAATAAGTTTTGAGGTTGGCAAATATGAGTACCTCATATTGTTCTTCCTTTTTAAGGTTATTTTGGCTTTTCTGGGTCCCTTCCACTTCCTTATGAACTTTAATATCAGTCTGTAAGTTCCTGGGGAAAGGAGAAGGAATTTTGATAGGGAGTGCATTGAATTTGTAGATCAATTTGGAAAGTATTGCTGTCTTCATAATATTAACTATTTCATCTGTGAACATGGAGTGTATTTCCATTTATTTAGATCTCCTTCAGTTTCTTTCTACAACGTTTGCACTTCTTTTGTTAAATTTATATGTAAGAATTTTATTCTTTTTGATGTAGGTCATATTTTATTGACTTGATATTTAGTTTGATTGTATTTACTAATCAAAAGTTTCCAAGAATGTCTAAATATATTATAATGTAGTATTGTACAGTTAGAAAACTTTTGTGATGACTAATAGTTTATTGCCATTTATGGGCTCCCATTTTTGTTCTCAAATGATTTTGCCTTTTTAAGGAAAAAAATGTTACTTTTGCCCTCTGATTTTAAAGTTAATAAAAAAATTCAGTGTGGTCATAACAGTGCTATCGTGATATGATTTTTAAAAAGGATTCTTGTTTGTTTCATCCAGTTGGTCTTCAAATCCTGCTGATTATACTTTGAAAATGTCTCTCAAATGCATCATTTGAGAGACATTTCTTTCTATTCTGTTTGGCTGCCCTAATTATTGAATTGTTATGTTCTTATTATCTTATTTTGTGCTGTTGTTAGCTTATTTTAGTTGTTTCCCCATCCTCTAGCCTCTAATATCTTTTGCTCAGAAGCCTTTCTTAAAACTTCTGTGATTACACAATGTATTTAAGGTGCTTAGTAAAGTATCCTTCATGGAGAAAACTCTCAAAAAATGGCACTTTTCACTATCCCTAATTATCTATTCAAAACATCAGTAAAGCCTTTATCATGCTCTATATCTTTTGTATGTTTTCTTACCATCTCTTTGCTCAGAATACCCCCAATCCCCACCTCCTGCTTGGATTATAAAATTTTTGAGAGCAATGACTATCCTCCTCATCTTTCTATTTTCAGAGCCTACATAATTTAGAAACAAGAAAACTGAGTAAATTTACAACAATATAATTGAAAAAAATTGTCCATGATTATAAATTAATCTGTCCTGCTTATATGTCTGTCAAATTATGGATAGTGCTAACTTGGTAACGGCTAAATGAGAAATTACAATTTTTTCAAGTTTGAGGTAATCCTTTTTTTGACCTGCTTATTCCTATTAAACTTCCAAATAGTTTTTAAATGAAAATTTGTATTTCTGGCTTTATTTAACAATTGGTTTTATCTAGTCTATTTGCATACTAAAGGGAAGCTGACATATAGCAATCTAAGCTAAGTGCCCAATTCTTATATACAAAACCAAAATAGAACGTATCAATTTAAAATTTTTTTTTGCATTCTGAATAATTATCTACACTACAATATTTATATTTCTTTCAATTATCTTGTACCACATGCTTATGATGGTCATTTGGTCTTTATTCCTATTTCTTTTAGTTAAGGTACTAATTTTGTACTAACATTTTATCAATAGAATTTATTGAAATACTATTCAAAGTATTCACAATTTCAATTTTATACCTTTTTTTCTGCAAGACTCAGCAAGTGCCCATCTTGGAATGTTTGTTATTTTAAGCTTATCTTTGGGCTCCTACTATTTCCTCTACTTCATGTTATCATTTTAAACTATAAAATCCATGAATAATAGGGCCATATCTTAGTTTCTTTTGTATCTCAAATGCCTAGACCAGCATTAAGTAAATGTATTTTTTTAAAGTATCCCATGGTTTGTTTATCTCATAATTTAAAATCGAGAATCCAAATATTTTTCAAAGGGAGGAGAATTTCTGAGAGTAATTTTTTTCTTAGCGTCTTAATATCCAAACTCCAATTGCTCACAAGATTACTTAATCAGCACCATATCAGAGACAGCTTGCTGTGTTTACCATTGTTAGTTGGGCCAGCATATGTCCAAAACAGTTGGAATGAGAAAAACAGCATTGGCTTGAAGCCAAATTAGAGGGGGAAGGGGAAAGAGTTCTTTAGCTATTGAACACGATTAAATGCTTTGCACAGTGCAGAGTACTTCTGTAGGAAAAAAAAAAAAAAAGAGGAGGATTCTTTCAGCCTAAAAACAAAAAAAAAGGTGCAATTTGAAATATCCAAATGCACTGAAATAATAAAAGTAAATTGGTGATGTTGTTTTAATTTTATTTATGTAAGACTTTGCAAGTAATGTAATCTTTTTAAGCTAACCAAAAAAAAAAAAAAAAGAATTCTAAGATATGTATACTGTGGATAATTTTTTTTCACTTTTACCCTTGTAACTTTAATTGGTTTTGTTGTTTCTAATTCTGGGCAGTTTTCTGTTTCTTTATTAAGCAATGTGGGAGCTGTTGAATAACCATCACATTTCATAGGATAAGAATAATATTTCTGATTTTTCTCAAACTGGGTATTGTATTGCTCTATAGTAAAAACTTTTTAAGTGAGGAAAATGTCTATTCTTACTTTCATAAGTTACAAATTACAAACAGCAGATATTTTTGTGCATTATCCCTTAAGAAGCCACTCTTGTAGGAAAACGATGTGTTTTCATTGAAAGAGAAAATGGAAAGTAATGTTTTGCTGTTTATAACGGTAGGTTTGAGGAGAGATTTCCAAATACCACAATCAAGGAATAAACCAATCTTGACCATAATTGAGTTTTATATCTCAGACAAAGCCTGCCCTAGGGTAATTTTTAATTAGATAAAGCTTTTCTTTAGGAGGTCCTGATTTCAATTCTCTGTCATTTCTTGTTTGGTGGGGGTCCCTCTTTTACTTTCTAGGCACCCCTCCTTTTCTTTATGATCAGAACCTGTTCTGCTGGTTATTGATTTACCCAAATAGGTCAATGAAGGCCAATGACAATTGCCTCTTTCATGAGATATGCTTTCTAATAAAGAATAAAAAATAAAATCACACACATAAAGAACACATAATTTTGAGGTAGGGTGGGAATAGCATTGGTGCTAGAGAAAGCCTTGAGAATCCTTACTTCAGTTTCTCTTATTTGTTTCATACATGAGAAACCCAATGCCCATAGAAGTGGAATAATCAAGATGAGAACTGGTGATTACTCAGTGTTCTTTCTCTTATGTTCTGTTTCTACACATTGGCAAGATATTGGGCATTAGCGATTGAGGGAATAGATTGATAGACAGGTTGGTTTACTGATTATTTATTCTCTCCCATGCTTGAGAGAATCAAGACAGATAGATAGACTTGGTTTTAGCAATATGGATGTTACAAATAAATTTGGTGAAAGCATGTTCAGAGCAGCCTAGATGGTGGAAACAAGGTTTTTACACTGGGACCTGGAAGTGAGAGTGGACAGAGGAAGGATGTACCCTGTATTCAGAGTCAAACCATCCCTCAGGTCCTGAGGCTTGGTTATCAAGTCAAGTGTATTAGGCCTGGCTTCCTCTTTGCTGAAGAAGAGTTTTTCCTGGGCGGTGCCTTAGTCATTTATGCAAATGGACATCTGCTGTGCCAGCCCCACCTGCTCTCTCCAGACATGCCCAGAAGTTTTCTGAACCCTGGCTTCGACTCTATCCTGTAGCATGCCAAATTTACCTTGGGGGTAATAAACCCAAGTGAACTGCCTACATAAATCTAACTGAGACATGCCTAATGTAGCAGGTTGAATTTCTGTATTGAACTAAGGAATCACGTGGGATTCTATCTCCATACTTGGCCTCAGCAAGGTGAGGAAATCTGAATAACCCCTATAGAAGTGCATTTTTCTTAGGATAGAGAAAAATTGCATCTATTTTTTGTTCTCTCATTTCTTTTGTTTAATCTTTGTAACATTTATTTTATTTTTTTAACTTCAAAAATTACAAATTCTAAACCACTCATTTAAAGCATTTTTTTAAAAACCAGAACTTAAAATTTTGTGTAATACATTGAGTTCTCAATACTCTACTGGTCTAATCTAAGGTATATTATGAATTCTGTGGAAAATAAATAGAAGCCCTTGGATTCAGAATGGCTTTGCTAAGCTCTATGATTAGCAGTGTATTTCCTGTGATCTTGGGTTACATTAATTTAAAACTGCATTAATATCTGGAAGAACATTTGGGTAACTATTTTTTTTCCATAAGTTTTAGGGTTTTTTTTTAAACAATGCCTAACTACCAGCACTATTTTGTTGGAGGCACCAAATTTCTTTAGTGGTTTGGCTACAGATCTATCACTAGGATGTAATAGCCAACCTTGTAGTATTATTATTGCTGCTTTGAGGTATGTAAGCTGTTTCTTTAAAACCTCAAGGTTTTAAAATATCAGTATAAATGAAATCAACCCACACGTTATTAACAGAAATGTAAATGTCAAATAAACACAATATCCTTTAATTTCCAAATATTCCTTTGCTAAACTCATTTAAATGTTGATTTCTATAAGATATACTGGCTTTTTTAGTTTATATATATAGTACCTATATATTTGTAACCTTGTGATTTATATAGCAACTGCTACACAGATTCACAGATAGGAGCAGTCTTTTGCTGTATTTTGTTAAAAGAAATTTCAATTGAATAAGTATTTTTTCTATACTTAGCATTTTGCAGGGTATATTATCTCTGCCTTATGGAAAAGAGATAAATTAGGAGGAGAACCCACTGGAAACCTAATCTGGAATATTACACTGTCTTTCATTTAACACCATTCTAAATATTTACCATGTTGTCATAATAAATAAGCAAGATAAAAAAGTAGCAATTAAAAATAATATCATGTACTTGACATTGGCAGAGTACTATCTAGTGCCCATTATCCTTATCTGTAAAATGGGAATACTAATATGCTGTATTCAATGAGAAAATCCATGTAAAAGCCATAGCTAGTCCTTAGCACATGTTATTCATTTAAAAATGCCATTGTTCTTATTTATATGTTTGTTTTCCAGTTAACTGCTTAATGTGAAGTGCAGGCAATAAAGTCTAAAATTAATTCATAGCCGGGCATAGTGGCTTCTGCCTGTGGTCCCAGCCACTCGGAAGGATGAGGTGGAAGGATGCCTTGAGCCCAGAAGATTGAGGCTGCAGTGAGCCATGCTCATGCCACTGTATTCCAGCCTAAGCAACAGAGCGAGACTCTGTCTCTAAAAAATTAAAAATAATAAAGTAATAAAATAAAATTAACACATCAATTTAATGAAATACTTAGAGCTTCTTGTATGTGGTATTCTCCTTGTCAGCATATTCTGTTTTCTAATTATGTTTTATTTTAGATGAAATAAAATATGATAATTTTTAACCTTCTCCATTAAACCTTTAGGGTAGAGAGGTAGCTTGGAAATTTCATTTTCACAGGGAACTTCTACCATGTGAGAATAAAATCTGGCCATAGCTTCTCTACAGCAGAGGTTGGCAAGCAGGGGCGGATAATAGATATTTGAGACTTTGCAGGCTGTACTGTCTCCGTGGCACGCAACTCTGACTGTGTAGTGCAAAAGCAGCTGTGTTCCAATAAAACTCTATTTATAAATGAACACTGAAATTTGAATTTCATATAATTTTCACATCACAGAATTTTTTTTTTCCTTTTTCCTTTTATTCAACTATTAAAAAATGTAAAAATCATTCTTAGGTCACAGGCCATAAAAAAAACAGTGGCAAGATAGATTTGACCTGTGAGTCATAGTTTGCTAAACCCTGCTCTGATAGTTCTGTTCATTTTTAATACTTTCAATAATTTCTTATACTTTTTTTGTTTGTACTAAGAAATCTGACTTCAAATTAAAGATTGATCATCTCAAAGCTGTGCTTAAAATATTGAGAAGCATTCTGTAATGCTGACAGTTCTCTCAGTACAGGCTAGTTCTATAAACAGATACTATGATTTCTGCCAGAAATAGAAATTTTAATGACAGCCTAATTAAATAGAAGCCATAGAAAAAATTAATACATTTTCTTTTGCTATATTATAGAGTATTTAATCAATGCACAGATATATGCTTATTTTTATATATGTAAAAAATTAATTTTTCTGACAGCTTCAAGATTTTCTTCAGGGTGAGCCCTTCTGTTTATCTGATAAGTTGTGTCTTAGTGGCCAGTGATTGTCTTACATAATGCACAAGGAATCATGAACCAAAACAAAAAACAAAATACTCCACTGAAATAAGAAAAAAATGAACTACCACAGTCTATCGTGTGAAATCTTTTCTCACACTGTCAAAAACAGCTGCTTATTACTTTTTGTTACTACTTCCTTCAATTAAAAAATAATCTAAAAATTTATGAACAATACACCCAAACCTCATTAACACTGTTTATAGTTAATTATGATTCAGCATCTCTACCTCTGATATAATCCAATGGGATTTAGTTAATCAGGTACCAAAGACACCTTAGGTAGCTTTTAACCTGTGTGTCAATAGATTCACATATTGGAGAGTAAGGCCAGAGTGGATTTAATTAAAAAAAGAAAGAAAGGAAGAAAGAAAGTTATCTGTACCCAACATAATTTTTTTATAGCTAAAAGGGTAAAATACCAAATCTGGAATTCCTAAGTACAGAATTGTTTCTTAAAAAGAGCATTGAATAGCACATGGTTAAGAAAGATGCTTTGGACTCACCTGAAAATACAACAAATGTGTCACAATATGCAGAAATATATTCAGTTGCACATCTCTCTATGAACTATGTTGGCAATTACAAACAAATGTTTTTCTTCACCTTTAAAAATAAAAATATGAAATATTATTTTAACAAAAACTTTCTAGTCTTATTTATTTCAAGACATACTCCAAAGTGAACTATGTGGAAATAAAATGGAATGCCTATTTTGTAGAACTCAAGAAGAATCAAAATGTAGTGGTTTAGACCATGGACTCCAGAGCTGGATTGTGTGTGTGTTACTTCTTCTTGTACCTCTCAGTGGCTGTGTGACCTGGGCCAAGTTCCTCTGTGGCCTCCATTTTCATGATTTGCAAATGAGAACTGTAATCACATCTACTCAATGGGTTACTAAATAGTACAACTTCATAATGTTGTAAAGAAGAAGCAATGAATTAACAGTTACTTTATAAAACATTCAGAATAGTGTTTGGCACATAAGTGTTGTATTAGTATTGTTTCCATAATTTAAGTTAAAATAAAAACTCTCCCGGCTGACCAATATAATGCTATTACTCTTTGTCCTTACCCAAGTTTGGAAAGCCAAGCTTGAAAGCAGTATATATAGAGAAGTCACATTTTATTAGAATGCTCTAATCATGAAAACTCACATATTTTAAAACTCACATATCCAAAGTGCTTCCTGACAAAGGATAGTGGGTTATTTCTTTTTACAAGCAAAAGTGGTGCCACCATGTGGCAATATCGTAAATATAGCTACCAATCCATTTGGCTTGGTGAGATTTAAAATTATTCAACATTAGATGAACTTTTATGTTTTAACATTTACTTTTTTCCTAAATCGTATGTACAAAGTGTAACTTTATTATTTTCAACTCAAAATCTTCAAATTTTCACAATTCCAATAAGAATGCATTGTTCTTTGAAAAAGCTGTCATATGATTTGCCCCTGATTTAAATTTAGCAAATAAACAAAGACATAATGCCCTTGGAGCAGTGATTTTCAAACTGAGTTCCATGGAGCCTGGGTTCCCAGGGGGAAGGAAGTGAATGGATGGGACGTTGGTTCCTCCTCCTACTTCACAAAACATTTGCACTCATGCTGGTTTTATATGTTGGGACTATTCATAGGATTTTATTTGAAGAAAATGTCCAGTCTTTTAAAGAAATGTTTTTGTTTTTTAAAAGCCAGTGCAAGCCTATATTAGAAGGTTTTAGTGGGACTTTAAAAGACCTTTTTCTTTTTTGTAATAAAGATTTCCCCAGAACATAGGAAACAGCTGAATTCTGGAGAAAAAGTAAAATGTATTTTAAAAGTCCTATTCCCATTCTGCAGGACTGAAAGATTAGAGAGGAGAAAAGGAAAAGACATGGTCTGAATTGCAGAGGAAAAGAAGGGAGGTATCATGCATGGCATTTTGGCTTTTTTCCCCTACTTTTCCTGCATATTTTAATGTATGTTGTTGTCTTGAATAGTAAGCATTGAGATTTTCAGAAAATGTTGAACTATTTTATACTGGTGAAAGGTAATTGTTTCTTGTTGGCAAGACACAGGAACTGATAAAACTATAAAACTCTTTTTTTTTCTATAAAAATAGTGCATGGTTATGTGCTTTAACAAGTGAAGGTTCCCAGTAAAATAGTGGGAGCACATTATTTGAAAAAGTTTATTTGCTGAGTAAGCAAGTGTGTAATTTGTTGAAAAAGAGTGTTGTTAGAGGGGGTATGTGATAAGTGAGTCATTTAATCAACCAATATTTATTAAACTTACACTACATGCTACATGATATACTAGGTTCTGGGATTCCTGGGGAATCCCTGCCTCAAATATTAGATTTTCACAATGAGAGGGAAGTTTTGTTACTCATTTGCAAAAAGTAATAGTTTAGTATTTGTCTGTTACCTAGAAGAAAATACAAGTTGTAGAAAAGAATATGGGTAAGTTTAACAGTTTGCCCACCTTCATTATAATTGCTTTATAAGTCAATTTACATCCCAGATGAGGAGTTGTATATACTGCTAAATAAATACCTCTGTTAGCTTAATACCTATATTGTCTACTTTAAAATGTTAAAATTTCCCATCTACTCAAGGTTTCATTTACAGGTACTTTTATATCAGATTGAATTCTTATCTCAAATTACAAAATAATACAGATTACAAACTAATAATGGGTTCTTAGCTCCTGTTACCTTAAAGTCCCATAAACTGGCTTGATTTTGTTTCCATAGGGCAAGAAACTCAATGAAGCTTTTACTCAGTTCTTAAATAGTAAAGAACTAGCAAACATTGCAGTACTTTAGAACTAAGTGGGCATTACAAATTAGTTGGCAATTCACGTTTGTGTTATGGTTTGTTATGACTGCTTAATTCAAAAGCATATTTGCAGACAGGGAGTTTGAATTAAGTAAATCAAAATAGTAAAGGCTTTGATTAAAAAGTTAGCTTGCTTTAACTTAAATGTTGATATTTCAAGGCCTACTGATATTTTAGTCATTTGTGGTTATTTTTGTTTCCTGTTCAGACCCCTGGGAAATAAGAGAATAGTAAATCAAAGCTCAGATTGCTTTTTGCATGTATTTTCTTTTCATTTATGCCATGTAATAGTGCACTTCAAGAAACTAAAGACATATATAACTTGAACAGAATCACTTTGAGGGAGACTTGTGCTTCTGTATTAATTAGTTTAAAGAATTCTTATTATAAAAATTATTCTTTTCATGTTTGATTATTTACCAATTGTTTTTATTCCATGATAGTGCTGTTGTAAATATTAATGGTGGAAAACCAGCTAAGAATATTTGCATTACTAAAGTGAAATTTTGGCAGTATTGTTATCAAACTGAGGCTATGTTACTTGATTTCGCATTTCCCATTTTTGATGTTAGGCACATTCAAACATTAATTTACTTTTCTAGAAAACAATATGCCTTCCAAGACTACACATTTTAATGAAGAGCCTTCAATAAAAAGCATTTTAGCATTTAAAAAAATAGATTTAAAATGTCGAAGAATTTTGATTAAATAGCTTTAAGAGGATTTACTTCCTATATTTACATTTATTAATATAATTCTTCATCTTTCAAATTGGAGATTTGAAAAACAATTCTTACTTACAGTTTACCAGTTCTGGTCTAATTTTCTAATAATACAACATGAGATATTCAATTGTGAATTAGGCATTATTGTTTAGATAATTCAGGATGTGGCCTATGCTTGGTGATCCCTACTGAGGCAAACAGGATGAATGAGTAAGTTTTATTCTCCTGAGTGTTCTGTTACTCCACTTTGATGGTTGTCACATGTCAGAGCATTGAATTTTCAGAGATACGGTGGAGTCTAAGAAGTACAAAATGACACAGTGGGTGGAAAAACTGTTGAGATTATTTTCAAATATTTCATCACTATTGCCAGAAACTCAATCTCTTAATAACTTAAGCAGTTAAGTAGTATATATCTGGAATTCAAATAGTCAAAAGCCCAATAAGTAATTGCTTTAGGATTTTAATCCAGTATGTGTATATGTGAACATATACATGCAAATGTGCATGCGTTTCTAATTTTATTCCCTTAATATTTGTGTGGCTATCATCCATTCATTCATTCATTCATTCATTCTAGGTATGCACTGAGGCCTTACTATGTTTTCATTTGGTACTAAGCACTAAACACATAGCCTCTGCCCTCATGGGGTTTAGAACAGTGGTAAAGATAGACAAAAAAATGTTATAAAAAGAATTGCGAAATTTAATGGAAAAATTTAATAAGACTCAGAAAGACATCCTACATAAGTCATGTTTTAGCTAAGATGTGAAGGATAAGTAAGAATTAGTCTAGAAAAATGGGTCAGGATTGGAGGAAAGGTTTTAGGAAGAGAGAACACATATGGAGAATCTCTAAGACTTAGGAGGGCATGGCATGTTTAACAGAAAGAAGATCAGTGTGGCTTGAGTGAAGGGAGGACAGGTGGTATTGAGGCTGGAAACACAGGCAGAAAGCACACCATGGAGAAACAGGCCAGCCGTGTTAAAGACTGAAGGTTCACTGATGGGTGTTAGCCAGGGAGGTGTCAGAGGAGTGCTTTAGTAAAACAGGCAGTGGTGGTAGAGAGAGCTTTATGGTTTCAAAAAATATTGAAGGGAAGAAAAGATCATTCCTGTCAATTGGATGTAGATAATACAAGAGAGAGAAAGGAGTCAACAATCAATTCCAAGTTTCTCTTCCGGCTGCAATAATTAAGACCAGGGTACTGGGGGAAGAACAGTATGAGACAGCTAAATGAAGACTGCATACTAAATGTACATACAGGTGACATGTTTGGAATAGATGTTTAGACTGGAAATGGAACTGCCACCATATAGGACGCGATACAATTATAGGAGTGGAAGAGATTGCCTTGGAGAGTCCTGGAAAGAATTAGAAAAGGGCCCATGAGGGTTTCCCCAGGAGCACCCTCACTGCATCCTGTGTTCTGCATTGGTTTATTGCTTGGTCTTTGGCATCAGAATATGAGTTTCTTGGAGGCAGAGATGGTGTTTACTTGTTTTGTTGACTAAAAACTGTTTTGGCATTTAATAGGGCTTATCAGTATTTGCTGAATCAGGGAGTGAATAAAAAATGACATGTCAAGCTCATGATATTATAAAAACAATAACTTCAGTGTTATTTTAGATATACACAGCTCTAAACAGTCCTTGATATTTTCTTTAGATAGTATTATATTAATATAATACTTAAGAACTGATGCTGCAGTGTAGTTATCGAGACAGAGGACTGGAGGAACAAGAGACAAATAGGCATCAGGCAGGGCCCCCTTTCCTTAGCTTATGCTGTGGTATAACCAACATAATATAAAGAATAAAAATGTAAATAAAATTACAAAATTGTATTTGTTTAATTCCAAATCAGCGTTGAAAGGATGGGTGGGAGGTGGTAGCAGGATTTCACAGAAGGGAAATATCAAGGTGGCTTAAACTAATTTTCATGGAGTTGAAGGAAGAAAAAGACTTAAGTTCTTCTACTTATTTCCCAAAACCTATGGATTCTACCTGAAAAAGTTTCTCCTGTTTATTACCCTTACCATTTCTCCCACGTCCACTGTTTTGATTTATTATTCTGACAGAGAACTAGGAAAAATAGAGAACCAGAGGGAGGGGGAGAAGGAGGGAAGAGAGAGAAGAAAAAAGTGAGAAAGGTCAATAGAGAAGGGAGGAGAGAAGAGAGAGATTTAGAGAGACACTCTTTTCCTCCAGTCTCTCACTCCATGCTTTTTACTCCCACTAGACATAAACCATTCCTTCGTGCCTTTCTTCTACTTTACAACATCTGATGTCAATTAGTGCTCACAAAATAAGATAAGGGAAACTTATTTCACTCATTTACTCCTTTCAACTAGGTAGGTCAGATTTTGTAAGGGAATAAACCCAGAGACTACCAAGGGGTTAAATACCTTATCTCTCCGCACTCTGATGCCGGTGGCCATGGCTTCTTTCACACTGCCTGTTTTGTGAAGTAACCATTCTCCTGCCTACCTTTCTGACCCTCTATACCACCTGAGCCTAATAGAGTCCAGTCACACCAAGCCATCTGCAGTTTCCTTTTTCTTTTCCTGTTACTGTGTATATGATGTTCTCCTGCCATGACTCACATCTTTGCCTTTTTAATGGCAGAGGGAGAGTCAGGCAAACATGCTTTGTGAAGCCTTTTCTGACTCCATCTGGAATAATCAGTGGCTTTTCCTTTTTAAGTTCATCTGTAACAAATAACCTAGTACATTATTTTGCAGCTGTGTGCCTATCTCATTCCTTCCTCCTACCAACAGAACTTGACCACTCTGTCCTACCCTGCCCAACCTCATAGGATATGTACTTTATTGTGAGCTCCAGCAAGCAAGGACCACATCGTACTTCTCATTTTTTACCTCTATTTTTTTTTTAGCAGAGTAATAGCATATGCTTAAAAAATGTTTATTGAATCATATTGACAAGGAAGGAAGACGTGCAAGAAACATAGTGCAAAAGGCATTAAAGGTGACTGTGGAAATTAAATTTTTTTTTATAAAAGGAGAATATGATTTAACTTCCTAGAGAGGTAGTGTGACATAAGCCTAGAGAAGTGGGGTGAAGGCAACTGTGATGAATTTTGTTTGGGCAAACAGTATTTTAGGAATCGCAGTCCATAACTCATAATGTGGATAGGAAGAAAGAGACTGAAAAAAAAGGACTTGTTTAAAAAAACCTTGGCAGGTGCCCTCCCACTCCTACCCAACTCCCAGACCTTTGGGGGCTTGTGCTGGAGATCCCTTTCCCAGAGTGCTCTGCGGAGGGCAAGAGCGGCTTCTGGGACCGCGGATATTTGTGACACAAGAACCGAAAGAGCAAGATGCCGCCCATCACAGAGTGAGAGAAAAATGGGCCGCTTCCGGGTGGTAGTGCCGCCCTAATTTATTGTCCTCTTATCCACCCAGCGAAGTCAAACAAGTGACTTGGCCTGGTATCCGCGATGACCCCTTCACACATGGCGGCCTGGTGGAAGCTGCGGTGATCAGCTTCCCTTTTGGTGCATTCTGGGCCCTGTAACACAGGGAGAGTCTGTTTTCTGTTTTTGGGCTCCCTCCTCAGTAGCTTTGCTTTGTAGACAAGCCCCAGAGGCCCTGTCTCCTCCTCAGAGGTGTAGGGGCCTGGGTCTAGTCCTTAATCTTCCAATTTCAGGATGGCTAGGAGGTGTGGCTCCAAAGCCAAATTCATTATCAGAGGGAAATGTAAACTGGTGTGGAAGATTGAGTCTGGCTCCTTCGGGACATTTACCACATGAGAAATGTGACCAATGGCAAGGAAGTGGCAGTGAAGCTAGAAGCCTAGAATCTCAGAAAGCTAAATATTTCTCATTGCTGTACCAGAGGGATTTCTTTAAGATTCTTCAAAGTAGGGTTGATAGTTCACACATGAGGTAGTATAGTTAGGACAGAGACCACGATGTGCTACTCATGGATCTCCAGTCGTCAAGATCTCCAGTTTCTGTTTCAAGAAGGTTTACAAGGAAAACTGTACTTAGCTGACCAGATGAGCAGTAGAATTGCATATGTACACACAAAGAGTTTGATTCACAGAGTTTAAACCAGATGGCTTCCTAATTGGTATTGGGTGTCACAATAATACATTATTCCTTATTGATTTTGGTTTGGCCAAAAGGTACAGAAACAAGACAAGACAGCATGTACCATAAAGAAGATGATAATCTCTCTGGCACTACCTGATAAGCTAGCATCAGTGCACATCTTGGTATTGATCAGAGTTTCAGAGATGACATGGTATCATCAAGCTGCATGTTAAGTTATTTTAATAGAAGCAGGCTGCCATGGCAAAGGCTAAAGTCTGCAACAAAAAAACAAATGTGAAAAGGTTAATGATAGAAGATGTCTACTGCTGTTGAAGTTTAGTAAAAGGGGTTTCCTGCAGAATTTGCCATGTGCTTAAACTATTGTTATGGACCACACTTTGAGGAAGCCCTGATTTTGTGTATCTGCGGCAGCTATTCCTTAATTTTTTCTGGACCCAGAACTTCTGACATTAATTATATATTTGATTGGCAATGTTAAAGCAGAAAAAAAGTACAGTAGGCAACCTCTACCAGTGGACAGAGTCAATAAGACCCAACTCTCACAGGTTTCTATGCATGATAGAAGGAACGAAGTAGCAGAATAGATGATGAGAGCAACATTTGTTCCTCCCCAAATCTAGAAATTTTAGTTGATATGTCCACTTGCCAGTGGTTGTGAACACCATTCCTTAGTATTAAGAACTTAAGTACAAATTGGCTCTGGACAGCACTGTTGCTAATGTATCCCAAGTTGTGCCCTCTGTAATTATGAATATTAACTGAGATTGTTAAGCATGGTTGCAATTTTTATAGCACTTTTTCAAGTGGAAAAATTAAATAATTGACATACAAATTGGTGGTGAGATTGTGCCCATTCCAATTTTTTTGTGAAAGCCGGTATTTTGAATTCTACTTCTTTCAGAATAGCATGAACAGTCTTCAGCCATAGTGATAATTGTACATGGACAAAATTGTGCATTCTTAAAATTTTTTCATCCACAGGGTTTGCAAGTTGTTCTCTTACAACATTCTTAAAATGGATGGCTTCTTATTTGTAAGCCAGCTGACAGTGTAGCAACCAAAGAGTCCTGTTTTTGAACATATGAAAATCCTACCTGCTTACCTCTGCTATGAATAACAGCATCTAAAGTGAAGAATTAAGAAGCACTACATGAGTGCTAGATTATTCTTAGTACTCTGAATTAACCCTTTAATAGCTTTGGAATTAAACACATCCTTTCACAGAATTTAATTAAAACTAAACACGTATGCATATTGCTTAAATAAATGTGATTATTGTAAACACCTATATAATCTGAGATTTTGTTTTTATTTTGAAATGGGACCTTTTTCAATTACAAGTTCATTAAAAACTAAACTTTCTAAAAAAACATTGCATGAATTCATAACATTAAACAGAAGATGGAATGACTATCAAAAAACAAATAAAGACACTGAAGAAAGAATGGACTTTTTAAAGTGGTAGTTAAAACAAGTTAATACATATGTTGAAATGTTCTTACTGGGCATTTGGTATGTAATAATAAAATAATAATATAAATATAACATACATGCTCCATATATTTGCAATCTAAGACAGAGTGAGTCCAAATAAAGCTAGCTGAGTCATGGTTCTTTCTCATGTGTGCCTCTTTCTCATGAGGTCTTGAGATCTTTTAAAAAACTTGATTCATTTATAACTAATACTAATATTTGCTGTCATCAATTTCCTTCTAACATATGCATTACTGGCCACCTGTTCTAAGTAATTTGTGAGGAATTTGCATGTTCCCAGACAAGCATGTTGCTAGACAAGGAAAATTGTGAACAGAGATGATTCCATTTACCCCTTGTTAAAACTAGTAGTTAATTTTTCCTTGTAAATTGATTATTTCTAATTATAATATGGGAGATCTGGAAAATGCCCTTTCACATTCTGTGATATGAAAGTGTCTGTAACTTGTTGAAACTTGTCTCTGGTATTTTGTTACTATTATTTCTCCTGGGGAGGCTTATTAGCCTGTCAAAAAGATGTAAGAAAAATCCAACATTCCTTTTGGAATACGATGAGGCTTTGTCACCCACAATGCAATTAATGTTAAAAATAGAAAGAATGGCTATGATATGATTATGATTAGGCAGAGATGAGCTATTGTCCAAGTAACAGGAACTAATCTAGCAGGCCAAAGATGACCTACACAGAACCATCAGTGTGCTGATTGCCACTTCTCTCTGAGTCTGATGAAATATTCATGCCTTTGCTCTCCTCTCTGCAAGCACTATTGATTTCTTGTATAAACGCTGCTATATTTAGTCTAGACAAATGGAATGTGGATTGCTGCTGAATAAATTGGATGAAAGACTGGGATCTTGCCTGCCACTTTCTCTCAGTCTTGGGCAATTATTTATAATCAAGAGCAGTTTTTGTAAGTTGAGGGTGATTTTTCACAATTTAGTGATTAGTCTCTGAACAAAGGCAAGCAGTTAGACACAATCATTTCTGTTGGGATAGCAGGTTAAGAAGTCAAATTACCCTTTGAGGTTTACAATAACTGTTTCAGAGGACTTTTTCCTCCCTTATCTTTTCTTTTTTTAATTTTTAGGGGTTTGATGTTTGTAGTTTATGGATAACAAAAATACCAACAAGAAGAGACCCCAGGGTCTCTTGAACTTTTACATTTTGTCTTTATAGGGTTCAATTCTGACCTTTTGTTTATTGGGATTTCCATGTAAAAACTGAAGGCTATAGTTTAGCTTTTTTAGTGTAAAAATGAAATATGCCATTAACAGCCGTTGCTTTTCATTGGAATTATGCCAACTCTTTAAGTTAATGTTAAAACTTTCATGTTACTCCAGAGCCTTGACTGAAGGTTCTACATTGGGCACTGCAGCTAAGAGACCTTATGGACCGTCATCCTCATTAGCTTCTAAACTTGTCACAATTAATTTCTTTTCATTAACAGATATCACATTTTAGAAGTAACTGTCTACCAAACTATAGTTCATTAATAAATCATTTTCCCATTTTCATTAAAGTGATACATCAAGTACCATCATTGAAAACTTTTGACTGATATGTTGAAAAATAACCAGTGTTAGCAACCCAAGATTGATACCAGTCTACATGCACAAGGACATATAATTCAAATGGCAAGCAAGAATATTTAATGTTTTAGTGTTTGAAGCCTTAATATTTATAGGCAGGATTTCTGTTAGACTTTCTTAAATCACTGCAAATAGCTCTTAAATCCACATGGAATATAAACTTTGTAGTTTCCAACCTGGAATCTGCAAATTTAAGTTAGTTACTTATACTAGTAGTCAGAGCACTAGATGCAATTTGGAAAAATACAAAAAAATAGAAGGGGGAGAATCATTCACATTTCTATCCAAAATACAACCATCTTCTGTTCTGTATATTACCAGTCTGTTTTTCGAATTCAGAAACTAATATGATTAAAAGCCCCAGTAGAATATATGCTCAATAAGGGCTGGAACTTTTGTCTTCTTTTTTTTAAAGTACTAAATGCCAACATCTAGAATGAAGCCTGGGACTTTAAAAGGGCTCAATAAGTGTATATTGACTAAATTAATTACAATTATGTCATTTAAATAGTTATCATAGTGTATATGTCACTTTTATTACTGTTTTTTCACTTAATGTTGTAGCAACATTTTTAATGATTGCTTATTTCTCTACCAAATGAATGTGACATATTTTACTTAGACATTTCCTTGTAGTTGGTGATTTCAGTAATAATTATAATAATACTCCAGTGAACAAGATGACATTGAACTGTTTCTTCCTCTATCAGTATTATCTCCTTAAGATATAATGCTGGAGTTAGCAAAAGTGAATCAAATGGTAGAAGTATGTAACATTTCTTGATATATATCACCAAATTGGTTTTGCAGAGTTTTATACCAATTGGAAGCTCCATTTGCAGTAAATAATTGTCTCTTTGGTCATATGCTTACCCTATATAATGGGGCATTATACATGTATATACATATGTATATACATGAATCATATATACGAGATTTATAATTAATGATGCTTTATTTTGATTGATAATTTGCATTTCTTTACTATTGAAGGCAATTTTCAGTTTTTCAGTGGTATTCCATTTTTATTTGTCTATTTTTCTAGAGGTTCTAGTGTTTTTATTTTCTGATATTTAGTAAGAACCATACACCATCTTGTTTTCATATATGTTCTTAATATTTTTTTTTGTTAGCTCCTTAGTATTGATGGTTTATTTTAATATGTAGGAAATTTCTACTTTTATGTAGTAAAAAAGCAAAATCAAAACATTTATTGAGGCATGTGTTATATGCTATAACTACTTTGAATGGATAATCTCATTTAAACCTTTTTTAACAAGTCTGTTGTAACCGTTACTCTGTTTATTGCCATTCTACAGATGAGGGAACTGAGGCCTAGAGAAGTTAATAACATCCTCAGAGTTACACAGTTAGAAGAATAGGAACAGGCATTTAGGTTATAGACAGAGGTTGAAAACTGGCAAGGCTTCATCTCAAAGTTGACTTATAGAAGCATTTTGTTTGGTTCCCAGAGTGTTTAAATCTTTGAAATATTTTTTAAATTAAAAATTGGGTTATTTTGTCTACTGGATCTTCCTTTTCTTCCCCCCCCCACTAATAATTGGTTGTATCTGAGTAGTAGCTGACCTCTTCTGAAGAGCCATGCAGTACAGTTTGCCACAGTTTCCCCTCCAAAACCCCTGTTGCCTTTAATTTAATCTATTTCAATTAACTACAGAGTTTTCCTGCTGCTTCTTGTGGGTAAGAGTCATATGCAAAATATTTATCAACCAGTTTGATATGGACACTTACCAATCAGAATGGACACCAGCCATAAATAATAAGTGCTATTTCTGGATATCTACGCCGTCTGCGAGCTTTCCTGCTTAAACTACTCCTTTAGAAAGCAGTGTTTTCATCCGCTAGGAGTTGTGCTAAGCATTTTATATACATTATCTAATGTATTTTTTATAAATTTAAATTTATTATCTATAGTTATTCTCATATCATCAACTCTTTAGTCCTCCAGTGATTTGATTAAATACTTGTTTTAAGTTTCCTCATATTTTTCCACCTTGTTTATTTTAGGAATGAGGTAACTGAGATACAGATTATTACTATTTAAAAACCAACACTTAGAAACTTGGCTACTTTTACTCCTTGACGTTTGGAACTGGCACCATTACTGTGGTTAATCACCATTTCCCACATTTTAGCATGCAGTTTTGCATTCTGTCTTTGCTAGGTCCAATGGCCATGAAAATATATTATATAACAATCCTTATTTTTTAAGCTTGAATGTATCTTTTGATTCTGATAACAAAGAAAAATGTTCATAAGTGCACAAATTTAATTGTGGTACAAGTTCTCTCTTATTACATGACACCTTTCTTTCAATATAGTTGCATTTTTTTGTCCTAAGTTGAGTGGATTTTTGTTAGTGGTTCAGTAGTGTAAGTTTCATTAATGACTTTGATCCTAGTAAACAATTGAAGTCATCTCTTTGAAAAAGGGAGTTGTAGAAGATTCATGGCGAGAGTACAAATTGCTGAGTAAAAATTAGCATATATAGCCCATTTATCAAAACTGATATGCAAATTATCTATTATCATTGTAAAGAAATGACTAAGATCATTGACATATAGTTCATTGTACAAGGAATAATGTCTTTTATTTTTGTTTGTTTGTTTCCAAATCAGTGTGCTAATTTCCAATCCTTTATCACTCTATTCTACTGTCCCCTCTTTTTTCCTGGTTCTTTAGTGGATGTAAAGTCAGAGGTTCCTGTGGGCCTGGAGCCCATCTCGCCTTTAGACCTAAGGACAGACCTCAGGATGATGATGCCCGTGGTAGATCCTGTCGTTCGTGAGAAGCAACTGCAGCAGGAGTTACTTCTCATCCAGCAGCAGCAACAAATCCAGAAGCAGCTCCTGATAGCAGAGTTCCAGAAACAGCATGAGAACCTGACACGGCAGCACCAGGCTCAGCTTCAGGAGCACATCAAGGTAGCAAATGTTTCTTTGTCACTGACCTTACTCAGGGTGTCTGCACATGGTGGGCATAAGAAATGCCCATGGGGACACTGGGGGAACTTCCACTGTGATTAAGACATGGATATATGGCTTGAAGGAAATTGTGATTGTACTTTGGGTAAGTACTTGTTGAAAACCTGCTTTGCTTCTTAGAGGGGCCTCTACCACTTCTTTATCCTCTGCCTTACAGAGTCAATAGTAGGGAACAGTAACTTCCCACCCTTGTTTTAGATTCTCTTCTACATGATTTTATTCATTTGCCCCATCTTCTCTCCACTAAGAAGAACCATGAGCCTGGAAAGACCCAATTTATATTTTTAAAAAAACTGCATATGCTTTATACCAGAAAGGATAAAATAAGTCATCTTATGTGAAGAGAGTGCCTTTTAAAAAAAAAATCTTTGGTCTATAAGTAGATGTTCTGAGTATGTCGTATCTTCCTTATAGAAAAGATCACATAGTATATACATTCAAAACAATAGCATAATAAAATGCTCAAGGGAGTTATGTAGGGAGAAACTGGTGCAAATATTTTTATAGACTGTAGATGAGAATTTAATGAAAAAATGTTGAGAGTAGTTGACGATTTAAAACTCAAGTTTTTTAAATTATTCTAGGATAAATATATCCATATCCCAGATTTTTTTTAACAATGGCCTATTTTATTATCAGATTATTTTAGGTGTGTCTATGTTTTTATTTTTTGTTTTGTATCTTCAGAGATAATTGTTAGCTTAGCTTTATTTGTAAAAATGCCTGCCAAGTTTTTGACAAAGACATTTGAAAACAAGGCTAGTTTAGTCTACATAGATATTTAATTTGGATTTCTTATGACAATAAAATAAAAGCAGCAAATAGTTACAATAAAAAAATTATTTTTTATCTAACTCCTTTAAAGATGATTTCAATATATGCTAATTTATTAACATAATAAACTTTATATTCTATCATATTGTATTATATTGTATTTAGGCACTTAATCTATTACTTGCATATCAAGTACAACAAGCACATTGCTGTGGGACTAATATAGATAACTAATCTACGTTAATATTACAGTGTCTGAGAAGGTTATCTTGGTCCCTATGTTCCTTGTTTCACAAGATATTTTCTTAGCCTGGAAGGCCTATATCATCTTATTTTTCTAAAAAGGCTCTTTTACACATGATATAAAATATAATTTTTTTCTTTTACTAGTGAAGTTTACCAAAGGAACTCTTATATATTATTGATCTATAAGATTCCTTAAAAATAAGGGTGAGGATTTTCTTTTGGGCCCCATATGGAATCATTAGCTCATGGCTATATTCAGAAATATGAGTAAACTTTACTTAGTTTATAAAGCTTATTTCTGAATGAACACTAAAGCATTATTTCAATTTAAAATATGAAACAATGATAGGAACACTTATGTCTAGATTCCTTTCTTCAGTCTTTCCAGACATGTTAGCATGGCAAAGATAAATGAGCAAGATTTACGTTCTTCACCATACTTTAAGATCTAAGGAAATGTGTAGTTCATATTGCTGCCCTATGTGAGTTATGTTGCCCTGAATACAGGCCAGTACTGATAAGTTACTGCTTTAGATACTTCTTTTCATTTATATTTGATGCCTTTTGTAGCCATAAAATCAATATAATTTTTTTAGTAAGTAATTTATTGTTTAATTTTACTGAGAAGTTAATAGCAGTAAATAGATAATTAATTGTTCCTTTGGTACAAGCAAAATGATAGTGTAGGTTTACTGACATTATGAAAGCGCTAAAAGGAAAATTTCACTTTTAAAATGGTTTTCCAAAGTCATAAGTTGTTTTTTCAGAAACTGAAGACATAATTAAAATTTTGTTTCAAGGTTAAGTAGTTTTGTGCTTTTTAAAAACTTTTATTTTGTTATGTTTTTACAGGTAAGGCTAAAAGTTGATGCTTTTAACATTCATTTAGATTTTATTTTATAAGGAGGACACAGTACATGATGGTTTAATTCTATTAGCTTTTTGAATCTTTGGCTTCTGTAATAATCAACATTTGTTGAGTTAGATACCATTTTTCCACCGAGTAATCTGAGGTAGAGAGAAATAACGTAACTTTGCCAAGGCTACGGTGTCAGTAAATGGTTACTCAAAGATTTACAGTCTTGCCTGGTCTACATCCAAAGCTCCTAAGTCACCCTGCCTCTCTCCTGGGCCAGAACATCTAGAAATAGAGGGGTGAAATTTTCTTTCTTTCTATTGTTTTAAATCTCATTCCTACAAACTTTGATAGTGAATAGTAGGTATGGTAATTAAGTTGTATGCTTTTCTAGATTCCTAAGGAAGATTAAAGTTCAGTACTTTGAGTAAAGCACTGAATCAATTTGACCAATCCCAATATCTGTGTAGAATTAGCATTAAGGCAGAATTCAAGCAGAGTTAGGAATTCTTCTATTACAAAGGAATATCTAAAAACATCCATTAAAGGACTGGTATATCAAAGCCAAAACGTCAAAGATTTTAATATGAAGAGTAACCAGAAATGCTTCTAACCATATTTTGCTGGGAGTGTTACGGCTATTATGGTTGACATACAGTGTTAGCTTCTTATTGCTCCAGAGTGATTCTGATGCCACTGCATATAGCTTTCTATTTTTGTTCTATTACTTTTTGGTATAAAATTCAGGGTTTTAAGTACCTATTTAATATAAAAAACAAATTGTACTAACTTCATTAGTATTGAAAGTTATAAATGTAGGTTGAGTATCCTTTATCTGGAATGATTGGGACTGGAAGTATTTTGGATTTTTTCAGATTTTGTAATACTTGTGTATATGTATGTAATGAGATATCTTGGGGATGGGACTCAAGTCTAAACATGAAATTCATTTGTTTCACATATACCTTTACACATAGCCTGAAAGTAGTTTTATATAATATTTTTAATAATTTTATGCATGAAGCAAAGTTTGCATACATTGAAGTATCATGAAACAAAGGTATCACTATCTTAGCCGCCCATTTGAACAATCTGTGGTTGTTTGGCATCACCATCCTTCCTGACTCTGAATGTGGAGAACCTGCTGTTGGCACATCCGGCCTGCACACATACAATTTTATTAACCATTGTGGGTGTTCTTGTGTGGAGGAGTCTGGATGTGCGCTGAAAAAATGTATCCCAAGTGAAGGGGATTGGGAGGGTCTTTTTTCTCTTGGAGGTGCTGAATATGCTGTGTGTTTTGCACCTGTGTTTTGACTATGATCTGTCACCTGAGATTAGATGTGGAATTTTACACTTGCAGTGTCACATCAGTGCTCAAAAAATTTCAGATTTTGGAGCATTTTGGATTTTCCAATTAGGGATGCTCAACCTGTAGTAACAATAATTAGAATTAGTATGGTTCAAACTTAAAAACTAAATGTTATGAATTACGAATATGAGGCATGAGGGAGATTATTCTCTGTCTTACATATTAGGAACTAAGTAAAGCTCTGAGTAGTTTAGTAACTTGTCCAGATCTCATATCTAGTAATGTCAGCGCCTAAGTAGAACTCAAGGTCTTCAGCTATTCCTCAGTGAGCACATTTACCATACTTCATAGACATATGTTTCTCAGTCTGAAAGGAAACTGACATCTCAAAATGGCTCTTAAGAATGCTTCATATTTAGATTTTAGATTTCCAGCACAGGTAAACAGAATGTTGGCAAGGCAATTAATAAAGATGGAAAACAATTGGGACAAAAAAAGAATGCTTCATATTTATGTTATCCATTGTTTGAAAGTGAATTTAAGTGATTCAGAAAGCCAAACAATAGTGTATTAAAATGTAATTTTATGGAAGTGATTTCTTCTTCACCAATGTCTCTAGTCTAAAGGTTTTATGTGCTGAATGGAAGAATAAGACTTTTGCTATTTTGAGTGAAGAACTTATTATGGATATATAGGTGGCATAGGTCTATTGAGAACTTTCTCTGTAAAGTTTTAACATTTTTACCATTCATTTATTTCAGGTAGACTTCCCCCAGCTTAACTTATACCTCACCATTCTATTTGCTTTGATTATTTTCCCACCAGTCTAAGGATAAGAACTGAAGATTTCAGTTGTTTGTTTATAATGTGAAAAACTTTATAAAATAGACTTCTGAGCAGTCCCTACCATTGCCTGTTTAATGTATTTCATATGTACAAAGCAAACTTATTAAGAGAACTAAAGATTTAATCAACGGAAACTAGAAGACATGAGTGAATTTGGTAATTAGTTTTCTTAGGGAGGCACAGAAATTGGAGCTACCTAAAAACTTGCTTGTTGATGACATTAAGATCATCATAGCATTAGTCAGTTGCCTTTAGAGTACAATAACTTACAGAAAACGTGGGTAAAAATATAAACTAAATACAAACAATTTCCAAAAACTCATAACATTTCAATTTTGGTCTATGAAACCTAAAGAAATTGCACACTCTCATGTCTTTCTCTTCTCGCAAGTTGCAACAGGAACTTCTAGCCATAAAACAGCAACAAGAACTCCTAGAAAAGGAGCAGAAACTGGAGCAGCAGAGGCAAGAACAGGAAGTAGAGAGGCATCGCAGAGAACAGCAGCTTCCTCCTCTCAGAGGCAAAGATAGAGGACGAGAAAGTAAGAGGCACCAGGGTAAAAGATGGACTCTCTTCCCTCATCTTTAGTTGATCATCATTCAGAAAGCAGCCTGACAAAGAGTGGAATTAAATTTGTCAAAATTGTCTGTGTTTAATTAAAAGAATAAACTGTAGACCCGACTGTAAACTTTTGACATTCACATATCAGCTGTCTCTATTCAGTCTGCAGAGCAGCTCAAGAAGTAAACATTGCACTATTAGGCAAAGATGCTAATTTCTGGTTTTTTAAACCTTAAAAATAATGTTATTCTAAGGCATTCTAGTGTAGGCCATTCTATTTAATAAAAAACTTATATCCGTATCTCCTCACTATGCCTTCTTTCTTCCTGCCCAAGTAATTACTGCTCTGTAAGTCATGCCTTGCCTCCACTTAGTTTCTGCATACTCAAACTTTGGGAAGATTTAAGGCAGTTGTCAAAGAACTATCCACAAGAGGGAGACAGATCCAAATAATTCTCCTGCATTAGGTCAGTTCAAAATCAGGTCGTAGCGAGATTTAAAATTTGATGACTTGAACTGGAATTGTCAGCAATATTTATTTGTTTAATGCTCAAAGTGGTTTTTAAAAGTTAAGTTTTTCAAACTAGCAACTCAGAAAAGATCGTTTTAATGTATTTACCGGATCTAAAATGTATCTAATCCCCCAAGATTCTTGATTATTAAAAAGCAGTGTTTTGTTCCTCAGCAGTATTTTTTAAACTTCAGAAAAAGTATTAATTCTGGGAATTCCCTTTTTGCAAAAGCAATTAAAGAAAACATTGAAGGTCTTTTGAAAATTGGCAGTTTAAGCAGTAGTCTCAAAGCATTACTATGCTATTTTCTAAAGCCTATTTAGCCTGTGGTTTCTTCTTTTAATAGGAAAACTTCACATGCTGTGACCAGGGATGTTACTTCTTAATCTTTGTTAAGTGTTCTAGAGGCATGAGAGGACAAAAACTCACAATCAACATCTGTTTCTGTGTGTGCGTGTTTCAGGAGCAGTAGCAAGTACAGAAGTAAAGCAGAAGCTTCAAGAATTCCTATTGAGTAAATCCGCAACGAAAGACACTCCAACTAATGGAAAAAATCATTCCGTGAGCCGCCATCCCAAGCTTTGGTACACGTATGTTCAGTGTTTGGCTGTTTTCATTCCCAGGGGTAAAGAGCATAGGTTCTGTATTTAGCCGACTTGGGTACAAATCCTGCGCCTGCCATTTCTCAGCTGTGTGGCTATAGGCAAGTTCCTTGAATTCTTTAAGGATCAGTTTCCTTTTCTATAAAAAGAGGATAATAATAGTATCTGCCCTCTAGGATTGCTGGGGCGGTCCTATGAAACAATGTGGTAAAGTACATAGCAGAGAGAACTGCCTAATAAACGTTAGAATTCATCGTCTTGAGGACAAGGGGGTATATGTGTTCTTTGATGAATGAATAACAAAGGTATGATGGGGCATAAAAATTAATTTGTATTTTGTATTTTTCTATTCTCAAATGCTGCATTTGATATCTATGCAATCATTTTTGAAGACTTGACAGATTGTGATTTTATCTTACTTGACTTGATATAAAACGAAGGTCAGAGCTATTTTTAAAAGTCCAGAAGATTTGACTTAATTAAGAAAAAAAAAAAAGGAAGGAAGGAAGGAAGATAAAGGAGCATAGGGAAGGGGCTAGAGAAGGGAGGTTACTAAATAAATAAATCTAATAAGACTTCAGTGAATAGTTTACCCCTGCCCACCTCACCCCATTTCCTCCCACCCAGTAAAATAATAGTTTGGCTTCTGACACTCAAGCTGACAACATAATGCGATGTGGTATCACAGTTTTTATAGCACTGTATTTCCCCAAGTCCAGTAAAGAGATAATATGCAAATGCAATTCCTCTTTCTGTAAAATAAGAAGGATATGGTATGTTTAAAAATCAGGACAAAGAACTGATAGGCAAATGATATATGGATAATAGAATAATAGATAATAGTTTCATTTCTCTCATAAATGTGTTTGCTAAGTGACCATAGACTTTTACACTTATATACTTTTTTACTCCCTTATATCCACAAGGATAGGCAGCATATAGCACTTGATTACTCTGTTGTATTGAAATTGTAAGCATCCCAGGAGTTCTATTTAAAGAGTTATTGTAGTTAAAAGACTATTTTATAGGCATCTGCCCTTTTCTGCGTTCCCCTCAAAAAAGATAACAGGCAGATTTCAGAACGTTTTATAAATACTTTTTAATGATTTACATAATTTCTATCATGCATGTTAGCTGACCTGAGAAACTGATCTTTGAGGAAAATTTTCAGACGTTCCATCAACATCACAAACTATTTCAAAAGAATACCATTTTGTTATCTAAAATTACATACATAATTTATAAATAATTCATAATTCCTTGAAAATTAAAGCCTGTTTTAAGAAAAGGTAATACCTTTTTGTAATGAGAAACAACTGCATGCAAACAACTTGTCAGCTGAAAATTCTTTAGCTGTTCTCTTGGGTGTATTAAACGTGGCTCTCGCATGTACTTAGTAATCCTGCCTTGTTTTTACAGAATTGAACTTCAGTAGTGTCCAGCTCCAGATAACTATAAATCATTAATTTATGGAATCTGACTTTAATACTATTTTTGCCAGTTATAGCTAGATGAAACATCCTTAAACCAGTAAATTCCTGAGAACGTATGATTCAAATAAACAATACTGGTAGAACAATCACTGTGGTGGTGATGCTATTCCTTGTTCATTGTTTTCATTGTATATTATAAAGTTTATATCCTCTGGATAGTCAATGTTCAGTCCTATATTCTCCAATAGCAAGATTGCATTTCTTTCATTGTATTCACTGAGGAAAAAGAAAATATTTTTAAAAATCAGTTTCATATTGAAGAATGTGATTTCCATTCTTTACTATTGGAACTGCTATCAAAGTCAGGAAACCTGAGGCTGTTGGCACAATACTGTCTTTTCAGTAAAAAATCTACTCTGATGTATTTGCCTATACTATCTAGCAACTTTTAAAAGTAAAGTCCTTGTGTATATTTACTTTTACCTTGTTTGTTCTACATTGTTGACTAAAAAAAAAAAATTGAGACAATGACTTTTCCCCTGGTTTGGCTCTTAAGAAAACATATAGCATGATCTCAGATTATCAAAAGCTCAGGCTTTTGGTAAATTCTCTCTTTTAGTGAAGGAAACTTTTTGTGTGACTATATATATACACTGTGTAGTGGACATTCTCAGGAATCCGGCATCATTCCATAACATACTGCTGCAATGAACTTGGTTACATGAGGCCGTGGTTTGTATACACTAAAAAGAAAGAACGTAAACACAGCTGAGGCATGTGTACAGCATGTGCAACTGATTTTTGCTGACCAACATGCAGTAAAAACTTCAGAGTAAATAGTGAAACTTTTTCGTGTTTTCTAGGGCTGCCCACCACACATCATTGGATCAAAGCTCTCCACCCCTTAGTGGAACGTCTCCATCCTACAAATACACATTACCAGGAACCCAAGATGCAAAGGATGATTTTCCCCTTCGAAAAACTGGTAAGTTGATTTAACAAAAGCCCCACTTGTTCTTCCATAACAGACCTGTAATTTCATTTTACCACACTTATAGAGAAAAATCAAAGGATTTGAATCCTAGATATTATACCCTCTCCACCCTGCCCCCAACATAAATGAACATGGTACCGAGCACATGTGCACACATGCACTAGCACACACACCCCTACTTATTTCTACATCGGTTGATTCACTGTAATCAAAGTACTGCTTTTAAATTTAAAACTTTATCATATTTGGGATTTAGCCAAATTATTTTCTTATTCGCAATAAAGGGTAGAATAAAGGCAAATACATATTTGATCTCTCAGAAAATTTAACTCTTCTCCTTTAAGAAGGACCTCTGTAATTTTTCCATTTGTTTTTCTGCTGAGCCTCAACCATTTACTTACAAAAATGGGAATAATAAACTTTTTTTCTCTTTTTAAAACTTTAAATTTTAATTGCTTATATGATGAAAACAGGTAAGGCCAAGGCTACCTGCTGAGTAAGTGACTTGCCTAATGTCTCATAGATTACAGGAGAACTCAGAGTGAAGATTCGTACCTAATAATCTCATGTAGTTACATTAAATTTTGTCTAGGGGAAATAGCACAATGAAGCTTCTATTTGGAATTTAGTAAATAACCTTGTGGCTCTAAGGCCTGTATTTGTTTTCCTATTTTCTTCTCTTTTCTGAGCACTCTGATATGTGCATATTTAACGTGTTATTTACTCTTACTGCTATAATAAATATGTTTAAATTTACCTAGATATACACATAAATAGCATTTGTGTACATTCTGTTCCACATCTTACACTGTATTCCAAATATAGTTCTTTAGAGACAGTAGTAAAATTTAAAATTTTTATCTGCACAACTGATCTGAAAAGGTATTCATAGAACATAATTTGGTTTATTGTATTTTACTCAAGTCTACTTGAAAAAGTAGAGATGTATTTAATTTATATTTGAAATCCACAGAGTGAAAATGATTTCAAATACTTATATTCATTTTTCCAAGCAATTTTGAATAGTTAAAATGGATTTACTGCCTATAAAATGGATATAGACAGTAAAAACAATTGCTGAAGCTATTTTTTGTCATATAAGTTACCTGCATAATGAAGATTTAAAAATAAAATCAATCATGAATAAGAATTTATTATCCACTATCTTGCCCATATTGTACCAGGCACTGGCAAAGTACTATAAAGCAATCTGTGCGTTTTTATTTTAATAGCCCAAAGATTTTTGCATTTCTGCTAAAAGATGATAGGTATTGTAAAATACTTTAATAGAAGGTTATGCAAAGGCAAGACTGATTGAGTCTTACGTAATTGCATCAGAATTTCTCACTATTATCTGTAAATTATCAGATTGTCTGTCTTATAAATAAACTTCTCTGGGATAAAAGGAAAAAAGTAAAGAGTGAGCCCCTCTGTATTTCTAAAACATGGAATATAATTTATGAAAATTGATCCGTAAAGGACATGAGTCTTAGAATGTGGGGACTTTGATCCGCAGCTTTGACATTTAGTTGTACCAGTGGCATGAGTAGGAACTATTGACAGAGATTATGTGTAGATTGCCCCAGGTCTCAGAGCAGTGACTGGCATTCAAGAGCCCAAGGAGTCACTAAAAGGAAAGAAAATACAAGTCCCCTTATGGCAGGAGGTTACTGATGAGTGATATAGTTACATTCACAGAGAAAGACTTCCATCCTGCTGAGCACACAGCCTTTGAATGTATCCTTACCACTGGGAGACTGAAAATTGACTGCAGAATTGATATTGACTTTGAAAAGAAGTGGCATTTGGGACCAGTAAGCATCCAGAAAGAAAATCTGATCTTTTTCAGTACTTAAAGACAAGCACTAAAAACCCACACTTTGTGTCCTACTGTTTCCATGAGAACAGTTTAGGATTTTTCCTCTGTGAAGAATAAATAACAAGCTATTAATTCATTCTCATAGAAATTCTCAATCTACAACAAAATTAAAAAAGAAATCCTGAATAGGATATATATTACAAATTCTTATTCAAATCTGTACAAATATGCAGGACATTTTCTGTGCCTGATTATGTGATATATAATAATAGTGAAAATCCCTGGCCTTTTTTAGTAGTATATTTTCTGTATTTATTCAGTATTTCAAGTTTCTTCCTTTTATATTGAAAATCTGATATTTATGAACTGTCAGGCTGCTGATCTGTAAAACCAAACATTTTCAAGCTACATTGTAGCAATAAAGTTCTTGAACAGCCATTAATACTTTAATATCTCTATAGAGGTTTCAAAATATTCCTTAATTCAGTTTCCATTGTCTGTTTAAGAAAAGTATGGTATAATTAAATACAGATGTTTTCTACATGCTATCTAAAATACTTAAAGATACCCTTCGTTAATTACAAAATAGACAGAACTCTTTCAAGTTTTACAAATATAATTAATTTGGTATATCTCCAACTCCATTGTGAGAAACTTTAGACATATATTTTTATTGTAGAGCACTGAAGTATTGTCAAATAGTTAATTTATACTTCAGCATTTATTTGGTGCATTTCAGTGACTCAAAAGTCATAACAAAAAGAGTAGATGATAAAAAATTTACCATAATAAAACATATGTGATGACTGGGAAAACTATTTAAGATAACTTTTTTGTAAAGCTACATCATACTACATGAAATCTAGAATAGTGTCATTGATCATATAGTAGAAACAACCAGTACAGCTATTACAGATAGAGTCATGCTTTTCTATTAGGGCCCCAGATTCTAAACCTCTGTTGTCTATTTGAATTTCATTGAACTCAATCTTAGATTTAAAAGAAGTTGTTAAATGGGTATATTCTGTCTTTTGATCTGCATATAATACTTAATACTTTTAATTTCTTTTAAATCTATATCATTACTGAATTGCCAATATGTATTAGCAAGATTTAAGAGAGTAAACTGGAACCAGAGCTAGAAGAATCCTAATGACCTTAAAGTGATTAAGGTAGCCCCAGGGGTGTCCCTTAAGCAGTGAGCACAATTTGGAATCTCTCTTGACCTCTCAAGACCTTCCCCAGACAGTGATAACCTAGGAACAGTCAACTACAGAGGTCTCATTTGCCTGAAGAAATCTGACCTTTGTCATACAAAGTGGACCTTTACTTCCTTCCCCTCAGGAGAACCATAGCTGCCCCTAGAATTTGGACATTTTAGAAACATCAGAATAATACTAATCTTTGGATATAATCATGCTCATTCCTAATTAGTTTTTCTTATAAATGTAGGAATTGAGTGTCTTTTGATCCTTTCACAGCAATGAACATCAAAGGCTTTACATAATTGATTTTGAAGTTGAGAATAACATAGTTGTTTTTAAATTTTGTATTTATTGCCTATACTTAAAATAGCGCTTCCTTCTAGAATTACACGCTATGATTCCTTTTGTCCCATGACACAAGGATGTGTTGATATGGAAATTTGGAATGTTTTACTAAACTTTATGCTTTGACTGAAAATAGTATCATTGCTGTAGTAGTGACTTTTTCCTTACGTAGTACACTGCTGGACTGATAATAAACTGTTAAGCAGAGAAAGAAAGCTTCTGGGTCTATGCACTTTTGAAATAGTCCGTATTTCTTACAGAGATGCTGCATATGTGGTAACTTTGAACTGACCTTCAAAACTGTTTGAACTGGATTCTGTTCCAGTGAGTGTGTGCATATGTTTCATAAAATATTGTGGTAAAAATTTCTAGAGGTTTTATGCTCCATTATATTATTGAGGTCTTACCCAGTGAATTTTGCCTTTCTTTGAATGTTATAGTCTTTCCATTTAATACTTCTGAACAAAGTGAGCTGGCTGGCTAGATTAACCTCTTAAAGTGCACAAGCCATATAAAGTTTGGCTTGGGCTAATAAGACTGTTCCAGCTCCACTGAAATATTCATTTTAATGGTCAGCAACACTAGAATAAGACCCAAAGATGGAAAAGGTCCAAACATCAGTTAAGGTTTTGGAAGGCCAGTGTCATTTTCCACCCTGAGTAAATTGGAAAGAAGGCAGAGATGAGATATATAGCTTTATAAATCTCCCCTCAGCGTAGCAGTCAGCAGTTATGTTGTGATACCTTGGTGACCTATTCAAATTATTATAATTTAAAATTAACACAAGGAGATTTTTTAATGGTTTAAAATCTCTCCCCCCATCTCTAGTTCTGTGTCTTTCATACAAACACATGCACATGTGCGCACGTCAGTATGCACACATTTCTGCAAAGGTAGACAAAGATAGCACTTAGGCTTATAAAAAATATTTGCTCAAAATCTTATTCCAGATTGACAAACACTGGAGCATTTTATATATCTTAGCTGCATTACTGTGACTAATCTTGCTTAAAATTGTTGAAATATACTCCTCATGATAAATCTTATACTGGTTTTCCCTGGATTGAGAAGCAATATGGCACTGTAATGCAGGCTTTGAATTCATACATACTGTATTAAAATCTGTGTTCTCAATCTTGAGTGATTAATTTAACCACTCTAGGACATAATTCCCTCATCTGTAAAGTGGAAATAATAGTTGCATTTGATTCATACAGTTATTTTGAGGATTTCATTAAATAATGTGTGTAAAGCACTTAAGATCATATCAAGGATGTAGGGAGTGCTTAATCTTGACTTTTTGTTTGTAGTTGATAAGGAATCAAGTTTCCATCTGGCAAAAATTAACTATCTTTTTGTTTTGGAAGGGCTTTTTAATGTCTTATACTCCTCCACCTTTATTGATAAAACAAGTACACTAAGGACCAAGTGATAAACATTCTCATTTTTTAAGCTATGTGGAACTGGCAAGGCTAATGTCAAAATGGGAATGAAGGTCTTTGTTAATTTTGCATATTCCCTGACATTTCAGAGCCAGTATGGTGTCCAAATACAGCAGCAGGCTATGTATCTGTTGTCCCAGCTACTTGGGAGGCTGAGGCAGGAGGATGCTCTGTGCTTATTACTAGGGTCAAAGAGAGTTTTAATTTCTGCTGTTGACTTCATTTTTTAAGTAAATAGACTTTAATTTTAGAACAGTTTTTGATTTACAGAAGAATTGAGCAAATAGTATAGAGCTCCGATATTGCCAACTCTCCCCTCCAACCCCCTCGCCAGGTTTCTGTTTTTTCAACATCTTGCATAAGTATGGTACATTTGTTGCAATTAATGAACCACTATCAATGCATTATTATTAATGTATAATACATCATGGTTTCACCACTCTAAAAATTCCCCTAAAAGTGCTCCACCTCTTCATCTCTCCCCAAACCCAAACTCTGGTAACCATTACTTTTTTTTACTGTCTCTATAGTTTTGCCTTCTGCAGAATGTCATATAGTTGAAATTATACAGTAAGTGACCTTTTCAGACTGGCTTCTTTTGTTTGGCAATATGCATTTAAGATTCCTCCATGTCTTTTTGTGGCTTGAAACTTTTTCTTTTTAATTACTGAATAAAATTCCATTATATGGATGAGCCATAGGACGTTTTTGTTGCTGCAGAGTTTGGTGATTATAAATAAACCTTCTATAAACATTCTTATACAGGCTTTTGTGTGGACATGTTTTCAACTTCACTGGGTAAATACCTAGTAGGGTGTAAGCTAGATTTTATGGGAAAACTATGTTTAGTTTTGTAGGAAACTGCTAAACGGTTTTCCAAGGTGGCTGTCCCATTTTGCATGCTCACCACCAATGTATCAGAATTCCTGTTGCTCCACATACTTTCTAGGATTTGGTATTCTCAATCTGAACTTTTTGGATTTTAGCCATTCTAGTAGGCATGTAGCGGTTCGGCATTGTGGTTTTAATTTGTAACCCCCTAATGACAAGTAATGCTGAGCATCTTTCATATGCTCATTTGCCATCTCTATATCTTCTTTGGTGGGGTGTCTGTTTAGATATTTTACACATTTTTCATGGGATTGTTTGTTTTCTTATTGAGTTTTAAGAGTGTTTTGTGTGTTTTAGATGCACATCCTTTATTAGATATGTGTTTTATAAATATTTTTCCCCATCTGTGGTTTATCTTTTTAATTATCTTATAAGTGTCTTTCACAAAGCAGAAGATTATGATTTTAATAAAGTTAAACATCAGTATTTTCTTTCATGGATTTTGCTTTTAACTTTATATCCATAAACTTGTCGTTAAACCCAAGGTCACCTAGATTTTCTCCTGCATTGTCTTCTAGGAGATTTACAGTTTTACATTTAGATCTGCAATCCATTTTGAGTTAATTTTTGTGAAAGGCATAAGATCTCTGTCTAGATTCATTGTTTCGCATGTGGATGTCCAATTTTGTCAGCAACAGTTAATCGAATAATCTGTCATTCCTTCTCTATTGAATTATCTTAGCTTCTTTGTGAAAGATCAGTTGACTATATTTATGTGGGTTTATTTCTGAATGCACTATTCAATTCCGTTGGTCTATTTGTCTGTTTTTAGGCTAATACCACACTATCTTGATTACTGTATCTTTATAGTAATTCTTAAAGTCTAGGGTAGTGTCAGTCCTCCAACTCTTCTTCTGCAGTGTTGTGTTGGCTATTCTGAGTCTTGCCTTTCCATATAAACTTAGAATCTGTTTGTTCATGTCCACCAAATAACTTACTGGGTTTTTGATTGAGATTGTGTTGAATCTCCATCAAAGATTAAGTTGGGAAGAATTTTCATCTGAACAATATTAAGTTTTTCTATCCATGAACTTAAATAATAATTCTCCTTTTATTTAGATCTTCTTTGATTTCTTTAATCAAAGTTTTGTAGTTTTTCTCAAAAATTACATATATATCTGTATACACAAAATTATGTATACAGATCATATACATAATTTGTTAGAGTTATACCTAACTTTTTTTGGCATTAATGTATATTTCATTATGTTTTAAATTTCAAATTCTGATGTTTTATTGCTGGTATATAGGAAAGCAGTTGACTTTTTGTATATTAACTTGCAAACTTGCTATAATTACTCATTAGCTCCAGGAGGTTTTTTTTTGTTTGTTTGTTTTTTTGAGACAGAGTCTTGCTTTGTTGCCCAGGCTAGAGTGAATGCCATGGCATCAGCCTAGCTCACAGCAACCTCAAACTCTTGGGCTCAAGCAATCCTCCTGCCTCAGCCTCCCAAGTAGCTGGGACTCTAGGGGCTCACCAGCACCCCTGGCTAATTTTTTGTTTCTATTTTTAGTTGACTGGCTAATTTTTTCTATTTTTAAGTAGAGGCAGGGTCTTGCTCTTGCTCAGGCTGGTCTTGAACTCCTGACCTCACACTCCCAGAGTGCTAGGATTACAGGTGTGAGGCATGGAGCCTGGCTCAAGTTCCAGAAGTTTTTGTTGTTCTTGATTCTTTGGAATTTTCAATCATGTGATCTGTGAACAAAATACCATTTCTTCATTCCCAGTCTGTGTACCTTCTTTTTTTCTTTTCATGTCTTATTGCATTAGCTCAGAAATTCAAAATGATGTTGAGTAGCAAAGGTAAGGGGGGTCCTCCCTGCCTGGTACACAATTTCAGGCGTGGAAGGCATATTGTTTCTCATCATTCGGTGTGATGTTAGCTGTAGGGTTTTTTTTCTGTGTTTTGTAGCAAATTGAGGAGTTCCCTATATTTCTAGTTTTTTGAAAGTCATCATTAATTAGCATTAGATTTTGTCAAATGCTTTTTCTGCATTAATTGATATGATCTTTTTTTAAAAAAGCTGGCTGATGTGATGGATTATACTAACATGGTGAATCAGCCTCATGTACCTGGAATAAATCCCACCTGCTTTTGTTGTATAAGCATTTGGTACATTGCTGGATTTGATTTGCTAGTATTTTGTTGAAGATTTTAAAATCTATGTCATGAGAGATATTGATCTCTGGTTATCTATTCCTATAATGTCTTTATCTGGTTTTGGTAGTATGGTAATACTGGCCTCCTAGAATGAGTTAGGAAATATTCCTTCTTTTTTTATCTTTTTGAAAGAGAATATAGAGTATTGATATCATTTCTTTAAATGTTTGGTAAACTCACCAGTGAAACCATCTGGACTGGGTGCTTTCTTTTTTGGAAGGTATTAATTTTTGATTTGTTTTCTTTCATTAGATACAGGCCTATTCAGATTATCTGTTTCTCCTCATATGAGTTTTATTAGTTAGTGTTTTTCAAAGAATTGGTCTGTTTCATCTAAATTTTCAAACTTGTGAGCATAGAGTTATTCATAATATTGAGCCTTTTAACATCTATAGGATCAATAGTTACAGCTCCTCTTTCACTTCTGATATTAGTAATTTATGTCTTCTTTCTTATTTTTCTTGATTGGCCTGGCTATAGTTGTATCAGTTGATCTTTTCAAAGGACAAGGTTTTGGTTTTGTTAATTTTGCATATTGATTTCCTGGCTTCAATTTTATTGATTTCCCCATTTATTTTTATTTTTTTCCTCTGCCTACTTTAGGCTTATATTGTTCTTCCATTTTCCCAGCATGGAACCCTGCTGATGTGGTGGTAAGGTGTCAGGCAGGAGAGGAGTTCTGTAACCTTATGATTAAATTGATTTTTTTAATAGGCCTGAGTTTGTGTTCTGTGACCACCAGAACCATTTCTTAGCCTCTTTTTTTTTCTTCTCAGGAATGCTAGAGGGGTCTGGGATTGACTACTTGCCCTTTCCCTCAGGTCAGATAAGACTCTGTAAAATATTTTCCCTTGGATAGCAGGCTTTTGTTATGAAGAATGCTCTGGATATATTTCAAAATTGTTATTTTTCCCCTGGGCATATTTCTAAATGGCTACTTTTCTCCCCTCTCCCAGCCCTGCTCCCTACCTTCACTTAAATAGGAGGGGACTTTTCTCTGATCTTCACTGTGAGAACCTGGTTGTGTTCCTAAAAGTAAAACCCATGAAAGTGTAGGGTCCCCCTTGAGACTGGGTCCCTTGAGTTTTTAACTCTCAAGCTAGTTCACATCAAAATTACCATTTAAATGTTCCTACCAGTTACTGACTCCAAGTAGCTTCTACTTCCAGTAAATTGAGCTCAGCTATGATTTTCTGTATTTTCCTCTTTCTCTAGATTTTGGGGTGGCAGTTTGCCATAAGACCTTAATTCTCTGATGGATCTAAGAAAATCATTTTGGTTTTTAGTTTGCTCAGCATTTTATTTGTGGTGAGGACAGGAGTGAAGATTTTCAAGCTCTTTACATGCTGGAGATGAAACTGGAAATCAGCCGTTAACTTTTAAACCTATAATACATTAAAAATAAATTTAAAGACCCCAACCTTTCAATTTTAAGGTGACAGATTTATATTTAAGCAATAGTATTCTTATAAATTAATAATTATAGCTTTTTCTTTTAAGATTAACATCAATGATTGACACTTTCTGATTAGCTTGGTCATGATTCACAAATTCATGTGCTAAAAACTGAGAGAGCTAAAATAGACTGAAATAACTTTAAGTCTCATTTTGAAAAGAATGCTATACGTTATGCTAAAGTCTTTTGCCTAGTGATTCATTCTGTGATATTTTTATTCTATACCTTCTTTCGTATGTCATCTTACTCTTTCCTCCTTAATAGAAATCAATACTCCATTGATTTTTGTTACTTTGAAAATAAGTTTGACAAAATATTGGGTTGGAAAAGAGTATGTAGTATGCTTTAAGCAAGACTTGGAAATGACAAGGACTTTTTTGTCTCTATTTGTCATATATTTCTCATAATATCAAACTTTGTGGATTTGGTAAGACTATCAAACCAATCTTTGACCCTCCAAAAATGAGAAATTTCTGCTCCTTTGAAAAGTAGGCTTTACCTTTAAAATAGGATTTAATTTTTACTACATAATTTGCTTTTTAAACAAAGACTTTAGCAATTTAAAAATACCATATTTCATTCATTCAAAGATGGTCATTTTTTAAACAAACATACATGAAATCTCTATAGGTCTAATAGGTGATATTTATAGTTTAGTAGGGCTTTTTGATTTTTTTTTTTAGTGGTGTACAAAGTAATTGTAAATGTTATAATTGATTAATTACTTTAGTATTTACCCAAGAATTAAATGGTTCAGAATAGTAAGATTCCTTGTGATAGACAAAGAATACAAATTTACAATGTGTAATTTTTCATTTTAAAATGATAAAAAGCATAATAGAAGTTAATGTTCCTAAGAATTTTTGATTCAAAAGTTAAGTATGGGGAGCCGGGAAAGATGGCTGGCTGAAGGGATCGCTTGCCAGACCGTCCCAGAGGGAAGGTAGGGTTTCAGATAAAGGAGAGGGGGGGTGAGACACAGCTCAGGTGTAGATCATAGAGAGAGAAGTGCCAGAGCCTGCCAGGAACCTCTTGGAGGAAAACTGTGAAGCAAAGAAGGAAGAAGCTCGGAGCCCAGTGAAGGGGCAAGGGGGGATCCCTTTCTGCCTCCCACACCCTTTTGTTGACCAGCAGGCTACAAAATTTCTTGGAAGCTTTTCCACCCCCCTAAGCCCAAGCACTATAGCAAACACGGAAGGTGGGGAGTACTTGCGTGATCCCAGAGCTTGAACGCACCGTGTAGAGTTCCCCTCCAGTGAGAGTGACCCAGGAGGCCGCAGAGCTGGCTTTCTTCCACTCAGACTCTCATCTCTCCCCGCCCCTCACCCACCCACTGCAACCGGGAGAGCAGTTTGAGCTGCAAATTTGGCAAGTGGCAGCCTCTCCCCAGCTGGCATGTCCTGCAGTCTGAAGTTTCCACAGAGACTAGGGCTCATGCCTTTCCCCTTGAGGACCTGCAGGGGACCCGGGACATCTGATCTGGGAGCTCCCTGCCCACCAGCGTTTCACGGAGATGCACGCCAATGGGTCACACAATGCAGGCTGGATCCTGTGCCCCCCAGACTTGAGCGGGTTGTTGGAGACACAGGTGGGAGTTTGGGAGCTGGACTCCAGGGGCAAGGGAGCCCACATGGACAGAACTGACAGAATACTGTGGGGGTCTGAGACAGGATGATCTGGGAGAGCACCCATCCCACCCACAGGAAAGCCGTGCTGATCGAGCAGGGCAGGTCATCCTGCTGGGAAGATCCCAGTCCAGAGAGCCATAGCAACCAAGCAGGGTGCATTCAGGCACTTGGGCTGTCAGGGCACTGTGGAAGGGTGCCATAGCAACCAAGCATTCAGGCCCATCCCCAAGGAGCAGCCCTCCCTATCTGGAGAGGCTGCCTTCACTTTCCTCCCAGCAGTTCCCCCCAGTGGCCAGGAAAACAACCTCTGAACCCTGCTGAGGCTTTGCAAAGCCTTCCAGGCTTGCGCAACCTAACCATGCTCTGCCTTGCTCCTCTGCCCACCTCTGCTGTGATGGAGATCAAGCAACACCCTGGGAGCTACAGGGCCTCTCTCAAAGCCTGGGACTGGAGCTTACCATGGGCACAAAAGAACATCTCAGCAGTTGGCTCTCTCCTGAAAGCATCAACGACTGACAGTGAGAGCAACTCTATAGCTCATCACAGCATCTACCAACTCAATCAAACAGGGAATGGCTGACTCTTATAAGTACCACCCACCATCTTGGTGATTAAGCTGGGGGACCCAATACAATTCACACTGCTGGGAAGAGATGAAGACAGCAGCATAGTGGTAACCTGAGGGGACAATGTTTATTAGGAGAGAAACAAAAGTTACAGGCAGCTCAGTCTGTGAGGGGTCTCTCTCTTCCACTGCAGACTTCTGGGCTGATTGAAGAGCTGCTCATAGTCTGTGCAGAGACATTGCACCAGAGAGCAGGTGCAGCAAAGATCTGATGCCTGCCAATCCCAGGCTTCTGCAATTGACAACATCCTGATCAGTCTTGTGCACAGCCAGGTCTACTACGAACTCAGCCACCTATCAGTAACCTTAGCATCACCCTTGCCAGACGAGGGAGGGAACAGATCCCCTGTATCTAGCCCTGTGACTGGGGGCTGAGCATGCCTCCTCCTCGTTGTGGAAGCCAAACAGAAAGGAAACCCCAGATGCTCCAGGGTACCACTTGGGAAACCTCAGGCAACTGCCTCAGTGGGTCCTAGGTGTGGGGGAAGAACCTTGGCCAACCAGAAGCTCTGGCCCACCAGATTCTTACATGGAATCTGGGTCACTGAGGAAAAAGCCCCTGCTTGTGTGACTGGGTATCAGCAGTCTCCCCCCTGGTGGAACAGCCCTCCATATGGATGGCTCTGCCATGGGAATCCCCAGAGCCAGCTCTGAAGCTCCTGGTGTGCCCAAGACCATGGCCCTACCCCAGTGGCTCTAGGGCCCCTGCCGGGCATGCAACTACAGCCCAGAGACTCCAGAGTTTTTTCTCAACCCTAAGTCCCCACTACTGAGTCCCCACCACTACTGCTGGGCCAGCAGAACCTCCCCAAGGTCCAATGCTTCACTCAGGAGCTTCCAGCATGGAGCAGCCATCAATCTGGACTTGGTTCAAGAGAGTGCCCAGCAAAGGAGAATAGGTGCCCTGCATTTCTGTTAACCCAGAGCTGAGAGAAGAGGAGTCAGGTGAGAGGGAACCAGCAAAAGAGCACTGGCAACATGAAAAAACAAAATAGTTTGACATTCCCAAGAGAACACAATGGACCTATGGTAGTGAACTCCACCCACAAGGAAATTGCTGAAATGACAGAAATGGAATTCAGAATGTGGATGGCAACTATGATGATTGGAATTGAAGAGAAAGTTGAAAACCAACAGAAAGAAACTAAAAACAATTTCAGGAAATCAATGGAAAAAAATTAAAAAGTCACTAGTGAGCTAGACAATGTAAGAAAGGATATAATAGAACTTAAATAAATGAAAAAAGTCATTCAGGGAATTTCAAAATGCAGTTGAAAGCTTTAACAACAGGCTAAACCAAGGAGAAGAAAGAATCTCAGAGCTTGAAGACAAGGCTCTCAAGATAACCCAGTCATCCAAAGAGGCAGAGAAAAGTATAAAAATCCAAGCAATGACTGAGAGAGATATGGGACTATGTGAAGTGAGCTAGCATTTGAATTATAGGTATTTGTGAGGGTGAAGAAGAAAGAGGTAAAGGCATGGAAAACCTATTTGAAGAAATTATTGAGGAAAACTTCCCAGGCATCACCAGTAATTCAGACACACAGATACAAGATGGACATCAAACACTGGGAAGATTCACAGCAAATGGATCATCTCCAAGACACACTGTAATCAACCTGGACAAAGTTAAAATGAAGGAGAAAATTCTACAAGCACCAAGATGAAAGCAACAAATAACCTACAAAGGAAAACCCATCAAGCTAACTGCTGACTTCTTAGTGGAAACCTTACAAACCAGAGGGATTGGGGCCCCATCTTCAATTGATTTAAGCTGAACATCTGCCAGCCTAGAGTTTTGTATCCTGCAAAACTAAGTTTCACAATAGACAGAGAAATTAAGTCCTTTGCAGACAAGCAAACACTGAGGGAATTTGCCATGACCAGACCTGCTCTGCATGAAATACTCAGAATAGTACTCTACACAAATTAGCACAACAGGTAACCACCAGTGTAAATTCATCTAAAAAAAAAAAAATCCCCCAAACTCACAACTCCTATAAAACAATAGAACAAGAGGTAAAACAAAGCAGTAACGGACTACCCAACAGGATGAACAGACCAGCATCCCATATATCAATGCTATCAATCAACATGAATGGAATTAATGCTCCTCTCAACAGACATAGGCTGGCTGAATGGAAGAAAAAACAGAACCCAAATATCTGCTGTCTCCAGAAACAATCTAAACCACAGGATGCACACAGATTCCATGGCAAAAGATGGAAAAAAATATTCTACACAAATGGAAATCCAAAGAGAGCAGGTATAGCTATTCTCATATCAGAGACTTTAAGCCAATGAAGATAAAGAAAGAAAAAGAAGGTTATTACATAATGGTAAAGGAATCTATCTTTCAGGAAGACATAACAATCCTAAACATATATTAATATGTACCCAACACAAGAGCTCCCAAATTCATAAAGTAAATCTTACTAGAGCTAAGTAAAAAAATAAATAGTACCATCGTAATTGCCAGGGACCTCACCACTCCACTGTCAGAGCTTGATTAAATCATGAAAGCAGAAAATAAATAATGAACTTAAACTAAACTGTAAATCAAATGAACCTAACAGACATTTGCAGAACATTCTATCCAAAAATTACAGAATACACATTCTTCTCAGCAGCACATGGGATATTCTCCAAGATTGATCATATCTTCAGCCACAAAACAGGTCTCAACAAATTCAAAAAAATTGAAATCTCACCATATACCTTCTCAGACCACAGGGGAGTAAAACTAGAAATCAATCACAAGGGAAACACTCAAACCTACAAAAAGTCATGGAAATTAAACTGCTGTAGAATGATTATTGGGTCAGGAATGAAATTAAGATGGAAATAAAAAAAATTTGAGCTGAAAAACAGAGGGACACAAGTTATCAAATATCTTTGGGTTAGAGCCAAAGCATTCCCCAGGGGAAAATTCATACACTTAAATACCTACATCAAAAAGACAGATTACAAATTAACAACCTAATGTCACACCTCAAGGAATTAGAAAAGGAAGAACAAACTAAACCCAAAGCCAACAGAAGAAAAGAAATAACAAAAGTCAGAGTAGAACTAAATGAATTGGAGAATAACAACAACAAAAATACAAAGGATTAATGAAACAAAACATTGGTTCTTTGAAAAGATAAGCAAAATTGACAGACCTGTTTGTTGCTTGATTAACCAAGAACAGAAGAGGAAGGATCCAAATAGGCTCAATCAGAAATGAAAAATGTGACATTACAACTGATATTACAGAAATACAAAATATCATCCATAAATACTATGTGAATCTCTATGCACAAAAGCTAGAGAACACAGAGGAAAGGGACAAGTTCCTGGAAACATACACCTCCCAAGACTCAACCAGGAAGAAATGGGACTCCTGAACAGACCAATAATGAACAGGGAGATCAAACCAGTAATAAAACACCTCCGAACAGCAACAACAAAAAGCCCTGGACCAGATGGATTCACAGCTTAATTCTGACAGTACTACAAGGAAGACCTAGTACCCATAACACAGAAATTATTCCATTATATTGAGAAGGAGGGAATTCTCTGCAACTCATTCTACGAAGCCAGTATCACCTTGATACCAAAGCCAGGAAAGGACACAACAAAAAAAAGAAGACTACAGATCAGTATCCCTTATTAATGTACATGCAAAAGTCTTCAGTAAAATACTGGCAAACCGAATTCAACAGCACATCAAAAAAGTAATCCATCAAGACCAAATGGGCAGCATCCCAGTGATGTAAGGATGGTTCAACATATGTAAATCAATAAATGTGATTCATCACATAAGCAGAAGCAAAAACAAAGACCATATGATCATCTCAGTAGATGCAGAAAAAACATTCAACAAAATCCAGTATGCTTTCATGATAAAAACCTTCAACCTACAAGGAGCATATCTAAAAATTATAAAAGCCATATATGACACACCCACAGCCAACATCATACTGAATGGGGAAAATCTGAAACCATTCCCCCTAAGAACTGGAACAAGACAAGGATGACCACTGTCACCACTCCTATTCAACATAGTACTTAAAGTCCTAGCTAGGGCAATCACACAAGAGAAGAATATTAAGTGTATCCAAATCAGGAAAAAGGGGGTCAAACTATCGCTTTTCACTGACAATTTGATCTTGTATCTAGAAAATCCCAAAGATTCCACCAAGAGTCTCCTGGAATTGATAAATAAATTCAGAAAAATCTCAGGGTACAAAAATCAATGTACATAAATCAGTAGTATTTCCATATACTAATAACAGTCAAGCATTGAGTCAAATCACAATCTCAAAAGCACTCACAATAGCTACAAGGAAAATAAAATGGAATACACCTTGGAATATACTTAACCAAGGTGGTGAAAAATCTCTACAAGGAGAACTGCAGAACTCTGAGGAAAGGAATCTCACATGACACAAACAAATGGGAAAACATGTCATGCTCATATATCAGTAGAATCAACATTGTTAAAATGTCCATACTATCCAAAGTGTTTTGCAGATTCAGTGCAATCCCCATGAAGTTACCAACGCCATAGTTCACAGATCTAGAAAAAATAATTCTGCACTTTGTATGGAACCAGAAAAGAGCCCAAACAGCCAAAGCAATCTTAAGCAAAAAGCACAAATCTGGAGGCATCATGTTACCAGACTTCAAACTATACTACAAGGTTATAGTAACCCAAACAGTATGGTATTTGCACAGAAATAGAGACACTGACCAATGGAACAAAACAGAGAACCCAGATATAAAACCATCTACCTACAACCAAGTGACCTTTGACACAGCAGACAATAATGCATACTGGGGAAAAGAATCCCTGTTCAATAAATGGTGCTGGGAGAATTGGATAACCACATGCAGAAAAATGAAACAGGACCCCTACCTCTCACCACTCACAAAAATTAATTCAAGATAGATAAAAGAATTAGATCTAAGGCATGAAACCATAAGAATTCTAGAGGAAAATGTAGGAAAAACTCTTCTAGATATCAGTCTAGTAAAAGAATTTATGAGAAAGACCCCAGTGCCAATCATGGCAACAACAAAAATTATTACATGGGATTTGATTAGACTAAAAAGCTTCTGCACAGCTAAGGAAACAATCAACAGAACAAATAGACAACCCACAGAATGGGAGAAAATATTCACAATCTACACATCCAATAAAGGGCTAGTAACCAGAATTTACAAAGAACTTAAGCAGATAAGCAAGAAATAAATAAACAACCCTATTAAAAAGTGGGCAAAAGACATGAACAGAAGCATCTCAAAAGAAGAAAGACAAATGGCCAATAAACATATTAAACAATGCTCAACTCACTAATCATCAGGGAAATGCAGATTAAAACCACAATGAGATACTACCTTACCCCAGTTAGAATGGCATTTATTAAAAAGTTCAAAAACAATAGATGCTGGTGTGGCTGCAGAGAGAAAGAACGTTTATACACTGTTAGTGGGACTGAAAATTAGTACGATCTCTATGGAAATAGTATGAAGATTCCTCAAAGAATTAAAAGTACACCTACTATTCAATCCGGTACTCCCACTACTGGGTATTTGCCAATAGGAAAAGAATTCATTTTGTCAAAAAGATATGTGCACTCAAATGTTTATTGCAGCATAATTCACAATGGCAAAGATGTGGAATCAATTCAAGTGCCCATGAATTCATGAGTGGATTAATAAAATGTGGTGTATGTACACCATGGAGTACTACTCAGCCATGGAAATATGAACTAATACCTTTTACAACAACCTGGATGGAAGTTGAAACCTTTCTCCTAAGAGAGATATCTTAAAAATGAAAAAATAAACACCTCATGTGCTCACTATTAAATTGGAACTAACTGATGAGCACACATGTGCACAGAGCAAAGTAAAACTTAGTGGAAAACAACCGGGCAAGGTGGGAAGAGGGAAGAGTAATAAACCAACCTAATGGGTACTATGATCACTGTTTGGGTGACAGCACACCTATAGCCAGGACTTAAACATTGCAAAAATGATCCATGTAACCTGAAATATTTGTACTCCCTTAATATTTTGAAATAACAAAAAAAAATGTTTCCCACAAAAAAGTATGGTTAGATTAGAAACAATGAACAAAATGGTTTAAGTTTCACAGTTCAATAAATGAGAAGGTGGTTTCACTGATTGTATATGCAATTTTTATAAGTAGTTGGAACTAAGAACAAGTATTAATTGAGAATTGTGTGATAAATTAGTCAGCTTTGTAAGAATTTTGAAAATCTAACTGAAATTATTTCCTTGTAAAGGAAACAAGTGTGAAAAAGCTAAGGCAGCTTAGAAAGAGAAAACATGGAAACTGATAACATGGTTTAGAATTAGATATATATGGCTCAGAATTCTAGTTTGGAACTTTTGATTAGAGGTGTGTGATCTCCACACATTACAGGTTTGCTCTGAGCCTCAGGATTTCTCAGTTTTTTCAAGTGTCAAGTATGGAAATTATTGCCTTCTAGGGTATTATAAACAATAAAAGTACTGCATGAAAGTGCCCAGCACAGTGCCTGACATATGGCAGTCTTATATTGCCAGTATGAATTACTGAAAATAATGATATGGCATTAGTAGTAGGAATTATAGTAGTAGCCACATAATATAATTATAGAAGAATTGGAATGGCAAATGGAGAGAAGTTCTGGCCTTAGCCCTATCACTAACATGATCCTGATTGTAGCACGTGATTTTAGATTTAAGATTTCTCAGCTAAACGAAAATGGCCTAAATGATTCTGAGATTGTATATAGGTCTAGTAAGGACATATATCATTGTGTTTCATAAAGAATTTGATAAAAAGTTAATTATTTGAAGAATGTATACGAAATAAATTACTGTGCTTTTGCATAATTGTATCTCAAATTTGTCATAATCATTAACTGTAGCAAAGTCTAATGACATATTTCTCGCTCCCCATAGAATGTTCAATTAGAAACAGGCAGGACATTTTAGATAAATTGGAATGAGAAATTGGCAAAAAATAATAATTAAGACTTTAAAAGCATTTAACCATCTGTTGTGTAATCATGAGGATGATTGAGAAATGACTTCTAATTTGTAATATTCACAACTATAGACCTGAAAACACTGAGAAAATGTTCCTCACCAATATATGCATTTTTATTTCTCTCTAGACAAACAATAAATTAAAAGATGATAAAAAAATGAAGGATGAAATATTTGTAATTGTATTTTTCTTAAATTTTCAGCCACTCACCTAAGTTACTTTGAAATGAAAGTGTCTCTATGATAAAGAAATCTGGGAGGGAACTGCTATCTGCTTGCACAAGAACCTTCTTAGTATATAAAGCAGCAGCACATAACAGTTTATCATGGAAGGCCAGATTTTCATCAAGTGACCTTGTTTTTCTTTATGTCCACCAACCCCCTCTTTTATAGGACTGTTTGCTTTTTAGCCACTTGTTTGGATTTTTATTTCAATATTCATATTGATTCCTCCATTCTTTTCTACCTATTTACATACAAGATAAATTCAAAGGTCATTTTTTCATAAACCTTCATGCTCCCTCTTCCCTTATCTATATTTGCATATCAATTTTTGCTATAAATGCTGGCAGTTATGTCAACTAGTAGATATCAAGTTTTATAATGTTGTTTTTACCTTGTTCTTCCCAATTTAACTGAGAAAAATATCCTTGAAGACAGCACTTGTGGCATCTTCATTCCCTATTTGTCAAACCATACTTTGTTCTGGGCCTAATACTGAGTATTAAAGAAACCAATAAAAGGGAAAAAGGATTTTTGACATTAAGGAGCTCACGGTTTTCATAGTGAGGCACAAGGAGGAGGTTCCTGGTGTGTTAATTGTTAATTAATTTAGCGGCTGAACCACCTTACTTCTTGAGAAGTACTATTTCACATTTTCAGATGTTAAGCATTTTTAAGCAAAGATCCAAACCACCCAAAGAATATAGCTAAGAGAAGACATTGAGATGTAAAATTGTTTTCAGTTGTAAGCTTTCAGTGTCTTTATTCTGAAATATCTATTTTAATTTTATTACGTATATCTTTTAAAGTAGACAACAATGAAGTAATGAAGAAAAGCTCTCAGAGAGAGTTTATTAGCCTGCTATAGGCTGTATGTATGTGGTTCTTTGAAAATAGCCTAGATCAGTACTGCCAAATACAATTTTCTGTGGTGATGGAAAAGTTCTATTTTGGCACTGTCCAATTCAGTAGCCACTAGCTACATATAGGCACTTAAACTTGAGCACTTGAAATGCAAGTAGTGTGACTTGGGAGCTAAACTTTTGTTAACAAATTTGAGTTCATTTAAATATAAATTTAAATAGCCACACGCAGCCAGTGACTATCATATAGGACAGCACAAGTATAGACCAAGGTAGGCATACGTGTGGCATAAGTGTCATGGTGAGATCCCTTCAGTGCCCAAGACAGAGTTCACTAATCACACAGCAAACTGTTTCCTCTGAGTTTGGACACAAGCCTTTGTAAAAACATTCCAAATCACATCACCCAAAGAAAATAAAATGTCTGCGAAGGATTATGTTTTTCAGGACTCTTTAATTTTTAAGAAGCAAGAACCAAATACAAACTAGTTTAGTTAAAAATGGGAGGGGGATCCAGAGGGGTTCATTTAACTGAATTTTCCTAGTGTCCAAGTGCTTAGATGGTATTACTGGTTCATTGTGTTCAAATCTTATAAGAAGGATGCATCCCACTCTTGGTTCTGCAGGATGATTTATGGACAGTAATGATCTCTCCAAATGATGACAAGGATACACCAGCACAGCCCCAGGTTTCCTTCTTCACAGCTTAACAAGAACAGCAAAAACAAACAGTAGTTCTGATAAATCCCCAGGACCCTCTCACTGAAACACCTGTCCCACTTGCCCACTCTAGAAGTTTGAATAGAGTTTACAGTAGCTCTCAAGTCACGTGAACTGAGAGTCAAACTCTGACCAGCATTCATCCTTTCAAAGGGCAGCTCTGATCCTATTAACTCTCCTGTTTAGAATTTTGTGTGGATTTTCACAAATGCCCTGGGCCTTTCCTCAGTGTGCTCTTCAGATCTGAATTGCCTACTCTTTCTTCAAAAGCCATCTTAAACACTACAATTTATAGGAAATTTTCCCAATCCTCTACCTTCCCTGCCCTGAAGCAGCTATGTTGAGATCTTTCACAATTCAGCACCCTTAATTTGCCCTTGCTACTTATATTATTCCCATGTCAACACTACCCTTCTATAATAATGAAATTTACTCATTGGCAGGATTTGTGTTTTTTTGTGTGTGTGTCCTCAACAATGGAGATCATAGTATTTTTATGTGATATGTGTTTCTCAGTTTTGGGGAAGGAGGGGGGCTGTGACCAACTACTACATGAGTTGGGGAGAAGCATTAGCAGGATTGAGAAAATCAGAAAGAGAAGGAAGAAGTCTTGAGGTAGAAGATGGGAGGATCTATTTAAACTAAATCTGTTAAGTTTAAATAGTGACACGACATCCTAGAAATGTTAGTCTGGAGTCACCAAGTTAATACCTTTCCCCCCACTTACATGTTCTCCTATTTTAAGTAGGAATCATCTTTTTAGTTGTCTTTTTTCCCTTCCATAATGCTTAGTATAAGCCTTACAGAGAGAGCAAATGCTTGGTAAATAATTGTTGAAAGGAGTGTCTCTTTCTTCTCTTCTTTTATGACGCTCAGTACTCTTTAAGAAATGGTGAATCATAATTAAAGCCAACAAAATAAGAATCAGAGCAGCATTCCCTTTTTTTCTACCCATCTCAAGTACAACATTTAAACCACCTGAAATAGAATAAACTGGTTAGAAAAACAATGTTGTTCTTTGAGCCCCTACAGAACATAAATTCAGTGAAAATCTGTTCAAACCACAATTCTAATTAAAGGTTTTTGCTGCCAAATAATATGTTCTGGTTAAAGCCAAGTTAGTATTATGGAGTGTTTCATGAATAACAGCACAAGCTTTATACTTTGCTGTTGATTTTCTCATGGGAAACTCATGTAAAGGAGAGTGATACCTCCCTGTTGACTTTAACTTTTAGAAATGCAAAGCATGCTGAAATTGTACATAATTCTCTTCTAAAGAAAAGGAAATAGCATTTCAATGGTTTTCCTCAGTATCTGACTGAGTTATGGTAGGGCACAATTATGTCTGTTAAATTGATTTACCAGATGGAAGGTTACATTTTATATTTAGCTGATTAAGTTGTAGGAGACTGGAATTGTATCTCATACCATAAAGGTCATATATAAAAGCAAAAATATTTTAATAAACTACATTTTGAAACCAATTAGAGGCTTAAACTTGTTCCCTCCTCCTGTTTTACTTAAATTGAACTAAAATGGAAACTTTTTTTAGAAATAGGCCTATAATAGTGTTGATATTTGACTTAATAATTTAATATCTCAAATGGAATCTGTAAAAAAAAAAAAAAAAAGAAGAAGAAAATGTTCCCACTCAATTTTTGGAAATTGCTTACTTATGGTGGTTATGTAATATATTTTTAGTATTTTAGGGTTAAAATGAATAATCTTTAACTTATACCCTTATGGAACTTCACAGAAAGATTTAAAAGAAAAAAAGTTATATTTTTGCCTTTTTTTCTCTTTTGGACCTTTTTGCAAATAAATATATTAATGAAACCATTACCTTTTATAGAAAATTAAATCTGATAAAATAGTAAATATTAAGTAAATTATTGTTCTGGTATTGTTGCTATGTGATAGGCTTGTATCATTAATAATTCTCTTTAATATCTACTTCATTACCTAAAAGTAGCACAATAAAAATATAGCATAATAAAACCTGAACTGGTGTTTCAGAATATTCAGACTTCCAAAACAGCGCTGATCTTGGAATTTATTAGATTATAGTATTGTTTTCCTACGGCTGCTATAACAAATTATAAAAAGTTTCCTAACCTGTAACAACGTATATTTATTGCCTTACAATTCTGGAGGTAGCAATTTAAAATGGGTCTCACCGGGCTAAAATCAAGGTATCAGTTGGGCTGTGTTTCTTTCTGGAGGCTCTAGGGGGCGACTCCATCTCCTTGCTTTTTCCAGCCTCTGGAGACTACCTGCATTCTCTGGCTGTGGACCCCTTCCATGTTCAAAGCCAGCAACGACCAGTCAAGTCTATTTCAAGCTACATCATTCTGACATTCACTCTTCTGCCTCTCTCTTCTGTGATTACATTGGGCCCACTTGGGTAAACCAGGGTAATCTCCTTATCTTTAAGTCAGCTGATTAGCAACCTTAAATCCATCTGTAACTTCAATTCTCCTTTACCATATAATGTAACATATTCACAAGTTCTGAGGAGTAGAGCATGGACATCTTTGCAGTGGGGAGACAGTATTCTGCCTACTCCAAGTGCTTAGAGTTTTCATTAGTTCCACTAGTTTCCATTAGTTTTCTGCAGTGTACTTTGCCTTACTAGCTCTTTACCATTTTATTTGAAGTTTATTTGAGGTTTCTTTATTCAGACAATCATCCAAAGAAAGTTGACTAAATAGAAGGTGTGTAAGTAAAGATCTGTCTAGAAAAAGATTCTGGGGAGACCTGATAAATCCAAAGGTGAAATTTTACCTTTTCCATCAGTCTAAAATAAATAATAGTGTTTCCTTATAAATGTATATTCTAAAGAAAATTTATGATAAATACAGGAAAGCTATGAATTTCATTGAGGCAGAATTGATATGCCAAGAATATTCCAAAAATATAAAGGTTATAAAATCAAAACTCGCAAAGGACAATAAATAATAACAAATGCCCAAGTGACTTGGAAGGGTTTGAAATAGGAAAAGAGCAGGACACAAGATGGTATTTGAATTGGGGAGAAAACAAACTCCTGTTGGCCAGAAGGGTCAGTGCTGACCCTTTGTCATTGGCGCTGCTGAGCCATGATACCTGAATGTATCCGAGGGGTTGTGAAGACCCTAATAGACCGAAAGACTGGAAATTATATTGAGAGAGAGAACAGTTCTAAGTAGCAGTAACTGCACATTTAAACATGTGTGTACCTGACAAGATTGGCCAGAAAGCCACTTAAATTAAGCTGAACAATGAGATTCCCTAAAGAAATGAAAGGAACCACCTTCTACATGGTGACGTAATCCAGAAATCTGGGAGCCACAGCTGGGCTCCTAGTTCTCTTTCATCTCATCTGATACTACATTAATAGTAACTTCTGCTACTGCTTGCTCTTAAACTGCCTCTTCCTTATCATGCCTACTGTAGTAGTTCAACTTGAGGACAATGTCTATAGCTCATTTGGTATTGTACCTGCAGCATCTTCAGAGAGCTCCTAATAGTCACTCAATAAATGTCTCTTACATGAATAAATAAATATATGAACTAAAATAGGAGCTAGTATACATTAGGTATTAAAAAATTGAGAACTTTCTTTACTAAAGAACTTTTAAGAATTTAATTTGCAATTAATATTTTGGAGGAAAGAGATCAACTGTTTTTGGATGGCTGTAACTGAGTCATTCAGAAGGAAACAAAGTTTTACATGGTAGCAAGTTGATGTTATAGTCTTTTTTATATTATTTTACTTGCTGTGGAGTGAAATGACAAGCTAGAGGGTAATTTTACAGTTTTATGGAAATTAACTAAAAGTCATTAGGTACACATCAGAGAAGAAAATCTGAAGTAATAAATTTAAAGAAGGTAATTTTATGACATTTACAATTAGACAGTGATTTGCTATATTTATTGTTTTCCATTTATGCCATTCAGTACTTCTGAATTCTTTAAGGTCAGGAGAATGTATATTATTATCCATATTTTCAGGCAAGAAAGTTGAGGCACAGAGACATTAAATAATACTTCACTCAAATCACATAGTGGTAAACTCAAGACTGGAAAACTCAAGACTTTTAGGATTGTAACAAGGTGAGGTCCGTGATGAATGCACAAAAAAGTACAGTAAAGTTTAGATTAATAGTGATACCCAGGGAATTACTGGGAATAGGTATTACTTTTATGGACCATACAATCCTGACCTGTAACGTGGTTTCCTGGGAAGAATTCTATGCTGTCCCAGTCTGTGTCCCTATCAAATACTGAGCTGTACTCAATACAGATCTCTCCCACTAAAATCCTCCCACCCTCTTATGCAATCACACCTATGTTTATACATATAGCTCTTATGAACTGTCTGGATAGGGAGGATGTTTTTAAAAAGTTTTATATCCGCAGACAGAACTACTTTTCATGATATTTCTATTTAAAATAGTATATAAAAGGTATACCTACTAGAGATGGTAAATAAAACTACCTAAAAAAGTATGTGGTGCAATTTTTTTATGCATACACAGAACTTAGTTTACTGCAGAAAGATTTATAGCAGAATGGAGTAATTATTTTTGTATTTTTATTTATATGTATTTTAGAACCAAAAAGGACTTTTCTTTAAGAAAAAATATAAAAGTATATATATGTGTATGTATATAGATACATAAAAACTCAGATTCCCCCAAAAGTAACATGTTATTTAAGTTTTGAAATACTAAGTCAGAAGTATGACTTCATTATAAAACCTTGGACTTCAGGTAAAAAACAAAATTGTTTTAGAAAGTGGATCAAAGAAGACTAAAACATGTCCATAATCCAGTTTGATTTATTGAAATGATAGTGTTTGCTAATTCAAAATAAGGCTATATAGGTTTTCAAAATTTGTCATTAAATAAATGAAATAAAATAAATAAAACAGATTATATTTGAAAAATTAAAGGATATAAAGGACAGCATATGAAGGCATTCTAGGCTATATGGAATATGGATTTTCTTGACTCCAAAACGTGGTATTTGCGATGCCTGCCATAGCAGTGAAATTCCTTCTGCATTCCACATCTGATATATAAGACTGTTTGCCATAACATTCTGCATCAAGAAATTCTTGGAAATTAGAGCAATTAATTGAAGTTCATCTAGTTCTTCTCAGCAATATTTGAAACCCAGCCTTTTGATGTAAGTTTCCTTTCATGCTTGGATATATGCAGGCAGGTATTTATTCATTTAATAACTGCTTATTGAGACCACCATGAACTTATATAGTTGCTAAGTACTGGGAATAGACACAAAATCAATTATTACACTTACTGTTCTGAATGTTATCTGCGGTAGAGTAATTTCTGTGAAGCAGTGAATACTGGAGCAATATTGCAGTGTTTTGAGGTTAGGAAGTGGTCGTGGCCAAGAATAAGGCTACTTTTTTTAAACTTGATTGTGAATTAAACTACACATACAGGAAGCAGCTAATAAGATCTGTATCTGTGGGGGCTTATTTTTATTTGAATGAAGATTTGTGCATGTCTATATGTTAAAAAGAGAGAGCCAGAAAAGAGGGAATTTGAAGATACAGGTTGAATAGCCTCTGTTAATATTTTACAATTGAGCTAAATTTTGCTTGATACTTATCCCTAAAGCCTTATTTTCCATTTAGTATGCCTGCTCCCACAGCATATTTAATCCCCATTCCTTGAATTTGAGGGCACCACCCTTGGACTTCGATGCAGAGCTGCACTTGCCTCCAGCCTTTGCCTGTCTCCCTTAGCCCTGGAGGGGAGGGAGGATCTCCCCTCAAGGCAAATGAATCTCTGCCTTACAGGACAACACTCTGCTTATACTTATCACATGGCATTGATCACAGTCTATTATTCATTCTTGACACCATGAGTACTTAAGAGAAAAAGACTCTCTATCTTATCTCTGAGGCAGTTGCCTCAGCACTTAACACACCCTTTCCCCATTCATTGATTCCCTTTCTCAGTAAATAGCTAACAGGTTTATTCCACGTAGTAGGCACTACATAGGTGCTGGGTACACAATAGAAATATAACTACACGTATTCCCAGTCCACAGGAAACTTGCAGCCTTGGTTCTCAATATTATTATTCAATAGCCATTCATTGAATTTAATTAAGCAATGGAACCAACTAAATAGTAGGTTTTAATTTTAACTATAAAAAGTGATTAGATATTTTATAATGTATTATTATATTTTGTTCCTATATGGAATTACATTGTTTGATTAAAGTATCTTTATCTTTTAAAAATGATAATTTGTACTTAAAATGTCATAAAAATTTGAAGAAAGTTATTTTATCTTGTTTGTCCTAATATTAAAAAAAAATCACTATTGAGTAACAATTTGTGCATGCATTCATTCAGTCAGTAAACTTTTACTGAGCGCCAGGCACTCATGAGAAATGCTGGTGAGGAAGAGGAGACAGGATTCAGTATATAGTACTGCTCTTAGATTGAGGCAACTGAGTGCCCTCCCATGGGCCTTTGAGCTTTTAGAGGCCCCTGCTCTGGCCCAGGAGATGAGGCATCCATGGACGCTAAGGGAAAATGCCCACCCCTCCCTTTCTAGACCATGCTTCTGTTACCCAGGGCCTGGTATTGTCTTCTCATGCTGCCCTGAGCTGCTTTCAGTGACTCAGTAATACTCTTTCTCGTGTACGCCCATTGGTATTTTTTCCCCCTATTTATAAAGAGTAGGTCATTGTTATTGTTTTGATATGTGAGGAAACTAACAGTTAAAGTCCTATTTACACTGATGGAAAAAAATACTCACAAAAATGCCCACAAAGATTCATGAGCCATGAATCTTTTATAGTTAGAATTAAAACCTACTATTTAGTTATATGTTCCATGTAACATGAGTAACAATTACCAAAAGGTTTTTTAAAAAATAATTCTCTTTTAACAAATAGACATAATTGGTATATTCGCAATAAGGGAATGGATAGATGTTTGCAGTTTTATTTCTCAATCAAAGATAAATAGTATTATAATTTCTTTAGGAAATTGTATTTGTATGTTACCATAGATACGGTTAATTATTAGAAGCTAAAATTCCCCTAAAAATGATTTCTTAAAAACTTTTATATATGAATTACATATTCTTCAATGGTTATAATTAGAAAAGGTTAGATTAGAAATTTTGCTCCTTGATATTAAAATGTGTAATATCTGATTCATAACATTAAAGATTCCTGTTATTCAAGCCAAAAAAAGGCATGAGTTGTATTGGATTTATTATATTATGCTGAATGCTACTTTTGAAAATATATAGCCTTTTTCTAATTATGAAACTTTTAATTAGAATAACCCAAGTCTTTTGATCAACTATATTAAAGGATTTACTGTGTCCCCAAAGTGTCTTTCATAATTGTAATTATTGCTCAATTGAATGGTTCACACATGGCATGGATTTCTACAGTGCTAGCCCGAGTGAGTGGAGTGACTCGGGCAGGAACTATGCCAGGAAACCTAATATTCATAAAGGACATACGGGACAGAGTGGGTGATAGATTACAAGTGTTTGGTTCCAAGTGACAAAGCTCCTGAATGTGGCAGGTCCTCAGGGAACCCTGAGGGTGGGAGATAACAGGAGAAACCCCAGAGAGGGAGAGGCTGCATGGAGAAGCTGACAGCTACTCAGTGCTGCAAAGAAGAGTAGACAATGCCAGAAAAGGAATCTGAGGCCGCTTGGAGGACTTGACCTTCACCTATGATTATACAACTAAACTTAAATTGTGGAATATCCCAAATATTCATTAGCATAAAGAAACATTTATCAATCTAATAGTCAATTTTGATTAATAATCATCTTAATACTATGAAATTTTATGTTAAAATGTTAACATACAAATAATATTAACTCAATGGAAACATCTTCCTTTTCTCCTTATGATCGTTCCCAATAAAAATTAAGGAATTATATACCATATGATATGTGATATTGAACATTTTTGTCTAAATTATTGGCATAAAGAATATTCATAACCTAGGAAGGACTAAGAGTGAACAGAAACAAAATGTACACTATTGGTAATCATTCTTAGTGGATGGTGGTATATTTAAGACATAGAACTAAAAAGAATAGAATTTATAAACAGGTAAATAAAAACACTGAGGAAAATGTGTAAAGTCAGTTATTAACCAAAAAGTATTTTAAATATACCAAGTAAAAGTTCAGAAAAGGATTATTATTTTTGTTGATTTTATAGATAACATTACAGTAGGCAAAGGAATAGACCAATTGTAGCTGTCCCTCTCTCTACTTATTTTTTATTTTGTTTCGTTTTATTTTAACTTAAATTCCTTAGTCTTATACATGGACTACATGAAACATTATTTATTCAACATCTATTGAACAACTTTTTTTTGGTAACAGACAACCAGTTGAGCCAGGAATTTTATTCTACCTCTTTCGTCTTCCACCAGGATGTATGGTAGGCATCATTACTGCTCTTCTATAGATGTTAAAATGATTCATAGTGATTAAATAATTCACCCATGGTTACAGTCAGTATCCAAAAGAGTTAGCATTAGAAAGAGGGAGCCTGGTCTGTTTGTGTCAGAGGCCTGTGTGCTTCTACAAAAGATAGTCCATGTGTCTGTATGTTTGTGTATGTGTGCAAAAGTGACACCCCACACTTAGGTACACAGTCACAAACACCAATCGCTTAAAGAAATGAGAAGTCTGGACCTTGTTACTTACTATACTTCGGAATCCCAATTTTTTAACCTTTGTTTCTGCTATCTAACTTTATTATTCCTTTCCCATTTTTTATTGTCATACCCTGCCACCCTAAGTTTATTCTGTGCCATGGAGATCAGTGTGAGAATAAAGATTTGAAATACCTTTAGCTCTTGATGTGTTCTTCAGATGCTTTCTGTTTCCTTTTGTTCAGGTTTTTTTTTTTTTTTCTTTTAAATGAGAAGAGGAAAAGGTTTTGGTTCTGTCCTGTGTATTCTAATATTGATTTTTTTCACTTAAATGATAACCAATTTTTTATGCAAGATTTCCATCTCAGCAGACAAATGTATTCAGATGAGCACACACAGTGAAAAGCTTGCCTTCTGTTTCTGTGATTAATTGAGATGTGGAGAATGATGGGTGTGGGGTAAAAATGGAAAGGCAATTAGTGCAACTATGCATGAAATACATTCACATGCAAGCAGAACTTTTCCCCAGCTAGTGATCTCTTTATGGGCTCTGAGGGTTTGTGTCCCATTAGTAACTCTCTGGCATGGAAATCTTCAGCCTTTGGGGAGACCAGAGCATTAAACATGGAATTAACTCTAACTGCAAACTGAGTCAGCACTCTAGGTCATTAATCTACTCCTTAGGTATATGTCATGCTGAGCTTTGCTGTGTGGGCTTCTGAAGTGTTAGGAATGACTTTATAGAGCCTTGCAAGGAGTAAATGATGGTTATCTATCATCCCATCCCTCACACTTACCTCAATAGTAGTATCTCTGATGACTCAAAACTAGTATTGAAATACAGGCAAATGCTTTTGCTAGAACCATTGGATAGGGGCCTTTCCTCAGAGAAGTTGCATATTGTATATTTTATGAAAATTAATTTATATTGCACTTTACAGTGTTTTAAAAAACTTATGTTCCTCAATTGATAAATAAAAATATCTCAATGTCTCAAATATTATCCTTTCAAAAATTGAGAATTATGTCTTTTTGTGTATCTCCACCAACCAATAAAAGTTGACTAGTTTTACTTTCTTTAGAAATATTAGTGGTATTAAAATATTTTAAAAATCGATTTCTAAGTATAAAATGTATTGAAATAGTTCATATTTTTAAGCTACATATAGCACTCCCAATTTCTGATAATCTTTCCTTTCTTCCCTTACCCTTCTACATCCTTTTTGAGAACCTCTGGCAGAACCTCTGTCTCCTTTAATCATCCCTGAGCAGTATAGTTATAATATTAACAACTTCCATTGACTGATTTCTTACCCCAGAGTTTCTCACATTTGAGTCCAGATAGTTTCTTGTTGTGGGAGGCCATTCTGTGCATTGTAGGATGTTTGGCACATTCCTGGCCTCTACTGACTAGATGCCAGTAGCAACTGCCACACTGCCAACCAACAAATGTCTCCAGACATCACCCCCTGGGGGAAAAACCTTCCCTGGTTAAGAACTACTGGCTTATCCTGTACCAGGCACTGTTTCATTTGATTCTACAGTAACTACAAAATATGTAGGACTGTGTTAATCAGGGTCTTGGGAGGGAACAGCTCTGTGCAGTGTGGGTCGTAGGTTTTTATGAAGGGACTATTTACAATGAAGTTAGCAGGGTTAAAGGAACTGCTTAAGGATGTGGGGGTATCCAGCAAATAGCAACAGTGTGAAGCCATTCCCACTCCTAGGGCTGAAGGAGAACAAACAGGAAATTGTTCCTGGATTGCTCTAGAGCTGGACCATGGAGCAGGGGCTTCCAGAGGGGGATGAAGTCAGGAAGAGACAATGCTATGGCCAGTGATGGCACACTGTAATGGGGAGAACATAGGATACTGTGACTCCACCCTCCTCAGTAATCTTGCTCACCAGCCTGTCCTGCCCGTGGGTCGAGCCCAAATGAAATCCAGCCAGCAAAGGATTGGAGTGATGCAACTCCAGGATTTGGCCCCCATGGGGTTGAAAGGAAAATGGTATCTATTGGGGAAAATGGAGAAAATACAGAAAAAAACTATCCCCGTTTTAACATGAGAAGTGGAGGTTTAAAGATACAATGTAATTCATTCAAAGCCAAACAGCTAATGTGTGGAGCAGGGATTTAAACACACATCTATTTGACTTCGGGCACTGCGAGGGTATGAATGAACTGATGTTCAAGACTATTATTCAAAGTTATTGATTTTAGTGTGATAGATGGAAGACTAGAATCCAGTTCTCATTCCTATTTTGGTGTTTGCTTTCTTATGTTGACCATTGAAAAAAAGCTAAGAGCTGTGTATATACAGCCCCTTCTTGTAGGAGTAAAAGCTATCTGCTGGCCTTAAAAATCATTTCTTTCTGAAAAGCTTGGAAAATTCTAGGTTTCATGTAAAATGTTTAAATGGCATATGCTGTTTTTCCAAGCTGTCAGCACATTTTTGTCTTGATTGCAGACACTTAGCCCCAGCTGGTGCAATGAATGTATTAGGAGAGGGAGGAGGACAGGACTGAGAATCAGGAGATTTGGGACCCAGTCCTGGCTTAGCCACTTCTAGCTGTGTGACCTTCAGCAATAGTAACAATAATATGAGTTCCATAAACTTTTTCTTCCCTTTGACATTCAGCCAGATCCTCACAGTCATTCTCAGGTATCTGAGTGGCCTCAACCTGTGAAGTCAGGAAAGTATTAGACTTTATGTTTCATAAATGAAGAATCAGGCTCAGAAAGCACTAGAATCTCATTAAAAATTCCAGAGCTGGGAAGTGGTGCTGTGCAGGCCCAACTTCACATTCTCTCACTGAAAATGCACTGACTATTCTAGTCTACCCACTTCCTTTAGAAGTGATTAATCAATTTATTTACTCCTTCTGGACGGCCAGTTTGCAGAATTTAATCCATTAGGTTTCATTGTATGGTCATGTCTAGATATAAGTCTGAGAATCTGTGATCTTTGTCCTAGGTCATAAACAAGGCTACCAAGGATCAATATAATTAGGGATTCATAGTTCCTCAGTTTTCCTTTCTAGGTTTTAGATGAATATATTTATTACCTATAGCTTTTCAGAGACAAAAATTGATATTTTAAAGGAATTTTTAAATAAATGTATATAGGGAAACAAATCTAAGTTAATACAATCTCATTTTCTCACTTTAATCCTGGGTGATTTGGGTTGTGGTGAATGGGATTCAGACTTCTATGTCTGACCCACTAAGTTAAAGGTAGGGGGAGCTGCCACTCAGGAAGGTCTGAGAAAAACCTTAATCCTTCCCAAAATTGTTTACCTTCTTTGCCTCCAGGTGGGAGGCCAAGCAAGTGGTACATTTCAGGTCTCAATCACTCTAAGCTTCTTTTTCTCAGCCCTGATCTCTCTCATACCTCCTGAATTTCTACTTTTACAATATTTTCAGGCCTTGATTTTTTTTTACCTTTTTGATATTTTCAGGGATAAAGTCAGGTGTACAATACCAAAAAAGTAACTTGCTTAATTTTTTGTATCTGACCTTAATCTTTTTTTCAAGTTCCTATTTCGCCTAACCAGTTCCAAGAAAATCTATAATTCAAGGGTTCTCAGTCCAAGTTTAAAGCTGTAGAGAATGGAAAAAGGAAAGAACAAAGAGAAAAATAAGTATAGACGTTTGAAGTGTGAAAGCGAAAAAAAGGGGAAAGGTGTTAAGTTCTACTTTTGATACTGATTGTAGTCTGGCAAAAATATAAATTCCTTCAAAGAAAACATTTTCACTGATCACAAACTCTAGCTACATTATAACACTGTATCTGCTATAGGAAAAACTATTCTGTAATTTTTTATGGTGTTCATACATGAGAAAAGGTAGCAGACCTATATTTTCAGTATTTAGAAAAATACTCAAGTGTTTGAGGCTGGCTGACTGCCTGGGAATGGATCCTGGCTTCATCCCTTTTTACCTCTGTAACCTTGGGCAAGTTACCTACCCTCTCTCTGTGTGTTGGCCTCTTCATTGATATAATCAAATTATATTAATAAATAGTATCTATGCCACATGGATATTTTTGTGGTTAAGCAAGTTAATATTGATAAAACACTTAAAATAGTACTTGAACATAAAAAAACTATATAAATGTTAGTTATTATCAGAAGTATCCTTTTCATCGTCATCATCATCATCATCACTACCACCACCACCATCATCGTCCGCTTCTACTAGAGACTCAATCCAATGTGTCCATTCTTTTCTAAAGTATAAGTATTTTACAAATTAATAAATTATAACTATAGAGGTTCACTATTTAGAATAATTTAACCAAAGCAATAGTAATGTTGCTTGTATGAATAATGTGCATTTATATTTTGAAACATATAACCAGACTCAGAAATTTTAATTCTAAGACTCAGCCACCCTTCCTTTCTCGCTGATCATGTACTGAATGTATAGAAAATTTTATTCACAGGAATTCTAGTTGGTTGGTGTTTTTACACCCAATATGTTTTCCCAGGGTTTTAGGTTAGAAACTACTGACAAAGAAATATTCCAGGAGTTAGAATTAGACATAAATTATGTGCTACAGAGGTGTCTTCTATTACCAGAAGTCAGGTCAGAGTCTCTAAAATCACATTAAGTTACTGTTTTTGTGGTTATTGAGTTTCACCCTTGAGAGAATTAAGAGGGCCAGCAAGAAGTATAATAAATCTTAATCTGACCCAAACATAATTAGTGATTAAACTTCCCATTAACAATCCCAATTCTGCTAGAAAAAATAACTAGAAAACTTAAATTTTTACTCCTTTTTCACTTTCATATGGAGAGAAGTAGAAAAACATTTCACACATTTCATGAAAATAATGACTATATTTGTCTGTTTAATTAATTTAGAGTCAATGCCTTATTTACGTGCTTGGGTTTTTCATTTGAGAATGAAAAGGGACCAAGAAAAGGGTGAGACTTAAAAAAAAAAAAAACAGGAGCAATTGGCTCTGTATTTTTTAATTTTTATCTATTTTCTTTGTCTCAATCCCCAGCCTCTGAGCCCAACTTGAAGGTGCGGTCCAGGTTAAAACAGAAAGTGGCAGAGAGGAGAAGCAGCCCCTTACTCAGGCGGAAGGATGGAAATGTTGTCACTTCATTCAAGAAGCGAATGTTTGAGGTGACAGGTAATTGAGGAATGGGCAGACTACACAATACACTAACAAATGCTGGTAGTATTAATAGAAATGAAAAAAAATAGTTTAGAATAAATATACCTGCTGTATATTAAAAGTTATTTTGAGGAGAAATATTTCTTGGAAGGAAATTATATTGAAAACTCACAAGTAGTTCAGTAAACCTTGCTATGCATTCACCAACTGTGTTAAACAGGAAATGAATGAAAAAAGCAGAGCTATGTGTCAATCAAGGCATAACTAGGGAACACTAAAGCTCACCTTATTCTTTTCAGAAACAGGCAGTCCATTTTGGGAATGCCATCCAGGAGAATATAACTTTTAATGAAATTTGATCAGAAATGAGCAGAGGGAGGTCCAAGAAGAACACTTCCCCCCTACTCAGACATGAATGTACAAAATACATCTGGGAAAATTAAACTACATAGAACAGCAAAACCTTGACTTTTCAACAAATTTACAGAACTCATAAATGACTTTATGTGTTTACTAGTGAACTGGGACTTAAGGCAGGAGGGGGATATATTGCTTTTTACAAAGGGGAAGAAACTGTCATTTTCACTGGTCTCAAATGGAAGAGTTCTTATTTTTTTAGCTGCCTGGTTAGTAGTGGGGTGAACAGGTTAGGAAATTCAACCTGATGTCTTACAAATGCCCCTAGTCCCAGTCACACCTGGTTTGAAATTAGAGAAGACCTAAAATATACAAGAACCAAAAAGGCTAGCCAAAGTAATAATACTGACTACTGTTTATTGAGTATCTGCTTAGAGCCATGCATGCTACCTGGTCTTTTTCTTTGGTTGCATCAAGGAAGAAGTGGTAATCTGCAAACATTTTTCTCCATTCTTAAGGATAATTGTCCTCCTAATACCAATGCAGGCAGTTGGTATTAGTTCAAGATCAGATCTTATCCTTAGTAGGTTTTAAAAAATTCTTTATTTTCCTATATCTCTCTTTTATCTATACAGTGTCTAGATTTGCGGAGACAATATGGAGGAAGATTGTGGAAGTAGAAAAGTATATTTAGGAGTAGAATACTAACGTAACTTAAAAGTTTGACAGATTATTTACAAATAAAAAATTTAGTCTTCTAGTCAATACTGACAGATTGATATACTTATCTGAAGGAAAGTATTAGTGATTACAATGGACAATTTTTCCTTGAGGTACAAGAAATATTACAGAAATGAACAATAAGTAAAATTATTTTACTAGAATTTATGTCTATTTTATAACACCAAATATAATCATTAATTCAGATGAATTCTAAGTTTGGAGTTACAGATTTTTTTTTCAAGAAATGTTATTGTATTTAAATAAGTAAAAATCTTAAGGAAGTTTTTCTAATAGAAATCTTTGGTGGGGGTGGGCGGTTGGGAAGGGAGTGGTTTTAATGAATGTAAACCTATCAGCTGTCTAATGTAAATGGAGATAGCTTATTTTTCTAACTAGAGAGAGTAGGTTCCGTCTAACAGAAAAACTTGAAGAAAAGGGAAAACTGTATATGTTGTTATTTTTCTGCTTCATAATCTTAATATCTAAAATTATATTTATTTATCCTAATGTGCTTTTCTATTTCCTTATTAGTCTTTTCTTGATCATAACTTTTTCTACAGTCACTTTCTCATCCTTACCAAAGAGCAGTGGAGTTTAGCTCAATACTTACCTCAGTAATGACTAGTTCTCATTTATAAGGCTTATGGTTTGCCAGAGTTTTACATGAATTTCTTTACATTTAAAACATATTTTCCTTCTTAATTTTGTGAGATAATGGCTCCCCTTTTCAACCCAAAAAATAATGTGTATTGGAAGACAGACTTGTGCATTTATTACAGACACATTTCTGGTCAGGCAGCTGGGACTTGTGGATGCTTTGGTAGATATTTTTAACTGGTATACCAGTGTCTTTGGAGGCTCCGAACTACTGACACACAGCTGTCTTCACCTGCACTCCTTCCCATTTCTCTGCCAACTTTCATCTAATTTGGATGGTGATATTAAATATTTTTAGTATGTAGGCAGACACTGTCATGGCATCATAGCAGTTAGATTGTGTTGCTGTTATTCTCTTACCTCTGTATCTTTTCTCTCTTCTCCATTTCATGGGTTCAATTGTAAGCTCTTTTCAAACCCATGCCACCTCTCTCCTCCCAGTGGCTGATGTGGGAAGCACTTGCCACCTTCCTCTTTTTCAAATTCAAGTGTTTTCTGTCCCCCTCATCCCCACAAAGCCCCATTCTTTTAAAATTCTAGGCATTAACTCATCCCTGTGCCTGCAGCACCTTCTCTTCCATTCTCCCCTTCTCCATGGCACCATTTCATGATCTACTTTTCTTCGAGCTACAGTTCCAATATCACTCCTTCGCTGAGATTAGTCTCAATGTTCCCAGAAAATCAGTTGTACCTCCTCCCAGATTCCCATCCTGTGTGAGGCCATGGAATCTTCTGTTAATAATAGTTGCTGCCTTGAATTTTAGTGCTTATTGCAGTGATTTCTATATAAGGAAATACTTGAGTCTGAATATCACATACGATAATATAAATAATATAATTTAAAATTGGTGAGACAGAATGTTTAAGAAAATAGTTTAAAAAAAACCCCATGGAAATGGAAATGATATGGAAATGAGACATTAATGAGAAATCAGTACTTAGTCATACCAGAAAGACGAGAGTTAGGAGTTTGGGAAAAGAAGCTCCTATAAGAACAAAAAAAAACAAAAAAAGGTGTGCATTTTCTTTGGTAAAAGAAGAGTAAACAAGAAAGAGGTAAAGATTTAAAAAATTATCAAAATGTAAGCAGATATATAGACAGAAAGTCAGTGAGCAAGATGTATTTAAGCATTTTTGACACTCCTGGATTTTTCAAGTCCCACAGTAAGTATGTGGCAGGATCCGAATTCTTTCGCCAATCTCATTCTTTCCAGTGACACTACACTTGTGTATAGAGAAACATTTATGATAGGAAGTTGAAAGCTACAGGTGACGGGAGGGAGGGCAAGAAAATATTGCCTGGACGTTGGGAGTTCCCGTTCTCTGCAGGACAGATGGTACATGAGACATGATTTGAGTTTACAGGTGGGATTAGGCCTGCAATGAAGTCAGTGAAGGAAAAAGAGGATAAAAACATATGAAACAGGGAAGTGCTTCGCACTTGTGGAGAGTTAGGTGATTTAATTTGACTGAGTGGAGTGTGCAGAAATGGCAACAGTGGGAAATAACATCAGCCCTACTTTGGAGCAGAGGAACGTGGTGAAAGTTGTAGCAATATGACCCTTTGGAGGGTCATTTAAATCAAAGAGTTTGAAAGAAAGTTTTGAGGGACTATTATAGCCACTCAGACATATTGAGAGACTTTTGCTATAGTTCATGACAGAATAATGAGGCCTTAAACGCAAATGATTTCAGTCAGCTGTCGATGCGAGATAATGTAAAGAACAAATTGGAAGGACCTAGTAACTAGTTAGATTAGGAATAAAAAGGGGAGTGAGGATAACTCTAAGGATGATGATCAAATAACGGAGATAAGCAGGAAATATTTAATATTAGAATACATACATTGAGCTTGACACACATATAAGGGGAGATCAAAAATGTCCAGCATTCCAGAGGAATTCGGGCTGAAATTTATGAGTGTTAAAGGCAAGAACTGTAACTTTTAGGAGATTACTCTGCCTAAAAGTAATATTTGAAGTCATGATATTGAGTGGCTTTGACAAGAGAAAGAGGAAAAGACAAAGGCCACAAACTTAGGTGTTTGTCTGAATTTAGCAATTGATAGGTGGAGGGAAAGTCAGAGAGCTGGAAAGACGAGCATGGAGGTGGAGAATGTTACTGTAGGAAGGTTATGGAGAAGAATGTTTTCTCAAAAGCCTTTAAATTTGGTAGCATTTGAGCAGACAGTTGTGGTCGATAGTGAGTAAGCTGTATTGCCAAGAAACAAGCAGACATCGTGAGAAGACACTACTTCTCAAGAGTTATTAGCACACTATCAGACTAGAGGGGCAATACAGTGGAGAAAGAGGGCCTGAAGATTCCAGATAACTGATGGAACAAAATCTTGAAAGGATTTCATATAAGGGGGTGGGATCATGGGTAGAAGTAAATGTGCTAACATTGGAGAGAGGAGAGGAAGGGAATGCTTTACCTTTGAAATGGGGAAGGAGAATATAGATAACATAATCATGAGGTAGAAAGAAAAGATGTTAGAGGAAATCATATCAGAAGTCCTCAGTCTTTGAAAAGTATGAGGCAAGATCCTTTGTGCAGAGTTGGGTTGACAAGATGTAAAGATGAGGCAACTAGAAAACTTTTGAAATAAATGAACTGTAGCAGGTGATAAGGAATTAAATAGAACTTAGTGATTAATTTTCCAAGGCTAGAGAAGATGACTTCTCTAGCTATATTTCTAGGAATTGGAAATGTGTATTTTTTATTAGATGTTTTAATAAATGTGTTTGTTTCCTCCTAAGTTGCATGCATGTAAATTTTATATATGAAGAGTAAAGAGATGAGTTAAGTAAATAATCTGTCTTGTCAACTTTTGCTCAATGGAATTTCTTATTATGTTGGTGTTTAAAATTTTACATTTTAAATTTAGGCAACGCCTCATCTTTTGGAAAATAAGTAGAGTTAAAAGTCAGATGAAGGCAATCAGTACAATGTTGAGATTTTACACTTTATTATATTTCCGTAATTCACCTTTGACTCATATGTACTATAATAAGGCATGGCCTTAGTATATCAAGTAAAGAGCAATTTATAGCACAGCATATAAGCAATTTTTCCAGACATAACAGGAACAGCTCTGGAACTCATGTGTTAACAACTTGTTTTTTGATGTACATGTGCAAGTTCATTATCTCCATCAGTATTATTTTTTGGGATAGCACAAGAGCAAGTAAGAAAAGTTTCCTTTCTTTAATTTTTTTTTCTCATCAAAAGCTTCTATGACCCTAACTGGATATCTTTACTTCTGTAGAAACTGTAGAATATTACATTGTCCTTTTTTGCAGTGAAAACAAAGGGGGGGAAAATTGATATGAAAATTCAGAAATGTTCCCCCCAATTTTTTTTTTGAGACAGGTCTCTCTTTGTCATCCAGGCTGGAGTGCAGTGGTGCCATCATAGCTCACTGCAACCTCAAATTCCTGGGCTTAATAGATCCTCCAGCCTCGGCCTCCCAAAGAGCTGAGTTTATAGGTGTGAACCATTGCGCCCAGCCTTGTTCCAAAAATTTTTATAGTTCTGTTTTGTGAAATGGTGGTTATCATTTACAAAGAGGGAAAATAAAACAATGTCCAGTGTAATATGTTACTTATAGTAACTAAGTTCATCTCTGTGTGGTTTTTGTGAATACATTTGTACTTCACAATATTTTTCAGAATCCTCAGTCAGTAGCAGTTCTCCAGGGTCTGGTCCCAGCTCACCAAACAACGGGCCAACTGGGAATGTTACTGAAAACGAGGCTTCGGTTTTGCCCCCAACTCCTCATGCTGAGGTAAGACCATTATTATGTCAGTTCTTTTAAAAATTGGATCCCTGATAAGCTACCTAATACAAAGCGCTATTTCTGAGTTGAAGTTTAATATCCAAGCGATTTTTATGAATTGAAATTTACTCAATTTCACACATTATAAACCTATTTTTTAAAAAAACACTGGTATTTATTAACTGATGTAAATATTATACACCTATAAGAAAAAAAACTGATATTGATCAACTGATATAAATAAACCCATAAGAAAAATAACTGATATTTATAAATGTCAGTTATTTTTCTTATAGATTTATAATATGAGAAATTGAGTAAACTTTATAAATAAGACAACCGGGGATGTTTAGATGGCAATCAAGGTTTGAAAAATATTGAAATGTAATCCTCAAATAACTCATTCTTAGTCTTCCTGTGTGTACACTGCTCAATGGTTAGGCAACTTACTAGTCCTTCTGCTTAGTTATTGGTTATTACGATGGGAGTAGACCCATCAGTAAGTAAAAACAACTTCATCTAAACCTCTCAGAACAACCCAGCAAGGTGACTTTTATCCATTTGACCTGAAGAGTAATGAAAACTAACTGGAGCATTGTAGTTAAGGGATACAGAGCTCCAGTTAGCAAACATTTCTTGAGCATCTGCTATATGCCAGTCATTTTGCCTGGCAATGGGCATATAAATATGGACAAAATATGAAGAATGAATGACATGTTAAAGGAAATTAGTTTAAAGTAACACATGATTTGTTGTAACCAGCGATACAAGACTAAGAGGAAAGTAAATATGGAAGTCAGCAAGAATTTGTCTATGTAGTTTCTGTTTTAAGCTATGCAAAGCACCAGTCTGAAAATAGCCACTCATGGAATCAGGTGTTCTTGAAGTCACCATCTATTGATTGAAAACCTTATTTTTTCCTTTCTGTCATTATAATGCCTTCTTCACTATGCCTTGCTCCATGCAGGGAGAGCTGGTGTGGTAACTTCTCATATAACCGTGACATGCTTCTTCCTTTGTATTTTATAGAATCATGGTGCCTTGGGGCAGAAAGGGACTGGTCAAAGCTCTGATTCTTGGATCACCTTTCTAGCTTTCCTGCCATGTGATTCTCCAACCTCTATTAGGTTGCTTCTACTGATAGGGAATTCACTTCACTGTCTCCTGAAGAAACCCAGTTGATTTAAATAGTTATCTTGACTGATAGAAATATCTCTGCATATTATGCCAAAGTATCTGTTGCTCTATAATTTCATGTATATCTTACACATGAGCACACACATATGCCTATGTATAATAAATTATTTATAAATTGTGAAATCATCAGGCCAAAATATAAGTGAAGCAAGAAACTCAGAGGTTATCCCTTATAAGCAAAGGACTAAAGCCAGTGAAGTCAGTTTTGCTCTGAGGACCTTTGTATACTTGAGTTTGAGCTTTGATTTTCAGGGCCTCTCGAAACTCAGGAGATTGAAGATAAAGCCCAGTACTGACCAAGAGGATAATCTAATAGGAGACCCTCCAAACACTAAGCTGGGATCTTAAAGGCCCATATCTATGCTACATTGGTGAGTCACCCACCCCCACTCCCAGAGCTGTCGTGATACGGAGCAGAACAGAGGGCAGATTCTCTCCCTGAGAAGCTGTAACCATGAGCTAGTCCTTGTGTGGATGTGCAGCTCAAATCACATAACTTCAAGCTGGTAATTTGGCTTAAAGTGGCCCCATATTTGTAGCCCCCACAGGTATCTGCAAAAAGCAAATGTAAATCCTCTCTAGAGGAATGTATCTTTCTTCTAAATTTCAAATGTTTCTCTTAAATAATTTCCCAAGGAACACGAGTAGAATAGATAGATTTTCTCACTTATGACCATCTTTCTGCTATTCGAAGAGCAATAATTTGGGCCTCTACATTAATTATCTCTAGGTCCCTCATCTTTTTCTTGTTCTTATCATCCTATTACCCCTCTTTCTCTATTTTGTTATCCTTTCAAAAACATGGCAGCAGATGGAATAAACACTTTGTGTATATTTGTGACCAGAGATGTGAGTGGGATTACGGGACTACTGGTTGTAGGTATTGTCTTTTGGTTAGTGCAATTATATCTCAATATTGGTCAGTTTTCTGCAACCCCTTTAATAGATTTCCAGGATAAGGACAAGTTAGTCCAAATTTTTTTTAGAAAAAACTTTAGATCTCCATTGTCTCTCAGTTTGAAGAATGTGATTCTTAGTAATTGCAGAAACATCCAAGCATCTGGGTTCTAATCAGTTCCTGGATGGATTTTGTGCCCTCAGAAAATGAAAACGACACACTACAATTACGCCCAACAGCGTATGATTCTTAGAACTGCATTGTCAATGCAATAAGTCTCAGAAGACCGCTTACGGCATGGTAGCATTTTATTAGGTTCAGAAACAGCAACATAATATTTTGTTTGAGAATATGTAGTAAAAGTATATTTTAAAAAGACAAGCAAATGATGAACACAAAATTTAGTGTCATGATTACCTTTCAGGAGGGAGGAAGGGAGAAATTATGCTTTGATAGTCACTAAAAAAGAAGATACATATATTCCTTCATTATAGATACATATATGTATGCATACAGCACTTAGTACAACATAGCAGAACAACCAAGAAATATACATTGGTGACATTGGAAATACATGGAAAATTTCAAACCTTTTATGACCTATTAAATTAAGTTAAATTAAATGTAATGTCCCATATTGTGTGCCTATCTTTAAATTTACACATATATATATGTGTGTGTGTATATATATATATATAAAATAGTGGAAAATATAAATTAAAAGAGTTTGCACATATTGTTTTAATCTGTTTTATATTCCTAAAACCTTAACTGTCACAAATTATCTGTTTAGATGCTGGAATTTTCAGCTAATTGTTGAACAAATTCTGTCACTACAAACCTTTCTTTCCACTCTAACCACTGAAAAAAAAGAAAAAGAAAACAAAACAGAAGGAAATGTGATTTAATGGAGTTTAAAAGGGTAGAGGTATTTCTTCAGGTCAGTGACAGGACATTCACCTCCAGAGCTGGAAAGACTAGTTCAAAAGCAAGCAGTGACTTACCTCATAATGAATTAATTGTGTGCCTGAACTATGATCCAAAAGGCCAGGTGGGCAGACCTTAATGCACTGATGGGTAGCCTCTCCGTGGCCCAGAACAAAAAATGCAACCCTGATGGTTAACATGTGGTTTTCTGCTGTATTGCATTTACAGAGCTCTGTAGTGTAATTCATTCTGGCTAGGTGAGGAGACAGTGGAATTCAGACTGACACTGTCAGCAAATTAATATCCTACCTTTGTAACACTAAATGTGTCCACCTAAACTGGAGAAGAGAGAGAAAAAATATATTCTCAGCCATACTTGATTGACCATTATTTAGAATTTAGTATGATTTTTTACGGGTGTCTCCTAAGATTAATAATAGTATGTGATTTCATAGCAACATAAATATTTTGGGGGATGAATTATTTACATCATACTCCACCATTTACAAAATAAGTTCACTCTACCATTTTTGCTTATGCAATACAGGTGGGTTTTCATTTTAAAATGGTATCATGAGGAACTCTTTATTTTATGACCCAGAAGTACAAAAGCATGTCACCTAATTCTTTTAGAGCCCAGGTAAATGAATGGGATTCTGCCCCTTTTGCTCCTTAGGAAATAGGAAAACAAGGCTGTATCTAAAGATCTTGAGCCCTAGATGAAAACAAAATTTTCTATCTTCTAATTCACATGTCCTGCCTAATTTAGATAAAGGGAAGACAGAAGTAGGAGAATTTACTCATAAGTCAGGTCTCAGGAAATAGCACAATGTAGTGGAATGCATGGGCGTTCCATTCAGAAGACTCTGTGTGAACCTGGCTCCAAAACCAACTACGTTGTCATCCTTGGCCAAGTTGCCAAACTTCCCCTTGACCCTCAGATTCCTGATCTAGTAAAAGGTAGTACTGTAACACCTGTGCCAACAGCTCTGTTGTAAGGAATCAGTGTTTGGAAGGCAGGTGGTAAATTGTGAAGTTCGAAGGAAGTTCATTTTTTGTTGTTATTGTCAGTGCTGACTCCTGGTAGGGAAAACTCATTAGCATGTTTGTCTTCAAGCCAGTAACTCTCATGTGAGAGTGAGTCTCCATCTGCTCTGACCACTTCTGTTCCATTCCTTCTATTTCTTACATATGCTCAGTCCCAGAACTCAGATTGTTGGAGCTACTTGCTTTACTCATTTGTAAACTTGGTTGAGGAGCTGAAACCTCACGGGTTTCTATTTCCAACTCCAGTCAAAGATGTCTTTACCTATCTAGTTACTTTATTGTTGATACTGTGGGCCTGTGGGTTCAAATATGTTTCCATGGATATCAACACCATTACTTTAGATTCAGTAGATTTATTTGATGGCTATTTTAGCAGTAGCCAAGCTGCTGGTTTATTTCTAGTTGAACATTAGTGGCTGTTTCTGCTATGCTATATTTTAAATAATTTTTTCCAGCAGACACAAATGATTTTAAAAAGTATTCTAATAATAAGGTTAAGTGTTCTAAAAGCATCTGAGATGTCACTTGTTTTGCTCCAGCCTCACATGACTCATCTGCCTATTGTTTCATAATAGTTGTTGTGACATTTGCTATAAATGTTATAGTCCCTTCTGAGTGGGTGGAGAGCTATGGCTTTTGATGGCAGCAAATAAAACACTTTCCCCCCCCCCTCAGGGAAAGGAGGTTGCTATAACAAAAAAAAAAATCATTACTAGGAATAATGAGTCAATATTGTAAAGCAAGATCTTTAACAAAACATCAGTGCCTTTCAAATGCTAAACAAATTCTGTCAAAATGATTTTTTTTTTTGTCTCACAACTATTTTATAGTAATACTTTTGTGGGTGCCCAGTAAAAATAAAAACTTAAGAGAATTTTATTGCCTAAATAATTTTCTTTTTTAATTACATGGAGAGTTGAATTTTCTATCTGCTATCTGAAAGAGGGTAGAAAATAAATACAATCTTGAAAAATAAGGTAAACATTGAATAATTAAGAGTTTTGTTTTTTTTTTCTTTTAACGTGGCTCTCTTCTTTTTAGATAGTCTGGATTTGGGGATTTGGGAACCTTTAAAAGCCAAAGTTGATTGAGGCTTATGAGCATGTATGTCTTCCTGTATGCCATTCACATAGACGCAGATGTTACCAGTCAGGAGTGCTTCAGTCCTAGGCTAAAGGAACACGAGTCCAGGGGAAGGCAGTTTCGCCCTGAGCCACAAGCCAGTGAGTAGGAGAGTTCAAATCTGAGACGCTTAGACCAAACTTCTTTTCACTAGTCCAGACTGCTTCTCACCAAAACTCTGTATGTATTTTTTTTCCTTTTTCTGATTCTTGTGCATATTGCATAACAGATAATTTTAAACATAAAGTAAACTGAAAATTCTACATTTACTTTTCCTGTGAGTTGCTTAAAAAGTAGGCAGTTATTCACATAATTAGTATTCTGTCAAGAGTCATCAGTTAACTACTTTGTCTTCTTAATAGTAAGAAAAGTATTCATTTATCTTTTTCCTCCTTCCCTCACTCCCTCTCCTTCTCTCTCCTTCCCTCCTTTCTTTCTTCCTCTGTATCTCCTCTCCCACTTTTCTTTTCCTTGTCCCCATAGGCAGTCATTCTCTTCTGTGTTTTTGTTTATGTGGATTCTTACATCATATATATATATATTTTTGCTTTGTGTCCATGAATTTTAGTGAATATAAATGGCACTGTGTTTTTCTATCTCATTCCATTTCTTTTATCATTAAGCACATGTTTTTAGATCCATTCATGTCTCTATGGATCCAGAAATCTAATGATTTGTTTTTAAATACCATAAAAATCCATGGTGGGTGCTACTCCATTTTACCTACCTGTTCCCCAGGTAGATGTCCTGGTGGCCTCCAATCCCCAGCCATCACCAAAAAATGCATCAGTACATACCATGGACATCACCCTGCAGCTTAGTGAGAGAATTTCTTAATGTTATAATTCCCAGCAGAAGAATCACTGGGTCATGGTGTATAGTATAATTATCTTGGTTTATAGTGATGAATTATTCAACAAAATTGCTTGACTTGTCTACAATCCTGCTAGCAATATGTGACGGTTTTTACCTTTTGTAAATCTCTGTAACATTTGACATTGTCAATTTTTCTAATTTTTGCCAATTCCCATTTGGAAGAGATTCTGAGTTTTTTAAATTGAAACTAGTAGCTTCTTAACTTCAATGCCTACATAAATAGATCTATTGAGAGACAAAATTTCAATCTATGTGTGTTTTATTCAACTGAATTGCAAAATATAATCTATAAGATATCCTTTCCATTGACATGATAGAGACAAAAGAAATTAAATGAAAATTTGAGCCATGCAGAGTGGCTCACGCCAGTAATCCCAGTGACTTGGGAGGCTGAGGTGGGAGGATCACTTGAGCCCAGGAGTTCACTGCTGCAGTGAGCTACCTACGATCTTACCACTGCACTCCAGCCTGGGTGACAGAATGACACCCCATATCTAAGAAAAATAAAAATGAAAATTTGAAGAGCCTTACTAAAAGTGAGTAGACCCCCCACCCAGTGCCCAGCCCAATTCATATTCCCTGAACCAACATCATGCTCTTTCTTGTGAAATGCTAGTTAATCATCAAAGCCTAGTTTAAAATTGACACCCTCCTGTGTGCTATCAAAGTATTTTAACCCTATGCTAATGATAGTAATTATTACAGGTCATTAAGAGTTAGTTCTGTACTTTTCTATGCACCTGACTAATAATGTGAATTTATGTGGTATAGGATGTCTTTGTACATCTCTCATCTAACACCATTAATCTAACACAGAGGAGTTACTCATTAATTGTTTTGTGAAGGTTAAGTGATAGCCATTCATACATTTAATATTTCCATTTTGTCTAACCACAAGAAAAGTTTCTGGTTCTAAAAATTTTTTCAGATTAAAACCATCTTTCCCATGTTCTAAGCTGTGAAATGTTGGCGTCTTAGCAAAGCACTGATTTAAGGGCTGGATCAATTTCAAAACTGCTCCCTGGAAAAATCCTGGCTTTGCCTGAAAATACTTGTGAGCTCACCACAACCCTAAGGTGGGGTGGCTTTCCAGCCTCGCAAGATTACTGGACAGGCTCCTTCATTGTCTCAGTGGAATGCTACTCCTCACAACCTGTTAGTCTGGCTTCCAAGTGCGCCTGCACTCAATTAGCAGTGTCGAGTACCACTCCAGGTTCTGTTAAGGGACATTAGCCTGGAACAGATAGACTGCTCCTAACAAAAAGCTGAGCTGAGGAAAGCTGTATTTAAAGAAGATAATTTGAAGAAAATGGTTTCTCAGTTCTGTTAAACGTCATTGGTGAATCTAGACATTGGAGGTCTACATAAACTTTGTGATTATTTCCTTACTTATAATCAAAGGAGATAAGCTAAGCGATGTCCAAGTCTCCAAGTCCCTGAAATTCCTCTGATATGGTATTATACCAGTTAGTGTCCATGGGAAGGACCAGCTATACAAGTGGACACAGAACCTTCCTTGCTTCCACAGGAATTACCTCCGTAACTTGAAGATCCTCACGTCTACAATCACCAGGGCTTTTTCCTCATGCCCAGGTCAACTGGCTCCCAGTTGCACTCCTTTATTCCTTTCTATGCTCTCTCTTCTCCTCTAAAGCTGCCACCGTTCTCTCTGCTTCTTTGTGGTTCCCAGAATGGTGTGTACTTTCTGTAGCAACACCTGACAACAAATCACCTTGGTTAGGCTAAAAGTTTCATTGCTGACCCTGCAGGGAAGCGAAATCGGGGAAATCACTCAGTTTCCTCATCTACAACACAAGCATAGTGGTAGCTTTTGAGAGTGCCTATAAAGACTAGGTTAACCTCCAAAAAAATCCATGGCACAGGGCTTGGCACATGGTAGGTGCCGGAGATAAATGCATTGCCATAGAAAATGGAGCCACTCAATTTTTATATGATTCTGCAGGGGTCTGCAGTCCCAGAGTAAGAATATCCCCAAATTCCTTCACTTTAGTCAAAGCCAGCATGAGAAGTCAGTGTGCTGCCACCATTATTACGTCTGAGAAGAAATCTATTTCTCATTTTAGTGTAAGTCTGCTTCCTGTGATGAGGTGGGAGGATATCACAAAATTCTCTCTGGGAAACAGAGATAAACTCTTTTGTGAGGTCTGTGGTATTTTGGGGTGTCATTCCCACAGTTCATGTCAAATCTCAGTGCTGTGAGAAGCAGATACAACCTTGCATGATTATACATTATTTAAAGTGCTTATTTGTCCACACTGCTTTTCTCTTCTATGAACACAGATAAGTGAATGGAATATCCTTTTGTTTAAAATTACTATTTCCTGCCAAAAAGCCAGTTAAAATATTTCACTTCCTTATACATTCTTTTTGTTCTTATTCAGGTATATATTCTATAGTTAAAATTTATGTTAACAGCTTAACTTGTATAAGTAAAAGAGTAGCTTGCCTTTTTATTTAGAGCAAATATGCAACTACGGCTGAGAGCTCCCAAAATAAAATTGCAATCTCACACATTGTAATTTTAAAATCTTTTCCAACCATCTTCATGCTATGACATTTTAGACAACTTTAATTTTGTAAAGGGTTGCATATAAAGTCAATGTAATGTTATTGGTTTCAGTATGTCTCTTGATTTTCTTGCACAAATATCTGACATGTTCTTTTAAGAAGAAACAAAATCTGAGTTAGCTTGGAGTTCCAAGTCGCAATGAGAAAACGCTACATTTAACCTTCTGCTCTTCTTATGTTAAGACAAGGACTCATCTCCAAACAAACGTATGATTGAGATGATGTTTTGGAATAACATCCTGTGTTTTGGTGGAGCATCACTCTTCAGTGACATTCTGAGGTTGCATTGTATTAGCACATGATATGTTCCTCAGTTAATTGATATCCCAGGTTTGTCCAGGGGAAAATCTACAGCTCCCCCAAACATGCTTGACAAGTTATTATATTTACTTTAGTCAAAGCCCGTGTGTGCAATATCCCTCCTGGAGGTGGTCTATTATTGGAGTCCCATATGCTTTTTGTTTGGGAAGAAAGCAGTCACTGTGTCATACTGTTACATGGAGTATTCTTTTTCAGGGATGTTGTTCCCTTGGGGACCATATCAGGCCAGAGTTCCCTAGTCTAATAAGACCTTTGTAACTCTTATTGTATAAAAGTTCTGGGAGGGAAGCAAGAGTTAAACAGAAAATGTAATTCAAGCAACCATATTAGGCCACATGTGGGAAAACATGACTCTTAGTAATGGATTTAAAAAAGGTATTTGTTGTAAAAAGCACGGCGATGCCAAAACATTCAGGGTATTTCAGTGTAAATGAAGGCTATTGTGGCATAGGGAACTCATAACATTTTAACATTTGCTTTAGCTTCTGAATATGAATGATCTAAAAATACACCACACAGAGTTGTCTATTCATAAATTTTTACATTTAAAAAGATGTGATTACTATGGAAGCCCAATATGGTAATATTTAATCTAAGATATTCTTATGTGGGTTTTCCCATCAGTAAAATGGCATTAAATGAAGATCAGATGAAGATAATGACTATGGCAGCATTATATACGTATTTTTTTCACTCAGTAATAAAAAGCATATATATTAATCTGAACTATACCCAGTTTGATTGTTGTACTTTACCATTAGATGACAAACATGCTGATCATATTCCATGAAGCCAGAATTTTATAAATGAATTTTGCAAAATGAAGATAGAAGCCCTTTCTTCAGATTTTATAACTGTGTCTGAGGTATAAAATTTTTATTTAATTTTTACGTTATAACTCTCAGATACAGAAGTCATAAATACATCTTTTGTAAAATTATAAGACCTACTTTATGAAATGTGAGCATTGTACAGTAAAATCTATGATAATTTCAGACTCTCTCTCTCTTTCTTTTGAACAGCAAATGGTTTCACAGCAACGCATTATACTTCATGAAGATTCCATGAACCTGCTAAGTCTTTATACCTCTCCATCTTTGCCCAACATTACCTTGGGGCTTCCAGCAGTGCCATCCCAGCTCAATGTAAGTCATTGAACAGCATCAGCCTAAACCAGCCCAAACGATATTTTCATAGGGAGCGCCCCTTCATTTCTTACGTATGAATTCTTGGTAGAATCAGCTTCTTCCCTATTTGCTATTTGATGCATTGTTCAAAGATGTTCAGTTTAATTTCAAATCATGCAATTATACTGGTTCACATAATCATACATAAAATAACTATCATGTGTGTAATGGTATATAGCTTTAAAAAGAAAGCACTCTCCAGATATATTATTTTAGTAGCTCCACACATCCATCCCATGAAGCAGATTACAGCCACCCATTTTTACAGAAGCAGCAGCTGAGACTTGGAGAATTTAAAAGCCCAAGATCACAGAGCCGTAAGTAGCAGACCTGGAACAAAACCCAGGGCAGTGCTGAGCGGTATAGCTGCTAAAGCACAGCAGCATATGTTTATAGAATTTATTTTGTGAATGACTTTATTTTGGGAATTCAAGTTACTGACTCTGTGGGAAAACTCTCTAAGAACAATATTAGACTATTCCTGGCAGATTTAAAGTGAATCAATTAGTTTAAAAGTCCTGACAACTGGAATAGTCTCTTTTGGAGGTAATTGTCATTAGCAGAAGATAGCAATCATTATTTTATTCATATTCCCTAAAATAATATCAGCTTTATTTGTTGCAAAAGATTTGTGAGCTTTACCCTGAATAATTCATCCCTGAAATGGTAGTAGAAAATTGTGCCTATACAGAGTTCGTGTGACACATTAGGTTTAAAGAGAAATTTGTTCCTACCTTTGTCACTGATTTGGCCAGTCTTTGACATAAAGTCTTTCACTGAGTCTGCTGTATCAAATTCACATGTATGTTCAATACATATTATAAAATCAAAGATATTTTATTATATCTGGTGTTTTTACTGGTGTTATTTCATGTGATACTGTGATCTTATACCTGTGAGGAGAAAGCAAAACTTAAATGTTGCTTTATGTCTGGGCATTGAAAAAGAAAGGCTTGAAAATCCTGAATTCAGATATGTCCTTGAAAATCCGCATGAAACATTTGTAAAAATTGGTTCTAGGGAATAAAAAAAAGGAATTAGGAATGAAACTAAAATAAATATTAATAAATAATATTAAAATTATTACATATTACAATTTATTTTTTCTTCTATTCCTATTTTCCCCATCTCTCCTAATGATGAGTAAATACTAACCTAAAAGCTTCTTATGACACATAAATAGGCATTTTATTTTCACTACTTTTTGCATGTTCTAAGCCACTCCTCCATGCTAACTCACATATGCACCACTTTTAATGTGGTCAGGGAAAATTTTTTCCCAAAGGACCAAGTACTAAAGCCAGACCATTTAATATTTCAATGGTAATACAATTTGGTACCGTTGGATGAATAAACCAATGTGGTTTGGATTAAAGTTTCATTTTTCTTTGCTTCCATTTTGGTGTGGATGAGGCCATCACAATTAATTTTTCAAGTTTAGCATTGCTTTTGGCAAAGGGATCTCTAATATTCCATTTCCCCACTGACTACTAGGAAATTTTAACGAAAAGAGGCCAGGACAAGGAATCACTTCTAGATTAAATATTACATTGACTTGCTCTGTGACTCAGACAAACCACTTACCTCTTTGTCCTTCAATTTCACCATCACTGAAAATTGCTTTGCTTCCCTGGTGCACAGCAATTTTGAAAGACGAAACATGAGTTTTGAAAAGAAACACGCCACATAATTTTGAGGTATTAGACTCCTGCTTTTGTAATACCAAAATGACCACCATTCATTAAATTCTTTGAATAGGATAATTCATTATTGCAATTGATGATATAATTATTATTGCCTTATTACTGTGTTATCATACATTTCAAGTTCTTAATAGCATTTTTATTTGATATCTTATTTCACTTGTAGTTTACTTTATTATACAAAATATCTGGAGTGTCATTTTCAATATTTAGAGATTTGGGGATCTGTTATGAATTAATATAAAATATAGATTTAAATCAAATTCCTGCATATTTTGTACCTCCTTTCATTATTTTAAAATTTTCATCTTAAAAATTAAACATTGGAAACTTACGGCTCTGTGAACTTGTTAGAGGACATGTAGAGAAAGGGTGAATTGTTCTTTTTGCTTGCAACTCCAAAATTACAGACCATTTTATCTCCAGCCTCTTCATCCTTATGATATAGTCTTTAGTTTAACTATTTGAATAAATTTTACCTTTCCAATATATCTTTTACTTAAGAAGTATATTTTAAAATATTTTACAAATAAATTTTTACCAAGCCTGAAATTGGCATCATTTCTTTGTTTTTGATATATATATAAAAGTTGTATATGTTTAATGGTTTACAACATGATGTTTTGATATGTGTATACATTGTGGAATGACTTAAGGTAATTATACATTATCTTCTGAATTATCTCGTATGTATTATATCTCATACTTATTTTTTGTGATGAGAACATTTCAAATATACTCTTAGCATTTTTCATATATACATATATTGTTATTAACTGTAGTCATCATGATGTACAATAGATCTCTTGAATCCATTCTTCTTGTCCAGCTGAAATTTTGTATCTAGCACCACTTCTAATATTTAAAACAATAATTTTTAGGTTCTGTACAATGATACTTAATACTAAATTGTCTCAGTGCTTCAACCCTATTTTTATTTCTCCTTTGTTAATTTACTTAGTTTAAAAGATATGCTGTTATCCATTTGGCCGACTCAGCCATTGGGTAAGATGGGGTTTGTGTTTTGGGAAATTACGACATAAGAAACTCGTCTAATGACATAGAGACCTAATGACTCACATGGATGAAAAAAGATTAACATCTTTGTTATTTCTTGACACAGGCTTCAAATTCACTCAAAGAAAAGCAGAAGTGTGAGACGCAGACGCTCAGGCAAGGTGTTCCTCTACCTGGGCAGTACGGGGGCAGCATCCCAGCATCTTCAAGCCACCCTCATGTTGCTTTAGAGGGAAAGCCCAACAGCAGCCACCAGGCTCTCCTGCAACATTTATTATTGAAAGAACAAATGCGACAGCAAAAGCTTCTTGTAGCTGGTAATTAATAATGGCTCCATTTGCAAGTCATTTAAGGGCTTTTATTTGATCAGTGATCCAGTGTAGTATCTCTTTTACTCAAGACTAATAAAGATTTACAGTCCCATACAGAGTCTCCCTGACACCTGGTACTGTGGGAAAGGCTATTATCTATATTTATCCTCCAGATCTACTGGAGGGGGAGGCTCGTCTCAGTTAACTTGTATTCATACCAGATTAGACTATGGTGAGTCATATTGTCAGGCACGTACATGTCCAGTGCTTTGGCTCTACTGCCTTCCCACACCCAACCTGGTCTTCTTTTGATGTTTGCCTGGCAGTATCACTACTTTTCATATGATTTATCCCATATATCTATTTTCTTCAGCTTCTTCTCTTTTCTTAGAATTAGATGTGTGTGTCTCTGTGTCTGGGTGCATCTGTATGTATATATAAAATTATATACACACACATATATATATATCACATATATATTTTTTTTCAGGTGGAGTTTCTTTACATCCTCAGTCTCCCTTGGCAGCAAAAGAGAGAATTTCACCTGGCATTAGAGGTACCCATAAATTGCCCCGTCACAGACCCCTGAATCGAACCCAGTCTGCGCCTTTGCCTCAGAGCACATTGGCTCAGCTGGTCATTCAGCAGCAACACCAGCAATTCTTGGAGAAGCAGAAGCAATACCAGCAGCAGATCCACATGAACAAAGTAAGCCTCCAAACCAAGTCAAATTGTCATAACCGTTGATTTGGAAATTGGGGATGTCATCACTGATATAGTATATAAGAAGGGAATGTTGGTATAAGCCACAGCAAAAACGAGATCATAATCCTAGCCCTGGTCTCTGGCCTCAAGGACACCATCACAATATCAGTGTTTTTACCATCGTTATGTTCATGGGGTGTTTGCAACAAAATCCAGATTACAGATTAGCAAGGTCTTTTATGATTGATTACCTATTTTAATACACAAGCACATATAGGCACGTATGTATGGAGTATTGCTTTTTATTATTACAGAAAAGTCTTGAGGCAGAATTGAATGTGGTGGGTTGACATGTCAAAAAGTTTGTACAGTTGATGACAGGTAGGACAAGGTTAGCCAGTAAGGTGTGTCTCAGCAACTTGTATGCATCTATGTTACATTTATTTTTTCGTATGCCCCACTTCCTTTCAAAAAGTGTTTGAAGCAGTTTCTGAGAAACTTGTGATATTTTCTGTCTGGCAGCCTTATTGTGGCTGAAACAGACAGCGAATGTCTGTCTCATACCACATCCTCAGGAGCTCTCCTACTGAGGCAACCACAAAGAAACAGTGATTGCACTATAATGATATCAGATAGGCCAGTAAAGCATTTTCTTTGAATTTGTAAGCACAATGATATTATAGAGCCTTGTCTGTACAGTTTTGCCACTGTTCTCTGCCATGGTAAGTTTACAAAAGCATACTCCTCTCATTCTTGGAAAATTCCTGAAAAATATTAAGGTCCTGAGTATTAAGATTCTATACCCTCTGCTTTGTACTGTAGCACCTCCAAGTACATTAAAGAGGCAGAAGAGGCATTATATTACAAAATGATATCCTGCTTACTATAAGTGGATTGCTAAAACTTGGCTTAGTAATTAAATACTGCATTGAATTGTGATATAAGAAACAAAAAAACAAAGAAAGAAATAAACGCCCATCTTTCTAATGGCGAGAGGGGGGGTTCTTCATCATGTACCGGAGTTTCTCTCTTCTCTTGGCCTTTCCCTTAACAAGGGCAGAGCCATGAAGAGAGAATGGGCTGAAGACCATACTACTGAACAGCAATTCTCCAACCCACCGTATACTGCTCTTAAAGATGACAGGTGTATATGTAGGGTTGGGGTGTTGGAGATGGAATGGCTGACAGTGGAAACTGTCTCTCTGACCTTCTTTCACTGTGCATGGCAGACCTTTCTGTATCATCAGACAAATGCCTGTTTTATTGCTACAGCATTTCTCTAAATTTATCACATTATTTCATATCAGATTACTTTGTATGAAATCAATCTCATCAGTAGAGAATTAATTTCCTTCTCTGACTAATGGCATAATACTCATTGACTTGGATGTGACCCTGCTTATGTTTGCTATGTTATGGTAGAGTTAGGTTTGCTTGTTTGTTTTGTGGTCTATCAGCACAACTTAAACGCACTAGCTATTGTTGAAAAAGTGTCCAGCGTGTGAAATTTATGTGGGAGGGAAGGTTAGGAGTCCTACTTTCTGCCTCATAATATTTTGATATGGAATTAAGTTTGTTTATAAAATTAGTATTAGATTGTAGATACACTTTTATGCCATTCTTGGTTCTATTTCCTAGAAATAATGTGGATATATATGTTCTACTATGGGTAAATTAGGTAAATTGATCCTTTTGAAATTGTGATCTACAAATGATTTTGATGAATACCTTTGAGAATATTTTGTAATACATTTTTTTGTGACCTAGAGTTGCCACTGTTTCAGATTCAGATGGGATGCTTATAATCAAAATCTTTCTCTTTTAGTATCACACTAGAGATTTTGACAGGCAGATGCTAACCCCAGTCACATGGATAAAACTTAAGATGAAAAGCAGACATTTGCATTTTAACAATGAGAAAAGCAAACCTTATCAGAGACCTTTCCCCATGTGGAGCTGATTCCTCAGAATCTGTTAAGAATTCTTCCCAAAATTAGAAACAAACTTATACTTTTGGGTACATGTTTGTACAGTGGTTTGATTATTAAATCTTGTCTTAATTAGGTAAAATGAAGACCAGAAAACTTCAAAGTACAAAGCTGATCTTTATATGTTAACCTCTCTCAGCTTGGGTGTTTAGATTACTCAAGCAGGTCGCCAGTTGGCTTTTCTCCAAGTATGTATTCCATATGTTTAATCAAGTTGGCATATGCACACTGGGTATTCTGCAGATTTTGAAAATATCTTACCTGCCCTCAATTGTCTAAGGGAACAGAGAAGAATCTTATTAAAGAAAATATTGAACTTGTGTGTCCTATTCTGAAGTATTCATAATAGAACCATTGAGAAGTGAATTGCTACTGTTCACCCCTGTTGATAAGGTGTGAGGACCTTGATTTCACATTCGGTCATAAGTTAGATGTCAAAAGCTAACAACTTTCTGTATTATAATTATATATTTATATGTATTCTGTTTAACGATTTAGAATACCCATTATTAGAAGTAACCACAGAAACTTTATGTCATTTTTCCCCATTACCATCAATGAATCTTTCAATTGATTTCATTCAAACTGGAGCCAAATAGTTGATATAATAAAAACATGGTACTTATTCTTGAGATACTTATTATAGCAGGAAATATAGGCACCCAAAAATGTAGATGTGCAAATGACATATTTTGAAATGTCTTCTCCTTTCATTCTCTCAACTTTTTTTATGTTTTTTTTTGTTTGTTTGTTTTGAGAAATTTAGGGAAGAAAAAATGGAGTGGGAATAAAGAAAATATAAGTAGGAATACGATGGGCTTTCCTTGTATGAAATTTCTAATGATATGTTTGAATTGTGAACAACTTTTAGAAGAATTAGCAGCAAACCTATACTTTCAGAGCATAGCTGATGCAATGATTGATATTAAATTTTGAAGAATTTCTCATATCTTGCTATCAATATTATTTTAATGTATTTGTAAAGCAGTCATTCATGTTCAGTCTATGCAATATAACTGTTATTAATCATACCAAATAATTTACCTGCCTCTTGCCTTACACTTCAATGAGATTTACATGGGATATTTGTGTGTCCTAAGATTATTTGCTTCTTACAATCATGTTGTAAGTCTCAAGGGCTTGGCAAAAATATCCCTGAAATGAGGCTGTATAGTATTTTTACTGTTATATCTGTCAGTACATAATGACAGCACTGGAGAGGAAGCCATGTCAGAATGATTATCTTTGCTTATGAGTTTGAATATTCTATTTTCATGGAAAGTGTTTTTAGAAGTGTAATCATAAGAAAATCATGGCTTACAACATTTGTTCTTTTGTTTTTTGAGACATTTAAAAAAATTCAGAAATGCATTAAACAATTTATATTGCTAATAGATGGTTATTTTATGCAGTGTCAACTTATATATTTTTAAGTCTTTTGAAAAAAATCAAGAGTTTCTTTATACTAGGATCAAAGGAAGACTGTTGCTTTTGCCAATGTATTTTTTCTTGTTGGAGCAAAAAAAAAGTTTCTAAAATAGAATTTTTCCCCAAATACAAAACAGCAAACAAAAAATGCTAGTATATTGGTGATTTTTCTCCTGAGTCCATTTCGAATTTAAATATTACCACAGATTTTTTCTTTTCCTGGTAAAATAAAACTACGCTTGATTAAAAAAAGACACACCACAGTTACTTAGACATAGTGATAGTTTTAAAGGAGTATTCTATCCACCCCCTAAAAAATAAAAGGGCAAATCTCTAGTCACATCACTATTTGAATGATATACAGAAAATTTTCAAAGTATTTTCAGGCATTTTTGTTGTGAGATAATTTGACTTAGATCTCTGCCATCCCCCATTCCCATGACATTATTCTTTGAATTATTTCTCTTTTATAGTATTAATAGCCTGATTCATCCCTGATCGTTCCTATTTTATCTAGAATTTTCATACCTTTTCTAATATCATTGTTTTTCATCTTCATTCCATCAAATCTATAAGAGCAGAAATTTTAAGAAAATTCTTACTTTGTTTAGTACCTACTTTACTGAAATATTAATCTATGTGAGTATCCATTCAACAAGTCATTGGATTCTTGCTTTGTGTAGACACTGTTTTTGGCACTAAGAAAATAACATTCAGTGTCCTCATGGAGCTTATAGTATGGAGAGCAGGAGAGTGAACTAGCCAAGCAAACGTAGTACAATGTATTAAGTAAGGATAGGGAACGTGAAGAAGGAAATTGATTTCTTTAAGGAAATAAAACTTGAAATTAGTTACTTGTCTGGGTTCGTTCGTTCTTCCTTCCTTCCTTCCTTCCTTCCTTCCTTCCTTCCTTCCTTCCTTCCTTCCTTCCTTCCTTCCTTTCTTTCTTTCTTTCTTTCTTTCTTTCTTTCTTTCTTTCTTTCTTTCTTTCTTTCGTTCTTTCTTTCTGCTTTCTTCTTCCTTTCTTTTTCCTTTCTTCCTTTGTAATATGCTCTGTGATAAATATCTTATACATTCCTATGACTGGATATCAGCCAACATTTAAAACACCCACATAAATCATAGGATGATATCTTATATATGTCAAGGTTCAGCCTAGATACATGTGTTTATTATATATTTATCACTATGATACTTAGGCATTTTGACATGAGTACTATTTTATAATAATAAAAATATTAATATATCTGACAAGACCAGTAAATGGGAGGCCAAGCACATGTCCTGTGTTGCACTTATTAAAACAGGTAGATGTTATGTTCTGACAAGCAAGGCATGAATATAATTATGCTCAAATACTGGCTCTGATCTCAGCAAATGGGGAGCTTTCATTAGCTTTTGAGAGAGAATTTGACCCATTATTTGCATAGTCTCTGTTTTATTTCCTTTTTTGACATAAATGTTTAACATAAATGTTACGTATTCTCCATAATCCCTCATGATTCATACCCATTCCTTGTCCCCAACTATCCATCCACAGCAACCCAGGAGAGTATAATCACATGCTTATAGTCATCTACAAACACAGTATGCATATCTGTGTGTGTGTGTGTTTGTGTGTGTGTTAATGTGTTTCTTTGTAAAGTATCCTTAAAGGCAGTTTTAATACAAAACTATTTTGTGGACTATTGGAAAAAATATTTATGTTGCTAAGGAGATTAATTTGAGGAACAGCAGGTTTGTATATTCCCAAAAGTTTACACTTTTTGAAGTCACACTTAACAACAAGCAAACACTTCCTATTAGCTTTATTCTAACAAATATAATTATATCCATATCTTACATAGGGGCAGATTAAAATTTTAAGTATAATTAGATAAGCACCATTTGCCAATGTGAGTTGTTGCTGCACCTATTTCTCCTAGTAAACCAGTGTACATCTTCCTCCCCTTCTTTGAGGCTCTGTGCATCTTCCCAGCACCTTCTCCAGAGGTACCTGGAGGATGAAGTCATCTAAGTAATAGCAGCTCTCTTTTATATGTAGGATCTACTATGAGCTGGACTCCATACCAGCGTGCTTATGTACGTTACCCCTTCAACCTTATCAGCTGACTTTTTTTTTAATTTTTGAAGCATGTTAATTTTACAGGGCTTAAGTAGGTTGAAGAAGGCAACAGAGCTAGTATAGAGGTGGAATTCTGACGTAGATTGTATGACATAAAAGCCTGTCCTTAACCATAAGTTTTCCCTGATTTTAGTTTGCCCGAAAGTAGAGAATTCACAATTAAAAACAAGGCAAACAAATAAGCACACACAAAAAAGAAGATCGCCCTTTTTTTTTTCCTTTTTGGATTTGCCAGGATGAAGAAATCCCTTTTCCCAGCCCTGCTTCCCAACTTCCCATGCATCGCCCTTCTTCCAGTTACTCACTTGGCAGAGTTTGTACATGGGCCCGACGGCGGGACATTCAGATATCCTGCTGCATTATAAGGCTTTCCCAGTGGTGCCGTGTGAATGCAGCACAGAGCCGACTACAGCCAGGCCACATTTTGTTCCTTTCTCGCATGTTGTCACATTGCCATTTTTTTAGATTGGACAAACATCTCACAGGAGTTCTGAGCAAGCCTGAAGCTGGAAGTCTATTGACTTCATCAGATTCAACTGAAATGCAAATGTTGGCATCTCATCTATGGGTGGTTGGAAAATGCTTTGTTTTAAGTTTTGAAAAATGGATGAGTAGAAACTTGAACTGGGCTTTCATTTGGGAAAGTAGGCATTACTGTTGTCAGGTTTAATTTCTCTCCATCCGTTTGACAGCTTGTTTCCATGCAGAGTCTTTTAATCAAAAATTTAGGATTACATTTTGCCCATTACATGGATAGTATGTCCAAAAACTTTAGCAAGCATTGAAAGGCAGTCTTAATTTTATAACAGTAAAAAGCCTCCTAGATTATTTATCTATCTGTAGAGGTTTATAAAAGAAACTTTGACTTTACCCTTAAATAGATGCTATTTCAACATGATTAGCCCAATGTAAATAGATCTTGTAGGTATATAGTGGGCTTCTAAAGATCTACTTATACAATACCAGCTTACATCATCACAAAGAATTCATAAAGTATTTCAGTATATAATTACAAGTTGATGGTTTATAATATACAGAAAATGGCTTGTTGCTTTATTATTAAATGTGATGAAATCCTGTGTTTGGAAAAGAAACTAAATGACCATTTCAGTGAATTAATGTACAGCATTCATAAACATTCCCAGTGCTGCTTTCATAACTTGCAGACCAAGGGAAGGGACCTAGACCCTTTCTTTTCACTCTGCACTGTTAATCTAGTCAGAGACGCTTTTATTGAACGAGAAAAACAACAGTTGGACATGAGTATGAGGTAAGAAAATAGGGGAAAGAAAACTATCTGGGGAATTAAACCATGTGAGTAGTTTGACTGATGTTTATTCCAACCAGTTCAAAGGGAGAGGGAAGCTAAATAATTTGGTTGTTTCCAAACCTTGACAAATAGTTTCATGTGACAGAATGAAATAATTAAGTCTTGCTAAGGAATTTTTAATATAGCTCAGTGATGTGTGGACATGAAAACCACCTATTTCTAGAAGTCTCTGTGTTACGTATTTTGGTAGCTTGCAAGTTCTTGGTTTTAGTTCCTCTTTTCCTGTATCTTTCAGCTCATTCTCTAAATACATTTGAAATCTGAAGTATTATACTGACCCCAAAATGTCTTCTGGTCCCGATTATTCCCCTTCCTTCAGGAAGAATTGCATTCAGAGTTATGCTCTTATATCCTAAATGCTACTCTCTTGGTGTTAACTTAGTTGTATCAACTAGCAATAAAAACTTACTTCTCCAAAATCATTTCCCAGCATGGAGTAATTGGTGATGTTCCACAAAGATTTATCTATTAACAAAATTTTGCTGCATACTGGAAATGAAAATAAAGAAGGCATCTTCTTTCCCTCGAATGATTTATAGACCTGCACAAAGATAATTATAATCAAAGATGGTTCTATATAATATATAACCTATATGAATTTCAAAGTCTAAACTGCTTGACAGCCTTTTCAAGAGAAGTTTCTGAGGTATTGGCTCAATTATCTATTAGTTTTGCAACTTTGGTTATGGTATTCAACCTTTTTATCTAATAATTCTCTAATCAGCAAATTTTAGAGGTTTATAGTGAGGATTACTTTAGAGAATGTATCTGAAAGTGTTTTGTAAACATGGTAAGCACTACTAAAATCTAACACAGTATTTATATTTTTATATAGTATTATAGTTCTATGAGCCTTATTCTGTTAATAAAAATGGTTTTCTGGAAGTGCTAGAATATTTCCAAGATACACATTTCCCCTTGTCTCAGTATTGCATCAGCCACTTTGTTGTAAACCAAACCATCAAGTTTTGTTCCAGCTTTCTTATGTGTCTCTGTATTCATCATGAAGCATACCTTGTTTTCTCTTTGGAACAATATTATAGTTAGTGATGGAATATTTTATTGAAGTATAATTTATTCACAGTAAAATTTATTCCTTTTGCTTTACAGTTCAATGAGTTGTGACAAATGAAAGTTGTAATATAATTACCACAATCAAGATATAGAATACTGCCCTCAAACTCCAAAATGTCCTTGTGTTGCCCCGTTGTAGTCAATTTCTACCCCTATACCCAACCCCTAGCAAAGTGGTTGAACTGTTTACCATTAGAGAACATGAAACAAATCACAAGCATGGGGGACGGTTATTTTAAGAGCATCTTAACCCTAAATGATCTAAACCATGTTCAAGCAAGAAGGGACACAAGGGATTATTTTTAGACATCATATGCTGGCAATCTATGGACTGGACCAATTCCATGGGTCTTTGGCCTGCCTGGTGTGCCTGATGTTTTAAAAAGCATTCAAATTTTTGGTCAGTCTTTAAAATTTCAAATAAAATTTGAAAAATTTCAAATAAAAAATTTCTCAAATTCCCTGATAAATTGAAAAGTCTGTCCACACTGGGCCCACATTACCATGTGCTAATTATCACCTGTGTTTACTCTTGGTCACCCATTTTAAATGGGGCTTGTGCTGCTCTCCAGTTTACCAAAGCAAAGGACTGGTCAATGGGGAGAGAAGGAGATATTTATGAGTCGAGTGATTCATTGGCTTTGAGATCTTGTCTATTCTGAGACCTACTCTAAACCATCAAGGATTAGCAAAGAAACCGAAAATGGCTTTCTCACTGTGCCTCTATTTTCTACCCTTAAAGAGCAAAGGAGGAAAACTTGGAAAGAAAGTGCACTGTCAACTAAAGATCGTAAAAGAGGTTATCAAGGGAAGAAAATCCTCTTATGTAATTTAAAAGGACGTAAAATGGCACAGTGCAGTAAAAAAAGGAAAAGCAGCTCATTTATGTTCTAGTGAAGAAAACCACCCAAGAATTCTTGTTACACACTCTTGATGAGGATTGTTATGTTCTGAAAGTTCAATCTTCCTGTTTCTACTTTTGCCTACCTAAATCCAATTTTCTGTAGCAGCCAGAGTGCATTTGCATTTCCAAATGCAAATCAAATCATGTCGTGGTCTTGCTTAAAATTCCAGTTGCTCCATATTATTTGTAAGATAAAATCTAAAGGCTTTACGTGGCCTACAAGTGGGTCGTGATCTGATTCTTGCCCTCTCCCTCTCCCCTCCTCTCCTCTTCTCTTCTCTCACTCGGAACTCCAGCCACCCTGTCCCCTCTCCTGTCTTTGGGGAATCTCATTCCACCTCCAGGAGTTGTGCCAGCCATAGTTCTGTATGGAGGGCTCAATCTCCAAGCCTTCCTATGGTTCTGGTTATTGGGGTCTGTTTCAGTTCAAACCTCACCTCTTCAGAGGGACCCTTATTGCCTGTCCAAACGAAAGTAAGTGCAAATATCCCTCTACCCATCAGTCTCTATCACAATTTCCCTTCTTCCATTGCGCATTTTCAGTGTCCCCCACTCTGTTCTGGGATCTTGTTTCATTGATCATTCTCTTCCCAGGGCATGGCATATACTAAATGCTCAATAAAACTTGTTGAAAGAGTGAAAGAAGGGGTGGGCAATTTTCCCAAACTAGTTGGATGGAAGAAATGTTCAGTCCCCTTTTCCAGAAAGGAACACTTATTCAAGTTAATGAAATATTAGGGAAGTTTCAAGAGCCAGAAAAAGGATATTTTAATCACAGGGATTGTTTTGGACAATTATTTAGGGTCAAAAGATAAAGAAGTATTTATTAAAAATTCACTCGGTCTTTAGATAAATTTTATACCTCTTCAATATTGGTTAGAAAGGGTTGTTTTTCAGTTACTCAATTTATTTGAACAATGAACCAATATTTAGAAAATCTTTCTTCTCTTGTTATTTAATTTTGGTTCTTCTGATTATTTCCCTAAAATGCACAGAAGTAATGTGACATAGAGTATTTTGGCTTGAGGCTGGAGTTCTTCTCTAAGTAGACCTCTCAATTTGAAAGCCCTCCAAGCTCTGTGTGTTGTTTTTGAGAACAGTTGGTACATACCTAATCTATTTAGGAATCGAGACAGAATTTTATCATTATTTTTAAATCTAGTTTCCTTGGAGCTTAAGGGAAAGGTTTTATTTTCCAAAAGAAGAATATTACATTTATTTAAAAGAAAAAAAGTGTGCTATTGCCATTGCCCAAGTAAAATCTGTTTTTAAAATTTGAGGTAAAAAAAGAAAGTGGTGAGTTGTGTTGAAGGTCATTTTGTGTAGTTTAATAATCACATTCAAACACTTGCACTTAATGGTTTGTTGACAGGTCAGAAAATCAGATGTCTATCAGAAGCAGATTTACTCTTTATATGGTCCTATTCTTAGTTGATATTTCATATCTGAAGATATTTATGGGGACATGAAGGATTTCTGTGGGAAAAATTAAAATTATAGAATGTATGAATATCTTATTTAAAAGCACTCATGCTTATATTGACTTGTAGACTCGTATCAAACAGTGTAACTTACACAGAGATGAGCTTAACGTGCTAATGTGTAAAGACTGGCTACACAGCCTTTAAATATTATTTAATGAATTTTGCATCACTTGCCAATAGGATATACGATGTTTCACGTGGAATGTAAGACACAGAAATTATGAATTTGCTATAATTATGACCCAAGCAGGAATTGATAAGAAGTGAAGAGTTTAGGTTTAATATGTAAAAGCATTAGAAATTTGGATAAATTACCGTGTGCCCTAGCCTACACAATATCCGTGTGGGTGTATGTAAGTGCATGTGTGTTACAGACCCAGCACGGTCAGTCTGCCTTGTGGCGTGCTTAGTGTTCAGCACACTTGCAGTGCAGTAGCACAGAGAACACGGAGACAAACTGACAGATGAGTGAGAGGGCAGATAAAAGGCAAAGGAGAAGCTGTGCAGCCTCCGTCGTCTTCATCTCTGCTGGGTTCCCCACCAAAGGAACTCACCTGGTGTCAGACGAATGGCACACGGTGTGTTTTACAGATGGGGCCTCAGCAGAGATTCACACAGGCTTGCACATTTATCTGTCACACAGATGTTTCGTCTTCTGTTTTCTAGCCAGCAAGGCAACAGCTCGACTTTGCTGGGGGATCACCTCCAGATGTTCAACCAAAGAGAGACCCTGCTACCCCACTGAGAGTAAGCAGACATCTCCTCACTACATCTGGGGCCACTCAGTACAAATTAGAAAAGGGTTAGCCCATACCGTCTTCATAATGGTCATATTTATAGCTGAAAAACACATAGAAAACAACACAATCTGAATTCCTACTTTCCCAGTAAATAGTCAGAAACTTACAAATAGCACCAAATAACTTTTTATTTTAAAAATAGGAAATAAGCCAAACCTGGCAGGCAGAATTTCTCTGTGACTTTTGTTTGCAAATTTTCCTTGCTGATGTTAATTGCTAATTTTTCCACTCTGACAAATTTGACTATGTAAGCAGAAACAGCCTTAGTCAAATAGCTAAAATAAATTAAGGGTAGATTAACTCCCTGTATACATTTATATTTTTCAGAACTGGCTCCAGGACATCCCACTTATCTCTTTTGTATCTTGTGAATCTTCACAAAGAGTACATTTTATTCCAGAGAAGATGAAAAAGTGATAGTTACTGGTCAGGTAGACATTGACTTTGCTTCATAACTTAGGAGGAAAAGTGTCAAAGCATTGGCATTAAGCATTAATAATTAAGTTTTCAGATATTTATGAAGCTGCAACTAGGTGTCGTGCGATGTATTAGGTGCTGGGATATAAAATGAAAAACATCAAGCTCATGCCGTTATGAAGTTTATATTACAGTGGGAAAGATAAACAAACAAAGATAGCAATATAATGCCAGACCGTAATAAAGACTATAAAGAAAACATATTAACAAAATAGTAATAGAGGTAAAATCTGCTAAGACTGAGCCAGTCAGGCGTATAAAGATTATGAGGGAGGGGAGAGAGCACAGCACATACTAAGGCCCTGTGGGAGAACACGCTTGACACGTCCACGTTCACGAGACTCAGCGTAACTGCAGTACGTGAACAAAAGAGGATGAGATCCTAAGTGAGGCCAGAGGAGTAGGTGGGGCCAGGCTGTAAAAAGTCTGTGGACCATGTTAAGAGGTTTGGATTTTATTATAAGCATAATAGAAAGGATAATAGGAGGATTGTAAGCAAAGAATTGATGTTACCTATTTTGAAAAAAAAAAGTTATATTTTGAAAAGAATTATTAGAGCTACTGTAAGAGAAGGCACTGTTGAGGGCCAAGAGGGCAAGTGGGAAGACCAAACAGTAGGCTCTTAGGGAGAAAACAATAGTGTTCAGGACCACAGTGGAAGTGGAGAAACAAGTAGAAATAAAGACTATTCTTTGGAGGCTGAATTGCCAGAACCAGTTAACAGGTTAAATGGAAAAAATGAATGATAGAGAAACAAGGATAAATCCTAAATATTTTGCTCATGCAGTTGGATAATGCTGTTTACTCAAATGAGAAAGATTAGGTGATCCATACATTTGGGTGGGATGGGAATAAAATTATCTTTGAACTATTTAAAGTTTGTGATACCTATTAGATATTCTAGGTCTAAGCGAAGAAGTTAAGTAAGCAGCTAAATATGCAAGTTTGGAGCTCAGGGGAGAAATTGGAATTGTTGATATTAATTCAGTTGTCATCAGAATGTAGTTATTTCAGAGGAAAATGCAGAGTAGAAGGGTATCAAAAGGTTCTGGGTTTCTGGGTTTCTAGTCTTTTTTTTTTTTAAATCACAAATTCACATTTTGCAATCTTGGCTTCTCTTGGACATAAAATTCCTTCTTTAAAAAATAAGGGTTTTAAGAATGTTATTAGAAATTTTTCAACTCTGGCATTTTATATCTATATGATTTCCACTCATAAGTTACTGTTTTATGTCAAGAAATGTTTCTTTTCCAAACCGTTAAGGAATTCTGCCCTTGGAAACAGAGCATTTCACCATTTGGCCTTCTTGCCAAGTGATCACAACATTATTCATTCTGGCTTTTCTCTCCCCTGTGTTTCCTGTAGTACATCAGAAGTATAGATGAAGCCAAAGGAGCTTACTGGAACAAATAGCATTGTTTCTGTATCGCAGGCTGAAAATTGTTATATACACCGTCATATGTGTATCTGTGTCAGTGAAGTTGTAAATACTGCCACATTTGATTCATAGAATAAATGATGTGATTTCTGGGTACTTTATTGGCCTCAGAAATACATTAAGAAATAAGATTTTGGAGGTTTTCTGTTAAAATGTACAAATGATGTATCCTGTGAAAACTCAGGGTTTTGTTAGTATTTGTTAGATTTTCTTTGACTTGCTATCTGTGGGAAATTATATTCTAGTAAACTAACACTCAGTTTGTCTTTGGCTGCAACAGTAACATCAGTCTCTTACTATGATGTTTGTCTTGTTTCCTGTCTGAAAGTTTTCATCTTCACTGCTACCTATTAATATGTTATTTAAATAGCCACTGGATTTGGCATCATTGCAGCAGCCATTGACCTTAACAAGAGAGATTTTGGTCAAATGGTATGGATGAAAGTCTAGTTGCCATGGATTCTAAAGAGCATAGGAAAAGAGAAATGACAGTGAAGAGAGATAACTCAAGGTGTTTTATTGTGAAGGGAGGTCTATATTAATGGGGGCAGGGGAGAAGGTCAAGGGACGTTTCCCTTCAGATGGATGATATGGCTGAAAGCGTACAAATGAGAACAGCGCCAGCAGAGAGGGGAAATGTGTGCTGGAGGACGGGGCGGATGGGACCCAGGGCGCAGGCCGAGGAGTTGGCCGAGATGGGCGTGCAGAGGTTTCCTTCAGTGCAGCAGCAGGAAGGGCGGATGGGACAGCTCGGTACACGCGGCGGGTGCAGGATGCTGAGTTTCTCTTCGGATGCTTCTCTTTTCTCAGTGAAGAGCAAAGGCATTAGCAGTAAGGAAAAGGCGGGGATGTTAGAGGTTTGAGGAGAGGGAGGGTGGTATGAAATAGTCATTGGAAGGGTGAGAGTGAATTAACCTGAGAAATGGGGTAGGATAGACAGGCAGTACTGAAGGCCCATAGGAGGGTGTGGTCATGAATTTAAAGAGAGACACTCAGCACGATTGTAATTTGTTTATGTTTCCTAGTTCATTCAGTTGCTTGGGTTTGGCAGAGATTTAGTGTTACTAAGGTTAATAGTCTTACTTGTCCAGTAGAACCCATATTGAGAAGGGCAGGAGAGTTGAAAGTAATATGAAACCAGTGAGTTTTTTTTTTTTGAGACAGAGTGTTGCTTTGTTGCCCAGGCTAGAGTGAGTGCCGTGGCGTCAGCCTAGCTCACAGCAACCTCAAACTCCTGGGCTTAAGCGATCCTCCTGCCTCGGCCTCCCGAGTAGCTGGGACTACAGGCATGCGCCACCATGCCTGGCTAATTTTTTCTGTATATATTTTAGTTGGCCAGATAATTTCTTTCTATTTTTAGTAGAGATGGGGTCTCGCTCTTGCTCAGGCTGGTCTCGAACTCCTGACCTCGAGCCATCCACCCGCCTCGGCCTCCCAGAGTGCTAGGATTACAGGCGTGAGCTACCGCACCCAGCCTGAAACCGGTGAGTTTTAACAACGAAGTACAGAACCTAGTCACGCCAGGAGGGAAGTGAGCAAATGGGTCTGAATGGGGGACTGTGGGTAGTGACAATGGGGCTTGGACGACCCACTTGAGTTGAGGAATGGTTGGGGTCTGAATATTCTGAGAATGAGCCAGAAGAAAGGAATGATATTTGAAATTGAGATTTAGGGGAGTGTACAGTTACTGATAACGACCAAGTCCCTGGTAAGATCATGATGTTGGGAGCTGCAGTAGAGGGCAGGACAAGACCACTGGAGGATAAGAGGCCAAGACACTGAGAGGCCATGTTGGAGCTAGGAATAGGAAGGAGAAGAACAGCAACAGAACAAAAAAAATTTTTCATTTGGTGGATGGTGTTCATAGCTTCTTCTTGGTTATTGAATACTCCCTGCAATGTCAGACATCCAGAAGCTGGCTAAGGTTCACAGTCACCCCGCAGTAAGCAGGGACTTCGGACAGCATTTCCTGGACCCTGGCCATGTGCTCTCTGGCTAAGCTTTCACCAGTGGTTCACAGTTCCTACCACATGGCCACTCGTCCCATCCTCAAGAAGCTGTTATTGGCAGGATCTTTTGAACAGCTCTCTGAGGCATATGATTGACTCACAAGTGTCCCTGGTCTACCAGAGCTGATGAGCAGACTTCCATGAACTTTCGCAGCTATACTGCGGGAGTGAGAGGGAGAGTGCAGCTAAGTGAGCATCTGTTCAAAAGATAAATTGGCATCAATCTTCTTGCAGATAGTTTGTTTGAGGGCTCTTGCCGTTGTATACATCTCTATTCAGATAAACCCCTTATCCCCACAAGATCCTCTAACCTGCTTTGGTACGTAGTCTGTGAGGTGAAGGTCAGGGTTGCAGAACTGACTGGTGGTCTCTCTCTCTGAACATTGAGTGGGTGTTCACCCTATGTCCTTATTCCTGGTGTCCCAGCCCAAACTGGGACTTTTTCTTGAAAATCTTGCTTGTTTTCTATGTTTATACATGTTCTTTCTTTAACAGCCAATTAAATAGGATCGTACTATTGTTTATTCAAAATTCAAGACTATTGTATTGTCTCTTTTCTCGAGAAATCTCAGCGTGTACAAAGTATTATGTATTTAAAACATGAAGAGCTGATTGGTGTTCAGAAGTGGGACAAAAGTCCTACAGATAGTTTCCTATGCTGACTGCCCAGGAACAAAAGATGTGAGGTTGAAGAAATTAAATTTGCTTTCTTCATTTTGATATGAGTTTTGACTGGTATATTTTATCTTAGCTTAATCATATTTGACTTAGGTTTGGTAATATTCAGGTATTACATATGGTTTATCCAAAGCTATATTTTATTTCTCTAGATTCCTACTCTCCACCCAAATATATTGTAAATTGTGGCACTCTCTTTAACATCATCTTTCAGCATTTTCCTCTGGTTGTCAATCTCCACTAGGCTTTCAGTGACTCAGATGCACTGGGCTCCTTTTCCAATCCAGTGTTCCCATACACTTTGCCGTGTTCCAGAAATGCTCCCCACCCTTTTTTGCACCCCTACCTCCCACCCCTCACACACGTAACTAACTCCTTTCCATCCTTCCTCCTTCACGCATCAACCTACACACACTTCCTCAGCAAAACTCCCTTAACAATCTCCATTCCCACTCTTATGTTAACCAGTATGTGCTCTTATAACACCTTATGTTTTCATTCTTTTTTAAAGTATTTATTATACTTGAAAATAAAAGAATTTTCTCTATTTGATGTCTTTTTAAGATACTCACTGTAAGCTTCATGAGGACAGAGCAATGGCTATTTTCCCAATGCTTAACATGGTGTCTCGAGCATAATTGGCACTTAATAACTATTCGTTGAACAAATGAATGAAATCTCCTAAAAATGTCTGCCTACAGTGAAAATGAAGGATTTTGTTAGTGTGTTCAGGGACTGAGGAAAATCTATAAGCCTAAAGAGGTTGAGGTGCCCCTGAAAGCCTGAGTACTTATGTATTCAAACTTTAAAACATGTTTAATTTCTAAAAGCCTGGTTAGGTGTGAGTGGGAAGTCAACTTGAATTTTACGTAGAAAAGTCTGTATTCATGGTTCTGGTGGTGGTATTATAAGTGTGCTGCTGGTGACGATAATTGGCATGTTGCTTATGTAGGCACTGACTTAGCAGAAAACTCTAACTACACTCTTGAAAACACAGTTCGAGTTCTACAGATGGTCAGTCAATAGGACCATTGTGAAATATAACAAAAGGTCTATGTGAGACAAAAATCATCTTGACACTTTCCCCTCATTTATTAAGCTTTTTTGCTATGCTATTTTGCTATGAAGTTAGTTATTTTTTTTAATCATTAAGCGGTTAATTCATATGCTTCTGAAGATTCAGTTCAATTTAATTTATAAAATAAAAAAGGTCTAAATAATAATTTTCAAAATAAAAGATGATTTCCTGGTTCTTTCCTATTATTTAATTTCTATTTGGATCTGTTCATAAATACTGTGTTGTCAAAATTTTTTTACAATCCTGCACCTAACTTTTAAAGTTCAAAATTTCAAAATGAATAATTCTGAATCTTACAAATATATATAAGAAGGTGCTTTGTGCTTTATCATTTGACTGTAATTCCACCATTTAGGTACAGGAGAATTAGATAGACAAGAAGGACTACTGGCATTTGTGTTTCTGTCTTTCATTGTGATTAACATTTGTTGAAAAATAAGATTGACAAAGTTTTTATTACTCCCTTTTCTCTTTTGAGAAATGTAATGTTTTGAGATTCATTTGGATTAATGTGACTCAGTGAAAGCTGTCCTTTTGAAAGTTTCATGGTTTCCATGGATAAAATTTATTTGTCTTTTTCTCCATCATTTTTTAACTACATTAAAGAATGATCCATTAAAAAAAAAAAGTAAAGACCCCATTCCATACTTACCACACCAATTGAATATGGAAATGATGGGACTACTTCAGATTTAGTATTATTACTGAGGAAGCTTTTTGCATACAAGTTCATTCTGAAATCTATGTTCAGTGATTAGAAATCAGAGTGTACTGACGTAGAGTTACTAGAAATCAAAGTATAATTTGCTTCTCTGTTGCCATCAAGAACTATTGAATTTTGAACCCCTGAACGCTCTCTTCTAGCTGCTTTCGAAATCTATTGAACAACTGAAGCAACCAGGCAGTCACCTTGAGGAAGCAGAGGAAGAACTTCAAGGGGACCAGGCGATGCAGGAAGACAGAGCGCCCTCTAGTGGCAACAGCACTAGGAGCGACAGCAGTGCTTGTGTGGATGACACACTGGGACAAGTTGGGGCTGTGAAAGTCAAGGAGGAACCAGTGGACAGTGATGAAGATGCTCAGATCCAGGAAATGGAATCTGGGGAGCAGGCTGCTTTTATGCAACAGGTAATAGGCAAAGATTTAGCTCCAGGATTTGTAATTAAAGTCATTATCTGAACATGAAATGCATTGCAGGTTTTGATAAATGGGTATAATTTCTTATCAGTTTATATCTCTGGATGATTTGATTTCAGTGTTTAAGGATTCTGACTGATGCAGATATGTGCATATATCTATAAAGAGATCTGTCTGTATACTGATCTCTATACAGATACCAAGGTTTCCTTGAAAATCCACTGGTAAGGAAATACCTGTTACACTAAAATTATGCTACACAATGTTCAAGTAATTAATAGGCTTTAAATTCAACCCAAAGCCTGCTACACCAATTACTTCTAGGGAAAACGAACTCACTGTTATTTTTAGTTTATGTGTTGAGATCGGTGACTGCTGGAAATAGTCTCCCAGTCTGATCAATGAAGCATCTATTAGTTTTTGATTTTTTTTGAACATGTAGAATTCAGTTTTCACATCACTGTACATAATGTATCATACTATAGTCTTGAACACTGTTAAAGGTAGTCTGCCCCTTCCTTCCTCTCTCTTTTTTGTTAAGTAGTAATGTTCCGGTTACCATGCCAGTAGCCCTAGGTTATTGTGTAGGTTGCAATTGAAAATATTAGGAACACAGGTGGTTTTAAATATATAGATGCAAATTGCAGCACTATTTTAAATATTACATTATGTCTCACATAGCACTGCTCATTTTACTTTTATCTTGTGTAGTTTGATGACATTGTCTATCGCAAAAGATCAAATGAAGCAGATGCAAATGTTGGTGAGAAGTAATGTGTAGCATTATGGTCCAATCAGATGTGATATTGTATCTATAGTTGCAGAAAACACAGTAACCAACCGTATGACTATTATCTGATATCAAGTCAAAATCAGTTTTAAAAGAAAAGGTGTATCATATTATATATTGTCACTAGAATCTCTTACTCATAATTCCGTAATGACATGGGCATATACCATACCATTTTGGCAAATAAAAAATTAGGAAAGCTAGATTTGACAAAAGAATTTATTTGTACATAGTGCACCTTCAGAAGGACTCTGTCCTTTGATGCTATAAAATACAAACAGCTTTGAAGGCCACAGAAGACAATGTTTATTTAAGTCAGTTCTTTGTCAGGTTCCTGCTGTTCTACAGAAAAGTGATTCTGTGAGGCTGAACAGGAAATGCCTTGTGGAAACAGGAAGTCCAAGTGATTCATGTACTGAGGAATGTAGGAAAAAAAAATCTGAGGATAGTGTTTTACTCTTTCTGTTTTTAAAAGGCACTCTATGAATTGATTTATTGTCTAAGAAAATAACACCACAAGTAGGGAAATTGTTACGGAAGCTTTTCACTGGAACATTTCCTTCATAGTCCCTTTTGATATGTTTACCTTGTTTTATAGGTTTACTTTTGTTAAGCTAGTTAAAGGTTCATTGTATTAAGATCCCTTTAATATGGATAATCCAAATTGACCTAGAATCTTTGTGAGATTTTTTCTATTAAAATATTTATATTTCTAAATCCGAGGTATTTTAAGGTGTAGTATCCTGTTTCAAAGGAGATATAGCAGTTTTGCCAAATGTAGACATTGTTCAACTGTATGTTATTGGCACGTGTTGTTTACATTTTGCTGTGACATTTAAAAATATTTCTTTAAAAATGTTACTGCTAAAGATACATTATCCTTTTTTAAAAAGTCTCCATTCAAATTAAATTAACATAACTAGAAGTTAGAAAGTTTAAAACTTTTCCACATAATGAAAATCCTTCTGATAATTTGACAAATAGCTATAATAGGCAACACTCCCTATCACCAACATATTTTGGTTAGTATATTCCTTCATATTAAAATGACTTTTTGTCAGTTGTTTTGCATTAAAAACATGGCATGCCTAAGATAAAATTGTATATTTTTTCCATCTCATAAATATTCATTTTCTTCAAAGTCTTTTTTCAATCTCACAAAAAAGGGATAGTGCATCTTTTAAAATACATTTTATTTGGGGAGGAACATGTGGCTGAGCAGACTTTTGTATAATATTACTTCAAAGATATGTAATCACAAACAAAAAAAAACCTATTTTTTATAATGTCATTTGAGAGAGCTTCATCAGTACAGTTGGTGGACGTTAATTGTTTGAATTTGATAGTCTTTGAATTTAATCAAGAAACTACCTGGAACCAGTGAAAAGGAAAGCTGGACTTAAATAATCTTAGAATTAATTGATAAATGTCTCTTTTAAAATCTACTGTATTTATTATAATTTACACCCTTGAAGGTGATCTCTTGTTTTGTGTTGTAAATATATTGTTTGTATGTTTTCCCTTCTTGCCTTCTGTTATAAGTCTCTTCCTTTCTCAAATAAAGTTTTTTTTAAAAGATCCCCTTTCATACATTTGGCTTTGTGTAAATATTTAATTGAATTTGAAGCTTGTACACTAGGTCTCACATATCAAAATATATTGCCATTCTTTGTTGAAGCAAGAAAATAAAGATATTTTGAGCAGTTACATCTAATACCATTAAAACTAATAAATCCAACAATAATGACTTTAAACTATTTATATCAGCAATTATCAGATAGCTAACACATGTAAAATCTGTTGTATTTTCCTTTTTCCAGTGTGACCTTTTTCATGATATGTTATCATCTTTGGTATTTAAATTAAAATGTCAACTTCTAAATATAAAACTTTATATAAATAGATATAAGTTCCTAACTTTGCTCAACTTAAAAAAATATTTTTAAAAAGTTTAACATAATCCCTTGAATATAACAAGCACTCAATAAATATTAAAATGAATAGTTTTCCAAGTATTATAATAATGTCTATTACAGTGAAATCCTGAAGTACAAGTATAAAGAGATAGTACATAAATTTAAAGAGAAAATAGTAACTAAATGATCTCCCCTTATATGGTAACAACTATCATAATACTAGTGGGAAGAACAAGGAGTGTGACTCAGGTAAAAGGGACTATACCATACACATCACGTGGGCCATGAGGTGTACCTTACTCCTCTTCTGATCTGTTCTAGCAAAACTTAGTCAATACTTCATAATGTGTTACTGTGGTTGGTTCAACAGGTTAAATGTAATTTTTTAAGTTCCTTTGATTTACTTAATCTAATTCCAATAGTTTAGATTAAATGGCAAAAGGGTGACATGATTTTTTTTACAAGAGCAGAATTCCATAGTGAATTGTAAAAAAAAAAATATTTCTTAACAAGTTAAAGTTACTCTAAGTCACACCAGTATTGCATTAGAATGTTAAGAAATCTGGAGCTATAATTATTGACTACAACAGAATGGGTTATCATTTCATAATGCCATAAATTTGATAATTTCATCAGAATTCTGGAAATACCATGAATGCTAGTCATAATTTCCTAAAATTTGCTTTTGGACGATAAAATTGCAAGATTAAATTGTACTGGAGAACTTAAAATAAGAGTTAGAGGAATTAATTAAACGATGGTTTATAGTATATATCTGATTTCTGAAGGGTTATATAAAGTGACTGTTTTAATAAAAAGCATCTTTAGAGAACTTTTCTTCACAAAAATAGCTTTTGCCAAGGCTTGGAATAGATAACCATTAGATTTCTTCTTCTGGCAGTGAAAAGCCGCCTTCTCATTGGTGAAAGTGGTTGTTGAAGTGTAGACTGACTGCTACTTTTCATAGATCTGAGAAAGATGGTCTTCAAGAAATTTTTATATTGTTTCATGCTCCTTTTTTCTAAAAGATGTTAAAAAGTGATGCATACACTAAACATCGTTTGAAACCTAGTACTTAACAGATATATAGGTAGACAACATAGTACTGTTTTTAATTTGGCATTTCTTTGTGTTTTTTTCAATAACTGAAGCATACAATTATATTAATAGATGACTATAGTAGGTATAAATTGCGGGTGTACAACTGAGGGTTTACAGTAATAAATAACTGAGGTTTAGAATCGTAATCAATTATAGTCAGGAACTTGGAGATACAAGAGAAGGAGTTTGAGACTCATTCCCTTTGTTATTGATAATTCCTTCATCTCAGGTTTAAGGAGAAAGTATAGGAGGGCAATCAAAGAATTTAGGCAAATAAAAAGGACATTGGGAATGTGACTTTTCGGTCATGCTAGGGTAATATCTGTTTAGACTTAAAAAGGCTTCTATTTTCACTGTTACATCTCAGTTTATAATACCTTTTTTGAGACTTAGAAACTGCATTTAGACAATGTAAATTTTTTGGATCATCTTGATTTACAAAAAGACTGTTACCTTTAACTATTGCCAACATATAATGCTCTGGTTATTGTTGCAGGCACTTCATATCTATTAGCTTATTTAGTCCTCACAACAACCTGATGAGTGAAGTACTATTATCATCCCATTGTAGAGATGAGAGCACTGAGGCACAGAGAAGTCAAAGTCACGCAGTTAGCTGCAGTCTAGCTCTAATTCGAACTCAGGCTTTCTGGCACTAGAGTCCTTGTTCTCAACCTTTACCATTGCACTGTGTTTGTGCAACAATTAGTTTTACATGCCCAATATGCTTGCTTCTGTGCAATTTATTCAGTTGTTACTACTTACCCTATCTCTCTCTCTGAGTCTCTCTCTCCCCCCATTAGCATTTACCAAACGTTTTGAATCAATTATCTCTTTTTAATCGCTGCTATAAATTATGAGATTAGGACTCTTCACAGATGAGAGATCTAATTCTGGCACACATTGCATTCAACCATTTTTAATCTTGAAAATTTGTGGGTTTCTTTTTACTGACCAGAGCCAGTCCTGGAAGGAAGTGGAACAGAGTGACTGCACTTGGGGTTAACTGGATTTCAACCCGTTCACAGCTCTCCTATACTTCTTGCCTTCATTCCCCAACCCAGGCAAAGAGAGTCCAATTTTTAAGTAGTCACGATGTTGCCTTTTAAAAACTTTTAAAACTATTGGGGATGCACTTGATAATCATTTTGACCTAAAATAGTCTGTATAAAATGTTGTGGAAGGAAAAAATAGAGAATTTGTCAAGTTCTAGATCTTCTAGGTGGTTTTCTAGTTGAAAGATATGTAAAATCCTCTTGAGGGAAACTTAGATTCTGACCACGCTCCCAGAGGTTCTCGTTTTGTTGTCCTGACAGGGAGCTCAGTAATCTACATTTTTCAAGCCCTTGAGAGTGTCTGATTCAGAAATAGTGTTTGGAGATGGCCAGAAGCCCTAAATCACGTCTTGAAATATGGCCTGACTTTTAATAACTTTTACTTAAGATCCTTTGGATTCTCTGATTCATAGTTTTCAAAATGTACTGTTTCATGTTTATGGTATATTGTTCTCAGTTTCTTCTGCATTTTAACTCAATTATAGGCTATTCTCACTGTATTTACTGCTATTACTTCAGTAGTTTTTAGAATATTTGTGATACTGTGCTGCCATCATGGCCATCTAATTCCAGAACATTTTTCTCAACCTGAACTCAAAAAGAAATCCTGTACCAACTAAGCAGTTGGTACATTCCCTCCTCCTCCTAATCCCTGGCTACCACTCATCTCCTTTATGTCTCTATGGATTTGCCTATCGTGGATATTTCATACAAATGAAAACATGTAGTGTGGCCTTTTGTGCCTGGTTTCTTTCCTTATGCATAACATTTTCAGGGTTCATCCATAACATGTACCAGTACTTCATTCCTTCTTATGGCTGAGTAATATTTCATTGTATGGTTATACTATATGTTGTTTATTCATTCATTAGTTTATACACACAAGTTGTTCTTACTTTGTAGTTATTAAAAATAATGCTGCTGTGAATATTTATGTACAAGTTTTTGTGTTAACACATGTTTTCATTTCTCTTTTGGCATATATATATATATGTATATATATGAAATTTCTTGGTCAAATGGTAACTCTATTTAACTTTTTGGGGAACTGTCAAACTGTTTTCCACATAGCTAAATGATTTTACTCTACCACTAGCAATGTATGAGGGTTCCAGTTTCTCCACATCTTCTCCGACACTTGTTATTTTCCCATATTATTGATGGTAGCCATCCTAGTGGGTGTGCAGTGCTATCCCACTGTTGGGATTGATTTCTATTTCACTAGTGACTAATGACATTGAGCATCTTTTCATGTGCTCATTGGCCATTTGTATATCTTCTTTGGAGAAACATCTATTCAAGTCCTATGCCCATTTCTTAATTGGCTTGTTTCTTTGTAATTTGGCTTTCTGTTGTTGAGTTGTAAGTGCTTTTAAATACATTTTGGATACTAGCCCATTAACAGATGTGTGAGTTGCAAATATTTTCTCCTAGTCTCTCAGTTGTCTTTTCAATTTCTTAATGGTTTTCTTTGATGCATAAACATTTTTAATTTTGCTGAAATCCAGTTTATCTGTTTTTCCTTTTGTTGTTCATGCTTTTGGTGTCATATTTAAGAAACCATTGCCTATTCAAGATCACAAAGATTTACACCTCTGTTTCCTTCTAAGAGTTTTATAATTTCAGCACTTTTAGGTCTTTGATCCATTTTGTGTAATATACATTATTTTTTAAATACTAATATTCTTCCATGCATTTGGGTTATTTTAAAGAGAGATATGAACTTCATGATTGTTGGACTCGATTTTCCCAAGCATCATCTTCGTTTTCCTTATTTCTAGTTGATTTTGGTCTTGCTTTTCTGATACTCTTATAGCTGACTCTTGTTGCTTTCTAGCTTTTGAGACTACTTATTTTCTCCTTCCCAAAAAATTGTTGAAATGCTACAATCTTGATGTTTGTTATGCTTTTTTTTCAGGTGCTCTTTAAAAACAAATCAGTTATTTTTCTTCATGTCTATGATTTTAAAATCCTACCCTGGTTACCCATTTTTACTTATGTCTACTTTGCACTTTAATTTTATGTTAAACTAATGTTCATGTCTTTGCTTTGATCTTTGTGCCTCTGTTGACAGAATTTCTGGAAAGACCCCTGATTTGCACTGTCCAAACTGGTAGCCATATGTAGCTATTGAGCATTTAAAATGTGGTTGGTAAAAATTGAGATAAGCCCTAATTGCAAAATATACACCAGATTTTAAAGACATAATACAAAAAAAATAATAGATCATTAAGAATGATGCCTACTAATTACATATTATTATAAAATGATATTTTAAGCATATTGGGTCATATAACATCATTAAAATTAATCTTACCTGTTTTCTTTTACTTTGGTGTTTTTTTGTTTGTTTGTTTTTTATTTTTTAATGAAACAGAGTCTGACTCTGTCCCCCTGGGTAGAGTGCGGTGGTGTCATCACAGCTCACAGCAACCTCAAACTCCTGGGCTCAAACAATTCTCCTGCCTCAGCCTCCACAGTAGCTGGGACTACAGGATCAGGCCACCACGCCCAGCTAATGTTTTTGTATTTTTGGTGCAGATGGGGTCTTGCTGTTGCTCAGGCTGGTCTCAAAACTCCTGACCTCAAGCAATCCTCCCACCTCAGCCTCCCAGAGTGCTAGGTTCTTTTACTTTTTTAATATGACTATTAGAAACTTTAAGATTATATATGGCTTGAATTTGTGGCTCACATATTTTTCTTTTTATATTTGTATTTATAATTCTACTTTAGATCCCCTTCATTTTATTTTATATTTTGTTCATTGATAGATCTCATCACATGATTTTGGAAATAGAAACAGATGAGTATTTCTCTTGCCAGTATCTTTCTATTGCTTTTACTTAGTCTGACATAGAAACATAAAATGCTAATGTTAGAAGAGATCTGAGACATCTTCACGGTTTCTCTTTTACCTTAAAGACAACTCAAAGTCTATCAAATGTTTTCTTATCATTATTAATTGTAAGGACAATTCACTTATGCTCCACTCTTAACTCAAAGTTAGTAAATTCACGTGTAACACGTGCTATTTTTTTTTGCACTTCCATTTTTTTGTCAATGGAGCCACCATTAGACACCAGAATAGATTCTCATGAAGCCATCTTTGATAATCTTTTCTCCTTTATCTTTTATAATCTGTTGGTCCCCTATTTATGATTTCAAACCATCATCCCTCTTCACTTTCCCATTGGCTCTCTTTCTCCAGCAACTACCCTAATTAATACTATTAATAAAACTATTTTATGCTTTTACCATTGCAGTAGCCTCTTTGCACATCAGTGTGATATCTATACCAATCAGTTAACTTACTGTAAAATGACAATTTTGTTTGCCCCTCTCTATGACACAACCTACAGTGATTTCTTCCTAACTGTTTCATCTAGATGGCATCACAGAGTTACAGTCCTCATAATTCAGCCTTTGTACTCTGACCAGGCACTCGCTTCTCCCAGTGTAATCATTTATAGCGCACATAGCAAATTTCCAAGTTGGGGCTCCAACCCACATGAGTTCCATCAAGCATGTGTCCCTATCTGGAAAATCTTTAACTTTCTTTTCCAAACTCTGTTCTGCTTTATTCCTTATGCCATCTCTGATTTCTCCAAGCCCCCTCAACTCTCTGACTTGGAATCAGTTCCAAACAATTTACTATGTTCTTCTTTAGTCATTACCAGTGTGGCATTTTGTCTTTTTGCCTTTTGAGGCCAGGAAAAATATATCAAACTGTGTTCATCATTGTTCCTAGTGCCACTCATGGAACCTGGGAAGTGCCCCATTAAACTTCCTTTTAGTGGTTTTTCTTTTGTATTTCTCTTATTCAGATATAAATGGCTAAGAGCCATTTTCTTCTGTATTATGATTACATTCTCACTTTTGTTTGCCATGTGACATGTAAAATCATTTTTACTTGATGGACTATTTCTTGTGCTATGTCATTAGTGATATCTTCTTTAAGCTGGCTTTAGTAAAAATAGCTACTATTTAATTTTCATTTTCAGCCGTCACTAAGTGATGGAAATATTTTTCTTGATGAATTTATTATCTGATACTACTGACAACCAAACTGACTTTTCATAATTTATATTCATATATGAATCATTGATTATTACTTGTGTTGTAATATCTAGCACATATTTTTAGATAAAAATACAGTATATCAAATATTTTCATGACCTCTTTATACTATGGATTTTTCTATTTCATCCATAAAATCATCAATAGTAACAACTCTATTGATGATTTTTGAAGATGAAAGCTTGGAAAAAAGACAAAATTATTCATATGATATTAATCTTTCTTAGAGAGTGAATCAACTTCGTCTTTATGCATATTTAATGAAAACTATTACTGAACATGGAAATTAATATGTTGTTTTGACTATCTATGCATCAAACCTTGGACAGTGGCATTTTGCATCGTCTTTGAAATCCATGTTTGGAGCTGCCTCAGGGGTATAACCACCTAATGGTCCTGTAATAACACTGCACTAATACTGTAGCGGGACTGCAGGAGTTCTGACTCCAACTTCTCCACCTACTAGCAACTCCACGTAGAGCAAATTACTTAATTCTACCAAGCCTCAGTTTACTCGTTTGTTAAATATGATCAACAATTACAATTTTTTTTGTTGGGATGTTGTGAGCTTTAAGTGGGTTAACTTGTGCAAATTATATAATGAGTGCTAGTATAAATGGGTATGCAGTAAAAATTGGTAATTGTTATTAATATTACTATTAATGAAATTACTAAGATCTTAGAACTTTAGTAACTTTGTTACTAAAAGTTACTTGGGAGGAACCTACCTCACATTCCATTTCACTTTTTAATAATGAACAACTTTCTCTTTAGTAAATAAAAAACCCTAGGAGTGTTTCTCAACCTTCGTAACCTTTTTTATATCCTAGCACACGTAGAAAAATGGATGTACACACTTGTAGCCCAGGTCACTACAGAAGGCTGCTCAGGCTGCTCCTCCCTGCCCCAAGGGTTGAGCACAGTCTAGAATTGGTTCAACTGCAGCCCTTTAAAGTAGTTAGCTTGGAATGTTCTTTGGAAGACCCTACGAATACATTACTTCTCTTCTTCCTCCCGACTGCCTTTCCTTCTCTCTCCTTTTACCTCCCATAACAAGAATTGCAGATTTTTTTTTTCATCAGATTTCAACTAATAATTCACCAACTTTAAAACCAGCTCTAGGTACTAATGATGAATATGATCATCGTTCCACAGAATGTTTTAAGAATGTATATTGACGAGGGAGGATCTCTAGATAAGCTTTGTCTATGTCCAGGTCTCCTCTAACTTTAATCCTCACCCTTTTATCAGCACCAAAGCTATTAATCAGAAAGCAACACTCAGGAAATTGGTGTCGCCTAGCAGCCTACAGAGATTCTCTTGTCACATATGCGTTGGACTCTGCCTTTCTTTATTCTTTTCCTCTTTTTTATTTTTTATTTTAGGCCATTCAAATTTAGCAGTGTGGGGGTTGTATAAGGGCTCTGTCTTTCTTTGGAATCAGTAAGAAATAAATAATGCTAAGATTTTCTGTGTCTTTGCTTCTTAACAAATGCTCGAGAATCTTTTTATACTATCTGTAGTTAGGTGAATGCTAAAAGAACTTAGAATGGGAACTCCTGCCATGATTTCTTGATCTTAAGTAATTTGGCTGCCTGATTTTGAATAGCCATCAGTATTCTTTAATATCTTCATTTAATATGATAAAGAGTAATCTACTTGGCACTATATTTTTCGCACCTTAGATATATTTTGGTCATGAAGGTGGTGCTGTCAAATCCTTCTTTTTAAAATTTATACTTTAAGTATAAATACATTTAAAGCTTAGTTTTCTGGTGCATATTTTAAATGGTTTAATTTTTGCTTTATTATTTGAATTGTCTGACTCATAAAAACATCCAACTCAATTTTTTATTTTTTATTTTTTTACCCCATACTCATAGTGCATATATCTATATATATTATACCTTTATATATGTGCAGTGATTAGTTGTATCTCAATATAACTTTTTTTTAGATATGGAAGCAGATAATACATTTTTTTTTCCAGAAAGAGGATGTCCCAGGGATTCAAAAAAGTCAAAATTCTAATGTCCTAGGTTTTTTCTAGACCAATTTACATGAAAATTTTAAGATTTGATTTGTACTTTAGTTACATTCAACTTCTTAAATCTTACTGATATTTTAACCTATAAGATACATACAAACTCCACTTGTTTTATATGTACAGTTTAATAAACTTTGACAAATGTGTATACCACAATTTAAATAGAGAATATTTATATCACTCCAGAGAATTTTCTTCTGGCCCCCTTTTTAATCAAACTCACACTCCCACTCTCCACCCAACCCAAAGCAACTATGGATCTGCTTTCTGACACTACACATTTGTTTTGATTTTTCTAGAACTTCATTTAAGTGAATAATATAAAATAGAGTATGTAATATTTTCAGTCTGGATTTTTGTCAGAAAATGTTTCTGAGATCGATCCATGTGTATATCAGTAATAGGTTTTTCTTTTAACTGCAGAATAGTGTTCCACTGTATGAATATGTCTGAATTTGTTTATGTATTTGTCTATTGGTGGAAATTTAAGTTATTTTCAGCTGTGTCTAATTATGAATAAAACTATGAATATTTTAATACAAGTTTTTGTAGACATTTGTTTTTATTTCTTTTGGGTAACTACCTAGGAGTGAAATTGTTGAGTTGCATGCTTTAACTTTACAAGAAACTGCCAAATTAATTTTGATTGGTTATTATTTTACATTCTCATCAATGATGTATGAGTTCCTATTAGTCTGCATTCATGTCAACACTTCGTATCGTCAGGTTTGTTTAACTATGTGCATTCTAATGAATGCATAATGGAATCTCATTGTGATTTTTATTTGCGTTTTCCTGATGTCTGATGATGTTCACGATCTTTTCCTGCATTTATTGGCCATTCGTATGTCTTCTTTGCTAAACTGTCAACTCAGCTATGTTGCTCATTTCTTTCTAATTGAAGCATCTGTCTTTTTATTGTTGATGATTATAGGAACATAAATATTTTGGATACAATCCATTATGAGATATACATGTTACAAATGTTTTCACCTTTCCTGTAGTTGGTCTTATAAGAGGTCTTTTTAAGAGCAGAATATTTAATTACTAACACTTGATGTGTCCTATTCTATCAATTTTTTTCTTCTGTGGTTAGTGCTTTAGTGTCCTAAGAATGGCTAGCTTCCATGTTTTCCTCTTCTAGTTTAGTTTTCATATTTAAGCATTATTTTGAGTTAATTTTTTATATGATATGTAGATTGAGGTTCATTATCTTACATGGATATCTAAAGTTTTCAGCATCATTTTTTGGAAAAGATTATCATTGTTCCTTTGAATTATTCTAGTACCTTAGTTAGAAATCAATTGCACATATATGTGAGCAAATTTCTGAACTCATTTTATTCCATTGTTCTCTATGCCTAACTTTCTACCAAAACCACAGAATCTTGATTAGTGTTGCTATATAGTAAGTCCTAAAATCAAGTAGTATATTTTTTTCTGCTTGTTTATAATATTTTTTTGTTATTGCTGGTTTTTAGCGACTTGATTATGATGTGCCTTAATGCGGTTTCTTTATGTATATCCTGCTTTGTTCACTGAGATTCTTATATCTGCAGGTTTGCACCTTTTAAAATTTTAGAAAAATGCCACACATTATTTCTTTTAATATTTTTTTCTACCTAATATTTTTTATCTTTTTCTTTTGAGAGTCCAATTACACATAGGATAGACTGCTTGATATTGCCTCCCGGGTCTATAAATTTCCATGCATTTTGTTCACAATCTTTTTTCTCTTTGTGTTTTAGTTTGTGTATTTTCTATTGCATACACATCTTTTCTTCCTAGTGGGTAAACTTCTATTAATCACATACAGTAACTTTTTAATTTAAGATATTGTATTTTTCACATCTAGAAATTTTATTTAGTTTTTTTAATATACTTTTCCTTTATCTCCACTATATATTCATGTTTTTCTTTAAATCCTTGAGCATATTTATAATATTTATTTTGAAGTATTTTTCTGTTAATTCTGTCTCTGTCATTTCTGGGTCTGCTATTACTGCTTAATTCTACTCTTGAATATGGTTCAGGAGTTTTCAATATGTTTGGTTCAATATGGTTCAATATGTTTTCTTTCTCCATTTAATGTCTAGTAAATTTTCATTAGATGCTAGACAATTTAAACTTGTCTTTCTTTAAAGAATATTCATCACTTAAAACTTTTGAGGCTTGTTTTTAAGTTTTGTTTGGGAAGGTCTGTAATAGCATTCACTCTCAAAATGATTTCTCTTTTGAGCACTAATTTGTGAGTTCTGTGGGCCTCTATTGAATGCCAGGAATGTTCACAGGGATGGATGACCCCAGGGAGTAATTCATTTTATCCTAGGGCCCTGAGCTAGGAATGAGGATGGAAAGGAAGGATGGGATTTAGTAAGGTTTTGAGGAGATAAATCCAGCTATTTTGGGGAGAAAGAGCTACTTCAACTCCATACTAAGCCTGTCTTCACTTTAGAAGCTGGTCACTTACTGGTCCTACCAAGCCAGTTCTTCAGTATGACTTGGCCATTTTCTCTTAGGCCTTTGAATTTCTTGGCTTTGGGTCATCTTTACATTAAAACATTAATTTTGAAGACAGATATGAGAGAACAAGCATTAACCTTTGCTTACATATATACAAACAAAGACTCAATGGACATTGTTACCCAAATACTTTGGAAGAACTTTGGCATCCTATAACTATATGGAATAGACCAAGTGAAAACAAGAATACCATGTAGTTTTTAAGATTTTTTTCAAATCTCAGTGTGAAGAATTAGACTCTTTCTTTCTTCTTTTCCTCCCTCCTTCCATCCTTTTTTTTTCTTTTTCTCTCCCTTCCCTCCCTCCCTCCCTTCCTTCCTTTCTCTGTATAACATTAAACCTCCATAAATTAGGTGTATTTTTGTAAGTAAAGATCATACTAAATTTTATTAGCTCATGGTCTGTTAATTCAGCTAACTCTTTCATGTAGTAAGAAATAATAAATCTAAGGAAAAATATTAAGTCAAGTATGAAAAGCATGCATAATGGACTATTTATTACATCTGAATATTGGCTCCCATAAATATGTTTTTCATCAAAAAATATTGAGTACCATTTATATTGCGTATATTACATTATATATTTAATGTTTCTATTTAAACAAATAAGCCATGATCTGCAATGATTTTACATTTTCTGTGTCTCTAAGTTAAAATTGCCTTGCTGTCTTCTACTTCGGTATCTGTGTTAAACAATTTCCTTGCCTTTATTTTTCCACTACAATGCTTAGTCTTTGGTTTCCTTATCCAGGATGACAATTACTATTTCAGAGTTCCTGTTCTTTATATTAGAAATCAATGTCAATGAAAACCATGGTTAACAAAAATGAGCAGCACCTACAAACTCAAAGGAATTCTTCTAGAAACATGAAAGTATAGATGTGTTTAAAATAATGTTTTCTTGAACAAAAGCCTAGAACTGCAATGGCAAACTTAGAAAAAATTGTGCTACTAGGTGAGAAATTGTGAGGAACCTGGGAGGAGAGTTTTCTCGAGATTCCAAAGACTTTTATGCCTTTTTTCAACTTACCTCTTAAAATCTTGAGTTGGGAAATGAAGGGGAAGGAGGTAAAAGTGGTGGAAAATAAGCAATTAGATTTTATTTTGATTCAGAAGTATTAAAGTTTTGATTTTATTTGGTATAGAAATATGTCCTTAAAGCAACCAGAATATTAGCTTAAGTTAAAGTATTGGTGAACCCTTGCGGGGCGGGGGTGGTGGGGTGGAGTGGCGGTTCTTTTTCATTCTCTTTAATTACCATGGGCTTTTGGATGGTCTCTAAAGTAAACTAGGAAGTTCTTAGACATTTGGCATTAAAGTGCAGGCTCAGGAAGGTTATGTGGATATGCAACTTCTGATTCTTGGATGGTGTGTTGATAACTGTGTATTTTTTAATGGTTACACTTTTCCTAGACTAGTATAAAAGATTTACTGTTACAGTTTGTGTGTGGCCAGGCAGTGGCATATGGAAAAGCTGTTTCCTGCTATTTAATTTAATTAGCCCAATCACGTGCCAGCCTTCGGGCATGTCACTCTGGACCTCTGAGGTTCTTTGTCTGTCAAAGAGATGGACAATATCTTGGCTTTGTTTGGGTGCTTAGGATGCTGCAGATAAAGCCACTGAAATTCTCACTGTTTGTTTAACCAAATCTTTGCATTTTTACCATTTGGCTTTGATTTTGTTTTACAAAAAAAGGATGACATTTTGGCCTTAGGGAAGGGAAAAAGAAATATTGAGTACATGTAGAAGAGCTTTTGCTCTCTATGGTTTAATAAAGGATTGAGAATATCATCATTTTATGATCAGAAATTTTTAGTTTATTACTACTTTGCTAGTAGAAACTCAAGACAATTATCATTGCATCATTTTAGCCCTAAATTAGCTGACAATCTGTCATTTTAATTCAAGCCTCCTTTTTTGGTTCAGGTATATATTTTAGTGTGATTTTCTTCATCTTGCCAAATCTCCAAATCTTTCAGTGAATTCATTGCTGAAGAAGAAAATATGTTTGGTGTTTGTGGTGAGAATATTTTAGTTTTGTCCTGTTTTCATAAAAAAAAGATGGTGATTAAAGATGGTGATTAATACATTTAGTCACGTCAAGAATTGCTTCCAATATTTTAGGCTTTCCTTTTAGGTCAAAAGTGGTTTTAAAATTTTTTTCTTTTATAATCAATATGTTCACATTTAAAAAATTCTCTTTAATGATATTTAAGTTATTATTATAGTCCTAATAGTTTTAAAGCTTTAAAATTAGTGAAGAACATTGGAATAGAATTGAAGATTTAAAAATATATGCTACAACTTAGGAATTTGACTTGCAGTAAGGATGTTTGCCCAAATTTCCAGCAGAATTAACAGCAACCTCCATGAGTCAAAATGCCTTGTCCAAGGTAATAAACTTATTTGAAGATCTATATTTTAAAATTAGTTGTCCCAGATTTGAGGTTCTTAATCAATTGTAGACATATGCATAGTTTAGAAGTTTAAGAAGATTTGCCTACAGACTTAATCCTGCACTAAAAAAGTTAGATTAAATCACAGTGAGCCTCTAGTCCCTGTGCTACTGTCCTAGGTGACAAAATATAGCCCCAGCCTACCCTCTGACATCTCTTGCCCTTTGGAGCAACCCATAGGACCTATGCTGAATAAATGAAAATCTGTCTTAAAGGAACTATCCTTTGTCTAAAGCTAAGAGAACCATTGCTTTTCAATAGATTAGGATTTTTTTAGCCAATTATTGCCTATTCCACTTTGATAGAATTTACAAGTAAGGTCTTTAACTCTGATTCCATTTTTTAATTTGGAAATAAAGGTTAAATTGTTAAAGAAAAGGAAATTAAAACCTAAAAATGTACATTTTCTTAACCAACACAATTTTTATACCAGAATTCACATTTATAATACAGACATTTATAGTGACCTTATAAAATGGTTGCCACATGCAAAGTATAAACCTTATTAATAAACCTATGATCTGCATGGATTTTGCATTTTTAAGAGCAAGTAAATAATCAACAACAAAGTGAATGTTGTGCTTCTTTATCTTCTAATGATTTTCATCAGCGGTTCTTAAATCATATCTATTTTCAAATTCATTTTTGTATTTTATAGCTCTTTATATATGATTAATTTTTCATTTTTATTTTCCTTTACATGTATGTTTAGAATGTGATTTTTCTGAGGGTGTGCACACACACATGTTGATTTTAGAATAAAGTAGTATCCACTTATGAAAATTCTTTTGCTGGTAACTTTTTAAGAATAAATATATTTTTAATATTGAGAAACACTCATATTCTATAAAAAAATACTTATGGCAGAAATATAGTCATTTTCCACAAAGGCCTGTTTCTCAGCATTGATACTTTGTTGAAAATATTATAAAGTACATGGCTAAAGTTTAAAATGAAATTAATTATGAGAAGCCAGTTAATTCAGAAACTGAGACCTCTTTAAGATTTTTTAAAGAAAGAGTACTTATTTAGTTAGCTTAAAACAAGCTTTGGAATATGTGTATTAAAATGGTACAACCTTGTTTCTGCTAAAAAATGTAACCCTTGTGATTACAAAAAACTAATAACCAGGATGAAAATAAATGTGCAATTTCTAATAGATATTTAGAAATGGCAATCTGTGTCAAAATTGTCCTTTAATTAAACTTATAAATTAGTTCGGCTTGTGGCAAACATTAATCCAAATTTTCTTTGCACATCATCCTAAAATTTCATTTCATATGCATGTATAGGTTTGTTGATTATGTGTTTAAATTGGCCAATAGTTCTCATCTATTCTTTTTTTTTTTTAAATTGCGGCTTAGCCTAATAAACAATAATAGTTCAGACCACTCCAATAAATGTATGCTGAACAGCTATCATGTGCCTGGGACTTGTGCCAGGAACTGAGAAGATGGCCATACACTAGCAAGATAAATGAGATAGCTGTATGGCCTTCCAAATTTATAGTCTCCTAAGACGTGGACAGGTAAACAAATGATGAAAATACAGTGTCATTTGTGCCACCATGGTAAATACACACACACACACACACACACACACACACACACACACAGAGCACAAAACCTGTATAAGTCTTGGTCAAGACTTGCAACTTCTAAGCTCCTGAACCATGATCAAAACCTACATCTCGTGTCTATGTTCTTTCCATTAAAGATTTCTCTGAGTAGAACTCAGAGTTCAGCAAAGGTTTTGACATCTTGTCCCTGGTCCTCCGAAAGACTGGAAATGGGAAGGATCTTTTAAGTTCTCACACTATGGTTGCATGTCCTCTGTTGTCCACTGGGTTGCTTTGAAAAATAGCTTCCACTGATAATTATCATGGTTTAGTTTTGTTTGATTTATGACAATGGAAAAAATTTATTGAAGAGCTTGACTATTTCTTACAGAAATATTACGCAAGCTGTTGTATTTTTTTTCAGTTATTAACATGGGAAGATACTACAGGCAGAAACCAGTTTTTAAGTTTTTTATTTCAACTCTGCTTATTGCAAGCTGGAGCCATCAAATCTGAGATATTGAGGGTTGAGTTTTCTAAGTGCAATTTAAGTTAAAATGTTTCCATTTATGGAACTTTTTAATTTTCAAGTTTTATTTATTCTAAATAAAATAAGAGCTTGAATATCTAACTCATGAGGATCAGAAAACAGTTTTTGATCAATTTTGTTGGCAACTACAAAACTTTTTATCACAACTGTCATAAATTACTGACTTTGACTAACACACCAACTGACACCTTCTAGCTGATTTAACGGCATCTTTTGATGAACTGTGGCCTAATAATTGTGATTTTCCTTTGAGCAAGGTATCCAATTTTTAAATGATATATCTCCTAATTTTAAACATAAAATCAAGATCCTAAAAGTAAAGTTACAGACTGATTATTCTTTAATGGCCTCGGAACTTTATTTTCTACCCCAAAGGACAGTTGGTTTGTTAAGTAAGCGCAGGCATGCACACACATGCACAAATACATATGCATTTATATGTATATTTATGAGTGCTCTTTTCCCTCTGCACACTTTTCCTGGTGATATCATGGAAAATTTCCCCCACCAAAGTTATGTTCTAAAGCCAATCTTCTAGCTATTTATCTAATAATTTCTCTTGATCTTAAACATTTGAAATTTGAGTGAAAATGATTTCTTCTGTAACGTACTCCTCACTATTCAGTTTTTATGTGGCTTTCTTTTCCTTATTACTTTTCCTCCTCAAGGTCCTATCACCTTTTTTGTTAAATAAAATATGATGGAATTTCTCTCTGAAGATAATTTATGGAGGAAAAACTGTCCTCCACCCTCACTGTGGCTTACCACAACCTCTCGAAAGTTTAGTTGGAGTAGACTGAAATAAAAATATACTGGCAATTCTCCAGCTACAGAATCTACTCGTGTTTTGCTGGAAAGCTCATAAAATGAAGTGTCATTGTGCACTGGGCAGTACCTTCAATTGTGTCGCTGACTATGTCACTCCCTTATCCACTGGCCCGAGGGAAGCAGCCTACCCAACCAGCCTGGCCTATGTGATGAAGGAGCCGAGCATCAGAAGAGCCAGTCTGTTCTTGTTCTTGGCCATCTATAGGATTTCTAGGTGTTCTGTGCCTCAGTTTCCTCATTCATGAGTTGAAAGGGTTAATCCTGACCTTCTTTGAAAGGTCATGCCTTGCTCACTCAAGCTGATATATAAAGATGATCTGTATTCACAGCTTTACTGACAGCTATCAGGCAGACAGACCAATGCTGAATGCCCATCTTAGTTTTAACATTTCTCTTTTTTTTCTTTTATGTTCATATGATTTCCTTCAAAATTCTAACTGGTAAAAGAAAAAAAAATGGCTTGTCGAATGTTTAAAAAATGTCAAGTGAATGCTGATTTACTATTTTTGAACCGGAATTGGCAAATAGATTTCCTCCTGAAGGGAGAGAGATGGGAGAAACATTCTATGCTAACAGAGTTTTTGATGTTTCTCAAGAGTGAAAATAACCCAACTAAATTAGTCATAAAATATATGCAAAAATAGTCAGTGTGTGCCAGTGTTTAAACTTTAAGCACTATTAAAAATAGCATGGAATAACAAAACTTTGTAATTGGCAAGGGTGTTAGATAATGGCAGCAGTGACAATAAAAGATAGTGTGGATTGAGAGCTCATTGTCAAACAGAGTGCCCAGTAATTTATGTATATTATTGAATCATCATCTCTTATTTACCAGTGAAGAAATGAAGCCTTCAGACTGGTGAAGTAGTTGCTAATGTCATACATCTAAAGTATGCAAGAGCTCAGATTCCATGCCCGGTCCATGTCCGGACAGGTTGAGAGGCTGGCTTGGAGTCTCACAGCCATTTGATGGTAATTCAGTAGCAGAGATTGAGAGCTGATTTATGGACTATTGAATATAAATTTAAAATATAGTTCTTTCAACTTTAAAATCAGAAAGCCATTTGCCACTATTCTACATTTTCAACCAAGTCTTCATTACTCTCCCGCATTATTTGGATAAGCACTTGTAGAAGGCAAAGGCGAAGATAGAAAATGAAAAACTCGTAACAGTCAGGAAGTTACTGTGGGAATGGCTTCCCAATTGTGGCCCTGCTTTTTTCCTTCATATTAAATACATTCCTTAGCATCTTTAATTCTTCTATTTAACTCCAGTTCATAAATCTTCCATCTTGTGGTCATGGCTGAGAAGATGGCAAATGTCATTTATGGAATCCCCAACTCCTCAATGCTTACTTTTCATACCTGATGTGAAATTTACTTTATGTATTAATATTTTCAAACCTTAATATATGTTCATTCCCTTTGTCTCTTGTATACAAAAAAAACACAAATTTAAATATATAACTTGGCATAAATTCTTCACAGTTGGCTGAAGTCTCCTTAACTTGCCTCGTGGATTTTGCAGTTTAAACTCTATTAAACATTTATACAAAAGCTTTTCTCTCTTCTGTTCGTAGCTGCAGTAAAACACAGTGTTTAATAGAATGGTTGGAATCTTCTTTCTTTTATATGTAAAAATCCTCATAAAAACTCAGCTAAGATAATATAAATCTTCCTCTCTTTCTTTAACTGCCTATCACACATCCAGAGTGTTCAGGGCATTATTTCAAATGTTGGGCATGATTTTTCCTAGGTCCTAAGCTTATAATCTGGTAATAAGAGGATAAATTGTACATATAAATAATTACAAGATAAAAGATGTTAGATACTACCTGTTAGGCACAGATAGTAGTGCTTTGAGAATTCATATTTTTATAATCATTAAAGGTTGGATTTTCCAAATGCCCCATGATTTAATATAAATAATTAGTAAACATTTATGGCTTCTAATCCATCAACATGTTTAATGTAGCTTTGTGAATGTTATTTCAGTACACACATTTCCTAGGTCAACACAATACAGGCAATAAGCTGTTCAATGTATAAGCTAGTAAGTAGTACAACTGATTTACATAGACACCATTTAAATAAACCTCTACTCCATTCACTTTTCATGCTGGTTCCCTTTATATTCATTTGCTTGCAACACCACACACTAGTTTAACATTCTTGAAGCATATATTCAAAGGTATATGACCTAATTCACAATAATATTTTTAAGTTATAATTGATAACAATCATAGAACTCCCATTGATGGGAAATAAATTCTAAATTGGAGTAAATAACACCTATACTATTTAAAATGACTTTGGTGAATTTTGCATTCTTTCATTTTTCACAACTCCAGGCATTTTAGTAGATATAATACATCATTATTTCAGCAACATGGTCAATATTAAGCTATCTTTGATATTTACTACGGAATAAATCATTTTGCTATATAGAGAACAGATCCAAGGAGGTGACCTCGAGGACCTGAAGGTTAATTAATGGACTAGGCTAGCCTGCCTCAGGATGAATAGGAATTCAGAAAGGGAACGAGAGAGGAAGCTGTGTATTTCTTCAGAGTTTCACGGCTAGTTAGTTGGACGTATTTTATTATGTTTTCTCACAAGGGAGACGTTTTTCTCCATTGTGTGTTGAGGTGTGGTCTCTCGTAATAAAGATTGTTTTAATCTTTACCCAGTAAGATTTCCACATTATCTAGTATAAAGTCTGGCTAGATATCCTTTTTACTTCATAGAGTTTTTCTGTAATGTAATGTGTGAGGGAGTAAGATGGCCTATCAAATTTCCCTTTATAAGCTAACTAAAAACATGGAAACCCTACAAACAGCCTGTATAACTTTAAAATTGAATAAAAGTGACTATATGTATATTAGCTCATCTATATATGTATACACATCGTGTGTATAAATATATATTACTTAGAGCACTATATTTCTAGTCATTTTGTTTTACTCCATTATTAATCCTCTTGGTTTGTTTTCAACAAGGGGGATAAAAAATAGGATTTCAAAAGCAACACCATAAAGAATCATAGTCTTAGAGAGCAAGAAATGGTGGAAGGGAAATGTATAAAACTGTGAGTTTGTTTAGTCTAAGTTTCACTAATGATACAGGGAATCCTTTTCTAAACTTCTAAATAATGAATGTTCCATTTCTAGTGTGTTTATATATAAATTTTATGAATAATGTGCAAACTATAAAAGATGATTTTTAACTTCAATGCCAGTCATATTTTTCCACCATTTTAGAAATAGTCTTGCATATGCCCCATATATTGCTGATGAAAGATGACTCAGGAAAGGTTTCTTGTTTATTATTTCTAATAGTTTTACTTTCCTTATTTTGATACTGAATTCTGAGTTCACTTATGGTTGGCACATCCTTTTTTTCTGTTTACTTCTTTGTAAACCTCCTACTTCTAATGCACAATTACCCACTCCCATGTCCTTCCAAATAGGAGATAATAGGTTGGACGACTAGGTCCTACTGCTTCCATCGAAAAAGTAGAAGCAGCCCACATTCAAGGGAAATGTCATTTAGTTTGTCTTTAAATTGGAACAGGGCAGAGGTCAGTAGCTGAAAGGAAGTCAAAATGACAAGGACCCTAATGGTTGCACAGAAAGGTTAAGACAAGTAAATATCTTTCCATGAGATGTTTGACTGTTGTGAGCTACCTGGCACAGACCATTTTCCACCGAAATAAATTAAAACATTGAAGAAGTAAGGGAAAGGAAGTTTCACTTAATGGAGGTTTCAATTATAGTCTACTGTAAAAGTATTTAATTTTCTTGCTTCTAAACCTGCATTCTCTCACAAAAATTAAAACTAGTAAGTAGGAACAACTAAATTAAAAACATAGTTCACAAAGATTCACATTGAAAAAATAGCATACAAACATAAACACCATTAATACATAAAAATTGGTTGCTGGAGACTGGGCTAACCCCAGGAAAGAAATCCCTAATTTGGATTTTGGGGAATTTTCTTTTCTAAACATTATAAAAAGTTCCAAATCAATATATTTTCTCCTCTCACTGTAGGAGAAATCATAAGTTTAAACTAAGACATGAGACAGAGATTTCGGGTACCATGGCCTCCCTTACAATTTTCAAAATGCAGAAATGCCCATCGGCTTTTCTGGTAGGATATGGCTGAGAAGCAACGGCACAAGGCCCAGTGGTAATTGCTGCAGAGGATCTAACTGGTCCGAGGGGATGATTTAAAGGCAAAGAGGAAGGGAAATGATGATAACCAAAGGGTCTCAACAGGAATGTTTTAGACATGTATCGAAAGTCTCTTAACCAAGAAAGCTCTGTTAGTCAGATAGTGCCTGATATGCTTGGAGATTTTCACACTAAGAGTAAAGCTTTTGTTGGCTTATGGTTTTCCAGCAATGTTGTTTCTAGCCAGTTTTGTGCAACCAGGGTGGCAACAGGACTAGTGCTTAGCATGATGAATTTATGGTCCATGTGGTGCTTATGGCCATTAGGATCACTAGCAGCCTAGTTTTCCTTTGATTTAAAGTGGACATCATTGGTTTGGTTGGTGGTTTATTTCCTCTGTGGCTATGGTTGGCTTGAAATAAGCATTTTTGATGTTGTTTTCAACTGTCACTGTCTAGGGAGAGAGAATAATAATCCAAATTGTGCAAATTTTATTAAGAAAAAGAATCATGGCTTTTGCATATATTTATAAGCCAAGACACAAATTCCATCATAATGTGTATAAGATATTCTTCCATGGATAATTTTATACCTTAAATCAAGGTTGATTGACACCAAACAGTGGTGTTTCATCAAATGCCCTGAACATCTTGAGGAAGGCACAGTGGCAGTGACTGCAGGACCAGGCACCACGTTCAGCGAGCCGGTTCAATTCCAGACAGCACAGTGCTATCTGTTTCTCAACCCTTTTTGCAAGAGTCCCGTTATCTGATGGTGACTGAGGAGCTTTTTATTCATACTTCATATTTCTGAATTCTAGATATGAACTGAAGTCCATTTGGCCTTTGAGTAGACAAAGTGAAGAGATAATATTCCAGCAATATTAGTCCAAGATGAATAGATTGCAATTTGCATTTATGAAACTCAAATATTTGTAAATCATACCCCAAAACTGTTCATAGATTGTGTGATAGGAGTATTAAGACATTTTGTTTTTGTTTTTGCAGAAACTGGTATCTTTAAACTTTGACTCTTTTTTGCAGATCAACATTGAAAAGGTGTCTGTGAGCATAACTTTTTTAGCCAATCCATCTCTTGTGGGGAAACAGCTCCCTTCAGACATTTCTTTACTGTTTGGAGCAGTCTGTGTCCATGTTCCTGTTCCTGACTTAGACCACCTCTTGCGTTCTTGCGGCTGTTCTGAAAATGAGAGGCAGCCCCCTTTGTATTTTCACCACAGGCAAATTGCTAAAGTACCACTCATTCAAACAAATGTGGCTGTAATATATTTCTTTCCAGAGAAGAGAAAATTGTAATTATTTTGAGAGCACCTGCTCTCTAAAGTTGAACAAAGATAGGATAAAGTAACTTCTTTGCAAACAAGACACAGAGCATACAACTAACATGTTTTGGCATTGTGGCTTTTTTCCCCCTATTAAAAGATACATCGGGTTCGATAATAAAGTTGCTGAGTGTCCTTTAGGGAATTTGCCACTCCTCATTCAGAGATGAAAACCTATTTCTGTGTGATCTTATATCACATTATTATAGTTTTCCACTAAGGAGTTATAGGGAAAACAAACAAAAAAATCACCAATATTATCAGATATTTGTTCAATGTATATTTATTTCTGAGTGACTTCTGTAGAATTCTCCTATCTTGGAGAATTCCAAGCAAAATGCTAATTTTATTTGGTTTGCAATATTTACACATGCATAGAACGTCTTTTCTTAACTTTGAATGAGACTTATGGAATTAATGACAAAGGAAAAGTGTCTGAGACGGTAGTATATTCAGGAGATATGGGACATGACAAACCAATGACATCAATTTGTGCACTCAAATTCATTTACTGCGTGAGAGGGTTACCTTTTGCTTCCTAATAGAAAAAAAAATTCTCTGCCATTTAAGTGTTTAATATGTCCCAATTAATGCTGACAGATGATCCAGAAATTTGAATATGTGCTTGCCAAAACTTTTCTGATGGGTTTTTGAGTCACTCTGTGTTGCTCTTTCTGACCTTATATTCATTTTAGTTCCAGAGAGAGAGAGAGAGAGAGAGAGAGAGAGAGAGAGAGAGACTTCAGTGAGCAGTGTAAAACTAAATTACATGTTGATTTTTCCATGGGCTATTAATGTCTTGTTACTGCGAGACGGAAAGGGTTGCCTCGTGGTTTCTGGCTTGGTAGTATTTGGCTTATATTTAAAGGCAAAAAAACATAGACCACCTATAACACGAATGCTGACCTCTAACTGCTCTTTAACACAAATTCCTTTTGGTTATTTCCAAATATATCTTTGATTAGTATTTTACCGTTTATGCATTCTTTATCCGACTCTGGGTGTCATAAATGTCAATCCTTTAGAATGGATAGTGTTCAAAATAAAATTAACATCAAATGTGTAATTTCTCCACACCAGATAGAATTCAAGTTAATGTAGTCTACAGTAGTCAAAGATCAAAGCATCAGGATTGCCAGTGTGGGGTGGTCTATGTTGATGCCAGTTAGGTTACATGACCTAGACATCTCAGAGAAGCCACTAAAGAGAGTCATTAAAAGAGAACAGTTTGGGCATCACAGTGTAAGGGAAAGAGGGTAGACCCTACAGTGAATGCATCTTGTGTTTAAGAGCTGGCTTGGCCACTTCACTTGTCCTGAGACCTCTTAAGCTCTGAGTCTCAAGTTCCTCAACTATGAGATGGGGTTAATAATACCTGTTTCCTAGGGTAAATGGCGAGTGAGTTTTAGAAAAGATAGCATATTTCAGGTCCATTCACACAGTCGGTGCTCAATGTGGTAACTGCAGATTGGAAAGGAATGAAACATAACTTGCCTTAAGAGCACCTGGAAGAAAAAAGCCTGGGTGACTTAGAAAATTTTCTAAATTGTGTGTTTTGAAACATCAGTCCAGAGAGATGTTTTCCGGTCTGATGAGTTTTGGAAACTTTGCATGCTATGTAAGCCTTGTAGAGACAACCCAATGAACTTTAGCAAATTTGTGGCTCTGAAATCCTGCAACAAAGCAACTTATTTACATTATATAATTTGACATGAAAAAAAATGTCCATGACATTTTTAAATGTTACTGTTCTATGGAACAAACTTTTTGAAACACTGAGCTGGAACGTGGATAATAAATAAGCTTTGAACTTCCCACATCTTAGTCTTTAAGTAACAAAACTGATGCACAGTGTGACTATCTCTCGTAACTTTTTTGTGGCATGTGGGAAAAACAAGATTTGACTCTAAGTCCATTTATCTTAGACCAAGTTTGACGTTTCTTGTTAATCTCTCTTTAAAGAGACTTTGTGGGCCACAACAAACTAATGGAAATCTGGTTAGGGTATAATACTTTCTCAGCATAGTGTGATCTAGTTTGGGTGTTTGCTGGTCTTGTGTATAAATAGGGCACTTAAAAAATCCAGAGCTGACAATCTGGTGTCTTTCCCCAGCAATTTATAAAAGTGCTTATTTATACTTTTTGTTAAAAAAAGAAAAGCGCATTATTAGGGCACTGGTAAATAATGATCTTTCTTTGTCCTGCCATTTTTTGGGGGAAAAATCCTACATCATCGTCCGATATTTGCAGTGAAAGAAAATAGTCCCATTCAGTAGCTAGTGACAAATACATTTTCCATGTGATGTTGTGTATACTATACTACTTTGTATACTAAACCATTTTTTTGGCTTTTAAATTTTTTTTAATTGTGATAAAATTTACATAACATAAAAAGTAATTAGACCCCATAAATACGTACAATTATTCCATGTCAATTAAGAATAAAATACAATTTTTAAAAAGTTTTAAAAAGAATTTATTTCAAAATAGTAGTTAAGAAAGAAAACTAGATCAACTTAGCTATTATGAAAGCCCCCAGACCCATAGGAGACAATAAATTAAGATAAGGTCATATTTGTCACTTATTTGTTAAAAGGAGAGACAACCAAACCAAACAAAAATATCCTTATTTCTATTTTTCTATTTAGTCTATTGCAACATTTTTCTAATAATTATTAGAATTCTCAGCTACATTTATTAAAACTAAAGATTTTTTTGATTATTATACACAGAAAATATTCTTGAAAGGGAGAATAAATTTAAAACTTTTAATTGAGCTGCTAAGAAATCATGATACTGTTTCCATTTTAAGAAGGTCCATATATTTTTGTAGGCTATATATAGTGCGTCTGTTTCAACTGAATATTCAATATTTAGGGAAAAAGTGACATAATTTACTTTTAAAGAGGAGGAAAAAGCCCTCCTCACAATAGGGAAGAGAGAGGAGAGAGAATAGATGCTTCTCATCTAGCAGCAGGACAAATTGAGCGGTTGGCCAGTAGGGGTTGCTCACAGAGCAGGAAGGCTGATCATTCTAGCCACAAGTTTCACAACTTTGAGGAGACTGGGATTTCAAGGCCACTCAAGTGTCTTTAGTCAAAATAACCTCTTTATGTACTCCGGAAGCGACCCAGCCTCTGATATCTCTTCTAATAAAATAGGGGATGTAAAATTAAAGAATCGCTAAGTAAATCATTTGCGTCTTGTCATCTGCCTTAAAACGACATTTCACAAACCACGTTTAATATGTTGCCTTGCATTAGTGAGGGGAGCTCATAACTGCTTTTCCAAACAGAATCAAAGTGTAGTTAAATTGTTTTTAAACACAGTTTTAGAGAATGAAATTGAGGGTAGTAAACTAGTAGCCAACTAAAGCAAAACAGGCTGGAATGTTGGTAACTGATTGTACGCACAGGATCCAAGCAAAACATCTTGAATTGCTAGTACCATAATAAATTATAGTTTTCACATTTGTATTTTGCAAGTGAAAACAGCACTAAGTCAAGCTCGTGAAATAAAGACTAAACGATGACATTTTTAATTCGTCCACACCTATGATGACCTGGTAGATGTGATGCATCAGGCAATAAATCGGATAACCCAGGCTGAAAAAAGAAAAGGCCAATGGACAGAAACGCCACAGCCAAAACACAGTTATAGACGGGAGAAAATGGCTGAGGTTAATTTGTCACATGGTATTTAATGAATGTGATGATTTCTCCTCCTTTCTTTGTCCCCCTCTCCTCTCAATAAGACCCATTCCACAGTCAGCTAACAGCTATGGGGCTATCTCATTTTCTTCAGGGGTAATTTTTCTCTCTTTAACATAATGAGATAAATGGCTGGATGGGGTTGGTGTCCTGGGAGTGTTCAGAGGGCAAGAAATGGTCAAGAACTGGTTTATCTCCAGACTTCATTAGCCTATTAGATAACTGATGCAGGACACCCCAATTATCTTAAAGAATGAGAGACTTCTAAGGGATGAGAGTCAGTCCTCACAATAATGGAACGTGGCCTCCTGCTTCAGAAAGGAGATTCACAAATCCCTTTCGCTGAGCAGGACTTCCCTGAGTGCGGTGGATGGGCTGATTTATTCCTCTGTGGTGTCCTGGGGTGTATCTTCCCTCATTGACTCCCTTGATCTTGACATCAGTCACTCTGGAGTTAAGATAATGAAAACTGCATTAAAGAGGCCCCTCTAGTTTATGCAAATAGAACTTTATCTTCAAAGGGGCAATATTCTTGGGAGAGTTTCTTTGCTATTTAAAAGTATTAATAAAAAATGTGTTTGATGTTTCCTCCCTTCCACTCGTTGTTTTTCTCTAATTTACATAGAGGCATAGGATGACACTTTTTAATTTTATTTTTTTAAAACCCTAAGTTTTCTTGATGCTTTATCTAAAGAAGTCAAATTGTATTTGGTCTGAAAGTTGCTGCATGGAATTAGCAAGGACGTAAGTCACACTTAAGCATTATTCTAAACAAGTGAAGCTATACTCCTTAAGACATCTTGGGACAGGGTCAAGATGACTGCAGGAAACTCAGTCTTGCAACTGAACAGGTGTCTCTTATGGTGATAGGGCAAAAATGATGACACTGTTAGCGGTTACATCTGCAGATGTTCCTTGGGCTACCACTCAAGTTAGAAGAGAATTATGTTATGTCTGCACAGGCACTCTTTGGGGAGGGAACATGAGATAATGCCCACAGAGGAAATATCAGCATCACGTGGGAACTTTGTGTCTCTTCTGCTATGCTATTTATTTAACAAATAACATCAACATAAAAATCGTGACAATAGATGAGGATTGCATTTGCATGAAATGGTCCATGTTTACTCAACATTTTCGCAGATTGATTGGAAAGAGTACAAGGATTCTCTTAGTACAGCACAATGACACTTTCAATCAGTGACCAGAATGGGACTTAGTGAGAAGTCATGAAAGAATGAACGGTTTACTTGATAATCTCTCTGGTGTTTTCAAAATGTTGCCAAGGTTAGAGATACAGGATTTGTTTTGACCTTGATGTCAGGTTTGTGTTCCTTGGTATTCTAAATTTAGAATGAATGGGTGGTTTATGACTGTCCAACCGGAGCTTATCCTCACCTGAACTTTCTTTAACAACCAAAAAAAAGCACAACTTTAGGATTGTTCCTTTTTCTTGAGAAAAATCTATATCTAAAGCATAATGTCTCGGTTTTTAAGTTTTCTCTTACATTTTCATTTATTTTCTGGCTAGTATTTTTAATGTAATGGACGTAGATGGTAAAAAGTTTTCTGTAACTATTTCACATATGACTATTTTCCTGAGTGCACTCAAATTGTTACTTTATTTTTGAAAGTTAAAATCTGTAACTTTTGGTCATAACGTTATACTGCATTTATAAAATACGTAGTTAAAACATGATAGGATGCTTTTGCTTTCAATATCATTTTTGTCTTTTCCTTACTATCTTCAGTCGGATAGTGTCTATAAATGGGATCCATTTGCAGTATTCCAAAATGATGACTTCTTTAAACTAAACAGACTTTTACTTCAAACTTATCACTGAAATAGATTGGCTGTGAAATTAGAATTAAATTACCTTAAGCATTACAACAAAATGCAAAACTATGTTATAGTTGCATCCTTATATAACTAATTTACAATTATATACTTGTACATATTATATAGTTATATATGTTGTAATTATTACATAGTATAATGTAATAGGACATATTATACTATATAATGTATAACATGTACATATTTTACTATATGATATAACATAACAGAAAATATACTATATGCTATATAAAATATAGTATGTAATGACCATAATAATTTACCTGAGATCATTCTTATTATTACCTGAATGAGGAATTTATGGCTATACAATTACAGGTGACATTTACAATACTAAACCATCATTTCACATAGGCAGTAATCAAAGAGAACAAAATGGATAGTGTCAATAGCAATCATCACATGTTTATTGAACATCACCAGCCTTAGGCAAGAGACATGACTACAAATATATTTGTTGGACGATCTGGGCAACATAGCGAGACCCCATCTCTACAAAAAATTTTTTAAAAATATCCGGGAGTGGTGATGCTACTGTGGAGGCTGAGGCAAGAGGATCACCTTGCCTGAGTGCAGAAGTTCAAGGCTGCAGTGAACTATGATTGTGCCACTGGGCTCCAGCCTGGGCAACAGAGCAAGATACTGTCTCTTAAAAGAAAAAGATATTTGTTGGAGTTATAATTCTTCGCACTTCTCACAAAGCAAAAACAACTTATTGAGGAGAAATGAGGAAAAGTAACCAGGAGACCTGCTTTGCTAGTGGAGACACAAATGTAACTTCCTAGAGTTGGGCTAAGAGTAAATGATGGCTGAGGAATGCATTCAAAGTCCCAAATGCTTAACTTGGAAGACTCTCCTTCTAAGGATGGTCTAGCGGTTTCCCTTCAGCAGCCTGTAAATCTGGGAGCAGCTTCTCTGGGATGGTGTCCAGGCAAGGCCTAGCCTATAGGAGATGGGATCATTAGCATGTCTTTACATTTTAAAAAGGCCTGTGTGTTTTGCTCCTTTCAATTTTTAATTAAAAGGAGTACATAACCTTTGCAGAAATTTTGGCAAAAACAGACAAATATAAAAAAAAGATGAAAAATCCCACCACCCAGAGACAAGCATATTAACATTTTTATGTTTTTTTCCTAGTCTCAATCTCTGTCTACAGCCATGCTATTCTGAATGTGCCCAATATCATCTAGGCACAATCTTGCTCGCTACTGAAAATTACCTTGCTGTTTAGAAAGATAATAAATATTTCCTCCTTTGGGTAACTTCTGAAGCTTTTAGGTAAAAATATTGTCCCCACTCCAACACCTTTTAGTTCTATTGCCACCTATGTTACCACTATTTAAAGTGGTTAATCCTTTAGGCACTGATGTTTCCAATGTGTTCACATGACTTTTGCCTGTCCCTTGAGTCACCAAAGTTTGCTCAGTCTTCACAGGACCTATGAGGAAATTCCTTTCAGGGATCTTGGCGTGAGTCAAGAGTTCAGAGTTCAAGCATTCCTTTCTCTGCTTCAAAATGGAAGTAAACAGATTTTTTTATTACGCTCATTACTGCCAACAGTTTTATTTTAAGGTTGGCTATCACACGGTGAGCGTGGTCCATGTTAAAGCCTTATCTTAAAAAACAAAATTTTGATAGTTCTCATAGAATTGTGTAGTGAACTCTAAATACCTCATGAACCAATGATATCATAAATTAGACCCACTAGGAGAAGATGCATGAACAAAAATTATGTGATTATTAAGGAGTAGAAATGAGGGAAATTTATCTGTTGTCATAAATGCAGATTATAACCCTGGAAATATTTCACTAAAAACATCAGTAATACTTTTTGGTCAGAATTTAATATCAGCTCAATGAGTTGATTATGTAAGCCCTCTGCTGCTTCTCTCCCGCTCCACCAAATACCTAAGTAAACTTTATTTTTCAAGTTGAAAGGAGCATTCTAAAATTCCCCATTCTCACTGCTCTAAAATGCCCGGGTTCAGAAAATTAAATTACGCCATTTTTATCTGTTTGGGATCAGCTCTGTTTCCTCCTTTGCTTTGTGTTTACTTTCCTGCAGTAGCTGACATCAAAATGTTTTCTGGAATGCTGGGACTAAATAAGTTATGCTTAACTCAATATCTAATACAAATAGCCCTGGGGAGCTTTAGCGACACAATCATAAAAGCTATAGTTTCCTTTAATAGCTTGCCACACTTTGCTGATATAGTATTTCTCTAATCACCAATCTTTATGTGCCTTCCTGACCTTGGAGCTCTCAGCCCAAATGGCTTTGTGGTATCAAAGGCCTATGTCATTGGAAGAGTGAATGGCTTTCATTTTTCCCCTTGAAACTTCCGGTTCCTGGCATCTGTAAAGAATTATTCCAAGTGGTGTTTTGCTGCCTTGCGGCCACTGCCCTGTCCGATGGAAGTGACTTTTCCCAGAAAGGTCACAGTGGTCAGTAATAGGTGGATATTGCATCCAGGGAGGAGGCAACTCTGATTTCTCTTTTTTTCTGTTTTGTTACAACATTAATTATTCTTGCATCGCATTAGTTGTTCAAGATCCAAGGCACATTTTTGCAAGATATTTCAGCAAGAAAGAGTACACTTTGTCATGTATTAAGGACGAAAGGTTAGCAACAGCCTTCAAAAAGTAATCCTATTTGTTGGAAAAAAGTAAACTTTCCATTTACACCTTATGGGGGAGATTATCTCACGGCAGTGCCCATGAATTTATCTTCAGACTCTGTGATTCTACAGAACCTCAAAATCACACACAAAAGCGTGGCACAGCGGTGATTGTAGAGTCTCGAATCCACAGTGTCTATCCATAACTGTGTCGACTAACTGGGCAATCGCTGAGACCCTGGACTTCTGATTCAAGCCTTATTTTAAATTTGCATTTCCCAAAGTAATTGTGTTTAAAGTTTTCTGCATAGTCAATGGTGGGGGATTACATGGATATATTTCCACGATGCTGGCTTAGCCTGGAAGTCTGGGTAATAGATAAAATTTCCAAATATTCCAGTGCTTCCGTGAGTTGCTTTTAAGTAATTCCTTACTTTCTCTGTGTCTTAGGATCTTAAAAGAGAGAGCAGTGGGGAAGGGGGTGTGTGGGTGAATGCAGAAATAATTCAGAACACTAGCAAGACCTTTGAGGCAATTTAATGTTTCCTACCAGAGATTCTGAACAAAAGAAAGCAGCATGGATTTTTAAAAATCAGTATAGAAGAATATGATGACAAAATTTAGAAGTACTTGTATGTCATGCAATTTCATCTATTTATTTATATAAAATATGAGCATGCTTTTACTGCTGTAATCCACACCCACCCAATTTCTCCTGAAAATGTTCACTGTCTATACTTTCATCTCAATTTCTTGAATTTTTTTCCTACATCATTCTTAGAATATTTTTTAGATTATTATTTTATATATTGAGATATTTCCCATTGTTCCTAGTTTATGCTAATTTGTTTCACATTTTACATACATTTAACACTACTAAGGTTTGACACTAGAAAATAAAAATCTCTAATTTTATAATATTTTTTGCTATTTTGGTACATTTTTTAAAAGTCTTTAATTTTTTCTTATTTTATACATAAAATATGTAAAATTCTTACAAAATTGAATTCATATTAGATGTATAATCTTATAATTTTTTCTATTTACACTTGAGCATTGTTCCATGTTAATGAATATTCTTAAAAACCATGCTTTTGTGGAATAGCCAAAATACCTTAAAGGAATGAACATCAATTTAAGAAAATGGTTGGTGGTTATAGAGTAACAGGCAAGCTTGTCCTTGTATTGGAAGATACAAAAAGGAGAAATGAAGTCTCCTTTTTGGAGAGGTAACAGTTCTGAAAGTTTTGAGGTCTTAGAGCAATTAGAGGCTTTGGATGTTTTCTCTACTGGTACATTTGTGTGTGTGTGTGTGTGTGTGTGTGTTTCTGTGTGTGTGAGTGTGAGAGGTGGAGAGAGGAGTATTTTTTAAGTCCATGGATTTCTGCGAAACACACTTGAATCTTAAGAATGAGCTGTCTTGTCTTTACTGTCTTAGCTTGACAACCTCTGCAGTCCCTCCCTGGCCCCTGCAGCCTTTTGCGTGAAGAAGGGTGACAGCGGGACATTGATTCTAGAATGAATCCAAGATGAGACTGGAACTGAGGCTGTGTTAGTAACAGTTTTCAAACACTCTAAGCCTTAGCTGCATTGATATTTACATTTTTGGAGAAACAGTATTGAATTGGGTACCTTTTGCTCTGCAACAAACTAGCTAAAACATAGCCGCTGAAAACAATAAGCATGTATTAATATTATTTTTCATGACTTTGTTGATCAGCTGGTGGTTCTAGCCTCTGTTCTAAGCCAGCTCTTCTAGGGCTAAGTAGTCTAGGCTGGCCCTTCCTCACAGTGCAGGAAAGCTGGCCTGGTTGGGAATGCCGGGCATCTCTCCACACGGCCATCCATCCTCTGGGAGGCAGGAGGCTGCCCTGGGGAGCTCACAGGCCATGCCCAGTAGCCCGAAGAGGCTTGCCCCAGTTGGCAAGCAATTTTCAAGTGTCTGCTTCTGCCACTTCTGCTATTATATCATGGGTCAAAGCATATTCTGTGGCCAACTCAGAGTCCCCATGGGAGGGGACTACTTAGGGGCGTGCATATCCGAAGGACTGATTCATTGGAGGGCTTTACTGCTACATTGTGTCTCCACCTTCTCCCCCATTTCTGAAATCTCTTCAATTAAAACAGTTATGAGACCAAATTAAGAAGTTTTAATGATTGTTGCTGCAAACTTCATATTAGGATTAATAAACCTGAATATATAGAAACTTGTTCATAAAAAGAACAATGCAATACTGTTTTTGTTTTTCTTTTAAGCAAAGACGTGGCAAAGCAAAACAAACAAGAACTCTCTGAGATAATTAGACTTTCTCCTAATTTTGGTGTATCATTCTGGTCAATCGAGATATTTAGGAGAATAATGAATGCATGTGTTTTACGCAACTGTGATCTGGCATGCCAAACAGATATTTTTAAATTCTCATATTTATCATAGAGATTTATCCTATTATGCCATCTTTAAAAAGCAAACAACTTACCATACACTAGTACTATGAAACTCACCTGTTTAGTGTTTACATGTATTTCCAGATGAAGGCAGTTTCTTAAAGATGAGTTTTTTTAAATTAACATCTCTTAGTAATATAATGCATACATATATATTGCATGTTTTTCCTAATAGAAAATGCAATGCCTTTTCAAAATTGTATTTTTTAAATTGAATCAATTACAAATAATCTTCTCATCATAGGATGAAGCTACCTGTTGATATCACACCTAGTTCATATAGGAAATAAATAGGGAACATCCATTACATGCACATGTCCAAACACATGTATATGTATCTGTGACATTCTGTACATACAATTTCCCATAAATCCATCCAGAGAGAGTGTAGAGGAAGGAACACGTATATTGGAGACAGATTTGGGTTAAAATTCTGGCTCTGTTGAATACTGTATAACCTTGAGGAAAATCCTCCAATTTGCTGTGTTTCCCTAGGGATGACATGGTGTTAAATAAGGCAACGAGGCCAAGGGCACGTGGAAAGTCAGTGAGTGTTAGTCTCTCCCTCCTTTTCTTACTGTTTAACTTCCTTCAGCTACTAAAAGCACTGGAAAGTTTTCTGATAAGTTGCACACGAGCCCTGTTTGGGAGCAAGGAAGGAGGCTGGGAGCGAGGCTCTGGGTTAGTCTGAATGTTGCTGTCCCATGTAAAGGGACAGGCTGTCGGTGCCAGTGCCAGACCTGTCCTTCCACGGTTGTTTTTGCCTCATTCCAATTTTCCCGCGTCTGCTTTTGCAGAGCCCTGCTACATTTCGGTGCATACTGACAAGCAGATTGTTCTGCCCTTGGTGCTTATTGTTACTTCGAGAAAAAGGCACTTAGGGGCCATAATGAGAACTTAAAGCACAAAAGCCAAAACCTTGAGTGAGTTTCTGGAAGCACGGTTGCCTGCAGCACCTCCAGAGAGTGGACGGGGCGAGGAGGATGAAAGTCGGCCACTGTCCAGGCTGCATAATTTTGGGATGCTGCCTGTACAGCTTTACCATCTTGGTGACTTACATTTGTGTTTTTGCTAAACATTAGATGACTTAATTTGTCAGTGGGTCAGAATCAAAACCACTTTAGGACAACCATAATGCTATCCTGAGAGAACCCAGGGACCAGCTAATTAGGAATAAAGAGGAGAGATGGAGAAGGGGGTGTATCTGGGGAACTTCACAGGGTGAAATCCCCTCATGGGAGGTGGCAGCTCTGAACCCTGCAGAGTAACAAACCTGTCACGATTCAAGGACAACGCGGTGGAACAATTAGAATTACCATTTCACTTTAGCATTTATCAAAAACTCTCTGCCTACATTTTACTCTTTGCAACCCAAATTGTGGTTTTGTCTTAACGTTTAGAAAGAAAGCTGTTGCCTAACTTTGAACATCCATTTGTAAGGTATGCGCTTCCTGCTATAAGAGCGAGTAAAAGTTACATCTTTTGAATCCTCAAATTCCATATGAATCCCAGATTTTTACTACTTGAATGACACATATTTTGAAATCCACACATCCTATATGACTCCTAAACTTATTCCATTTGAATAACAAATGCTCCAAGGAATCAAGAAAATATTAAATATTTATGGTAAAAAAACATCTGTTTCAATGGGGTCTTCAAAATCTGTTTCCTTTTATTCTTTCCTAAAACTCTCTAAATATAATCAAAGAATACAGATACTCTCGAGTGTAATTTTTTTCTTTAAAAAAGAAACATAATTCTTATTTTCTAACAGTTCTTCTATCTAAAACAATACTTTAAATGTGTAATTTCTGAACAGAAGCTCAGAGGAAACCAAAAAAACTTAAGGTATTATGGTATTTTGTAAGCTGTAATGTAATTCTATCCCTGACTTCCTATTTCTATCACATTGTGGATATTCAAATATTAGAAAGCACAGTTTCCCCAAATAATTAATTTTTCAAATTAAATAAAATACATCAAAAGTAACAAGAGTAAAATCTCATTGTTGGATTTCCAGTTGTGCAAATTAATAACTGATCTTTAAGAAGACAAAGAAATGGTAGAGCAAATCTAGTTTGCATTTCTCTGTCTGAATCTTTTGTCTGCTTTTCCACACAGAGGCACAAACTGGTGTGTTTCCTTTTCCATCTATCTAATATTATATATTTCATTTAGACATCGTGAACTAAGGCATGAGCTATTGTACCATATTTATGAAGGATTCCAAAGTGGAAGAGTTGGAGAGAAAACAATGGAAAGAGATTGGTGGACAGATCTGAAAACAAAAGGGAAGCACATTGTGATGGCCACCCTCTCCTGCCAGCACCTCCCGCCCGAGTGCCCTGGGCAGTGTTGCGTTGCTACTTCTTCCTCCAAGCAGAACAATGCGAGTGTGATCTGGGGCTGCTCCTCCATCTTCTCCTTTTTCTCCACAACACAGGCACACATTCAGTCCATTGCTAATTTTAGCCACTTCCTTTGGTGTATTCCCACAACCAGATCTCAGGCCAAGCCCTGACCTTGTCCTGCCTTGACGAATGTGGCATCCCTGCCACTCCTGGACTGGAGGAGGAGGGTGCCTTGAAGAAAAACAATACCCAAAACAGCTCTTCACAACAAGAAACTGTCATCTGTTAGAGCCCCTTGAAGGTTCACGAGTGTCCTTGCTGCACTTAGGACCCAGTGGCACCCAGGCACTCTGCCTGGCCTGTCTGCAAACAGCCTTGGCCAGATTTAACTTGCCACACACAGAGAAAGGGAATCTTAAATTCACCAAGCACAGCTCATATGCTGCCTCTACTTTTGCTCACACACTTTTTTTCTCCATGACTTGATGACTTTGAAGGATTTTGGACTTCTCCTTGTTTAGAAATGTTAGAAGTATTGTGGGTTCTTCCTTACCTTTTGTGACTTCCAGTTTCAGCATTCTTCCATGTACTATTTACTACAATTTATTTTTCCTTCAAAAATTTTAAAAAGTGATTCTAAGAACTTCACTGAATTTGTAAATCTGGAATCTCCTCCAATGACTGACACTTTCCCACTGACAGTCATATCCTTGGGTTACAGCTAGACATTCTCAAATGACATTCTTATCTGCTTTGACCTTGATATTCTATTCCTTTTAGCATTTCAAAAATGGGACAAGCATAGGATTTGGAGCAAAGATAAATCAAGAATTTGTTCAAAGTTTAAACATACCAGTGATCTTAATAACCGATGAAAATTCAAATTTGACTTTAAACATCTGAGGAACAGGAGAGGTATTTTCTTACATATATATGGACTTGATAATAAACATCTTTTAAAAGCCCATATAGTCTACCTATCACTAGGAGTTAAATATTAAATTACAGTATAATAAATTAAAAGAGAAGGAGAAAGAGAAGTATAATGTCAATTGCCATTGGCTAAAAAAGGATTTGACATTTTATAGGAAATGGAATATTTCCTTTTATTGGTATAAAAAATAGTATAAATCAGCACTGTCCAACAGAAATATGAGTCACATATATGATTTTAAACTTTCTAGTAGTCACAATATAAAATGAGACAAAATTATTTTTAATAATTTTTTTAATAAATATATTATCCTGTGTTAAAAGACATTAAATGGGGATTAATTGATTGATATAACTGCAGGACTTCTGAATCCCTTAACATGTCAATTTGTGTTGTGGATCTATAAGCATGCATTAGAGAAGGGTTTTCCTACCTCAGCACTATTGACATTCTAAAATGTCAGCCTATTAATTTTTTGTCGTGGGAGCTCTCCTGTGTATTGTAGACTTTTAGTAGAATCCCTGACCCCTACCTACTAGGTGCCAGTAGGACCCTTCCTTACCCTACCACCAGTTGGGATAATGAAAAATGTCTATAGACATTGTCAAATGTCCCCAGTGGTGCAAACTACCCCACTTTCCCTGCCCCAGGACACACAGGGATAGAGTGTGGAGCATGAATCTATCCATTTGCTCACATCTGACTACCTAAATGGGCCTGCATCTTCTATTCCAATGATTAACTGAATGCTTATACCTATGCTTATTAACCTGATTGAATTAATTTAAAATGTTTTAGACTTCTAGGCATTATGACGTATTTCACTGGAGCAAAACATGAACATATACTATGTAGCTAAATTAATCCTACAGTTGGAAGAAATACTCTCATTGATGTCTGGGCAGACTTGTATCCTTGGAGACCTAGATACTGACCCAGAGATTTGAAAAATTTCCCCAGTCTTTCCCATAAGACTGGAAAAATGCTCCATCTCTCTTACCTTCATGTCAGCCAGGTCTTTTGTTCATATGTGATAAAGCCTCTATCTTCTCCGAAACTTTTCCTTTTTTTGCTTTCCTTTCTCTGAGCAGCAATAAAATTGCCACAGCAAACCTAAACATTTCATTTGCCTAATTAAGTTTCCACATGCTGATTGCTTGTCTGCCTCATTTCTCTCCTGAAAAATTGTAAGCTCCCTGAGGTTGAAGACTTTGTTGATTTTTAATACCTACAATGGACCAAGGAAACTGGTTAATAATAATCTAATATTTGCTTAATGATTGATAATAAAAATTAAATATTCTCATGAAACAATAACCTTTTCCCACCAATTTTTTTTTCCTAGCTTTACATTGTATTTGGCCCATTTCTTTATTTGACATCATTTATGTGCCAGACATTGGACAGCATACTGAGCAAAAAGTGATGAACACACAAGGCCTACCCTTGCAAAGCTCACGGTCTAGCACAATAGTTCTCAACCTGGAAGATTCTGTCCCCAAGGAACATTTAGTAATGTCTAGAGACATTTTTGATTATCACGATTGGGGTGGGTTGCTAGAGGCATCTAGTGTGGATAGAGGTGGAGGATGCTGCTGAACATCCCACAGGGGGTAGGACAGAGCCCCCAACAAAGAATTATTGGCCCAGAGTGTCAATTTTGCTGAGGTAGAGAAAGCCTGGAAAGAGAAGGGCAAGTCAACTGACAATTTAATGGAAAATAGTGCCTGCCATAACAGAGTTAGTTACAGCATGCCAGGAGGGCTTAAAAAGGAAAACTAATTCTGCGGGTACGACGGAGAGGCAGAGAAGGCTCCCCAGGGGAGAGAAGCCAGGCTGATGTGCAGCTTGGGAACCAGCAGCATGTGAGTGAAGGATGAGGCACTGGTTGTCCCCAAAGAGAAAGTGGGGAAACAGAGCCAGAAGCTAGGGGTGGAGCTCCAGGGCAGCCCAGGAAGAAGAGCCAATGGAGGAGATGAGAAAGGAGAACTGGGAGGGAGGAAGGAGGGAGATGGCACTGAAGCCAAGAAGTTGTTTATTTCAAGATGGAGAGAAGCACTAGCAATGTGAAATAGCTTAGTTAAGCTGAGTGAGATAAACAACAAAAAGTTATCTTTAACATTGGTAAAGAGGTCGTTGGTCACTTTAATCAGAGAAATCTCAAAGGATGGAAGTCTTAGAAGTGATGGAGGATAGATTGTCCTAGCAGAGAAGTGTGAGGAGAGAAAAAGGAGGGCTCTGTCTTCCAGAATTATGCTATGATTGTTAATAGAACAGAAAAATTGAAAACAATCTAACAGTGTAGTAAAAAAAAAGGTATTTAAGTGTAACAAACATAATGCAATAACATACAACCACTAACAGACGTGTTTGTGAGGAGCATTTAAGGTTATGGAAAAATAGTCACAGTACAGGAAAAAGTCAAGACACTAACTATTACGCAGTACAACGCCCAATATTTTTTATAGGCAGAGAAAAACAAAATGAAAAAATATCCAAAATATTAAATATTAATAGCTGTCTTCCCTGCACAGTGGGCATTATGGAGAATTATTATTTTCATCTTTGAAAATTAACCTCCCAACATTCTAAAATGAGCATGTATTACTTTTAAAATCAGAAGAAAGATTTTTTTTTTTTTAAGAATCTTGGCTGGGCAAGAACAGAGAAAGTTTTGACAGTAATTTGAAGAGAACACAGGGAGGGAAAAGGAGAGTGTGTATATGTGTGTGTATGTGTGTGTGTGTGTGTGTGCACGAGTGTGTCTCTATTTGGGTTGGAAGCGATGAGAGCATTTTTTGCAGGTTGAGGGGAGACAGTTCATGCGCTGGGAGAGGCGGAAGATACAGGAGCATGGATGATGGATGGAGCACATCCCTAGGGGAGTGGGAAGGGATGGAATCCAGATCACAGGTGGTGGGATTTGCTCTGGTTAAGAGGAGAGACATCACTTGAACTGGAAAATGAGGAAAAGAGGTAAGGATGGATGTGGGTGCTGATAAGAGAGCAGAGGAGGGAGTAGGAAGTTGAGGGAGCCGCTGTCTGTTGGCCTTTATTTCCTTTGTGAAGTAGAAGGTGAAGTCATTTGCTGAGTGGGGTCAAGGGTTTACGGAGAATGATGGGGATTTGGAAGGCTGCTGAGGGGAGTAAGGGTGGAAGGGGACTTGGGATAAGCTGCCTTGAGAGGCCAGCTGAGGCTGAAGAGTGACTTTTTAAGGAAGGGCACCCACCTATTTGCGTATATGTATGGCTTTGTCTAACAGCACACTGCCACATTAGCTTAGAAATAGATAAAGCAAATAGTGAAACCGATCGTAATATTGCAGATTTTACAGAAATAATGAGACTGATCCTAAGGGTCTTCTGCATAAGGCCCTGAAGAAACATTATTATTTTGAGTGCCTGAAGTGATAAACAATGGAGTTTGTGCTGGATAGGGACAGAAATAAAGCTGGAAGAGAGCTGGAGGGAATGGAAGCCACATGAGGTCTGTGGGTCTATAACCACATGATGTAATGGAGAACAGGGAGTGAGGGAACGGTAATGAGAGATTGGGCTGTGAATGGGGTGTTGGAAGGTAAGGTTCTAGGAATAAGAAAGTGCTCCATGGAAGTGAGAGGTCTCTGTCAGCTGCTGTCTCCACGGCCTCTTCCAGTTAGCACGGCCACTGGACAGTGAAAACACAGCTTTCGGGCATATATGGTGCACAGAAACTCTCACAAAAACATCTGTGTAGATTCAATCACTCTCTGTCCTTTCTCCTCCCTCTCCACATACACATATGCATGGACTATATATATATATTTTTTTTCATGTATATATATATATATTGATGATTCAAAATATTATTCAGAAAATAACTTAGATGCTAAAACAGATTCCCAATCAAGTAAAAAGAATACTGGGCCTTATTTTAATTCCAGATATTTAATTATTTTTTATCTTAACAAGTCACATTTACATTAGAAAACTTAATTTTTCTCATTGGTAAAACAGATTAAACTATATCTATTTAACAATTATTTTGAAGAACTAGATTAAGATTTAAAAACATATCTCAGAGTTTTGGAAACCCCAAACATTACAGTTTATTTCACTCATTCAACAAATATTGATTGAACATTACAATGTGCTTGTATCTGTGATTGGGGAATCCAATTGTGAACAAAACAGACACACTCTTCTCCCTTACAGGTGTAGAATCAAATGGAAAAATTTAAAGGATTTTCATACAATATGGCACCTTTCTTGTCCTGGTGATTCTATGCCTCATGCCTACCCAAGACTTAAGTCTGAGCCAGGGGCCTCTTAGACTCAGGAGTATCTCCTGAGAAATGCCAGGGAAGGATTTTGAATATTTGTGATCACAATTTGTTAATGTTTCATCTTATGTTACTTTTATATCTGTTTAATTATTCAAAATCTTAAATCAAGTTTCTAATCTTACTTTAAAACGATTATTTTCACGTGTTTGTATCATTCATATACTCACATATATGTATGTGCACAAATACACACACATATGCATACACATATATATACACACATGGATACATATTCTAGTAAGAAAAAAAATTCATGCAAAATCAAGGCCCAAAAGAGACTAAGTGTTTAGAATATTAGCTCATCAGCATTCAGCATGTTGGTGGTAGTGTCAATGTTAATATGTCTGTTCATCCAACAGATGGCTGGCATTCGTACTAAGGAGTTGAAAGTACATCAAGTGTTCTTTGATAAGCTAAGCAAAGTGAAAATTTATGTGCTATGCCCCTAACAAGGAAAGCTACTTGAGTTTAAATAACAACAAAGAGCACATGGAATAGAGAAAAAGTCAATGTGGCCCATTTTATTGCTTTACTATTCACTGATAAAGATTAGCCAATCATACATATATATCCATGTATCAATATATATTTATACATATAAATAAATATAATTTTAAACTAACAATCATAAAAATGATATAAATTTTAAATTTGCATACAAATAAGACTTCCTAAAATTAGCAATTTGATTTACTAATAATTTGAACGTTCTCTGCAAGCATAGTAACAATTGTTAAGATGTCTGAGTGCTTAGAATGTGCCTAGCACTGTACTAAATATTTTAGGTGGATCATCTCGTTTAATTTAGACAAAAATCTCTATACTGTAGATAACTATTATTATTCAAAATTTATAAATTCAAAATATGAGACCACTGAGGCTTCAAGAAGCTAAGTAACTTGCCTGTCTTTATCATTGCTCCTTATTGCCCCAAGGAGAGATAACATCTTCCCAATTCATCAAGTCATGTTGATTCTGTCTTCTAAATATCTCATGGGTCCATCTTCCTCTCTCCACCCCACTGCCGAAACTCTGATTCTGGCTCCTGTCAACTGGATTATTGTGGAGTCTCCTGCCTGTCTCTGGTAGTCTGACTCCCTGGGTTTTTTCATAACACAAGTGGTTGGATGGTGATTATAAATAAATTCATATTAGTATTGACTACTAACCTCTGCTGTCGGGATAGTCCCTAACACCATCATCACTGCCACACAGGTACTCCTGGGTATTCCTTGAGGGAATTTTGCATTTGTTCAGGAATGAGTCTGTGCTCACTTGAGTGCCACCAACACCTGCTCTGGTCTGTCGCAGCCACCACCACTGCTCACTCTGCAGTTGCTGCCTCCCAGGTTCTCGAAGCTTTACGATCCTCAGGATGTCTAATGAGCCCTCATTGCCATTAGTCCTCAGTGATATTTTCTGTCAGAGAGGAGAAGAATGTCCTCTTTCAAACTCTGCTTCATTTGGCCACAAGTTCTCCCCAAAAACAGTGCCTGTGCTCTAAATCTTATATAAAAACAGCTCTTTCACCTTTAATCTGAAGGCCGGATCTCTTGGGGCTCGAATAACCATTCAGTGGGGCTCAACAGAGGGCAGACTCTTTTGCCATATCTTCTCTCATTTCTTACCAGAATTCCTCCTTTTTCCTTCAGCAAAAACAATCGAACAAACAAAAATCAAGCTCGTATCAACCAGTGCAAATGTCCAGTGGATGCAGAGGACAGGTGTGCAGGATGAATGACATGCAGTCACCATCCAGCCCACTGGTCATGGCTCATCAGTTTTGCCCACAGTCAGTCTTTGAATCCCAAGTCACCTAAATTGAGGCAGCCCAAGTCCTCTTTAAATGCAAGAATAATCATGTCCTTCCACTCCTGAAAACATGCCAACCCTCCATTGTCTTCAGATGACATTAAAACTCCTAAAGATGATTGACAAAGTTTCTCATTAGCCAGACACTTTCAGTTTTTTTCTCTTCCACCAACTTTACTTCAAGCCCCATGTTCTAGAGAAGAAATGGGCTCTAGCCTGTGGAATTATTATAGGACAGGCAGACAGCAGCCCACAGAGCTGCTGCAGAATGCCCTAGTCACCTATTCTGCAAGTTTACAATAATGCTTATTTCCGTGTCAATTTAGAAATAGCTACTAATTGCTAAAAGCATGGTTTAAAATCTCCACATATAACCAATAACAAGCTGACTTACCATCTAATAATAATGACAATAGTTTTAGCCTTCATTCAAGTTGTGAACAAATATTATTACTATTATTATTCTGCTGAAGAATGAAGGAGATGAAAAATAACATTAGGAAACACTAGGTGTTGCAGGTTTGTAGACAGGCTATATAACTCAAATAAAGTTAAGTTTGCTGATAATTGAATATAAATATTTTAATATATTGTTCATATGACATATTTTGGCTTATAAATATAATTTTCAATAGCAGTTTTGATACTTTACAAATAATAATAATATTATGTGCCCAAATAATAATATGTGCCCAAAGGTGCATAATATTATTTTATGATTTTTCAGGGAGATGAAATAACTTTTAAATCGAAGAGTTTATTCATGTGAGCCAGGATTTATTTTGGTGAGATTTACTGTTTCTGCTGATTTTATTTAGAACTGAATCTGTTATACTAAAACCAAATAATACCAGACAAGACCCTTAGCTAAATTGTTAAGCCCTGTCTAATCGTATCATATTACCCATTTGTTCTTTGTTCCATTTGATGAGCATAGCTAAAATCGGGTAGCCGAAGTTAATCTAACTTGATGCGAATGTGACGCAAGTTGTGTGGCGGGACTGAAGAATCTGATGAGCCTGTTCTGTGGGCAGTGACTACTAAAAATAATTGTGAGAAGTGAGTTTAATGAAGGAAAATTTGGCTATTGATAGATGCGAATGATTTATGGCACGTAGTGAGACCACACAGAATCTGCACACCCTTTGGTTGCTGTGGGCCAAGTTCATTTAAGCAGTGTTACTAGGATAATAGTTTGGTAATAAGCATCATAGGTGAGTTGATAAAAATTATTGAAACACATCATGTTGTATATTACAAATATGTACAATTTTTATTTTTTATTTAAAATAAATTTTAAAAAAGGATAGAGCCATCACAATAGATTTAGAATTTTTTTTTGTCATCCTCATAACTACATTATACATGAAGATTTATGAATACATGAAAGACATTAATTTATGAAGATTTAGTAATATAAATATTTTAGTAAAACATAATAAAGTATATGTAAGAAAAATAAACGTGTGTAATTCTGGATAAGGAGCTAATGAACATGGAGCTGAGCAGCCCCGTATTAGGTGGTCACTGAGGTGGGCAGACTCTGTTAAACAATGTCTAGAACTGTGCCATCCTCATGCAGACCAGAGAGAAGGTAGATTTGCCCAATCACGGCTTGTTATAATGGGTTTTGCTTCTAGAGACAGTCAAGCTGGGTTTTTAAAAAGAAATAATTGATAATAATGATTATCATTAATTATCTTATGTGGAGAAACACATGGTACTAGTCAAATGTAAATAACGATACTGATTAGGTTAGTTAGTCCTTTTGCAGATAAGCTACTTATTTTTAAAGAAAAATATCTGTCAGATACACATTATTATTTCTTCATTTTATAGAGATGCTCTGGGAGTTGAAATAAATTTTCCCTAATTTATTTGTTTGCCTGCAATGTCTTGCAAACCCAGGAATTAGTCTGATTATTTATTTTTTTCTGAATCCCATTCCCTTTTCATAACTTTGTTTAATTTGCTTAGGAAGCAAATGAAGATTAAGTGACCTACTCTACACAAAATATGAGTTATTATTCTGCTGGAATGATATTTCAAAATACAAAGCTGTTCTTATTAACCCTGGTAAATATCCAATTCCCAGGCCCAAACTCCTGGAAGCAAAAGCTTACTCATTGACTTGCAGTTGCTCTTTAGATAGGGTGCAAATACTGCTGGTCTCCCCCATCTACTTCTTCAGCCTCCCCTTGAACCCACAGCCTCTCTCATTACGAATAGCCTTGCTGAACTGCCCCCGCCCCATGGTACTTACCAGGTGCCCTACCATCAGAGCCACTTGCCACGTGCTATTTCCTCTACGTGGAACATTCTTCTTCCTCTCTTTGCCAACTTAAATCGTTCTCATCCTTCAACTTGGCTATCACTTCCACAGAGGAACTTTTCGTAGCTGCTCTTAAATTAGGACTCTGTACTACACCTTCAGAGCTCTTACCTCTGATGCTGTTTTGTATTTATTTGTGTGGAACTTTGATGAATATTTGCCTCCCTCATTAGATTGTAAACTCTACAGAAGAGTGACCATATGTTTTGTTTGGTATTGTGTCTTCTAGCTCCTAACACAGTGCCTAACACCTAGTAGGTTCTTAATATACTGCATGAACAAACAAATAAATTAATTAATTCCACCAAAGTCAATTGTTTTAAATTACAATTCCTTTATTTGTTTTTAAGTTTGAGGACATATTTAAGAAAGTAATTCTTTTCAAAAATTAAACAAAGTTTTTTGATATACGTTACATTCATTG